>NC_141689.1:266860885-268136385 GCF_964263255.1 Lissotriton vulgaris | reverse complement strand
TGCCCATGGTCTGATGAGAAAATAAAAGGCAGATGTTCCACAAGCCCTGTGTGCTGCCTGTTTCTTTCGGTTGGAGGAGACGTCTTGGGAAATATTCAGCGTGTTGCAAGTGTTTAGCACTCGTGCTGAACCACACGCAAGGTGTGCACCCCCCGCAAGTGTCCAAAGGGGGTCGCAAAAAGGTAGACCCTCGGACTACCCCGCATCAAGCCTGTAATGGAGAATGCTGTAAATACAGTCCATACCTGCATGGAGCTACGCCCCTACTTCATAGGCGTTTCCTTTTCCAGGACAGTCTGAAGTGCGAGGAAGGGGGAGAGGAGTGTGGATGTCATCACCTGAACCCCAAACAAGTGCCACAGCTCCCGCCAGACGACATGACACACCGGCTGCGGATAACACAAGAATTTGAGCCGGTAATTGGTATCGCTGCCGACATGCTTACAAATGCTGCATGCTGGGATATGCAGTCTACTACCCAGGGCAGAGGCGACTCCATGCCGTGTTTGTTAGGCAACCCACACTACTTCAGAAGGTGGGATGGACAATGAATAATTGACAATTGGGAACTGCAAGCAAAGACACAACTCGACCAGGGGGGCATTTGAGAAAGGAAAAACCCCCGAAACGCGTCATGCCCATGGTCTGATGAGAAAATAAAAGGCGGATGTTCCACAAACCCCGTGTGCTGCCTGTTTCTTTCGGTTGGAGGAGACGTCTTGGGCAATATTCAGCGTGTTGCAAGTGTTTAGCACTCGTGCTGAACCACACGCAAGGTGTGCACCCCCCGCAAGTGTCCAAAGGGGGTCGCAAAAAGGTAGACCCTCGGACTACCCCGCATCAAGCCTGTAATGGAGAATGCTGTGAATACAGTCCATACCTGCATGGAGCTACGCCCCTACTTCATAGGCGTTTCCTTTTCCAGGACAGTCTGAAGTGCGAGGAAGGGGGAGAGGAGTGTGGATGTCATCACCTGAACCCCAAACAAGCGCCACAGCTCCCGCCAGACGACATGACACACCGGCTGCGGATAACACAAGAATTTGAGCCGGTAATTGGTATCGCCGCCGGCATGCTTACAAATGCTGCATGCTGGGAAATGCAGTCTACTACCCAGGGCAGAGGCGACTCCATGCCGTGTTTGTTAGGCAACCCACACTACTTCAGAAGGTGGGATGGACAATGAATAATTGACAATTGGGAATTGCAAGCAAAGACACAACTCGACCAGGGGGGCATTTGAGAAAGGAAAACCCCCCGAAACGCGTCATGCCCATGGTCTGATGAGAAAATAAAAGGCGGATGTTCCACAAGCCCCGTGTGCTGCCTGTTTCTTTCGGTTGGAGGAGACGTCTTGGGCAATATTCAGCGTGTTGCAAGTGTTTAGCACTCGTGCTGAACCACACGCAAGGTGTGCACCCCCCGCAAGTGTCCAAAGGGGGTCGCAAAAAGGTGGACCCTCGGACTACCCCGCATCAAGCCTGTAATGGAGAATGCTGTAAATACAGTCCATACCTGCATGGAGCTTCGCCCCTACTTCATAGGCGTTTCCTTTTCCAGGACAGTCTGAAGTCCGAGGAAGTGGGAGAGGAGTGTGGATGTCATCACCTGAAACCCAAACAAGCGCCACAGCTCCCGCCAGACGACATGACACACCGGCTGTGGATAACACAAGAATTTGAGCCGGTAATTGGTATCGCCGCCGGCATGCTTACAAATGCTGCATGCTGGGAAATGCAGTCTACTACCCAGGGCAGAGGCGACTCCATGCCGTGTTTGTTAGGCAACCCACACTACTTCAGAAGGTGGGATGGACAATGAATAATTGACAATTGGGAACTGCAAGCAAAGACACAACTCGACAAGGGGGGCATTTGAGAAAGGAAAAACCCCCGAAACGCGTCATGCCCATGGTCTGATGAGAAAATAAAAGGCGGATGTTCCACAAGCCCCGTGTGCTGCCTGTTTCTTTCGGTTGGAGGAGACGTCTTGGGCAATATATATATATATATATATATATATATATATATATATATATATATATATATATATATATATATATATATATATATAGAGAGATATATATCCCAAAAGAACGGCGTTCCGACGAGCACTCAGAAAACAACACCAGCAGTCAGGTATAGTGCACCAGAGTAAAAGGGTTTATTCCGTCAGAAACCTTGCGACGCGTTTCGCGCTTGAAAAGCGCTTGTTCACACAAAGTCAGTAACAGTTCATTCTCGCTTTATGGACTTAAACACTTCCGCGTTGTAGGACATCAACATAGGACTAACAGTGTCCGCTATGTTGCCAGAGTATTATACGAACAATTAGTACATATAAAGTGTATTAACTCGTATTAGTTCATATCTGTTTACAGAAAAGTGGTGCATGTGAGATAGCTCGAAAAAAGTGTGTTGCAAATAAATAGAATGCCATCTCAATATAGTTAGCAACTCAATTAGTGAGCGTGCATGAAGAGATGTATGCTGGTACCTGTAGTCACAATGTGTATACTCTTTCACTCATAGTCGGTACATAATGCATCTGTGGTGTAATGCAGTTGGCAACTGCATTACACCACAGATTATTTTTTCAGTGAATTTAATAGGTTTTTTAAATGCTAATTCCTAACTATAACTGGTGTGAAACCTATGGTTTTTTCAGTGAATTTCATAGGTTTTTTTAATGCTAATTCCTAACTATATAAGACCTGAAAGCCCACCAGGAATCTCCAGTATGCGCCGGGGACTGCATTGCAGAGAGGTGTAATGAAGCCATGCCCCTTTTTATACCTCTCTGCAACGCAGCCCCCGTGCATGTTTGAAGAGGGGGAACTAATTCCCCTTGCATACTGGGGGCCCCTGAGGGCCAACTAGCCCACCTAGAACCTCCAGTATGCGCCAGGGGCTGCATTGCAGAGTTGTAATGAGGCTATGCCCCTTGTTACACCTCTCTGCAACGCAGCCCCCTGCCGCGTTTGCAGAGGGAGAACTAATTCCCCTTGCATACTGGGGGTCCCTGGGGGCCAACTAGCCCACCCGGAGCCTCCAGAATGCACCAGGGGGCTGCATTGCAGAGAGGTGTAATGAGGCCACACCCTTTTTTACACCTCTCTGCAACACAGCCCCCGTGCAGGTTTGAAGAGGGGGAACTAATTCCCCTTGCATACTAGGGGTCCCTGGGGGCCAACTAGCCCACCTGGAACCTCCAGTATGCGCCAGGGGGCTGCATTGCACAGAGGTGAAATGAGGCTATGCCCCTTTTTACACCTCTCTGCAACGCAGGCCACTGGCACGTTTGCGGAGGGGGGACTAATTCCCCTTGCATACTGGGGGTCCCTGGGCCATATCTGCCCAAACACTGATATTCCGAACGATTGAAAATGACTTTTCTTGAGAAACATTTGGATTTGGATTATCATGTCCTATACTTTGGAATTTTTGAAAGACTGACTTTGAGGATGCTATAAATTACTGAAGTCTGCCCGAATTGTGTGGGTAAAATTGATACCTAGTCACTTTGAATAAGAATGTACTTACGTCTCGTCTAACATTTGGAAGAAATATCTAGTTATAAGACAACAGGATACCGACATAACTTGAAGGAAATAAGAACGCCCTGAAGAAGTTCTGTTGTACAGAATGAAACGTTTCGGCTGGCTGTGGTACATAAACTTAAGGAAAATAAAAGCATTTGAATATACACCAAGATTCAGCGCTTCAATAAGGACTCTAAGTGATATGATTTGATTGGACTTATTGTGCAAGTGGTGCTGTGCCAAACTTTGGAATATTCTCCACTACTCTCTACTACTTACTCTCTCCTACTCCACTACTCTTAAATACTCACTCTCTACTACTCATTCTCTACTACTCTACTACTCTCTCTCTACTACTCACTCCCTACTACTCACTATCTACTACTCTCTACTACTCACTCTCTACTACTCTCTCTCTACTACTCACTCTCTACTACTCACTCTCTACTGCTCACTCTACTACTCACTCTCTACTACTCTCTACTATTCTCTCTCTCTGCTACTCACTCTCTACTACTCTCTACTACTCACTCTCTACTACTCACTCTCTACTACTCTCTACTACTCACTCTTTACTACTCTCTACTTCTCACTCTCTACTGCTCTCTACTACTCACTCTACTACTTACTCTCTACTACTCTCTACTACTCACTCTCTACTACTCACTCTCTACTACTCTCTACTACTCACTCTACTATTCACTCTACTACTCTCTACTACTCACTCTCTGCTAATCTCTCTACTGCTCTCTACTGCTCTCTACTACTCACTCTCTACTCTCTATTACTCACTCTCTACTCTCTACCTCTCTACCTCTCTCTACTTCTCTCTCTACTAGTCTCTACCTCTCTACCGCTACCTCTCTACCTCTACCTCTCTACCTCTACACCTCTACCTCTCTCAACACGCATACATATACACATATATATATATATATGCATATGCATTTATACATATATGTATGTATATATATATATATATATACACATACATATATAAACATATATAATCTGTATATCTATATAAATACAAATATAAATGCATGCATATATATACATATATGCATACAGATGCATGTTATTTACATGAAAGTTTAAAAAACACTAATAAAAGCAAAGCTAAAAAGCCACCTCATTACAAACAGAATGGCTTTAACTTAAACGAGGGCGAGATCTATTGCATTTTCAATGCTTGTTTACTTTGGTTCCATCAATAAGGCATTCAGATGTGTCACACATTTGCCCTAAATTCTGAATGTTAGCACTCTAGTTGCTCATTAGATCACTGTAGTAAAGCTACTGCTCACCAGGGAAGTCTGCTGCTGGTATTCAAAGTGCATGTTTCAGTCTGCATGTCAGAATTTTTTTTAATGAAATAGAAGAGGATTTGAGAAGTCACTCAAAATGATCCCTAATTTTTCTTTCTGAAGCACTAATCATACTTTCTATGGCAAAATGAACCCCCTCATTTTGTTCCTTTTTAAATTAAATGTTTTCAGACTTACCACTTCATTCCAATCAAGATGGCTTCTGCTGTGCCATACTTTTGTCATAAGTAAGACTGTTAGCTCTCTAGTGGTTCTTTAGAACACTCTGGGACATTCTGTCATTGGGCTATACTTGGGCTACATCTGGGTGATATTAACCTGTACATGAGGCCACTGGCTGACGTCGTCCGTCCGTATGGGATTAAGATCATTTCCTACGCGGACGATACGCAGCTGGTGGTCTCCATGACTCAGGAAGCCACTCCATCGGCTCCAGGCGGGCTTAGAGAATGCCTTGAGGAAGTGAAGACCTGGATGTCCCTTTCTTCGTTAAAACTGAATGGGGACAAAACGGAGCTGTTGCTCCTGGGCTCCCCAGACCCCAGCATTCCCCCCTCTTTATGGCCACCCAGCCTGGGCCCCCCACCTACTCCCAAAAACAGCATTAAAAGTCTTGGAGTGTGGCTGGACAGATCCCTGTCCTTTAATACGCAGTCCGCAAAACTTTCGGCCACCTGCTTTGGCATCATGAAAATGCTGAAAAGAATCCTCCCCCTCCTTCCCTGGGACGCCAAACAAACTGCCATACAAGGCTTAATTCAATCGCGACTCGACTTTAACAACATACTTTATCTTGGTGCCCCCGAATCCACCCTCAGAAGGCTCCAGATAGTTCAAAACTGCGCAGCACGCATTCTATTAGACCTTCCCCGCAGACAGTCAGTGAGAGCAGGCCTGATTACCCTCCACTGGCTACCGGTGCGACAGAGGGTCCTGTTTAAAGCCATGTGCACTGCGCACCAGGCCTTCTGGAACACTGGCCCTAAAATTACCCAAGACTTAATTACCCATTATGTGCCCAACAGAAGCCTCTGCTCCAGTCAAACATTTCTTGCAAAAACCCCCAAAATAAAAAGATCCAGATCCGGAGGCAGGACCTTCTCCTTCAACGGTGCTAGAGCCTGGAACGCCCTCCCACTGCACCTTAGAGCTAATTCTAACCTCTCAACCTTCCGCAGACAACTAAAGACCCATTTATTTCACTCAATCTAGCTAATCTCATCCCTAATTCTCCTTCTAAGCCTGCTGTAGGTATTCGGTTCTCCTAGCGCTTGGACGCCTCCGGGCAGCAATTCGCGCTATACAAATGTACATCCTATCCTATCCTATCCTATTTGGTCTACATTTAGGCTCTTTTGTCTCTGGTGGCCATTTTGGGAGACTGTATGTAAGAATTTTTTAATGAAATTGAAGAGGATTTGAGAAGTCAATAAAAATGTGCCCTAATTTTTCTTTCTGAAGCACTAATCATACTTTCTATGGCAAAATATACCCCCTCAATTTGTTCCTTTTTAAATTAAATGTTTTAAGAGTTACCACTTTATTCCAATAAAGATGGCTTCAGGTGTGCCATACCTTTGTAATAAGTAGGACTGTTAGCGCTCTAGTTGTTCTTTAGAACACTCTGGGACATTCTGTCATTGGGCTATACTTGGGCTACATCTGGGTGATATTTGGGCTACATTTGGGCTCTTTTGTCTCTGGTGGCCATCTTGGGAGACTGCATGTCAGAATTTTTTTAATGAAATAGAAGAGGATTTGAGAAGTCACTCAAAATGTGCCCTAATTTTTCTTTCTGCAGCACTAATAATACTTTCTATGGCATAATATACCCCCTCATTTTGTTCCTTTTTAAATTAAATATTTTAAGAGTTACCACTCTATTCCCATCACGATGGCTTCAGGTGTGCTATAACTTTGTAATAAGTAGGACTGTTAGCGCTCTAGTTGTTCTTTAGAACACTCTAGGAGGCTGCAGTAGAACACAAAGGAATCAACTGACAGTCTCTGTCCTTGTTGGATGTACATGTTTTACTGAGAATGTCAGACTTCATTCTCACATGACTGAGAAAGATAATGTGAATTTACAGAAAATATGCTTTCAGTTTAGCTTATAGATCCCCTTCCAAACCACTGTGGAAAAATCATGAGATATTAGTTTTCTTTCAAACATGATTCATGATATCACAGCAGAAGGCTTTTTCACATGGTAAAATCACCTTAGAACACACCACAATTCCTAAAATGATTATGGTACCATCAACAAATGATTTATAATGTAACTAAAGTCCTAAAACCCTCTATTAACTAAAATGTTTTTTAATGAGGTGCTATCATGTATATTGGTCCCAAGATGGCTGCCAACACTTCTTGGATGAAGTGCTGACAGCCAATCAGATCAGATGTGTGGTTAGGCTCCGCCCAGATATATATATATATATATTTTAACCTAAATTACTCAAAATCCACTGGAGCACATATCTTGAGACATAGCAAAGGCACATCGGGCTACCAGTCCCTACAATTTTGCCAGGTTTTGTGGAAATCCTTTCAGTTGTTCGGGCTAAAAGTGAGTCTAACCGCCCTATGGAAATTAACATATGGAAAACACGTTTTGGGACCCCCCTTTTATCTCAGCCCCCGCTTGCAAGTGGTGTGCGGCCTCACATCTGAGTACCCTGTAGAAATACAAATCACGGCGGCTCCGGCCGTGAAGGGATCGCACTGCCTGAAAAGTATCAAAAGGACCGCCAGAGAAGTAATGTTCCTCTTTGATGTGGCGCGAGCAAGTTAAAGAATTTACAATGCAGAATTTCATCCGGGAGCCCACTGGAGGGCTTTAAATGTGTCCCAAAAATAACATGCAGGAACCGAACCCACTGGAGGGTACAAAAAATGCTAAATAACTACATGGCCCAGCATGCACTGTTGAAAAGGAACTCTACTTAAAGAAGGCACACCGGAGGCCAATTAAATATCCGAAAGCAAGCATGGAAGATGTAGCAGCAATGAACTTTGTTTCCTGCGTGGGCCTCTGATGAGAAGCGAAAATGCTTCGAAACGCGTAAGGCAAAGGGACTGGATGACGGGATGGAAAACTGCAATGTTTCGAAATAAAGGTTTTGTGAACCACTTGCAAGCGGTGTGCGGCCTCACATCTGAGTACCCTGTAGAAATATATATATATATGTATGTATGTATATATATATATATATATATATATATATATATATATATATATATATATATATATATATATATATATATATATATATATATCTCAAATCCTGTGATGAGGCTCCTCGTTCACTCCACGCGGGCTCAAAAAACAGGACACAGACCCAATCTCTTCAGTGCCTCAAATCTTTATTTTGGCCAGATGTCTGAGACGCGTTTCGCAGCGCGAACGCCGCTTGTTCACTCGACAATCTCATATGAGCGCGAAGGCTTATTTAAAGTGACAGTGCTATGTGATGCTGTGACCACGTGATTACTTCAGTCATAGACATGAAAGAAATACCTAATAACAGCGTAATACTCGTAAAATACATTTCTTTACATTACTTTTGATTTGCATTGGTGAAAGTGTTGTGATTAATACATGTAAAATACATTAGTACACATTTTGTTTAGCTAAAGTCTAAAATTGATCATACTGTAAAATATTGTATTATACTGTTTGTCCTGATCATGTTAAATTTATGTAAAATACATTGGTCCATGACCTTTCACCTTGCCCGTATTGTTTCTGTTACTTATGCATTCTTTTTATCATGCTACTCGACAATGAAAAAGTTTTGTTAAAGTGCTTAGTGATAAGTGATAAGTGCTTACACTTATTTAAAAACAAAGTTGTCCATTATCTTGCTCTTATTTTGCAACTTTTCTTATATATGTTCACTTTACCATTTTTTATGTACCAGTTCAACTACTTTTCCATATTCATTCCCAGATTTTATTTCATATTGCACATCTTTTGTATACCCATGTTGCATCTTGTTTTTTGTATTTTTGTCAGACTACATATACATGTCATGCTCGTGATCTCATTCGTCATATTTCATGTTGTATTGCTTAAACTTTCTGCACAATTATAATGTCTATGTCACTCTCTTTAATCTTGTGTTTGTAATATCCCTCAATTTTAATGCTCATTATTGATAAAATATTGGTTAAAAAATGCTGATCAAACATTTCTAAAATATTTACACCATCCTGAATAATTCATATATGTACACCATATTTGCAATATACACACTTTGATAAATCCTAGGTGTTGTATCTAAATTAATGTATTATTTATTGTTAATATTATAGGAGCATGGGATCTAATTTTTGACTTTGTCTTCTTCTGTGACATACATTTTAGTTATTGTTAGCATGGGTTTTCTAAGCCAAACACGTGTACATATCCTCCGTAAGATTCAATCCATGGGGGTGTTTCGAATCCAACAGAAGAATGTACCGTGTTTCTAGTTTACGTAGCTTGTTTTCACGGTCCCCACCCCTCCTATTAGGGGAAATTGCATCTATCAGGTAGAACGTTAATCCTTTGTTATTGGATGCATGATGTGTTCTAAAATGCCGAGCCACTGGATACGTGTTGTCCATATTGGTTATGGCTCTTAGATGTTGCAGTATACGTACATGGGCCTGTAGTTTGCTAGATCCCACATAGTTCAATCCACATGGACAAGTTAGTACGTATACTGTATACTCAGTTTTGCAATTTAACATTTTGTTGATCGCATGGGGTTTGGTTTTAAAGGGACTCAGGAACGTTTTTGTATTTACCCCATGTGTGCAGGCTTTACAACTAGAACATCGTTTAAACCCTTTCAAATTTTGGTACCAGGAGGGTTTGCCGATAATTTCCGGGTCTGACACCACCAGTGCATCCCTCATTGATGGACTTCTGCTGTAGGTAATGGACACCCTCTGCGGTAGCAGGGGTCCTAGAACTGGATCACTTAAAACTGTGGGCCATGTATCTTGGATAATTTTCTGTATGGTTTTGTGTTGTCTACTATATCCTACCACCATGCGAAAATTATCAACTTCCAGATCCCCTTGGCTTGGTTGTGAGCTCCCTGTTCTCTGATCAGACTTTTTAAGGGTTTTACCAGCCAACAGAAAATCTCTCTCCATTAAGTTGGTTTTTGCTATGGCCTGATTTATAGTTTTCTGAGAGTATCCCCTGGCTAGGAATCTTTCTTTACTCTCCTGTTGGGCTAACTCTAAATCTTTTTGAGTACTGCAGATCCTTTTTATCCTTAGCATTTCGCCGTAAGGAATACTTCTCACTAAGTGGTGGGGATGTGCACTGGAGGCGTGCAGTAGGGAGTTCCCTGCCGTTTTCTTTCTATGTACTTTAGTTTGTAAGGTGTTTTCTGTTACAAACACTTCCGTATCTAAGAAACTCACTCTCTTTTCACTGATTTCTGCCGTGAATTTTAAATTAAGCTGATTATCGTTTAATTCATCCAAAAATGTTTCTGCGTCTCCTTTGGTGCCATGCCAGACTACAAATAAGTCGTCTATAAACCTTAGCCATATTTTGACCTTTGTTTTTACAGTGTCAGCATGCGTTACCCCAAGGACCAGTTCCTCCCATTTGCCCATGTGTAGGCATGAATAGCTTGGGGAGAAACTGGCCCCCATGGCAACGCCTTGTACCTGGCAGTACAGTAAATGATTGAACATGAAGATGTTGTTATATAGACAAAATTTGATCATTGATACCAGCATTTCATTATGTTGTTGAAACATGGTGGCTCTATTATTCAGATAATATGATATTGCTTGTAGGCCATCTTCATGTTTTATGCTAGTATATAAAGATGTTACGTCTATAGCCATCATGATATATTCGCTGTTCCACTGAAAGTCTTTTATTTTGTTCAAAAAGTCACTCGTATCCCTTACATACGACTTTAATGATTTGACATATTCTTGGAGGAAGAAGTCCACGTAGACTGAAGTCTTTTCCAGTAAACTGTTTTTTGCACTGATAATAGGACGTCCCGGTGGTTTGTTACTGTCCTTGTGAATTTTAGGTATAAAATAAATCGTTGGCACTGTTGGACTCTCATTCTTGAGGTATTTGTACTCATTATCACTGATAAGATTTTTGCTTTTCCAACTTGATAATTTTTTATAATATACTCGGTACATTTCCTTAAGTTTGCCAACATCAGACCTGGAATAACATTGTCTATCGTTTAACTGTTGCATGGCTTCTTTCATATATTCCTCATAGGGCCACAATACTATGTTTCCCCCTTTGTCGCTGTTCCGGATTATTACCTCCTTGTTTGCAGAGAGTTTTTTCATTAGCTGGAAATATTTATGGTCCTGATTTCGATGTTTTTGCATGACTGTACTTGTACCGATTTTTTTGTTTAGTTTTTTGATTTTTTGGGATACTATTTCATGGAATGTGTCGATTGCATCGTGTACCATTATCGGGCAATATTTAGACTTGGGTTTAAATCGTGTTAAGCCTGCTCCTTTGCTTGGTGGCATTGCTGCTCCTTGTGTTGTAAAATTGATTTGAACATTATCTACGTTCCATAAGTCCTCCAATTCTTGTTCCATGTTTGCTTCCTGCGATGGTGTCATGGGTGAGCAAATTACCTCTGTTTCCACTGAGGTTTTTTTCATGGCATATAATTTTTTCAACTTTAACTTTCTTACTCCTTTGTATACATCCATCCGGGTGTTGGGATAGTCAAAGTTATTTGGAGGGCAATATGATAGACCCAGACTCAGAGTATTTTCCTCTTCTGATGTTAATTCCAATTTAGATAAGTTGATTATTGTTCGTTTGGTTTCTTTTTCCAGTAGGACCTTTTCCTTCGGGGCTGATTTTGATTTGGCTGTTGCCCTGTGTTTTGCTGCGTTGCGCCTTTGTTTGCGTTTCTGATTTGCCCGTTTCCGTTTGTCTGCGATCGTGTCATTGGTCTCAAAGCTGCCATTCTTTGAGCGGCTAAAATCTCCATCTCTTCCCCCGGCGATGGTGTCACCTCCGCTGATGTTGTGGGTACATTTCTCAACTCTGAGTCATCCTCGCTGTTGGATGTGTACTGGTCACTGGATACGGTTCCCGCCTCTTCCCCTGTCGGTTTTGATCGGGTACTAGTTGTGGGGCCTTTGCCTCTGACCATTTTCTGCTGCTGTTGATTTTTACGTATGTTGTCAAATTTTCGGGCAAAGGTAAAAATTTGGCCTACTTCGTAATCAACCTTGTCACGTTGAAATTTGTGAGTTTTTCTGTCTTTTATTTTCTCTTCCTCCTTTTTCAGTCTGGTAGCTATTTCTTTTCTAATACGAGCTATCTCTTCCTCTTGGCCCATATTAGCTAGCTCTTCATTGATAATGTCAATTTCAGTTAACAGGCGTGCCCTGTCTATGTCCGCATATTTTATTAGTAGCATTGTGAGTCTCTTCGAGGAGTCAAGATATATATATATATCCACAGCAAGGCTCAGTTTAATGGACCCCTGGCGATTCCTTGTCTCGGTGCGAAGCCCCAGCAGAGCCACGCTGTTCAATTATTCACCAAAAGCTTCCTTGGAAAAAGAAACAGTAGCACGCAACCACAGGATTCTGTATTGCCCAAAAATTCCTTTAATTATCCAGCACCATCCAGTTTTCAAAGGAAATACCGACGCATTTTGTTACCAACAGACAAGGGTGGAAACACCATCGTCCTAAACATCACGGATTATGTATCAGAAGCCCACTCACAATTAAAGAACAATGAATACTACAGGAAAATGGATAAAAATCTTTTTATTTTTTATTGAAGCCTTTTTTTCCCCCTTTAGGGGTACAGAGCGCAGCACATCAAAAATTCAACTTAAGAAGCAAACCAAACAATATATGATATATCTCATTGTACATTGATACTTCCCTAGTATAATTCAAGTGCACAATATCAATCATTAGATTAGACATAAAAAAACTAAACATCATCATTGTTCCCATCCTTCCATCTAGTTATCGGTTTCCAGATTTTTAATCCGAGTTCCCCCCGTTCTTTCCTTTTCTTGCGTATATTGCCTTTTCCAAATTATATATCCTGAGTATCCTAGCTAACCATTGTTGGTATGTCGGTGCCAATGGATCAAGCCATGCTGTTGCAATACATAATCTTAATACTGCCATGGCCAGAAAGATAAAATAACCGCCTTCCCTTTGAATGCCATCCGCATTCACACCCAGCATTATTATCGAAGGCGTTAAGGTAATCGGTGTCCCTAATGACCTCACTGTACAAATGTCTCAATCCCCTTCAGTATTGTATATAGGTGGGGGCATGTTGCAAATACGTGCACAATGTCAGCCTGCAGACTTCCACATCGTTGGGCATCTAATGCCCGTTAAACCCCCCCATTGCGCTATTTTTGCCGGGGTGTAGTACAATCGATATAAAGTTTTATAATGCTGCGCCTGGAGGGCTGCAGAACACAGAACATTCTGGCCCACTCTAGTGACAATTTAAAGCAATCTTTTTCTACCTCAAGCTTATTTGCCCAACTGTCTCACCATTTTTCCATATCGTCCTGCTTAGTTTCTATTAATTCATAATAAAACCTCTTGATTGTACAATTTACCCCTTCCTGTACCACCTCCATTATTGAGTTTTTAGAAAATCCAGCGGGCCTCCCTGTTTTGTTTGCTAAAAATCTTCTTACTTGCAGGTATTTGAAAAACTGTCTTGAATCCACTCCATATTTTAACTGGATTTCAGAAAATTGCAACAGTCCCTGTGTCCCGATGACATCACCAATCTTGGTGATTCCCTTTCTACTCCATTCTATAAAGACCGCATCCGAAAAGTTATCTTGAGGAAATCTGAATTAATAATCATTCTCGTGTATCTATTGTATTTTCCAAGCCCATATCTCTTACTAAATGCTTTCCAGATATTATACGCTGCCATAATCGTCTTGAAACTGGTTCTCTTAAAGTAACTTGAATCAGAATGTTTCAGTACCACATTTTCCGCCTCCCCCCCCAGCAGCAGGGCATATATTGCTATGGTTCCTAAGTCGTTCTCCCCTTCTGCCTCCGCACCACCTATCAGGCCCACCATATACTGCAGGGCAGATGCCCAGTAATATATTTTTAAATCTGGTAGTGCCCAACCACCTCTATCTCTTGGTAGTGCCATAAATCATAGTGCCCTCCTAGTTTTTCCTTTAGACCAAATAAATCTGTTAATCATAGATTCTAGATTCTTGAACCAACTATTATAATAAATAACAATGGGATTGTCCTAAATATATACAAGAATTTTCGCAGCACCAACATGTTTATTATGTTCGTTCGACCAACTATAGATAAATGCAGGTTGTGCAGCCTGTCTAAATCCCTTCTCACTTTAGTAATTATAGGGGCTATGTTTAATTCTACCAAATTGTCTAAATCTGAAGTGATGGTGATCCCTAAGTATGTACCTGACTGCACCACCCGATGGTCCTGGCAATCCACATTTTTATTCTTGATTATTTGTGTCTTGGTGGTGTTTAAGGAATAACCTGACACTCTGCCAAAATTCTGTGCCTTCAGTTCCACATATTAAATAGCCTCCGTGGGGTTTGGTGTAAGCACCACCACATCATCGGCATATGCGAGTATCTTGCACTCCCCCTTCTGTGTAATTAATGGAGCAATGTTCTCGTTCATTGCCACTCTACGGATCAAAGGATCCAGGTACATAGCAAACTACAAGGGGGAGCACGGGCCCCCCTTCCTTGTTCCCCTCTTAATTTGTAGTGGCAGAGTTAGTCCTGCGTTTACCCTAATAGAGGCTACCGGATCTCTATACAATGCTCGTATTGCGTTGACAGATCCCTCCCCAAACCCTGCCCTGATTAAAACACACCACAGATAATCCCAGGAGACCCGATCAAACGCTTTCTCAGCGTCTAAAAGCATTGCCGCCATAGGGCCCACTGTCACTTCAATGGTGTCTAATAAAGTAATCAACTTCCGAGTATGATGGGTTGTTCCCCTCCCTGGTATGAAACCATGTTGGTTACTGCTGACTAATTTACCTATGACACTTGCAGACCTTGTTGGGAGTGCCTTTGAGTACACCTTTGTGTCGGCATTCATTAAAGTTATAGGTCTGTACGAGCCGGGTTCATTAGGTGGCTTCCCCTTCTTTCATATGATAACAATGTCTGCCCCGGCCCATGAACCTGGTGTAGACGCCCCCATCTGTGCTTGTTGTATTGTATTTATCATATCATTGCCCAGTACATTCCAAAATACCTTAAAAAATTCTAGTGGTATCTGATCTGGTCCCGCTGCCTTTCCAGATGGGAGGCTCATCATAGCCACTTTTATCTCCTCTGATTCTAAAGGGGTATCCAACCTCAGTCGTTCGTACTCTTCTAAGCCACCAAGGGAATATTCTCTAAATACACTGCAATCTCCCCTAAATCCTTCCTTTGCTGTTCATCATATAAGTCTATATAGAATTGCCTGAATACTTCCCTAACCCCCTGGGTTTCCGTGATCAAATTCCCTGAGCTATCCTTAATTTTCCTTACCTCTCCTAATGCAGCCTTTTACCTTGCCCGTGCCGCCAACGTTCGCCCCACCATTTCACTAGCCTCATTACATTTTTCTCTGTTTGCTGTATAAATTTTAGCAGCATTATTTGCTATGTCCTCCTCTGCGTCCATTTTTGCCTTCGCTAATTTAGTGAGAGCCTGCTCCAGTGTTCTACCTGCTACAGCACATTCACTCAACTCAGCCTCAGCCTGAAGTAGCGCCCTTTTTAATACCAAGTTTCTCAGTTGTTCTTGTTTTCGCTTGTTAGCGTTGTAGCTCAGGGTTTCCCCCCGCACTCCCGCCTTAAGGCTATCCCAAACCATGCCCGCTGCTGCACTACCCCTATTTATCTCTAAATATCCTTCAATCGATTGCATCATATGCTGAATATAATTGTCATCTTCTATAAGCCCTCTCTCAAAAGTCCATACTCTCACCCCACTGTTGGTTGCTGCCAAAGACAAAGTTAAAATTAGGGGGTTATGATCAGAAAGCAAACGTGGTACCTCTCAATTTGGGCTAAAGACAAGCAAGAACTATAAACCAGAAAATATTCTAATCGTACAATCACCCTATGTGGCGCTGAGTAGTATGTGTATTCCTTTTCTCCCGGCTTCAGGCTATCCCAGACATTCACTAACGCATTGTTTTTGGCAAGAGTGCGGACTGCATGGCAAACCCTCCTTTTCCTCCCTTGATATGTAGAACAAGATCCTGACCCCAAACCTAACCCATCTACCCCATTGATATTAAAGTCCCCTGCGATAACAATACGAGGGGGCCAAGTGGCTAACTCAACAGCAAGAAAATCAAAAATTTCCGGGTCATCCCCCGATGATCCGTAAACTGAGCCAACAGTGATCCATTCCCCACCAACTAGACACGCTACTTGGGCCCACCTACCCCATATATCTTCCAGTTTTTTCCTAGTAACTATATCCCTGCATCTCGATAGTATAGCCACTCCCCTATTTCTAGAATCCTGTTTAGAGAAAGCTAGAACTGAAAACCCTAACTGCTCCAAAAGATATATTTCAGTTGCCATAATATGTGTCTCCTGGAGGAGCAGAAATTCAACCCTCATATTCTGTAATAAAATGGAAGTCTTTTGTCTCTTCTGCCTATCATTTAAGCGACAGACGTTCCAAGTCAGTATGCGAATACCCATTAAAATACATCCGGTGATTGACCTAACCACTTGAACCTACACTTTTCAGTCAAAAAATGTGCGCTGTGATTCTGCTTCTTACAGTCATCCCATTGTTCTTTTTTATGTTTTATATGTTGCGCCCCTGTGCTGTGCCCTGTGCCCTCCCCCTTGCCCCTTCCTCTCCCCTGACACCCCACCCTGACGTGCCCCCCCCCTACTGGCAAAGAGGTCCATACAGACCTATATGTGACAGCTGTGACCCCAGGTTTGTCGCTCCCCACTCCTCTCCCTTCCCTTATTCCTCCCTATTTATACTACTGCCACACCATGCTTCTTGTTCAACACATTTTGGATCCTAAATCTAGACCCTTATCAGAAAATGAATAAACAAACCTACTTCTGTTACTATATGTGTTGCCATGTGTTTAGATTCCCTTGCGTCGCAATAACCATCGTGCCAGACTGGGCTCTATTCTCTTTTAGCCACGTCAAATATTCTTGAGCCTTGATTTCGGAGTAGAATACCCTAAACTGGCCACTCTTGACCACTTTAAGGCAACTGGGGAACATTAGATATGCCTCACACCCTGCATTGCGAAATGGAGTTATTAGTTCTCTCATCCGCCATCTTCTTTCCACTGTGGTGTGGCAGATGTCAGGTCTTGCAAAGAACTCGACATCTTTATAATGACATTTAGCCTGCGGCTTAGCTTTTGCCATAATTTCCTTCCTTTCAGCAGGTAATTCCCTACATAAATCAGGATTGCTCTTGGTTTACCTATGGTATTGACCTGTCTTTGAGCCAAGGGTAATCTGTGAGCACGCTGGACTTCATCTTCCCAGTCCCACCCTACAATCTCTGGCAATGCTCCTCTGAGTAACTCAATAACATAAGCCTGCACATCTTGCCCTTCCTTCTCCTCTGCTACGCCCAAAATTCTTATATTATTCTTATAATTCTATTATTATTGGTTGAGGCAAGTATATATGGTGTCCATTCCGGCAGCCCAAACGCCCGGAGCATAGTTCAGTGCCTTATGATTAAAGCATTGATCCACTCACCGCCTGCTCATGCCCCACTGATTCTCCGGAGGTAGAAATCACCATCTCGATTCAATTCATGAAGCTTTCTTTGGTGCATATAAAATGACCATAAAAGCGCAAAAAATAATCCTACATTGAATAAAAAAATACATTGGGTTTCAGGGCAGAGAACAACCAAGACATTACAAACATGGTTCTTAAAAACACATACTTTTCCTAACATTTATACACTGAGTTAAAAACGTTGTAGTATAAAACAGATCTCGACAGATTGCAAATTACAAATTAGACTCATTGCCTGGTTAACTGTACGTACGCCATGTTTAACAAACATAGGTTTCAGATAGGCAGTACGGAAATTCATATACAGTTTACAAAAGAGTAAAAAGTGCAAAGTGCTCTGTTTAGATACGCCATCACACATACATGGCCCTAGCGGGTGTCTCCTAAGGTTCGGCAGGGCCACTAAGTGATGTGCTACTCCAAACCTCAGTCTTGTCATCACAAACTTGTGTGATGGCCTAGTCACCCATACCAAATAATAGGGGAAACCTCCAACAGTGATGTACCTATTGTAAAACAAAACAGTAGATAAAGATCCGTAGGCTAAAGCTCGCTTCCTTGCAGTAAAAGTCAAGAATTTGATTTTCAGCTCTATTTTGGGTATCTGGGATGCTGCACTGGGATCAATCAAAACATTTAGATTAAATATCTCCGAAAAACAAACAACAACATATTTTAACCAGGGTATATTTAGATGTTTATCCAGCGAGATACAATCCTCAAGGATTGATCTGTTAAAAAAAAATTCTTCCTGAAGCCAAATTGACCGCCAAATCATAAGTGGCCTCAGGGATAACAGATGAATTAGAAAATTGGAATCCAGTTCCCGATGGATTAGCTCAGTAGGAGCGGAAGTTGGCAGAGACAGAAGCTTTTTTCAAAAAGAGTTTTCCTCCTGCTGCAAATGATGGTCACTTCTGTGACCCCACACACCAGCCCCATAGAGTGCAATTGTAACACATCTTACTTGGTAAATCTTAAGCATATCCCTGGTACGTCGGTCCCACACCTTTGCAGCAAATCTAAGGCCCCCAGGGGGACTTTTAGCCATTTTAATACGGATATTGCTAAATTCCTTGGACCATTTTCTATCTTTGGAAAAGGTTATACCAAGGTAACAAAATGTATCTACTTGTTGCACCTTTTCTTGATCAATAAAAAAGGCATTTAAAAATGTGCTTTTAGTCACACAAGTCATAGTGTGCATTTTACCCTTATTAATGATCCATTTTCTGTCTTTAATAAAGACAGAAAATCTATCAAGCAGACGCTGTAATCCCAAAGGGGTTCTAGAGAGCAAAACAGCGTAGTCGGCGTATAGTAACACCGAAACGGGTACACCTTTGATCTGGGGGGCATCCGCTTTAAAAAAAAATTAAATTGCATCGATTCCATTGATAAATAATATAAAAAGTAGGGGGGCCAGTACACAACCCTGTCTAATTCCTCTTTTGACACTAAATTTTGGGTTGCATTCACCTTTAACACCGTAACACACAGATCTTTGTAGTTTCCCATACAACCTCGCGAGGAAAAAGACGATACCCTCTGGTGCTCCTAGCTGTAATAGGGTTGGCCATAAAATTGAATGGTCAACCATGTCAAAAGCACTACTTAGGTCTGCAAAACAGAGGTACAGTCATCCTTGTTTTGCTTCAGTATGTTTCCCGATCAGTAAATCAAGGTTAATACACTGATCGAGTATTCCCCGGCCCTTTGTAAATCCACACTGGCTGTCGGCAAGAATACCCTCTTGCTCGACCCATTCCTCTAGCCTAGCCAGTATGCCTCTACTCATGATCTTACCTGAGGAGTCAAGAAGGGAAATGGGGCGATCATTTTTCACATCAGATCTGCTGCCCTTTTTATGTATTGGAATAATAATAGATTCCCCCCATGTTTTGGGGGCCTCGGTGCATATTGCGGCGTTAAAAACAATGGCCAAGAGAGGGCTCCACATCTCAGGGGCTGCTTTATAAACATCAACGGGCTCCCCGTCGGGGCCCTGGGCTTTCCCCCTTGCTAGCACGTATGGTAAGTTCGAACTCCCTAACAGTGATGTCCAAAGGTAGAACAGCCCACTCTCTAAGGTTGGGATCTACACAGCTATTTGAATCAAAAATATTTGAATAATGGGCAACCCAGCCATCGCACGGGACATTCAGGGTTAACTCTGGTATATTTTCTCCTTTCAAAAATGGAGAGTTAACAGTTGCCCAAAACAGAGTACTGTTAGATAATTCAGCAGCTTGGTTGAGAGAGTGCCAGGGCATGCTTATATTCAGTTCTTAAATTTCTTATGTGATTAGTGTCCCTCTGCCTTTTGGCAAGTGCATGTTTTAATTCAGTTAATAGACTAGTGCACGTATGGTCGAACCAACCTGGGCCGTTTCTACTCTGAGCACATTTGGGCCTAGTGAACCTGGCATCAATAGATTTATTAATATCATTAAAAGAAGATAAAACCTGCTTATAGTCGGTACTGTTATCAAGGATAAAGGTAATATCTACCAAACAGTCCCTGACAGTAGTACCGATTAATTAATCGGCTTTGTCCCCGGCCCATCTTAGTCTTACTCCATTTGGTCTGTGTGGTTCCACATTGGTAACTGTGGTACCCATTCTAACAGAACGTCCACCCCATAAACTTGTTTCCAGGATGATACAATTGTGGTCACTTATAGAAGTTTCTTCAATCCTAGGAACAGCACAGCTAGAAATAATAATTGGAAGATATGATTACATGGTCAATGACCGAACTAGTGTGCCGATTGTTAAAGGTAGGTATAATTTCGCCATTTTTTCTTTGGCAAAACCCAGAATTTCCATATCATGACAGCCCATAAATGAGTGTAATGCCTCACCATAGCTGTTATGTCCAAAATGCAGTTCGTCAAATCCAGCGTTATTTGTGAACCCACATACCTTTTGTGTTGAGTATTCACATAATGGAGTATTAAAATCACCAAACCATATGAAGTCAAAAGAAATATTTACTTAATTAGGTTTTCAATGGCACTCGCCAGATCATGTACAACTGTTACCCTTGAGCTATCAAAAATGTTATTGTAGTAATTTACCAGTAGAATATTAAGTCCTAGGTCCTCAGATAACCAAATGATCTGCACATGTGCTCCCACGATTATATACCTTTTAACTACAATCGGGCGATAAATTGATACTAATATCAATAGACCACCTTTAGCTCTCCCTGGTCCAGTGCCCTGCGCAGGCAGGTTATAGGAAACAAACCCCTCAAAATTAACATCTTCCCTGCACCACGTTTCTTGGAAACATAAACTATCATGGGTATTGATAAGGTCCAACCAACCTAGAACATTATCCTTTGATTTCAACCCTGCAATATTCCAGCTAGCAATTTTTATCCCTTTACCCATTGTTCCAATGTTATCCTGTATCGTAATTACATTACTACCGTCTTCCTGCCTTCGATTTCCACTTGGTAAAGCCCCAGGGTCGTTGATCAGATCTAAGTTCTTCACCCGGATCGGCTCATGGACCATCGGGTTTACACTTGTTTTGGTTACCAAGGTATCTGAGAACTCACACAAGGGGGACTCAGGAACATGGAGGTGTCATTCATTAGTGTCCAAGCTATTTAGGGTATGGAATCGATTTTGCAAAGGGATATCCAAACCGGGCCGGTAAATAAGTGGAAATTGCCTGGTAATATTACTATCATTAGGGAGGGCTTTGATAATGTGGCTATAAAAATAACCAAGTGGATGGGCACAAACACTGTTATCAGCTAGCGGTAAGGATGCTGCTCTTAACAAAACAGTAGCGTCGTGTTGGGGGTGTTTAAAATTAATGATAACACAATCCCCCCAGCTATTCTTTGTAGAGTTGCCAATCCAGTTGACCCTTCTAGTTGTTAATATTTTGTCGGAATAGGCAACTGGAAACCCACATTGCCTATTCAACCATGAAACTTTTATTTTTTAAGGAGTCATGTGTTTCTTGCTGGGACTGGGCCGTACATGTTTCAACAGGCGGAACATTAGTTAAGACGACCACATAGGGGGCACAATCAGGGGGAAGGTTAATAAAACGCCTTCTCTTCACTTCTGTCCACCCTGCTTTACTCTATGCTACTGTTATGGCCTTGTTTTCCTGACAAATTCTTGGTGGGCTATCTGGTAGTACAGTCTCGTTAACACTGTGCCTCCCCTCAGATGGGATTTTTACTTCTTTACTCACTCTGGTGCCCGTCTCAATAATCTTAGGTTTTCCAACCAGGGCAATGTGTGTATCCAAAAGGCCTCCTAATCTGGTTACTGCAGAAATCAGATCTAATTTACCCACTAAAGGTTTAATTATGCTTTCTAACTTGGCACCAATAAGGCCAACCAGAAGATCTAGTTGCTCAGTATTCAGTTTAGCTGTGCCTTCCTTTTCCATGGCTTCCTCCTCGCCTACTATACTTTTGGGGGGGTTCCAACTCTTTTTTTGTTCCGATTTCCACCACGTCTAGTTTGAACTTTCCTACAGGCTCTGACTACTCTGCGTGGCGGGGAAGCGTGTGCTGGTGTGTCAGAGGAGTCATCCAGTACACCCTGGTTGGATGCAGCTAGCGGTGGTACCTCTTTATTTTTAATATCCACATTGTCAGCTTCACAACTATCACACCTCCGGGTAACAGAGCGCTCTAGAAATGTAAAAAATAAATAAATAAATAAATCTAATACAGATACGCCCAAAGAAGTGGACTGAGGGGGGGGGCTACCACGACCCAGTGATAATCGCCGGTCATTGTTAATTTTCGTGACTACTTTAACTAAATAGTTATCCAGTGTGGCAGACACTGAGGGTTTTTCGCTATTTTCTGTTTAGATATTTCTAGAACCGCCGGCAAAACCCACAAAGCTTATGTTAAAATCCGAAAGCTATCATGGATAATACAATATAATAATAATAACACAAATATAACAGATCAGAGTCCTTATTACTTAAATAAGTTTAAATGTCTCACAGGATGGAGATAGGTGGCCCAAGCTGCGACGGCCACGGTTTGTGGCCCAGCCCAGCCTCCTTCTGCCCTGGACTGCCACAGACTGTCCCGCCCTTGTCCCGGGCTTCTCCCGGACGCTCCCGCGTGCGACTCGCAAGGCGAGCAGCGTTCTGCGCTCTTACAGTGCCTCCGGGCACGTCTGCTATGTCAGGGTATGTGCGCCGATCCCCTGGGGAGCTGGGTAGTGTAGTTCGCTTGGTCTGAACTATGGCCGTTGCCCTCACGGCGGATGGTGGATGGCCGTTCCCCTCACGGCGGTAAGGCTGTAAGTATTGTGCCATTTCCCTCACGGCTGGATTAATGCCCCAAGGAGCGCTCACCGCTCCGCGCTCTTACAGGGCCTCTGGGCGCGTATGCTACGTCAGGGTATGTGCGCCGGTCCCCGGGGGAGCTGGGTAGTGTAGTTTGCTTGGTCTGAACTACGTTCCTTGCCCTCTTGGTGAATGGCTGTTCCCCTCACGGCGGTAAGGCTGTAAGTATCGTGCCGTTTTCCTCACGGCTGGATTAATGGCCCCAGGACCGCTCACTGCTCTGCGCTCTTACAGGGCCTCCGGGCGCGTCTGCTACGTCAGGGTATGTGCGCCGGTCCCCAGGGGAGCTGGGTAGTGTAGTTCGCTTGGTCTGAACTACAGCCGTTGCCCTCACGGTGGATGGTGGATGGCCGTTGCCCTCACGGCGGTAAGGCTGTAAGTATCGTGCCGTTTCCCTCACGGCTGGATTAATGCCCCCAGGAGCGCTCGCCGCTCCGCGCTCTTACATGGCCTCCGGGCGCGTCTGCTATGTCAGGGTATGTGTGCCGGTCCCCGGGGGAGCTGGGTAGTGTAGTTCGCTTGGTCTGAACTACGGCCGTTTCCCTCACGGCGGATGGTGGATGGCCGTTCCCCTCACGGGGGTAAGGCTGTAAGTATCGTGCCTTTTCCCTCACGGCTGGATTAATGCCCCCAGGAGCGCTCGCCGCTCCGCGCTCTTACAGGGCCTCCAGGTGCGTCTGCTACGTCAGGGTATGTGCGCCGGTCCCCAGGGGAGCTGGGTAGTGTAGTTCGCTTAGTCTGAACTACGGCCGTTGCCCTCATGAGGGATGGTGGATGGCCGTTCCCCTCACGGTGGTAAGGCTGTAAGTATCATGCCGTTTCCCTCACGGCTGGATTAATCACCATCTCAGTACACCAGGGGATAGGAATTACAGCCAGAAATCATCGGTGTGGCGGCTAAAAACAAAGTTTCCTTCGGGAGAGACGGGAGTGCGACTTCTCCTCATGGCCTGCCAGCGGCCATCTTGCCCCTTCCAGACGGAAAATGGATAAAAATCCAACACAAATATTTAAAGAGAGGCTGGATAAGAAAATCTATGAGTGGCAACATCTAAATCTGATTGATGACGATGAGAGAAATTCTTGATGACAGAGCACCAGATTACTGCAACTGTATATTTCTTACCCAAAGTACATAAAAACCCACTAAAACCACCAGGGCGACCAAAAGTGTCTGCTAAGGGATCATTAATGGAACTGGTAGCAAATTACATTGACTATTTTTTAATGACTTTTGTGCTTGATTTGAGCTCATATATAAAGGATACAACTGACCTTTTGAGACACCTCCAAGAACTACCATGGCAATCATCCTATATGTTAATTACGATGGATGTAATATTGCTCTACACAAATATTGAAAACAACATTGGTCTCATATCATGTGGCTTTTTCTTAAAGGTGCGAGATATCCAATTTAAACAGCATAACCAAATGTTAATGGACATGATCAAGATGTGTCTCACCCAAAATGTGTTCCTCTTTGGTGAAGAGATCTACCAGCAGACAAAGGGATGCATGATGGGTTTCATCTTCAGTCCAGGATACGCGTGTCTCACAATGGGATGGTGGGAACAACAAATAGCGTGGCATCCCAACAAAGACAGATTTGCACTCAAAGTCACGAAGTGGCTAAGGTTCATTGATGATCTCCTAATAGTGTGGGATGGTACGGTGCAGGAATTTGAGGAATATTTCAAAATATTGAACTCAACGGATGCTAAAATAATATTCACGAACAGCATCAGCAATGAAGGAGCTATATTCCTGGACACGAAGATCTACATTGTAAACAACAAATTAGCAACCACACTTCATAGAAAGGAGACATCAACAAACGCCACCTTACATGCGGATAGTTTCCACAAATTATCGGTGAAGGACAATATCCCATACGGTGAATTTTTGAGATTACGTCGTATCTGCTCTGAACAACAAGAATGGGAGAAACATAGTAAAAATACGGCAAAGAGGTTCAAACATCGTGGATACAAAGAAGGCGTAATCAAAAAATGCTGGAAACTTGCCAATGAGAAAAAAAGACAGGACATTTTGGAAGAAAAACGTAAAGTATCAGAAAACTCAAATGTCACCCAATAGGAAGACTCAAGAGTGAGACTGATTCTGGATCATACCAGGGAATCGAAACAAATAGTAGGAATCCACAGGAAAAATTGGAAGATCCTACAATAGGATCCAACAGTTAGCAGAATAATGGGAAAACATCCAAACACTACGTTCCGTCGTGCCAAAAATTTAAGAGACAAATTGGTACATAGGCACCATCAAGATCAGGACAAAAAGAGAGAGACGCAAGGGTTAAAGACAAAGGGCTTCCTAAAATGCAAAGTTTGCCAGATTGCTAAAAACACAACAGAAGTTGCGTTACCAAACAACAAGAGATGGCAAATAAAGGAACTAATAACGTGTAAAAGCCAATTTGTCGTGTACGTGATCGAATGTCGGTGGTTACTTAAATATAAAGTGTGAGCTGAAAAAGAGAATACTCGAACACATGCGAGCAATGATTAACAAGGACAGAAGTACCGCGGTTGCCAAACATATGGAACTGAGCCATGGAGTAGACTGGAAATCCCTACGATTCTATGCCCTCGAAACAATCCCCCCCACATGTGAGAGGTGGGGATCGGGAGAAGAAATTGAGGTGCAGAGAATCTCATCAAATATTGAACTTTAAGGGGGGCGTAGCCAACAACATGGCCGAGTAGGACGTGTGCCTGCGCTGCTCCGGGATCTTCCTTTTATCCGACGACTTCACTGGTGGCCTGATGTCCTGAAAATCAAAGTTTTACCTTCCACAGGGGTTCCTGTTCCCCCTGACGAAGCTGAGTGTACTTGGAGAGCCGAGGTGTCCCGATTTCCGAGGCAGCGGGGACAGGATCGGAGGCCTCAGAGCGCGATACAAGATGGCGCTGCTGGGGTGCTGAGCCAGATCGTGGTGCGGCCGGAGATACTGCCGATTGCTGGGTGCCTCGCACGAAAAGCTCCGTCTCCCCCCGGCCTGGCTGAGATCCCGAAGGGGGACCGGGGTTCCAACGGGACGCTGCTTCGGTCCCGGGGAGCCGGGGAGTGGATTGGAGGAGAAGTGGACGTTGGGTCTAGCCTGCCGTCCCAGCGACAGCCTGCTACGTCTCGAGGTGAGGGCTGGCCCCGGGGAGAGTGGTGCTGGCGGAGGAGGCTCTGGAGGTCTCGGGACCACATCTGACACACAGTGAGGCTCCCGCCCTGTCTGCCCGCGGCGTCCCAGAGCGGGCGAAGCGGCCTGAGTCCTGCAAGAACACCTGCGGTGGAGGGTCCCCTGGGGCTTTGCCGCGAGTGCTGGGGTCCCGAAAAAGGCAGTGAGAAGTTACAGGGGGACAGCACCATCCTGGGCCCTAACTGAGATTTGGAACTGTCAGGTTCCTGCAGCACCGCGCCTACCCAATCTTTAGGGAACTACATCTACCATGATCCTTGTAGGGAGGAAGTATAAGGGAGGTGTTTCCAGGAAGAGAGTTGCTCGTAATTTTGTGTCCTTTCTTTGTGTTTTCGAGTTCCTGGGAGAAGACGGCGTCTATCGAGCTGCTTCAGCGTTTTGTGAAGTGAGAGCGCTGATCACGATTTCCCGGCATTGAGGTATTGCAACATTGTATCCGCTGGGAGCCCTGTTCACGGGCGCTTGCCGGCATTGTAACATTGTATCAGCTGGGAGCCCTGTCCGGGCGCTTGCCGGCATTGTAACATTGTATCAGCTGGGAGCCCTGTCCGGGCGCTTGCCGGCATTGTAACATTGTATCAGCTGGGAGCCCTGTTCACGGGCGCTTGCCAGCATTGTGAGAATTGCTACTTTGTTTCCTTGGCTAAGGAAAGCACCGTCTTGTGTGTGCCATTTCCAAACCCGGCTCTACTGGGTTTTCTGTTCCCGGAGCTTGGCGGCTGCTGCTGCAAGTTACCGTGGAAGGATCATTTCTTGTCCTGCAATGTCCGGAGTAGAGTGGTATTCCACTACCTACTGCCGGCTAGTTGTTTTTGTTTGATCTGAATCAGATTCTAATAGCGGAGCGTGGTGGTGGTCGCAACCACACGCTGCCGTTATATGGTTTAAAAGACTCTTGTTACTACATAAGTGTACACCAACGTATCGCATCTTTTGGGCTTAAAGATATCATATGCGAATTCAAGGGACAGTACTGTGCTTAATGGAGTGACAACGTGGGGGATTATACCACAAACTCTTTTAGAATAAATCTGGATGATAGACTTGTGCATTATCTCAAAGACTAATTTAGAGGAACAAGTCATTTTACCCGGGGGGGGTCTATTACAAAGGTTCTTTCTCCGCATAACACGGTGTGTATTACAAAGGGTACACTGCTGCTAGATCTTACACCTGTGTGTTATATGTTATGATAACCATTGTGTTTCCTTTCAGGAAGTTGAACTGATATCTCATTTAAACTTGTTGGAGGAAAGTGCACAGCCCTGCAAGGTATTCAGAGTTTGAGAGAGTATTACTGAGAGTAGCCTTGATATTTGATTGGTGTTATAAACGTATGCTCTGTCGTTTCAGATCCCTTGTCCCTGCTGACCCCTTCCCGTCCCCGGTCTCTTTTCATTATTTATCCCTCGCCTGATGGTTCGAACCCCCTGTGTACACATTCAGGGTGTTGGTAACATCAGGAGGTGGACCCCTTTGTTCATCAATCGGATTCTGCGGAGCAGGCCCTGACAGAATTACGAGCCCACGATATATGCTCCGCCTGATACGATTGGTGAACAAACATGGCTACCCTAGAGGAAGTGTTGCAAGCGCTTGTTATAGTCCAACAAGAGTTAGTGGCCTCTAGAGCTGAGGCTACGGCTTCTAGAGCAGAGGCTACCGCCTTGAGAGAAAGGGTGGATAGGTTAGTTGGTAACCCTTTTGATGCTGCTACGCTCAATCCCCGTATCCAAGTAACGGTACCCCCCCCTATACCGTTGGCAAGTCCTGAGAGGTATTCGGGGGATTCATCCAAGACGCAGATATTTCTTACACAAATCATGATGCACTTTTCTTGCAAACCCGCGTCCTTTCCCAACCACCATTCTAGAGTAGCGTTCGCCATCTCCTACATGATAGGGGATGCAGCAAGCTGGGCTGTCCCACTGGTAAGGAGAGATGATGCTATTCTTTCAGATTGGGGGGCCTTTAGGACCGAGTTTGAGAGGGTGTTCGATAGACGGGCCACCACATTCAGGGCTGACAGGGAATTGATGGGGACGTAATGAATTGATTACATACTTAACGTCATTTAACAGATTGGTGGCAGAGTCTTCCTGGCCTGAAGAGAAACAGATGTCCATTTATTATCAAGGGCTACGGGATGGGATGAAAGATGTCATAGCGCAAATAGATCCCCAACCGACTACCTGTGCCGGTATGATCAATCTTTCCTTACGACTCGATGGTAGAATGTCAGAAAGATCAGGGGACAGGAGAAAATGGGACAGAGGTTCCCCTAGGCCAGAGTATTTCAGCAAGAAGGGGCCATCATCAATAGGGGAGAGCCATGAACCCATGGAGATAGGAGCAGTGAGAGCTCCCTTAACTAGAGAAGAAAAGGAAACCCGTAGAACTCAGGGGCTGTGCATGTATTGCGGAAGAAAGGGACATTATGTGAGAGAATGTCCCTCCAAGCCAAAGACTACAGGGAGTTGGGTTAAGAAAAGGTTAGCCATATCTAGCACCGAGTCATATGACAAAGATAATGAAGGAAGGGGTGATCAGACTCCCTTAAAGCTACCTTCTTTGGTTTGTGAGGTTCTTCAGGATTCGGTATCCCACATCGTGTTGTCCATGTGTCTGGTGAGTCAGTTAGGGGGTCATCAAGTTCTGGTGATGATTGACTCTGGGGCCACGGGCAACTTCATAGACAGCGGACTAGTAACATCTTTGAACTTGAGACGCATACCCCGGATGCACCCAGAAGAAGTGTGGGCGGTGGATGGGAAACCCTTAAAGTCTGGGAAGATCACTGAACAAACAGAAGAAGTGTTGTTGGTGATAGACTTACCCGAAGGGGAACACCAGGACAGGTTAACCCTCAACATAATCGAGGCTCCACAATATGAGGTGATTCTGGGCATGCCCTGGCTATCCTACCATAACCCAGATATTGATTGGAAAGAGAAGAAATTGAGGTTTCTTTCACCTGTATGTCAGGAACATATGTCAGCACATCCGGTTACTCAGGCTAGAGAGCTGTCTATTCCTTTTCAGGTGGCTACTGCGGCCGAAAAGGAGGTTTCATTACCTAGTGCATATCAGTCGTTTGCGGATGTATTTAGCGAACAGTTGGCTAATGAACTACCACCCCATCGTTCATACGACTGTTGCATTGATATGGTGGAAGGAGCCCTGATGCCCTCCTGTCGTGTGTATGCTTTATCTGTGCCCGAAACTACTCACCTCAAAGAGTATCTAACTCATTATCAAGCTATAGGTTTCATCCGCCCTTCCAAGTCCCCTGCAGCCTCTCCTTTATTTTTCATAGCGAAGGCTAATGGTGAATTGAGGGCTTGTGTTGATTACAGAATGCTGAACAAAAACACTGTCCGTAACCGGTACCCTCTTCCCCTTATTCCGGTGCTGTTAGATCAAGTAAGGAAGGCCTGCATTTACACAAAGTTAGATCTTCGGGGGCGTTTCACCTTGTGAGAATGAGGGAGGGCGATGAATGGAAGACGGCCTTTAAAACATGCTATGGGTTGTTCGAATATACTGTTATGCCATTTGGATTGTGTAACGCCCCGGCCGCTTTCCAATACTTCCTGAATGATGTTTTGAGGGATCTGGTAGACATCAGTGTGGTTGTTTACATTGATGATATCTTGATATATTCTTGTAATGTAGGGATTCATCACGACCATGTGTCACAGGTCCTACAGAGATTGAGAGAGAACAATCTGTTCTGCAAGCTTAGTAAATGTGAGTTTGGAGTAACCACTGTGGAGTTCCTGGGGGTCATGCTATGTCCAGAGGGGTTGCAAATGGCAGAGAGAAAGGTGCAAGCAGTACAATCCTGGCCCACACCGAAAACAGTGAAAGAAGTCCAATGTTTCCTGGGTTTTGCGAACTATTACAGGAGGTTTATTGATGGCTTTTCGCGCATTGCTGCGCCTCTTTCTCGATTACTAAGAAAAGGGGTGGTGTACGGTTGGTCGCAAGAAGCAGAGCATGCTTTCACTCATCTCAAGAGGGCGTTTGTCACCGCGCCCATTTTGGCTCATCCACAACCTGAATTGCCGTATATTGTGGAGGCTGATGCCTCGGATGAGGCAGTTGGGGCTATTTTGTCTCAGAGACATGTGCAAACAGGTCAACTCCATCCAGTAGCGTACCTCTCCAAAAAACTGAGCCAAGCCGAGAAAAACTACACCATAGCAGAAAAAGAACTACTTGCTATTAAAAAGGCCTTCCAGGAGTGGCGACAGTATTTATGGGGGGCCATACATCCAGTGACTGTGTTCTCGGACCACCGTAATCTGCAATACATGCGAACAGCTAGACATCTGTCGCAGAGACAGATGCGGTGGATGCTGTTTTTTGCGGAGTACAATTTTTTGATAACCTTCCGCCCAGGTGCCGAAAACAGGAAGGCGGATACTCTGTCACGCTTGGGTGATACATTGGAGGTAAAGGCCGATCCTCCAATGGATGCCATCATTGAACCTAGTAAAGTGATCTGTGTTCTTAATGCTGATGTCTTCCTAGAGACAATCAAGGGACAAAAGACCGAGGCTGCCTGGAGGTCATGGAGTAGCAAAGACACCAGACGATCCCTCGTCCGTGGTCTGCCCTTCGTAGAAAACAAACTATTTTTGCCTACCATGGAAAGCAGGAAAAAGGCTTTTGAGTGGTGTCACTCTTCACCAATGTCAGGTCATCAAGGCATAAAGAAATCAGTGCTCTTGGTTCAAAGACAGTTCTGGTGGGATACCTTGTCCAGAGACGTAACACTTTGGGTGGGTCAGTGTGAGGAGTGTGCACGGGCCAAGACATTGCAGAGTCAGAGCAAGGGAAAACTTATGCCATTGCCCACCCCAAAGAAACCATGGCAGAGTATCAGTATGGACTTTATCACAGGGTTGCCTTCTGATCATGGACATACAGCTGTGCTAGTGGTGGTAGACAGCCTCACGAAAATGGGACATTTTATACCATGTAGGAACCTCCCCACGGCTGGTCAAACAGCACAGCTGCTTTTGTCTAATGTCTTCCGTTTCCATGGGATTCCTGAAGTCATCATTTCAGACAGGGGACCTCAGTTCATTGCGAGCTTTTGGAAGTCGTGGTGTTTGGCGTTGAAGATCAAAGCCTCTTTGTCAACCAGTTTCCATCCCCAGACAGATGGTCAGACTGAAAGGCTCAATCAGACATTGAAGAAATATCTACGATGCTATGCTACTGAGACTCATGATTCCTGGGTGTCTCTGTTGTGGCTAGCTGAATTTGCCTATAATAATGCCTGGCATAGTTCGTTGGGGGTGTCCCCTTTCTATGCTAATTACGGATTCGATGCCCGGGCCTTGCCTATCACCATTCCTGAAGAAGTGGGTAATCAACCTTCGGTGTTGGGTTCGGTCCAACGTTTGCATGCGGTCCAAAAGAAAGTGTCCAAACATTTGGTTCGAGCCAAACAAGAGTACAAGAAATGGGCTGATAAGCATCGAGGTGTGGGTCCTGTTTACCAGGTGGGGGACAGGGTGTGGTTGTCCACCAAAAACATCAGGTTCAAACTCCGTTCGGTGTTCCATCCTAAATATATTGGTCCGTACGTTGTTGTGAAACAGGTGAACCCTGTGGCGTATAAACTGAAACTTCCAGCCTCGCTTCGAATCCACCCGGTTTTTCACTGTAGTTTGTTGAAACCGGCCTTGTCTGCTCGACGGAGGGCTCCTCCTCCAGTGCTGTGCAACGATGGACTGGAGTATGTGGTACGCTGCATAAAAGACTCTAAACGTCGCAGAGGCACATTGTGGTACTTGGTGGCCTGGAAGGGTTACTCGGCTGAGGACGACTCCTGGGAGCCATCTACGAATGTGCATGCTCCTGTTGCTGTTAGGTCATTTCACCGAAGACATCCTGCCAAGCCGGGGCCTAGGAGGTGCTAGGAGGGAGGGCATACTGTCAGGTTCCTGCAGCACCGCGCCTACCCAATCTTTAGGGAACTACATCTACCATGATCCTTGTAGGGAGGAAGTATAAGGGAGGTGTTTCCAGGAAGAGAGTTGCTCGTAATTTTGTGTCCTTTCTTTGTGTTTTCGAGTTCCTGGGAGAAGACGGCGTCTATCGAGCTGCTTCAGCGTTTTGTGAAGTGAGAGCGCTGATCACGATTTCCCGGCATTGAGGTATTGCAACATTGTATCCGCTGGGAGCCCTGTTCACGGGCGCTTGCCGGCATTGTAACATTGTATCAGCTGGGAGCCCTGTCCGGGCGCTTGCCGGCATTGTAACATTGTATCAGCTGGGAGCCCTGTCCGGGCGCTTGCCGGCATTGTAACATTGTATCAGCTGGGAGCCCTGTTCACGGGCGCTTGCCAGCATTGTGAGAATTGCTACTTTGTTTCCTTGGCTAAGGAAAGCACCGTCTTGTGTGTGCCATTTCCAAACCCGGCTCTACTGGGTTTTCTGTTCCCGGAGCTTGGCGGCGGCTGCTGCAAGTTACCGTGGAAGGATCATTTCTTGTCCTGCAATGTCCGGAGTAGAGTGGTATTCCACTACCTACTGCCGGCTAGTTGTTTTTGTTTGATCTGAATCAGATTCTAATAGCGGAGCGTGGTGGTGGTCGCAACCACACGCTGCCGTTATATGGTTTAAAAGACTCTTGTTACTACATAAGTGTACACCAACGTATCGCATCTTTTGGGCTTAAAGATATCATATGCGAATTCAAGGGACAGTACTGTGCTTAATGGAGTGACAACGTGGGGGATTATACCACAAACTCTTTTAGAATAAATCCGGATGATAGACTTGTGCATTATCTCAAAGACTAATTTAGAGGAACAAGTCATTTTACCCGGGGGGGGTCTATTACAAAGGTTCTTTCTCCGCATAACACGGTGTGTGTGTATTACAAAGGGTACACTGCTGCTAGATCTTACACCTGTGTGTTACATGTTATGATAACCATTGTGTTTCCTTTCAGGAAGTTGAACTGATATCTCATTTAAACTTGTTGGAGGAAAGTGCACAGCCCTGCAAGGTATTCAGAGTTTGAGAGAGTATTACTGAGAGTAGCCTTGATATTTGATTGGTGTTATAAACGTATGCTCTGTCGTTTCAGATCCCTTGTCCCTGCTGACCCCTTCCCGTCCCCGGTCTCTTTTCATTATTTATCCCTCCCCTGATGGTTCGAACCCCCTGTGTACACATTCAGGGTGTTGGTAACATCAGGAGGTGGACCCCTTTGTTCATCAATCGGATTCTGCGGAGCAGGCCCTGACAGGAACGGCCCGTTTTCCACCCCCCCTCGCTCCCCGTCTCTGAAACGTGAAAGATCATGGCAAGAGGAGGCCTCAGACTGTTCCTAGATGGCAGTGGAGGGCGCGGCGGCCCATATTGCACCTCCCTACGGATAGGGGCGCACCGGCTAGAGCACTGTGATGACCCTTGAGGGGGGCAACCACACACCTGGGAGGGCCCTGACTCGGCCTCCCACATCAGGTATGCTGCCCAATGGGGGCTCCGCACAGTTCGGGGCGCTGGGCGAGATCTCCTAGTCATAGTTGAGGTGATTTCTAGCAGTCCCTGTGGAGGTTGACTGCCTGAGGGTGTGGAGCTCTCTGTTTGTCCCCCATGTTGGGTTCCACCCTCCCCCCCTCAGCCTGAGTGGGGAACCAACTGGAGACTATTCTTGGTGACCAGGAGGTGTGACCTGCGTGATGGTTGGTGAGAGGCGGGGCCTGGAGGGATTGCTTGAAGGGAGATTGCGATTGTGGTGAGCTGCGGAGAGATTCTGAGCGGCGCTTGGTCATCGTGGACCCTACAGGTGCGTGGCCTGTAGATAGAGTATCAAGAAAGACAAAAATCCCAAACCCCCCAGACAGGGAACACTGGACTGTTGAACCATGGTGCCCCCCGCCCAGAGGGGGACTCCTCTGGTGTTCGCTCAGACACAGCCCTACTGATAGGTGCCATACAGGCGTCCCGGGAGGCCCTAGAGAATAAAATCGGAGAGGTGGGCACGGAAGCGACGTTCCTACAGCAAGACCTCTGGAACCTCGCGGAACGAGTGAAGGTGTCAGAAACTAGAATAGGGGAAGCCGAAGATACTATACAAGACTTGAAGAAAGGTATGGTGGACCTGCAATCCTCTCATAAGCAGCTTATGTGGAAGGTGGACGATGCAGAAAATAGGGAGAGATGCAACAACGTCCGCTTTATGGGCTTTAGTGAGAGAATCGAGAGAGAAAACATGTCGGAGTTCCTGCACTTCTGGCTTCTACGCACCTTCCAAAAGGATACATTCTCAACTTGTTTTGTAATAGAAAGGGTGCCCCGGGTGCAGCTGGCTAAGCCACCGGTAGGAGCTAGGCCTCGGCCAGTCATTGCTCGCTTCCTGAATTTTTTGGACAGGGACATGATTCTAAGGGAAGCTAGGAAACTTGGGGAAATCTGCCTAGAAAATGCCCAAATAATTATTTTCCAGGACTACAGCCAGGAAGTGCAGAGGCGCTCCTTCGACGCGGTTAAGGCTAAACTGAGAGACCTCCACATCCAGTACATGCTCCTATTTCCTGCAAAGCTGAAAGTGATATGCATATAGAAAACATATTTTTTTCAAAACCCTGAAGAGGCATGGCAGTGGCTGGAGGAGCGCCCTTCTCTAAAGAGACCCATGTCTGGGGTTCAATAGGCATCTGCGATAAAGAGACCAATGGAAGGTTAGAGAGGAACGCCAAAACTGCAGAGACTGAGGCAGAGACAGACCTCCTTCACCTGGAAAGCTTTATCTCTGTCTTTTGATGGCGATGGGACTGGAGGGGAGAGGGAGGTTAGAAGGGGGATGTTCTTGGGGTGGGGTTACACTGCTTTTGGGGAAGGGAGGGAGGGTAGTTTTGCATGAGGGTTGCGGAGGCTCACGGTTATCTTTTTGAAACATGTCACAAACGGAACGTTTCCATACACCTGCACACCACACACCAGACGCTGCCTTTGCGTGGGCGACTCAGGAGTAATGTCCCCTGCGGGGTTGGGTAACCCGGGACCACCCGCACAAGACAGTGGCAGTGTCCGAATCCTTACATGGAACGTGAACGGCCTGGGCAACGAGATAAAACGGGGGTTGGTTATGTCCTATATCAGAAGGGTAGCCCCAGACATAGTCTTACTGCAGGAGACCCACTTACACGGTACAAAATGCGGGTTCCTGGCTAGGGGCTCGTACAAGGTTCTGGCCCATGCAGGGTACACGTTGGCCCAGAGAGGGGTGGCCATATGATTAAGAAATCCCCCTATTTGCAGGCACACAAACATGGACGGACCCGCAAGGCACTCATGTGGGGGTTACATGAACATGGGGACGCCAGGCGATCACGATAATTTCTGTTTATGACTGCCGAAACTTCAGGCTAGAACCCTCACTGGTTTAGCTGATATCCTTTTGAATATGCCAGGCATGCTACATGTGGTGTGAGGGGACCTCACTGATGTTATGAGCGCTCTATTGGACAGGTCAGGGGACCGGACGGATCACCAACCTCTGTCCCCCCTGGCGAAGTCTATTGACACACTAGGATTGACGGACTTGTGGAGATAGCTCCACCCGGGCGATAGAACTTACTCTTATTTTTCAGGGCCCCATAAGGTGTATTCCAGATTGGACTATGTCTTTCTTCTCCGCCATGCTCTTAGCACGGAGGACAAGGCAGAATATTAGGTGCGGGGAATTTCGGATCACTCGCCTCTTCTGGTGACATTAGGGAGGAGGCACAGAACAGGAGGCAGGACCTGGTGACTGACCGCATGGGACCTCCAGAATAAGGACTTACTGCGGAGATTCAGGGCGGACGTGAAGGTGTACTTCTCTGAAAATCTAGGATCAGTACAATCAGGGGTAATACTATGGGAAGCTTTTAAGATGGTCATGCGTGATAGGGCCCAGAACAGGTTAGCAGGGGAAAAGAGGAGGAAGCAGGGCGAACTACATGACCTGGAAACTCCTATTTTGGAGCTAGAGCAGCAGCACGTGGTAGATCATGCTGCCCACTCTCTTAGATTACTGGGGGATGCGCAGCAACAATACAAGGCCCTGGTGACGGGTGAAGTTAAGACACATGCACAGGCGACTTTTCATAGATTGTATGATGTGGGAGACAAGTCTGGGAAACTCTTGGCCTGTTTGAGTCGTAAGGAGCAGGATGCGAGATGGGTGGAACAGGTGTCAGATGGCCAGGGTCATATAAGGCGGACTGATGTCCAGATAGCGCAGGTATTTGCTGACTACTATGAGGAATTCTATAAGGTCAGAGACCTAGGCTCGACAGAGGGTGTAGGGCACTATTTAGACAGTATTGAGACCCCCATTTTAGCGGATGAAGATCAGGCGAGTCTGGAGGAAGAGATAACAGTCACAGAGGTCAGGGAGGCCTTAGCTAGACTTCACCCGGGGAAACCCCCTGGACCAAACGGGTTCCCTGCAGAATTCTTTAAAAGAAATGCGGACCTACTTTCTAATCACCTGTTGGCCTTGTTTTTGGGGGCGATTCTGGAGGGCACGCTGCCCCCGGATTTCCGTATGGCCACAATTGTACCAATCTATAAACAAGGTAAGCCACCGGAGGAGTGTGCGTCATATCGCCCCATTTCTCTGCTAAACGTAGAGGTTAAACTCCTGGTGATCATTCTGGCATTGCAGCTGAGACGCATGATTCTGGATCTGGTCCACCTGGATCAGACTGGCTTCCTGCCGGATAGGGCAACCAGGTTAAATTTGAGGATAACTCATAATTGATTGATGGAGGTTTGTGACCGTCAGGAGCCCCATGTCTTCTTGTCTTTGGACGCTGAAAAAATTTTTGACGCAGTACATTGGCCCTTCTTGGAGGGAGTATTGCTTAAGTTTGGCTTTGGTCCTAGGTTTCGGCGGTGGGTAAACCTCCTTTATACTGACCCGAGAGCGAGGGTAAAGGTTAACGTGAAATTATCAGTGGATTTTCCCATACGAAGAGGGACTTGACAGGGGTGCCCCCTATCACCGCTATTGTTTGCCCTTACCATTGAAATAGTGATGTGTGAGATAAGACTAGACAGAGGGATAAGAGGGTTTAAAACTGACTGGAGTGACATAGTTGAGGAGAAAATATCGCTATACGCGGATGACATCCTCCTATATGTCACCCACCCAGAGGTCTCAATACCACAACTCTTCACCCTGCTGGGCCGTTATGGCTCTCATTCAGGATACACAATAAATTGGCACAAGTCACTCATGTATAGCCCTGGGGGAGAGGAGGTCTGGCCTACCCTGCCTGACGCACTTCGGGTCACGGATGAGGGGTTTAGGTATCTGGGGATATACGTAATGAAGGACTGTTAACTCTCGTATCTGAGGAACATTCATCGAGTGATTACAAACTTCGCTAGTGACACAGTTAGATGGAAGACCCCCCCTTACAATTCTAGGGCCTGCAGCAATGTTCAAGATGATAACTTTGCCACGGTTCTTGTATGCCCTACAGAACGAGTATTTCCCCCTTCCCGACAGGTTTTTTAAGTTATAAATGAAGAGCTCCGATCGTTGCTTTGGCTGGGGAAACATCCCAGAATAGCCCTAGAGACATTACAGAGGAACCAATATAATAGAGGGATCTCCTTTCCCAACTTGAGGCGTATTACTGGGCGGAACATTTATCCCCCATAAATGACTGGCTTCATTATATATATATATTGGAGAGAGGGACAATGGTGCAGCGCACCTGTCTGCACTACATATATGGAGGCAGGGGAAGGGAAAGACTACTCTCAGCGACACGTGTGACTGTGGAGACATGGGAGAGGGCGACTAAGAGGATTGATTGGGCACACATACCAATGAAACAAACTCTGATTTGGCACTGTACATGGCTAAAGGAAGTGCGTAAATTGAAGGTGGGAAGACATTGGTATCTCTGCATTGGGAGATCTGCTGCAGAGGGGAGCTTTGAAGTCCTTCCAGGCATTGAGGGTGGAGTATGGATTGCATCATACCCAGTAGTTGAAATACATGCAAGTACGCCATGCATGGAGGGCAGAGGTGGCGCTCTCAGGTCCCCTGCCAGAGTATGCACCGCTTGAGGACCTTCTGCTGCAGGAGCAAGTCCCTACTAAACTTGTGTCCCTGACCTATAAAACGTTGATTAACAATATGCCTGACGGACGTTGAAAGGAGCGTGGGAAAATCTGGGGGAGATGGACACATTTCCTTTGGTTTTTCTTCATACTTGATTGGGAGACAGCCCTGATGCACCCCAGGGAAGTGGCAAATTTTAAATCCTCTATAGGGTCTACTACAATAGATACCGACTGCACCGGATGGGGCGGGCCAGCGATCCTAATTGATTGGATGCGGGTGTGTGAAGGTAGACTTTTATCATATCATCTGGCACAGCAGGGTATTTCAGGAGTACTGGGCCAAGATGTTGAGTGAAGTAAGTGAAATACTGGAAAAGACCCTCCGGGTGGAACCTAAACTGGTTCTGTTGGGTATAACAACTGAGGTGGATCTGAATCGCCCCCCCTTGATTTTCCTTACACTGGCTTTGATGGTAGCCAAGAGAGATGTGGCTAGAGCTTGGGGTGCTCCCACGCCGCCTCGACTAGATGAATGGAGAAGAGGCATGGATATTTACATGGCAGCGGAGAGGGTCACATACAAAGCCAGAGGGTGCCCCAAGAAGATCTATATAGTGTGGGGGAAATGGAAGTGATATTATGGCCTGGATGGAGGACTGTGACCGAAGGAGGTCAGGCCACCCCGTCGTCCCAGTACATGCAGGAGAGATTATAGAAGGCACTGCGCAATGTGGCGATGGGCGGGACAACACGCTATCCATGTGAATTCACAAACAACGTAACACTATAACGCGGTAGGGAGAGAATAGAAGTCGCCAACTAATAATGAATTTGACTTTTTAGAAGGTCGAATACCCGACTGGAGGGCTTAATTAAAGAAACATATGCGGAACAAGCCTGGCCGCCAGACAATCTGTGAGATACATAAAATGGGAAAGAATCGTTTTTTTGTTTGTCTCTCTTAGTAGAGAGCATAGAAATAAAAATAAAGCTATAACCAAGCTCACAAAACAAGACATGCATTCCCTTCTAAAAATAGTATCACAAATAGAACCCAGCTTGCACTGCATAAACCGCGATGCAGTGCAAATAAGTCAAATTAATAAAGTTCGATTTGTCACTTTTGGAAACAAAGCAAACTCTTTCTATCGAGACACAAGTCCGTTTTGAAAACAGTCAAAGGAAATGAATAACAACTTCACAAATGTAAAACGAACGTGCATTATATATAAAGAAAGAGACAACTCAGTTTAAGCATAAATGAATTTTGTGACATGCCACTGCAATCTTTTTAAGACACCATGCATGTTTTATGACTACAAATACCAAAAATCTGTGCTACTTAACATCGAGTGACATCAGAAGTCACATGGTTTTTTTTTCACTTTTTTCACTGTTTATAGGGTGATTCAAATGTGTAACATTTACAGTGACCAAGTTAACTGTTGGTAACGAAACACTTCGTTATTTCCTTTGAAAACTGGATGCTGCTGGATAATTAAAGGAATTGTTGGGCAATACAGAATCCTGTGGTTGCGTGCTACTGTTTCTTATATATATATATATATATATATATATATATATATATATATATATATATATATATATATATATATATATATATATATATATATTCAATCGCGCTTGCTCCTGCTGCAACTTCCTGCCGGATTTACAAAGAAAACAAGGCAGACCCAGTATGGTGCTTTGATTTTATTTTTCAAACACCACCAAAGCCCTCACGACGCGTTTCGGCAGATCCCTGCCTTGATCACATGACTGCATCATCGTGAAGCACACCTCTATTTAAAGTGCAAGTGCTACATTATCTTTACAATAGACATAAAAGACATATTGGACTTTACATAGTCTTTCTTACTTTTCTTTGTACATAACCATTGTATTTTGGTTTTTATAAAACGCCAAATTTGGTTGTTAGTAAGAATCTCATTTTGATATTATTAAAATCAAAATAGGGGGGATGTGCTTGTAAAATACATCTTGGTAACACAAAATACTTGTAAAATACATATTTGGAACGTTGTGCAGCAAGGAAGGTCAACACGGTAGTAAAATACATTGTATTTATTTTATTATGCTCCCCGTGATCTTGGAGCGTATATTTTTCCGGCCTGTCCGAGGTCGGGGGACCGCACCGCCGCCATAAAGGGGTGGACTGTTGCTTTCACGATCACGGGGAGCAATACAGGAATGCAGGTATCGAGAAAGAACACCAGCGGAAACAACTGGAGGCTCATTGGAGCTTTGTTAAAGGACTACAACTCTGCTGAGGAAGTAGAGACCATCAGTGGGGAAATGGCAGCACTACAAATCCCAGACGGCCCATCTGTGGGCGTGATATAAAAGAGCATGAGACTTTGTGTATACGCGTCAATCTACTGCATGTGCCCGTGATCAAGGGGAAGGATCCCCGAAACGCGTTGGGCTTCGGCGCGTCCATTTGTACCAGCTGTTGTTTTAAATAATAAAGGATCCTGCAGGAGACTGCAGAGCCCGCCTGCTTTCGTGTGCGGTTCCGTTTGTTGGACAAACTTGGATCGTATATTTTTCCGGCCTGTCCGAGGTTGGGGGACCGCACCGCCGCCATAAAGGGGTGGACTGTTGCTTCCACGATCATGGGGAGCAATACAGGAATGCAGGTATCGAGAAAGAACACCAGCGGAAACAACTGGAGGCTCATTGGAGCTTTGTTAAAGGACTACAACTCCGCCGAGGAAGTAGAGCCCATCAGTGGGGAAATGGCAGCACTACAAATCCCAGACGGCCCATCTGTGGGCGTGATATTAAAGATAATGAGACTTTGTGTGCACTCGTCAATCTACTGCATATACCCGTAATCAAGGGGAGGGATCCCCGAAACGCGTTGGGCTTCGGCGCTTCTATTTGTACCAGCTGTTGTTTTAAAGAATAAAGGATCCTGCAGGAGACTGCAGAGCCCGCCTGCTTTCGTGTGCGGTTCCGTTTGTTGGACAAACTTGGAGCGTATATATATATATATATTTATACACACATACATATATATATATATATATCAGTCAGTCAGTCAAAACAAGCTTTATTCGATTGCATTTAAAATCATAAAAGCAGCAAAACAACATCTATTTAAAAATTGATTACGATTTAACAAAGTTCATAAAGTTAAAAAACAATTGAGGGTTCAAATCTGTCGAGATAGCCAATGTACATAGATATAAAGGTTCACATCAGTATAAATCATACACAGTATAAAAAAGTTAAAAATAGTTAAAAAGTCAATAGCAGGAATACAGGATGATAAGGTCACCCTTCCAGTTGCCTCGGGGATAGCGTCCTGGTCCTTGTACGCATGGCTGCGACCAGGAAGCTAGCAACAATATATATATATATATATATATATATATATATATATATATATATATATATATATATATATATATATATATATATATATATATATATATATATATATATATATATATATATATATATATATATATATATATATATATATATATATATATTACCTACTGGCAATAGCCAGTAGGTATATATAGTTAGGATTTTTTTCCTATGGGATTTTTGAAAATTCTATGTCGAATAACTTTGGCTTATGTGGACAGAATTGGCTGAAATTTTCAGGAAAATGGAACGTTTTGTTTCTGAGCAGCCCCTAAAAATTTGGGGGGGTTTTGTCAAGGGGGGGCCGAGAAAAAAGGGGGGTCCCAAAACGTGTTTTTCCCATGCAATTTTCCATAGGGCGGTTGGCCTCACTTTTAGCCTGAACGGCTGAATGGATTTACACCAAACTTGGCAAAATTGTAGGGACTGGTAGCCCGATGTGCCTTTGCTATGTCTCAAGATATAGGCTCCAGTGGTTTTTACGAAAATTAACTTTGAAAAATATATATTGGGCTACATTGGGCTATATATATGTTGGAGCCCAAATGTAGCCCAATGTAGCCCAATGTAGCCCAATGCAGCCCAAAGATGGCCGCCAGAGACAAAAAAAACCAAATGTAGCCCAAATATCAGCCAGATGTAGCCCAACTATAGCCCAATGACAGATTGTCCCAGAGTGTTCTAAAGAACAACTAGAGTGCTAACAGTCCTACCTATTACAAAGGTATGGCACACCTGAAGCCATTTTGATTGGAATAAAGTGGTAACTCTTAAAACATTTAATTTAAAAAGGAACAAAATGAGGGGGTTCATTTTGCCATAGAAAGTATGATTAGCGAATATATGACGAAATCCCGCATACCATCAGTCCGCAAATAAAATCCCGCATGTACTATTAGGCCGCAAATTAAAATAACGAAAACTTTTAGAAAGAATATGCCTTTAGCATACACTAAACAACTAAACTACCCTAAACCCTAAAACACTACCCCCAGCATGACCCTACACTACACAAACAGTACAACACTACCCTAAACCCTAAAACACTACCCCCAGCATGACCCTACACTACACAAACACTACAACACTACCCTAAACCCTAAAACACTACCCCCAGCATGACCCCACACTACGCAAACACTACAACACTACCCTAAACCCTAAAACACTACCCCCAGCATGACCCCACACTACGCAAACACTACAACACTACCCAAAACCCTAAAACACTACACCCCAGCATGACCCTACACTACGCAAACACTACAACACTACCCTAAACCCTAAAACACTACCCCCAGCATGACCCTACACTACGCAAACACTACAACACAACCCTAAACCCTAAAACACTACCCCCAGCATGACCCTACACTACGCAAACACTACAACACAACCCTAAACCCTAAAACACTACCCCCAGCATGACCCTACACTACGCAAACACTACAACACTAACCTAAATCCTAAAACACTACCCCCAGCATGACCCTACACTACGCAAACACTACAACACTACCCAAAACCCTAAAACACTACACCCCAGCATGACCCTACACTACGCAAACACTACAACACTACCCTAAACCCTAAAACACTACCCCCAGCATGACCCTACACTACGCAAACACTACAACACTACCCTAAACCCTAAAACACTACCCCCAGCATGACCCTACACTACGCAAACACAACAACACTACCCTAAACCCTAAAACACTACCCCCAGCATGACCCTACACTACGCAAACACTACAACACTACCCTAAACCCTAAAACACGACCCCCAGCATGACCCTACACTACGCAAACACTACAACACTACCCTAAACCCTAAAACACGACCCCCAGCATGACCCTACACTACGCAAACACTACAACACTACCCTAAACCCTAAAACACTACCCTCAGCATGACCCTACACTACGCAAACACTACAACACTACCCAAAACCCTAAAACACTACCCCCAGCATGACCCTACACTACGCAAACACTACAACACTACCCAAAACCCTAAAACACTACCCCCCAGCATCACCCTACACTACGCAAACACTACAACACTACCCAAAACCCTAAAACACTACCCCCAGCATGACCCTACACTACGCAAACACTACAACACTACCCTAAATCCTAAAACACTACCCCCAGCATGACCCTACACTACGCAAACACTACAACACTACCCAAAACCCTAAAACACTACACCCCAGCATGACCCTACACTACGCAAACACTACAACACTACCCTAAACCCTAAAACACTACCCCCAGCATGACCCTACACTACGCAAACACAACAACACTACCCTAAACCCTAAAACACTACCCCCAGCATGACCCTACACTACGCAAACACTACAACACTACCCTAAACCCTAAAACACGACCCCCAGCATGACCCTACACTACGCAAACACTACAACACTACCCAAAACCCTAAAACACTACCCCCAGCATGACCCTACACTACGCAAACACTACAACACTACCCAAAACCCTAAAACACTACCCCCCAGCATCACCCTACACTACGCAAACACTACAACACTACCCAAAACCCTAAAACACTACCCCCAGCATGACCCTACACTACGCAAACACTACAACACTACCCTAAATCCTAAAACACTACCCCCAGCATGACCCTACACTACGCAAACACTACAACACTACCCAAAACCCTAAAACACTACACCCCAGCATGACCCTACACTACGCAAACACTACAACACTACCCTAAACCCTAAAACACTACCCCCAGCATGACCCTACACTACGCAAACACTACAACACTACCCTAAACCCTAAAACACTACCCCCAGCATGACCCTACACTACGCAAACACTACAACACTACCCTAAACCCTAAAACACTACACCCCAGCATGACCCTACACTACGCAAACACTACAACACTACCCTAAACCCTAAAACACTACCCCCAGCATGACCCTACACTACGCAAACACTACAACACTACCCTAAACCCTAAAACACTACCCCCAGCATGACCCTACACTACGCAAACACTACAACACTACCCTAAACCCTAAAACACTACCCCCAGCATGACCCTACACTACGCAAACACTACAACACTACCCTAAACCCTAAAACACTACCCCCAGCATGACCCTACACTACGCAAACACTACAACACTACCCTAAACCCTAAAACACTACCCTCAGCATGACCCTACACTTCGCAAACACTACAACACTACCCAAAACCCTAAAACACTACCCCCAGCATGACCCTACACTACGCAAACACTACAACACTACCCAAAACCCTAAAACACTACCCCCCAGCATGACCCTACACTACGCAAACACTACAACACTACCCAAAACCCTAAAACACTACCCCCAGCATGACCCTACACTACGCAAACACTACAACACTACCCAAAACCCTAAAACACTACCCCCAGCATGACCCTACACTACGCAAACACTACAACACTACCCTAAACCCTAAAACACTACCCCCAGCATGACCCTACACTACGCAAACACAACAACACTACCCTAAACCCTAAAACATGACCCCCAGCATGACCCTACACTACGCAAACACTACAACACTACCCTAAACCCTAAAACACGACCCCCAGCATGACCCTACACTACGCAAACACTACAACACTACCCAAAACCCTAAAACACTACCCCCAGCATCACCCTACACTACGCAAACACTACAACACTACCCAAAACCCTAAAACACTACCCCCCAGCATCACCCTACACTACGCAAACACTACAACACTACCCAAAACCCTAAAACACTACCCCCAGCATGACCCTACACTACGCAAACACTACAACACTACCCTAAATCCTAAAACACTACCCCCAGCATGACCCTACACTACGCAAACACTACAACACTACCCTAAACCCTAAAACACTACACCCCAGCATGACCCTACACTACGCAAACACTACAACACTACCCTAAACCCTAAAACACTACCCCCAGCATGACCCTACACTACGCAAACACTACAACACTACCCTAAACCCTAAAACACGACCCCCAGCATGACCCTACACTACGCAAACACTACAACACTACCCTAAACCCTAAAACACGACCCCCAGCATGACCCTACACTACGCAAACACTACAACACTACCCTAAACCCTAAAACACGACCCTCAGCATGACCCTACACTACGCAAACACTACAACACTACCCAAAACCCTAAAACACGACCCCCAGCATGACCCTACACTACGCAAACACTACAACACTACCCAAAACCCTAAAACACTACCCCCCAGCATGACCCTACACTACGCAAACACTACAACACTACCCAAAACCCTAAAACACTACCCCCAGCATGACCCTACACTACGCAAACACTACAACACTACCCAAAACCCTAAAACACTACCCCCAGCATGACCCTACACTACGCAAACACTACAACACTACCCTAAACCCTAAAACACTACACCCCAGCATGACCCTACACTACGCAAACACTACAACACTACCCTAAACCCTAAAACACTACCCCCAGCATGACCCTACACTACGCAAACACTACAACACTACCCTAAACCCTAAAACACTACCCCCAGCATGACCCTACACTACGCAAACACTACAACACTACCCAAAACCCTAAAACACTACCCCCAGCATGACCCTACACTACGCAAACACTACAACACTACCCAAAACCCTAAAACACTACCCCCCAGCATGACCCTACACTACGCAAACACTACAACACTACCCAAAACCCTAAAACACTACCCCCAGCATGACCCTACACTACGCAAACACTACAACACTACCCAAAACCCTAAAACACTACCCCCAGCATAACCCTACACTACGCAAACACTACAACACTACCCAAAACCCTAAAACACTACCCCCAGCATGACCCTACACTACGCAAACACTACAACACTACCCTAAAACACTACACCCCAGCATGACCCTACACTACTCAAACACTACAACACTACCCAAAACCCTAAAACACTACCCCCAGCATGACCCTACACTACGCAAACACTACAACACTATCCTAAACCCTAAAACACTACGCCCAGCATGACCCTACACTACGCAAACACTACAACACTACCCTAAACCCTAAAACACTAGCCCCAGCATGACCCTACACTACGCAAACACTACAACACAACCCTAAACCCTAAAACACTACCCCCAGCATGACCCTACACTACGCAAACACTACAACACTACCCTGAACCCTAAAACACTACCCCCAGCATGACCCTACACTACGCAAACACTACAACACAACCCTAAACCCTAAAACACTACCCCCAGCATGACCCTACACTAAACAACCACCACAACTCTACACTACACTAACACAACACTACACTACACAACACTACACTACACTACACAATCACTAACCCACGAAAAAATTAACACAAACTCACTTACCTCTCTCGTCATCGTGGTTTTCACAACGCAAATGCATTTACCATACATGCCTTTAAAACGTAATTCTTTGTAAAGGCATGCGCGATAAATGCACATGTGTTTTGAAAAAATGCGGGATAATGGTATGCGAGCTCAATGACCTTGCGGGATAATGGTATGCGGACTGAAAGTCTGCGGGATAAAAAATGCGGGAAAATGGCTGCAAACCATGATTAGCAGCAGACTTCCCTGGTGAGCACTAGCTTTACTACAGTGATCTAATGAGCAACTAGAGTGCTAACATTCAGAATTTATGGCAAATGTGTGACACATCTGAATGCCTTCTTGATAGAACCAAAGTAAACAAGCATTGAAAATGCAATAGATCTCGCCCTCGTTTAAGTTAAAGCCATTCTGTTTGTAATGAGGTGGCTTTTTAGCTTTGCTTTTATTAGTGTTTTTAAAACTTTCATGTAAATAACATGCATATGTATGCATATATGTATATGTATGCATGCATTTATATTTATATAGATATGCAGATTACATATGTTTATATATGTATATTACCTACTGGCGATAGCCAGTGGGTATATATAGTTAGGATTTTTTCTCTATGGGATTTCTGAAAATTCTATGTCTAATAACTTTGGCGTTTGTGGACGGAATTGGCTGAAATTTTCAGGAAAATGGCACATTTTTTTCTGAGCAGCCCCTAAAAATTTGGTGGGGTTTCGTCAAGGGGGGGCCGAGAACAAAGGGGGGTCCCAAAACGCGTTTTTCCCATTCATTTTTCCATAGGGCGGTTGGACTCACTTTTAGCTCGAACGGCTGAATAGATTTACATGAAACTTGGCAAAATTGTAGATATGGTTTGCCCGACGTGCCTTTGCTATGTCTCAATATATGTGCTCCAGTGGATTTTGAGAAATTAACGTTTAAAAAAATATATATATCTGTGACAGCGCTCCGGTTAGCGCCCCGGTTCGCGTACCTGACGCGTAACGGAACTTCGCGAAGTGAATCTGATTGGCTCTCCGGTGTCTGTCAACATTCTAAACAAACCGGAGCGGCCGCCATCTTGTCTCTCGGTACGATCGAGAGACAAGATGTGGTGAAAAACGAAGGGGGAAATGAAGGAAAGGGGGCAAGGTAGACCACTCCTGACCCCCTAGGATTGATGAGGGGGATATTAAAGTGCCCCGCGGGGCAAAAAATTTTGCGATTTTACGCCGTAGAGGCGCGTCCCGGTACGCGAACCGGGCAGCTCACCGGGCAGCTAACCGGGCAGCTAACCGGCAGCGTAGCTGTCAACATTGTAAACAGTCCGGAGCGGCCGCCATCTTGTCTCTCGGTAGGTTCGAGAGACAAGATGTGGTGAAAAAAGAAGGGGGAAATGAAGGAAAGGGGGCAAGGTAAACCCCTCCTGACCCCCTAGGATTGATGAGGGGGATATTAAAGTCCCCCGCGATTTTTCGCGGTAGAGGCGCTTCCCGGTACGCGAACCGGGCAGCTAACCGGCAGCGTAACGGGAGTCCGCCATCTTGTGTTTTTGGAGCGTCCGGTTCGCGTACCGGGTAGCGTCCCGGTAAGCGTAACAAGGGGAAAACCAAGAGAAACAGTAAAAAAAAAATTAAGGGAATAGATTTCCAGCAAACTTGGCAAAATTGTAGGGACTGTTTGTTTGATGTGCCTTTGCAAGGCCTCAAGATATGTGCACGTGTGGATTTTGTCTAATTAAGGTTAAAAAAAATATATATATCTGTAAGCGTGCTCCGGCACGCTTACGTTACGGGTTTTGTTTGCGCTGCAGAACCGATACGTCACGGTTATGCGACGCGTCATGAGGCGTCCCACGTGGCTACGTGATACGTCACGTAATAAAGAATATATTTTACAGCTATAGATATTAGCTTTTAAAAAACCAATGAAATTCACTGAAAAAACCATAGGTTATAGACCATATATAGTTAGGAATTTGCATTTACAAAACCTTGAAAATTCACTGAAAAAACCATAGGTTAGAGACCATATATAGTTAGCTGGACATTTTATTGACATAAAACCAATGAAATTCCATATATAGTTAGTTGCACTAACTATATATCGCGCACCCGCAATCCACTGCTGATGATGTCACATATTACATCATTCATGACATGGTCAGTGACATCACTGATGACATCACTGATGACATCTCAAATGACATCACTGATGACATCACTGATGACATCTCAAATGACATCAGTGATGACATCATGACACACCAATACCAGTTACTACATACGCACTCACTGATTCCTACGTCTACACACACATTCACTCATTCACCCATACAATCACTCATACATACAGTCACTCATTATTACAACACTTTCATATGCACTCATACACCTATGCAGACACTCACACACTGCCACTCATCCATGGAGTTACTCACACACCTAGTCAGTCCTGTAAAGAATCAATCACACTTCCATTTCCTCATCTATACAGTTAAACACAGAACACCATACTTCAGTGACATCACTGATGACATCACTGATGACATCTCAAATGACATCACTGATGACATCTCAAATGACATCACTGATGACATCATGACACACCAATACCAGTTACTACATACGCACTCACTGATTCCTACGTCTACACACACATTCACTCATTCACCCATACAATCACTCATACATACAGTCACTCATTATTACAACACTATCATATGCACTCATACACCTAGTCAGTCCTGTGAAGAATCAATCACACTTCGATTTCCTCATCTATACAGTTAAACACAGAACACCATACTTTTCACACATATACTAACACATACTTACTCTCTTATACAATCACTGATACAAGTACACATTGATATGCACAGAGTCACACACCTCCCAGCCAGCCACCCACACACTCAGTCTTCCATACATCCACTCATTCTTCAATATGTAAAACATATTTAAACTTTACAAAAACACACAGACACTAGATGATGTCATCAGTGATGTCATTTGAGATGTCATCAGTGATGTCATCAGTGATGTCATTTGAGATGTCATCAGTGATGTCATCAGTGATGTCACTGACCATGTCATGAATGATGTAATATGTGACATCATCAGCAGTGGATTGCGGGTGCGCGATATATAGTTAGTGCAACTAACTATATATGGAATTTCATTGGTTTTATGTCAATAAAATGTCCAGCTAACTATATATGGTCTCTAACCTATGGTTTTTTCAGTGAATTTTCAAGGTTTTGTAAATGCAAATTCCTAACTATATATGGTCTATAACCTATGGTTTTTTCAGTGAATATATATATATATATATATATATATATATATATATATATATATATATATATATATATTTACATACAATCGCAGATACACAGCAAGATACTGTTCTAAATTGTGATTGAATAACACGATACACGTAATGATGATGAGTTGTGTTTTACAACGCCACTTGGTTCTTAGGATTCTGAAGTTCGGATGAATTATGTCCATTAACTTACAGTGAATGAATCTCCATTGGAGAATGTACTTTTGCCGATACATGGCGCAATAGATGGGGCAACAGCCTATTTGGAAACTTTTCATTGACAAGTGTTAAAGGGTAACATATTCAAAGATGGCGCGTAAAAGTGCGTGACCGGTGAAGTCCATTGTTTGTTTTAATGATCCTTACAAACATAGATAATGGTGCCGCGCAGCGTTTCCTGATGTGAACACTGACGAAGGGATTTCATTCCCGAAACGCGTTTGTTCTGAAAATAAATTCCTTTGCTGAAACTCTGCGAAACCCAAGAGTGCTGTATTTCTTTGAACCCGGCTGGGTATCTTAAAGGAAATTGGAGCTGTTATTTATACACGTGGACACCATCGCGTTACAGCACCCGCTTTCAAGAGTGACTCGTGTGATTGGTGTAACTGGAGCTTGGACATACATATATATATATATATATAATCCCGTGATGAAGGTCGAGGTTGTTGACCAAACGCGTAGGGCATGGCAGGACAAAAAGAAAATAAAATCTCCTAAATCTTCCAGAAAGAAACGAGAGAGTGCGTCCTTCTTTATGTCAAACTAACATGTTAATGAAAAAAATAAATATATATATATATATATATATATATATATATATATATATATATATATATATTCCAGCTCCATTCGACCCTTACTTCAGAGACGAAAACGCACTCGCGGGGGTATATTGCAAAAAGTTTTTATTACGGCTTTCTGACCAAAACAAACAGACGCGTTTCAGACCTCTAGTCCTTCGTCAGTGTTAGTGTGTGCCATTTCACCCGGCACAATATATACATTTCACTTCCTGTTAAGTGAGAAGGAAAAGGACAAACGTGCAAATATTTACAACAAGGCGGCCATTACTAAGTGGGTTCAGATACTTAACACAGTGGCTTATTTACAATGTGTTTCAACCCTTATGATATACTAATGCCTCTTTTCATTATATTTAATGAATAAAAACAATCTTGCTGTGTATCAGCATGTCACGGCATTATGACGCCCTATTCACAAATATTTACACTATATACACTATGAACACCATTCTGTACAGTATAATCCTCGTACAGTTGCATTACGGGTTTAAGATGTTATCTTCATGCTATATCGACATGTAATATAACCCAAGTCGGTGAAAATTAAACTGATCTCGCCGTGTATCGGCGTGTCACCGACATATATATATGTAATCAATATTAAATAAGTGGTTGTCACCTTTGGGTAGTTATAGTTAGGACCATTTTTAAGTTTTGTTATAACTTTGGCGCAGTTTGAAGAATCTTCACAAAACCTTCCAAAAAAAAGGCCTGCCACCTCAGCTCCTTTCTGGAAAGTTTGGGATGATCTGTCAAACAAAGGCCAAGAAAGGGGGTCGCAAAACAATCTCTCCCCTTTACTTTTTCCATAAGAAAATTTGACAGCTACAGCGAAAATGGCTGAAAGAATTACACCAAATTTGGTACAAATCTAGTTTCTGGTACAGAAAGCATGCTTTTTGTAATTTGGTGTAATTTAGTTCAGTAGTGGCTGACATTTTAGGACTCGAGTCTTAGTTCCATGACTTGCAACAAAGTATACAAAACATAAGGGGACATGGTAAGGATATCCTTCCCCTCTAGGACTGGTGGTCTAGGGGAGTGAGGCTCCTATTGTTTTTAAATTGTTAACACAAATTTGTGGTGGATCTGTAAATCTGCTGTAAAATATGTTTTTATAAAGCACCGGCTTCCATGTTTTATTAAAACAACCCCCTGGGGTCGGCCAGGGCTCTGGGGGAGCGCACCATATATATATAGGGGTTGTGTAGCTCCCTTCCAGAGCCTCCTTTAGGTGCCAGAGATCCCATCCCGGGAATGATGCATAATTAAAGGGGAGGAAGGTGCTTGGAGCCCAATAACTGCAACTCCTTCAGGCCCCATGGACCCCATCTGGTTGAGCTGAAGTTCTATTAAAAGGAGGGGTATGTGGCCCCCTCCTTGATCCTCCTAAAGGCTACGTGGACAGCATCCTCCAGGGCCGGAGTATAGTTAAAGGGAAGGAGGGCATTCAACCTCCCCTCCCTGAGCCATACTGTGGCCCCAGACAAACCCATCAGAACCCGTCCCCCAGGGCCAGCTCTGTAGCGGTGTCCCCAGGTCACTTTGGTTTCCCACCTGCAAGAGCATGGGCTGGGAAGTCTAATGTACTCCCACCCAAGTTGCAGCAGAACGATGCTCCTGGCAGGTGAGCACACATATGTTTCCCTGCCAGATCTCTCACTGGCACAGAAACTTGGAATTGCTCCTGCCTGGTGAGAGCAAAAGAGAAACTGATCCCACAAGGTGGATGCACTGTTGACTCCCACTGTATCCAGCATGGGTACAGACCGGAGAGCTGGCAGGGCTGCAGGGGCCTTAGGGCTCACCTTGCAGTGCCCAATGTAGAAAATGCTGTAGTGTGCCTAGAGTGGGCTCCCTACTATTTTTTTAAAAATGGCAAAACATTGTCGGCTCCTGTGCGGCTGAACTGCAGGTAGTTGGCAGGGCTGCTTGCAGGGAGTTGACAAGGTTGTGGTCCTTTAGGTTACCTCCACTGCCCACAGCAAAAATGCATCATATGAGTGTACTTGGTGGCACCGGGTCACCCAAAAAGCAAATTAAAAAATAAATGAATATTAATAAGTGGCAGGAGTTGATCATTTATTATTCACACTACATACAAGGGGCTCCCGATAATGCTCTGCAAGGGCTTCTTAATTACATTTGTTAGATCCTGGTGGTGCCAGTAAGACTCCTGGGTCATTAAATCCATTACCCCAAAAGTGCTTCCCATATTTTTTTAAAGCACTTTCAACTGGAGCTCTATGCGGTTCAGATGGAGTGCAGGGCCTCCTGTAGTTCCTTTTATAAATGCATTTTGTGGGCTGAAAAATGTTAACAGAAAGATTAAAAGACATGTTGATTTTTTTGTTAAATAAAACATTTTTTTATGACAATCATTTTGATGTGACCAAACCACCAAGTGCACAGTCTTCTGTATGGTATTACGTATGACAATACAATATTACTTTGCATTAAAAAGTCTTAGAAATTCGATGAAAAAACAAAGGTTAAAGGGACATTATTGTTACGTGAAAATGTGAGTTAAAAATACCATATTACTTCACTCATGACATGTTCTATGGCACCACTGATAACATCACAGCAACATCTGAAATGACATCATTGATGACAACGCTGTGCATGGTAGGGACGAGAGTTATCGTTACTTAGCTCGCAAGTTATAGTTACTTGGTGAATTCCAGTGGTATTGTTTCTTTAAAATGGTATGTTTTAACTGACATTTTCACTTAGCTATAAAGTCCTCCAAACAGTTGACTTTTCAGTGAATTCTGTATGTGTGTGTATATATATATAGACCGTTATGTGATCAAGGGTATCTCATACCCGAAACGTGTCATGCCAGAGAGAGAATCAAGGTGATAAGAAACTGACCTTGTGAACTGGACGAGCTGTGTGGTGGTCTTTGTGTCCTGCGTGCCGTGCCTGGAGAAGCAGGCAGGAATGGAAAATATAAGCTTAAGCTCTGCAATAGAAAGCGAATCAGAGGATACAAGATCTGGGCGAGTACCGACCAATATCACGCTGGTAGAAGAGCTTGATTTTTTAGTCGAGGAACAGAAACAAACTCTCCGACCGAAACGCCAAACAACAAAACCACCGGGAAAATCAAGAATCCAACCCGCAAACGCAGAGAAAGGAGACGGGCAAGGAAAAGGAGAGCCGACAAGGAGATATCAAACTCGCAGGTGGAATCGAAAGTAGAATCTCCGAATGTAATGACAGCGGCAAACAATATCACGGTTACAAATCTATCAGATATAACCTTAAACACAGCTGAACTGCAACTACTATCCCTGGGACTGTCCTTTGCCCCTGAGAGCACTTTCGATTATGCATCGACGCGAATGGATATCTACAAAGGCATTAGAAAACTGAAAATTGCGAAAACACCATTTGCTGAAAGGTGAAAAAGAAAAACCAATACCTGACATACCATTGACAAGTGGTCAAGATGGAACAGACCAAATATTCAATACTCAAGAAAGATTATTTATTGAGGAATTGGCAGAAATGGAATCAACACAAACACAAGGCAATGAACCACAATATGAAATGGAAAATGCGCCAAGAGTTGAAAATAGTAAAACATGCACTACCAATTTCAAACCTCGGTCAAAGTTTGTCCCAATCATGCCTAGAGATGGAATAGACATCTACCATGAACAAATCACGAAAGAACTCAAAGAACTAAACATGGCTATAAATAAACCAAAAAACAGAAAGAAAAGAAAGATGAAAATAAGATATAAACAGCTGATGAGCAAGCTATCCAAAAATAGACAAGTGGTGATACGAAATGCCGACAAGGGGGGCAACCTAGTAATTTGGAAAAAATCGGACTATTTACTAGAAGCCCAAAAACAACTAATGGACCAAGACTGTTACCGCAGATGTGATCAAAGCATATTGAAATTGACAAATGAGAAACTGTATGCAAAGTTACTAGCGTGGAAGAGCAAAGGTTTGATAAACAAGGAAGAATTCCTATTTTTGAAAAATAACACTCCAACAACTCCAGTGCTATATTTCATACCCAAGCTCCACAAGAATCAATGGAACCCGCCCGGACGACCAATCATCTCCGCAATTAACAGCCTAACGGAACACATGTCCCAATACATCGACCACTTTCTACAAGAACACGTCCAGAGACTACCCTCATATTTGAGAGACACAGGAGACTTTTTGGCCAAAATTAAGGACCTAAAATGGCAATCAGATTTCCTGTTGATAACTATGGATATTACCTCGTTATATACGAGTATTAGTCATAGAGATGGCATGCGGGCAACAGAATTCTATCTCAAACAAAGAGATGCAGTCTATGTTGAACACAGTAGAATGCTGTTAGATATGATGGAGTTCTGCTTACATAATAACATCTTTCTTTTTCAGCACAGTTTGTACCAACAAATAAGAGGCGTAGCTATGGGGGCCAGTTTCTCCCCTAGCTACGCCGCTCTTGCGACTACAGCGTCTCGCTCACCATGTAGTTGAGTTGCTCCCGCTCTTGCGATGCAGCGATAGGCGGCTGCCACAGGACTCTTAAAATGGCGGCCGGCTCTTCAGATTTGGGCGTGGTCCACTAAAATGGCCCTGGGACACCTTGGAACTCGGACGCTTGTCTGCTAGGGCTTGGGCCCCATTCTCGAAAGCGTCCCCTCAGCCTTGAAGATTCTACAAAAGTCTTGGGGGCCCCCGACTCCCGCAGGCTTCTGGTGGGGAGCGGCTGCCATGATTGCTCGTGGAATGGCCACGACTGAGCTACGAGATGGTGGTGCTCTCATGCTGACGCCAGCTTCAGTCTGAAACATCCAGAAACACTGTAGACTACCAATTCGATCAGTTCCGGTAGCGCCCCAACGTGACCCGGTAGAGAAGAACTTGCCCTCCCCTCTTTGACTGATGGTTCTTGTTGCCTGTCCCTTCTGTTGTCATTTAACAGAACTTTTTAGACTGCTGAAAGGGGTTGTGTTCGGACCGCTGGTTGGTGGAGACATTTTGACTATATTCTGGGCCTACGTTGTCGCGTAATGCGTTATATGACACACCGCGTTAGCGCACCCGGAAGTGCTCCGGTGCACGAAGCGCAGCTTCCCGGAAGCGATCCGTGGGGCGCGGCGCGCAGCGCGTAACGTAAGCATAACAGGTCATGTGACTTGTTAATAAAACTTTTCATTGGTTCATTTTACTTTTGTTATTCTAATGATGAAAGGCTTGGTCATATGACCTAAAAATTGCGCTTTTTATTGCTTTCGAACATTATTTTTTCTTAAAAAATATGTTATAATGTTCAAGGCTAATGTACTTTCCCGGAAAATTTACAACTGTCCTGCAAGTAAAATATATTCCTTTTTCGAGAAAAAGGGCGTTTCTTCGTCCCATGACGGAGCCGTTGAGCAAAAGAGGCTCGGCCTGCTGTCTTAGTCGCCGATACGCCTGAATATCAGATTCTTATCGATCACTTTATGTTGCAGGAGTAGAAAACACAACAGCCCTTGACCATTTATCTTTACTGCGTTCCTGCGTATTATACCTTTTATCCGTCATGTAATTGGACTGCTTTATTTCACTTGCCTTTTACTGATTCGAAAACAGTGACTAAAATTAAAAACTTTACCAATGTAAATACTATTACCATGTTTTGTTTTAAAAACCTTTATTGTGAAAATGTAAGTATACAAATACGGGCTTATAACCACGTGTGCCGGCCACGGAGCAAACTGGAATCGTATATGATGAGGAGACATTTACACTGTAGAGGAACGTAATGAGCGGGCCATTAGGTTGCAAGAACTAAGGTGTCTAACAGTTGCGGAATCGGTGGACGTACATTTTGTAATTAAAATACGACAGGGCCACTTACAATAAAATTATCTAGATATACATTTGCGGGCAAGTACCATGGGTGAGGTTAATTCGAACTTTCAATAGTACAGTAATCAATAACACATCAGAACTTAATATCAATAGGGATGTCGAAATATTCAATCAATTCTCGTCCCCGCCCGCCATGTGCTTCAAAACTGCATACGTATCTCGTGATATCAAAGTTGTGCAACCAGTACACAACAAGGAGTTATGAGTCCCATTTATACCGGCGCCATTTTGGGCGAGGCCGGGCAGGCCCAGAATATAGTCAAAATGTCTCCACCAACCATCGACTATGATGATGTTCATAAGCTCTATTTATTAGAGTAACACTCATCTGTCCACATGAAATTAATTTGCCACAATCTAAACATGTCATTTTAATCTTTCCAAAGTTCTTCTGAATATTTGGGACCGTTTCCCTTGCCTCTGATGCTGTCAGTGCCACTTTATTGGTGGATGTACTGGCAGGTCGGGGGTTGTCCACCAAATCTCTCATTTGTGCAGCACTATAATTAATCGGTGCCACCTCTCCATATGACGATGCATGGTATAATTACCATAACTATATTTCGGCTCGTTTGCGCCGCCTCCCCCCCCCCTTCGGGCACCCCACGCCGACTTTCGGCGCAGCATTGTAGGATGGCCACACCAGTGCCGCAACTTGCTGGACACCACCTCGGTGCCAACCGGATCTCAGCGCCTTGTGGTGTCTTCCATTCAGAAAATATTGTTGGCAGCATTTTGAAAGGACAGATAAACAGCCGTTCTCCTAGTGAGTCTCACATTGTTACATTTAGGAAGAATGTTGAAGAGTAGTATGTTGAAAATCTGAAGCCATTGTTCTACAAACTCTCAACCAGCCTTGGATGGAAAAATCCTGAAGAATGTACAAACTGAAAACCAGTTTTTGTCTGTATAGCATCAGCAGCAACGCTTGAGTCAGCTTTGTGTGAAGCCGCCATTTTGATTCAATCAATAGCGTCCCCCTGCACACATTCAGGGACCTGGTCGTGTCTTCAGGTCAAATGGATTGTGGGACAAGATGCAGAAAGGAAAAGGAAAAAAGTTCCGCCAGACCCCGGGAGCCGGCCGCCTATGTCATGGGCGATCTTTAGCCACACCAGGGCAATAGTGAAGCTGCAGCAGATGCAAATAAGCTTCAGACAGTGTTACAAGTGCTGCTCAGAACTCTCAACTATGACACCACCTCGGTGCCATCCGGATCTTGGCGCCTTGTGCTGGTTCCGGCCTATTCACACATCGGTCCGCTACTGACACCACCTCACAGGCCAACGGGGCACCCCACGCCGACTTTCGGCGCAGCATTGTAGGATGGCCACACCAGTGCGGCAACTTGCTGGACACCACCTCGGTGCCATCCAGATCTCGGCGCGTTGTGCTGCCTTCGGCCTACTGTAGCCGCAAGTGCGGACGCAACTCAGCTGGATAGCGAGTGAAACACCAAGGGGCGCCCCACTGCAACCGAGGACCTTCATCTTGGGGGCGACGCACAGCATCACATTGCTTTCCAATGCAGTCAGATCCTCAAACAGCCCCCACTGACTGACGCGACCTCACAGGCCAATGGGGCGCCCCACGCCGACTTTCGGCGCAGCATTGTAGGATGGCCACACCAGTGCGGCAACTTGCTGGACACCACCTCGGTGCCATCTGGATCTTGGCGCGTTGTGCTGCCTTCGGCCTATTCGCACATCGGTCCGCTACTGACGCCGCCTCACGTGCCAACGGATTTTCTACGCTTTTTATAGCCCTATGCAGCATAACAGGTCATGTGACTTGTTTATAAAACTTTTCATTGGTTCATTTTACTTTTGGTTTCCTAATGATGGAAGGCTTGATCATATGACCTAAAAATAACACTTTTCATTGGATTAAAACATTTTTTTTCCCAAACGATGAAAGCCCCACCTTGTTTCTGGATGTTTCAGACTGAAGCTGGCGTCAGCATGAAAGCACCACCATCTCGTGGCTCCGTCGTGGTCATTCCGCGAGCAATCATGGCAGCCGCTCCCCACCGGAAGCCTGCAGGATTCGGGGGCCCCCAAGACTTTTGTAGAATCTTCAAGGCTCAGGGGACGCTTTCGAGAATGGGGTCCAAGAACTAGCAGACAAGCGTCCGAGTTCCAAGGTGTCCCAGGGCCATTTTAGTGGACCAGGCCCAAAAAGGAAAGAGCCTGCCGCCATTTTGAGAGTCCTGTAGCAGCCGCCTATCGCTGAACCGCAAGAGTGGGCGCAACTCAGCTGAATGGCGGATTTTGGCACAGTGTACCAAAAGCGGGCGGAATGGCAACTGAAACGGTAAAGGGGCGCCCCACTACAGCAGACGAGCCTCCACCTGGGGAGGCCCGTTCACGCCGCCTCACCCCCCCCCTCCCGGGGCGCCCCACGCCGTTTTTCGGAGCAGCATTGTAGGATACCAAAACCAGTGCGGCAACTTACTGGACATCACCTGGGTGCCATCCACATCTCAGCGCGTTCTGCTGCCTTAGGACTATTCGCACAACAGACCGCTACTGACGAGGCCTCCCCCCGCACCCCCCGGGACGCCCCACGCCGTTTTTCGGAGCTGCATTGTAGGATACCAAAAACCAGTGCGGCACCCAGGTAACATCACCTGGGTGCCGTCCAGAACTCAGCACGTTGTGCTGCCTTGGGACTATTCGCACAAAACACAGCTACTGACCATTGTTGCTTCTTTTTTCAAAAAAATGTTTAAATGTATTTACTGTTTTTGTTGCGTTGTATATATATATTTATAAGTTATTAAAGTTTTATAATCCTACTACTTTGTTGGAGTGCTATATATTTTTAATGTGACACATAATTGTAAAAACTTTGATGTACAAAGAGGCATCCCTGGAATCTTCCGCTTCAGGCTCGGACCCACACACCCACACAGTGAGAATCCCCTCCCCAAGCACAATACAGGATGGTTATCAGATAGTAGGAACGCGTGTGGTGTGACGGATCTCATCGGGTGGGGGCCTTGATCTACTGTAACTCCTTTGAAGAGGGGTGATTCTTTACAGCTGGGGCCATAAACTACATCTGCAGGGCTAGGTGATAGCCTGGAACCGGCCTGGACAATCGGACACAGAGGAAGAGGAGTGTCAGAGGGTGCAGTAGTGAATAGGGTGAAAGGGAGGTGTCGGGCGGGCACAGGGTGTGATTCTCAGAGAAGAACAGCGCAGATGGGAGGAGGTTTCTGGCCCATGCATGAGAGAGAGAGCGGGGGTGACCAGTGCGTGGGGGAGATGCTTGCGAGGGTGGGGAGCCATGCTGAGGATCGGCGGCGTGCAGAGAGTGGGTCTGGTCAAGGCATCTAAAATGGCTGCCGTGCTCAACAAAAGTGTGGCATTGCAAAAAAGGCAAGATGGCGCATACAATGTTTATCAATAAGGATTAATTTATAACAATTATTTTTAACAAAATATTTACTCGCAGTGACAAAATGGCGGTCAACAGTTCCTGATTTCCATCGAATCGAACGTTAAAAGACGTCACGCAGCAAAAAAAAAAAAACGCTCACGCACAGCCGCTAGAAGACATGTATCAACATATATGAGCCTCCTCAGCCACCCTCAGAAAACATAAGGGGTCAGGATACGTCTCCCGTACCCCCTTATACCCTGTACTTTAATTAAACCGAAACACAAAATGGCGAATTCCCGTTTCGCTACCAGTTTGCGGCCCGGTTCGCGAACTGGGAAGCGCTTCTACCGTGAAAAATCAATTTTTTTTTATTTTCCCCACGGGACCCTTTAATAACCCCAACATCATTCCTAGGGGGTCAAGAGGGGTCTACCTTGCCCCCTTTCATTAAATTCCCCCTTCGTTTTTCTCCTCCTCTTGTCTCTCGATCCTACCGAGAGACAAGATGGCGGCCGCTCCAGACTGTTTAGAATGTTGACAGACACCGGAGAACCAATCAGCTTCGCTTCGCAAAGCTCCGTTACGCGAAAAGTACGCGATCTGGAGCGCTATCCAGGACGCTGTCACAGATATAACTGTTTTTTAAAACGTTAATTTCTCAAAATCCACTGGAGCACATATATTGAGACCCAGCAAAGGCACATCGGGCTAACAGTCCCTACAATTTTGCCAAGTTTCGTGGAAATCCATTCAGCCGTTCGAGCTAAAAGTGAGGCCAAACGCGCTATGGAAATTAACATGGGAAAAACACGTTTTGGGACCCCCCTTTTTTCTCGGCCCCCCCCTGACGAAACCCCCTCATATTTTCAGGGGCTGCTCAGAAAGAAAATGTGCCATTTTCCTGAAAATTTCAGCCGATTCGTCCACAAACGCCAAAGTTATTAGACATAGAATTTTCAAAAGTCCCATAGAGAAAAAATCCTAACTGTATATACCTACTGGCGACCAGTAGGTAATATATATATAAATATATATGTGTATATATATATATATATATATATATATATATATATATATATGTGTATATATATATATATATATATATATATATATATATATATATATATATATATATATATATATATATATATATCTATACTACTATTATAAAGAGAGAACTTGCACCTTTTGGCCATGTAAACTCGGCAACCACAGCGCATCTACACACCCTACACACCCGATACATCTATGAAAGTGTCAGGGTGTGTAGATGGACATAGGCTATATAAATAAAAATAAAAAAGTACATTAAAAAAATTAAGTTTGTAAACAAAGTAGTCCCCTGAAAGTAGCGCCGGCAGGGACCTAGCGCTGGCCGCGACGTGACGTGCATGATGACCGCGACGCGACGTGCGTGATGACGATGAAGGAGGAGCGGCGGTGCACTGACGAGCGGCTGTGCAGTGAGGAGCGGCGGCACAGGTATGTAAAGGGAAAGTTCAGTGCGAGACTGTGTGATGCAGGGGGAGGCAAGAAGGAGGCAGCAGTGAAGGAAAATGTCGGAGCGCATGTGAGTCGGGGCAGGAGGGGGGCGCGAGTGAGTCGGGCGGAAGGGGGTGGGAGTGAGTCAGGGCGGGAGGGGGGCACGAGTGAGTCGGGGCGGGAGGGGGGCGGGAGTGAGTCGGGCGGGAGGGGGGCGGGAGTGAGTCAGGGCGGGAGGGAGTCAGTGCGGGAGGGGGTCGGGGCTGGAGTGGGTGTACTGCCCCCAGCCCCTTTCTGCTCCAGGCAACGCTGGGGCGGGCTACTTGTATATATATATATATATATATATATATATATATATATATATAACGCTCCAAGAACACCTGGACAGGGCACTCACAGGCGGGTGCTTTTCAATGTGGGGGTGCTCCCACAAATCAATACTCGCTACAATTTCCGTAACTCAGGACTTCCATCCTACGGTAAAAAAGCACTCACAGGGTCGTTTGGGTAATTTATTTTTCACCAACAAACAGACACTTCATCAACAGTCGCGTTTCGGTAAAGAACCTTCATCTATGTTTACCGTAGCGCCATCTTAGACACAGTTTTAACCACATGTGCATATTATCGCAATCAACGACGGACTCATGAATGCAAAAAGAGTCATTAAATGGAGCGCCATTATTAAACATCCAAATCAGTGAAATAAAGTTCAATAATGCCCGTGGATGGGCACATTATAGATATAGATATATACCCGGCATTCCAAAAACAATTGTATGTACAATTAAGACTGTGATAAATCAAATCATACTAACCCTGCCCTATATGGTCATGCAGAGAAAATACACAAATACTGCCCCGTACGGGCTTGCGATAACCTGCAAGGCTTGTGTCTAATGTATACCATCAATACATCATATTCACACATATATATACACATCTAAGAAAAAAGAAGGAAAGAATGTCAGAACCATTCCAGAGAGAGGGTGACCAGGAAGATAGGCGGGGAGGAGACAGAGATAAAGGATTCTATATACATATATACATATATATATCTGTACATTTCAGAAATCAGGCTCAAACTGAATTTACACATATACAGTAAGTTGACATGCCTGGATCGTGTTAATCACTCCTTACAGCATATCCAGGACTGTATACATGGCCTTAACAGTTGTTATAAATTCCAATAGGTTCCATTAAGTTATTCTCCCAGGTGTATTGCAAGTTCCTCACTACTGTTTAAACCCAAAGGATGCTTGGTGTGCATATCAATGATATACCTCGACTTCAGTCTACGGAGCCGAAGTAATCTATCCCCCCTCTAGGATTGCTGGGAACATGTTCAAGCCCAAAATAACTAAGCAGATCCCTGTTGCGCTGATGTACTTTATCAAAATGACGCGCAACAGGGTATGCTTCATCACCTTTTGCAATGGCCCGCATGTGCTCCATTATTCTCATCTTCATGAGATTGACCGTTCTTCCCACGTAACGCAGCCCGCAAGGGCAGGTGAAACAGTAAACACTGTAGGGGGTGGTGCAAGTAAGGAACCTTCTGATCTTTCTGCAGTTTCCTATATTAGGAATTTCATAGGTCAGAACTCGTTTGCTGATTTTACAAGCTTTACATTTCCCACAGGGGAAAAATCCTTGCATGGATCCAAAAGCTGATTTAGGGGTTTCTGCCATGTAACTGTGCACCAGATCGTTTTTTAATGATCTCGCCTTCCTGAAGGTGATTAAAGGATTGGAAGGGAGATCAACGCTTAGTACCTCATCAGTTTGTAATATATGCCAACTTCTTTTCAAGATCTTTTTAAGTTGGGTTGAACTTTTGGAAAAAGTAGTTATAAGGCGGAATTTCCCCCCATTTACAGAGTCTTGGATTCTCCTGTCTTTGATCTTTAAAAGGCTATCTCTTTTCAGTTTATTTGCTCTTTCAAGAGCGTTGTTTAGAATCTCGCGGCTATAGCCACGTGCCTGAAAACGTTGCATACTGGCTTCGGCTGCAGTTTGGAATTCTTTCTCATCTGTGCAATTACGTTTAATCCTAAGAAGTTCCCCGTAGGGGATACTTCTTATAAGATTAGAGGGATGGCTGCTAGACGCTTGCAATATAGAATTGCCTGCTGTCGGCTTTCGGTACAATCTGGTTTTCAATTCTCCAAAGTCTATATAGATATTAATATTCAAATAGTTCACGGAGGACTCACTAACTTCACCAGAGAATTCCAGATTGAGTTTGTTCCTATTGAGGACATCAATGAATACTTTGGCCGTCTCTGGTGGACCATTCCATACGACAAACAAATTGTCAATGAAACGATACCACCCCACAATCTGTTCAGTCCACTCTTTGTTGGCCTCCCCCCAGGCCACCTGCTCCTCCCACCAGCCCACGAACAAGTTCGCGTAGCTGGGGGCGAAGCAGTTGCCCATCGCTGTCCCAGACAGCTGTCTATACAGTTGTTTCTGAAATAGGAAGATATTGTTAGCCAAACAAATTCAACAAACTCCAAAACCATAGAGCTATGTTGTGTATATTTAAGTGGACGTTTGTCCAAAAAGTACTTGGTGGCTAAGAGACCATCTTCGTGTTTGATCGAAGTGTAAAGACTCGTAATGTCCAACACCATCATGGTGGATAATATGCACATGTGGTTAAAAGTATGTCTAAGATGGAGCTACGGTAAACATAGATGAAGGTTCTTTACCGAAACGCGTCTGTTGATAAAGTGTCTGTTTGTTGGTGAAAAATAAATTACCCAAACGACCCCCGTGAGTGCTTTTTTACCGTAGGATGGAAGTCCTGAGTTACGGAATTTGGAGTATATATATATATATATATATATATATATATATATATATATATATATATATATATATGTATATATATATATATATATATATATATATATATATATATATATATATATATTCACTGAAAAAACCATAGGTTATAGACCATATATAGTTAGGAATTCGCATTTACAAAACCTTATTTTACTCACACAAAACCATTGAAATTCCATATATAGTTAGTTGCACTAACTATATATCGCGCACCCGCAATCCACTGCTGATGATGTCACATATTACATCATTCATGACATGGTCAGTGACATCACTGATGACATCACTGATGACATCTCAAATGACATCACTGATGACATCTCAAATGACATCACTGATGACATCACTGATGACATCTCATTTGACATTACTGATCACATCACTGATGATATCATTCATGTGATAATACGATGAACCTCTTCAGAGTCTAATATAACCTTAGATACAATCAGTGTAAACAGACACTCACAGACTGTCACTCATCCATGGAGTTACTCACACACCTAGTCAGTCATGCAAAGAATCAATCACACCTCCATTTCCTCAACTATACAGTTATACAAACTTTACTTATTCAAACATATACTAACACATATTTACTCTCTTATACAATCCCTGATACAAGTTCACAATGATCCATACAGCCACTCACACATTCACTGGCTCTTATGCACAGTTATTTATATATGTCAACTCTCACATGTACTGTGTTTTACATATGTACTTACTTTGACATGTAGCACTGAGATATCCATTCAGTCACCAATACACTCATGCACACAGTCAACCGCCCATACAGCTGTTTCCACATGCACTTTTGAAACCATACATCTAGTGAATCAACTGCTCACACATCTATGCACAGAGTCTTACACCTCCCAGCCACCCACACACACACTCAGTCTCCCATACAAATACTTGGGCAACCAATCAATGACCCATATAGTTACTCATATAGCTACTTATCAACACATGCAACAGTTTACAGAACAACAGACATAATGATGCACAAATTAAGACAGTTTAGTCACTAACCCATGCACTCAGTGAGACACATTTAATCACTCACTCATACAGTCAGTCATGCACCTACTAAATCCTTCATCCAGACACTTATACATCCACTCATTCTTCAATATGTAAGACATATTTTAACTTTACAGAAACATACAGTCACTGGATGTTGTCATCAGTGATGTCATCAGTGATGTCATTTGAGATGTCATCAGTGATGTCATCAGTGATGTCACTGACCATGTCATGAATGATGTAATATGTGACATCATCAGCAGTGGATTGCGGGTGCGCGATATATAGTTAGTGCAACTAACTATATATGGAATTTCAATGGTTTTGTGTGAGTAAAATAAGGTTTTGTAAATGCGAATTCCTAACTATATATGGTCTATAACCTATGGTTTTTTCAGTGAATTTTCAAGGTTTTGTAAATGCTAATTCCTAACTATATATGGTCTATAACCTATGGTTTTTTCAGTGAATTTTCAAGGTTTTGTAACTGCTAATTCCTAACTATATATGGTCTATAGCCTATGGTTTTTTCAGTGAATATATATATATACATACATATATAAACCTATATCATCTGCATATCTATATAAATACAAACATAAATGCATGCATACATATACTTATATATATATACTTTTACTCAACATCATCTCCTATGCGGATGACACTCAACTGATCCTTTTTCTCACCAATGACCCCAGTACCGCCAAAACCAACCTACACGAAGGAATGAAAGAAGTTGCCGAATGGATGAAACACAGCCGTCTGAAACTGAACTCAGATAAAACAGAAGTCCTCATCTTAGGTACATCCCCCCCTGCATGGGACGACTCTTGGTGGCCGGAAGCCCTTGGAAAAGCACCCATCCCGACAGACCACGCACGGAACCTAGGCGTTATCCTGGACTCTTCACTTTCAATGAACAGACAAGTCAGCGCCGTATCCTCATCTTGCTTCAACATTCTTCGCATGCTTAAAAAAACATTTCGCTGGATCCCCACCGAAACCAGAAAAACAGTCACCCATGCTCTGGTCACGAGCCGACTGGACTACGGAAACACCCTCTACGCAGGTACTACCGCTAAAATCCAGAAGAAACTCCAACGAATCCAAAACGCCTCAGCCAGGATCATATTAGACATCCCGCGTAATGAACACATCTCTGGCCACCTGAAAGACCTCCACTGGCTACCCGTCAATAAGAGGATCACTTTCCGACTGCTATCCCACGCACACAAATCACTCTACGACATAGGACCAGAATGCCTCAACTCACGACTGTCCTTCTACACCCCCTCCCGCCAACTACGTTCTTCCAGCCAAGCCCTCGCCACTGTACCCCGCATCAACAAGACCACCATGGGAGGAAGATCCTTCTCATACCTGGCAGCTAAAACATGGAACTCACTCCCCACATACCTTCGCCTTACCCAGAACCACCTAGCATTCAGAAAGCAACTTAAAACGTGGATATTTGACAAGTAATCCTCCTCCCCTCCCTAAGCGCCTTGAGACCCTCTGGGTATGTAGTGCGCTATATACATTTTTTTGACTTGACTTGACTTGACATGTTATTTACATGAAAGTTGAAAAAACACTAATAAAAGCAAAGCTAAAAAGCCACCTCATTACAAACAGAATGGCTTTAACTTAAACGAGGGCGAGATCTATTGCATTTTCAATGCTTGTTTACTTTGGTTCCATCAAGAAGGCATTCAGATGTGTCACACATTTGCCATAAATTCTGAATGTTAGCACTCTAGTTGCACATTAGATCACTGTAGTAAAGCTACTGCTCACCAGGGACGTCTGCTGCTGGTATTCAAAGTGCATGTTTCAGTCTGCATGTCAGAATTGTTTTCATGAAATAGAAGAGGATTTGAGAAGTCACTCAAAATGATCCCTAATTTTTCTTTCTGAAGCACTAATCATACTTTCTATGGCAAAATTAACCCCCTCATGTTGTTCCTTTTTAAATTGAGTGTTTTCAGACTTACCACTTCTTTCCAATCAAGATGGCTTCTGGTGTGCCATACTTTTGTCATAAGTAAGACTGTTAGCGCTCTAGTTGTTCTTTAGAACACTCTGGGACATTCTGTCATTGGGCTATACTTGGGGTACATCTGGGTGATATTTGGGCTACATTTAGGCTCTTTTGTCTCTGGTGGCCATCTTGGGAGACTGTATGTCAGAATTGTTTAATGAAATTGAAGAGGGTTTGAGAAGTCACTCAAAATGTGCCCTCATTTTTTTATCTGCAGCACTAATCATAATTCATATGGCAAAATATACCCCCTCATTTTGTTCCTCTTTAAATTAAATGTTTTAAGAGTTACCACTTTATTCCAATCAAGATGGCTTCAGGTGTGCCATACCTTTGTAATAAGTAGGACTGTTAGCGCTCTAGTTGTTCTTTAGAACACTCTGGGACATTCTGTCATTGGGCTATACTTGGGCTACATCTGGGTGATATTTGGGCTACATTTGGGCTCTTTTGTCTCTGGTGGCCATCTTGGGAGACTGCATATCAGATTTTTTTTAATGAAATATAAGAGGATTTGAGAAGTCACTCAAAATGTGCCCTAATTTTTCTTTCTTCAGCACTAATCATAATTTCTATGGCAAAATGAACCCCCCTAATTTTGTTCCTTTGCAAATTAAATGTTTTAAGTGTTAATACTTTATTCCAATCAAGATGACTTCAGGTGTGCCATACTTTTGTCATAAGTAAGACTGTTAGCGCTCTAGTTGTTCTTTAGAACACTCTGGGACATTCTGTCATTGGGCTATACTTGGGCTACATCTGGGTGATATTTGGGCTACATTTGGGCTCTTTTGTCTCTGGTGGCCATTTTGGGAGACTGCATGTCAGAATGTTTTAATGAAATAGAAAAGGATTTGAGAAGTCACTCAAAATGTGCCCTAATTTTTCATTCTGCAGCACTAATCATACTTTCTATGGCAAAATATACCCCCTCATGTTGTTTCTTTTTAAATTAAATGTTTTAAGAGTTACCACTTTATTCTAATCAAGATGGCTTCAGGTATAATAAGGTGTAATAAGTAGGACTGTTAGCGCTCTAGTTGTTCTTTAGAACACTCTAGGATGCTGCAGTGGAATACAAAGGAATCAACTGACAGTCTCTGTCCTTGTTGGATGTACATCTTTTACTGAGAATGTCAGACTTCATTTTCACATGACTGAGAAAGATAATGTGAATTTACAGAAAATATGCTTTCAGTTTAGCTTATAGATCCCCTTCCAAACCACTGTGGGAAAATCATGAGATATTAGTTTTCTTTCAAACAATATTCATGATATCACAGCAGAAGGTTTTTTCACATGGTAAAATCACCTTAGAACCCACCACAATTCCTAAAACGAGTATGGTACCATCAACAAATGATTTATAATGTAACTAAAGTCCTAAAACCCTCTATTAACTACAATGCTTTTTAATGAGGTGCTATCATGTATATTGGTCCCAAGATGGCTGCCAACACTTCTTGGATGAAGTGCTGACAGCCAATCAGATCAGATGTGTGGTTAGGCTCCGCCCAGATATATATCTTTTTTTGAACCTAAATTACTCAAAATCCACTGGAGCACATATATTGAGACCTAGCAAAGGCACATCGGGCTAACAGTCCCTACAATTTTGCCAAGTTTCGTGCAAATCCATTCAGCCGTTCGAGCTAAAAGTGAGGCCAACCGCCCTATGGATATTAACATGGGAAAAACGCGTTTTGGGACCCCCATTGTTTCTCGGCCCCCCCTTGATGAAACCCCCCCAAATTGTCAGGGGCTGCTCAGAAACAAAATGTTCCATTTTCCTGAAAATTTCAGCCAATTCCGTCCACAAACGGCAAAGTTATTAGACATAGAATTTTCAAAAATCCCATAGAGAAAAAATCCTAACTATATATACCTACTGGCGACCGCCAGTAGGTAATATATATATATATATATATATCTATATATATATCTATATATATATATATATATATATATATATATATATTCACTGAAAAAACCATAGGTTATATCCCATATATAGTTAGGAATTAGCATTTACAAAACCTTATTTTACTCACACAAGACCATTGAAAGTCGCATATATAGTTAGTTGCACTAACTATATATCGCACACCCGCAATCCACTGCTGATCATGTCACATATTACATCATTCATGACATGGTCGGTGACATCTCAAATGACATCACTGATGACATCACTGATGACAACATCCAGTGACTGTATGTTTCTGTAAAGTTAAAATATGTCTTACATATTGAAGAATGAGTGGATGTATAAGTGTCTGGATGAAGGATTTAGTAGGTGCATGACTGACAGTATGAGTGAGTGATTAAATAGGTTAAATGGTCTATAACCTATGGTTTTTTCAGTGAATTTTCAAGGTTTTGTAAATGTTAATTCCTAACTATATATGGTCTATAACCTATGGTTTTTCAGTGAATTTCAATGGTCTTTTAATAGCAAATATCAAAAGCTGTAAAATGTATTCTTCTTTTAAAGGAAAAATATATTTTATATGTATTTAATATAAATTTTTTGATTGAACGAATTTATCAACTATCATGCTGAAGAAGAGTGTGGGGAAAAAAAACAAAGAGGAGGACTAAGATGAAAGAACAATCAGTTCAAAAATACAATTGCTTTAAAGCATGAAGTGCTTTTCCACACATTTACATTTAAATAACCCATATTAGAACATACAAAATATCTACAGAGGAGATGGTGTACATTGAATTTTAGACTCTTCATTGGTACCTACATGTTGGTACTTACATCACCCACACAACACAACAGCTCTATTCAGAGCTACCCTACCTCAAAGCACTCTAAAATATTATTTTACTATTTACCTTGGTTTTCCCCTTGTTACGCTTTCCGGAATGCTACCCGGTGCGCGGACCGGGCGCTAACCGTGCGAAAATTTGAAAATCAGAAAACCTAGGGGGTCAGGATATGTCTGCTGTGCCCCCTTATACCCATTCCCAACATTGTTTATCCTCCATCTTGTGACTAAATTCGTCCAAAACACAAGATGGCGGACTCCCGTTACGCTACTGGTGAGCTACCCGGTTCGCGTACCGGGTAGCGCTTCCACCACGAAAAATCGAAAAAAAAATTATTTAATTTTTTTGCCCTGTGGGGCCCTTTAATAGCCCCCACATCAATCCTAGGGGGTCAGGAGGGGTCTACCTTGCCCCCTTTCATTCATTTCCCCCTTTGTTTATTTCCACCTCTTGTCTCTCGATCCTACCAAGAGACAAGATGGCGGCCGCTCCGGACTGTTTAGAATATTGACAGTCACCGGAGAGCCAATCCGCTTCTCCTCGCGAAGTTCCGTTACGCGTCTGGTACGCGAACTGGGGCGCTAACCGGGACGCTGTCACAGATATATATATTTTTTTTAACGTTAATTTCTCAAAATCCACTGGAGCACATATCTTGAGACCTAGCAAAGGCACATCGGGCAAACAGTCTCTACAATTTTGCCAAGTTTCATAGAAATCCATTCAGCCGTTCGAGCTAAAAGTGAGTCCTACCGCCCTATGGAAAACTCAATGTTAAAAACACGTTTTGGAACCCCCTTTTTTCTCGGTCCCCGCTTGACGAAACCATTTTCCTGAAAATTTCAGCCAATTCCGTCCATCAACGCCAAAGTTATTCAACATAGAATTTTCAGAAATCCCTATTCAAAAAAATCCTAACTATATATACCTACTGGTAAAATATATATATATATATATATATATATATATATATATATATATATATATATATATATATATATATATATATATATATATATATATATATATATATATATATATATATATATATATATATATATATATATATATATATATATATATATATATATATATATATATATATATATATATATATATATATATAACATTTCTATGGCAAAATGAAACCCCTCATTTTGTTCATTTTCAAATTAAATGTATTAAGTGTTACCACTTTATTCCAATCAAGATGACTTCAGGTGTGCCATACTTTTGTCATAAGTAAGACTGTTAGCGTTCTAGTTGTTCTTTAGAACACTCTGGGACATTCTGTCATTGGGCTATAGTTGGGCTACATCTGGCTGATATTTGGGCTACATTTGGGCTCTTTTGTCTCTGGTGGCCATCTTGGGAGACTGCATATCAGAATTTTTTTAATGAAATATAAGAGGATTTGAGAAGTCACTCAAAATGTGCCCTAATTTTTCTTTCTTCAGCACTAATCATAATTTCTATGGCAAAATGAACCCCCCCTAATTTTGTTCCTTTGCAAATTAAATGTTTTAAGTGTTAATACTTTATTCCAATCAAGATGACTTCAGGTGTGCCATACTTTTGTCATAAGTAAGACTGTTAGCGCTCTAGTTGTTCTTTAGAACACTCTGGGACATTCTGTCACTGGGCTATAGTTGGGCTACATCTGGCTACATCTGGCTGATATTTGGGCTACATTTGTTTTTTTTTGTCTCTGGTGGCCATCTTTGGGCTACATTGGGCTACATTGGGCTACATTGGGCTACATTTGGGCTCTAGCATATATATAGCCCAATGTAGCCCAATATATATTTTTCAAAGTTAATTTTCGTAAAAACCACTGGAGCATATATCTTGAGACATAGCAAAGGCACATCGGGCTACCAGTCCCTACAATTTTGCCAAGTTTTGTGGAAATCCATTCAGCCGTTCGAGCTAAAAGTGAGTCCAACCGCCCAATGGAAAACTCAATGTTAAAAACACGTTTTGGGACCCCCATTTTTTCTCGCCCCCTCTTGACGAAACCCCCCAAACTTTCAGGGGACGCTCAGAAACAAAATTTGCCATTTTCCTGAAAATTTCAGCCAATTCCGTCCATCAACGCCAAAGTTATTCAACATAGAATTTTTCAGAAATCCCTATTCAAAAAAATCCTAACTATATATACCTACTGGCGACCGCCAGTAGGTAATGTTTATTGCCTAGAAAGATTTTCTAACATTTATGTTTGGTCAATAACAGATTCGGTTGCTTTTAATACTGTAGAGAAATATATAATGGTTTTAAAGCACTTTCACTAATAAAATACATACACACGATCTACAGCACTCTGGGAGGGCGTTGACATAAGGTTACAAGATAAGAATTTACTAGATGCTGCTCACAGGTTGAAAATGCTCACATGAGCTTAATTATGTGTGGAGATTCAATACAATTGTTTCTGGTAAATTCTATACAAACCAGCTGGTAGAGATTGCAAATTGCACTTTATATACTAGCAAATTGAATTGATTCGGACAAAAATCATTTGAAATATTAAAATATTAATTATTTTTGTAAATAGGCATGTATATATTGTATATATGTGTATTTAATAATGTATAATATTTTACAAATATAGTATGTATATATATTTTTCTATGTATATTTATATAGAATAATCAAATGTATTTTTTAGACTCTAAGGGGCCTATTAGAATGGCGGCCGGACCTGCGTCCGTCTGCCACCCCAGAGGAGGAGGGACCATCCGCAGGGGCAGCGGTGGTCCCTCCGTGCTAATTAGGATGTGACCGCCACCCTGGCGGTCACATCCAGCATATTTAACATTGCAGCAGGTGGTGCTTGAAGCAGCACATGCCGCAATGTTAAAAAAACATGTTTTCCTTTGCGTGCACGAAGCAGCAGGCACCGCGTGGTACCCCCCATGTGCATCCCCACCCCCCATTCACCCCTGGGGGTCCGCAACGGGCCCCCAAAGAAATGCCGCCGTGGAAAGGCATTGGACCGCCGACATCCTAATATGGCTGGCGGTGTCTGACAGACACCGCCAGCCATGTTAGAGCTTTTCTGCCGCGGTCGGAAGGCAACCGCGGCGGAAAAACGGCGGATGGAAAAAAGATCCCCCAGCCTTCCTAATCTGGCGGGGGGTCTTTTTTCTGTCCCCAGCGGTTAATCCGCATCCTCCGGGCCGGCGGTGGCTTCTGCCAGCCCGTAGGATGCAGATTAACCGCAATCCTAATGAGCCCCTATGTCTTTTATATAGTGTCCAAATGTCACAAATTTTAAGTAGGGTTTCTTCACTGTCTATTCCTGTATAATGAGCAGCCTGTTCGCGCACTTTCTGTGAACTATAAATGCCTTCCTTAATGTCTATGACACGTCATGTGATCAAGCCTCTTGGTGGAGGCGAAACACGTCATGGCGGACTGCTGGCTTATCACTTTGCACTAATAAAGCACTAAATATTTGCACTAGTACCTGGGTCCACTCCTCGTTGTTTTTTTCCCTGAAGGGCAGCATTGAATGACGATTTTCGGCTATATATATATATATATATATATATATATATACATATTTATATATTCGTCACTCTATGCCTGAAAGGGTATTTTTTTGACTTATACTGGGTGCTCCCGTGTGTCTGGACAAAGCTATACCTCGCTGAAGAGCTCTAATTAGAGCGAAACACTGTGTCAGGGGTTGCTTTTACTCCGGAATTGTTCTCCCCATTGTATGGTTGGAACTGATTGCTGAATGACTACTGTTCCTCTCAGTCACCTGTTTTTAATCACGTTTGTGTTGTGTGCATAATAATCTTATTTTAATCCTTACCTTGCTGGGCGTCCATTTTCTCTCCCCGGTCCACCACAGCTTGTGCTGTTTGTGTGGAGGGAGGCTACATAACGCGACCCACTGTGAGTAATACTCACTTCCTGTGGCACACTAGAGGGGGCTATTTTGGTGAAGGTGACGGTCTAGTCTCCTGACTTGGACCGATCTCAGTCACCTATTTTAAGCGCAGATGACGCCGACGCGTACCGGAACAGCTGCTCTTTAAAAATCTGGTATTCTGCTGAGCTTCACCACTGGAGCGCATTTTTGACCATTCCTGAATTGTTCTCCCCATTTTATGATTGGAACTAATTGCCGAATGACTACTATTCTGCTCAGTCACCGGTTTTTAATCACGTTTGTGTTGTGTTCACAATAATCTTATTTCAATCCTTACCTCTCTGGGCACCATTTTCTCTCCCCGGTCCACCACCCGGGCTACAAAACGCGACCCACTGTGAGTAATATTCACTTCCTGTGGCACACTAGAGGGGGCCATTTTGGTGAAGGTGACGCTCTAGTCTCCTGGCTAGGACCGATCTCAGTCACCTATTTTATGCGCGCCAAAAGGCAAGCCCATCTGTGCCCGTCCGCGCTGTGACCGGGCCCAGGGCCAGACATGCTGCCTCTCCATGTCTTAAATAGCCTCTCTCAAGGGATTTTATATTATCTCTAAATAATGTTCCACCCAAATGCCATCAGTCCCTAAATGTTGCCACATGGGAGGGACCGATCAGCTGTAACAATTGTAAAAAGGCCTTTAATTTTACTCAAGCACCTATACCTTTGGAGAAGGGTTCACATAGAAGCTTGTGTGGGGGCCTTCTAAATGCAAGATCAATGTGCTAACACGCACTGCATATCTTTGACCTTATAGTTGACAATGACCTGGATTGCCTCTTTATAACCCAGACATGGTTAAATGCCTGGTGCAATCCAGACATCGTGAACAACCTCCTCACTGGTTATCTTATTTAAAGGGCGGACAGACCAGAGCAACATGGAGGAGGTCTCGCAATTATTTATCACGATACTCTTAGATGCACAATAGATCAGCTACCTGATCTGAAAGGAGCAGAAAGCATCAGTTTTCGCATTCAGCTTCATGACTCTTTCACCTTTGAAGGGGCACTAGTTAACTGGCCTCCGGGACAGCATAATGAGTTTTTAGAAAGCATTGGAGAGATGGTCAGTACCCTTGCTCTTAGGTTTTCCAACTTTACGCTGCTAGGCAATATCAATCTTCACTTCAATTTCCATAAAGATCCCGGGGCAACTTGCTTCAAGGAGATAATGGATGTTTTCGGCTTACAACAACTCTAGCTACCTGCTACACACAGCCCAGGCCATATCTTGGACTGCATCTGCTCTAATTTGGAGACTCTCAAAGTGAAGTCTTTGGTTATGAAAAAATGGTCTGACCATAAACTAATCCCCTTTGAACTCCTTTTAAAGGACAGGCCCCCAAATAAAGAAAAAACTAAAACTTTTCAGCAGGATAAAGCCAGCTGGAAGTCAATTATAGGGCTCCCAGACCTCATCCCAAAAGCCCTCATAGGTAGACCCAATATGACTGGAGACCCTATAACTGACAACCAGCGCTTTGGGCAATGGATGCTCAGACTAAGAGATCAGTTGGCACCTATAATCTCAACTCACAAGCCACCAAAAAAGAAACCGCCTGTGTCATGGTTTTCACAATCCTTAAAAGAAATGCACGGTCAAGTTAGCGGTGCTAGAACGTAGATGGCGCCGAAATTACGATAGAAATGACCTCAACATCTACAAATTCGCACACAGAAAATATCATGTTTTGATCAAAACCTCAAAAAAAACTATTACTTGGAGCCATAAAAAACACCAATAACAAACAGAAAGAGATCTTCAAAATAGTCAATTTGTTTACGAATCCTAATAGCCTACTCCAAGAGATCCCGCCTTCTCAGAGCCTTTGTAACAGCATAGCAGACTACTTTGAAGAAAAAGTTCTGACACTTATAAAAGACTTCCTCTCTCCTTCTCCATCTATCACAGGTGAGGGAACCTTTGCATGCACAGATACAGCCTGTATGAAATGTTTCCTGCCGATCACACTGGAGGAATCTCGTCTGGCAATCTTGTCCATCAAATCAGGCTCTCCTTTGACCTCTAACCCCCCCCACACTCTACTACAGGTCCTCATTGACATTGTAAACACCACCATTAATAATATAATAAACTCTTCACATCTCACAGCAAAGATTCCAATGGAATGGAAACTTGCGGCAGTAAAACCTCTCCAGAAAAAGAAATTGGCAGATCCTACAACCCTCTCAAACTTACGACCTATCTCGCTCTTACCTACCTTGTGTAATCTAACTGAAAAATTTGTGAATAGGCAACTCACTACTTTTTTAGAGGAAACAAATGTATGGCACCTTAACCAATCGGGTTTTAGAGCCAAACACTCTAAGAAATCGGCCCACTTACTTGCGAAAGCCTACCAGCGGCCATTTATCAGGGAAAGAAAGGAGTTCTGGTGCTGTTGGACCTGTTGGCGGCCTTTGACCATGCCCATGCCATTCTTGTAGACTGTCTAACAACATCTGGAATATCTGGTAATGTCCTACAATGGATTAAGAACTTTCTACAAGACAGGCGCCAAGTGATCACGCTAGGACAATTCAACTCAGAAGAAAAAGCACACATTTCAGGGGTTCCTCCGGGATCGAGCCTGAGCCCGACCCTTTTTAATGTATATTTGTCCTCCCTGATCAAGCTAATATCGTTCTTCAAGATCAATACAATCTCTTATGCGGATGATACACAGCTTATTCTAGTCCTGGATATTGACACTACTGAAGCGTAAGAAAATCTCAGAAATTGTCTCTCAGCTACCTTTGAATGGATGAATAACAACTATCTGAGGTGTAACTCAGACAAAACAGAAATTCTGCCCTTTGGCCAACAAAACCCATTGGTGCCTGAACTCTGGTGGCCAGAGAATGCCCCCCCACCCAATACAATAAATGCAGCTAGGAATTTAGGAATACAATTTGATACCACTCTTTCCTTTCAACAAAAATCCCTGGCAGTTGCTGGCACTTGCTTCCATATTATTAAAAGTCTAAAGAAATTCTTTGACTTGCTTCCATACTCAGCCATGCAAACTGTTGCTGTTGCTCTCATTACATCCAGGCTGGACTACTGTAACAGCCTTTATGCTGGAACCAACAAAACAGTAATGCATAAGCTTCAGATGGTCCAGCATGCGGCTGCCCGGCGGGTATTGAAGTGGCCCAGGAAATCCTCTACCACGGCTGCACTAGATGTCCTACACTGGCTGCCAATTCATAAACGTGTCTTGTTTAAGGTCCTAATCATCACTTTTAGGGCCTTTCATTCATGAGGACCCCAATATCTCCCCCAATATCTCCAAACTGGTTTTAAACGCTATTTTCCCTGCCGCAGCTAACGCAAATCTGCTGACCATTCCAACCTTTAGATTGGTCTCAAAATTGATGAAAATCACTGGCGGTTATAGGATCTAAGGCATGGAATCAACTCCCACCTCACCTCCGCCAGATTGCATCTAAGTCGGTGTTTAGGAAGTCATTTAAAACTTGGATTTATGGTGCACCTGATATACTGGGTAAAGCTCTGATCTGAATGCCGCACCTTTTCATACAGGAGCAGTAAACCAGTTTCTTTTTCTCCATCCCTGGTGTTCTGTATCAGCGCCAATATGCACCTTGGAGTGATAATTGGGCTATATAAGTTCGCCTTTATATTTCATTACATTACATATTGTGAAAGGGCTGAAGTAGAGGGAAAAGAGAGATAAGGTAAAGAAAGAATGCTGAGGCAACTAGAAATAAAGATGCAGAGAGGTGGATAGCGGAAGACATATGCAGAGAAACAGAGGTTCAGAGCTAGGTATGGTTTTAGAGTGACTCTTCTTTCTTTCTTTAATAACTTCATTTGGAAGCATAAGAAACATCTATAAAAGCATTTGCGCAAAACATACATAAGTATTCAGTTCATACCATTAGAAGAAGATATAAGCATAAGCAGAGATACATTAGCTACACAGGCTAAAATTATTAAATGAATAATTACCAATTTTCTGTCAAGGTTAAAAATGTATTAAAAAAGAATTACAGTTATTAAAGTGCACTAGTGCAATGATGCCATATGTTACACATTGTGTACCACGTTCTCTTAGTCACATGGACTATTCTACTAAGACACATTAGGTATAAATGCCTTATGACCCCTTTTAGACTGTATCGGATGACATTTTCTTCCTTGCATAGAAAACAGTCAATAAAAAGGATGAGATTCCACAGCAAATCTCCTACATAGACAATGATTGCAGAAATAAATATGCAGGGCGACACTGCGTAAAACCTAATGGTCTAATCATCGGTATTACACATCATTTCCTAAGTTGACTATAAAATTTACAGAACAAAACCACATGCATGGTATTCTGGGATATCATTACATCGCATGGGCAGTCTGTCAATTTTATTGACCAATCATTCATATTTGGGAAACTGGTTCATCAATGAAATATATCCAATCTTAAACGAGTCAAAACAAACCTGTGGCCTGAATTTGAAACAGTTCTAAGATAAGGTTGCATATTAAAAGTAGTAAAGATCAATTGATTTTTTAAAACACTGGATCTAGGGGCTTCAATCATCAATTTCCAAATGTGTCATTTTTTTTTTTTTTTTTAAATATATTTTTATTGCAGGAATCAGTAAATCGTTACATAATCGACCAGCATTATAAAACAAGCAAAATCAATGAGACACACCCTCCGTCCCCCCGCCGTATTTCTCGTACACAGCCATTCAGCCCACAACCCTGGGGTCGGGCGGCGAAAGTCAATGGGGGCTCAGCAGGATGTCAAAGCTGGTCCGGATGATCCACTGTCTGTCATCTGCTTTTCCAAATAAGCCTATAAACCCAGAAAGAAAAAACCCCACCCTCAAAACGCTAAGAACCAAAGTAACCCCTACCCAACCCCGCCATCAGCGCATGGTAACTACCGCAACAGGATCTGCTAAAGGACCCATGGGGAAAGCAACAGAGCTGAAAAATTCAATCATCTAACGGGACATGGGGCGAGCTGCATCCTCACTGTCAGAGTCACTGGGGGCGCAATAATCCCTAAGGGCCTGCACTAACGTTTCCCACTCCAGCGCTGCCTCCTGTGCCTTCTCATTACGCTGCCTCCAAGCTAGCTGGTATCTCAGTGTGCTCTCCCCCGCCGCCCACTTCAAAAGTTCGCTGTGCCATCGGCTTCCCGTCGGACCAGCTCGTGCCTTCCAGTTCCTGGTCACCTCCCGCTTAGCAAGGAGCAGCCCTAAATCGATGAACTTGCTGGATATTTTGTTCTTGGGGGTATGAGGGAACCAGTGCAGGAGTCCCACTGCCGCGTCAATCGATAAGGATCTCCCCGTCACCTCCTCCAGGGTCTTCCCCACTTCTACCCAATAGGATGATAATCCCGGGCAGGCCCACAACATGTGGAGAAGGTCCGCCTCCTGGGCCGGGCACCTGGGGCAGTCCGCTGAATTCGTAGCAAAATATCGCCTGATTTTCACCGGGGTCAGATAAGCTCTATGGAGCACGTAGTAGTGGACCAATTGAAAGCGGGCGTGGCGTGTGCCCTTCCAGGCTCGCCGCATCAGCTGGGACCAGGTCGTCTCCGGGATCTCCTTGCCAATGTCCACCTCCCAACGGGTTCTCAGAGTAGTGAGGGGAGCCAGCCCCTCATTGATCAGTCTGCCATAAAGGCAAGTGACCGCCTTCACCGTGCCCGCACCGCCCGAACGGTCCGCTCCTCAAGCGACAAGTCCTGTAAGGCCAACCGTTGTCGCAGCGCTATGAAGGAGAGAACATGCCTGGCTATACCCGTACCCCTTCTGTCTTCTGGGCCCCGGAATTCCCGGGCGATCTCCTGGGTGAGGTCTGGAGCTGCGCCGCCAAATAATACTTCTCAAAGTCCGGCACTGCAAGCCCACCCTCATCCTTCGGCCTCATCAGGGTCTTGAGGGCCACCCGCCGGCGGCCCGAGCCCCAGAGGAATCCGACTATCATAGATCGTAATAGTCGAAACGTGGCCGGTGGGACCCAGATTGGCAGCGTCCGGAAATAATATAACAACCGGGGGAGCGCCACCATTTTGAGCAAAGCGATCCGCCCTGCCACCGAGAGCGGTAGCGTGGCCCAGAAGTCCATGCTGCCTCGAAGTGCTCGAGTGCCGCGGGCAATGTTCCCATCCAGGAGGTCAGATGGTTCATGATAAACGTACACCCCCAGGTATTTAAAGCAGTCAGGTTCCCATCTAATCTCCCTGCTGAGAGCAGGGCTAGGGGTGCCCCTGCGAACCGGGAAAAGACAGGTCTTAGTCCAGTTCACCCGGAGGCCCGAGACCTCCCCAAACTCCGTGAGCGCCGTCGCAGCTCCATGTAAGGCAGCGAACGGGTCCTCGAGGAAGAGCAGCAGGTCGTCTGCATACAACGAAACGTAGTGCGGGCCCGAAGGAGTCCACAGGCCCGTATAATGGGCTCCCGACCGGAGGTGCAGTGCGAGTGGCTCCACCGCCAGCGCAAAGAGAAGCGGGGATAACGAACATCCCTGCCTCGTGCCCCTCTCCACCGGATATTGTGAGGAAATGAGCGGTCCCGCCCGAACCCTGGCCGATGCAGAGGCATACAGAACCTTGGTCCACCTGATGAAGCCCTCGCCGAGACCGAACCTCCGTAGCACAGTACCAAGGTAGTCCCATTCCAGGCTGTCAAAAGCCTTCTCCAAGTCTACCGATAAGACAACCGGGCACGGGGCGTCCACAAGCGGTTCTCCCAGCAAGCGGAACAACCTGCGAATGTTCATGGTCATGTTACGCCTGGGGATGAATCCAGCTTGGTCCTCATGTACCAGGGAGCTCATGTGCCCCAGCAGCCTCGAGGCCAAGATGCTGCTCAGTATTTTATAGTCAACCGTCAGCATTGATAAGGGACGGTAAGACCCCGGATCGGATGAGTCCCTTCCGGGTTTGAGGAGGGGAACCACCAAGGCCTCGCACATCGAGCCCGGGAGTCGCCCAAGCCTCTTCGCCTCTCTGTAGACTATCAATAACCTAGGGGCTAGGAGATCAGCATAAGCTGCATAGAACTCCACCGGAAGGCCGTCCAGGCCCGGGGTCTTATTCCTCGCCATCTTTTTAATGGCGCTACGGATCTCTCTCAATTCTATGTCGGACCCCAGGGCTTTCGCCACGTCCTGCTCCATTGTTCGGAGCTCCAGAGGCTGCAGATAATTATTAAGCAAATCAGGGTCTCGGGTAGAGCGACTGCGGTATGAGCTTCCGTAGTATTCCCGGTAGCAACTCAGAATCTCAGGCTGAGTGCACACCACAGTCCCGTCTGCCTTGCGCATGGACGTCGTCAGTGAGGACTGGCGCGCAGGGTTGGCTAGCCATGCCAGCAGCGCGCTCGACCTATCCCCCTCTGCGATGGACCGAGCCGTATAGGCCTTGTAGTCAAAACAGCGAAGCCGTTCGACCTCCGCCGCTACCGCCTCCTTCGCCTCCGCTGCGCGTATCTGTAATTCAGGGCGCCCGGGGCGGCGGAGTTCCAGCTCGCGGAGTTTCCGGTCCGCTGCATCTAGGTCGGCGAGGATAATTCGCCTCATGCCGACCTTTTTAGAAATACAATATCCCCTCACCACCACCTTAAAAGCGTCCCACTCTAGCGCTCTCGAGCTCGCGGTGCCACCGTTGGACGCAAAGTACTCCGAGATCTTATCGCCTAGGTCCGCTCTGAAAACACTGTCCTCAAGGATCTCGGGCTGTAACTTCCAGGTGGGCACCACAGGCACCCCGGGGAACCAACGAAGGTCCAGCAGGAGGGGGTTATGATCTGATATGGTCCTGGTCAAGTATTCAGACCGGACCGCTGCCGAAACTAGTTCTGGCGAGCCAAGGAACCCGTCCAGTCTAACGTGCAACTCATGGAGGCTCGAGAAGTAGGAATAGTCCCTAGTTGTGGGGTGCTGCGCCCTCCAGATATCCGTTAAACCCCAGTGAGTCTGCCAGTCTCTACGACCCTTAGCCACGCGGCGAACCGGAGAATCAGGTAGGGGTGGATGCGATCGGTCAGTGTCTACATCCACTACCGAGTTGAAATCTCCACCGAGCAGGAGGGGCCCGGAGAAGAAGTGGGCCAACGAGCCCGATAACCCGGAAAGGAAGGCAGTCTGGTCTACATTAGGAGCATACACACAGCAAACGTTTAGGTCTCTCCCTCCCAAAGTGCCCGAAATGGCCACATATCGCCCCTCTGGATCTATCACTGTTTTCGTGACCTGGAAGGGAACCCCAGCTCTAACCCAAATCAGCGCCCCTCTGGCATACGCGGAGTACGAAGTGCAAAAGACCTGCCCCCTCCATCTACGCGGTAGCGCCGCCCCTTCCGTCTTGTTCAGATGTGTTTCCTGCAGCAGCGCCATTTGTACCCCCCTACGCACTAAATAAGCGTGGACTTTGTGCCGCCTAGACATGGCATGAAGCCCCCGCACGTTCCAAGTAACACATTTCAGATTAGCAACATTAGCCATTGTCCCATATCGTTCTCGCAAAGTCTCCCCATCTGGGTCCCAACAAAGAAAGGACATCAATCACCCCAGCACTGATGGCGGCCATTTTCCCCAACCAAAACTTAACAACCCAAGTCTGAACCAAACCCCCATCCGCCCTCCCCAGAACAGGACCCAAATAGCACCATCTAGTTCCCATCCAAACCATACCCTCCAAAAACCCACTATCCCCTACTAATCCTGCGGTCGCCACCGTAGGAAGGCCTTAAGGGCCAGGTGCGGGCCGGGCGGAGGCAGTGGGCCCTCGACGCTCAGGCCACCAGGACTAAGACAAGCCCAAAACAGTGCCAAACACGCTCGGGGCAAAAACAAGGCACCCCACCCCCCCTCCCCCGGGAGTCAAATCAAAATCAAATCAAAATATCTTTATTCGACTGACAGGAAAGCAGTCATAAAAGCACACAATACAATAATATACAGTTCATTTATACAAGAAAATAATTTATATCTTCCAGTGAACTTCGGAGAGAAAAAGATAATAAGCGAATATTTAAAAAGGCATAATGCAGTGGACCTATGTGCATATATTTAATCAAGACGGAGTTGTATCTGTAACATAGTTCAGTTTGGAGTCATCCTTCCATGCTTAGTCTATACTTTAGAGCTGTTTTTAAAAACTTGCATATAAAAAAAGTACTGTCTTCATGCAACATTTGAAGGTATAGAAGAGCGGGCTTAATCTGTATAAAATTCATCTTTTTAAGCAACGGTTTTAAAAACCTATTACGTGGACTTGAATAATAAGAACAAAGGAATAAAAAGTGAGCCAAGTCTTGCGGAGACTTATTGTCGCAGCCGCAAGCTGGCAACACTTGACCTCTATGGGCTCCACTTGGTACAGCTAAAAGCAGATGATAGAGATCAAATCGGAATCTGCTCAGCAGGAAGCGTTCATATCTGGATATATTCCACGACAAATAAGGTTCAGAGAACACACAGGTCTTTGTTAGTGCATGGCTCCTTACACTGGACTTTTTGAACTCAGTTTCTTCCCTGTAAAGTTGTCTCTTCAGATAAAAGGTATTTTTTACAAAGTTGACATCCTGCTTGGTGATATTCTGGGGTGTTATGTACAGGTCTAATCTGCCCAGATCTTTACAGCAATTCCGGATGTATTTCATCCAGGGTAACTTGAGTTGTCCTTCCCAGGTAAGGGCTTCAGCCAAGATGTTATGGGTCAGTGGAATCTCTGTATTGCGCCAACAACTTAACCAGCAAAGCAAAGGATTTGCAGCAATTTTGTCAGCTAGATAAGGGGTTCCCAGTTCCTCATGTATAGAGAAATTAGCGGTACTCTTTGGTAAGCTCATAACCTGTTTCAGAAAATTGTTTTCGAGAGCTACTAGGGTATCTACTGGTAGGAACCCCCACAGTTCACTTCCATAACATGCCACCGCGACAGATTTTGCCTGATAAAGCTTCAGTACGGCGGACACTGGTGTGTTACCCAATTTGCGAGCGAAGTCCATTATACCAGAATTGGTCCTCAGTATTTCTCCTTTCTTTTTAGTTATGGCAGGACCCCAATTGAGTTTATGGTCGAAAAGTACACCCAAATACGAGAATGTTTTTGTTAGTGGTATGTATTCTCCATTAACTGAGAAGGGGTATTGTTTTTTGGGAGTTAAACCAACCGTCATGACAAAAGACTTGGAGTTGTTAATATTTAAACCACGTGAGGACATGAATTGAAAAAAAGAATTCAGCAATTTTTGGAGTCCGAGTGCGGTTCTGGATAAAAGAACAGCGTCGTCCGCATACAACAGGACCGGTACGCCTGTTTTACCAATTCGGGGGTAGTCCGTGTCTGTTTTTACCAGGTGATCTTCAAGTCCGTTAATATATAAGTTAAAAAGAAAAGGTGCTAATATACAGCCCTGCCTGACTCCTCGGTTAATTTTAAAATCTCTCGTTACTTTCATGTCTCTTGTAAAACGCACATTTGCTCGGGTGTCGCTGTGTAGGTCAGCCAGAAAATTGATCAAATTATTTTCTACGCCCATTTTTTGCAGAACTTCCCAAAGTTTGCTCCTATCGACACAGTCAAAAGCAGAGGAAAGGTCCATAAAGGCCATATACAAAGTTCCCTCTCTTGCTTGGGTGTATTTACCACTAATTAGATACAGATTCAGACACTGTGTTGTTGTTGCATGACCTGGTCTGAATCCATATTGTGCTGGGGTCATTATGTTGTGTTGTTTGGCCCATGCATTCAGCCTCTTTAGTAAAATCCCACCTACTACCTTCGCAACAGAGTTTATCAGGGAGATTGGTCTATAACAGGCCGCTTTTGTTCTGTCCCCCTTTTTGTAAACAGGGACGATAGTAGATGCTCCCCAAGATTTAGGAGCACCCACTTCGACCCCGGCGTTGATGACAGAAGTAAGAATGGGAGCCCATAAAGTGATGTTAGACTTAAATAGGTCAGGTGGAAGACCATCAGGGCCCGGGGCTTTGTTACTGGAGAGACCAAGTATCCCTAATTCAATTTCTTTAGTTGAAAATTGTAGCGGGTTACTTTCAGGAAGGTGAAATGGTTCTGGAGACTGTGGGGCGTCGCTCTTAAAGATAGCTCCAAAATGGGTGATCCAGTCATCCTCCGGTATAACTGTACCGAGACTCTCTTCATTTGGATTGCCAAAAAGTGGTTTATTTATTATGCTCCAGAATTTTGAACTGTTGCCCAAAGTAGAGGGGTCGAGCAAAGATTCCCAAGTTTTGGTTTTAATTGACTTTTTGCGTAAAGCAAGGGCCTTTTTGTAGTCCATCCGAAGGGCCTTAATACGTGCAGAGTCTCTCGGTTTATTTTTTAGAGCAGCTTTTAGTTTGCGGTTTGCAGAGGAACATGCATGATCAAACCAGCGGGGGTGTTGAGCAATAGATCCTTTGGTTGTTACCGTCAGTAGTTGCTCTATTCTTTTAGACACAACCGCAAAGGCGGATAAAATAGATTCTGGGGGAGCGGAATTTGTAGCACAGAGCTTTAGTTCGTGTTCACAGTGTAAAGCGACGTCCTCATACAATTTATCACTGTTTACCAGGTTCCATTTTAGGCGGCGATTATTATTGACTAACTTAAGCGTCCCAGGGTCCTTAATGTTTTTATGGAGCACTTTCGGGCCGCATTGCAATTCCAGGTGCAAAGGATTGTGATCGCTGTGAATGCTTTCCAAAATGTCAAAATTTAAAACCTGTTGGGCAACTCCAGTTGAAAGGAGAATATGATCTATAAAAGACCCTGACTCTGATCCTTTGTATGTTGGAACTTTGAAGGTGAAGGAGTCGTCTTTCATAGATATCGCCATGGTCAAATTCAAGGTGTCCGTTAGAGTATTTAGTTTGGTTCCCCGCTTGCAGTGTGTAAAATGGGGACCTGTTCTGAGCCCACAGCCCAGAGTCCCCAAGGTGGTTAAGAGTGGGTTACCACAGATGTGTGTATTAAAGTCACCAAGAAGAATTTTATCCTGTGGTAGTTTTGAGCCAGAATCATTTAGGTAATTTTCAAGACTAACAAGATTACAATCGTTCGGATTTGCGATGGAATTGTAAAAATTAATTAGGGTTATGGCTTTCTTACCCTGTCTAAGAGTCAGTACCTGCATATTCCTATTATCCAGCTGCACTTGATTGATCTGCATTTTAAGGGACAGGCTGACGAATATTGCCAGTCCTCCCTTTGCTCTACCGCTAAGGGAGGGAGATGCGGGAACAAAAAAGCCTTGATAACCCTCAATACAGATATTGTTATCTTTTAGCCATGTTTCTTGGAAGCACAAGATGGTATAGTTTTTGACAAAGGCTTCCCACGACGGGTCAATAATTTTTGAAGCCAATCCTGCGAGATTCCAGGATAGTATCTTGATTGTATTAGGGGCATAGTGAGCTAAGTTTGAAATGGGTGTTATAACAGATGGAGAGTACAGATTTTGAATGTCCCTTATAACAGGGTTTGCCCTTAGAATTTCAGGTGATACATGTGGCTTACAAGCTGTTGGTAAAAGAGAGATACCTGCCTCATCTTCTGAGTGGGACAGAACGTGGTTTATTTTAGGACTGGCTAGGTGTTTTAAATTCGTCGTGCAGATGGTACTAGAAGAAGTGACCACTGGGGGATTAGGTGTTTTAGGTATAGTCTTCATATTTCCTACCAGGCAGTTTATTTTTTCAAAAAGTGAAGTAGGAAACAGGTCAGATGGCAGTCAGTCTACCTCCTCCAGTGGGTCGTGGCTGAGGAAAATATCATAACGGTTGGCTATAGGGAACCCATAGTTATTGTTTTGTGAGGTGGTGTGGTTAAAGGCCCGGTGGTAACCATGCCCATAGCGTTCGACTGTTTCTATTGGTTGGTAGTTGTGGGCTTTGTTTCCCCATAAGTGAGAGTAAGGATGTTGATCTAGGGCCATTGGTGTATCTAGGCAGGGTGGGACAGAGGTCAGCCAGGGTTGATTATTCTGCTGTGTCCTGTAAGATCCTTCTTGAGTATAGTTGTAATTTATTTTATTCCTGTAGGGATCTGAACGGACTGGATAGAAGTAGCTAAGACCCATGGTTCGAATCAGGCTTTTTGTCCTGGTGCTTCTCCATCCTGCGATGAATTTCGCCGGGCCTAGACATTTGAAGGTGACCACAATACAGTCACCCTCTGTAGATTTAAAGCGAGTGCCCACCCACTCTACTCTTTTGACATGATGGATGGTACCTATTATATTTGAGGGGAGAGGCCTATGTATGGAGAGCCATTGCATTGCTTTGTTCCTCAGTTCCTCCCGTGTTTCTTCCTTGTTAGCAGCAACTTTTGGTACCCCGATCATGACTATTGTATAAGGGTTTGCCTGTGGTGGTAGATTAATATGTGTTAACGGACGTGTTGTGATAGGTCTGGGGGGCTGTATTCCTGTGTCTTTAAGTTGAGTGTTTCCTTTGGGAGGGGCCATACGACTTTTATCCTCGCATATACCTCCGTTGGTATTAGGTAGGTGGCCCTCTGCAGCCCACTCGCTATCATCCTCATCTGTTTGGGTGTTAGGTGTGTTAAGCATAGGTGTATTTGAGATCACAGTAGGGGTAGAAGCTAATTGAGAATTTGGTGTTTGGACAGTGATAGGTGGACACTGAGGTTGTGGGTGGTTTGGTTTTCCTGTGTTCTTTGACGTGTTATCTACTTTATTCACTATTTTTGAGTTTTTTACAGTTAGGGTTGATGAAGATGGAACAAAGGTTGAGGGCGTGTTCGCTGTTTTAAGCAATCTGAGGATACTAGATGATATATCATTTTGTGCTCTCTCAAATTTACTCAGCGCCCTCTCTATATTGTCGATCTGATGGCGAATGGGTTGTAGAATTGTTTTAATTAGGGCTTCAATCTCTCTCATTGTTGGCAAGATTACACTGCTCTGCTTCTCAATGTGTCCTGTTTCCTCATTAACTAGAGAGACACCAGTTTTGGAATTGATATTCCCACTTGCATGATAGACCAGTGGGGAAGTTGGTAGGGGCCTGCCCCGCTTTGAGACAGGGAGTTTCTCTTGACTATTCTTCTGCCACATGTCTTTGAGGGATCGCTTGGGTTTGCCTGGTATGTGGTGGATTTTCTTTTTAGGAAATATGACTCTTGGCTTTTTTCTCTTGGATTTTGGAGTATTGCATTGTTTAGGTGACTGGGTTTCAGTTATAGCAATGGTTAATGGGGCAATCTCCACGATGTGAGGTTTCAGTGCGGAAGCGGGATCTTTTTCTTGTTGGATGTTATTTGCACTACTAGTTAGAATCATAAGGCTATTATCCAAGGTATTCGCTAATAGGTCCGTGGGAGAGGAATTTGAGGGTTTTTCTTTGATATGCGATCTTGGTAGTTCTGAAAATGATTGCATAAGAAGGGACTCCTGTGATGAAGTTGAGTCCTCCATATTTGGGTCTTCTGCACTAATATGTGAGGACAGATCTGGGAAACATAGGTTGGGAGTCAGAGAGAGCCTCCTCTCGGTATCTTGAATGGCATCCGCCACTACATTGATAGTTTTTTGGAGCATTTTATCTATAGCGGTTATAGTTGGCAAAGGTGTACTCACTGTTTTTGATCTGCTGGTTGATCGAGTAGCCATCGGGGTTTTGCAGGTTTTTGTCATCTTTGTCTTGTGTAAACTACCACTTTCCTCTGGATGTGGCCTAGGTTTGACTTGTGACTTCCGAGGGGCGAGCTAAGGGGGGTGGCCCGACCCGGCCACTTCAGGCCCCTGAGGGCCACAGAGGGCCCGCCCTTTGCCCGGGCTTCGCCCGCGCGCGTCCCGCGATGCGCGTGCTAGGCCCTGTTTAAGTAAGTGAGGTGTAGGGAAGGGGCGGAGCACTGGGAGGGGGCGCGGCTCACGCGGGAAGAGGGAACAGCTGATGTTACTGACGCTGTCCCTCGCAGTCCCCGGGCCGCGCCTCTCACCTCCGCTGCGGCCTCGCTTCTCCACACGCAGGGTCTCCTGGCAGATTTAACGCTGGTAGGCTGCTCCTGCAGCAACGAGGATTAAGGCTCTGTGAAATTGGCAAGTCTTTACTCGGGCCAAACTCTCTGGCGAGCGGCACCCGCGGAGCGGGGGCCGCGAGAGGTTTTTAACTCCTTGCAGGGGGCGGGGCACTGGGAGGGGGCGCGGCTCACGCGGGAAGAGGGAACAGCTGATGTTACTGACGCTGTCCCTCGCAGTCCCCGGGCCGCGCCTCTCACCTCCGCTGCGGCCTCGCTTCTCCACACGCAGGGTCTCCTGGCAGATTTAACGCTGGTAGGCTGCTCCTGCAGCAACGAGGATTAAGGCTCTGTGAAATTGGCAAGTCTTTACTCGGGCCAAACTCTCTGGCGAGCGGCACCCGCGGAGCGGGGGCCGCGAGAGGTTTTTAACTCCTTGCAGGGGGCGGGGCACTGGGAGGGGGCGCGGCTCACGCGGGAAGAGGGAACAGCTGATGTTACTGACGCTGTCCCTCGCAGTCCCCGGGCCGCGCCTCTCACCTCCGCTGCGGCCTCGCTTCTCCACACGCAGGGTCTCCTGGCAGATTTAACGCTGGTAGGCTGCTCCTGCAGCAACGAGGATTAAGGCTCTGTGAAATTGGCAAGTCTTTACTCGGGCCAAACTCTCTGGCGAGCGGCACCCCGGGAGTCAGCATCAAGTGTCGGCACCCACCACCCCCGTGCCGGGCCCCCTCCCAAAAGGAAGTAGCTCACCCCGTTACCCCTGTCCATCTAGAAGGTCCTCCACCGATTTTGGTGTGATCACCGGCGTATGGACGCTATCAGTCACCGATTCCTCGGAGTCCGTCGGCACCCCCTTGTCACCAGGGTCCGCTTCCTCCTCAATGGCATCGTCCCGTGAGCCAGACAGCGCAGACAACACCTCTAGCACTCCCTTCCGCTCCGTCGATGTCTCCGCAGTCGAGGGTCCGCCTGAGCGGCCACGGCGACTCCGAATTCTTTTGGACCGCCGTCTCTGCTCCGGCTCCGCCGCCTGCTGTGATGAGGAGCCGAAGCCATCTTTCCCTGCTCTGTAGAGTTCGAGCCAGTTGCAGACGTCCTCCGGGGTATCAAAGAATTGAATCTTGTCATCGACAATTATGCGTAGTCTCGCAGGAAATAGGAGCGAGTACTGGATGCCCTCGCTCCTGAGCTCGCGCTTGACCGCCAGGAAGGAAAACCGTCTACGTTGAGTTTCATAGGTGTAGTCCGGGAAGATGTTCACCTGGCTGTTCGCCACTTTGAATGGACCATTATGTCTGGCGGCATTGAGGATGAGGTCTCTGTCCCGAAAGTGCAACAACCGTGCCACCACCGGTCGCGGGGCCCGACCCTGTTGTGGTGGCCTCGCTGGGACTCTATGGGCGCGCTCCAGGGTGTAGAAGGAGGATAGGCCCTCCGGGGCCACCGTGTCTCGGAGCCAGGCTTCCAAGTATGCCACCATGTCGCCATCCTCAATCTTTTCCGGCAGGCCCACCACCCGAATGTTATTCCTCCTGTTACGGCCTTCCGCATCCTCCGCTCTCTGCTCCAGGGCCGTAATCCGGGACAGGGCATCCTTCATAGTCGCAGCCAGGGTTCGCTGCGCCGGCTCCAAGGTTTTCACCGAGCTCTCCACTTCCTTGACCCTGTCCGAGAGTTTGCCGTGATCCGCTCTAAGGAGGCCTAGGCTTGTCGCTACCTGGGCAATGTCCTGCTGGAGGGCCGAGCGCGTGGTCGCAATTGCCTCCAAGACGCGGTCAAATTGCTGCTGCATTGATGCACCACCAAAACTCTCCGGGTCCCCATGTTCCTCTTTGTCCTGGGACTCCGAGTCTGAGGCGGCTGGGGTAGCCCCCTTGGCTCCTCTAGGTTTCCCCATGTCGCCGGGAGCACACCGTGCGGGTCCAGGAGTAGGCTTCTCCGAGTGCAAGCGCTGGCTGTGACTCTCCCGGTTGCTGGGCCTCAGGTCGAGTGCTGGAAATCCCCGTCTCCAGGGCCTGTTGGACCTCCTCAGCTTCGGCTCGTGCCACCACCACGTCGTCTGAGGGCACCGAGGAGGAGGCGGAGACAATCGACGCCAGGTCAGGCAGGCCCGTGCGGCCGATAGAGTCCCGGAGCGAGGGTCACCGACTCCTCCGGATGATCTGCGGCGCCAAAGGGTTGCGCCTCCCATGGAAGTGGGTCGGCCAGGAAAAAGTAGCCAAGTGCGGTGTAGGGAGTGGGGCCACCGTCAGGACCTCCAGGCGCCCTCGTGCGGGATCCACTATAGCGGGGGCATCTGCCCGTCCGAGTGCGATCCTCGTTGAAAAAGTCCGATCTGACCGATGTCCAGTTCCTCACATCTCTGGGAGACGGCAGAGCAGGGGGCGCGCCGCTGCTAGTGATGTTCCATCAGTCTAATAGATCCGGCCAAGGGGACAATGAAGTCCGGGCGCCATGTTGGGTCGCACTCCGCAGTTCCACAAACTCCGATTTTTCGCCGGGTCACCGCTCGTTCGGACTCCGCCAAGGGCCCCGGCAGGTCTCCGTCGAGCCGATCAGCAGAATGCTGGGGTCGGGGTGCCCCGCAGCCTCCGATTTACAGGATAATCACGGGCTCAGTCCCGGAGCCGAGCTCTCAGGCGACCATCGCCATCGGCGCCCAAGCCACGCCCCTCTTCCAAATGTGTCATTCCTTCCTTTTTTAGATATTTTTACTGAAAGGCTCTAGAGTTTCAGGGCTCTCAAAGTATTCAGGGTGGCCCATGTCACAAAAGAATTGCTTTATATAGGCCAATCACGGGGTACTTAGATAAAATCTTGATTTAAGACAGTCCCCTATTATTGCTTGTATGTTCTGATGTCCATATTTTTTGCCACAGTAAGATTGGCTGTAACTTGATTAAATCTGTAAGGAACAGAGCACCCAATTCAGCATGGCATACATACACTGATGTACTTTTGGGGGTTACTAAAATATATCTAAAAAAGGCCTTTTCTTTCAGTTGCAGATTTCTGTTATCCCCATACACCTGCTGTAGCGATCGCTACCATCAGCAAGGCACAAGGTAGAGGATTTCGAATATCCTGTCCATGGCGGAAAAACTACAAGTCCCAGAAGGCCATCCGGCGCTGGGGGTTGGCTCAGTGGGAGGACGTGATATAAGCGCCATCTCCGGAACGTAACGGGGCTTGTCAATCGGATTCCGTACTCGCTCATTGTGGATGAGCCTTCCTTGCTTCAAGTCAAGATTCCGGAGAAACAACGCCGATCAAAAGCCTGCGTGGTCAGTGATCCTAGTCTGCACGACGCCGAGCAACAGCCAGCGTGGTCAGATTCCGTAGATTGCCCGACGCCGATCAACAGCCAGCGTGGTCAGATTTCTGGTGGAGAACCGTTGGTCCTGTAACCATTCCAGTCGTGCAAGTACCAAGAGGAAGCGGGCTCGCCTCCTCTTTAATTGTTGTGTCTTGTTACTATTACAAAAGGCGTCTTTTCAGCCGCCAATTCTTGTTTACATTCCGGGGAAAACCTTGGTGCCTGTTGTGGCTACTGACACAGTTTGGTAAATGTTCTAATCGTAACCACAAAGATACCGTGGGTTTATTACGTGGAGGTTCCACGTTTTTGTTAGTGTGTAAATTCAAAGGCTTATTTGAGATTACTAACTAAGTAACAGCGGAGTGACGTTAACTCCTCTGTACTTCTGGTCGCCTATATTTTGGGTTCTGTATTTGAGGATTCCTTTAAGGATACATGGGGTGAAGAAACTGGTGAGTAGAGGTCCAGAGGGAAGGGATCCTGGGTTCCTGCATATCGTACTGTGGAAGTAATCCTCTCTTCTCTGTCTCCCCTACCTGCAGAGTCCCGGTACCAGTCACCTCATGGTAACAGACCAGACGATACCTGACGTGCCATTCCCCGATGCCAATCTACCTCCCGGCCCCTATTCGTACAGATCCAAACAGTGGGTTTATTCCATTGTGGGGGTTTGTGCGGAGCGGAGTCGGAAGGACTATCGTCTATCGTCTCTGCGGGCCATCAGTAGAAGGTTAGTGGCGCTTGCGTACTCTTGCGCTACCCTCAATCCTGACAGATTGACAAGCCCAAGAATACAGCCCTGCCTAGACGATGGATACAAATGCCACTCTTACCGCCCTGTTGGAGAGTTTTACAGGCCTTCAACAGGAAGTCCAGAATTCCCGGTTAGAGAACCAGGCGTTATATAAAGAGATATCTGAACTACGTAAAGACGTATCAGATCTAGCCATGAGAGAGCCGGTGGCGAAACCATTGATTCGGCCGGCCACTCTACAGCCTCCCCCTTCCTTCCAAACAGGGGGTTCGCTCGCAGCCCCTTCCACTTCTGCGGAGGCCACACCGACTGTACATATCATCCAAAATCATGGTATACCCCTGGCTCCACCCGAAAGGTTTTATGGGGACCCAAGAAAATTTGAAACCTTTTTGAATCAATGCCGTTTGCATTTTCTATGCAAACCTATGGTCTTCCAGGACGAAGCATCCAAAACGGCTTTTTTAATGTCCTATATGGGAGGGAACGCGTCCAGCTGGACTATTCCCTTGCTAGAAAAAGACGATCCCGTTCTACATGATTTTGCTGCCTTTTGCATCGAACTCAGGAAATTGTTTGATCGGAAGTCTCACATGTTGTCCTTGGATCATGAATTAAAGACAAGGGTCCCAAGATCTGTTGTCTTACATCACGACATTCAACCGTCTCATTGTGGAAACAGACTGGCCGGCCCAGAAACGGATCTCCTTGTTCTACCAAGGACTCCGGGGGGAACTAAAGGATGTCTTGGCTCAGGTGGTGCAATTACCAACTACCTGTGAGGAGTTAATAGACCTGACTGTCCAACTAGATCACCGGCTATTGGAAAGAAAGGGAGATAGAAGAGGGGGAGATTACCGACCCTCTTATCCTTTATTTAAATCCCGACAGGGGGTAGAGGACAAAGCTAAGACACCCGAAGGACCAGAACCCATGCAAATAGGGGGAATACGTGGGCCCCTTTCCCGGGAGGAAAGAGACAGGAGAAGGAGGCTGAAACTCTGTCTCTACTGTGGTAAAGGGGGGCATTTCATCAATGACTGCCGGGCAAGGAATTATGTCCCTGGAAAAAATCCCCTTCCCCGAGGGCAGGCAGTTCTTAGTTCTGATGAACCGGCGGAAAACTGTTGGTCTTAAATCAGGTAGAGACCTCTGGTTTGAGACGACCGCATGATCCGGTCTCTCCTTTTGTCGCTAATACCTTACACCCTGCAGTCGCCCATATGAATGTAAACGTCGCTCTATGGGTTGCCAACCAAAAACCTGTACAGGTAGATGCCTTGTTGGATTCAGGTGCGACAGGTAATTACATAGACCAGACCTATGCCTTTCGTATGGGTATTCCATGTGAGAAGAAATCTATACCTGAAACGGTTAAAACTGTGGATGGTACCATACTAACGTCAGGCCCAGTAACTTACCATACGTTGGCCCTCGTAATGAGGTTTGGGGAGGATCACTGTGAATATATACAGTTTGACTTGATCGATGCCCCTCAGTTCCGGCTCATTCTAGGCATGCCCTGGTTGACACTACATGATCCGGTGGTGAGTTGGGCTTCCCGTACTGTGAGCATGACCTCCGAATATTGTAAGGAACATTGTCGAGAAGGAATGCATCACGATTTTCCCCTTGTTCCTTCTATCGCGACCTTCTTGGCTCATGAATGTGTGGTGGATGCTTATTGTTGTGCCAGCACTCTTCCTGAAGAGTACATAGCCTTTCAGGCCTTGTTCGATAAACAGACCGCTACCCAATTACCTCCACATCGTACATACGATTGTCGGATTGATCTCGTTCCAGGCGCTGATATCCCCTGTAGTAGGGTGTATGCTCTAACAGAAAAAGAAACGTTGTACCTCAAAACCTATCTGGAGGACAATATCGCATCTGGGTTCATCAGACACTCTACTTCCCCGGCCTCGTCACCCATGTTCTTCATACCAAAGAAGGATTGCGATGAATTAAGACCATGTATAGACTACCGCGCCATTAACAGGGTGACCATAAAGAATCGCTATCCTCTCCCCCTAATTCCGGTATTGATGGATCAGCTGAAAGGGGCGCGTTACTTTACAAAACTTGATCTCCGTGGGGCTTATCATCTAGTCCGTGTGATGAAAGGCGACGAGTGGAAGACTGCGTTCCGAACAAAGTTCGGTCTCTACGAATACCGCGTGATGCCCTTTGGCCTCTGCAACGCCCCCGCCGCCTTCCAGTTTTTTATGGATGAAGTGTTGAGGAGGTGCTTGGAGACATTTTGTGTGGTCTATATTGATGACATTTTGATCTATTCCGTGTCTCTAGCCGATCACATCTCCCATGTGAAAATCGTACTGGAAAGGCTACAGCAGAACTCCCTGTACGCCAAACTCGAGAAATGCCTTTTCCATGTCCAGCAAGTAGCCTTCTTGGGGTACGTGATTGACGCTCACGGATTTCGTATGGACATGAGTAAGGTGGATGCCATCATTACATGGAAAACGCCACGGAACGTTAAATCGGTGCAAAGCTTTCTCGGATTTGCCAATTACTATCGGCGTTTCATACAAGATTTCTCCAGAATCATCCATCCCATCACAGCCCTCTTGCGAAAGAATGTTCCTTTCAAATGGGGAGTGGAAGCCGATTCCTCCTTCCAACTCCTCAAAGAGAAGTTCACGCAGGCCCCCATCCTTCGACATCCAGACCCCACAATTCCGTTTGTCCTGGAAACTGATGCTTCTCAGTTTGCTCTACTCAACGGCATCCTACCTCTGGTCAACTCCACCCGGTGGCTTATTACTCCAAGAAACTCTCTCCGTGTGAAATCAACTACTCAATCACCGACAAAGAGCTTTTGGCCATCAAAAGAGCATGCGAAGAATGGAGGCATTACCTTTTGGGAGCGTTACATACGGTGGAAATCATCACAGACCACCGCAATCTCCTGTTCCTAAAGACGGCGAAGGCCTTGACTCCTCGACAATTGAGGTGGACCCTCTTCTTTTCTGACTTTGATTTTGTGATCAAATATAGACCAGGAACTCGTAACGGGAAAGCAGATGCGCTATCCAGGTTGGGTGAAGAAGAAACTACTACCTGTACGGAACCCCCTTTTATCTTGCCAGGAGCTGATTCCACGGATAGAGCTATCGCCTTGATCACCTCCGAAGATTTCCTGGACGACGTTCGGGTTGCCCTAACGGACCTCGATATTGCTGATTGGGTACAGAAAGAGCCCGAACATCGATGTGAGAAAGATCAATTGGCCTATCATTTCCATGCCTTATATGTCCCCAACCCTGCATTACAACGCAAAGTCCTGGAATGGTCTCACGATTCTGCTTTAGGGGGACACATGGGCATCTTCAAGACTATCGCCAATGTGATGTAATAGGTCTTGCATTTAAATGCGAGGCCTATTGCATTGCAAATATTTTTTCTTTTGCATCAATGCTCCGAGGTCGGGGAACAAATGAGGGATATCAATTCTGACTTCTGGTCGATGGGGATGACCAGATATATAACCCAAACGGGACTATGGAGTCGGACAATTCCCGCTGCTGGCCTGCAGGCCTCGCAGCCCGCCCAGAGTCTGGACCAGAAATAGCATACCACAGGGGTAGAAGTTTGAAAAATCTTTTGAGTCCTAGTTACCAAAGAAAAGAAAGCCACAAACATTGGCTCAACCCACAAAACGTGCATTTCTTTAAATGTGGCCGCTGCACTGTGTGAAGATGAGCCATGGACAAGAAAAAACAATTCATTGGGCCCAATTGCAAGACCTGTAAGATTAATGCTAATATTAATTGCTACACCAATTATGTGGCGTATGCGATCAAATGTAAGTGTAAAGGGAGATATATTGGCAGCACAATCACGGCCCTGAAAGACCAGATTGGTGAACACATGAGGGCTGTAAACCAAGGGGACTCCAGATATCCCATAGCTTCGCATTTAGCCAAATGCACAGCACAGGACACACATAGCACATTTAATTTCTATGGGTTTAACTGTATTCCAAGAGACCCCAGAGTGGGGAATAGAGATTAAATACTCAGGAGGAGAGAACCACTTCGGATAATGAGGCTTAGAAGTGTCGAATAGGGTCTTAATACTGATCATAAATTGATATATTTTTTGGGGGAATGATATGTTCCACACGATATTGGGAAGAAGTCTGCACACCTAGCATTAGGCCACCAAGGGACTATGTAAATGTGGGCAAATATATAGACACTGTTCCAGCATCATTTTATACATTAACCAAAGTTCTGGTATATGCCATTGACTGTACTTATATAGTCGTATTTCAGACAAAATGCCTTTCTGTATATAATTTGAGCAGTCTAAAACCGAACTCCTTGCTGTACAAAAAATGTGTATGATGTACATTTGCATAAGTCATGCCTCTTACTACGATCCCATCCCCCTTTCCTTTATTGACTGTGATGTGTGGTTTATAGCGTGAGCCTCTGAATCTGACGTTTTGTGTTGCGCAAGGATAGACTACACTGGGGAACATCTCTTCAGAGATTTGTATTTAAAACTCTCGGATTGTCAACAATGGTAAAATTGTATTCTGTGCTGTACTCGGACTGTTTCTGTAGGTCCTGTTTTGACAAATGATGAAAATATATTGTCTAATTATTTGTTTTTCTGGTATGCCATGAATTGGGGCCAAGAATTGATACTCGCAATGTTTAAGCTGGTAATGTTTGGGGCGAGGCCAGCATTATCACGCAACAGAGAGAAGGTTGACTTTCTACTCTATTCTTCTCAACTCACCTTTCAAACTCCCATAATGTTGTCAATAGCCTAACAACTGTCGAAATAATAAGTTAACTCGCTGGATAGGGATTGATGCGGCAATTTAGCTCATAACCAACAAAATAGCATGAATATTTGCAATTATGCTAGAACACAGAACCTTTTCAAGATGGTCGTTGTGGTATGGATATTTCCTAGACACTCTGTCTGAAGTCTGCCTTTTATTTCCATAGCCCTGTATTTTTCGATATAGGATATCCGGTCACGCTTCACTCGCACTCGGCGTACCTGTGGACTGTGGGAGCGTTTTTACAGCTTGATAGATGCCGGTAAACATAATTTCACTCAGCTTAGAGAACCGCCTTTGAGATGGCAGTGATGTTGTTAACCTGTAAATAATGTATATTTTATCACAAAACGCTCTTGTTACCTTTTTTGGAAGGATTGGGCAAAGGGATAAAGCACGCCTTACTTATAGGCACTTAATGAAGATAAGGAAATCAATAGAGTACTTAATTCTATGTCAGGACCAGAGGCTCCAAATATGCTTCTCATTTTCCTTACTGAAAAAAATTCTCAGCTGCCAATTAGTTGAAAGTAAAAACAAATAAACACTACAATACCCATGAACACTCACTGGGTATCACATGACAACCCCTATATAAAGAGTACAAGAGCCAGTTAAGAGCTTATGTCTAATTCTTAATCGCTTTGCATATTTATTGCCTTGTTATTGTAGCGCGTTTGTATGTCTATTACAGTTGTGCTTGGTATTGCATTGGAGTACTTGCTCTTTTGCCAGCTGTGCGTGCTTGTCGCATTTTCCTCACTTTATGTGTGCGGTCTCCAGGGCATTGTTGCTTTAACGCTGGGGGATTGGGAGCATTCTAACCTCCCCGGTAGGGGTGCTTGGTGCCCGTGCCTTCTATTGTGGAGTGGGAGTTAAGGGGTGTGAGGTCACGCGTCTTCTTCAACGAGCAGTCCTCTTTCTGGTTTTACGGGCAGCTCGTACCACGCATGCATGGCGGCCATTTTACCCATTTTATTTCACATTCTGGGTTTGAAGGAGCGCAGGAGCAGTGCTGAACTTGCTCTGTGCTCACTTGCCTATGCCAGACCCTAGCGATGCCCATTTCATGGTTAATGGCGAAATTGGGCTGTATAATTATCGCATAGGCATTGCCTAGAGTGGTTTTCTTGGCAAGCCCTCCCTCCACGCTCCATTTCATTTGCATGCACTGTTTATTTTCAGTGCCTGTCATGCATTGGCTTGTCTGGGGTTCACCACTCCCCCCCCCCCCTATTGACTTCTTATTATTATTATTGTTACACTTTCTACAGTGTTTCAGTGCAGGTAGCACCTATTGGATCCACACTCTCCTGCAGTGGGTATAAGTGTCACTTTATTTTGTCAACATGTCGGAGTATTACTTTGATGAGGAGTATATTGATGATGGATCCTCTGGGTCAATGGAGCAAGAGCTTGTTCAAGCTCTTGATGTGGGAGTTCAACATTCCGTTAATATAGCCCTAGTCAGTGCTATTGAACCCTTGAAATGTCATTTATGTAATTATGTTTCGCAGCAAGGATGGCTTCCCGGTTCTACCAGTCGTTCCACCTCTAGTGGGAAAGGTGTCAAAAATCCTCACTCCTCTGACTTTGCCAGAATAGCCAAAGCCTTGTCTAATGACCACTCATATGGTCCTTCCTCGAAGGACGTCCCTTCTTCTGGTTCTCCTCAATGGGATGACGGTGCTAAAAAGTTGTGTAAAGAGCGTTATGTAGATGCGCCCTCCCACCCCAAACTCCTAACCTTTGACACCACAGAGATTGTTCATCCTAATTCCTCTTCATGGCTTCCATCTTCTGAGGTTGCTGAATATGTGCAAACCCATGTTTGCTAGGCTTTTGATAAAGAGGTAAGAGTGCGTTTGCGCTCTGAATGTCCTGGGCCGGACTTGGCTGACAAGGTGGTGTACACACCGGAGGTGGATCGCTCAATGCTCACTTATCTAAAAAAATACTCTAAGGATCCTAAGAAGGGGATCGACTGAACATGGAGGTCTTGTCAGGACAAGTTGCTGGATTTAACAGGTCCCCTTACAAAAATATTGGAGCTGGATTTTCGAGCGAAAGGGCCAGCGGCCGTAATTGATCCAGATGAGCTATTGTGGTGGGCTCAAAGGGCCATCTGTCAATTACGAAACGCAAATTGCGCTATGTTATGCGTGCATTGTCGCTCTATTCTTTTGAAGCTCGACCCGAAATTGGCAGAGCTTTCATCATCTGAATCTGGTCCTTTGGCTCAGGGTCGGCTCTTTGGTCAGCCTTTTCTTAAAGAGCTGACAAAGTTTGTCACCACTTTAAGTGGCCTAGACGAAGCGCAAGGTTCCCTCAAGCGAGCTTTTCGCCCGGGGTTTGGCCGGGCCGGACGATATCGTGGGCGGTCGTTCGCCCGTTGTTTCCAACAAGGCGCCCAGCATGGCTCTCCATCACAGCGTGGAGGATATCAGGATTCCAACTATAACTCCTCCTCCTCCTTCTATCCAACACGTAGAGCTAGGAACAAGTTCAGGAAAGGCCGTTATGGAGGTAACCAGGGAGGATAACAGGAGACCACAGCTTCAGGTGAGCTTGATTTCATTTCCGGAGGTAATGTTGGGGGGCAGGATAAAACAAAATTCTCCACAATTGGCAAAAGATCTCATGAAATTAGGACGAGTGGTCTATAAAGACATAAAGAGACGCTTGCTATCAAATCAAGAGAGTTAGACAGAACAACCTCTCACTGGATTTTTAAACATCAACTATTCAAGATATAGTTCAAACAGGCTGACCCTGTAAATTCTCATAAGAAGCCTTGAGAAAGTCCAGGAGGATGAAACGCACGTCGGCTTCTTTTTTCCAAATGGAAAAAAAAAAAAGTGACCGGATACATCAACCATTATGGACTATTACTTGGTAAGTTCTCAATGAAATCCCAATAATTCAATGTCCTTTCTTTTTGAAAACAATACTGACTGAGGATAAAAGTAACATTGGTCTGGTGTGCTCTGGTGCTTTTGTTGGTTGCTGTGTTCTAGACTGATTTTTTGCATTTCTAGTGGAATTATACCTAAAGCGGGTGGGTATTTCAGCACCATGGGAGCACCCTCATATGGTAATGAGTTTTAAATAAATTGTCAAAACATGCAATACTTATTTATAGATGTGCAGATTGGTCAGCACATCCACTGTCTGTATGTTTATAATGGTTTAGGGTTGTCAACTCCAAATGATAGTGTTAGAACTGGGGGTCTTTAGTTGGCGGAGGTAGGTACCTTTGACCAAATAGGGACATTTGCTTCTAGTCAGGGTAAGGGGGATACAAACTTTAGATAACCCCTACTCACCCCCTTGGTAGCTTGGCACGAGCAGGCAGGCTTATCCCAAAGGCAATGTGTAAAGTACTTGCACCATCACTCACAGTAACACAGTGAAAACACCATAAATGGACACCACACCAGGTTAGAAAAATAAAATATCTTTATCTAAACTAAACAAGTCCAACATACAAATACTCAGTAGAATGTCTTTAACAAGCATTTACAATGCAACGGTTTCGCCTTTGGAAAAGTTAGAGCTATTGGCATTGTAAATGACAACATTTGTATTTATGTGTTGGTTTTGAAAACAGATAAATAAATGGCATTGTCATTTAAATTGCCAATAGCGCTTGCACTGACATACATGCAGTAACACAACAGTGTTTGATGTACAAAGCTTTTTTGCATTCTTATGCCATGCAAGTCTCAAAATCACACCCTTTACAGACCGCAAATAGGAAGAGGCGTAAAAAAGACAACTTTCTCCTAGTTGCCCAGTTGGAAAGGGATGTATTAATGCTTTCTGAATTCAACTATTCACAAACCACTGATCAGTTAGCAACTTCCAAGTTGGGGTGGTAATTGATTCGAAAGGTATAAACTGTCCCAGTGAGCCACATCCCTCTTTGGGAATCGGGTGGGCAGCAGCAAACGAGAATTGTATTTTTATTTTTAAGTCGCACATTTGGCCCAGAGTCTTGCCCCTAAATTATATGATATTTTAGAACCACATTAAAAAAAGAATGGCAAAGTGTACCTCAGGAGAGAACCACGTTAATCCAGACATTTTTTGGCTGTTCTGCTCGTTTAATTAAATTATTTCTGTACCTAGGACTTTTGTACGTCAAAATAGCTCGGTGCCATTGTATTTTGCACACTGCCATAGGGAAATACATTAGAAGTGTAATTTACAAGAGACCCGGGCAGCAATAGCGGAAGTGCATCGACCTCTCTTTGAACCAAGCCTCGCTCGGAACTAGCTCCCCAGAAAATTACCTCGTCTGTCAGCAATCTGAAGCGACGCCAACGCGTCAGCGTGTCGTGAAATTATCCCTCTGTCTGCCTGGCCCTGACCCCCGCGGAATTAGTAGAATGGTCGGGCCCAGTCTCTGGGCTCCATGTTTACAGACAGTGACTGACGCTAATGGGCCGCCGGGCCGTTGTAATGAAGTGATTAAGCGATAACTTCTGACTCTTTAAACCACACGTTTGACAATAAATGTGCACGAAAGCTTCCATTAGCTATGAAGAAGGCAACGAACGCTCGGTGTCCGGGACTACCAGGTTGGCGGCAACATGGATACACTTTTGCGGAGATGCATTCAGTATGCAGGAAAATTTCTATGAAGAACAAACCCGCAGGTCCGCCGTTATTTCTGTATGTTAAAAGAGCCAGTTAACTCAGTCAATATGCGTAACTTGATGTGTGATATTTTCATACATGAGACATTACAAACGATTCACTAACAAAAATCGATGAGAAAAAAAATATCTACGTTTCGCTTCTTCACACTGTACTTGAGCCAGTTCCAAGCACTGTCAATGACGGGACGATACACTAAAGAGGAACACGATTTTCCTATGACCTGTGCATATAAACACAAGTCAAAAGCAGATTTCTAAAATAAAGTGTAGGTGCGCACTTTACACTAAGTTAAAAGGCAGGGGGCACAGGAGAATTATTGCCACAGAAGCAAGCAAATGGTAAAGGGGTGGAGCCTAAGAAAAAGGAGGGGTTACATATATTGTTATTGCCCAACTTATGCATGTTTGTTACCACGTGGGGGACGTGTTCTTTCTTTTCAAACTAATAGAAAGCGGCTTCCATTTAAACAAGCTAAGGATGTCAAACACTGAGGCTTACAGTAAGCAGCACCCATACCAGCAACAAAGATGCTGCTGTCCTGTCACACATTTTAACAAGGGCTGCCAATAAATAACAAGCACTCGATTCTGCCCCACAACGGCGAAGGCACAGACAACGGGAGGGAGGGCGGGGGATAAAGAAGGCACAACAACGGCACAATAACTCCTTGTGGGCGTGTTTTTCACCCTCTCCCCTTCCCATTGGCCGGAAGGTAAAATTCCAGCCAATGGGAAGAGGAGAGGGCGGGACTTAAAAAAAGACAGAGAAACGCCCCCGAATCGCGTTCCGACGGGGAAAGAATGATTGACAGCCACTCTCTTCCAATGGCTAGCCTCCATTTATGGAGCTAGCCAATGGAAGACAGAGGCGGTACGAAGCCCCATACTGTCTCTAACATTAGATTTCGCCCTGGGCGGAGCACTGCTTCGCAGTGTTACGGCCAGGCCGAAACCTAAAAAGGGTTGTTGCAAAAATAAACTTGTGGATGGTTAATGCAACACTTTCCCCTCAAAGTCCCTTAGATGCATAACGCAGAACAAACAAAGGGTCGCAGAGTGGGCGATGCGTCGACTCTTCCTGCGCTCCGGTTACTGTACGACAAGATGGCGCCTCAATGTTGAGCTTCAAACCACGAGGATGCTGTTCTTGTTTCTCTTTGATGCTGCAAACTCCCAACTCCCATGTGGATTAACCAGGTAACAAGGATTACTAACACTTGATTACTCTGATTGCCCCACAAGGGAAAGGGGAAGTGGAGAGAGAAACAAACAAACAAAACACTGGTCCTTGTGGAATCCAATGATGCTTCTCTTGGTAAGTGTTCCGGGCCTTCTGGCTTCTAACTGGTGCTGCACAATATGCAAAAAGTAAGATCTCTATTCACTGAGAACTCACATGAGATACATATCGACATTTAGCAGAGTATGAGGACGTACCTACTGTTTACTGGCCCTAGCTGACACTTGAACAATCATCAGGCTCTTCGTGACTTGTGAAAGCCTTTAACAAGAAAAATACCAGATCATGAATACTAGCAAATGATAACAACAACTAGAAGTGATTCCACTTTCAACTGGTTAATATGGTTAGTACTGTTGGGTTAAACTATACGTGATACATGCAGCATACCTGATGATTGTTGTCATTATTGAAGAAAAGGGGGGGTCTGACCTGTAAAATAAGGAAAAGAAAACACAAGCACCCTAGTACTTAAATATCGAGCTTCTCATGAGCTCCCTACTATTATTTAGTTCTGCACTGCTAGCTTAATTCAGCATTTACAACAATGTTTTAACTCAGAACTCACGTAACAAAGTTAGAATCCTGCTTTTAGCAACGCTTGTTTTCTTGTTCTTATCACAAGAAAATATGTCTCAATTATTTCATCAATGTTTGTTTAGTCTTTGCTCATATCGGAATTCAAAACGAAGCAATGTCTCAAGGAGTATCTTAAAGAAAAGCTTCCTGCAGCTGGGAGTAGAGAATTAGCATAACTGTTCCGGATAAGAAGGTTTCTTTCTACTGGGAAGACGGGGTTAATTTAACCTTACTGCATTATCCATCGGAGATGACGCTCTGTTTGAAAGAAGCCAGAAAAGCCCAGTGATGACAGGTTCCGACGTGCAGAAAACCGGAGCACGGGTAAGTTGAGAGAACACAGATGTTCTTTTTAAGGATACACAGGAAACGTTCTTGGTATTCTTCACCGGGCCGGAGCTTCAGCAGGAGACTCCGAGGAAGGGCGGAGGTCGGGTTCTAGAGGCGGGGCCGGGCTCTTGAAACTATCAGCTGCACTCGCGGTGACGCTCTGATGAAGCGAAGCGCCACCGCGTTTCTCAAGCAGCTTTTATAGCTGAGGCTACAGACAGGTTATGGCCCGCACGTGCAAACCGAATGCCGGTAACACGTGCGGGAAGGAACAACGTGAGCAGAAGGAAAGGCAAGGTAACCAGCAGGGTAAATAAGCATAGGTAAAGACAAGAAGCTCATTAGGATTCATGTTCTGCATCAACAAATTAAACATAAGGGCACAGCACATGGACTTCAGTTCTTTGTATTGGTTACATGCTAAACATATCTAAACAGTTAGCTGAACCCTTATGTAAACCCTCGTACACTACAATAGGAAGGTATAGATTGATTAAGGTGTAGTGGCTGCATGGTTCCCCTTAACACTCAATGCATTGCGACGATCCGGTGCGCTGCGATAAAATGGCGTCGCGGATGCAATGCAACAACATAGATGAAATGCGTGCACGCCCGACGGCAGTGCGGCCAATCGGGGGTTTCTTGAGCTGCGACAGGCCCTGCGACACGATTCTCCTGTGATGCGATAGCGATAAGCGGCAGCAGCAACACACTTCCTTAGCGACGCAACGGTTCAGCAACACGCTTTTCCTGTGAGGCGACAGCAAAAGCGCGATTCTCCATAGTTGCGTCGCACTTCCAGCTCCCCGCAGCAAGGGCCTCACACGCAGTTACAGGCACCTCAGGACAGGTCAGAACTTCCAGCAAGGAAGTCTGGGAAGCTGGGGGCGAAGTCCTTTTGTGCCTGGGACTTAAGAAACAGAAGGCCAGTTCTTCTCAGGCCCTTGGAGACTTTTCTTCAGATGGACACAGCACACAGCAAAGTCGTTCTTCAAGCAGGGAACACAGCACACAGCAAAAGTCCCTTGATCCTCTCCTCAGCAGAAACAGCAAACTGCAGGCCATCCCCGAACACACTGCAAGGGCAGTACTCCTCCTCAGTCTCTTCAGCTGTCCTCTTTGGCAACAGGTTCCTCTTGATCACGAAGTAGTCTAAAGTTCAGGGGTTTCAGCTCTCATATTTATTCCCCAAAAGTCTTTGTTCTCTATGAGTGAGGGTTCTGGACCCAGTCCAAACAAGTTCTGGGTGCATTCTGCCAGTGAACAACTTCTTCCTTTGTCATTGTGGGCATGGGTCATCAGACGCACCACAGCAGGTGGAGCCAGTGTAGTGTAGTTCCTATTTTCCCAATAGGCTCTGCGCATTGGAATAACATAAACAGCAGTGTAGACGTAGGACTGAGGTCATCTAGGTCTCTACTGACTATGTTAAACTTAATTTAGGTTTGCGCCAGCTAGCTCAGAGGTCACTGGAAACTTTTTTGAATGAATAGGGAGGGATAAGCTCCCCTGGCTCAGACAAGAAGGGATTCAGTTTCCGACAACCGCATAAACATTTGCTCCCTCAGAATAAGAGTATATCTCTAGAGTCGTGTGAAAACAATAGACAGCTATTTCACTAAGTCAGCAGTGCATACTTAGTTTCACCAGAATGCAGAGAAATAGAGAGACGGGCGTTTTCAATAAAAGGTGTTATTTATTGAGCAGTCTTCTATCTCATGCAAGAGAAATTAATTGCCACAATTGCTATACTTAAAGTAAAGTAAAGTGCGTACATTAAAAGTAGTATTAGGAAATAATACTGTAAAAGCATTGATATGGTTTCTTAGCCATATGATACTTTAAAATGGATAAAATATATACATACATAAATACATTGACTAACGTACTCAACTGGTGCTTCTAACTAAGCCTACCCCGGTGTACCTGACCTAAGCCTAATACTTGGGAAGGGATGAGTAAGTAGCAGTTTAAGTTAAGTTGGTTAAGATTATTTTGCCAAGAATCTGCATCAAGAATTCTCTTAAGGGTTTAGTCAGCTCCATACCTTGGTAATAGAATGCGGGAGATCTGGTATCTCTTTCCTCAGGACTCGATATCCCAGCAACCCGCAAGGGTAGGCTGGAAACACCGGAGCTGGATTTTCTCGGCTGGAGAAAAAGACAGCGTCTCTCTTAGTGCGTCAAACGGGAGGGGCGGCTTCTGTGGGCTCTCGCATCAGCTGGGCTCTCGGGCAATTAGATGGCCACTCTGCTCCAAACCACCGTGTTTTTGCTTAAGGCAACTGTTGGTATTTTATACCTGGAAGGTACCGAGTTTGACGTAAGGTTGGACATAAGACGTCACTAAGAACTAACAGTTCTTTCTGGACTTCAGGAGTTCTTGTTCAAATGAAAACAAAAGCAGGGGGTATTTCCTAGGCTGCTGGAGGCTTGGTTTGTTTAAAGAACGTGTTGTGCTTTCTAGGAGTCGATGGGAGTAGCCGTGCTGTGCTTTGGACTGCATGGGCTAATACTGAATATGGATCTGATTCTTATGCCTTTATCAGGATATTATTGATTATAGCCTCTCAAGGGCATAAATCTGGAATATCGAATTAGGGTCCTAGATATAAACACAACACCAGCATTGTGGAAGGCAGGCGCAGCCCTATTCTGGCCCAGGTGCTACTCCTCCCACCACTCCAAATGCAGATAGGTCTATTCAGCCTAATGCTGACTCACCCAAACTCCTGGAGCCGACCCAGTCCCGGTCACTCTCAAACCAGACAGTCAATCCACAAACAGGCAGAGGCACACAGGATGAACAAGAAAATAACCACTTTCTAAAAGTGCTTTTTTCAAACACTGGATTTAAAAACCATCCTTCCTAAAAGACGTGTTATTAAATTCTGAGTTCCAGGATACCACACTCCAAGTTTCTATCTCGCTCCTATGGGAAGATATGCTGGTAAACATGTTACACAGCATTCCCCATTTTGTCCTATGGGAAAGATAGCCTTTCAATAGTGAAAAACGAAATTGGTAGTAGTTCTCTATCTGGACATGTTGCACACACTAGTACATGTCCTACCTTTTACATACACTGCACCCTGCCCAGGGGGTACCTTGGGCCTACCAGAGGGGTGTCCTAGGTGTAAGAAAAGGGAAGGAAAAGGCCTGGCAAGTGGGTACACTGGCCAGGTCAACATGGCAGTTAGCAAACTGCGCATAGGCACTGCAGTGGCAGGCCTGTGACATCTCTTTGGGGCTACTCATGTGGGTGGCACAATCCGTGCTGCAGGCCAACTAGTAGCATTTGAATTACCAGCCCTGGCACACTCTGTGCACTTTACTAGGGACCTACTGGTAAAACAAATATACCAATCATGGATAACCAATCACAATAAAAATTTACACAGGGAGCACTTGCACTTTGACACTGATCAGCAGTGGCAAAGTGCCCAAAGCCTCTAAACCAGCAAAAACGAAATGCAGCACAGTGAAAAAAATACAGGAGGTAGAGGCAAAAAGTCAGGGAAAACCACGCCAAGGATGCCAGGTTTAACAGATAGTTCAAACGTTATTACCTGTCTCTGAAATAAAATTTTCTAGTATGCAGATTGATACTTTAATTGACTTCATCTTAGTTAAGATTGAGTCAAAAGTGGTGACGTCATTTCTGAAGTTAGTGTGATGTCTAGTGTTTTTCCCCTTAACTGCCAATGCTTCTGAAAAAATCTTTGTCAAAGTCAACAGGTCTCACTTGCTATTGCCAATGTTTGCAGCCATGATGTACAGCAGCGTGGAAGCTTTTGTAAGGGGCTAAAACTAATTTAAAAAGTGCTATTACACAGCCAGGCTAATGCACTTTTATTTTTTAAAAGTGCATTTACACTGGATGCATCATAGTCCTTTTAATTATTATTTTTAGCCATGCTGCACAGCAGAAATAAAAGGCAATCGCAGGGCCAATAGACTCAATGGTAAGTCCCATTGGCTATACCAATAATTGTTAGGTCTCAGCACAATACCCCTGTGATTTTGAGCAAATAGGTTAATTGCTCCACAGCATGGAAAAAAAGATGTAATTTGGCAAAAAACCGTATCATGGAAAGAAAGCCATTGTGCCCATGACCCTAAAAAGACATTTGGAAGCCGATAGCATCTTTCGTCACACTAAAAGCAGATAACATCTATTGTCCCAATAAACCTCAATTTCAAAGGAGAAAAGATCTTCTTTAAAGAGTGTGTGGCATAGTAAAAGACAGCTACAAATGGCCGAGGTACAACACAGACAACAGGGAAAAATAAAAAATAAAAGTAATGCTTCGATCACAGCGCGATCAGCAGAAGGACTTTGTTCACGCTCCAGTCAAAACAAGAAGTGGTGAGGCCAATTAGAAAGCAGAAAATACGAGTGACAGTGAAGGCAACACATGTAAGCAATGGCCGGCCTACAAACCCTTTATTGCATACATTATCTCTTGCAAGCGAATAGGCATTCAATGCATGTTCTGTTGCAGGCGAGATCTAAAAATGAAGCTATCTAAGATGCTTCGATTTCAACCTTTCCTCCAACACTTCTACGAGGCCAGGGCACCTTTAAGACTTCTCCTGAAGCAATTCTCTAGGTAGAACAACCACCTCCTCAAAGTCAGAAGTGTATATGGAGTCTTTTATAACCCAGTACAGGAGTTTTTTGTTGTTGTTATTTTATAATTATTGTGATTTGCTGAACTATGTACTTCCTTTAAAGACTTCAACAACTGCTCTATTGTTCAAGTCATAATCAGCTCATTACATTACTTTTCCATTGAAAAACAATAATTTACCATTGGCAGAGGTGATAACATAACGCTGCTCCAGCTCGTTATCTATTTAAAAAGCAATCATCCGAGAAACATTGCAATCCCTACCTTAAATTAGCACTTCCTTTGCTCACTTTCATGTGGGCACGCGCGGAAAGCGGCCATCCTGCTCTGTGCGCTTGTGTTTACCGATTCTTTTTTTATTGGGTTTGTTGCATACAGTCTTATGCAGTACATTTCGTACCCAGCAATGTTACAAGAATATTTAGTGCATATCAATCAGAATTTTTACATGAAACACAGTGAACAAGCAATAACAGCAAACTTCTGCAGTACAGTACAATAATATCGCAAAGCCGGGAGTAGCGAGAGACGATTGTGTATTTTAAAATACTGTGATTATTTATGATTCTAATAGAAACTCACTCACCCATCTGAGCACTTCTCACTTCGAGCATCGTCATTCCCTGCACAGCGGATCTAGCGCTGGTTTGGGCGATTGTTTGTAATTGCCGCCATTGAGAGCCACGAGACACGCCTCTTGTGCAGGCCACGCCTCCTCCTGACCGAGGTAAATTATAAAGCGCGCCAATCTAGCGCCCAGACAGTAACAGATTCCTCCTGAGGCGGAAAGCCGGGAGTAGCGAGAGACGATTGTTTATTTTAAAATACTGTGATTATTTCTGATTTTAATAGAAACTCACTCACCCCTCTGAGTACTTCTCACTTCGAGTATCGTCATTCCCTGCACAGCGGATCTAGCGCTGGTGCGGGCGATTGTTTGTAATTGCCACCATTGAGAGCCACGAGACACGCCTCTTGTGCAGGCCACACCCCCCCTTTCATTCTCGTCCTTCCTATAAATTATGTGCTTTCACCGGAAGCGCAGCGGACGAGCGCAGCGGGCACGATGATTGCTGCGCCCGTCCGCGCCAAGGTAGGGCCATGGGCCACTTACACTGCCGGTTTAGACCCATTACATCTGGATCAGCTCCCTGCCGGGCCTCCCTACTCTAGAGAGGAGCTTATCCAAATAGGTAAGCAACATGCTGATAAAGGAATGCTTTCTCTAGTACCTTCATCACTTCCCCGGGCTGACGTACTCTGTGCAAATGTTCTGAACTGTGGGCTATTAAATGTTAGGTCCCTGCCTAAACACTGCACAGAGATCCAACTCCTGATTGACACTCATGAACTAGACATTCTGTTCATGACTGAGACGTGGACTCGTCCTGACTGCCTGGTTGACCCTGGATTTGCCTGCCCTTTCGGTTTTAAGTTTCTCCACTCCCCTAGGCCCAGTGGTAGAGGCGGGGGTGTGGGAGTTATTTTTAGAGCCTCCTGCAGCATCAAGGTCCTTACTCTTGACCCTACTTTGGGCACTGAGATGTTAGGGCTTTCAATCCAGACCCACTCTGGGACTATTATCACAGGGATAATCTGCTATCGTCCACCAGGGCCGTTCAGCCTTCAGCAGCAACAGGCGCTATTCACCACCCTGATTAATATCGCTCTATCACACCAGAAGTTATTTATACTTGGTGATTTTCATCTCTGGCAAAATGGCACCCTTGACACAGCTTTTAGGAACCTACTCCTAACCTGTGACAGTTTTGGTCTCTCTCAACTGTCGGCTGTGTCCGCAATCTAGGGGCCATGCTTGACCACAGGCTTAGCATGGAGACCCACGTTCAAAAAACGTCGGCCTGCTGCTATGCTATCCTACGCTCTCTTAGGAAAGTCTTGCCCCTCCTACCCAAGTGGTTAGATGTACCATCCTGAGCAGGCTGGACTATTGCAATGCCCTCCTACTTGGGTCCCCTGAGTTTCTGTGAGACAGGCTCCAAAGGGTCTCATCTGCGGCCGCAAAATTGGCCTTGGGGCTGCCAAGAAGATCTCACGGACCATCTGCCTTGGCACAATTGCACTGGCTCCCTCTTAGACAGAGGATCCAGTTTAAGGCCCTCTGTATTGTTTTCAGGGCCCTCCATGGTTCCGGTCCAGCCCCTCTTCAATCTAAGTTTGTGTGGTATGCTCCTCTCAGACAACTTCGCTCCTCTGAGGCTAAACTGGTAGTCATCCCCAGATTTAGGAAGGTTAGAGCCGGAGGTAGATCCTTTGAGGTGGTTGCCGCCAGACTTTGGAACTCCCTCCCCATCGAGATTAGGCACATTAATGAACTTCTACCGTTCAGAAAAAAGGTTAAAACTTGGCTCTTTCCTGGTTAGCCTACTCCCTTCTGGTCCACTTCTCACTCCTCTTTCAGATTTCGTCAGCGCCAGGATGCCTGCAATGGTGACAGTCGCGCTTTATAAATTCTTAAAATAATAATAAAAATATTAATCTCCAAGTGAGCACGTTTAGTATATAGGACACATCCCAATTTTCATACAGCTCCTGAATGGGAGATCTCTAGCCAGAACACTGCACGGGACTTCATACCTGCTTTGGGTGGTCAAGCAAATATACAGTCAGCGGCGCCCTGAAGTCTTTGGGTCTGGAGGCAATTGTAGTGTTTTGTCTGTGACATCACAGGCGTAGAGCGTGAGGGTCACATGACCCCAAGTTAATAAAAGTGGGCTCGCACACACGTACGCCAGTTGGCAACGGCGGCAGGACCAGTAGACGCCATTTCTGGCTCTGAGCACTTATTATAAGGCCCCCAAGTGTGCAAGTGATTGTGCCCCATTAGTGTTGCCCCTGCCCTGGTCTAGGGGCGGCAAGCAACACAACAGCTGGCGACGAGGATGGGCGTGCCCTCGCCGCGTGTCAACCTGCAGTGAGGCGGCTGCGAGCCCTGTCATCCACTTCTTCGTGCAGATCCATTGCCCCTCCTGCATCCCTGTCCTGATGAAGACCCTCTAGCAAGGCCTCATCCTACGCCTGCATTAAACTGGGTCGAAACGTCGACACTTTCTTTACTCTCAGCCTTTTTCTCCATATACCATTTGTGGATTTGCTTTTTAGGCATGAGTTTGCTATATTAAATTATGAATTCTCTGTTCATTAGCCTTTGTCAATTTATTGTCAGTAATTTTACATTGAGGTCAAATCGACCATTGATCTGTCACTTGTTCAGTTTTCCCACACTTTCCACATCACCTCCCCTCCCTTTCCCTTCCGTTAGGGGCACCATTTATGTTCAAATATTGATGTATCTTAAGAACAGCGTTTTTATTGCATATTTGTACACGTTGTGATTAAAAACAATGTTGTGATATTTTCTTTGTATTTAGTTGAGATATTATTGAATTTTTTCTTTGTATTTAGTTGAGATATTATTGAATTTGAGCTTATTTGCTTTTGTATCTGGGACCACTTTGTTTGCATCATCAATTCACCCAGGTCCCAGCGACTTATTGGGTTAACCCGTGTTTCTATAGCACTTCCTGAACAGGTTTTTGCCTGTGAGGTTTGTCCTTGAGATTAATTCTCATTCTAGTAGGGTCGAGAGGGAATAGCTTTCCTATTCTGAGGAATATATTACTCAACTCAAAGGCGACCCCGCTAATACTTTCCTTTCCTCCAATGTGCCCACGATCGATTTTACACTCAAGGACAAATAGCCTGTTTATAGGGGTTGGAGAAGAAATTGATTCGCACAAGGTGGCATGGCCACCTATTCACTCGCTATCTCCAAGAAAATATCATCCCAGTAGGGCTTCAAATTAAAATTGAACCGGCCATTTTTGTCGCGGTCCCGAAGTTTAAGGAGGGCTTTAGCTACGTGGCCAACAACTGCTCCCAGCACTGGATGGTGCTGGGGGTTGAAACTGCAGGTGAACAAGTCCAGTCTATATCGAAAGAGATTGCAGCCCTGAGAGCCGAAATCAATGGGGATAAAGCATTGACCAATGCTAATGAGGTACTCATAACACTTGAAGCGACTCTCAAGGATTTCGAGTTAACCAAACAGAACAAGAAGCTTGAGAAATTGGCCGGCGATTTGCGGTTTTATGACAAAAAGAAGACCTACCCCTATTTACAGGAGGATTATTACTGTCAGTACACCCAGGGCCGTTTTACCAACAGATGCCCGGGCCAGGCACGTGGTAGACTGAATTATAAGACCTTCTCAGACTCCTCCTACAGTTCCGAAGGGGAATTCGATCAGGCTGGACCCAGCCATTCTCATACCGGACAAGACTATAGTTATCAACCACGTCAACCAACATTTTTAGACCAGGGCCAGGGACAATGGCAACCCCCCAGGAACCGAGGCAACAATTGGTCCAGATGTTATCAACGGGGTCAACAGTCGAGCAACCAGAATTGGGAAGGAGGTCGAGGCAGACCACAGAAGCAGGTACGCTTCCAGCAGGAACACCACGGCGAGATATCAACTCGCCGCAATGTGTACCATTGGTGACCCCTCTATCAAACCCTGTATTGAATATTTCCAACTATCAGCTAACTAATGACGAACTTAGTATCCTTGGAAAAGGCCTGTCCTTTGTGCCAACTAACATACCTGACCAATTCACAATCAGGACGGTACTTTTCAAGTTCTTTAGAAAAGTCCACTTGAGGTACTTTTTTCGCTATAAGGCACCATACCATTGCCAATCACATACTGGCCTGAGAATCCCTTCTACCTTTGTCCCACCATCGAGTGCTATGTCCCATAAGATCTTGACATATGAAGCGGTGGTGCTACGTGATGTCAACCAAACTTTGGAGAAGCGCCGCTATCACAATTTCAACATCAGCAAGAGTGAAAAGATGGCCTTCCAATCCCTTGGCAAGAACCGGGAAATTATAATCAAACCAGTGGACAAAGGGGGTGCCATTGTGGTCCAGGATGTTGCTAAGTACAAAACAGAGATCTACAAACAACTTGATGACGGTACAAGTTACAAAAAGCTCAATTCTGATCCATCTTCGGCCCTAACCTCTGAGATTCTGAACCTGACCACAAGAGGACTCGATGAAGGTTTTCTCATCGAGCAAGAATTCAGTTACCTTAACCAGCAAACCCCGAGATTACCAACAATATACACACTCCCGAAGATTCATAAAAATCTGGAAGAACCACCGGGCCGACCAATCGTGTCGGGATGTGGGTCAATGCTGGAACCCGTGGGTCGATATATTGACTTTTTTCTAAAACCCTTAGCAGAAGCAACTCCAACATATCTTCGTGACACAATGCACACAATAAACATTGTGGATGGCTTGTCCTTGGATGCTGACAAACAAATCTTGGTCACCTGTGACATTACCTCATTCTATACTAGCATCCCGCAGGAGGAGACTGTCATGGCACGTTTCCTGGACCAGAGAACTGCTCCGACCTCAGTACCCACCAAATTTATTATATCACTCCTGAGGTTGGCTATGATGAAAAAAAAATGTATGTTCTAAGACCATTTTTATTTGCAAACTAAGGGTGTGGCGATGGGGGCTACATTTGCCCTGATCTGGCCATACTAATCATGGCAGCCTTTGAAGAGGATATCATCTTGAATGACCGGAACCCCTACAACGACCATCTTGGTTTATGGGTCCGGTACATAGATGATATTCTATTAATTTGGAACGGTGATGAGACACAGTTGTTGGCCTTCCAGACATGGTTAGACTTGCAGTCAAGAGACATTAAGTTCACATTCAAATCTGATGTGGAACAGGTTGATTTCTTGGATCTTACAATTTATGAAAGGGATGGCCTCTTGCAAACTACTCTATTTCGTAAGCCAACTGAGCGTAATTTGCTCCTTCAATACGGCAGTCACCACCCTAGATCCTTAAGGGACAATCTGCCCATTGGACAATTTCTGCGTCTTCACAGGAATTGTTCTGATAAAACACACTATATGGAGCAATCTGAAGACCTCATGACCAGGTTAATACAACAAGGCTACCCTCGACGTCTCATCAAAAGGGCCAAAAAACGGGCCTGGTATAACCCTAGGGAGTGCCTACTACAACCACGACAGAAGACAGGCCAACAGGAGGATCGGATGGTCTGTGCCACTACTTTTTCTACAGAGAGTAACAGAGTGAAAAAAATCATCAATAAGCACTGGCCCCTGGTATCGGATGATATCGGGTACACCGCCTTACCTATGCATGCCTTTAAAAGGGCCAAGAGCATTAGGGACCACGTTGTCCATTCCTTCCTCCCCCCTGTAGAACCCAGAACTGTATTATCCCTTTGGAACCTTCCACCTGTGATAGGCCATCATAGATGCACTCAGTGCAAAGCATGCTGTAATTACATCCAGACTAAGGTATTTGATTACAAAGAGCACTAGATCCCCCTAAAATCAAAAACAAATTGCAATTCTTCTAACGTCATCTATGCTATCATCTGTGATTGTGACCTGATTTACATGGGTCAAACACAGCAAAAGGCCAAAGTAAGAATTATGCAACATTCAAGTAGGATCAGGTGTGAGGCAGCTGGAGCCCCGTTAGTGGACCACTAAAAAAATTGCAAAACACCTACCAGATAATTTAAAATGGGTCATTTTAGAGAAGATTACACTGGGCCCTAGAGGTGGGAGTGTCTCTAATATCCTTAACATCCGGGAAGCCAAATGGATGTTTGTATTTGACTCTGTAAAATCAGGACTTAACAAAACTGATAGTACTTTTGCGCAAATGGCTAATCTAAACTGAATACTTGTGTATGTATATCCTGGTTACTGATTAGAGAGTATTATGCTGCTATTAACTGCATTTACTGAGTCTGGTACTAATAACTGTTCGGTCTTTACCATCCTGTATGATAGGTACGCCGATTGGTGGCTGCTAAGAATTGCTGTTCCTCTTTTTTGAACTGTAGTGAACAGTTTTTACATGCATGTTTCTATCACTAAATTGATATTGCCTACAATGTTATTATGAAATAATCTTGTTCATCCTCAACCAGCTTGCCCCCGATCCCCATTGATGCAACTATGACGCGGTCACTACTTCCACGAGGGATGGGTATGCCTACCATTCTTACCGGGCTCTCACCTTGGCATAGGTATTGCCCTTTTCTTAATTACATTTAGTATGCCCTCATTGGTACTATTCATTGTACCTCCTATTGTGTGATATAACTTAATTTCTTTTGATAATATTTTTTCGGGAAGAAATTGCTCACATTTTTCCAGCTTTTTTGGGGCGCGTGTTACTACTTTATTTATGTGTCCCCAATGTGGCGGATTTACTTTACTCTCTCATCACCTTATGTGATAACCATGGTATGAAAAATTATTGGGGGTCTTTTTTCACTCTCTTTCAAAGTTCGCGGGGTCATGTGATCGGAACTCCGACATAGGAACCTTGGAATTGTGGCCCCCTTCACAACACGGTTTTGACAAACCGGGATCCAACATAGCAGACCCCCGTCATAGTCCCGCAACGCCTTGCTTCCAGGTACGCATACCGCGACTTTGAAATAATGATTATGAACATTACCCAGCTTTACGTGTGTGACAATTTGTGTATTTGTCACTTTAATGTCTTTAGAAATCCGACCGTAGTAACTTATGCGGCCGTTTTTTGTCTAAAAACACTGATTCTACATCCGCCTGGGCTAGCGGCTCAGCAACTTGCTGCAGGTAGGCTTATTTTCAACTCACTGCCTATTCTGACTAGTACTTTGTTATGGTTAGGTAATTTTTGGTAAATCACCCTTTACAGAATCCTGACCTTTGCGGAGGATTCCTTATCCATCATGCAACCACGCATCATTATCGAGGTAATCCATCTGATGTACACCATGCCCCCATTTTTTCTGTCAATTTTAAACTGTACGAGAAAGTTTTCTCACTAACTAATTTAGTCGTCTGTTTGACAGATATATTGAACTGTGGACATCATATCCGTTTGCTGTTCACTCTGCAAATTACCTATTTAGTGAGTTAAAAACATTTTTTTCTTTGATCTGATGTTATGAGATTTTTTTCTCACGTTTCAGATAAGTTGTAAGGGGCCACTATTTTGTCACCTTTTAGGACCCGTATATCTCTTCATCCTTGAAAATCACTGCCACTACCACATTCATTAATGTAAGTGACCATGGTATTATATCTGTTGGGCATTTTGGATAATTTGGGAGGTGGCTTCTTTTGAACGGAATGTCCTTTGTTCGTCCTGCAGTCCTTCAAATTTGATGATCTTTATCGCATGAGTATCCTAACATTACCTTGGTCTCAACTCCTGTGTCTCCCTGGTAATGTTTACCCTCTTCAACCAGCAGTATTGTATTTTAATGAGTAAAACGATGATTTTGGCCGCAACTAAAATTATTAATTTTTCGTGCAGATCCATTGCCCCTCCTGCATCCCTGTCCTGGTGAAGACCCTCTAGCAAGGCCCCATCCTACGCCTGCATTAAACTGGGTCGAAACGTCAACACTTTCTTTACTCTCAGCCTTTTTCCCCATATACCATTTGTGGATTTGCTTTTTAGGCATGAGTTTGCTATATTAAATTATGAATTCTCCGTTCATTAGCCTTTGTTAATTTATTGTCAGTAATTTTACATTGAGGTCAAATCGACCATTGCTGTGTCACTTGTTCAGTTTTCACACTTTCCACACTTTCCACATCACCTCCCCTCCCTTTCCCTTCCGTTAGGGGCAACATTTTTGTTCAAATATTGATGTATCTTATGAACAGCGTTTTTATTGAATATTTGTACACGTTGTAATTAAAAACAATGTGATATTGTATTTAGTTGAGATATTATTGAATTTTAGCTTATTTGCTTTTGTATCTGGGACCACTTTGTTTGCATCATCAATTCACCCAGGTCCCAGCGACTTATTGGCTTAACCCGTGTTTCTATAGCACAGGTAACCAGAGAAGCACCACGACCGGCCCGATCCTGGTGGAACCCAGGCCGAAATCCCCATGGTCTTGCATCAGTCTCGACTTTGGCAGCATTCCAGACTGCCTCCACATGCTGGTCACCATTGATGATCACTCCAAATATCTCGAGGTGGAAATCATAGCGGCAAGTGATTCCTAAACTTGAAAAAATCATGGCGGCTCACGGTCTTATACGTGAGTTAAGGACTGACAATGGACCTCCTTTCCAAGGGCAAAAATTGGCTAGCTACCTGAGCGCTCTCTGCATCCAACACCGCAGAATCACACCAAGGCGGCCACAAGCGAATGGCGAAGTGGAGCGATTTATGCGAAACATTGAATAAGGTCATTCGAATCGCCCATGACAAAGGACAGTCAATAGAGCTGGCCATCTTTACGTTTCTGAGAAGCTATCACCAAACACCCCACACCATGACAGGGGTAGCCCCAGTGCACCTTCTCATGGGCTGTGTAGTCACCGATTCCATACCTCACCACCCTAAGTGGCAGCCAGAGACACCTGATGACAACCAAATTGATGTCCGAAGCCACAAGGCGCACGCTCACGTCAGTCGTCAACTGAGGGCCAAAGCTCCCCAGATCATAAGAGGGGATACTGTACTACTTAAGAATCATATCACAAGTGGCAAGTTCAGATTACCATATGAAAAGGAGCCATGGACTGTAGTTAGTGTCAAAGAAACCCGGGTCATTGCTACGAGAGGGAGAGAAATGGTAACCCGCAACATATCCCATTTTAAAAAGTACCAATCTGAGGTGTCTGTGTTCACCCCTAGAAGGCTTGAGAAGAGCTTGTGCTTCCCGTCAATGGACGATATCAACTCAAGCAGCTCGATGGACATGTCCTCCCCTCGGGAGTGTCGGAGGTCATCTGACTCGGTGTTGACTCCGCTGGATGGAGCCGTGAGTGAAGAGCGTGAGGACAGCCGCAAACACCCCGAGCCCCAGGCCAAGCAGCTCGATGGACATGTCCTCCCCTCGGGAGTGTCGGGGGTCATCTGACTCGGTGTTGACTCCGCTGGATGGAGCCGTGAGTGAAGAGCTTGAGGACAGCTGCAAACACCCCGAGCCCCAGGCCAGCGAAACCACCCCTGACGCTGGAGTCGGTGAGACGCAGAGCCGGGGCCTGTCACAGCACAAGCTGCGGAGAAACCCAGCACCATCCTGCCGACTGAGGGACCATTTCCCGTAAGACTGTTCTCAAATGTGCCCTCTGAGCATCATCTCCTGCTGTATTTGATAAATCAGAAGCAGAGCGGAAGATTTACCTGCTAATGTTTGTTTTGTTGTTGGGGAGGAATGTAATGTTTTGCCTGTGACATCACAGGCGTAGAGCGTAAGGGTCACATGACCCCAAGTTAATAAAAGTGGGCTCGCACGCACGTACGCCAGTTGGCTACGGCGGCGGGACCAGTAGACACCATTCCTGGCTCCGAGCACTTATTATAAGGCCCCCAAGTGTGTGAGTAATTGTGCCCCATTAGTGTTGCCCCCGCCCTGGTCGAGGGGCGGCAAGTGGCACAAAAGCAATTGGTAGTTCTTATGTGTAGGTGTTCAATTGGTCCCTATAATATACTAGCTCCTTCAAACACTGTGCCGCCGTGGGGGCTGTCCTTCCTCCCCAATGCTTTCCCACAAGCAGTTTCACCAATAATGTTGAGACAGCCACTAGTCTCCTATTGCATTGGTTAAAACCAGCAGAAAGGTGTTCGGAATACAATTCACAGGTTTCCAGCAGCATTTGCATTAAGCTCGCCGGTACCTTAATCCAAAAAGCATGTACAGGTTTGCATTCCCAGGCCACATGCCCAAAATCAGCCATATCATTCCCACAGTGCCCACATTGTGAATCTCGTCTTAGCCCAAATTTCTGTAATTTGGCAGGTGTATAGTATATTTTGTGTAGGAATTTGAAATGTATTATACAAAGGTTACAATTTAACGTGAGGTGTCCAGGTAATGCGCAACAAGCCTCCCAATTTCTCCCAGGCCAGAGGTGTGGCTACCCTATTGTTCCACCTGTCCAGACCCACCGAGCTAGTCACTTGAGAGACATTATACAGCTTGGTTATTGGACCCTTACTGCCTGTGGTTGTTAATACCACCTGTAGCGCTTTGAGAGGCGCCCGTTCTACTGGGAACTCTGGATATAATTATCTGACTGCCATACGCAGCCTAGTGTATGTCCACCCTAGCATTGCCTTGTATGTTTGCCCCCCGGAGAAGGCCTCTAGCATCAGAAACTGACCATTGCTGTAGAGATCCCCCAGTGTGGTAATGCCTGAAGTGGCGAGCATCGCCAGCACCCCCTGCTCTAGGGCCACAGATATGCTAGGGTGCGCAGCAATGGGCATGCCCGGTGCATATAAGTGTGTCCTTCTTGCCCAAGCACCCAATTCTCTCCACGCTCTGGAGGTGCACTCAATAGTGTTGTTATCCTTCTTGCTGATATCTGATCTGTTATGGAGTACCATGGCGGTCAACGGGTTTGGGTGAGTGGCATCATAATCCACCCGTAAGTGGGGGTGATAGCGCTGAGGGAAATGCCAATAATGTGCAAATTGCACTTGTGCAAATAGATAGTAGAGGCATAGGTCCAGGGCTCTGAAACCTCCCCTTTCATATGGCTCGGTTAGGAGTTCCCAGCGGCATCTCAGTTGTTTGCCTGCCCACACCAGATTTATTATGCATGTTTTTAGTGTTTCAAATATTGTTTTGTTTATTGCGATTGGGATGTTCACAAAGAGGTACAGGAATTTGGGGAGTATTGATATTTTCGCATCTGCTATTCTATCTGATAGGGAAAGAGGGATTCATGTCAATCTGGTCACCTGATCTGTTAATTTCGCTATAGCCAGCTCGTAGTTCAGGCTAATCACTACCTCTGGGTCGTTGTGAACCCATATACCTAGGTATCTCACTGGGTCTATCGCCCAAGCCAGCAGGAATTTCAGCTTGTAACTAGTGGTGCATGGCGTTAGAGGAAATACAAGGGGTTACTTCCAATTAATTCAGAGGCTGGAGTATCCATCAAAGCGTACATATTACCGCAGGAGGGGCTCTAGGTTTATCTGGGGGTCCATTACATATAGCAGCATGTCTTTTGCATATAAAGATATAGCTAACGGTGTTTGACGGAAGCCCCGTGCAGCCTGGGCGTCTCTTTCTAAACCTGTATGCTTAGGGCTCAAGGACCAGCGAGAACAGCATGGGGCAGTGCGGCCAACCCTGTCTTGTTCTGCTGTGTATTTGTATAGGGTCGGATACTGTTTTGTTAATGCGTACACTGGCCAATGGGAACTGCCCAGATGTGGGTCCCATGCTCTCCATGCCATTGGAGTCAAGCTATCCTAGCTGATGAGGGGTAAAACCCTGAAACCGGTCCTAGGATGCTTGCTTCCAGTCCAGGGAGGACCTGGCCGGGTAGTTCGGGCTGGACTGTTCCCATGGGCCACCTTGTCAAGACTGATTTGCATATGGCTGGGTTCCAACTGGAATGGCATGGAGAGCAAAAAAATGATGTGTTTAGGCCCAGATAGCTGTATTGGGGTAAATGTATGACATTGTTCTGCATTCTGTCAATCAATTGTTCTTTTTGCATTTGTCACCTCGAGTGGGACAGGTATGCACAGACGTAGGTCCCATGCTCTCCATGCCACTGGACCAAACTATCCTGGCTGATGAAGGGGCAAAACCCCAAAACCAGTCCTAGGATGCTTGTTTCCAGTGGAGGCAGTACCTCGCCGGGCAGTTCGGGCTGGACTGTTCCCATGGGGCACAGGGTCAAGACTAATCTGCATATGGCTGGGTTCAAACTGGAATGGCATGGTGAGCAAAAAACAATGGATTTAGGCCCAGATCTCTGTCCTGGGGTGATTATATGACATTGTTCTGCATTCTGTACATCAATTGTTCTTTTTGTGTAGTGTAGTAGGCGTGTTGCTAGGCCTACTCCTATGCAGTGTTCTTGTCACTACAAGTGTGTCGATGTCTGTGGTGTTAACTCTGTACTTTGCACCGCTACCTGGCTCTGCAGTAATGTTCTGTTTTGAATATGTATGCATGCTGTTCCACTTTCCCTTCTTAGGACGACATTTACAAACTGGTTGAATTTGCGGGCCTTGATTTTCCTCGGCTAGCCTCCTACGTGTCTGTAGAGAGCCATTTGGGCTCTCCACCATAAATGTTGCCATTTCACTCATACAAACACCCCTCGGGCTGGCTTGACCCGAGCGGATACATAAACGGACAGAGACCGCTCTGGGTCTTCCGGCCACGAGAGTGAAAACAGTTGTCTCGTGTCTTTATTCCAGTGCTGCTGCAGCCTAGTCATACCCAGGCCCCACCCCGCCGAGCATTGGTGACGAGGCCGGTCGCACCCCACGCGTGCCTGCCTACCTGCGTGGTTCCTGTTGGGAGCGTGTGGAGCCCACCGGCGTTGTCCTGCTCCCTCTGCCGCCGCTCGGTGTCCTGTAGGGAGCTCTCGGAGCCTTCCTGCACTGCTCCGCACCGACCGGTGCCCACTGCTCCCAGGTGCATTGGAAGTCCGCGGCCTCTCCAGCCGCACCCCAAGTCCCGCTTCAGGAGTCGATCAGCCTGCACCCACCCATGCGTTGCCCTGCCCAACGGGAGCAAGTTCAGCTGGCGGCACTAGCTGAGGCCTTCTGCCACGTGGGGTAAGTATCCGCTGCGTGAGTGCGGAAGCACCAGCTGCCTCGCCGTGGCCGGGTCACCCTGTGGGCCCCTCCTGCATGGAGCTACTCCAGAGGACGTGCCTGCTCCCGCCCCCCCTGCTTCCGTGTTGCTGCATCTGGGCCTGCTGGCCTGTGCCCGTCTTCCTCACCTGCCTTCCATCGGTAAGGCCCCCGAGGCTGGGCTGCCCCATATGCTGCCTGCACTGACGTCTGCACATTTCAAATACAGTGGGTGGAAGGAAGGAACAACTGGGCTAATTAATCGAAAGGAATCTGAAGCAGGACTACACCCCTGTGGTCAGCTGGTCAAGGAGAGGACAGAGAAAAAAAAAGAGACATTTAATATTGTGGAAACACAGGGCAAGGTAGACAGAGGCCTGCAACATACACATCTGTTTTCCAAAGAAACAGCACTAGAGAGCGTACCGCCTCCTGAACGCACGTGAAGCCACAGAATGGTCCGTGGCATGTGGCCACGTGCTCACACGCACGCCCAGACACAGATCTTTGGCGCCCGGACCACACCCTTACACCTGCGCACTGACGCAGGGCCACGATGAGCAACCCACCGATGGCTGGCACTGCTGGCCAGCAAGATGGAGGAAACCATCCAGGTGGGGGTGCCAATGCACCCCACCCCAGGTCACAGCCATAATGCGATTGCACCTTTAACCCCCACAGCTGCACCAAGATGGAAATCATGGGTTGGACGGCTCAACCACTACTTCAAGTCGACAAGGGAAATGGAATGGCACCGTGAAACAGTCGCTTCTCATCTACTATGAAGGCACGGAGATCTATGACCTCTTCGAGACACTCCCCAACACGGAAAATGACGACTACTACGAAGTAGCAGTCGTCGCGCTCAACAGGCACTTTGACCCCCAACTCAACACCGATTTTGAAAAGTTCAAGAGGGAGTGGAAGATGGACTCAGAGTCTGTCGACATGTTCTATGCACGGCTACGCCGGCTGGCTAGCACGTGTAAGTTCACGGACCACCGGGAGGAGATACAAGCCCAAATCATCCTAGGATGCTGTTCCAAGCTCCTGCCGAAGCTGATCCTTCGTCAACAAGGAATCTCGCTGGACGAGATCCTGTTCCTGGCCCGCTCCCATGAGCTGTTGGACGTTCGAGCGGAGGAAATGGAAGCTGCCATGCACACATCGGTGGCCGCCTCACATAATCCCAGACACCCGCCGATCAAAGATGAGAGGGTTGAATCAATCCAGAGATGCCCCACCATGACTCGCCAAGCACCCAGGCCACCACCAGGAGGACTGTGTGGATACTGTGGAGATCACCCCGGGACGGCCATCTTTGGGGCAAAAGGGAAGACTGCTCCCGCTGTGGCAAGCTGAATCACTACGCCAAGGGTATGTCCCGGCGGGCGGCTCAGACAAACGTCATCGAGGCCCAGAAGCATGCCACAACGTATTGCCAGATCTCTCTCGACGATCCGCCATTGACAGCGGAGGACCAGCCACAGGAGCGCCGCCTGATGTATGAAGATAAGGACGAGGAAGTGTTTGTGGTGTTGTACGTAAGCAGAACGAACTGTCGCCGAAGGCCACTCCTATGTGCTCCGTCTCAGTCTAAGGCACAGATGTGCAAGCCCTCATTGACACCTTCGCATCCATCAAAGTGATGGACTCAGAGCAGTATGACCGCCTGTCACCGCGACCCCCGATTGCACCCTCCAAGACCCGGATATATACGTACGAAGGGAAAGATCCTTTTCCTCTTCAGGGAGTCATCCAGGCCAAAGTCGCGAGCGGAAGCTACACCACTGAGACCAGGTTCCACATCCTAGAGAGAAGAAAGGGGACACTGCTCAGCTGCCACACGGCCGAGGACCTCGGGTTTGTTTTCTTCGCCAACCAGATCCATGACTCCCACATCGAAGGGATGCTGAAGGAATTTCTGGCTCTCTTTAAAGGACTAGGAAAGCTCAAGGGTAAGAAATTCAAGCTCCACATTGACCCCTCGGTATGACCAGTGGCCCTCAGGCACCGAAGGGTGCCGTTCAATCTTCGCCTGCAAGTGGAGGAAGAGCTGAAAAGCTTGAAGATCTTGACGTGATTGAAAGGGTCTCTGGCCCAACCCCCTGGGTGTCCCCGCTGGTCGTGGCTCCCAAGCCCAAGCAACCTGGAGCCATCCAGCTCTGTGTCCACATGAGGCTGCCAAATACCGCCGTAAAGAGAGAACGTCACATCACTCCCACAATGGACGACATAGTGGCGGACCTAAACAGAGCCAAGTGGTTCTCCAAGCTGGACCTGAATGCTGACTACCATCAGCTCAAACTTGAGCCCGAGAGCAGGTATATCACCACCTTCTCAATGCACATTGGCCTCTGACGGTACAAGAGGCTCAGCTTCGGAGTGTCATCAGCTGCCTAAGTCTTCCAAAACTCCATCAGAGAAGCATTGTCAGGGCTGCAAGGTATGATCAACCTTAGTGATGACATACTAGTATTCTCGAACACGCTAGAGGGCCACCACAATCATCTCTGAGCCGGAAGAGACCAGCGGACTGCGGCTTAACCTTGCACAAGTCCAAGTGTTCGTTTTACCAAGAAACGGTTGACTTCTAAGGGTATACCTTCACCCGAGAGGGACTCCTAGTGGACCCCAAGAAGGCCGCGGCCATCCGTACTTCCAGCACGCTGAAGAACCCCACTGAAGTGAGGAGCTTTCTCGGCATGGCCACGTGACGTACTGCGGGAGTTTCATTCCAAACCTCGCTGCCCTGTTGGAACCACTCCAGATCCTCACATGCCATGAGCACAAGTGGGAATGGACGGGGTCTCCAACAAGGCGTTCAATGACATCAAAGCGGGGTTGATAGACACAACAGTAAGGTCTACTTCCATCCAAGGCGGTGCACGGAACTGGTCGTCGATGCCAGCCCAGTGGGCCTAGCAGCGGTCCTCCTTCAAGGACATGGTCCTGAGGTCTGGAAACCAGTCATCTATGCCAGCAAGGCCCTCACCGACACAGAGACCAGATACGCTCAAATTGAGCGGGAGGCATTGGCCATCAAGTGGGCATGCCAACACTTCCACCTGTATCTGTGCGGCCATGAGTTCCATGTTGTGTCTGACCACAAGCACCGGCTCCCACTTTTCACAGGTTCGTCCCGGCTGGCGCCCCCAAAGATCGAACGGTGGGCCGTGCAGCTGTAGTCATACAACTTTAAGGTCATCTACCGTCCCGGGGCCCACAACCCGGCTGATTATCTATCCCGTCACCCCGAATCCATGGTGCCCTCAGACCCATCGGCGGATGCGTAAACACCGAAGCGTTTGTGAACATGGTGTCACACGGGGTGTTTCCCACAGCCATGTCGCTCGAAGAAATTGGCCGGGCCACCCAAGAAGACCACACTCTGTCCTGAGTGAGAGAGGCGCTGGAGAGTAATGGATGGGCACGCTTCATGGATGGAGCCTGCGTCCTCAGGACGGAAGTCAGCTAGGCCCGACAACAGCTCTGGCAAGTCCGCCATTAACTCAGCGTGGGGGAGCAAGGAGTCATCTTGAGAGGGCACCTGATAGTGGTCCCAGAGAAGGTGTAGAAAGGAATTCTCACACTGGCACACATTTGCCACCAAGGGATGGCGAAGACCGAGGCTAGGCTGTGGAAAAAAGTCTGATTCCCAGCGATGGAATCCATGGTGGAAGAGATGGTGAGGCAGTGCCATGCCTGTACGATTACCGGAGGAGATCCAGCACCGGCATCAGTGATCACGGAAGAACCAAGTAAGATCCCCTAGACACACCTCAGCCTAGACTTAGAGAGCTTCCAGGATGGCCGTCACATGCTGGTCATAGGTGACTCATTCTCAAAGTTCCCCATCGTGGAAGTGGTGACATCAATGGCTATTTCCCCAGGTGAAGAGGGTCCTAGAAAAAACATTTGCGATGATGGGGCTACTTAAAGAGGTAAAATCTGACAATGGACCTCCATTCCAGGAGCTAGGATTCCAGGAATACCTTGAGATCAAGGCAATTCGCCAGAGGAAGATCGCCCCGTTATGGCCGCTAGCTAATGGGGAGGTGGAACATCTGATGCAGACACTCAACCGAGCCCTGCGCATCGCTGTAGACGAAGGAGAAGACATTGAAACAGCTCTAGACCAATTCCTTGGTGCCTACCGACAGACCTCTCATAGCACAACAAACTGTGCGCCGGATCATCTACTGAGACAGTGTCCCGTCAGATCCGACGTGGGTGCCCGTGGAGCGGGACAATGAGGAGGTTCAAGCAAGAAGGGAGACAACGAACCCGAAAGCCAGTGAAGCCAGAAGGGCACAAGAACCCCAGCTAAAAGTGGGAGACCGGGTAGTGATCAAAGACCTACACCCCGGCTGGAAGTTCCACACACCCTACGAGTCAGAAGTGTGGACCGTTGTGGGCATTCAAGGGAACATGGTCACTGCTCAAAAGGACAGCACTCTGTAACGAGGAACGTATCCAGTTTCAAGAAGACGGTTGAGAGTGAGCCTGGCCAAGAAGTGTCCGACTATCAGGAGGCACTTCTGAGCTCCTCCCCTCTTGCCTCACCCAGCATGGGGAGTCTGTCGCTGGAGACACCCTGTCGAGCAAGAAAAAAAGTGTTTCCGATGCTGCAGGGTCAGCCCATCCGGACACTGCACCCAAGTTGTCGGCAGGCATTCCGTCCAGTGCACTGGTCAGTTCCAGCTCCCGGAGCCAGAAGTATGGTCTTAGGCCCAATCCATCTTCAAGTCAGAGACTGAAGGACTTCGTGTATACGTCCCCATGTGTTGGGAGGGCTTGGTGGTCTGTAACCGAAAGCAAAGAGGGATGCAGAGAGCCACCCAGGCTCTCTACCATAAATGTTGCCATTTCTTTAATACATACACCCCTCAGGGCGGGCTTGACCCGCGGGGATAAATAAACGGCCGGAAACCGCTCGGGGTCTTCCAGCCACGAGAGTGAAAGCAGTTGTCTTGTGTCTTTATTTCAGTGCTGCTGCAGCCTAGTCATACCCATGCCCCGCTGCGCTACAGGGTCTGCTCTCTCGGCCGCCCTCCCGCTGCTTGTCACGGCTACGCCTCACCACCATCTAGGTTTCAGGCATGTTACCAGTGTTGCGCCGCCAGACTACTACTGGTTCTTGCCGCTGGGCTTGATGCGCCGGCTTGTTTCCTTGGTCGTGCAGCACTCGTGCCACTCAGCTACACTGTCCTTCAGCTGTCTCCCTACGCCAACCCGCCTAAGAGCTCCTGTTAGAACTGGGGGTCTCTAAATGGCAGAGGTAGGTACCACTGTCCAAATAAGGACCCTTGCTTCTAGTCAGAGTAAGGAGGAAACCCTTTGAGATAACCCCTGCTCACCCCCTTGGTAGCTTGGCACGAGCAGTCAAGGCTTATCAAAGGCAATGTGTAAAGTATTTGTACAATAACTCACAGTAACAGTGAAAACACCACAAACTGACTCCACAACAGTTTAGAAAAATAAAGGTATTTAATCTAAACTACACAAGTTCAAAACAACAATAATCCAACATACACAATTCAAGAATATGGTTGCAAAAGAGTTCTTAGGGTTAGCGATGAAATAATCCACAGTTGCTTGAAAAGATCACAGTTGCGTCTTGTTTACCCGCAGTACCTTTGTTAGCGTTAAAAAGTTACAAGCACAGAAGCTATAGCAATGGAAAACAAGCAATGCTTTGCTCCTGAGACCCTGGGGAGGCGTTAGCGACAGCCCCGCTGCAGCAGCGGACGTGTTGCGATGAATCCGGTCTGTATGGGGAGGAAGGCGATGACTTGTATGGATTCTGGTGCGTAGGTTCTGTAGGAAGTTTTCTTCCGCAAAAGCATGATGCGATGATTCTCGGGGGCTGCGACGATCTCTGAGGCGACGATGCACGGTCCAGCAGCGATCTCCTCTCTCGCAGTTCCTTGATGCGATGGTTCTGTGACAATTCTCGTAGCGACGTGATGCGGTGATCTCACCCAGCGGCAACAGGCTCTGCGATGATGTTCGCAGCGGCGGAAATCTTCCCGCTAACGAAGTGTGTGACATATTCAGGCAGCGGCGACAGGTGCCGCGACGATCTCGGTCTTCGTAGAGGCGGGAATTTCCTCACTCCGCCGGATTTTCAATACATTTTCTGTAGCAAAGTCTCTCAAATCTTGGTTTGCAGCTTCCCAACTAAGGTACAACTTCCAGAGGCACCACACATGGGCCAAGCACTCCATGAAGGATAGCAGCCCTTCTATTGTCTCCGCCTCGGGGTTGCAGCCACCACAAGATATTGCAGGTGCGACCTACCCTGGGTCCTCAGCCTCTCACCATCTTCGCCATCTCCGTCCGTCGCCTTGAGGTGGGATCGGTTCTTTACTTTGATTGCATTTTCTCCAGTTTTCTTTGGCAGTGCAGCAGCACTGATGGAGCAAGGTTTCACCTATACCAAAACTTGCTTGTACTCAACCCTCTCTAAATAACGTGTAATATATAAACCAACATATTTTGTTTACTAATATTTACATTTCACAACATTTCTAGTATCTAGGGGAAGCTTTTCTATATGCTTTTACTAATAGTAACTCAAATGCGTTAAAATGGCCGCCACAACGTGGGAATTTTACTGCGCATACGTCTGCCACACTCACGTGGTGTGACATCTTTTCTGCTTGGTGGGAAATCAAAGCTTCTGCGCACTAGTGCAAAAAATGGCTGCTTTAAATCCCACATGCTAATGCGTATGCTGCAGCTTGTATTAAGCTTGTTCGTTCTGCTAAACTATTAAAGCACAAGTTAAAATAAAGTAATGGGATTAGAGTAGAGATAAGTGGTATACAGTGCATTTATTTATTTTTGTATTCTAATATGTTTCTCTTTGATTTTGTTACTAGCTCGTATTTGGGCCTGAGGGGTGTCTTGAATCGCCATTTTGAATTCATACTGCGCATGTGCTCGGAGAAATCAAGAGACCTCGAACTGTGGCATTGAAACTATGCCAGGGATTGTCTTACCCGTGATGCGCTTGGGAACCTCACCCCATGACCTGGGAAAAGGAAGAAGACTAACAAATCTTTCAACATTGTGTGCTAAAATTAAATAATATTGGTGGGTGGAATAAAATCATTGAAAAGTAAATTGGAAAGTGAATTGTGGGTGGGGATTCAATCAATATGAATCAAATTGAAATTACATCATCTTGGTATGGTGTGATGACCTCTCCTCGTCTTTCCAACCAATCATTGAAGGTGAATACATATATTTGCAACATTTAGGGGTGGTACATTGCCCTCAAAATTATATAACTAAGGTAGGTTTAGATAGAGAATTTGTCTGACTTGTCCAATAGATGACCTGTCGCTGACCCAACACACTCAATAGGCGATCGAGAGCAGAGGTGCTGGCGGAGCACTCTGTCAGAAAAATCCATTACCCAGTCGGGGTACTAAATTTGCTAGAGAGGGGTGTGACGCTAGCGTTGCACTTAGCTGAGGTCATCTGTCCTTATCTGCACCTGTCTTGTCCCGTGAGCACCTGATTAGTCAGAAGCTTGGTCCTGGTCCTTTTTGCCCCAGCCCGTGGCCAGGATTGGTCATTGCACCATTCTATTTAAATATAATCTGTGTGGTATGTCCATGTGCTATTTTCCTTTCTCACCCTTCTCAGGTACCAAATGTCTAAAGGTGTTACTGTGATTTTTTACAAACTTTATGTCCTATTGGTTATATTCCTTCTTGTAAAACTTATGGTCACAAGATTATGGCCTTTTCAATTTTGACTACCTGTTTATTCTAACTCTCTGATTCACAGGACTTATAAAGGGTGACAGTGCTTTGTAAGTCATGGTTTACAGGTATAAGTCCTAAATCGGACCTCTGGACAAACTGATAGGGTGACTAAATTAGTAATTGGTTAGGCAGGACCACTAGTTCAAAGTGTGAATGTTATATGGGCCCAAGGTGACTATGGTAAACTGAGCTAGTTGGTCCCTGTTCGCTCTATCAGTATACTTTTCCTGGTAGCATTAGTATGGTTAGGGATTAGTTAAAAATAGGTAGTTATCGTGTATTGACTATTGATTATTGATTGTTTATTGATTTTATGCGCTAACCAAAACTGTTTTCGTGTTGTTAGATGTTGTCTGGAATATCCCGGGATAAAGAAAGCAGTTAGCAAATAGAAGCCATACTGTTGTGAGGTTACTTGCCATGAGGAATAGGTGCTTAAAGTTAGGTAAAACTTGAAGCACATGTTAGGGTTTATTTTTTCTGAGTATAATTGTGAGAGTGATTGGTAGCAAAGACGTTCGCTGGTGAAACTTTGGTCTTATATCACCTAGAAAGGGTAATTCTGAAGGAGTAACAGGTTCTTTTTGCTTAAGTGAAGAGTAAACAAGAGGTTGTTTTACTTGCAGCATTTGAAGAGTAGGCGGAATTAGGTTTACTTGTTGTGAACAAAACTAATCTTTCCTTTGAATTTAGTCAATCAGGCACAGTAGCGAACGTTTCATGTTGTTAATTAATGAAATGCATAATTGAAATTTGAAAGAAATTGAATTGTCGTATTACCTTGCAAAGGAGGGAGTCCGTCGTGGGTGCTGCACTGACGTCACAGAGGACCATGCTGAGATTGGTAGAAACAGCGGGTGTGTAGCCCTGAGAAAATTATAAAGGAGAGGTGAGTGCAGAGAGTAAGATTCACGTCACAGAAAAGCAGCGCAATTATTGGTTAACGTTGCTTGTAAGTCTAAACCTCATTTGGCACTTAAAATAAGAAACGCGCTGGTATTGGAAAAATATTTCTGCAAAAGTAAACAAACTGAGTTAATAGAATTCATCGAAATTTGTACAAAATTAAATAGCGGTATATGTTGAATTTAGATCCAGCAGTTATAGGAAAATATTTAGGATTTGCGAGAAAACAACAAATTAGAGGAAGACCTTATATCATGTACGGAGAACAAAGAAAGATGTTACTTTTTAGTAGAATAAAAAAATATTCAAAAAAAGACAATGTTATTAAAACTAGAGAAGGGATTATTATTCCACCACCAAATACTCCTGCATCATACATGATGGTAGAAAGGGGCTATCACAAATGTGTGTGGTTAGAAAACTGGATAGAATACACTAAGGAAGGCAGTATTTTGGCATTTGCAGAACATGGTACCGTCAATGGTAGAATTTTATACAACTTAAGAAATCGTATGAATAAATTAGATCCCAGACCAAGGTTAATGCAATATGAAGCTTTAGAAGAGTGAGAGACAGAGGCATTTGAGCGAGATAGGTCCCAAAGTGACAGAAATTGGAGTAAGTTTCATCCCAGATTTCCAAAAGAGACAAGAGATAAGAAAATGAAAAGGTGGAGACAGTCCATGCTAGTGGAATGATTATATCCTGTTTTTACCACAGAGAACCCATCAGGAAGTAAAAATACAGGGAAAACAAAAAATGTAATGACTAGTGGTGATTTGGATGATGAATTATTAGATGACTTGTTAATGAAAAATCCACTACCTTACCAAGAAAAAACACAGAGAGTTGCTCCTAGTGCTCTGTTCTTACATCCACCTTTAGTTCCGCAGGTTATACATGAAACCTCATTAGAAAAGGTGCTTCAAGAGAGAGAAAAAGAAGTGTTAAATAAACAGCGTAGTCAATTAATTGAGAACATTTCTCAATTAAATACAAGTCCTGAAGCTCTGACAATACCCGTAACAATAGGTCCTGTAGTTCCTTTGTATGGAAATAAGCAAGCGAATTCTAAAACTCCTGTTCTGACTACACCCATAGTTCAGCCAAGAAAATTGTCAGACGAGGTCTTCCTCAGGATCTGTCGAGTTGATATAGGGGCCCACCTCTCGATACCTCCAATTCTGATTGTAGTAAATACACAGAATATTGAAGTGATCAAGCGAGGGGAAAAGGGTGTTGGGAAAGGAACAGCAGGGAAGGAGATCTGAAAAGGAAAAGTTAGTCAGGGAAGTTGGGTAGGGAACAGCAGGGAAGGAGATCTGAAAAGGAAAAGTTAGTGTTGCAAATCTATACCGATATTCTAAGAACTCTGCAACAGCTTAAAGAACTAAAATTTCACCCCTCAATAAAAGACCTTTTGTCTTTAACCTGGGTTTAACTCCAAATTAACATATATGAAATCATTCCTTTAAATTAAGCATCAAAAGAAAACACATTTGGGTCTCAGATTCAACACTGACAGAATGACACCTTTCTTGTAAATAACCACTTTACAATGACAGTCAAAAATGTCTCTTCGCCTAGTAAAACATAAACTTTTACATGAATAATCTCTAGTGCAGTCTTTACATAAATAATCTCAAGTTCAAAACCTTCACTTGAAAATTCTTTCTTTAACAATATAATTCTTTCTTTTGTAATGTCAATTCGTACTGCGACGGTTATGGATTGCGACCAAAGAAACCATAAGAAAAAGACCCAACAAGTTAGAGCCTAAGCTCTCAGAGAATTATTTCACAGAGAACAAAGAATGTGTAATTTGCGCAGATAAAAGACTCAAAAACACTTTTAAATAAGTTTACTATAATGGACTTTAAATATTGGCGCAGAAAATAGCTTAAAATGTCCTACCTGTACAGTACGACCTACTCTACTGATACACAGGGCGTGGCCGAAGAAACCTAAGCCTCAGATATCCAACTTACTGGTACTGCAAAGGATTCCCAAATGCCTCCACAGCAGGTTGCGCCTTCCCAAAGGACCTTCAAAAGGATTGCCAACCACTTCCAGAAGCAAAGTCCAAGAAAATGCTTCCAAAACTCTGAACTCCACTCAGAGCTACAGGGAGACGCTGCTACACCCTCAAGATCTCTAGAATAGTGAGCAAAGAGGTCTGGGCGTGGTCGCGCACGTTAACGTGGCTACGCCCGATGTTAAACGCGACCGCTTGCCGTTTCTCACGCATTTCGCGTGAGGTTTTCAATACCGCTTGCCAAACCTCACGCATCTCGCGTGAGGTTGCCAAACCTCACTCATTTCGCGTGAGACAGTCAAATCTCACGCATTAGGCGAACTAAGGGGTATAAAGAGCATGTTCCAAGTACATTTACATCACACATCATTATATGCATCAACATATGTTACTGTAGGTTGTGCAAGCGAACCACCAGCGCCCCCTGGAGGGAAAACTGTGAACTTTCCCACACAAATACCTCGAGCATAGCTCATGCCGTGGGGCGGGCCCTAGACCGCAAGCCGCCCTGATATTCCTGACAGTACCTCCCCCTCCCAAGAGCGGTCTAGGGCCCGGCTTAGAAGGATGAAGGAGGTGGAATCTGCGTAACAACCGAGGGGCATGAACATGTTCTGCCGGTTCCCAAGAATCATTCTCAGAACCGTAACCTTTCCAGGAAACCAGATACCATAGTTTCGTGCCTCTGCGTTTAGAATCCAATATCTTCTGCACCTCATACTCCCAATTGCCCTGAATCAGGATCGGTGCAGGTTTGGGGGTTACACCTTGTCTAGCTGGCTTTAACAATGACGTATGAAATACAGGATGAATCCGCAAGTTCTTGGGAAGTTGCAATTTGTATGTCACTGGATTAACTTGACGGATCACTGAATATGGACCAATGAATTTGGGACGAAACATGTTTTTGTGTTTGAATTGTAAGTTCTTAGTGGATAACCACACCTTATCTCCAGAAGAATACATTGGTCCTGCTCGATGACGCTTATCATATTGCTGCTTGTATTTCTCTTTACTTTGTAATAGCCTTTTGTGAATTTTCTGATGAATGTTCTGCATAATTTGCACTGTCTCTTGAACTGCGGGTGCATTGGTCTCTTCTTTGGGCAGATTTAGAGGAATTGTTTTTGGTATATAGCCATATAGGGCCTCAAAAGGAGAGGATCCTGTAGAAGAATGAGGTGATGAGTTATAGGCTATCTCAGCAAACCATAGCAAATCCAACCAAGACTCTTTTGAATCTGTTACATAGCATCGCAAATATTGCTTCAGGGTTTGATTTAATCGTTCGGTTTGACCATCCGTTTGAGGATGATGACTGGTTGACATATTTGACGTGATCTGTAGACATTGACACCATTGTTGCCAGAACTTGGATGAAAACTGAGAACCTCGATCCGATATCAATACTGAAGGCAGTCCATGTAGTTTCACGATATTTTTTAGAAAGATTTGCGCTAACTGTCCAGCTGTAGGCAATTGTTTACAAGCTATGAAATGTGCGTACTTTGTTAAACTGTCTACAACTACCAAGATAACTGAATGTTGACTGTTTTGCGGAAGATTTGTAATGAAGTCCAAGGAAATATGTTCCCAAGGTCTGGTTGGAGTGGGTAGCACTTGCAACAGACCTTTTGGTTTACTGTGATCCGTTTTGAATCTTGCACAAGTTTCACAGTTTTGAGCCATTTGAGTCACATCTTTCTGCAGAGTTGGCCACCAGAATAATCTTTGTATTTTCTCCACTGTCTTCCTCGGACCCGGATGTCCTGCCATTGGATGAGAATGTAACCAACTGAAAACAGTTCTTTGTAGTTCTTTGGTTGGTAGATAGATTTGCCTTCCATGAAATGGTAATCCCTCTTTGATAGTTTGATTCTCTTCCTTATTCTCCCTTTTTTTCCATTGATTAGGAGAGAAGCTTTCGTGTATTTTCTCTAGAAATTGATCGGCTGATATCAAACAAAGTACTTTATCTGGGCTTATGATCGCTTGTGGATCTCCTTCGAACCTGTGCAAAGAAGAATCTTTCCTAGAAAGAGCATCAGCTTTCTTGTTGTCTTGACCAGGACGATAAGTTACTACGAAATCGTATTCTGCAAAAAACATCATCCATCTTAGCTGTCTGGGTGTCAACATTCTGGCTGAGCTCATAAATTGCAAATTCCTATGATCCGTGTAAACGGTTACCGTGAATTTAGCTCCCATGATGTAGTGTCTCCATTCTCTGAAGGCTTCTAGGATAGCAAGTAACTCTTTTTCTGCGATGATATAGTTTTGTTCGGCTGAGTTCAATTTTCGTGACATGTATGCCACTGGATGCATTTGACCAGTTTTAGGATGCCTTTGAGAAAGAATAGCTGCAATTGCCACATATGACGCATCTGCTTCGATTATGAAAGGTTCTTTAACATCCGGGTGCATTAAAATTGGAGCTGCTGTGAACGCCTTTTTTAGTTTCTGAAATGCATCATTTGCCTCGGAAGACCATTCAAATTTTACCTTTTTTCTCAGTAATCTTGTGATAGGAGCTACTACTGCAGAAAAGTGATCAATAAATCAACGGTAAAAGTTTGCAAAACCCAAAAAACATTGTACATCCCGGACTGAAGTTGGAATAGGCCACTCAGCTACTGCTTGGATCTTTCGATCAGTCATTTTCATTCCTGTTGGGGTGAGTAGGACACCTAAAAATTCCACTTCAAATACATGAAAGTCACATTTTGTTAGTTTACAATACAAATTATGTTTTTGTAGGGTTTTCAAAACTTGTTTTACATGGCCTTCATGTTCTTCCACAGAGTTTGAGTAGATTAAAATATCATCGATATAGACGATAACAAATAGATCTAAAATTTCTCGTAAGACATCATTGAGGAAGAATTGGAATGCTGCTGGGGCGTTACAGAGACCGAATGGCATTACCAAGTATTCAAACAGACCATATCGAGTTTTGAATGCAGTCTTCCACTCGTCTCCTTGTCGGATTCGTACCAAGTGATAAGCCCCTGTGAGATCAAATTTGGTATAAATCACTGCTGTCTTGACTTGATCCAAAAGGACAGGGATTAACGGCAATGGATATTTATTTTTGATGGTTATTTTATTCAGCGCCCTATAGTCGATGCAAGTTCTCAATTCCCCATTCGCTTTTGGAATAAAAAACAAAGGGGAGGCAGCTGGAGACTTAGAAGGACGGATAAAACCATTTTCTAGATATTGGTCTAGATAGTCTCTCAAATGTTGGTTTTCTTTTTCTGATAATGCGTAAATTCTACAATTGGGTACACATGATCCTGGCAGAAGATCAATCTGACAATCATAGCTTCGATGAGGTGGAAGTTTTGCTGCTTTCTCTTCACTAAACACCTCCTGAAATTCTCTGTATGCTTTGGGTAAAATTGTCTCTTTTTCTTCTGCAGTTGCGATTTTACTTACAATTGGTTCCAAGATTTTTAAACAAGATGACTGACAAAACTCTGAGAGGAATACAAGTTCTCTTTTTTGCCAATCGATTAGAGGATTATGCAAGCAGAGCCAAGGCATGCCCAAAATAAACCCATATTGAGGAGCTTGGATCACATCGAATTGCACTTCTTCTAAATGTCTTTGTTTCTTTGAATCCTCACAGATCATAACCACTTTTGAGGTTTGCATTGTAACTGGCCCTCCGGACAAAACCTTCCCATCGACTGCTTGGACAATTTCTGGAGTTTCTTTTTTCTCGCAAATGATACTTAGTCTCTGTACAGTGTCTAGATCAACAAAGTTCCCAGTAGCACCAGAGTCAATTAAAACTTCCATTTGCCAAATCTTAAGAGTTACTTGAATTTGTACTGCTAACCTGAAATGAGCTTTGTAATTGGACACACAAGAGTTTATGGAAGGGTAAGCGATGGTACCCAAGAGATCCCCTTCTAAACATCTCGGGCAAACTAGTTTTCCGACGTTTGATCTGTTTTTTCTAGGATTGCCGCCTTGTTTGCACTGAAGGACTTAGTTTTTGGCTTCATCAAGCAATCCTTCACGAAATGTCCTTTGCGACCACAGTAAAGACATTGTCCATTTTTGCGTCGGGTTTCTTTTTCTTCCTTAGATAATGGTTGTCTAAGAGCTCCGATCTCCATTGGTTCTGAACTGGATTCGGAGTGAGATAGTTGAGTCCGAGATCTAGGTTCATTCTTCCAATTTGGCTTCTCGCTCTTTCTTTTATCTGACCTTCTTTCAGAGAGCCGATGATCCAGTCGTAAGGTTAGATTAATCAAATCCGAACATGCAGTTGGTTGTGGATCAATTTGTGCAAGAACATCTTTTAACTCATCCCGCAAACCCTGATAAAAAAGAGCAGCTCTCTTTTCTTCTGGCCAAGAGGTTTCGGCCACCAGTCTGTTAAAATGGGACAAATAAGAAATAAGGTCTCTGTTTCCTTGTCTTAATTGCAATAATTCCCTGTCTGCAGATAAAGTTACAGTTCGCCTATCAAACACCTTTTCAAATTCCCCTACAAAACGTCTCCAGTTATATAATAAGGCACTATCCTGTCTGACCAATGGAACCGCCCAAGTAGCGGCATCTCCAGACAGGTAGGATATAAGGAACGCAATCCTAGATTGAGGAGTGGGAAAGGCTGCAGGTCTGCAAGAAAAGTGCAACTCAATTTGTGTCAAGAAGGTTTGCACCTTAGAAGGATCTCCAGTAAAACGTTCTGGGGATGCTAAAGGAATTTGCGGGGGTACAGTAACAGAGATATTAGTGGGAGCTCTTGAACCTGTATCCTGAACTTCATCAGGCAATGGTGTATTCTGAAGTTGAATGTTATCCACTTTCTCAGCCAATAACGCAGTTGCATTCATGGTTTCATTTAGATCAGTTTGCATTTTTACAATTACCGCCATTAAATCATCTAAGGTGGCCATTATAGCAACTCCGACAGATCAGGAGGAAAAGAATTCGTGGGCTCACTATTCTGTCAGACGAGGTCTTCCTCAGGATCTGTCGAGTTGATATAGGGGCCCACCTCTCGATACCTCCAATTCTGATTGTAGTAAATACACAGAATATTGAAGTGATCAAGCGAGGGGAAAAGGGTGTTGGGAAAGGAACAGCAGGGAAGGAGATCTGAAAAGGAAAAGTTAGTCAGGGGAGTTGGGTAGGGAACAGCAGGGAAGGAGATCTGAAAAGGAAAAGTTAGTGTTGCAAATCTATACCGATATTCTAAGAACTCTGCAACAGCTTAAAGAACTAAAATTTCACCCCTCAATAAAAGACCTTTTGTCTTTAACCTGGGTTTAACTCCAAATTAACATATATGAAATCATTCCTTTAAATTAAGCATCAAAAGAAAACACATTTGGGTCTCAGATTCAACACTGACAGAATGACACCTTTCTTGTAAATAACCACTTTACAATGACAGTCAAAAATGTCTCTTCGCCTAGTAAAACATAAACTTTTACATGAATAATCTCTAGTGCAGTCTTTACATAAATAATCTCAAGTTCAAAACCTTCACTTGAAAATTCTTTCTTTAACAATATAATTCTTTCTTTTGTAATGTCAATTCGTACTGCGACGGTTATGGATTGCGACCAAAGAAACCATAAGAAAAAGACCCAACAAGTTAGAGCCTAAGCTCTCAGAGAATTATTTCACAGAGAACAAAGAATGTGTAATTTGCGCAGATAAAAGACTCAAAAACACTTTTAAATAAGTTTACTATAATGGACTTTAAATATTGGCGCAGAAAATAGCTTAAAATGTCCTACCTGTAGAGTACGACCTACTCTACTGATACACAGGGCGTGGCCGAAGAAACCTAAGCCTCAGATATCCAACTTACTGGTACTGCAAAGGATTCCCAAATGCCTCCACAGCAGGTTGCGCCTTCCCAAAGGACCTTCAAAAGGATTGCCAACCACTTCCAGAAGCAAAGTCCAAGAAAATGTTTCCAAAACTCTGAACTCCACTCAGAGCTACAGGGAGACGCTGCTACACCCTCAAGATCTCTAGAATAGTGAGCAAAGAGGTCTGGGCGTGGTCGCGCACGTTAACGTGGCTACGCCCGATGTTAAACGCGACCGCTTGCCGTTTCTCACGCATTTCGCGTGAGGTTTTCAATACCGCTTGCCAAACCTCACGCATCTCGCGTGAGGTTGCCAAACCTCACTCATTTTGCGTGAGACAGTCAAATCTCACGCATTAGGCGAACTAAGGGGTATAAAGAGCATGTTCCAAGTACATTTACATCACACATCATTATATGCATCAACATATGTTACTGTAGGTTGTGCAAGCGAACCACCAGCGCCCCCTGGAGGGAAAACTGTGAACTTTCCCACACAAATACCTCGAGCATAGCTCATGCCGTGGGGCGGGCCCTAGACCGCAAGCCGCCCTGATATTCCTGACAAAAATAGACCCTAATAGTTGATGATCAAGCAAGTGAGTGCGAGTCGGTAATTTCCCTAATGTATTTACCTATACGAGAACCAGTAAGTGATTCGATCAGGAAAATTACACCCCCATGTTCAAAAGAGGTACAGAATGAAACATCCTCGGGAACGAGGCATGCAACTGTAGTAAGTCCAGAAGAATTAGACAGATGGACTCGAAATATAGAAAAGCCTAAAGCACAGTCAAAAGTATTGGATATGTTCAAATTAGGGTGGACTTAGAAGAAATGGTAGCAGGGAATGTGGTATTGGACAGACTGAACTCATTTGATGAAGATGAAATATTGTTTTATGCAGAAGTACTGCTCGCAATACAAAGATATATCATGCAAAATTAATGAATTTGGCTTTGGAAATGGGAATTGACATTGGCAAACCAAAGGTATTACAGAAACCATATTGAGCTGAATTTTCTGACAAAGATTTGGAAAACATGAATGTGTCAGGTAGTAAATTGCAGATAAAAGAATTGTTGACGTTTTTGCAAAAATGGGGAGATTTAGACAAATGGAAACTTAGATGGACAAAGAAAAAGGAAGAAGCACAGGCAAATAAAACGTCTTCTGAATATTTAGTAATAGAAGCAGAAAAAGTCAAAAGGTTGTGTCCAATGAGAGAAGTGCCAGGAGGAGGGTATGTACATGTTCCATGGTCCTGACAGGATATTTGATCATTTACTAATGATTTCCCAAAGCTCAGAGAAAAACCTGTATAATGGTACCGAAAAGTCAAAAGGTTTGTGAAGGTGTCGAAAGTATTGTTAAAAGATTTAGATGGTTTATTTGACATTGTTGTTCCAGCTGATTTGTGGTCTGAGTGCAAGATCACTGTAGATTGGCCTGATGATGAATACCTTAGAGACCAAAAGACAGGAGCTCCTTCAGGGGAGGTAATGTAAAAATACAACCAGGTGATAACGTACTTAAAAGGGAAAATTCCCCCCAAAGAAACTAATTGGACTAAAATAGACAGAACTACCCAACATTAAGATGATCTGTACATGCATATTATGAACGTCTCTTGCAAGTATTTAAACAGTACAGTGGTTTAGAAAACATTGATAATAAGGACATGACTCATTTTATTTATCGTTTTGTGTCTGGATTAAAACCTGAAATTTCCTAGACAATTAAAAAAGAGCATTAACTGTATTGGCAAGCAAAGCCTGTCAATGAAAATCCCAAGTATGCAAAATACTGTGAGGATGAAATTGATAATAAACGAAAGAAATTGGAAGAAAAGGTAACGTGGGATCAAGTTAAAATGGCTGAACAACAGGAACTTCAGTTAAGTCAGCAAGCAAATAATCAGAGAAGAGGGGATGGCCAAATTGAAGGAAGTGGGAGCAAACCCAGAGGGAAAATGAGTAAAGAAGAAGCGAAGAAAAAGTTTCCTTGTCACGGGTGCAGAAAATTAGCGCATTGGTTAAACAAGTGTAAATTAATACAAACTAATAATGTCCAAACTCAAAATTTAAATCCACAGACGCAGAATGAGGTGTCAATGAGACAGCCGCAACAGGTAATACAGAATCAATTGCCTCAAGCCCCTATGCCAGATTTTGTGAGTCAACCCAAATACAGTGTGGACACCGGTTTTCGGGAGGGAAGTGGTAAGAAAAATACAATAATCCCACAGTTTCTTTTACAGGACACATTTTTTGAGACAGAGGATGATACATATTGATGGTGCCTGAGAGGTAGGGAAGATGATTGCGTACTTGGCGCATCCTTACCGGTAGATCAGTCAGGTCCTTACATTGAAGGGAAAGTGGAGGAAAATGATGTTACCTTTTTGTTGGACACTGATGCCACCCGTTCTACAGTAAGAACAGCAGATATCCCAAACCTACCCCTCTCAGGAGAAGCGATCCAAGTTGTGGGCATTTCAAATAAACAAATTAGGACCCCTGTCACAGAACCTATGAAAGTTTGTATTGGCAACTTCTGAGAAATGCACAAATTCGTAGTGTGTGATTCTAGCCCTGTTCATTTGCTAGGAAGAGATTTACTGTGCAAAATGAACTGCACAATCTTTTGTACACCAAATGGTGTTGAAATTCAGACCTCGGAATAAGACGGAGTGTATAAAATTATGCTAGCCAGACAAGAAACAGAAGTAAAAAAATGTGCCTTGAAGATTTACCAGGTGAACTAAAGACTTTTGTAAATCCTGACGTGTGGGATTTTACTGGGAAAGAGGTAGGCCTAATGGCAGATGTCGATCCCATAAAAGTAACAGTGAAAGAAGGTGCAATTTACCCAAACATTCGACAGTACAACATGAGTCCCGAAATAAAAGCAGGAGTTGCGCAAGAAATAGGGTGTTTGGTTGAACAATGTATTCTGGAAGAAATAATGAGCAGTCCATGTAATTCACCTATAATTGGCATAAAGAACCCAACAGGAAGTACAGGGTGGTCCAAGACCTGCGTAAAATTCATAAATATATTGTCCCATGTTGTCCAGTAGTACCAAATCCAGCTGTGATTCTGTATCAAATACCATGGGGAGCTGGATGGTTCACTGTGATTGATTTATGCCATGCTTTATTTTCCATCCCGCTGCATCCAGAGAGCAAATTTTTATTTTCGTTCAAATTTGACGACCATGGAAATCATGTCTTTCAGGGGTATACAGAAAGTCCATCCATCTTTAATCAGATTTTGAAAAAGTGCATTGAATCACTGGTACTGCCTGGAAAATCTGTTCTGGTGCAGTCTACAGATGACCTATTATTGGCATCGAGAACAAGAAATGACTGTGTAATTGATCCCATTGCATTGCTGAACCATTTAGCAAAAGGTGGACATAAAGTATCTCCAGAGAAATTGCAATACTGTACCACCTCAGTAAAGTATCTGGGACACCAGATAGAAAGAGGAGTCAGGAGAGTGACATCTGAAAGAATCAAAATAATTCAGAACATGAAATTACCCCAGACTCAGAAAGAAATCAGAATGTTTCTCGGAGTTGTAGGTTATTGCAGGCAGTGGATTGTGGGATTTGCAGTGCTTGCGAAGCCACTGACTCAAATGACAAAGAAACAAGCAAAAGATCCAGTCGAGTGGGATGATGAAGGTATGACTGCCTTTTTAAAATTGCGTAATAGTCTGTGTGAAGCTCCAGCAGTAGGGATGTCAGATTATTCAAAAGAATGTGTACTTTTTTGTGACACAAGAGACAATTGTGAACTTTCAGTCCTAACCCAGACCCATGGGTTAATACGACAACCTGTGGCATATTTTTATGCAACATTGGACCCAGTGGCCTCTGCACTGCCCGGTTGTCTAAAAGCAGTATCTGCAACATGCATGAGTCTTCAGCAAAGTGAATCCATTGTCATGGGACATCCTGTAACAGTGCATGTTCCACATTCAGTCGTGATTCTGTTAACCAGAACACATACTCAGCACCTAACACCTAGTCGGATGACTAAGTATGAAAGAATTATCCTTGGAACAGAGAATGTGACAATAGTGAGATGTACTATTCTAAATCCAGCAACCTTGTTGCCTAATTCTCGCTTTGAGGAAGTCAGAGAGGAAGTCGAACATGATTGTATCGACTTAACTGAAACCTCGCGCAGACATGCAGGAAGAACCTAAAAAAAAAACCAGACCATGAGTTATTTGTGGATGGCTCGTGTATGCGCCATGAGGAAGGAGGACTAAGCGCTGCTTTTGCTGTATGCACTTTATCGAACATAGTTGAAGCATCCTACTTACCAGGAGTCTAGTCTGCACAAGGAGCCGAACTGATTGCTTTAATAAAAGTATGCAGAATTGGAGGAAATTGGAAAATAACCATTTACACTGATAGCCGGTATGGTTATGGAGTTGTGCACAACTTTGGCCAGCTCTGGACAACCGGTAATCATTATGCTGACCAAGTGGTTCAACATTGTGCAAAATATAAAATGGCAATAAACAAGAAAATTGAAGCATGTGGAAACAGCTGCCAACTTATGCTTTTGTGTGGTGTGAATACATGGGAGGAAGTAAGAGATTTACAAGGTGAGGCAGATCCCAAAGAAAAGGAAGACTGGCAGAAAATAGGGTGTCAAGTGAGACGTGAAGATGGCATAATAGTCTACCTAGATGGGAGACCAGTGTTACCTGACTGTATGATTGCACCAATGGCCAGAATGTACCATGGTGACACACACTTAGGGAGAGATGCAATGGTGAGGTTGTTTAAACGGGACTAGTTCAATGCAAAGTTCAGGAACGTAGCAGAGAGTCTTTGCCAGAGATGCCTTACATGTCAACAATAAAACCCTGGAAAGAACTCTGTAGTGTGCCCTGGGAATATTGGGAAAGCAAAAGGCCCTTTCATTAGACTACAAAATGATTTCATTCAGTTACCTGCGTGTCGAGGATTAAAATATATCCTGGTTATTGTCTGCCTGTTTTCAAAATGGGTGGAAGCATACCCTACTCCCAGGAACAATAGCATAACTGTGGAAAAACTTTTCTTAAGGGAACTCATTCCAAGGTTCTGTTTTCCAGTAACGATTAGGTCAGACCGAGGAAGGCACTTCAATAATGAAATAATCAGTCTAATCTGTGAAGCATTCAAATTGAGCAAAAACTGCACTGGGCATAACGCCCAGAGGCTTCTTGAGTGGTAGAACAATTAAATGGCACCATTAAAGCAAGATTGGGAAAGATGTGTGTATCTACCCAATTGGAATGGCCTGATGCTTTACCTATTGTCCTGATGGGTTTCAGAAGCATTCCAGACAAGAAAACAGGCTTGAGTCCCCATGAGATACTCATGGGAAGGGCAATGAGGCAAGCAAGTGTGCAAGGACATCAGCTGTTAACTATATCTGATGATTTAGTGTTGGAGTACTGCAAAGAGTTGGCTCACCAAGTGCATTCTATGTCTCACCAGGTTGCGGAAGACGCAGAAGCCAGACATTCAACTCCAGCACATGACTTGAACCCTGGAGATTGGGTTGTGATAAAGAATCACACTCGAGAATCTTGCCTAGCACCAAAGTAGGGAGAGCCACAGCAAGTGATATTGGTTACCACCACAGCTGTAAAGTGCAAGGGAATCCCAAACTGGATCCATGCCAGCCATACCAAACGGATCCAGAACCTGACGAAGTTGAGGCTGAAGGTTGTGTAGCTTAAGGGTCTCAAGAAGTTGATCCCGAAGTAGTTGACGAAGAACAACCGAGCACCAGTCAGGATGAATGGATCCCAGCGGTTGACATACCTGAAATCAGAGTGATAACAAGAAGCCAAACATATTTAGATAGTTAGGTTGACAGTAAGGATGAGATAGGTATAGAAGAACGTACTAAGATTACAAAAATCCAAGCCAATGGTAATCGTGAGGAGGACCAGATAAGGAAAGATAAGGAAAGAGCAATATACTCAGACCAACGACACACCCACCAGAACTCAATTGTCTGAGAAGGGACAGATAGGTACCAGTCAAAACGCACAGGCGGAAGACAATCAAGAATCTGCAAGACCTGTGCATGACCAGACAGGATTAGTCAAAGGGATTTAGGATGAAGAAAAATGTCCAGGCCCAACACAGTCATATCCTGAATCAAGTAAGATTAGGATAGAAGGATCAATACAGGCAGAAGGGCCAACTGTATTAAGCCCTGGGGTAAGTGAGTTAGAGAGGAAACCTGAAGTTGATGAAAATCAAGTTGTGCCAACTTAAAGAAAAGAAAACAAAAGAGCACTTGAAGAATCAGAAAGCACAGTGCCAGCCAAAAGATTCAGAAAAGGTGATAAATGGCCTGGTTTTGTTAAAAGACTGAAATATTGCTTAGTGACTATAGATGAAGAACCTGAGCAGGTGAACGAAGTCCACTCCTGAAAAAATATTGGATGCTAAAATGAAATAATATTGGTGGGCGGAATAAAATCATGGGAATGTAAATTGTGGGTGGGAATTCAATCAATATGAATCGAATTGAAATTACATCATCTTAGTATGGTGTGATGACCTCTCCTTGTCTTTCCAACCAATCACTGAAGGGGAACACATAGATTTGCAACATTTAGGGGTGGTACATTGCCCTCGAAATGTAGGTTTAGATAGAGAATTTGTTAGACTTGTCCGAATAGCTGACCTGTCACTGACCCTATGCACTCAATAGGCGATCGAGAGCAGAGGTGCTGGCAGAGCACTCTGTCAGAAGAATCGATTACCCAGTTGGGGTACCAAATTTGCTAGAGAGGGGTGTGATGCTGGCTTTGCACTTAGCTGAGGTCACCTGTCCTGATCTGCACCTGTCTTGTCCCGTGAGCACCTGATTAATCAGGAGCTTGGTCCTGGTCCTTTTTGCCCCAGCCCATGGCCAGGATTGGTCATTGCACCATTCCAGGTAAATATAATCTATGTGTTATGTCCATGTGCTATTTCCCTTTCTCACCCTTCCCAGGGACCAAATGTCTAAAGGTGTTACTGTGAATTCTTACAAACTTTATGTCCTATTGGTTATATTCTTGCTTGTAAAACTTATGGTCACAAGATTGTGGCCTTTTCAATTTTGACTCAGAAAATCTCTCATAGATAAAGGTTTTAAAACTTTCCCTGAGTCTGTGGTTATTATAAGAAAGATAAATGTTTTTAAATACTACCTGTTTATTCTAACTGTCTGATTCACAGGACTTATTAAAAGGTGACAGTGTTTGGTAAGTCATGGTTTACAGGTATAAGTCCTAAATCGTACCTCTGGGCAAACTGATAGGGTGACTAAATTAGTAATTGGTTAGGCAGGACTACTAATTCAAAGTGTGACTGTTATACGGGCCCAAGGTGAGTATGGTAAACTGAGCAAGTTGGTCCCTGCGCGCTCTATCATCACTACACAGAGGAGATGTTGGTTTTCCTTCTTTTGCGGTACGATATTGCGGCAATTGAAGGATATTGTGTCGATTGGTCACTTGATCCAGCGGAGCTGCACTAAGGTGCAGCCATCTTGCTGTTCGCCGCCTAGTGCCTTCCACCCCGTGTTTATCTATTCTAGTTGTTTCTAAAGTGCTCCTAGGTTCCCATGGGCCAGACTCGCCCCATCCATAAGTGGAGGTAATGACAAGGCACACAGTGCAACCAGCATGGACAGCCAATAGCACAGTTTAGTACTTCGGAGCTGCAAAAGCAGACCTTTTCCATGAAAAAAAAATGTTTTGCCTGCGACAACAATATAGTTCTCACACGGTTCCTGCATCGAATTCTTATTGCCTGACTTTAAAAAACAGTAAAAAAGGAATAGAGTTCTCATCTAGAATGTATAAACTTGCATTATTTATGGTTCAGTTCTAGCTGATCCGATTTTCTTTCACTTACCTGCATTGTTGAATCTTTGTGTATGAAAGTCCCGATTACAGGGAGTGAATGTACTGGTATAATGACTGTCAGGGCGGAGAAGATGTCTCCTCGTTGGAGTTATTTTTAGCTCCTTGTGTTAAGGCTTTTCTTCAGAGGTATTGTACTGAACTTGGTGGGAAGTTAAAAAAGAAAATATCTGAAGAACCATTTATCCATTGCTCTGCCTTTTTCCCCTTTTATGATGCCTTTCATAAAAAAGCAGTTTTTGAACAACAGTTAATGCAGTGTGGAATTTTTCTTTCCGTTGTGTCACTCTTTTCCAGATTTTTTACTTTTTAATTGACATCTCACCACGTTGAAATTCCTTCTTGCATTTTTATTAAAAGCATTCAATGCTCAAGAACAAGTTAACATTAAAATATGAACTTTGTAAACGCCTCTTTCACCCACTCAGCCATCCTCAGTACAAAACACAGAAAATCATTCATCAATGTAAAGGCACTTTTAGTTATAAGCCTGAGGCATCTGCTTAATCAATACTTGTTATTCAGATATTCAATATAGCACAGACCTACCTCTAGGGATCAGTAAAAGGGCTTTACAGCGAACATTTTCACATTACCAGTCGCTTTTCCAGCAGAATAATCCATAGGGCTGAAAAAAGACCCAATTCACCAGGCTGTGACGGTGCTGACACGTCACATTTCAACCGTATTTAAAATTTGAGGAACTAATACATGAAGTTATTTCCCCAAATTTCCATGAATTTTTGGTTAAGTGCCGAGTCATTCTTAGTAAGACTAGCAATGAGCTCCAGGAATCAGATTCTGAAACACATCTGACAGGGGTGAAATACATTAGGAGTGTCCTTTACCTAAAATGGTGTGCTTCTGCAGGTTTGGTTTCTGCTGCAAACATAATGCTATGTTTTGAACCAACAAATGCAGCTTACACAAGCACAAAAATATGCATGCATTGTCTCATATGCAAACCATATCAATGAATCAAGGGGAAAAGGCTCACTGTTAAAACATCTCGGAGTGATGAATTGGATGCAAGTGAGGCTATTCATAATGGTGAGGCAAGTGAGAGGAGTCACAACAGTGAGGGTGGTTCCTTTTTCAAAGCAAAGTTCTCTTTTGAGTATAAGTAGATCATAGATCGATTTGGAAGACTTCTCAGTGTCCTTAAAATAGTTTATTGGATACTCCCATGTGAGAATGGGATATTGATAGAGAGGTGTGGATGACCCCATTAGGCAATAACCACAATCCTTGTCATGGTGACCCACAGCAGTCACTAAACTAACTGGTGCTTAACCCTCTGGTAACTTGTCACTAAAGCAGGCAGGCTTAACATACAGGCAAGGTGTAAAGGTATTTAGGCATTGCTCAAACAGTAATAAAGTAAAAACACAACACAAGAAAAATCCCAAACCAATTTAGAAACATACAGTAAATTTTAATAAATAAAATGATACATGAACTTCAAAAATGCAATCAGTAGAACCAAAGATATTGGATCTTAGTTTTTAGTAGAAATAGCACGTAGAAGCAGAAAGCACCACTCTCCGTTATGTGGTCGCGCTAGAGTCACAAGTCACAATATCATACCAAATGTGATGGTGTGCAGACCGGATTTAGGGTCAGGGACTAGGTTAGTCCTACTAAAGAGTTACCTTCTCAATTCTGGTGCAAAGAGTTCCGTTTCTTGGTAGAGGCCACCTGGAGGAGGCTTTCAGCAATAAGATCAGGTCAAGCTTTGGAAGTGGTAGTTACTGTATCATGAAGAGCCAGTTGTTGCTGGAGCTTCACATTGCCTGTTTGATGTCGGTGCAAAAAGCAGGTCTTGATGAAAATGTTCATTGGTAGTCATTGCGGGAAGCAGAGTCTTGACATAAGTGGGCCCAATCATGGTCGTTAAGAGCCCAACTTCAGGATTGTCATCATTTTCTTCTTGGAGGAACTTCCAATGATGACATCCAAGGATCCAGGACCTATGGATACCTCTTGGCATTCAAGTCTCGCTCCAGCAGAGGTCGGTAGCTGGGCTCAGGAAGGTCCAGGTGCATCTTGTGAGCTACACGCACGCTTAGCGCATAACTCTGTTGTGTTTTTTTCATTTGAGGACGCTGTTCAGTTTTACTTGATGCAATTGATGTACGCTAAAATCTCTATGTGTAATCACGTAGGTTAGTTTGCATGACATTAGTTTGAAATTTTCCTTTTTTCACATGTATAGTTGTTCAATCAGCAGTTTTATTTATTGTATGTATTTTGTGAGTCGATTTCAGGATTCTGCATAATTTTACGTTCCACATTAATTTATACAATTCCCACAGTTTGTTTGAGCATGTTTGATACTGTTTTAGTTCATTGTTGGTTCTGATGTGACCTTGTATCACTATAGTTACCTCTAAGGAAGGGCAGTTTGCTCGTAATGCATTGGGTCCATATATTCCATTTTGAATTAAGAGGAATGGTGAAACGCCAAGTGTTTTGAGAAAAGCTTGGCCAGCATCTCAGTTAAACTTATATGTTGGAACTTGGAATGATGAAGACGTACAGTTTATGTAATCGTTACCTATGGATTAGAAAGCATTAAAAAGGAAGAAACCACTGAAATTTCCAGATTGTAACATTTCATTTTCGTTGGCTGTGCATCATGGGTCTGGGAGACCTGGTGAGGCCCCAGCTTCTTTCATATTCACAAGTGTACGGACGTAGCGCGTTCCAGGGTTGCGAGCCTATACATGGACTTTGAGCATTATAAAAGATCTTGGAAATTTGGTGTGCATTCTACCACTATGATCTACAAAAGGTTTCTTTTGCCAGATCTAAATGGCAATTTAAAACTGCACAACAGACCGCAGTGGCAGTTTTGAGACATGTTTTAAGGAGCTAATTTAGTGGGTGACACAATGAGTACTGCTGCCAACTAGTAGCATTTAATTTGTGGCCCGGGTACATGTAGTACCATATAATAGGGGCTTATCAGCAGTTTAAATGTGCCAATTAGGTGTATGCCAATTTTACCATGTTTGAGAGATAGAGTACTAGTACTTAACCACTGGTTAGTAGCAGCGACGGCTCGTGGAGGGAGTTACGGTGGGGCAGGAGGGCGGGGAGGGGGAGGGGCAGGGTGGAGGTTGCTAAAAACCGGCATATGGATAATTGCAGGTAAGTAAACAATTTAATTAATAAAACGAATTTCGTAGCTCGCACTGCATTGCATTTTGCGATGCAAGGCGCACTACGAAATTCGTTTTATTAATTAAATTGTTTACTTACCTGCAATTATCCATATGCCGGTTTTTAGCAACCTCCACCCTGCCCCTCCCCCTCCCCGCCCTCCTGCCCCACCGTAACTCCCTCCACGAGCCGTCGCTGGTTAGTAGGCAGAAAGTGCTCAAAGTTTTAATATAGCCTTATAGCCCGGTGTAGCAGGCTATACCGGCTATTAAAGGCCCGCTACCGCGTTAATGGCCCGAGCCGTAGGCGTAGGGCTATAAGGCTATTAGAATATTCTACCACTAGAGGACAGAATGTTCTAACAAATAAAACAAAGGCGTCTCGAAGCTCGAGGGGATTTAAATCCCCTCGAGGTCCGAGAGGTCTTTGTAAAACAATGGAATGTTCTCTGCGGGCCTTTACTGCCCCGTAGAAGCAGGGAGCACATTCCAATGCTCTAATTCCAAATAAAATGAGTTTAACAAAAAACAGGGGGAGAGGACAAAAAAATGGGGAAATACGGCAAAGATGTCAGGTCGAACATTACTGTACAGCAAAACCTTGTCTTCACAGACCCGGTCCAACATAGCAGTAGCAGCAACTCGTGGTGCTAACTTTGTTCTTAATGTATGCAGCAGATTTTATTATTGGGTGGTATACGTTAACATAGAGAACACTGCTTTGCCTGAACAGATTTACCCCCACACATATTCAACAATGAAAGCAAATAGCATACTACACTTTGCACCTCTACATTACACACAAACACATGCGTGCATGGATGCACACACACACATACATACATACATTGATACAGTTGTTAATAGTACCTCTTATGGTTTAGTTAGAGTTTCCACTGAAAAAACAGTTTTTATAAATAGAATTTGCACTAAGAAATCAGCATGAATGTTTCAGAAAAAAAGTTTATTCAATTTGGGTTCAGTTTGGCAGGTTAGCACAGATCTTTCAATGGGAGAGCTCATGGTCAAAAAAGTAACTTTTCTCATTTTAACTCAATAGTCCATAACCTTAGGTGCAATGGTTTAACGTTCCAGGCATTTCTAACTTTTAACCCTTTCAAGCCCACCAGAAACATTTTTGTGGGGATATTTTCTAACATATTACTGAATGAATTTGCACCACAACGAGCAAAGCACTTCCTTGGCTTTCACGCCACTTTTGGTGCAATTGCAATGAGCATTTGTTTCTGTAGCAGAGAGAAGACTACTATGGGAGTTAAAATTAGAAACAATGCTTTTTTGATTTCTCTCCTTTAAGAGTTCCCCTTTTGACACATGTGCATGGAATTCAAAAGAACAAGGGTAAACTAAACAAGATAGGTCTTGTGCAGATTCATAAAACTGAGCCAAAGTTATTTGCAAATCAAAAATCTATTGAGCTCCCTTTAATTTTGCCCTCCCTTGTTGGATCTGCATGAACCCTGAGATTACTGCACTGGGTTAACCCGTTAACTTGATAACTTGTTAACAGTCTTCCAATTTCATACAGCTTCATTTGACAGTAACTAAGGGGCATATTATCAAGGGGGTTTATCTCCGCTTTTTTGGCTTTAAAAGCCAAGAAAGTGGAGATAAAATGATCTCTCCATTACCTAGCTGTCGCTAACACCAGTTAGCGACAGCTAGAAGGAGATAGCGACCATGTAAATGTAAATGTACAGGAATTTATATAGCGCAAATCACTGAGCGGTTTCTAAGCACTGGCTTAGGGAACCCGCCCTGATATTCCCCTGTGAGATAACCCCGGCAGGGTATCTGCAAGGTGAAAGCCAGGCATCCCGCCGCGAGGGGCCGTTGTGGAGATTAAGCAAGCTATTGCCCAGAGTCGCAGAGTGTGAACCCGTGAATCGAGTAGGCACCGGAGCGAGAATTGTTGAGTCCATGGACATTTTAGGACTCAAGACCCCGCCGAGCCAGGAATTGAACCCTGGTCCCGGGCTGACCTCTGCTTCCAGGTCTGCCTCCTCTAACCAGTGAGCCACACTTCTCCACCATCTTGGGCCCCGCTTTGCATGTCAGTGATATTTATCACTAATGACATGCAAAGATGTTAGCGACTGGAAACAGTCGTTAACATCGCTATCTCCTATTACCAACTTTTAGAGATATTCGCGCTAAGGGCGAATATCTCCAAAAGCTTAAACCTGCCCCTGAGCAGTTCTTAGCCATGTTATCCAATGGTAGGTGGATAACATGGCTAGGAGCATTAGCTCGGTAATGCATGAATATCGCGGACTTTTCAGAGATATTCATGCATTTTGGGCGATTTTTATCGCTTAGGAGATAAACCTTGATAATAGCAAGGTTCCTAAGCCTTTAGCCTTTATTCCTAAGCGATAAAAATCGCCGCAGCTCGGCGATAAAAATATCGCCGCTAAACCAACATAGCGATAATTATCGCTAGTTGTTGGTAATATGCCCCATCGTTATTAGCACTTGAAAATGTTTCGTCCACACCTCCATACTAAACATGCATATGTCTGCCACATTTCATCTGGATTAATCATATGATGTCACGGTTATTATCAAATGAGCACTATTTCGAGCTCCCTCTTCTAGCTGTGCCCCCCTTACGAATCTGCACAATTCTAAATATCCCAAGAGTAAGCTATACGTGATAAGCATATGCCAAATTGGTACACATTTTTTAACTTGTTCTAATGTTATGTCAAACACACATGATTTCAACTGTCCTGAAGTTACTAAGTTTATGATCCTTTCAAGCCCAACATTACATTTTTGTAATACAAATTTCTCAAAAACCTACTGAATAGAATTGCACCAAAGACAAGGAACTTTCCTGAGCAGTTTTATTTTCATGTCATGTTTAGTGTATTTCTGTTCAGCTGTTTTTCATTAGTAGAGAGCAAAGATTCTTATGAGAGCTAAAGTGGGAATGCCTGTTTTTGACCCCATTTTATTGTCACCCCTTCCTGCAGAATTATTAGCAAAAAAGCAGCATTTCAATGGAAACTCTAATGAAACCATAACTAGGTGCTGTCCAGAACCTTTGTGCAGAACAGGTATGTGAACCACAGCTCGCACATCCATTGCAAAGATCATGATTTACCCCTTGCCATGACATTTGTAACTACCAAGCCATAACTTGCACATCCGTTGCAATGATGTAAACGACAATACAGGCCAGACCCCTTATCACATAGACATTAACACTATCAATGAGTCAGCAACAAGTATTGCATTATTTTGTTGAGCGTGCATTGTGATGTAATGGTGTGTTTTATTTAGAATGTTAGTTCTTAGGGTTATACATTTTACAAGGTCATATGCATTCTGTTTGGTGTGAAAGCTATAATTTTCAAGGCTGTTATCTGAATTCACCGTGGAAAAAGGTCTCGCCAACTTTGCCAAAGTCTCTGTTAAGGAAATTAAATATTCAAATCTCTCCTTGTTTTCTGCGCACCCCTAGAGATTTGGACTACCTTGGACCAGAGTCTATAAAGGACTGCTGTCTGCAGCCACAGTGGAAGGTATTCTGACACCAGGGTAAAATGTTTGTAATTCTAACTACCTCTTGGCAAAACTAGGCAGCCCTGTGCATCTACCGAAGTCTCACTGATCAGTAAGGGCATGGAGTTCTCAAGCAGAATGGCAGCTCGCCTCAATCCACAGGTAAAGTTGCCGTCTAATATGATCTAATAATACATGGACGCTTGAAATACAATTATAAAAGTCTGTCTCTGATTTTCTTATTGCAATCTAGTTGTCATGATTGTTCATCTGCAGTAAAGAAATGACATACGTGCTCAACCATAATACCTTCTTACAGTTGAGTTCTGACTTAAAAATACTTCATGCAGAACTAGGAGCCAAAGTGGAAGGCATGTCACAACTACAGTGAAGCAATAAAAAGGAGGAATTGCTTTTCATTCTTCTAAGCTGTTTCTTCTAAAGTGAAGAGGGATCAACAGAAACAAGAATGTTATTAGACATGGACCATTGCAGAAGGGATATAATCTCTACATGTTTCTACAGATGCTGAGCCACAGTGGGGGTCAATGAATGTTTATTATGTATGCATCAATAATTAAAAGTGTCTTTATTTGTTTTTGATACTATTAAAATGTTTTTCTCATCACACTTCAGAATTACAAAAAAAAGCTTCATTTTTGTTTCCTTAACTGCTGATATATTCTGAAAAATGTGTACAGTTCATCTACAGATATTTAAATTGTGTTGTGTGTTACAAAAAATGGCATCCTACAGCCTTTTCTTTCACACTCCCAGTACCCAAGCAAAATTGCCACATAGTTCACTTTAAAAACTCTCCTTTTGAAATCAGAAAAAAATAGTAAACACCAATATACAAGATAAAAGAATAAGCCACAATTTGTCAGACGACTGACAGGCAGGGAGCAGCAGTGGAAACACAAACGACCATGCTGGGCAGGTGGGAGAGGCAGTGGCAGAACAAAGGACCACGAAGGGTGGGTGTAACAGGACAACAGTAGCAAACCAACAGTTAAGGATAAGAGAGAGGTTGTAGCCACACAATGAACCATGGGGGGCAGGAGGGAGGGGCAGTGGCTGAACAACGCTCTGTCAATCAATCAATCAATGAGAATTTGTAGTGCAAGCCTCATCACACATGAGGGTACCCAGGTTCTAGGATCTAGCTACTGAGGGTGGTATCAGTCGAAGGGTTAGGTCTTGAGTCCCTTTCTGAATTTTGGGAGGGAGAGGCTCAGGAGGAAGTCATTTCAGGACTTGGAGGTGAGGTAGGTAAAAGAACGCCCTCTACTTTAGCTTTGGCGGATGCATGGAGTGTGGGCAAAGGCGATGGAGGAGTATTGCAGGTACCTGGAGGATCGGTGAAGGTGCAGGGGGTGGTTGATGTATACTGGTCCTTCGTCATTAAGGGCTTTGTAGGTGTGTCTCTGCATCTTGAAGTGGCATCTCAACTGGATGGGGAGCAAGTGGAACTTCTTGAGGTGGGGATGGGGTGGGTCCATTTAGGTAGGTCAAGAATGAGTCTGGCAGCAGAGTTCTGTATCGTCTGGAATCTCTTTAGGAGTTGGGTGGTGATTCCTACGTAGAGTGCATTGCCATAGTCAAGGTGGCTGGTGACTAGGGCGTGCATGACTGTTTTCCTGGTGTTGACAGGGAGCCATCTAAAGATTTTCCAGAGCGTGCAGAAAGTGAGGAAGCAGGTGAAAGAGACTGCATTGATCTGTCTTGTCATGGTGAGTTTGCCGTCTAGGATGGGGCCAAGATTGTGGGTGTGGTCAGTCAGTATGGGTAACGGTCAGAGTTCGAAGGGCCTCCAGGAGTCGCTCCAGGGGGAGGGTTTGTTGCCAAAGATCAGGGCAGGAAGGAGTACGGGCACCGACAATAAGAGAGGAGGCAGATGCCAGGGCAGCAAGCAGACCATGTAGGGCAGGAATCAAGGGTAGTAGCAGCACAATAGACAACACCGGACAGTCAAGAGGGCAGTGCCAGGACAATGGATGGGGGAGGGCAAGAGCGAGGGGGCAGGGGCAAACAAATGTGCAATGGAAGGCAAGGGGGATGGGCAACAAGATGGTCACTCAGGGCAGGTGGAAGGGGCAGTGGCAGCACAACAGATCATGGAAAGCAGGAGAGAGGGAGCAGTGGCATGCACTCGGACAGTAGAGGTCGGGGGAGGGAGGCAAGGGAAGCAAGCTGCCTCCCTCCCCCCTGCCCTCCATTGTTCATGCAGTGCAGACAGGAATGGGCAGTGATGGCACATTAGACAATGAAGGGCAGCAGAGAGGGTCATGGCAATGTTAATGAATCATGGAGCTCAGAAGGGAAGGGATAAGGGCTTTGATTCAGACAACAGTGGACATAGGGATAGGGCAGGGATAAGAAGCCCACCATGCATGAGGTAGAGACAATGGAAGCACAACGAACCATGCAGGGAAAATATAGGGGGGAATGCACAGCGGACCATGAAGGTCAGGAAGAAGAGGAGGGGCACAGACTCAGATAGCAGAGGACAGGGGGAGGAGACGGGGCAGCAAGCTGACCACCCTGGGCAAATGGGTAGTAGTGTCAGCACAACAGACTGCACAGGGCAGACAAGAGGGGCAGTCAAAGCTGTATGGGCCATAGAGGGCTGTAGTGAGGGAGCAGGGTCATGGGTCTGAAAACGGAGCACTAGGGAAAAGGGGCAGAGGCAGCAATCTAAGCACATAGGGCAAGCTGGAGGGGCAGTGGCAGCACAAAAGACTACATTGGGACAGAGCAAGAGGATAAGGACAGATTCAGAAAATGCAGGCCAGGGAGGAGGAGGCAGAAGTAGCATGCCTATTACAAAGGAAAGCGATCCATGGGCACAGCGGATGATGCCCAACCCATAATCTGTATTGGCAACTCCTCCCATGCACAGGATCTAGCACAAAGCATCCTCAGATTCACAGTACATGGAAACCAGAGGGCAGTGGGCATGGGTAATGTCACGTCTTCCCAGCCTGGGTACCCTCCAATGATCATGCCACACATGGAGTTTAGCATTTCGCTTCTTCATTCTGCTGTGTGTAACTGCAAACTCAACATTCTAAAACAAGCTTTCATGGCATTGCGCTCTGAGACCTACCTCACTGTTAAACATAGTCTGTTAGGAGACAAAAGGGATCCGTCATAAAATATAGCAAGACTCTACAGGCAGGAAGCTGACTACCGGCGTCTGGCTGGCAAGGGCAGCACAATGGACCATGGAGTGTATGCGAGGACATGTAGGAGCACACACACTGAGAACAAAGGGCAGTGAGGAGGGAGCAGAGGCAACCAGCTGACCTCAAAGGGCAGAAGGCAGGGGCACGCAGATGAAGCATGGATAGCAATCAGGAGGTGAGCGGGTACATGGGCAGCAAGCTGACCATGAAAGGAAGTCTGCAACAGGTTAGCCACCAGCGGGAGGTGGAACTGTGCCAGCCAAAGTGGTGAGTGGTAGAAAGCTGTGTACAGTGGAAGTGTTGACTGAGTATGTAGAAATAATCATAGTGCTTTACAGACAAAACAAAGGTTAAATAGATGTTATAGTCAGGTATGGTAATATGATCTTCCACACCATTAAAAAATGCAGAAAATCAGCGAAAGAAACAAAGGTTAATTTGGCATTATAGTTAGAGTAGGTTAAAAAAACTAGAAATTCACTAACAATTAAAGGCTAAAGTGACATTATAGTTTGGTGTTGAAATGAGTTAGAACTAACTCTTAAAAACAAACAAAAAACCCACCGAAAATAACTAGTTAGAGTACAGTGAGCTAATTATACCTTGGGCGCCCGCCATGCACTGCTTAAGGCCTCACATATTGCATCACTAATGACATGTTAAAAAACATACTTGATGACATCACTGAACCAACCTCGCACAGCATTTCCACCCGCTGCCAATAATATGTCTTTTACGTCCATTATTCCTCACTGTGGGTGAAAGAGAATTCAAAGGGAATACAAAAAGGATATCTTTGTTGTGAGCAAGACTACAAGTACAAGAAGTTGAAACATTTCAGCCTTAGGTATTTGTGAAAAAAGCTACACACTAGGCAACCCATTTTGAGTGCTGAAGCCTCTGCAAAATGAGAGAGTGGAGAGAAGACCAAAAAAAGTTAGGGCCATATTCTCAAAGAGCTATAGCTGAGTTATCGGTACCTTAATGCAGCCAAATTTGCCCCCCTGGGGCCCCACTCCGGGCACTCCCCACCCACCCCGGACAAAGACACTGCACATCAACTGCACGAAAACATGAACAAAAGAACCCGCCTGATGTCGCACAATTGCAACAATCAACATACATGTGAGCACTGAAATCTTGATTCATACATTCACCATAGAAAGACCAAACAAAATCTCACATTCTAATTTACTAACAAACAACCAACATGGTGGGGCATCCCTGGACAACCTGTAAACTCAAAACCTGCAAGACGCCATCCAAGATAAGAAGGTGTGTCAGGCACTCAGCAAAGGACAGGGAGAGAGAGAGAAAAAGAGAGAGAGAGAGAGAGAGAGAGAGAGAGAGAGAGAGAAAGAAAGAGAGAGAAAGAAAGAGAGAGAAAGAGGGAGACTGAACAAGGAGCGCAAGTCCAATAGGGCCCTTGGCACATGCAAACATGCCAATAGCTGTGTGTGTCTCGAAATCTGTGCACCCCAAGTCACAGGCCTGGCATCAAAGTCAGTGCAAAGCCCACATTACATCCAAGAAATGCAAGTAGTAGTCAGACTGATATCAGGAATGAAAGCCCCTTTGTTTCCCCACACAAGGCTGAAGGCCAACCCAACCCCTGACCTTGGTCCTAAATGCGGCTGTCACACTCTGTGTGAGATACCATTCCAGCCTTCGACAACTCCCACACCACGAATTGCTCCAAGGAAACAACAACGTGCCCATACCCCACCCTCTTGTACCTGCACGACCCACACCTGCAAGGGATGGCCTTGACACATAAGTCAAACATCACACACACATACGACTCATTGCCCAGAGCTGTGGCATATCGTCCACGAACTTCCGCCGTTCTGAGGAGTGCCGGTGCTATGAGCCCCACAAACGCAATGGCAGGCATTCCGGGCACATGAACAACCCCTGTCACATCGAACTGTACTGTGCACGAATGCTGCATCTGCAGGGATCCTTGCCAATGGCAGTGTTGTGAATCAGTTTCCGTCTTGCCTATGTCACCTGCATCCAGCCCTGGTTCCACTGTCGATCATGCACATTCAAGTGGCCCATGGAGGTCTGCCTATCCAACGCAACGGTAGCCATGTGTCTCAGGGATAATCATGCGCATTGATGTCATTCACCAGGGAGGACCTTCTTGTACAATCATTGTCCCTACAGCCAGCCATACTTTCATACATAAGTGAACATATTCATGACACATCTGTGTGACTTTGAATTTTTAATTCACATTCTGGTGAATGACAGAGCAGGAGCTGTACATGGTCATCCAAGCCCACATAAAATGGGAACCCAGAGGTGGGACAACCAGAATCCTTTAGAGATTAATTGGGAAGAAGGAGAGTGCAGTCAGCAGCAGGATTGCTGTGTAATTGTCAAGCAGTGTAGATGTGGCAGTCCATGTCGGGGTCCGGTTGGATGTCGCAGAGCAATCCGGGGTGCAGTGGGAGAGTGTTGTCCCAGGGCATGATGCATAGGGCTGAACCAGGTAGGAACAGGCCATCTGGAGGTGATGGATGATACTACCTCCTTCCTCACACAGTAATTCCCATCCACATCTGACTCCTCTGATACTTACTTGTTGTCCAGTGTGTGTGGCGGGGTAATGGCTGCATCACTGGGTGCCACTGACACATCAGGGGTCAGAGATGTGTGTCGAAGTTCCCGCTGCAGTTGTCTGGGACTGGCTCAGTGGCAGCAACAGCAAGATGATGAACTGCAGGGCATGGAAGATACCAGCTACATCTCGCTGGTGGTCAGCCGTGGCAGCCATACTTCCAGCCTGAATCTGCTCCATGGTCTCCATTTTCCTCCGGATCTGTGCCAACTCTGAGGCTTGTGGAGTTCGGCTTGTCCTCTGCACTCGGTCCGGGTGCATCCATGGTGCTACGCGATTTGAATGGGTTTTGGTGTTTTTTTGGCGTTTATAGTGCACTTTCCCTCCAGCCGCGTTGGATATGCAGGCCTGTAGCTGGTTTTTGCTGATTTCAGTATCCCGATTGGCCTCTGCAGCTTTTTTTACGTTTGCGTTTGCGGCGTGGCGTTGATTTTAACCTGATACATTTTCTGGTGACTATTGCATGGTATAGCTGTGTTGTGAATACTTGGTTAACACTGCGTAAGTTCCCTGTGATAGACTGCGATGTTGCGTTCAGTAACGTTTGCGATGGTAATCACACGTTCTTGAGAATATACCCCTTAATATATATATGCATGTATATATGTGTACATAAATGTATAGACATATGTTTATCACTCAACCACACAGATAATACAAAATGGATAACTGTGTAATGTAGCCTGATTTTTCGATTGAGGGTTCATGACATCATTAAGCATAAAGACAAAGGCGCACTGTTTTGTACATATAACCTTCACCCAAAGATGGCAATATAGAACCATAACTCACCTGTTAATCATTATGGGCCAGCTATACAACCCTTCCATTTTGCATCTTGCAAATTGCGTTGCTTTGTGACTCGCAATTTGTGACTTGCTAAATGCAATTTACAACAGTGTCTCAGACACTGTTAGCGATTCCTAATGGGGTCGCAATTTGCTTTTTTAATAAAGCAGTTTTTTTAACTGCAGCCCGTTTTCTATAAAGGAAAATGGGATGCTTTTAAAAAATAAAAATTAAACGTTTCTGGTTCATTTTTTAAGAGCAGGCAGTGGTCCCTGGGAACACTACCGGCTCTTAAAAAATATTTTTGCACCCATTCACAAAGGGGAAGGGATCCTTTCTGGTTTGCGAGTGGCTTACCACCTGCTTGAAGTAGGTGGTAAACTGCGAGTGTTTTGCAACTGTAAATGCGGTCGCAAAACAATTGCACATTGAAGTGCGAGTCACAAACCCTATTTCATGAGTCAGTAATTGCCAGGACCCGTTTTTGCGGTTGCAAATGGGACAATTTCCAGTTTGCAATTGCAAAAAATAGTCGTTCGTCTGGCCCTAAGTATTGTTTATATTGCTTGTTTATTTTGAGGTAGGGATCTTGAAAAGAGAGTTTTATTTTCAAACCAGAAAATGTTTATTGAAAACAGTAAGTGACATTCTGGAATTTACTATTTGCTGGTCTGCATTAAAAAAGAAGACAATATTTAACGATGTAGAATTTTAGAAAAAGACACTCTTTTTGTTGTGAAAAAAACACTCTGCCTGTAGAAGGGAGTGATTTTTGAAGATCTTTTCTTTTAGGGGCAGCAGACAAATTGGCAATGGGCACTGACTGGAAATAGATTTATTAAGTTTTGTTTATCATTTATAAAGAGAGTGTTGATAAAACAATGGCCAATGATCAGTCCCGTGGTATTATTTGACTCTATGAATGCACAGTTCATCGCATAATTATGGTTTTACTGTGCTTCCCACATCATTTGTTACATAATTTGCTGGTTTAATAAAAAATGTGTTTCTAGCTGCAAAGTAATGCTGTGTAATGCTGCATAGTTTGCTTCTCCTTGCAGCATCATTTTGTCCTCTATTTTCGCACAGTCTATTTACCCCGACAACTGTAAAATTCAGGAGGGTCAATTTGATGATAAAACCCATATTTTACGGGGATCCATAAATATAAAATATGGAAACATTTCATAGGTGCCTGTGAAAATGGGTTTTTATGCCAATAATGCATTTTGTAATAACACCACCCAAAACACATACTATGTATGTATGTGTTCCCTTTTTCTGAGAGCATTTCTTATCTTGTAGGCCTTCTGAGACACTGTTCTTAATGGTATTCGTGCAAGATACCTCATTTTAGTCAGTTTCCTGCATTTGAACTCAGTGCCTTTCAAAGTGTCTGCGTCTGCAGTAAACATATTGGGCACCACAGCTCCCCATGCATTCATTTTTACTGCAGATACAGTGCTGTAGTTGGTCCCCTGGTGAAAACAAATGTAAACTGCTCAACAAATCTTGAGATTATTGCCAGGAATTTGTCTTCGCTCAGGGAACGTCACTTCAACGTGAGGCAATTCATACATTGAACGTCTGACCTTGAGGAGCATTATTTTTCTTTGCGATTGTGTACTTTAAAACAAAATAAACAAACCAGCAACTCCAGGAAGCAAGAACAGATAACAACAGCAGAGGTAAGCATCTATAGATAAGTCACCTTAATTACCCAGATAGTTATCGAAATCTGCAGATCTACCAAATGTGCGAACAACTTGTTAACATGTTTAACAGATGCAAACTATTCGCAGTAGTCATCATCGAGATCCCTCTGTAGAGCCCAGAGAAATTAGTGAAATAACAATTAACACTAAATACCTCTTCAAATTAACGTGGACCTTTAGATGGTGAAGATATGAGTTTAAGAAACATACATTCAGTGGAGCAGCTAAGGTGACTTCAGCCCTACTGCAACGAAATCAAATGGGCCCCTCTGCCACAAGTTGGTAGTAAAACACCTGCAAAAAGAACAACTGTTAGACAGAATGCAGAACAAAGTCATACATTCGCTCCAGCACAGAGATCTGGGCCTAAATCCATTGGGGCAGATTTATGTTAACTGGCGCATCCCCAGGGATGCGCCAGTTAACATGCGCCACAGTGCGCCACAGCTCCGCCAGCCATGGTGCGCCACATTTATAATGCGGCGCACCATGGTGCAAAAACGGCACAGATGCGTGACGCATCTGTGCCGGAAATGTGGCGCATTGCTGGAGTTGCGTCGCAAGCGCGACGCAGCTCCAGCAAGGCTCGGGGGTGCCCCATTTTAACAATGCTGCGTCAAGACCTACGCCTGCTTCAAGCAGGCGCAAGCTTTTGACGCAGAATTGGCTTAAAAGTGACTGAGTGAAATCTCATAGATTTCACTCAGCCACTTTTGCGAGGCGCACCTGCCCCGGAACGCCCACCCTGCGCCGGAACGCCCACAAGCGGCGCAGGGCTTTACAACGTGACGCATCTGCCTAGATGCGTCACATTGTAAATCGTTCGTAGGGATGTGCCACGTTTACGCCGCCTTGCGTGACGCAACAGCGGCGTAAACGTGGCGCAAGGGCCTCATAAATCTGCCCCATTGTGTTTTGCTCACCATGCCATTCCAGTTTGGACCCAGCCATAAGCAAATCAGTCTTGGCTCTGCTCCCAATGGGAACAGTCCAGCCTGTACTGCCAGGCCAGGTCCTCCCTGAACTAGAAACAAACATCCTAGCAACGGTTTCAGGGTTTCATCTCTCATCAGCCAGGATAGCTTGACTCCAGTGGCATGGAGAGCACAGGATTCACGTCTGGGCATACCCTTCTCACTCGGGGTGACAAATGCAAAAAGAACAATTGATGGACAGAAAGCAGAAGAATGTACTTTTTTGTGTGTGGGAGTGACTTGCCGGGTGGAGAGCACAGGACTCACGTCTGGGCATACCCTTCTCACTCGGGGTGACAAATGCAAAAAGAACAATTGATGGACAGAAAGCAGAAGAATGTCATACTTTCAACTCAGTACAGAGATCTGGGCCTAAATCAATTGTTTTTTTTGCTCACCATGCTATTCCAGTTTGGATCCATCCATATGCAAATCAGTCTTGACCCTGCGCCCAATGAGAACAGTCCAGCCCAGACTGCCAGGCCAGGTCCTCCCTGAACTGGAAACAAGCATCCTAAGACCTGTTTCGGGGTTTCACCCCTCATCAGCCAATATAGCTTGACTTCAGTGGCATGGAGAGCATGGGAACACCAACACAATTGGTTCAACTAGCTCCTCACGACTCTTGGTGGCGGTGTCACTGACCTGCTGCACCAACATCATACCTATGCTCATATAGAGAGTGGATCCTTTTGTCTCTATGGTTCTAAATCTCAAAGCACATAATTTACTGAACAAATGCGGACAAGATACTTATTCTTAAAATATGCTTTGTACATAGATTGCTTTTAACTGGTTCTATGTATAAGCATCTTGGGGACCCCACACCTACACACCTGCCCAAGCACTTGGATTCCTGCTTGGGTGATTAATGATATATACAAACATACCATAACATTACAAAAATAACATAACATAAATTAACATAGCACAACCTAATATAACATTTACAAACACAGATGTACCTATATCACGTGGAAAAATAAAAGTCTAAACCTTCGTATTTCTGATTACCGCCCAAATACAGAAATTTAAGGTAAATCAGTGCCCCAAAAACTGTTGAGATTAAGTTAACAGGAGGGCAAAGGAGGCATCCACTTTGAGGCATATTTAAAAGCGCCTAACTCCACCGGAGCATCACTTTTTCTGACTCTACAGTGGTGTTGCTCCATACCCCATATTTACAAGGTGGTGTTAAGCCACTTAACGTAGCCTAATGACCCCTTGTATATATGCTCCTTTCCGCAACAGTCCGCTCTGGCAAAGGGGCGGGAAATGGGAGTTGCAGTGGGCATTTCACTGCAACACCCGTTGCTTTTTGATGCCTCCCCATATTACAAGGAAGGGGTAGCGTCAACAACTAAGGCCAGGTTGGGCAGCGCCAAAAACTAAGGCCAGGTAGGATGGAGTCATGAGGATAAATGATTAATTTCTGCTCTTATTTTGCTCTTTCTATGTGTGCTGCATTCTGTAGTGCACATAGAAATAGCAAATTGCCTTTAAAGATTGTTTATGTGCAGGAAGGTGCAACGAGGTCCTGAGCCATGTTTCAGTAAGAAACAGGACATCTCAGATGTCACTGTTCAATAGGCTCCCGATGTCCAATTTATGTTTTGGTGGTGATGGTATGTTTATTAAACAGACCTTTAAAAGAGTCATACGCTTTTGTGAAATGTAGCTCCCGAGGCATTTAGAGTTTTTCTCCTTCCATGTATGTTCTACCAAACCATTTATTCGCTAGATTTTAAAGTGACTTTGTTTGACAAGTAAAGGAGCATAGACTTTCTAGAACAGGTGCATTCAATCAGTCGACTGCGAGCTACCAATAGCTCGTCAATACCTTTTGGGTAGCTCAAGACCTTGTCATGTGGAAAAAAGGTAATTAAATGGTTTGTTGCACAATTTAAATGTGTTGCATTTTTTATTTCCATTGTAAGAATGGATGGATGTTTTAATTTTGTGAGCACCCTCTCCATTGTTTATTTTAGGCCAGGCTTTGCAACGGAGCACAGTTTTTTTTCTGTGTGCACTGGAAATGTACCTTTGTGTGTGTGGGAGCGACTTGCCGGGTGGTCGCGATCGCCCATGAGATTTTTCAAGCCCTTTGCAGGCACCACAAGATGTGCTAGCCGGCTGCATGCTCCCACAAGATTTTGTGGTCGCCAACACGTAATTTATGCATGCCAGCGACTTCCGATGGATGTCTTCTGCGGTACGCTATCCCTAATATGCAGGATCTACTGAGGCTGCAATAGGGGGAAGATTATCTCCTTGAGAAGCATCACAATCTTCCCAGAATTATGAGTGGAAGTTAAAAACCTCCTTGAATGGACATTTGGTGGGTTTTTTTGTGTGAAGGGAGTCCTTTTCTTTTTTTTTACTTTGCTGGCTGTTTTTTGCATGTATTTTTTCTTATTTTGTACAGGAAAAATGATGCACAGCTTAGTATATTTTCTCCATGTTTTCTATTACATGTTCAATATTGTTTTTTATTCACTATGTGGTCTAGTCTGCCAATGGGCCTTCCAACCAGTAGGACCAGTACTAGTCATCAGTGCATGAAACAACTGTTTCTGTGTTATCAATTTGGAGGAACCAACTTTTAGGGCATCAATGGTATTGGATTAAAATACAAAATGTACTTTTTTAGGTATTTCAAGTTTTTTGTTGTTGCTGCAAGCAGTGTATAGGTGGGGTAATGCCTTTGGATGATGTGTGTTGTTGTAAAAATTTTTAGCAATGCTAATTTTCGTTTTTGCCATTGTGAGTATCCCCATCTCCTGCATCCACAGCATCAGTACCACTGGGGGCCGTGCTGTAAAGTTAGTAAAGATTGGAACTGGCCTGAAAAATGCTTTGGTGGCCAGGTACCTGTCCAAATATTCCTCATTGGCCCCCAGACATTCTGCCTGTTGGATTTGGTCACCCACGTTGGGTCTGAGTAGCAAAACACAACTCTTACAAACTTTTCAAAAGTTTACAATCTTTACAGTTACCAGTGCTTGTTTGCAGTTGAATTAAAAATGACATTTTCTTTGATAATCTGTATCTTCGCAACCCTTAAATGGATTTTGCTCATCCTGGACTCTAAAAATTGTGATCTATTATAATAAAGTGGTGCTGTGTTTCTGTCGCAGTGAATTTTTTTATTTTGTCGTTTGGTACTGTTAAATACTTTACACCAGTTCCTTTGTTTAGTACTGTTAAATAATTTACACCAGTTCCTTTGTTTAATCCTTGGTGCTCAAAGTCATAGCTACCCAGAGTGGAGCTTAAGATTTTACAAATGAGCCTGACTAGACCCATACAGTTTTTGTGAGGGTATTACACAGTAAGCCTGCACAGCCATACCATATAATACACCTAAATCCTCACATGGAGGGACTGTGGTCACACTTTCCTATACCTAATTTGGTTCTTTCTTCCTCAATTATATACCATGTCTTTACTCCAGACCTCTGCCCCTTTCTACATCCTTCTATTGCCCAACTATAACCTAACAACCCTATCACAGTCTGTTTCCAAACACATTTGCACCGATCTACACCCCAGTACATCTACGTCTGTGTATGCCCTAGTACTCCTCTGCCTAAAAAGACCATAATATTTCAACTTCAACCTACACCCCAGTTCGTCTACCACTACCCGTACAATAATGCCTCTCTCATCCTATTACCAAAACGCCTGTCACTTCTCCTCCCATCTGGGGTTATCAGTCCGGTCTGCTCCATATTTTTCTCTGAAAAAATGTAGAGCTCTTTTTTTTGTCAGTGGAAGCCCTTACTAATGTAATTTGTAAAAATATATTTTCAGGCAAACAAATAATCGAAGACACCTTTTCATATGTGTTTCAGCCAATGGCTGGTAAATGTTGTTGCATGCTATCAATAAAGTCTACTGCGAGATGATTGTTTCTTAATTTCTGAAAACTTTCTTGTCATCAAAATAATTCTTCAAAAATGTAGGACCTTATTTATCTTGTAAAGAACTGAAAGCATTTTCAATACTGTACTAATCAAGGATAGGTGTCATTGGCTTTTGAATGGTTTAGTCCAAGTTTAAAACAGTCAGGGGACTGCCATATATGGGTTCAGATGGTTTTATGAAAGACTTAAGAGGCCTTTAAGAAAGTGAAAAAACCTCATAAGTCAGCCGATGTTTCCTAGTTAAGTTAGGTGAACATTTAGTAAACCAGGCCCATAGATGCTAGTTCATACATTCAGTATCAAATCTTATCGTGAACGCATTATCAGGTACCTCACCAAGTAGATTTTGTGTTTGGACTTTTAAAACACTGCAAACATGAGTAAATTGTGTATTATGAAATATATTCAAAATACTGGCAGTACACTTTATATTTAGTAAAATGTTTAATTCTTTGCTCTTGATAATGTAATTTGCCCTAATTGCTTTTTAGCTTGCACATATCCAACTACCTATCTCAAAATCTTTTGCTATATAAACCTAGGGGCAGATTTACAAGTCCCCTGCACCTCTTTAACGCCGCTGTCGCATCACTTTTGTGACACAGCGGTGGCGTAAAGATGTGCCATGGTGTGGGGTATTTACAACGTGACGCATCTCCCAGATGCGTCACGTTGTAAAGCCCTGCGCCAGAAGGAGGCCTTCCATCGCGCGGGGGGGGGGCACCGGAACGCCTCCCAAAAGTGGCTGAGTTAAATCTACAAGATTTCACTCAGTCACTTTTGGGCCCATGCTGCATCAAAACCCTGCGCCTGCTTGAAGCAGGCGTAAGGATTGACGCAGCATTGTGGAGATAGGACCCCTCAAAGCATTGCTGATGCTGTGTGGCGATTGCGACGCAACTCCAGCAATGCGCCGCTTTTACGGCACAGATGCATGACGCATCTGTGCCGTTTTTGCCCCATGGTGCGCCGCATTGTAAATGCAGAAAAAATGGCCAGCAAGGGATTTTGTTTTTTAAGATCTTTGGGTTGCTCACCCTTTGATGCATTGTAAATGCGGCACATCCAGGGTGGCGGAGCTGCGGCGCACAATAACTGGCGCATCCCTACTGATATGCAGGGATGTGCTGGTTATTGTAAATCTGACCTTTAATTTCACAGCTGTGTTTCATTTTGTAGGCTACAATCCACACTATTGGGACTGGCTCTCCCTGGCAACAAGCAATATTAGTATTATTTATAAGTATTATAGATAGCCTATGATGCTAAGGACCTTATGTATCAAAGATTCTTTCCAGTTCAGTGTCTATGGAAAAATGCTAAAGGTATTAAATTAATTATAATTACAGTTGGATCTATAAGTAGGTAACTTGTTTATCTAAAATATATATTTATATGTATACTCTTAATCAGTCGCAGAAAAGGCTATAGTTAAGTAAAGTAGATCAGAACATTGGTTCGTCAATAGTAATAAAAAAAATATCAGCAAGTGATATTTTACCTCTTCTAATAAACAAAAATAATAGTGTTTTGTTTTGTTTTAATTAGAATGTATGTATCTCAGAAGGGACACGAGAGAAGCATATGATCTTTAGTTCAGTGCAGGTGCTGGTAATTTCATAATAAGGAAAAACATTTAACTTCACATGTGCATCCAATGTGATTTGTCAAACGAAACTGGGTCTGCTGCATATTTCCAACCAAATTGCAGTCAGCCCTGAGCATGTAGAAGATCAAGACAACATCTTCAGCAGAGACACAGTGCATCTTGAAAGGTCTCTAATTCCCACATTATGGACCTGCTTCACATCAGTAAACTTTCGGCTTTGTGTAAGTTTACTATTTTAATGGTATTCAGAAACTACAACTGTACTGCAGAGTCTCCTCTCGGGCAGGGAATTCCGTAAATAACAACATATGACATGCCTATCTTTTTTTATGTGAGGAGTGACTTAATCAACATCGTGCTTTGAATAAATACAGAGATTTATTCCGGGTTAGAACATTGGAATGTTGGGAGCTCCATTGCAGCCAATGGAGTGCTCCCTGCTTCCACGGGCTGGTAAAAGCCAGCAGAGCAACATTCCAATGTTCTAAGAAGGTTTCTCGAAGCTCAAGGGGATTTATATCCACTCGAGCTTCGAGAACCCTTTGTTTAATTTGTTAGAACACTCTGCCCTCTAGTGGCAGAATGTTCTAATAGCCTTATAGCCCTTCGTAGCAGGGCTATACCAGCTATAAAAGTCCCGCTGTCTCGTTAAAGTCCCTTGCCTTCGGCTCGGGCCTTTAACGATTCAGCGGGCCTTTAATAGCCGGTATAGCCCGCTACGGCGGTCTATAAGGCTATTTAAGAAACTTCAGACAGGGAAGAATGAATATATATTCTTTATTCAATCACAAATATGACCATTCACATTGTAAAAACAATTCATGAGCATAAAAATAGTTACAATTACAATACAATATTTCTTATAATAAATACATATGTTAAAACAAACTTTCACATCTTCCAATATGAATATAAAATACAAAAGTTTATTCCCTGGGGCCAGATTAGGGTGTGTTAGCGGGTTAAATTGTCAGAGGCAGTTTAAATAATTTTTTACCTCTTCCACCAGGCAAAAAGCAGAAATCTTAAGATGGGAAACACAAGCCATCTTGCGGTATCTGATGTAAAAATATGTATGGCTTCACTGGGGCGATTAAAAGATAATAAGCGGAAGACTGGAGTTTTCCAGGTTTTCCTAGGGTCAGCATAGGAGGGGTAACAAAAAAGGAAATGACCAAGGGTCTCAGGAAGAGTGTGACAAGTAGGGCACAATGGTGAAATACCCACATTTCCCAGGTGCTTCTTCTTGCATTTAAGGGGAGAACTCTGTATCTGAATTGAATTTGCAGGGTTCAAGCCTGGGGGGTTCAATATTATACAGAGATATTTCAAAACCGAACCCTCCTTTAAAATTTAAAAAGCTTGTGGTTAAAGTGCCATGGCAGTACATTCTAAACTTTGTGAGTCCATATACTCCGAGTACCTTTTTTAAGAAGGGGAACCATTGATTTTGTAATAGAACCTGGCTCCTCCCAAATGCACCCCAACCCTAGTTTTAAAAACCACTCCTTGACCTTGTTGAACCACTTAATGCGACCTGTTTGTTTGTGCGATACCAGACGTGGGTCCCTTGCTCACTTTGCCACTGGATTCAAGATAGCCAGGCTGATGAGGGCTATGAACCCGAAACCGGTCCCAGGATGCTTGTTTCCGGTCCAGGGAAGACATGGCTTGGTATTTCGGGTGGACTGTTCCCATGAGGCACAGGGTCAGACTGATTTGCATATGCCCATGTCTGAACTGGGGTGTTGGCGTGAGCTAAAGAATGGTAATGGATTAAACCCAGATCAGTTGACTGGGGGTGAGTTTTTGATTTGCTCAAACGCTCCGTCCATCATCCCCTTTGGTATCTGTTTGTTTGTGCAGCTTAATCAGTTCACCCAGGGCCTCCTTCACCGGGACTTGTGTGCCACTAGTCCATGCCCTAATCCAGAACGAAAGTGCCCTGAGGATAGCAAAGTGGTCAATAGGTGTTAAAACAAGATCAAGTCTTAACTGCAAAAGGGGAGTATTCACATGCAGCGTCAGAATAGCTCTAATAAATTTATTTTCGGCAAGAGTTAAGTCAGCCAGATTTTCCAACCCCCATAACTCGGCCCCATAGAGGGCTGCTCCTAATCCTTTTGCCCTGTGAAGGTCTGAAATAGGTGAAATTGGCTGGTTGGGAGATGCCCTGACTCTTTCAACTATTGCACAGTCGGCATGTTGGTGGGTCAGTGTGCTCTTCTCGATTTGCGGTGTCCAAACCAGCCTATCGCTGATACGTACTCACAAATAATCGAAAGACTTGACCTGTTCAGGGGTTTGCGTGCCCAGTGTTTACCCTTAAGGGATTTATAGGGATTAAAAATCATGTGTTTGATTTTGAAGCAATTTATTTCTAATCCCCTCTCTTTGCAGGTTTTTATCAAATGTATTCAAAAGGTTTTGAATCCCTCTAGGTGTTCTTGCAATAAGTAGTATATCGTCTGCAAAAAGCAGACAGGGCACTACACTGCCTGCCAATTTTGGGTGGTCACCACCACAATTGTACACCTCTCCTATTAAGCCATTAATGTAGAGGGTAAATAATGTTGGGGCAAGGACGCAACCTTTCTGAACCGATATGTCGTTTGTGAGACTACCATCGGAGTTCCACCCGACCTTAGCGTATGTGTCTTCATGTTATTGGATCAGGATTTTAAGAACGTAAGATGGAATATTGAAATCGATAATTGCTAAAATATGGGGTGAATGTAAAGTTTTATGGACACAAAAACAATCATTATTTTTTTATGTAGCCACTGTAATGCCACGAGTTAACACAACCATTTGGGATAAGAGTGACCTAAAAACACCTGGATAGCATTGTTTGTTTTACTATTGAAAATAAGGGTCTAGTTGTATAATGATGCCATGGACAATGTTTACCCCAATGTTTACCCCTCTCATGGAAAGGCCTCAGGAGGAATCTGCTTACACTAGGAACAGCAGTATGATTCTGATTGAAGCATCTATTTGATTTAATAAATTGTCATGAATACACGTGTTTCTGTTCAGCCTAAAGAATTCCACCACACTCCATCATAGGAGCTCTTGAGTTGAGGAGGGCAAGAAACTGTGAAGCTACTGGCTTCAGAACTGGTAATATCAAATGAAGATATAAAGTGATTAGTGTAATTCATATTATTATGGTCAGAAATAGTCATGTTCATTGGTTTTGACATATATTTTCCCATCTGCGCTAAGCAAAGAGTAGTTGAACATAAGAGCACAGAAGAGACTCCTTGCATTTTCTAACAAACAATATGTCCCTGGTATTATTCCACTGGAGAATGCACTTGGTATCAAGGTTATTTTATAAGAACCAGGGGAAAGCTTGCAGGCAATGGGCAGTAAAATGAGGTTGGTTTGCCACCTTTATGAATGGAGTCAAAGTTTTGAGCTTCTCAAGGAAAGTCAAATGAAGTCTGGTATATTCGTCCTTTATGAAGATTCTTAAAGGTAGCTGACTTTAATTATATTTCCAAAGGCAAGGTATCAACTATCCAGGGCTGTTGTAGTTCCATGCATCAAACTATTTCCTGCAATCTGGGGTCCTATTATGTATAGGGTGCGCTTTCCCTGTTAGCGCCCAGTGCACCTTAAAACAGGTACACCAGGCACAAGCAGGGAAATTGTGCTCTATTACATAGAACGTGCTGCCCCCCAGGGTAGCCGTGATCTCGTGCTGTCCAAGGGGCGGCGCATTCTAGTAAAATATGGAGCAGCTTTAAAGCACCTGCTCAGGGTTTTACAGTGCAGGCGGCAACCCGCCTGCACTTTTAAAGCGGATTAGAGAGTCTCTTGCAGGCAGGTGCAGTCATGACTGCACTTGCCTGTAAGGGGATGTCTAGGAGCGGTCCACAGGACTCCGTATATCCCCTCCAGTGAGCTGCTATCCGAAGGCGTATCAACAGTGTGCCATCTTAGGTGGTGCACTGTCAGAGCGCCTCCTGAGAGTTTCTTTGCCTCTGCACCCGTGTCGGTAATATGGCGCAGACACAGAGGCAAAGAAATATCCTCTTGAAAAAGAGCTGGAGTTGTAAGTGCATCAGTGTTTTCAGTATTACATAAGGGGATCCACAAGCCATTCTGTAATACCAAAGTGCCCCAGGGGTGGGCAAAGCAGGCGTAAATACCTGTTGCGCCCCTGGGGCACCTTGTGTAATATGGCCTCAGATGTCCAACCCAGAAAAAGTGTGACTCAAGAGGTGCTTCTTTTTGGCATAATACTCACTTCAGTTCTTGACCCCCCCCCCCCCCCCCTCCCCCCCTCTCCTAGTCCTAAGTGGCAGTAGTTAATCCACTGCTGGCCAGCACCGATAGACTAAGATGTAGTACTGAAATGTCCTTTTCAAAATGTAGTTAAATATTGGATCCTAAATATTCTGTGCAAAAACTTTGCTCAATTGAAGTTAGTACTAGAAAATCTACACAGATAGTTTTGTATACAATATTAGGTTACAATATTAATGCCTGATTATATTTCTGTATAAGGTATTCTGATATGCAGCCATGCTCTAGAAACTGCCTTTTTGCTGAAGTCCCACATTCATGTAGTGGAACGGCCAGAAGTGAGACATTTCACAGTATTGCTGTCAAGGGAAGGAGGCTTATCTGCTGCAACTTGCATCCACAAAAGGCAGCAGAAAAGTTTATTTAAAATTGCATGGGGCTCTTTACCTCTCCCTTTCGTTAACTTCTGCCAGCTTCTTCTATTACAAAGATGGCAAATTTTAGAAAACACAATCACACAAAGTGTTGAGACATATGCGTTGTGCATCCTTGCAACCCCTACTATGTTTCTGACGGCTTGTTTCACAGAAACAAATTAATCACAGTATGCAGAGGCCACATGGCTGACATAGAGCCTTGTGATGTTTATTACTAAAGCAAGCACCCAGGAATTCATCCACTCTCTGGTTTATTGGATCCCCAATGAAAGATCTTGTTAAAGTGATTGATTGTATGCATAGAAAATGCTAAGGGCATTATCAATACATTATCGGTATTGGAGCCAAAGACGGCCAGCCTGCAAGAATCAGGTGGAAGCTATGGGCTGGCTGGCAATTGTACAGATAAAAGCATTTATGGTATTGCATGTAGATAAAAAAAAGACTACTTTAGCAGGTTTTTAAAAGCAATCATCAGTTAAAGGAATCGATAATGAAACTACAGTAGGGGTTGTTCTATCATTTCAGACCGCTGAAAGCAGCAGAACCACTTCACCCCTGTCGCAAGAAGTGGCCATGTTGGATAGGGGCATGAGAGAGCAGCAGAGCTGTGTACTAGTGTTCCAAGAATCCTTACAGTTATAAGGAATTGCAAGCATAGGAGTGTTTATTTTGTTTGCTTTTTTTTGTTTCCTCAGCCACGTTCATGGTTTCTAGCTGCTAAGCACCAAAAGTAGGTAGTGGGGCACATAGGCCCTTATTTATGAAGGCCTTGCGCCACCGGTGCGCCACTTTTAACATGGGAAAAAGTGACGCACCGGCGGTGCAAGGCCTTCATAAATGAGGCCCATAGAGTACAGTCGTTCTGACTCAGTCAAAACTGTCTGGGAAGACAAGCGGATGGTGGTAACAGTTCCCATCAGCAACACCTGACTCATTCCCGACAAACCAACTATGTTGCACAAATGGCAGATGACACCAATAAGCCAGTTGTTATCATAGCTGATGCCGACAGATAGTTGGGCATAGCAGAGTGATTAAACCATGGCAGTGTAATCATCCGACATGGGGAAAAAAAACAACAAGTTCAATGTGTCCAGTCCAACAGATGCCAAAAAGCTCTTCTATCTTTCTTCCCAGCCCTGGCAAGGTCTAATTTCGAGATCTGTAAAATAGAGTTACACCAATCGTGGAACGTAAGGGGGGAAGCATCTTTCCAATGTTTACAGATTTCTCTTCGAGCTGCCAGAATGGAGTAAAATAGTAAGTTCTTTGCTGGACTGCGAGTCTGATCCACAACTCCAAAGATAACCATACAAAGATTAATCACTACATTTAAGCCCAAAGAAGATGAAAGTTTGCTGCTAATTGAGTCCCAAAAGATCGTCAGCTGGGGCAATCAAAGAATATATGAGTATCCCGGGCCTCTTTTAAACCACACCTTGGACAAGCCACAGGGCCCCCCAGAGAAAATTTTGACAACCTCTGAGCGGAGTAATATGCCCTATGTAGGGTAAAAAGATGGTTTCTACGCAGCAAAGCTGGTTTAACTAAATCCCAAAGAACCCTACAAGAGATTGGCCAGAGATCTTTCAGCATAGGAGTGTTGCTTCTCATTTGTTTTGACTGGCGAGAGATCATGTCTCTGATCACAATCAGCGTATTCAATTTAGCTGCTTGCTATTTGTAGAACCATATAATTATATCTTAATAAGTTTGGGTCACAACTTCAGCATGAAAATGTCTGAAAATATGGAATTAAAGTTCACCTATTGTGGATAGTGGAAACCTAACGAACTATTTTCTGTGAAGAAACAGAGCATTTGTTAGGCTCCAAGCAGAGCTTGGAGAGCTGATTAGCAAAGTTTTTTTTCAGTGAGGTAACTGTAAACAGTATGGACTGCTTTTCCTTTGTTGAAATCGTTACTAAGTTTTGTTTAGGTAGTATTGGATCAAAGATTGTCTCCTTATAACTGCAATAGTGGTATTTTTGCAGATCATTCATGAACTCTGATATGATACCACAATGTATTTGTCTGATTAGTGCCTGACATCAATATAAGATCCTTAGTATTTTTTACAAAAATATCGCCCCATTGTGTTAATAACAGAAAATATATACCCTTTGAGACAGTGTTAAGGTTATTAAGAACACACTATTTATGTCAGATATTTTTAAAAATGATCTTTTAAAACAAAATCCCTGCTGGAGCTTTATTACTATGTATTGCTAAGACTTCTTAAGATCTTCCTTGCATTCAGAAACTTAAGGGGCTTATTTACAAGTCCTTTCTGCTGCCGATACGTCACTTTTTCCCCATAATAAAAGTGATGCACCAACGGTGCAAGTGGCTTGTAAAGAAGTCCCTAAGTGCGTTAATGGTAAAATACATGTATACAACATAATCTGCTAGAGGCGTGCTGCTTCTTATCTAGCAAAAAGAACAAATGATCGATGGAATGCTGAACAATGCAAACATTCACCCCCAGTCACAAAGATCTGGGTTAAATCCATCAGATTTTTTGCTCACCATGCATCCCAGTGTGGACCCAGTCCATCAATAGTTCTTTCTGCATTTGTCACCCTAAGTGGAAAGAGAATGCCCAGATATGGTGTAGTGTAGATCCTATATTCCCCAATAGGCTCTGCGCATTGGAATAATATATCCTATAGATATGACGGAGGACTTAGGTCAGTAGCTCTCTATCGAATATACTAAACTTAATTTTGAGTGCCAGCTAGCTCATAGGTCACTAGAAACATTCTCAAATTCACAAAAGGGATCAGTTTCTGACAACCGTATAAACATGACAACTTTGTTTCCCTAGGACTGGAAAATATCTTCAGAGTCGTGGAAACAATAGATAAGTATTTCACTTAGTCAATCGTGCATCCTTCGTTTCTGCAGTTACAGAGTAATAGAGAGAAGGCCGTCTTCTTTCTCATACAAGAGAGGTGAACTGCTACAATTGTTAGACAGAATGCAAAGTATAATTCGCACATTGAGAATAGTATTATGAAATATTACTGTAATAGCATTGTATGGTTTCTAAGTCATATAAAAATACATACATAAATAACACAGACTAAAATACTCATCTGGTGCTTCTAAAATACGCCTACCTCAATGTACCTAACCTATTTCTAGTACGAGGGAAGAAGTAAGTATGGTCTTTAGCATAGGGTTAGTTGTTGCCAATAATCTACCAAAGGTTTCTCTAGGTTGTTATCAGCTCCACACCTTAGAATGAAGGAGGTCTGGTATCTCTGTCTCGGGACTTGATTTCCCAACACCATGCAAGGGGAGTCAGAAACACTGGAGCTGGAGTCTCGGCAGGAGAGGGCAGCTTCCTGATCAGTGCATCACCTGGAGAGTCGGCTTTCTTCAGCACTTGCTGTAGTGAGCTGCGTTGGGCAAGTAGGTCGTCGAACAGTGCCGAATCACCATGCTTTGCGATAGCAACTGAAGGTGTTTAGGAATGCTATGTTTGACGTAAAGTCGGGCATATGAACGTCATGAATAAGGAGTAGTTGTTCATTGTAAAACTAACTGAGTTCTTGGAGAAATCAATATTCAAGCAAGGGGAAGTCCCTAACGGCTTCAGCTGGTTTTCTAAGAAATCGTTGTGACGTTTGGTGAACAGATGGAAGTAGCCATGCCTGTATTTGGGTTGCATGGACCAAGTCTAAATAAGGGCTTGATTTCTATGCCTATATAAGGGCAACGTGAATTGTACCTATATAAGGGCATGAATCAGGAAAATCCATTCAGAATCTAAAACGCCATACAACAATGGGTTCCGTGCTCACCATGTGACTGCAGTCAATCTAGGCTGGCTGATATGGGGTGATATCCCGAAATTGGTCCAAGGATGCTTGGTTTCGGTTCGGGGAGGTCCTGGCCTGGCTGTTCAGGCTGTACTGTTTCCATGGGGAGCAGGGTCAAGACTAATTTGCATATGGCTGGGTCTAAACTGGAATGGCATGGAGGGCAAAGAAATTATGTATTTAGGCCCAAATCTCTGTACTGGGGGAGAATGTTTTACATTGTTTCAGCATTACGTCCTTCAATTGTTTTATTTGCTTCTTATCTAGGGCATAGCTACATAGTAGAATTTACAATACCACTACAAATATATATTTTAAATACTTCAACTTCCAAGCCAGTATCTATCACTCCTGGTCCCTCCTGCATGAAGATCCTGTCTTGGAACATTGCAGGTTTACGGTGTGAAATAGATGATGCACAGTGGTGGAGGTCCCTTACATGCTGCCATATAATTGCTTTACAGGAAACTTGGGACACTACTGAGAGCTTCTCCTGGATGGTTTTATCTAATTATTTAAGTGTGCAACTGCTTCAACAGTGGGTATATCCAAGGGGGGTTTTCTCCTACTGGTTTCACTCAAACTAGCATGTAAAACTAAAATAGTAGATTGTCATTCACCCCATCTGTGAGCAGTGAATCTGTTGTTTAAGCATCATCCTCCCCTGTTAGTAGTTAATATTTATAACTCTTTTAACAGAAGTTCTGAGAACAAACACTTAGTAGCGCTAGAGGGGTTTCTTGAATATTATGGAGAGAGGAAACACTCTTACTATGTTGTTATAATGCTAGAAGATTTTAATACACATTTATGTCACCTTAATTGTATTATCGCAATGGGACACGCAGATTCTGCACCAATGCTGACTCCTTTTTAGCACTCTGAATCAGGCACCCATATAGAAGAGTTTCTTTCAGCTAATCATTTGTGCTGTCTAGAACAAAAGGGTGTGAATACTCCTATTCCTACCTATACAGGCAGGGGTTACTCTAGTATCATTGATTTCATAATGCTTTCTGCATTGTTAGTTCCTGCAGCTCTTAAGCAGAGTGTTTCTTGGAGCAGCTATTGTGATCACAACCCCCTTGTACTTGAACTGGTATACTCCTTTGCTCTGCATGGAGGGGAGGGCAGGAGTATTCCAAATTCTGCTATTAGTACTAAAGATCAAACGTGTTGACTGAAGTGGGAGAAGGTGATACTGGAGACCTTTCTCGATAATTTGTAAAGCGAGTGTGCACCAGAGATTTCATTATGTAGATATACCAGCGGGAATAACAGAGCTGTATTAGATGCCTTTGACAAGCTAACCAAGCAGGTATCCAACAATTAAACTTTCATGAGCAGGTCTAATGGTGCCAAGGAAAAGAGGTGGATTGATGGCAACTGCTCTAAGTCTCATAGAATTTTATTGTCAGCCTTAATACAACTCTGAGGGATGAAGTTGAGGTTGGGACCTGTAGTAGGGCCTATAAATTTGCTACTCAATAGAGCAATTACAAAGCCCAAAGGGCTCCAGCGAGGTCAGATCACCAATAATTATTACAAGTCATAATGACCCATCAAAATATGAACTCATGTCTAATGCCATTAAGGATGCGGCGTCTGTGAATCTGGTTGCGCCTCTTTTAAAAGCTTTGCAAACGTCAACAACAACTTTGATAATTCAATCAGATAAGTTGGACATTCAAATTGATTTAATGAATATTATTCCTTCCTATATTGCAGGGATAAATACAAAGTTGGACAATTTGAATTGTTTAATACTTAGAGCACAAGCACACACATATCAACCACAATGCTCCTGCACCTGTGGACCAGTCTTGGACAAATTAAATTCACTTCCTATAATTCTGGAACAGATTCTCACTTTAAACCAAAGACTTATCAATACAGATCTGAAGTCGGATGGTTCGAACAGTTCCAAACCTGACCAAGAATTACTGGCTGATAAAAATCCCTCACCTGATTTATCTACAAAAGAAGTTAACCCGGCACTTGGAAAGACTAAAACGAATGATGACACCATCATCCGAAATAGAGTCACGAAATGAAGAGCCATTAAAGCAAATTCTAACAAAGAGACAAAGGAAGAAAGAGCAGAAAGCCAGAAATAAAAAAAGCGAAGCAGCCCCAATTCTAGGAATATACCCCATCTTTTCAAATCCAAACCAAGGAAGATCTAAAAATGTTTGCATCAGTAAAAGTCACTCTGACATGATAATAAATGATGATATGTCTAACAAAGGAGAGTTGATGTCAAAAAAAGTCCCGCAAGGCGCTCAATTATCAGGCACTGTGACTAGCCCTTCACACACCGCAAAAAATCAGTGATCTGAGATGTTAAGTATGAATCACTTGTCCTTCTCAACACATGATAAAAACTGCAATATAAGCGGCAAACAGGGTACCAGACAGCAGTAAATTATAAGAACAACTGTTTGGAAGATTTAGCCCAAGGCTTGGATAATGATAACAAGGAGGGGTGATTGCAATCAAGTGGCATATTATTGAAATCAGCACCCCCAACATTGCAAGTTGAAGACCACTCAGTAGGTAAAAATGCAGTTCTTGATAGTATAATCAGCCATGCATGAAAATCTTTGTGCAGTGAAGACGGGGCAAAGGAAATGACAGTCTCTTCTTCACAAACAATATCAGATCCGGACGTCCAAGTAATCATGGATAATGTTCGCTGTGAGCGCAAAAGATTGACCTCAGAAACACCAAGTACTCCGACACAGGAAATTTTAAGATTCTGTGTTAGGAATATAGATGTGAAACAAACAAAGGAGGAAGCAGGTATCGTGTCATGTACAAATAAGAACTACACCAAATCATTTGGTCTCCTGAGTACAAGTCACAGGGAAGCCACAACATATTAAATAGGAGCAATATCCTGAAACTCATGGCTGGATTTGAGGACCTAAAAGATATTAAATCAACCGACCTGGAACAGGTACAATTTCTTAAAGGCCCTAAGGAAACAATAAATGAACAAACATTGACAACTTGAAAAACACCAGCTATAGTAAAAGCAATCTTGGGAGATCAGATCTTTTTCAAAGTTGGGGCATTCAAATACTACAGCCCACTTCCCGACGCTATCCGTCTCCTCTGAAGAAGCCAGACAGTGTTCAACTTATCAGGAAAATCTCTGATGCACACTCAAGCCTACGAAACCCAGTCTACTCAGTTTTATATAATGCGAAGGGCAGAAGTGAAGACCCTCCCTCTTGGGCAGGAACGGAACCTGATTAATCGGGGGACACTCAACATTCTAAGGATATCTGGAAATGGCTGCCCAGTACCCTAAATAAAAAACAGAAGATTTGACCGTTTAGTGATAAACCGAAACAAACTGCTAGTAATGACATCCATGTGTTATCTTGAAACATTGCAGGCGCAAAAAGATTACTGGAGGGAGGATTGCCGTTGGATGAATGGGACAGATGTGACATGATGGCGCTACAGAAAACATGGCTACAAGAAGAAGTTGCACTTGTTGGCTATATACTCTTTAGTGTAGCAGCAGAAAAATGTAAGACCTATGGCCGTGCCCTCGGAGGCCTTTCAGTATATGTGTCAATATCTCTAAAAATTAATTCTGAACAACTAAAAATCCCCCGATCCAAGTATTCAAGTAATCAAATTGACAGATCAAAATGTTACCAATATCAAGTCAACCTTCTTAATTAATTATTATATGCAACCTAAATTTCAGGTGAAAAAGATAAAGAATGCGATATTGTGTAACGTAATTATGGACCTACGCACTATAGAACCACTGTCTAATATTATAATAACTGGTGACTTCAATTCTAACCTGATATTAACTCCAGAGGAGGTTGACATAATAACAGCTGATAACATACCCTGGGGTGTTCCTTTACTGACAGATGGTGGACTAGGGTCTCGGAAGGATCATCTAGCAACCCAATTAGTGACCGAACTAGAGTTTCTGGGTATGCGTGTCCTGAACGGGAGGATAGCGGAAGACCAACCCCCAAGAAAAACTCATCATGGTCCACACGCGCAATCGACCTTGGACTTTACAATTGTTAGTCTTTCACTACTCCAATTAGTAATCACCTTTTATATTGAATGCACCCCGATGAGTGATCATGCAATGCAACATACCAAATTTAACCTTAACACGGAAAGAATGCAACCTTCGTATATACTAGAGGGTAATCTATGTTCAGCTAATCTAAAACGTATAAACTGGTCCAACTCAAATGAAATTGAGTGGTTCAGGATAATAAAGAATATGTTGAATTGTCTAGGGAATGCACCATTGAATATGATCCAAGCATGGTCTCTCTTTTTGGAGAAATTAAAATTAAAAATGAAGTTACCCATGATGAAAACAAATACTGATGACTCGCAGAGAAAACTTTCGAAAGAACTTCAAGATCTACAAAGGATTCTGCGAAGAACCCGCAAGAAGTTGCACTCAGCTGACAATGGTGCATGTCAGTTGGTCACCTTTCATGCGCAAAGAAATATATACAAAAATAAGGTCTGGGAATTTAAAAAGAGGATTAACAAGAGCTTTTGGTCCAAATTGCTTTTTAGTTCAAAACTCCAGAACTCAAACAAATTTCGTAAATTTTTTAATCAGTTAATAAGACCCTGTAACGCACTTACATCAAACGTTCAGGAATCTGAGTGGTCCAGGTTTCTTGCGACAAAATTTACTGATACCTCTACAAAAATTCCAGGCATTGATCCTTCCCCAAAAAATCATATTACAATCTACACAGTTAACGAACAAGGGAGTCAGCCTTCTACCAGTAATCTTTTCAATGCATTTAGTACAGATCTTTCGATTAATCCATATACAGCAGAGGAGATAAACAAAATAATTAAAAAGGGCAAATCAAATGGGGCGCCAGGCCCGAATGACATCCTACAAGCAGTATATAAACATGCACCAGAATTTTGGGGCCCACGACTAGCGAAACTGTTTGCAGACATGCAAAGTTGCAATCAAGCCCATGAAAGTTGGCAAGGATCTATACTTATGCCAATATACAAAGGTGGTGAAAGATCAAATCCGACCAACTATAGATTAATAGCACTGCAGGACGTAGAGGCAAAATATTTTGCATCACTACTTTTAAACAATTTGGTAACTTGGACAGGTGAAAGAGAATTGATCCCTATCAATCAAACAGGGTTCAGAAAAGGGATTGGTACAACATCAAATATCCTATCCATCAGCATAATAGTGGAAAAATGCTTGATCAGTAAACAGGACTTGAACTTTTGTTTAATAGACCTTTAAGCGGCCTTTGACAGCGTGGACCGAAACCTGTTATGGTTGAAATTAAGAGCATGGTCTATAACAGAGAACATCTTAAGGGGCCTGTTGCTATTCTATTCCGATACCTGGTCGCAAGTCAAAATAGGGGATGGATCCCGGCTATCGAGAAAAGTTTTTACATCGATTGACTTAAAACAAGGGTGTGTCGTTGCGCCTCATCTATTCAACCTTTTCATCTTGGACCTCTCCGGGAAATTGAACAACTGTCAGGCACATCCTCCGAAATGAGGCGATTTGCAGCTTTCACATTTAGCATATGCCGATGATATTGTCCTTATGAGTCTAACGAAGGTGCGACTAATTAGACTAGTAACAGAACTTTCAGCTTTCCGTTGGTAAACAAGTTGGCTTTAAATGTTACAAAAACTAAAACAATGTTAATAACCAACCGCCGTGTATCACAACACTCTATCTGGTTAGAAGGTAAACCGTTGGAGAGAGTCTCTAATTATAAATATCTGGGCTACTATATCGACGATAAGCTCAACTTAATGGACCAGAAAAAATTTCTGACGGCAAGAGCGGAAGCTTTAATATTCGGGCTAAGCACTCTGTCAAAGAAACTGGAAGGACCATCATTAAATCCACTATTAATTGTGATGGCGAATAAGGTTCTTCCCACGCTAACATATGCAAGTGTAGCAATGTAGGGAAAGGATGCGGCCCTTTTAAACAGCTTAATATTTAAAATTTATAAAAAGGTACTTCGACTACCCAACATGGCTTCACCTGCGCAAATGCGCCTCGAATTTGGCTTAAAAAACAAAACATTGGGAAGACTATACTCGTATATCAAGATGTGGTACCAGATTATGAAATAAGCAACTGTCAATAATCTTAATACTTTTCTTTGGCAGGAGCTGAAAACACGTAAAAACTCAAAAGCAAATCAATTTTTATCGCATGCATTGGAGGTAACATGCTCCGTGAATCTTTGAGACAAAAATGTGCCATTTGCCACATTAAAACAGGCTCTAAATAAAGTGGCTAAATTTCACTCTTTGGTTACAGTCAAAGACATTTTCTCCCACCGTTCCCACTCTTGGGCCGTGATAAACGGTTATAAGGCACTTACCCCAGCACTTTACTTGGAATCAACCTATTCTATCTTTATTAAGAAAAAGCTGATGGCACTGAGATTTGGTAAATTTCCAACCTTAGCTGAGGAGCCTGCCTGGAAGCAGCATGAAGCTGTCATCTGTCGTCTGTGTGGTAGTCCCAAAGAAGATCTAATTGATATCATTTGTCATTGCAAGATGTTGAGTAAGGAACGGTTATACTTTCTGAAGCATTCCTTTCGGATTAACAGGTTACGGACATGTAGATCTGCCATTATTGGAGGTTTGGACTCAACCGCCCCTCTAATACACTGCAAGCCGGTAAAGTTCTTGCAGGGATTCGAGAATCGCCTTAAAACCATTGGAAGTTTTTAAAATGCTAATGGTTAATCCCCACGCGTCATTTTTGTTTTAATTATTTTTTGAATAATTTGAGGAAAATCTTTTAGTTTTTATTGTCGTCTATACTAAATTTTTTATGTGACAGTCTTTTGTTTTAACGAATATCTTAAAAGTTTTTTTTTTATTTGGTTGTGCGCTGCTAACGAAATTGTTATGGTTTTAATTAACTAAACAATAAAAGTTCAAATTTCACTAAAAAAGAATTCAATTTCGCGTTGGTGGAGGCAGACTGGCTCTGCATATGAAAATACTCAACAGAGGAAGAAGTCCATTAGGGAACAGGTCTTGGAGGCATGTGGGCAGGCTAGTGTATCCTTCAGACAGTACAAAGTTCTGGGCTATGGTCAACAGCCCTCTTTTAATTCAAGCACAGACTTTACTATATTTGCATAGTGATGGGTTCAGCACTTTGAAGGGATGTATAGTGCAGATGATTCAGAAGGTTGTGATGTACAATGGGACCCCGATTCAGCTATAGAACCACTGCACTTTACTGCACATGAGGTACATAAAGGTATATTGGCCACAGCCAGGGGGAAAGCACTGGGTTCGGATGGGGTTCCTTCGGACCTGTATAAGGCTGACCCTCTGGTATGCGCCATGATATTGGCTAGGGTTTTTAATGTGGCCTGTAGGTGTGGGTCGGATTCCTGGGTTAGTCAGGAGAGGGGTCCGGCAGGGATGCATTTTAGCTCCCCTACTGTTTACACTTTATATTATTAAGCTAGGGACCTTCTCGCTTCTAGTTGTAAAGACATCCCAAGAGCTGTCTCTAAATTGATACCTGCACTTTTGTATGCAGATGATGCAGTGTTGTTTGCCAGGCCTGCTGTCGGCCTTCAAAAACATTTGCATGTTTTTATTGATTCACTTGATCTAGCCACCAATTTTATGAAATCCCACACTATGACGATAGGTACACAGAAGGCTACTAGGTGCAAGTTATTTTGCAGGGGGGCAGAATTACCAAAAAGTGTCAACTTTACCTTAATTGGGGGTGCTGTTTGATGACCGAGGGACCTGGGTAGCGCAAAGAACACTAAAAAAGAATGTTCTGGCAGGAGCTGCTGGGGTAACCTTGGACTTTGCAGAATGAATGGGGTCAAAGCCCATACCCACCCAACTAAAGGTGTACAGGGAAAAATGTGTCACTATGGCCAGTTATGGATGCGATGTTTGGGGACATAAGGATGTGAGGGATATTCAAGGGGTGGAAAATAAATGTATGCGTAGGCTTCTCTCCGTTCCCCCTAGTACCACGGCATTTGTTGTGCATGAAAAGCTTGCCATGGGCTATATCTCTGACTCTATAGCTGTTGATCCCTTGTTATGCTGGCTGAGAATTTGGTCCTGCCCATCTAATACTTTGAGCCAACTTGTTGTAGAAGACTGCACTGCACTTGAGGGGGCCCTGCGTATCCCCTGGCTAAAGTACATCATTGTCAGAGTGCCACTTCCTCGGAGTCTGTACGTTGCTCTATGGGCCCACCTCTCTGTACCTCCAATTCAGGACGCTATTACAGCACTGAAAGTTAGAGTGACCAAGTTGGGGGAAGGGTTTGAGGAAGGGAACAACTGGGAGGGAGACCTGTAAAACAAACAGTTAAACATACAAACAATAACAATCAGTATAAATAATTCTCAGGTACCAGACTCTGCTACGCTATGAGTCTCTACTTTATCATGAGCCCATGATGCAAGTTACACATAAAATACACTTCCAAGGAATGTGTTACAATCACACCTTCCTAACAGTAAAGTTCAATAATATACAGAGCATATACTCATAATTATGACACAGTACACAAATGAGCCCCTGTGCAAGCTTGCCCAAGCGCTTGAAACATCAACATACCCAAAGTACAAAAGGGCTAATTCGAAAGTTGCACACACTATGGACCTAGAGCACTAGACCCTATGTTCACCATTTCAATATACAAAAATGAGCCAGAGCTCTAAATCATAATGCTGGACCTAATGCTCGACAACACATTGTTTTAATGAATTCCAAAATGCACAAACAACAGTGTGAGTGTAAGCATACAATAGTCAAAATAAACTCCAGAGCGCACAGTTGTATTCTTGCCAAAATGTAGTTTGCAAAATGAACCCCAAAGCTCACGATAGTGTGCTGCCAAAACACTGAATGCAGCAAATGAGCTCCAAAGTGCACCGAATCCTAACAAGGAAATTAAGTTACTCTGTTGCCTTCAAACAACAGAGGCTTACCTGCAGACTCAAAGTAAATTGGAATGAAATCATGAGTCAGCAGAACAGAGAGAGGCTGCTTCCACACAGGATCCAGAATAGTGAGCCACGCCTAATGGGTGTGGTTCATTTTATAGGCAGACCACACCCAGAGGTAACCACACCCAAAGTGACTGCTGTGTGGGGATTCTGGAGTATGACAACACCCATAGGTAACCACACCCAAAGTGCCTGCTGTGTGGGGATTCTGGGGTATGACCACACCCATAGGCAACCACACCCAAAGTGACTGCTGTGTGGGGATTCTGGGATATGTCGTCCTCTATAGTTACATCCAGCAGGGAAAAAGGAGATCATATAAAAGGAAAATGAACAATGAAAGGGAAATACAATGAAAACATATTGCAATGTTTAATGCACATTTACAGGACACCGCAGCCACCATTTAGGAACAAGAAAATGTAGTTTCTCACATCTTACCACAGTACGGGTGGGCCCTAGAACACGCGTCATAGAGGCGACGCTAACAATCATGGGGCAAACGAGGCGGCTAGGTTTCCCTGACTTGTATACTAACTGCAGGCCTTTAGGACCAGGGGCCATTTTAAACCTCTGTTTTTCTCTAAGCAGCAAAGGATAAGGTAGGGCAAGGAATTGGCCAAGCCCACGGTAATTATAATTATAGGTTTTGGGATTTGTACAAGGTGTTTGGTCTTGAATACCGAGGAAGCTGGAATAGAGTATAAGCTAATACAGCTATTCATACGGTACATTCACCCGTAGTATTTTACATGTTATACATAGGATTTAATAAGATGTGGAGCAATGCTATTGCCATAATTAGACTTTACAATAATGAAATAATTGAATCTGTCTGTTTAGACCATAAGGATCACCACTAATGATGTAAGTGGGATATAATTGAACTACAATTTAATCATCGCATTATAAGAGGCTTATCCCTCCTCTCCCTTCAAATTCAGGAATAGGTCCAACCGATTAGGACTTTTCAGTCATTATTGTGAACTTTCTATATTTTTTCAGAATGGAATATTATTCTGGCTAGAATTGTCTGGAGAGCCAGAAGAGGTTGACCGAACAATTAAAGATTAACACATATAATTAGGTATGTTCTTTGTTTCCCCCTTTTTTTAAACTTAGAGATATTGGGTAACACATGGGAAGTAGAGTTATTAATGTGACTCTTTTTTGTATAATGTATTCTTTTAGAATTGTTCATCATTTAGACTTAATTGAATGGAGTACAAAAAGAAACCAACTGAAAAATTATTAAGACTGAAATCTATCAATACTGGTTGTACTATTTGAATAAAGAGGTATGTGTCAGATGATTCAATTGGATATTAAGTCATGTTATAAATTACTGGTCACTAGGGGGTGAAATGGTTTGTAGGATGGACAATACAGGGTCAACAAATGAATTTAGTTGTTGCAATTGGTCTCGTGGGGTTTAAGAGTGATATAATGAACTATGTCTTTTAAGATAATTAGCAAATATTGTACAGAATATTAAACCTTTCTGTTCATCCTGGGTCGTGGTTAATATTAGAATGGAGACAGGCAGGCTTTATAAGGTTGGAGTGAGTGTAGGTTCAGAAGATACCTTGAATTGTCATGTACAGATTACCTGGTGAATGTTTTTGTTAAATTTGTTTTCAATTTATTGATTAGTGTATATATATTTTCCTTCAGCCCTGATGGCGTCCTGTATAGGACGAAAAGCGTAGGCTGAAAAGACTTAATGAATATGTGACATATTGATTCATGTGCAACAATTTTGGAATAAAAATTGAATATTTTTTGGGGAACTTGGCCTGCTGACTGTTTGCTGAAGAAATACAATAATAAATTGTTGATAAGGACATTACTATAAGATGTTCCTTTCCATTTTTATGAGTTACGCCTGAGTTCAGCCCGTCTGCGCCCATCTGCGCTCGACCGGGCTCCGGGGCTGGGCCTCTTGGTCGGCGACAGGTATTTTCATCTAGAGAGCTATATCATCTAGATATCGGAGGACAGACGTTAGATCCCACTATCATGACTAAGTTAGAGGATATGAATATCCTTCGACCTCTTAGGGCAGGGGTCTCCAAACCGATCCTGGACGGCCGGATCCATGCCAGATTTATGGGACATCCCCATTGAGATACATGTAGTCATTTTAAAAATCTGGCATGGATCCGGCCCTCCAGGACCAGTTTGGAGACCCCTGTCTTAGGGGGAGGACTAGGACTCATCCGCCTTCTCTGAAGCTAACCAGTTTGAACACAAGGTCACTTCATAAGCATCATCTAGAAATCTTCACTCTCCTTCAGGATGAGGATATCAATGTTTTAACTCTTACGGATATGGTTGGGCGATAGCTCACTGCCTGATATTATAGCTGCCCTGCCCAATGAATATGATGCGGTATGGCACAACCGTGCTGATAACGCTCAGGGGGGGGGGGTGGGGGGGGTAGCAATCTTGTTTAAAAAATATCTAACGGTTGTTAAAATTGCAGCCGAAACTGTAGATCTAGCTGACATATTTGGAGTGAATTGTGGTAACCGGGGACTTTAACGTGCATTGGGATAAAGCCCATAAAGATCCAGCAACTCGACATTTGGAGACTATGATGTCCTCACTTGGTATTGAACAGCTTGTAGATGCCCCCACACATATCAAGGGGCATACTCTTGGACCTCAGATCCAAAGGTAAACCTTGTGGACATTCTACCCTGTATTTGGTCGGATCATCATTTGGTGAATTGTGAGATTCCCATTGACTGTTATCTGGCCCAAAAACCTCCTAAACCTCCTAAACTGAAAAAAGTTTGTCAGTGGATAAAAGTGGATTCACAATCTTTGACCAATATTCTTCCTGATTATGCCCAATCATTGATCTCTAGTGGAGATTTAAATCAGGACTATAGGGACATAATGTGTAATCTGAGTCAGGCGATTGATCAGATAGCACCCGAGAAACTACTAAAAGCAAAGGAGTAGGCAAAGGGGCGACATGGTTCACTTCATCTCTGAGGGATCACAAAAAGAAGCTTCGTCATCTGGAAAGGAGTTGGAGGAGAACAAAAGACGGTATAGACCGGGAACACTATAAAATTTCACTCAACTCGTATAAAAAGCTTATTCTGGTAGCAAAAGCAGAAGCAGAATATTATGAAACACGCATAAATCAGGCTGAGAATATTCAGAAGGAAGCGTTCAAAATCTTAACAGAGTTGAGTAAAAAACCAGAAACGACTGAAACAAAAATAAACTGCAACATCTTTCAATGTTATTTTCTTCAGAAGGTGGAGACCATTCTTTCTGAGATTAGGAATTGTACCTTGAGTGGTCCTCTTCCGTCACAGGAAGCCCAAATCTCTTTGGAAGCCTCTATCTTAAAGTTCCCAGAGATAGACTCTCTAAGTCTTGAGCAGCTTATGAGTAGAACCAAGTCAGGTTCCCCGGCGGACCCGTGCCCCCCCAGGGTTTTCTGCCTGGTGCGCCCTATTTTAGAAGATCACATTATCTCCCTTCTTAATAGCTCGATGTAGACTGGCCATATACCATCAAGTTTCAAGGAGGCACGAGTCAAGCCTTTGATAAAGAAACCAGGTGCCGACCCGGCTATTTTAAAAAACTATAGGCCGATATCCCAATTTCCTTTTTTGTCCAAAGTTCTGGAACAACATGTGCTGAAGTCCCTCTCCTTATTCCTGGAGTCACACCATCTACTCCAGGAGCGTCAGGCAGGATTTTGTGCACATCACAGCACCTAGTTGGTGATGCTCTCGGTGCTGGTTGAGCTCAGAGGTATGGCTGACAGTAAGAAACCGAGCGCCCTGATACTTTGATACTGTCAGCCATTCCCTGCTTTTGGACAGACTGGCCATTTTTGGGATAAGGGGCGTGGCCCATCAATGGCTTTAATCCTTTTTAACGGGCAGGACGCAGAGGATTAAATTGGGGGATTGCGTTTCCGATGCAGGTACCTTGGAGTGCGGAGTCCCTCAGGGCTCTGCATTATCCCCACTACTGTTTTATCTATATTTGCAACCGTTGATCCACTCTCTAGTGAACATGGGTTGTCGTGTATTTAACTATGCTGATGACACCTAGCTGCTACTGAGTATTGATAATACGGCTTCGGCACAGATCAACGCCCAAAACATCCTTAGATTTATGGCTGGCTGGATGACTGCAAACCTGTTGAAAATAAACCCGGAAAAAACAGAGGTTTTGGTGGTTTCAACCGTTGCTTCACCCTGGAGTGACCTGTATTGGCCCCAGGAACTAGGTCCCACCCCGACACCGTGTGACAAATTAAAAAACCTTGGCATTAAGATTGACCATAAATTGTCAATGGCCAGTCAGATCTCCTCCGTCGTAGGGAAGTGTACTGGTTTGATTAGACAGCTGCGTAAGTTAGCTCCCCTCCTCTCTTTGTCCATGCTCCGTATGGTTGTCTCTGCTACAATCATTTCGAGGTTGGATTATGGGAACGCTCTCTATTTAGGTCTGCCCAAAACTTTGACCAATAGATTGCAGGTTGTCCTGAATGATGCTGCGCGATTACTCTTCAGGCTACCTAGAAGAACCCATGTCTCTCCTTTATTGCTTAAGCTACATTGGCTCCCTATTGAGCAGAGGGCGGAGTTCAAGAGCTTATGCACGGCCCACAAGGCAATCTATGGGCAAGCCCCCGCCTACATTAAGGAACGTTTGGAGGTCTACAACCCTAAACGAATACTTAGGTCTTCTGATACCCAGCTGTTGGTCTGCCCTCGATATAAGCTAGCAACTAAGGGTGGAAGATCCTTTTCGGTTTTGGTTCCACAGATATGGAATAAACTACCAGAACCGCTTCGGAGAGAAGTAAATCTCCTGCGTTTTAGGAAGTTGTTAAAAACGCTCCTATTTAGGGAGGCGTTTGGCCCTCTTTAAATAGCTGTACTGTAGGCCTCTTTTATGCCTCCTTCACGTTTTGAATCATTGCTTCTGTCATCGGTCTTGAGCGCCTAGAGACCTGCAGGTGATTTGGCGCTATATAAACCAAAGTTAACAATAACAATAACAATTTCATTTTGAGGATTGTGGCCAGGAGCGGTGGGCTAGTGAGAGTTGAGGGTTTTCTTTGGAAACTTTGAAGAAAAGTACTGAACAGTGACTATAATGCACACTTTTTTTTGCCTTGCTTTTGGTACTACACTTACTCTTTCAGTATGTAGTTTTTGCCAGTCAATCTAAACTTTGAACTGTAATATGTCATGCAGGACTCTGAAGACTCTGCTCTGCTGTGATGCTGTTTAATGGTGTTCAATTCTACAGTATTGTTAGACCTGTCATCCGTGGTGTGATTTCCCTTGTCTTGTTGCCTCTACCTCCAGTATTTTTGACTGAGCTGGACTTCGTTTTTACTGGTTTATGTACTCTGGGCACTTTACCACTGCTGATCAATGTCGAAGTGCAAGTGAACCCTGTGTAAATTGTGATTCTGCTTAGTTATCAATGATTTGTATATTTGATTTACTAATGAGCCCCAAGTAAAGTGTACTATGTGTGCCCAGGGCCTGTAAATCAAATGCTATAAGTTTTTCTTCAGCGAGAGTTGTGCCACACACATGAATAGCCCTGTAAACTTGATCCAAGCCTGCCATTGTAGTGTCTGTAGGTGAATTTCTAAACTGGCATGTCGACCTGGTAAGTGTATCTACTGGCCATGCCCACACCTATCCTTTTACTACATTTAAGGCACCCCCTAGGTAGGCCTAAGACACCTCTATGGGCATGTTGCAGTGTATGTGAATGGTAGGACAGGTGTGTTTTACATGACCTGATAGTGAAATATGGCAATATCACTTTTCACTGCCGCAAGGACTAGCCCTCCCATAGGCTATAATTGGAGCTACATCCTCTTACAAGTGTAATTTTCATTTGGGAAATGCTAGAGAGTTGGTGTTTGAGCTCTCTGAACTCAGATTTTAGAGAAAATATATTTGAGTGAAGGTGGTTTTTAAAGTATGTGTTTGAAAATGCCACTTTTAGAAATAGGGCATTTTCTTGTTTTCTTACCATCCTGTGCCTCTACCTGCCTGTGGAACCAATGTCTGGTTTAGACTGACAGGGGTCTGTTTGTGCATTCTTTCTAGACATCACACAAAGCTGATGTGTGTCCTGCATATCCTGATGGCCCATCATCAAGCTGATGGGTATTTCTGAGCTAGAGTGGTGGGAGGAGTTGTCACATACACCTGAATAGGGCTGCACCAGGCCTCTGACGATGTTGTCTCCACTGCCCTGGAGTGTGTCTGAAGCCACGACTGGGCAAGGCAGGATCTGTGCACTACAAAGACTCTCCTTTCAAGTATGCCTACTTCAAGCGTCAAAAGGGGTATAATTATTGGATCTAAAACCCCAGACTTTTAGAACACTTCTGGATCAAGAGAAGACTCTGCTAAGAGAAAGAGCTGAAGAGCTGTGAGGACTACTGCCCCTTTGCTGTGTGTTGCTTTGCTGGGTTGGCCTGCAGTTGTTTCTGTCTTGGTGGGAAAGGAACTGGACTGTGCTGTGTATCCTGCTTGAGAACTCTCACCAAGGGCTTGCGTGTGTTGTCTCCTGTTAAGAAGTCTGAGGGCCATCACAGACTTCAGCTGGAGCATCCCTGAGCTTCACTGCTGGGAGTTCTGACATGTCAAGTGGTGCCAATTCCCGTTCTGGGGCCTTAGATGTGGTTCCTGCTGCTAAAAGACTTCAAAGCTGACGCTTCACCCTTCCAACACCTGTTTTTTCGATACAGCACTGCCATGCAAGAGAAAACACCATGCGCTGGTCCCGTGCTGCCAAAGCAATTTAACCTGGTCTCGAATTTAAGTGCTGTTCTTTAATTATCAGCAACTAAGCTTTTAATTAAATTATAAAGCTTTTGTGTATTTTCACATATTTACATTTTTAGAATAGAGTCATTTTTTTGGTTGAAAACGAGGTTTAAACATAACCTTTACACAAACATCATACACTTATTGTGAAAACATGAAAGGAATATTTCTGAAATGTGAAACATTTGTTCAGTGCAAAAAAGAATTACATGCAAATTACATATATACAAAAACAATCAATAAATTCGTAGGTACACCAGTAATAATAAAGACAGTCCTATGTGCCTATTTCTTTGGCTGTTTCGAACTGTGAGACACCATAGGCTTTGTTTGATTTAAATACTGCCAATGGTCTGGGACTATTGTTATGTGCCTTTGGTGAAATGAAGTAAAGGGATGACTCCTTTAGGAAAGCCGATGCGTTTCCAAACCCGGTCCTAAGTATATCGGGTTTTTCCTCAGGGCAACCTGGGTACCTGGTGTTGTGAAACATAAAAATAGACTTCATTTAGTGCCTACTCCTGCATTGTTTTGAATTCTGCTTCTCACTGTGCGGAACAAAGGATTACCTTTTTGTTCCTGCGCGGTGAAGTCCTGTTTTGTCGGTTGAAGACATTTTCGAACCTATAGTTATGAAAATAAACACTGTTTGTCTCTGTTTTATCAAACGGAAGGCATTTGACTTATTTACATTAGATAGATTCTGGATTACAACTTACTTGTGAGAGCTTGTATGAAAGCCTGGTTCCAATGTGACGTATTCCTAATATTCTACCCCGTCTGGTGGAAAAAGACTAGTTTTAATAGCTTGTAGGTCTGGATTACTGACAGATAACTTTTTCAAGTATTAAACCAGCTTACTTGGGGCGGCACTGTTGTTGGACGCGGTGCTTCTCCTTTAATGGTACGCTACCGCGGGAACTCAGTCCTACTGGGAAAGATTAAAAAAAGACTAAGTGTCACTGTGTTCGAGCTAACTTTAATCTTTTTGTTTGCGGGATTAGGATATGTATCTGCTCACCTTGTTTAGAGGTATAGTTCAACCGCACTTGTTCTAACTGCTATTTGATGTGCTGCTCCAAATGCGCTGCAATGGATTGCGGAAGTCCAAACTGAAGTCACATGCTTTAGTATGTGGCCGGGACTTCTGGGAGTTGTAGTTTATTTGGAACCAGGCTTTACTGAGTGAATGGAATTTGTCCTGTGGTTACCCCTGCGGGCCTGACTGCGAATTACAGCCTCGCAGGTATTTGCAAACGTGTGGGCGGTGTTCACGGGGTTCAGCGTATGTTTCTGTGAAGTTCTGTCAGTTCGTTCATCCCGTCCACCACATAGTTGAACTTAAGTATTAAGTACGCTTCTCTTTGAATTAGCAATGTTTCAACGTCACCACCACGAGTGGGAGTTTTGATTGCTGACAGTACTGTCCATTTGAACTCTTTTTCAGTGTGACCACTTTGTTGAAAGTGGTGTACCATTGGGGCTGTGGCAATGTTTTGTTTGATACGTGAGCGGTGTTGGGCTATTCTCTGGTTGATTTGTTGTGTCGTTTTGCCTATGTATAGTTTGGGGCAGGGGCAGATGATTGCGTAAACCAAATTACGACTTTTGCAGTTCGTAAATTCTTTGTGTGCCCACTTGATGGTGTTGTGATGGAAATCCGTACCTTCCATTGTGCTGGCACAGGACACACATGTCCCGCATTTGTGGTGCCCTTCTATCGGTTTGAGTCTCCAAAGGGCACGTAAGTCAGATTTGACCTGACTAGTGCCCAAGTCTGCCCAAACCAGCTGCTGCCCTATGCTTCTGTTCTTTTTGAGAGCAAATAAAGGTTTTTCAAATGGTATGTCCGGTCCGGACAGTAGATGCCAATTTTTGAGAAGGATAGCTTTGAACTTATTGGTGTGTGGTCCGAATGTCGTTACACACACCAATTTTTCCAAGGGTGTTTTTTGTTTTTTGACCAATAACTCTTCCCTTGGAGTGTTCCATGCTCTTTTGGTCGATTGTTTGAGCATTTTACTCGGGTAACCTCTTGCTATCAATTGATTGCTCAGAATTTCTGCATGGGCCTCAAAGTCCTCCTTTCTCGAACAGTTTCTCCTAATCCTAAGCATTTGGCTGTAGGGGAGATTAGCTTTTAAATTTTGAGGGTGGTGGCTTCTATAGTGGAGGATTGTGTTTTTATCCGTCTCCTTCCGATGCAGGGTGGTGGTGAGCATGTGATTTTGAGGTGTAACCTCTACATCCAAGAATGTGAGGCGTGCATTGCTAGAGGAGATGGTGAACTTAATGTCAGGGTGTCTCGTGTTCAGCCAATTGTGGAATTGAATTAGAGTGTCTGTGGTGCTGTTCCATTGACACCAAATATCGTCAATGTAACGATACCACGTAATGATGTGAGTGCGGTACGGGTTGTTCTGGTACACAAAGCGCTCTTCATACAGGGCCATGAAGAGGACCGCCATTTCTGGGGCATAAGGACACCCCATGGCTGTCCCCTTTACCTGCATGTAGAATTTGTCCTGAAATCGGAAATAGTTTCTCTTCAGAGCGATTCTGGCAAGGGCTATTATGAATTCTGTTGGTACTCTTTGTGGTTTGGGGCGTGTTTCCAGGAAATATTCAAGGGCTTCTAGGCCCTCCTCTTGGGGGATCTGGGTGTATAGGGAAATCACGTCGAAGGACACCATTAGATGCTGTGTGTCATCAAATATGGAGCCTTCAATCTTGTTGATGAAGTCCATGGTGTCCCTCAAATATGATTGAACTTGTTCCATGAAGGGTTTCAAAAACACGTCCACGTACTTAGCCAAAGGTTCCAATATCGAATCACACCCGGAGACAATTGGCCTTCCGGGTGGTTCGGAGATGTTTTTATGTAATTTTGGCAAGAAGTAGATTACCGGAGTGCGAGGTCTCTTTTTAGATAGGAATTCAAACTCTTTTGGACCCAAGATTCCCAAGTCAAATCCTTCTGTCAGTTTGGCATGGATCTCACTTTGAATTTCTAAGGTGGGATCCTCATTCAATGGCCTATACCAATCAGTTTGGTCAATGTGTTTGTCTGCTTCGATGATGTACTTATCTTTAGCCCATACTACTAGTGCACCTCCCTTATCGGCGGGTTTTACCACTATTGAGTCGTCATTTTTCAGATCCATAATGGCTGTTTGATGTTGTTTAGAGATATTCCGTTTATGGAATACTTTTTGTTTGCCCAATTGTGTGATGGATGAAAGAACGGTCTGTTCATACGCTAGAATTTCTTTGGGAATAGTTTGAGGTGGAGGAATGAATGTAGAATTGTTGGAGAGACCTGATGGCTCAGCCATTCGTGTATCTTCCTTATTGTGAAAAAAGGCCTTTAATCTGAGTTTCCTACAAAATTGTAAGGCTTCAATTTTTAGTTTGGTTAAGTCTGTGGCGGCTGCTGGAACAAATTTTAAACCTAGTTCCAAAGCTTCCTTCTCGAACACTGTCAATTGTTTGTCAGAAAGATTTACTATGGATGTCTCATTCAACTTTCGTAAAAGTTTCTGCGGGTCCTCATTTCCCATGCTGTTGGTGGTTTGAACCTTACCCTGTTTCTGGCTTCGCCCTTGTCTAAAAAAGAGTTGTTACGTTTAGACGGGCCTTCTCTGGGATCAGAGTCTCTAGCCGATTCTGAAGAGGAACTCTCAGAAAAAGTTGAAAACCTGTTCTTAGACCTTCCTTGATACTGTGATAAGGCACGGCGTGATTCAATTTGGGTGTAATAGTCGTCCTTCAGGTAAGGATAAACAGATTCGATTTTGAAAGATTTTACGTCTTTTTCGAATTTGTTTGTCCTGAATGTGATTGTATTATCTCGAAATGTTTGGATCTCTTTTTCTACTTTATCGAGAAGGGCTTTGGCTTCAGTAACAGTGTGGTTGTCCTCAATTGCTTTGGCTAAGGCCTCGATTTCCTCCTGTTCTTTTATACACAATCTTTTGGCTGTGTCTACTGTGTGCACCATGAGATCTCTACTACATTTGGTTGCTATATAACTGAAACCCTTTTTATACACTGGGTCCTCCGTGAACACCACCGGCCCGTTTTTGACTTGTAATCCCCACGGGATGGTGCCTGCCTTCAAATGTTCGAATAAGAAATGTCCGTGTAATTCCGTTCGAATATGTTTTTTAGTCAACCTAATTAGCTTCTCAGTCTCATTTTGCTGTTGGGCATTCGTGCTCAATTTTATGGCTGAGAAAGGAGAGGGACCAGAAGTCAACTTCTTAATGTAATCTTCGGTAAAGGAAAGTGTTTCTTCCTCCGACATTATTTCCAGACTGCGATTGACAGTCTGTGATGACCTCGTGGTTGGTATTTGGTAAGGCTGATTTATGTGCCTACCCACGCGGGGGTTGCCCGCTCTAAAGTACTGTGAACACAGGGGTTTTGGCCTACGGGGCCAGGCTGGACACTATAAACTGGAAAAAAGACAATTGTGCCTGGTCTCGAATTTAAGTGCTGTTCTTTAATTATCAGCAACTAAGCTTTTAATTAAATTATAAAGCTTTTGTGTATTTTCACATATTTACATTTTTAGAATAGAGTCATTTTTTTGGTTGAAAACGAGGTTTAAACATAACCTTTACACAAACATCATACACTTATTGTGAAAACATGAAAGGAATATTTCTGAAATGTGGAACGTTTGTTCAGTGCAAAAACGAATAACATGCAAATTACATATATACAAAAACAATCAATAAATTCGTAGGTACACCAGTAATAATAAAGACAGTCCTATGTGCCTATTTCTTTGGCTGTTTCGGACTGTGAGACACCATAGGCTTTGTTTGATTTAAATAATGTCCAATGGTCTTGGACTATTGTTATGTGCCTTTGGTGAAATGAAGTAAAGGGATGACTCCTTTAGGAAAGCCGACGCGTTTCCAAACCCGGTCCTAAGTATATCGGGTTTTTCCTCAGGGCAACCTGGGTACCTGGTGTTGTGAAACATAAAAATAGACTTCATTTAGTGCCTACTCCTGCATTGTTTTGAATTCTGCTTCTCACTGTGCGGAACAAAGGATTACCTTTTTGTTCCTGCGCGGTGAAGTCCTGTTTTGTCGGTTGAAGAAATTTTCGAACCTATAGTTATGAAAATAAACACTGTTTGTCTCTGTTTTATCGAACGGAAGGCATTTGACTTATTTACATTAGATAGATTCTGGATTACAACTTACTTGTGAGAGCTTGCATGAAAGCCTGGTTCCAATGTGACGTATTCCTAATATTCTACCCCATCTGGTGGAAAAAGACTAGTTTTAATAGCTTGTAGGTCTGGATAACTTTTTCAAGTATTAAACCAGCTTACTTGGGGCGGCACTGTTGTTGGACGCGGTGCTTCTCCTTTAATGGTACGCTACCGCGGGAACTCAGTCCTACTGGGAATTCATTTGTAAAGCACGCTACATACCCGTGAGGGTCTCATGGCGCTGGGGAGGGGATTGAGCTGCTATTGATCGAAAAGCCAGGTCTTGAGAAGTCTCTGAAGGCCAGCAGGTCCTGGGTGTGTCGAAGGCTGGTAGGGAGAGTGTTCCAGGTGTTGGCGGCGAGGTAGGAGAAGGATCTTCCACCTGCGGTGGTTTCCCGGACGTGTGGGACTGTGGCGAGGGCGAGGTTGGCAGAGCAGAGGCTGCGGGTGGGGGTGTAGAAGCTGAGTCGGTCATTGAGGTTTGCTGGTCCGGTGTTGTGTAGGGCTTTGTGTGCGTGGATGAGGAGTTTAAAGGTGATCCTATGGTTGACGGGGAACCAATGCAGGTCTCTCAGGCGGGGTGTGATGTGGCTGTGTCGGGGAACGTCGAGGATCAGTCATGCCGAGGTGTTCTGGATGCGTTGCAGCCGTCTCAGGAGCTTGGTTGTTGTTCCTGCATTCCCGTGGTCCAGCCTGCTGGTGACGAGGGCCTGGGTGACGGTTTTTTCTTGTGTCGGAGGGGATCCATTTGAAGATCCTGCGGAGCATTCAGAGGGTGTTGAAACAGGAAGCGGAGACGGCGTTGACCTGCTTGGTCATGGAGAGGGCGGAGTTGAGGATAACCCCCAGGTTGTGTGCGTGGTCGTTGGGTTCTGGAGCTGTGTCTCCGTAGTCAGACATCACTGCACTGACTCCGATGCAGGCCCTGTGGTGTGGCTGGACCATGGCTGAGAAAATTGATGAAACGCCTATTTGCCGCCGGCGCTTCGCCCTTTAGCGCATCTGAATTTCTACACGTCGCACTAGTGCGCCACATTTTTACATCGCATCACCCTCAGACTAGAACTGTCTTGGATTACGATGCCTCACTTCCCCTTACAGCCTGGAACAGATGCAACCCTTCTCCTGCTTGTAGTATAACTGACACATTGCTTTCCCAGATACTCAGGAACCGATGCATCACTGTGTTTTCTGATACTTTCCTCCTCTGCAGCTGTTTTTCCTTGTGGATTTTGATACGTCGAAGGTACTTTATGTAAAAACACTGCATACATAAAGTTCTTTGGAAAGAATTGATTAAAACCTTTGAAAAAATGATTTCTTAAGTTCTGTATGTTGGATTTTTGTCATTTTGGTCTTGTTTGATTTAGATAAAGATTGTTTGTATTCTAAACTGGTGTGGTGTCCATTTGTAGTGTATTCACTGCGTTACTGTGTGTCCTATGTACAAATACTTTACACATTTCCTCTGAGATAGGCCTGACTGTTCATGCCAAGTTACCATGGGGTAAGCAGGGGTTATCTTGGGTGTGTAACTCCTTTACCCTAACTAGAAGGAAGGGTCCCTACCTGGACAGGGCACATACCACTGCCAACTAGAGACCCCCATTTCTAACAAGTACACAAAGACTATCAGTGAAAAGTAATCCAAGCACCATAATTACAGATGCTCACATCAGAAATTGCAGCTACTACATGTATCAGTAACTCCAGAGTGCAGGAATACCGCAATATTCAGAGTTGTTCCTCGATCAGCAAGTAGGACATTGCCGCGAAAACTAGAGTATTCAAACCAGATTTCTGTTAAAATTGAGATGTGATGTACTGCATGACATGTATTTTCCAAATTGGTAAAATATCAGTAATTATATGAAACGTGTAATAGAGGCCTACATTTTTTTTAACTGCCAATAAGTCCATTTCAGGTTTGCTATTTTATAGCTGGATTATATATTCATACCTTAATTAGCTGAAATCAATGTGAGATATGTTATATGAAGTGTTGAATCACGTAGCAATTAAGCCTATGCATGCGTACTTATCGAGGAGACTGTGGAGCAATTTACATTGCTGTTAACCCCAAGGTCTCTGACCTGCTACGCCCACATATCGCAGAGCTCTCCATATTTGCAATTCATTATATGGCATATATTCTGCAATTGGTTTGGCATTGTACCACCAGCCGGGGTCTGTACCTGGCAGCATGATTTCTACTTCAAAGCCAAGCCTGGTGATGCTTGTGAGTAGTAGTAAGTAGCAAGACGTTTGCGTACATTTGATGTTTTATTGTTGGCAATTTGATGTGTTATCTGTTGAGTGAGGTCTGAAATGTATTTGAGATGTGTACATTCTAATGGGATTATTTGGCATGCGCATTGCACAACCACCACACATTGGGGCGTATACACTAAAATCGGGGTAAAAAGGCAGTCAGTGTTTCTGCACACTGACTGCTTTGTTACCCAGTCTTCATTTTACTCTGCAAAGTATATATGAATTCGTCAGTGGGCAAAGTGGCCTTTCAATATGATTGACAGGTCTGCCCCATTATTGTCAGTGGAATATGATTCTGTTTGTGAGGAAGGAGGCCTGCGAGGGGCAAAAGACCTCCATGCCCGCATGCACAGAATGTCCTTTTCAGTAACTGAAAGCAAATATGATTGAGGCTTTCTGCAAATAGGATTAGCGGCGGTCTGTGCAGGTAACATCGGTGGGCCAGGTTTTATTATTATTATTATTATTATTATTATTCATTTAATTTGTATAGCGCAACAGCTACCCACAAAGGGTTTCCCGGCGCATTTGAAAGATGAATAATTTTAACTGTGAGCAAGGACCAGCTTAGATGTTGAACAGCCAGGTTTTAAGGGCTTTCCTAAAGTGCATGTAGTTGGTCTCGCTTCGGGCTGAAATGGGCATAGAATTCCATAATGTGGGTCCCAGAAAAGAAAAGGATTTTCAGGTAAGGGGGGATTGCGAATGCGAAGGACGAGGCAGAGGGAAATGTTATTATATATTGATTTTCCATCTGCATCATCCCACGACAATCATCCCCCCCTTACCCGGCCCCACCACCCCACCGCTGTTACCTGCACGGACCGCGGCTGTATAGGATAGAAGAGCATGCATCGGTGAGGGGGGGAGGGGGGCTCTCTTCAGTGCCACATTCACGAACTGGAAGCTTCAGGAACACCGCCTAGTTTGCAAATGGATATGGCCCCTTTCCGGTTCGGTGCCCAAGCTGTGGTTTGCTATACCATTTGTTCCTGCAAACCATTGCTACATGACATTGGTGTTTGTTTTTGACAGCTCCTACCTCCGAATCACAATGTTCAATATTGAGTATGACTTCTATTATTCTAGCTCTAGGTTCCGGTACACTGGCAATAAAGCTAGCACCAAGACACCCTAGGGCAGGGGTCCCCAATTCGGTCCTGGAGGGTCGGATCCATGCCAGATTTTTGGGATATCCCCATTGAGATACATGTCGTTTTTTGAAAAATCTGGCATGGATCCGGCCCTCCATGACTGGTTTGGAGACCCCTGCCCTAGGGTATTTAAGCGCTTTAGGAAATGAACATAACATAATGAGTCGCAGAGTCGACACTGCAAACCCGAAAGCCTTCACCGACATGAAGTTTATTGTTAGAGCATTCTAGCTTACCTGTCTGTCATTCCAAAACCTATGATTTCTCCATTCACAGGCTTTGTCGCTGCAGTAAGTCTAGGCACATTGAACTTACTGAGGTGCTAAACTTCTTAAACAACTTATGCATGCAGAAAATGAGTTATTGTTCTGGTCTGCGGTAAGTAAGATCAAGAAAAATATTTCATAAATCACGTCGCCATCAATATAAAGCGTTTTGTGGGTTTCCCTTAATGTTCGTGATGGAACACTGAATGGCATTTTGGAGTCTAGCCATGATCAATAGCAGTTACGACAGACTTGTGCTTGAAGAATTTTATCCCCAGAGGTTTAAATGTGTAGAATCTGAGATTTTGATAGAGAGACACCAGGGACCTTTTTTTCGCTCTAATACATTTTGAATGTGTGATATTTGTGCCACAGTATATTTTACTTGCACACATTGTTGAATTTTTCAATTAGTCACGTTGATCGCTTGTAGGTTCTGTTCTCAAAAGGACAGGCAGGCCTTTTTTAAAAAAAAATATTACTTGATGTTATTTCACAATGCAAAAAATAACCTAGTTTGCCACCTGGACCCAATAAATTGTATTGGTTGTTCCTTCCTAGATTTAATTTATTTTCTATTTCTAATTTATTTTTGGAGACACTGACTAATTGGACATATTGCACATTCAGGACATGTTTGATTTATTCAATTCGTGAGTTAATCGTTTTTAGAACCATTTGGGAATATGCGGTAAACTGTGCTTTGTCTCTGGTGTTTTCTAAATTAAAAATTATTTCATGTAACTGAATATGTTTTCAAGGTTTCTTTTCTTTCACTTAAGAGTGCAGCTCGCCTCATTTGAATGTGCTTTCCGTTTCAGACAGGCCCTTGGCGTTAATATTTCATTTTGTTTTTGTAACTGTAGTGTAGTTGTACTTCACACAAAACTAAAACAAAAGAACCGATTTGTTTAAAAACCACAGCACACCATCAATTAAACAAAGCTTTCCAAGCTAAGAAGTGGCATAAGCCTGGGCCAGCTCTAGGGAGGCGCCACCTGTGCAGCCGCACCGGGTGCTGACCTAAAGGTATGGCACTGACCTCTGGGGGGTGCCCTGTGTTTAGCAATAACTCACCAGTTCATTGTGCACCAGCTTTCAGGTAGCAATTAAAGTAATTAAAATGTCAGGATAACTCTTGTGATTAGTTCCTGCAAGAGAGAGAGAGAGATGGATTTTTTCAAGTGGCAGTTTTGACTCACCATAAAGTAGCACAGAGGGTTAATATGCCTTCTGCCAAGAAGAGATCTGTATTTTATATGGATTAGTGAAGCCAGACTTTACCAGCACTTTGAAAGAAGTGAAATGCATGTGAGAGAGGGGCTATGCAGAGATGAGAGGCACTTTTGCTAGGTGGTAGTGAGGGAATCCCGAGGAGGAGGTCATTGGGGGGTTAGGGGGAACAAAAAAAACATTGTCACACTGGACACCATTGCTAAAGCTGGCCCGGGCTGAAGTGCTGTTGAATCCCATGAATAGAATTCAATAATAGGTAAAGGTAAGCCATTTGTGGCAAAGACGGAGGAGAGAAGGATTACAGAAAGTAATACATGTTCCCGTGGGTGATAAAGGGATGGAGAGGAGTTATCCCTCTAGCTAAGCCCACTCATCACAAAGTTCCACAGAATCGCCATGCACTAAAACTTGCACTCAGCAATGTTTGTCACTGTGGTGTTCACTCAGGGAAAGTCTACTCTGTAGCTTCTCCTCCACTAAAGAAGTTGTGGGTATTAAGATGGGCTCCAGCTTAAATAGGAACCCCTGCCATAGGTCTCAAGGACAAACGACATTGACCTCTGCATGCACCACGTTATAATTAGGGCTCCTGGTTTTATGGTTGAGAAAACTTGGGCCACTTAAACATTACTAGTCAACCAGATGGTCTTTTTAGTTGCTAGAGAGGTGAGAAAACAATCATAATTTAATCTAACTACAGTGTTGTGGTAAATATTTGATTTACCGTCTTAATTTCTATGCAGGTAAGTACTTAATCAATAATAACTCAATCGGAAAGAAAGACGCAGAGTCCGTGGTGTTAGAGTTCTTAGGGGTTTTATTCCTTAAAAAGGAATGGTCATGACCGGATATCTGGTTCCTGCCACCACTGAGGGTGCAGGAAGGGATAGAGCAATATTTTATTGACAATACATAGCTTATATACTTGAGTTACATTATAGAAACCAATATAGTAGGCGTAACAGCTGAGAGAAACAAGATAAAACACACACGTGGTAGTGATACGTAATTAGAAGGCGTGAACTAGGCGTGAACATAGAGGTGTGTGCTAGAAACGTCACAGGTAGGTGTCATAAGTGGGTGGCAACAAAAGCAGAATCTTGCAATGTCAGCAGAAATCTGAGGCCTGGATGCGCGCGCAGCTGCATGACGTGTGACTGACGTGAAGCTGAAGGGTGCAGGGGACTTGACATTTTAACTAACGGAAAGAGACAGAAGTCTGGCATGTCAGATCAACTTGTGCTTCTATCATATCTGATATCTGATGTTTAGGAACTGAGCTATCTGGACAGAAAGGTCTCTGGGGCAGAAGCTATTCTATACTGACTGTGAGTGCGTGTATAAGCGCCTAAGTGTCTGCATGAGAAGCGTGGGCATGGGCCTTCCATGGGAGCAGGGGCTATGAATCACTTGCACGGAGACAGTAAGACCAAGCCCTTCGCTCTGCAGCTGGGGGGATGTTTACTTAAACTAGTAGGCAGGAATGCATTTTCGGAGAGGGAAACAGATAACTCGAAGGTTGAATTCAATCTTGGCAGGCAGCAGGCTGAGCTAAACGCGGTGGGCCGCGCTGAAAGTAAGGCAGAATTTGACTACACAATAACTACCCGACAACTAATATTAATTTTAGTAAGGTTTAATTACACATTAAAAAATTGATTAATATAAATCAGTCTTGCATCACAGTATAGATATATAGGACAAACTGAATATGTCCAAATATCCTAAAGAGATTTACCCTGTATAACAAAAAGCATACAACTAATCCAGTTATAGCAGTGCAAATGATCAGAAGAACGAATTGAACGTTAAATTGCAACAGTTGATTTTCAGAGGTTAGCTTGAGCACGCTATCTTTCCCCACACAACCTTAAAAGGGACAGCCCTAAACTAAGAAGCATTGAATAAGAATGGCTAACACAAAGCTATCATCTGTCAGCCTTTAGTAGTAGAAACTCCAACTAAAGGTCATGTAGCATGAAGCCATAGAAAGCAAAAGAAGAGGTCTGTACCTCACGAAGTCCTAGGGTGTCTCTCTCTGTCCCTCACTAAATTATAGCATAGGATATTAGTTGTATTCAAGGTAAATCACATGATCGACTCCAGTAAATTTCCACGATCCAGGCACAAATTGGATACTGGCACCACCTTAGTTTAGCTCAGCAGCATTAGTCACACAGAATATATGCTAGTGCTGACTACACATGATTGTAATGCACCCCTACAGTAATTTAGGATGAGATCAAAATTACGCTGCTCCAAGGTTATGGTTTTATGGTATTTATGTATCATATAGTTTAATCTGTAACTATTTATAACTATGTTTTGCTATTTTATCTGCACTTATCCATATTTATGTTAATGTTTGTTAAAAGATTAACCTAAGACTTAAATATTCCTTCATTTATTTAACTAATTAATCAACAGTTCCAACTAAGAGTATCATGCTTTAGTTTTTTAGAAGAACAAGAGCAAAATAAATGTTCCAAGGCGGCGTACAGTGTTGTAAGATATTTACATGCCCTTCTTCTTCCTTTACTCATTCCTCTTGTTCAGCCTATGATGCCTATAGAATGTCATGACTGCATGGAATGTGGTGTGCAGGGAGTTAGGCAGTTGATGTCAGCAGGCATACTATACAGCTTATTCCATCTTGTTTATTTAAGATTCTTGTAACTTACCTACAAATAAAGTTACTACTTGGAACCAACTACCTGACTTCATGAAGATTCATACTTTGTTACACACACCATGTAGCCAGTCTCTTAAACGTCAATTAATCCAAAATGCCTGTGCTCCTCTCGTGTTTTTTTGTGCCCAAAAACGCAAGCAAAACCTATGAATATGGCTACCCCAACTTGCAAGTGGAGGTAAACCCAAAGTGCACAGGGACTGTGCTAACTTTAATCGTATATTCAAACTTCTAAACTCATCTTTAATCCATAGCTCTTCCAAATTCTATGAATAACTAATAACAAAAGGGCTGCTTCATCGAAAGCCTCTACTGTCACATAGTCCATTAATTCGCAAACATTTGGAAAATTGAAGTGATAAACTTGTCCACAAATGAATTTTGGACCAGTAAGCATGCTTTTTCAGGGGGAGATTACACTGCAACAAATAATAATAAAATTATGATCAAAGAAGCCAAACAATACATTCTCATATACAACTATTGGTAATTAAAGCAAAAAGTGCAATGTTGTAACTGCAGTAGAAATTGACACGTGCTCTGTTGTATCCCTTCAATACTTTACGTTGTTATAGAGTTTTATGCTGTGTTCTAATTCTATCTCCATAGTGTTGCTGTTGTCCAGTGGATTGTTCGATTTGGGTGCTTGACTGGACAGCAGCTTCATTTGTTGCTTTCCCTGTTCTTTAGGGGTTATTCACTATTTTACTTCTTTTTCCTTCACTAAACAACTGTTGAATAAACAGCTTTCAAGTGAACCATTTATTGTTGTCCCATGATAAAACATGTTCATAAGCACTTCAAATGAAAACCAAATCATCATTCGCCTACTGTACCATAAACTCCTAGGTTCTACCAAACAACATTATGTGCATCAAGAATGATAACTTATAGATAAAAACAACACATTATATGAAAACTGCTAGTGTGAGCCTGTAGGTTGTTGCTTAACAATCCCGAACAAATTATGTTTTTGTCATTGAGCAAGAAGAAACCAGTCACCGGGAAAGCATGGCAAACGATAATCTTACTGAACTCAACAAACATGTCTGTGGCATAAAACAAAGAGGGTTTCCCATGACAATCGAAATGTGCCTTCTCACCATTTCACTCTAGATCACACAAGTGCATCGCCACGTTTCAGCGGCCATTCAGTCAGTCATTGCAAACACAAGGAGTTGATGAACGGAGCTCTGAAACTTTCCAGACACTCACCCCCAGTCACAAATCTGAGTTGAATCCATCATTATTCTTTAGCTCACTTTGCCACCTCAGTTCAGACCCAGCTATATGCAAATCAGTCTTGACTCTGTGCCTCATGGGAACAGCCCAGCCTAAACTGCCAAGCCAGATCTTCCCTGAACATGAAACAAGTATCCTGCAACCGGTTTCTGGGTAACACCCTTCATCAGCCAGCCTAGCTTGTTCCAGTGGCGAAGTGAGCAAGGGACCCACGTCTGGGCATACACGGCCAACTTTGGGCGAACAAATGCAAACACAACGAGATGATGGACGGAGCGCTGAAAGTTTTCAGACACTCACCCCCAGTCACAGATCTGGGTTGATTCCATCACTATTCTTTAGCTCACTTCGCCACCTCAGTTAAGACCCAGCTATATGCAAATCAGTCTTCACCCTGTGCCTCATGGGAACAGTCCGGCCCAATGCCAAGCCAGGTCTTCCCTGAATCGGAAACAAGCATCCTGGGACCGGTTTCTGGGTAACACCCTTCATCAGCCAGGCTAGCTTGAATCCAGTGGCAAAGTGAGCAAGGGACCCACGTATGGGCATACCCTGCCAACTTGGGGTGAACAAAGCAAACACAAGGAGATGATGGACGGAGCACTGAAATTTTTCAGAACATTCAAACCCAGTCACAGATCTGGGTTGAATCTGTCATTATTCTTTAGCTTACTTCGCCACCTCAGCTCAGATCCAGCTATATGCAAATTAGTCTTGACCCTGTGCCTCATGGGAACAGTCCAGCCCAAACTGAAAAGCCAAGTCTTCCCTGAACCAGAAACAAGCACCCTTGGACCGGTTTCTGGTTAACACCCTTCATCAGCCAGGCTAGCTTGAATCCAGTGGCAAAATGAGCAATTGTCACCCCGAGTGTGATGGGTATGCTCAGACGTGGTCCCGTGCTCTCCATACCACTGGAATCATGCTATCCTGGCTGATGAGGGGTGAAACCCTGAAACTGGTCCTATAATGCTAGTTTCCAGTCCAGAGAGGACCTGGCCTGGCAGTTCCGGCTGGACTGTTCCCATTGGCCACAGGAACCAGACTGATTTGCATATGGCGGGGGGCAAAGTGGAATGGCATGTTGAGCAAGAAAACGATGGATTAAGCCCAGATCTCTGTACTGGGGTGAATGCCTGACATTGTTCTGCATTCTGTCCATCAATTCTTGTTTTTGCATTTGTCATTTGTCCCCCGTGTGGAATGGGTATGCCCAGACGTTGGTTCCCTGCTCTCCATGCCACTGGAATCAAGCTAACCTGGCTGATGAGGGGTGAAACACCGAAACCTGTCCTAGGATGCTGGTTCCCAGTCCAGGGAGGACCTGGTCTGGCAGTTCGTGCTGGACTGTTCCCATTGGGCACAGGGTCAAGACTGATTAGCGTATGGCAGGGTGCAAACTGAATGGCATGGTGAGCAAAACAAATGATGGATTTAGGCCCAGATCTCTTTTTTGGGGTGAATGTATGAAATTTTTCTGCATTCCATTCATCAATTGTTCTTTTTGTATTTGTCACCCCGAGTGGGATGGGTATGCCCAGACGTGGGTCCAATGCTCACCATGCCACTGGAATGAAGCTATCCTGGCTGGTGAGGGGTGAAACTCTGAAATCGATCCTAGAATGCTTGTTTCCAGTCCAGAGAGGACCTTGCCTGGCAGTTCGGGCTGGACTGTTCCCATTGGGCACAGGGTCAAGACTGATTCGCACACGGCAGGGTGCAAACTGGAATGGCATGGTGAGAATTAAAACTGTGTATTTAGGCCCAGATATCTGTTCTGGGTGAATGTATGACATTTTTCTGCATTCTGTCCACCAGTTGTTGTTTTTGCATTTGTCACCCCGAGTGGGATGGGTATGCCCAGACATGGGTCCCCTGCTCTCCATGCTACTAGAATAAAGCTATCCTGGCTGATGAGGGATGAAACCCCAACCGGTCGTAGGATGCTTGTTTCCAGTCCAGTGAGGACCTGGCCTGGCAGTTCAGGTTGGACTGTTCCCATTGGGCACAGGGTCAGGACTAATTTGCAGATGGCAGGGTGCAAACTGAAATGGCATAAAATACGATGGATTTAGGCCCAGATCTCTGTACTGGGTGAATGTATGACATTGTTCTGCATCTGTCCATCAATTGTTGTTTTTGCATTCAGTCAGTCATGGCATGTATTTTTCTGACCATAAGTCAGCCTTTTTAAGTCGAGCCTGCGAGCATGTGATGTTGCTACTTTGATGATCTGCTGTATCTGAAAAAAAACTCTTTAAAAACTCTTTAATTACTATTTATTGGGAACCATTATCACTCGTCTTTGCTGTCTTCTAATTTGGCAGTCTGTGCAATGCTATCACTTCTTTGAGTTTATTTGGAAAAGGGACTAAGTTACACAAGTTCACGTCATTTTAATTTTTTAAGTCAGGGGAGATATGCAAGAAGGCGGGCTTCTATGTCTAACATGCACATTCTTCCTTAATTTACATTTCATTCCTGAATCCCTCATGCTGGAGGTAGGCATCAATTAGTTTGTAAAATACTCCTACTCACAAAGAGCATGCTAGAAGATTAAATGCGCTGGATGTGGGTGCCCAGCAGTGTTCCAGTTTCCTTATCACAGTATTGTTCACAACAAAGACACTTATTCAGACTTGTTGCCTGTCATCACAAATTTCAGTCTTTGCAAACCCACGTCCTTATGGGTGATGGCCTTCAAGCAGTGAGCACTCATTGAAATTTGTTGGACATCCACCCACCCTCCTCACAGTTACAGTGTCAAGAAGTGTGTCTTTGGGCCTGTGTGGACACTTGCCCTCAAGGCGATTCCTTAGTACTGCACTTTCCCGATTTGATTCTCTTGTTAATGAAAATGTGCATCACTTCCTTGCATTGGCATTGCCCCATAGGTGCCAGGCTACATAGGGGCCTTCCCACACTGGATGAATCCCAACTGCAGTCTTTCCCTCATCTGGGGCAGGTTAGATGAGGACTGAACACCACAGGTTCAGGCGTTTATCTTAATTAGATTGTGAAGCCTCTTGGATGAGGATGACTCCTTATGTAAATGAGGTCTGTAAACTACAAAGCATGTACTTTATTATTGCAGTACTTAATAATTCTAATGCTAGCCTTGGTGAAACATCTCACGGTTTTCAGTCACAGACTTATCATGCGCTAATTTGCACTCCCCTCTGTTCTGACTTGCAAGGGATCAGTAGCATGCTATATTTTTCCATTTGGGCTTTGGACCTCCCAATACATTTGTGCCACACACATGTCCCTCCAGCATTTACCACCTTAAAAAGTTTAAAGTGATGAGAGCGCTTAATACTTCAGGTATACTGAGCCACATAAACCTTCTAATCCAATTGACTCTCATGCTTACCTTTTAACAATAAATAAACCATGTATTCAAACCATATGATGACAGATCATCAATACAGGTAGTTGTTATTTCTATAGATACACACATTCCGAACAGGCTTCAGCTGGCCTTAATGTATTATCACTTGTATCTAAGCACTCTCACCAAGTCAATACCTTGCTTTGCACAAACATGGCAGGAGCTGACCTCTGACCCCTAGCGCATTGCAATATGGGAGACAAACAGCCTAGGTCCAAATCTTACACCGTAGGAAGAATGCCTGCCATGCAGACATAAGCACTGTGTTGTAGTCTGGGTCCTTCAGAATGTTTCTAGACAATATGTATTCCCGTCCTAGCCCAGTGATGAATCTTCTTTGCTCATCATCTTTTAACCACCACATTCCCACGCCCCCATCTCGTGTCTTCTCCCTTATTTTTCTTTCATGTGCATGTGCAACCATCATCTTTATTCTCTTTTTCCTTTCCTGTTACACTTCTCCTCTATCCGTACCTCACTCTACCCTCATTTTACTCTCTTCTCTCCACTGGCGTAACAAAAAGTGAGGGGGCCTCCCTGCACAGTACTTAGGGGGGCTCCCTCCAGGCTCAATCAGGCGCTCTCTGGCCAGAGTGCAGTGCCGAGGGGGCCCCTTGGAGCTAGGGCCCCCGAATGGGCTTCGGGAGGCTGTGTTACGCCCCTGCTTCTCTCTCTCTCATGCCTTATTTTCCTTCTCCTCTAAATGTAATTTTAGTTTTTTTTCCGGAATTCTCACTCTCCTTATTCTCACTTTCCCTTCTTTCTTGGTCACACCTCCCTCTTCCTTCCCCCTCCACCTCTCTCTTGGGCCTTACTCTGATGCCCTCTTCCTCTCTTTACTGCTGCCTACTTTGCTGTCTTTTTCAGTCTTATCCTCTCCATTTTTCAACCTTCTCATCTTCCCAACTGCATTTTTAGGTTGATCCTGTGACAGTACATGCACTGCAAGTGCTCTTGCTTGTGAGACGTATTGTTTACAATAAAGGGCTTGCAGCCTGCCCAATACTTACTGTTTGTTGGTTTCAGTGTCACTTTTCTTTGCTGCCTCCTATTTAGCCAGTGCAGCTCAAGCGTCACTTCCGTTCCTTTCTGTGGAGCATGGACCAACCACAAATTGATTCATTTTAATGAGTGCTCTTCTGCTGTTTGCACTGTGGTTGAGGTACTATGTTTTTATTCCCCCTCCCTTCTCTGTGTTGCTGCCCAGTCTGGTGCTGCCTCCCCCACCCTTGTGCCACTGTTGTTTTGCTTTTTCCCTTCTTCCATTGTTTCTGCTCCCACCCGCCACCGCTGTGCCTCCCTCATGTTACTCCCCCAACCCCTTTTTCTAACATATTGCACAGTAGCACCAGCAACATGGCTTAAAAAAGGCTCTATGACGTAGTTACTGCTGGCTGCTTCATGCACTGTGTTTTTTTTGTTCTTGACTTCAAGCCAAATTGCACAGTAGCTCGTGCTGCTTCATCACTTCTTAAAGCACATTAACAACGCCAAAGATCATGCACAGGTAAGACCTATTGGTATTTGCTAATGCTTGTATTCTGTTTGCACTAATGGTTGGACAGATCATGTGCTCACAACGTTTCTTCGACCAACCTATCAGAGTTCACCAGGATACGGACACTGCTGTATTTTACCTTCTCTTTCCGTACATGATCTTATAAGAAGCCATATAAAATGTATCACTCGTATCCAATACACTTATATTATATTAACATTTTTGTACAATGCACAAATGGAACTGTTTAAAGCTTCATTAGAAAAACGAGTCCCTTTTTTAGCCCCCTTATGTGTTAGTTCAAAACGCCTTTGCATTTATGATTGATAACATCATGGGTCATTTACAAGAACTTTCAGTATTTTACCATATTTAAACATAATTTCCGACAGAGAGTTTGATGGTTTCCTGTCTGTATTTATCTGTAAAATATGGTGAAAATGGAAAACTGGAAGCTTGATTTATAATTTTCTGGTTGTTTTGTAGCCTTTTGCTGCCTGCCTCCTTTGTTCGGTTAAAATCAATGGATCTTGCATTCTTGCATTTAATTGAGGCTCTGCTCAGTTACTGTTCCTGGTGTATTGATGGCTGTAAATTATCCCCAACATGGCATTCCTGCCTGTGAAATTCCTCGTCTTTTATCCAGACTGTCTACCACCATTGCTGTGAGCATTAGCGACCGAATAGCCCCATTCCACTGTAGCCCCACCTAGCTGCAGGTTTGTTTAACTACCCACTTATTTAGTACTAGCAGCCCCACCCGACGTTGTCCGGTAGCAAAAGGCTGCTTCAGAGCCCCCGCCCGCCTCGCAGAAGAGTTGTCTGTGCAAGTCCTGGCCCTGTTCAACTGATTTGGCCCACTTGTGTTATTTTTTAATTCGTATGTATTGTTTTCCGCGTTTTATGTTGTCCGCAAGATGTGAGGAAAGTGTTGTGTCACCTGTTTAATGTTTTTTTTTTCTTTCAAAGGCTCTTTCAGTGTGTTCGTTTTTGTATCCCTTCATAGAAGTTTCCCTTTTGTTTTGTCAATTGTGTGGTGAAGTCCTGGCAGTGCTCGAGTGATTATGGGCAGTTGTGTTATTTTCGTTATTCGTATGTCTTATTGTAAGCGTTTTATCTTGTCCGCAAGATGTGAGGAAAGTCTTGTGAATGCGCAGTCGATTGCGTTTCTCCGTTAAGAAATGCCGGCTTTTTTTTTTGTTCGTGTTTACCCCCCCAGTGACGTCGTTGATCAATGGCCAATGGTTAAAGACTTTTTTTTTGGTAAGCCGAAGTAGTGTGTGTGTTTTCTTTAGTGCGTTGTGATTGGTGTAGTATGCGATTAATCCTGCCCCCTGTGTGGCGTCATTTGACACTCCTCGTCGATGGAAGGCCCGCCCGGTTTTTAATGCGAAGGCGTCAATGTTGTCTGGGTAACTGCAACGAATGTGTGTATATTTCTTATAGCGCGCACCTCTGCTGTTTTTGTATATTGGTGTTACCGCGCTGTATGTGTGAATTTAAATTCATTGAAAGCGCATTTCCGCTGTATGTGTTGGGATTTGCAAATGTTTGTTAGAAATTCATTGAAAGCGCATTTCCGCTCTATGTCTGCATATTGTGCGTTCTAAATTCAGTGAAAGCGCATTTCCGCTCTATGTGTGCATATGTAAGTGTGTTGTGAAGTCGCTTGGCCTATGTTTGTTATTTGCACTTGGCACAGCCCTGTAAACGCCCACATTTGTTGTTTGAGATGCCCACGGCCACAACCACGCACCCAAGGGACGGTTCCATGATGAAATATCGTTTACAAAAATATCGTCAGAAAAAACATATCGTCACAAAAATATCGTTTACATAAATATCATCCTCCTATACTTAAACAAGGATTCACACAAATATCGATTTTTTTTTATCGACTACCCTAATATCGTTCACACTAACATCGACAACATAAATATCGACTACTACATTATCGACTTTATTTTAAATAACATTACCTTCTACATAAATATCGACTACACTAACATCGACTACCTCTCTACTTATAGAAAGATACAAAAAATATCGTCATATTATTACCAACACTATATGCTCAATTCTTTTATATTATTCACTTTTTTATAATAATTTACTTAAAAATAACTAATCGCACATAGATGTATTTAGTATTCCTATTACTTATTTATATATAAATAGAATATATAGGTTAATAATAATTACATTTACTGATACTATCATACACTCCGATTGCATAAATTTAAAACACATTTCACTATTTTCTACATGTTAACATTTTCCTTATAAAACAAGAAAGCACATATAATACTTTTTACTATTTAAATTAACTAACAATTAGTGATGCAACAAACTCTTACGAAAATAACGGTTTTGAAATTCAAAATAATGTTCTCAACCAATGAATTTAAAATTTCACTAATTGAACCAATCAAAAGCTACCATTAATTAAGTCACTACTATAAAAACAATTACACACTTAACGTAATTTACCATTTTGGCCCAAACTTGGAGAAAAACGGTTACCTTGCTGAGAGAAGAGAATACAAACCTACGACTACAACTACAAAACGTCATACTACACTTCAAGTAAGTAAAATCCCATTTCTTTTATCATTCTAACCTAGCGAAAACTACCTAAACTCCCTAATTTAAAAGCTGTTCTTCTTTAGAGTTAAAACACAAATAGTAGAACTTACCAACAACGACCAGAAAATTAGAATTAAATACATTTATGAACTGCCTTATCCATGTCTACTTAGATAGCTGTTAAAAAAAATTTAAAATAGCAAAGTACAATTTACTTTATATGTTATAAACTACTATTATCCTAATACAATAAGTAACACAATGAATCTTTTTTCAACCGATTCTACAAAATTAATTTCCTATCTGCAACTACACTACCAACATCTTCTACTACATCAAGTAAGTATAGTCACTGTATGTATAAAAATTCTGAAAGTAAAAACAAACACCTATAACACTAAAGCATTTCTTTCTATTATTCTTTACCACTACTACAGAACTTAAAAAGGAGAAAATCCTGAAAGAAAAATAAGAATTAAAGAATTACCAGTAAAGCTACATAGTAAGTATATGTTCACACTTTTTCCTGCTCTTATACACACCTCTATAAATGTTGTTCAATTTTCTTAAAAATACATATATATGTTTCCACAGATCTACCTTAATCAATCAATCAATCAATGACACTTATAGAGCGCGCTACATACCCGTAGGGTCTCAAGGCGCTGGGGGAGGGGGGGTGCCGCTACTGCTCGAACAGCCAGGTCTTCAGCTTCTTCCTGAAGGAGAGGTGGTCTTGGGTCAGGCGCAGGTCGGCCGGGAGGGAGTTCCAGGTCTTGGCGGCCAGGTAGGAGAAGGACCTTCCTCCTGTAGTCGCTCTTCGGATGCGGGGGACGGCGGCGAGGGCGTGGTTGGCTGATCGGAGGTGGCGTTTGGGAGCGTAGAAGTTGATGTGGCTGTTGAGGTAGCTCGGGCCTTGGTCGTGTAGGGCTTTGTGTGCGTGGGTGAGAAGGCGGAAGGTGATTCTTTTGTTGACGGGGAGCCAGTGAAGGTCTCTCAGATGTCCGGAGATGTGGCTGGTTCGTGGGATGTCGAGGATGAGTCTGGCTGAGGCGTTCTGGATCCGTTGGAGTCTCTTCTGGAGCTTGGCGGTGGTACCGGCGTAGAGGGCGTTGCCGTAGTCCAGTCGGCTGGTGACGAGGGCCTGGGTGACGGTCTTCCTGGTCTCGGTGGGGATCCACCAGAAGATCTTCCGTAGCATGCGTAGGATGTTGAAGCACACCGAGGAGACGTTGTTGACTTGCCTGGTCATGGAGAGGGAGGAGTCCAGGATGAAGCCCAGGTTGCGTGCATGGTCTGTCGGTTTGGGTGCGGTGCCCAGGGCGGGAGGCCACCAGGAGTCGTCCCAGGCGGAGGGTGAAGAGCCCAGGATGAGGACCTCTGTCTTGTCAGAGTTCAGTTTCAGGCGGCTGGTCGTCATCCACTCGGCTACCTCTTTCATCCCTTCGTGTAGGTTGGCTCTGGCGGTGGCGGGGTCGTTGGTCAGGGAGAGGATCAGCTGGGTGTCGTCGACGTAGGAGATTATGCTGAGGTTGTGTTGGCGTGCGATGGCCGCGAGGGGGCTCATGTAGATGTTGAAGAGGGTGGGGCTCAGAGAGGATTCTTGAGGGACGCCGCAGATGACTTCGGAGGCCTCTGACTTGTACGGTGGTAGGCGGACTCTCTGAGTTCTTCCGTCGAGGAAGGAGATGAGCCATTCCAGCGCCTTGTCCTGGATTCCGACGTTGCTGAGGCGCTGTACTAGGGTGCGGTGGCAGACAGTGTCGAATGCCGCAGAGAGGTCTAGGAGGATGAGGGCCTCTGTTTCTCCGTTGTCCATCAGGGCTCGGATGTCATCGGTGGCGGCGATGAGGGCGGTCTCGGTGCTGTGATTGGCTCGGAAGCCGGACTGTGAAGGGTCGAGGGATCCAATGGTCTCGAGGAAGGCGGCCATCTGCTTGTTGATGGTCTTCTCGATGACTTTGGCTGGAAACGGGAGGAGCGAGATGGGGCGGTAGTTTTTGAGTTCGGTGGGGTCCGCTGTTGGTTTTTTGAGTAGAGCGCTGAGTTCGGCGTGCTTCCAGCTCTCAGGGAAGGTGGCGGTGTTGAAGGATGTGTTGATGATGTCTCGCAGGTGGGGTGTGATGACAGCGTCGGCCTTGTTGAAGATGTGGTGAGGGCAGGGGTCGGTCGGTGATCCGGAGTGGATGGAGTTCATCGTGCGGATGGTGTCTTCGGTGCTGATCGGGGTCCAGGCGTGGAGGGTGGTGGTGGGGGGTGGTTGTTCGGTCATGGTGTGCGTTGACATGGCAACTGGAGCTACTTTTATTACTTCTCAAAAAGGGAAACTAATGCTGAGCTACATGGGTTACACCTACACCCAAGAAAAATTAAAAGGGAATAAGACCCATTGGAAATGTAGGAAATATTACTCAAGTGCATGCTATGGTAGAGCAACGACTGTTGATAACAATGTGGTAAATGTACGTGAGCATAACCACCCACCCAATGTAACAGAAGTGGAAGTTAGAGAAGCACTGGAAACATTGAGAGATGCTAGTACAGGGTCACAAGAAACAAGCACTAGTATTTCGAAAAATGTTTTAAGCAAAGTGCCAGAACATGTCACAGGACAGTTACCTTCTATTCCCAACTTAAAAAGATTAATTGCTAAACCTAAACATGCTTCAGATCCAACTCCACCAACCCCAGAAAGTTTTCAAGATATAAAAATATATCCTGATTATACCATTACACATAATGATGATAAATTCTTAATGTAAGACAACCACAGTCATGACAAAGGAATTTTACTTTTTGCAACAAATAGTAATTTGCAAAAACTTAAATCATGTGAAACATGGATGATGGACGGGACTTTTAAGGTATATCCCAAACCTTTCTATCAACTTTACACCATCCATGGTGAATACCAAGAAACAAATATCCCTCTAATTTATACTCTGCTGCCAAATAAAACAAATGCTACCTACGTTGAACTTTTAACAACTATCAAAGAATTAACTGATAATTACTATCCACAAAGAATAATACTTGACTTTGAAATGGCCATGATTCAAGCTATCCTTAAAATATATCCCCATACCTCAATACAAGGTTGTTATTATCACTACAACCAAAGTATATGGAGGCACTTACAAAAATCTACTTTAAGCATTGAATATTCTACAAACAGTAACTTTGCTTATCAAATAAAAAAGTTGATTGCATTGGCATATGTACCAACAACAGAAGAAGCTAACTACTACAATTTATTAATTGAGAGCCCTTTCTACCGCACCAATGAGAAAAAACTAACTCCCTTCTTAGACTATTTTGAAGATACCTGGGTTGGAAGATTACATCGTTCAGGCCACCGTAGACAACCTAAATTCCAAATTCCATGGTGGAATGTGTATGCTAGTTCAATAGCACAGAAAGCAAAAACTAACAACGCAGTTGAAGGATGGCATAATGTCTTCCAAGCCACTTTAGGAAGAAGTCAACTAACACTTCACAAACGAATCCAAAGCATTAAAAAAGAACAAAGCTACCAAGAACTCAGAATAGAGCAATCACTTTCTAAAATTGGCCCTAAACTAAGTAAACAAACATTAAATATGTACGAATACCTACAGCAAAAAAATAGAATGTACCCAAGTATCGAAGGTCTAGAATACTTAGACCTAATAGCTAAATCCATCCTTTAAATATCAATACCTAAAAACGTAGCAAAGTATAACAAAATATACTATTTATTTAAATGTAGTAATATTATGTCATGTAAAAATAAAAGTAATATATTATTACAAGACATAAGAAAATTACATTTAACTAAATAGTAAACTATAACACAATGCAACCCAAAAGTAAATATAACTTTTACTTACGGTTCTGCTGCTGTAGAATATGTTCCATGGTGATAATTTCCACAGGAATAATACCAAAAGCTATCCATATAGTGTTTAAAAATCCCAACAAAATGCAAAAAATACAACTGTTTGATAATAGTCCCAGGTCACAATACTCTCGAGAATGGAACCATTAAAATGGCGATAAATAATCACGAGTAAAAAGGTACAAAACCCGAAAAATCAGGAAAAGTAAAAAAAATTTACCTGCTTAAAAAAAATACGAGTTACAATCCATCTGCTCCCCAAAACGAACACCTGTAAATAATAGAAACAAAACGCACCCTCAAAACATACGAAATACACAAAGCCTACACATAGCATATAAAACATATGAGAACACCTTAATTCATCCATTAATACAACACTAAACCTTAGTTGTGTTCGAAATACCTAACAAAGTACGTTCTCCATAACGACGCAAAATAACACGTAATTATCACATAAACTGTAAAGTACTACACATATCGACACGTACACACTACAACTAGCACTAAAATACCTTAAAATGTCTTTAAAAATAATGTAAAATAAACTTACCTTCACCAACAAGAAGCAGCTCCCAACCGCGAGGTTCCGTTTTCTAAAATGACCCAAACAACGATGTCGATAGACTAAAAAGTGAAGTTCCAAAAACAAAATGGCAGCAAAATAAAAACTAAAATAGGACTAAATACCCTTTTTACCAAAATAAAATTGTATTGAATAGCATAATGTTTTCCATGTTTATTAATAATTTTCTTATTATTGTTCAAAAACATATGAATATTGTAAAATATACATTAATATGTTCAATATAATTATGTATTAATTGTTTATTGTATATTAAAATATGTTTTTGATTGTTAAATATTTTTCTCTGATGTTAAAAAATAAGAATTATGTTATGTACATATTTTGATAAAAACAATGACATGAAAAATATGTAATATATTACATTTTAATAAAAATATTAAAATTTAATATACTAATTTATGCATTATTTAAACTGTATATATGTACAAAACTGCAATATAATTTGTTAACAAATATTATGTTAAATTTGTAATAAAATGATCAAAATGTTTGCATTAACAAATGAAAGTATGAATAAAGAAAAATAGTACAAAATAAAAAAAAGATTATTTTTTTTAATTTTGAAACTTGTCATATGTATGTAAAAATGTGTTAAAAATGTATTTAATTTGTATTGTTTAAATGAATATTACAACATGACATACATTATTCTTATTAAAAATTGTAAATAGATAATGCTGGAAAGTAAACCATAATAATTAACTATTCTAACTCCAATCCAACATAAGTCAGGGAAAATGCTGGATAGTAAACCATAATAATTAACTATTCTAACTCCAAACATAACATAACTCAGGGAAAGTGCTGGATAGTAAACCATAATAAATTACTATTCCAACTCCAATCCAACATAAGTCAGGGAAAATGCTGGATAGTAAACCATAATAATTTACTATTCTAACTCCAAACATAACATAACTCAGGGAAAGTGCTGGATATTAAACCATAATAAATTACTATTCTAACTCCAATCCAACATAAGTCAGGGCAAATGCTGGATAGTAAACCATAATAATGTACTATTCTAACTCCAAACATAACATAACTCAGAAAAAGTGCTGGATAGTAAACCATAATAAATTAATATTCTAACTCCAATCAAACATAACTCAGGGAAAGTGCTGGATAGTAAACCATAATAATTTACTATTCTAACTCCAATCCAACATAAGTCAGGGAAAGTGCTGGATAGTAAACCATAATAATGAACTATTCTAACTCCAATCCAACATAACTCAGGAAAGTGCTGGATAGTAAACCATAATAAATTACTATTCTAACTCCAATCCAACATAAGTCAGAGAAATTGCTGGATAGTAAACCATAATAATTTACTATTCTAACTCCAATCCAACATAAGTCTGGAAAAATGCTGGATAGTGAACCACAATAATTTACTATTCTAACTCCAAGTATAACCTAACTCAGGGAAAGTGCTGGATAGTAAACCATAATAATTAACTATTCTAACTCCAATCCAACATAACTCAGGGAAAGTGATGGATAGTAAACCATAATAAATTACTATTTTAACTCCAATCCAACATAAGTCAGGGAAAGTGCTGGATAGTAAACCATAACAATTTACTATTCTAACTCCAAACATAACATAACTCAGGGAAAGTACTGGATATTAAACCATAATAAATTACTATTCTAACTCCAATACAACATAAGTCAGGGAAAATGCTGGATAGTACACCATAATAATTTACTATTATAACCCCAAGTATAACCTAACTCAGGGAAAGTGCTGGATAGTAAACCATAATAAATTACTATTCTAACTCCAATCCAACATAAGTCAGGGAAAGTGCTGGATAGTAAACCATAATAATTTACTATTCTAACTCCAAACATAACATAACCCAGGGAAAGTGCTGGATATTAAACCATAATAAATTAATATTCTAACTCCAATACAACATAAGTCAGGGAAAATGATGGATAGTACACCATAATAATTTACTATTCTAACTCCAAACATAACATAACTCAGGGAAAGTGCTGGATAGTAAACCATAATAAATTACTATTCTAACTCCAATCCAACATAAGTCAGGGAAAGTGCTGGATAGTTATCCATAATAAATTGGTATTCTAACTCCAATCCAACATAAGTCAGGGTAAGTGCTGGATAGTAAACCATAATAAATAACTATTCTAACTCCAATCCAACATACATCCGGGAAAGTGCTGGATAGTAAACCATAATAATTTACTATTCTAACTCCAAACATAACATAACTCTGGGAAAATGCTGGATATAAAACTATATTGATTCACTAATCTTACTCAAATCCAACATAACTCAAAAAAAAAGTGGATAGTAAACCATAATAATTTACTAATGTACTCCAACTGTACAAAATTTTAATTGTATACTTACAAAAACTAATATTTGTGATAATATTATATAACACTTACAATAAATATCTTTTGTTTCCGTACATTTAATATTTTATTTTTAATTTTTATTTTTTCATACTTATTTTTCATAATTAGCATGCATTATATCACAAATTATAATACTAATAATTATATATATTTTTTTAAATAATTCTGTGAAAAAATTCGCATTTTAAATTATTTTCAAAAATTCCAAAATTTCTCATTTCTAATTTCGCAATATTTTCTTTTTTTTTTCTTTTCAAATTTACATTTCTTTTTTCGCACTATTTATTAAAATAATAATAAACATTATCTACAATTGAAAAAAAAAAACAACATTTTTTTTTTCAAAATTATTGATATTTACAAATATATTTACAAATATGATCAGTTATTATAATATACTACAAACCCTTATCCCCTGTAGCAACAACAACCCACTAAAAAATTATTGGGAAAATTTATTTAAAATTACTATTTTAATTTCGTACAAATATTTACATTTCGATACTCTATTTCGATTTTTTAATATTATTATAAATTGTTATTATTCTATAAAAAAATTAAAAAAAAGATTTTTTAATTACTACCCACCCTTATCCCCTATAATACCAATAACCCGCTCCTAAAATATTAATTAGAACATTTTTAATATAATTAAAAATTTAATTTCGTTAAAACTTTGAAATTTCGAATTTCCATTTCGATTTTATATTATTTTTCTAAATTGTTAATATTCTATACAATTTTTTAACACTACATTTTTAAATTACTACCCACCCTTATCCCCTATAATACCAATAACCCGCTACTAGAATTTTTACTATTCTTTTTTAAAAAATATTTTTAAACACATATTATTACTAGTAGAGATTTTGTAATATTTTTAAATACATAATACATACTTAAAATTTTTTTTATAACACATTATATTTTTGGGTCGATATTATATACAACGATATTTTACTCAACGATATTCTGTTCATCGATATTTGTTTTTTTTTTTTTTTAATTTTTAAAACCTTTATTTGAAAATGCACACAGCTATTCAGCCTGACATCCCGGAGGCAAGGCAGCATGGTGAATCAGGAGAGCAATAGTGCAAAAACATTCGTTACAGTACAGTGCAGGTTGTTTTTATATTTTATATAGGAAGAAAACTTAGAACAAAGAAAGTAGAAACGCCAAACAGCGCTAAAGAGTGGCAATGGAATAGAGGAATCTATCGAGTAGTTGGTAGCAGACAGGGGAGAGCAAGCATTGAATCGCTGATACAGGAGAGGGAAGCAGGATATTAGAGGGGAGGAGGAAAAACAGGATTAGACAGTACAACGTATCCCAGTTGGTGTCACACGCTATGGTGACATATGTTCATCTATGGAAACAGGCTCTGGCGGCAGGCAAATATCTCCCCGGTATGCATTCCAGGCCCCCCACACTTTTGTCCATTTCTGGGGCCTACCCCTGGCAACATAGACCGTCTTTTCCCTGAACATGCACCAATCCATGTTGGCCTTCCACTGTACCACCAGGGGAGCCATGGCAGCGCCCCACTTTTGCACAATGTCCCGTTTTGCCACCATGTTGCCCAGGGTCACCCATTGGGTCTGTGCTACATTGTGATCGGATGGTTCCCAGGTGTTGAGAAGACACCTCCGAGCCTCTGCATTCGCCACCACCCCAGTTACCTCGCTCATAATCCTGTGTACACGTCTCCAGTAGGAGGCAATGATTGGGCATTCCCATATAATGTGCAGAAAGGTCGCAAGGGCACCACAGCCACGACGACAGAGTCCGTCGGGCGAGTATCCCATACGCACAAGCCGGGGGCCAGTCACATACACTCTGTGTAGGATCTTGAATTGTACCAGCCGAAGAGGAGAGGAGATGGCAACTTCCTTAGGGAGGACACAGCGCTCTGCCAGTCCTCATCGTCAATCTCCAGGCCGTCACCCACCCACTGATCACGCACTCCAAGGAGAAGGTCGGTGTGGACATTGATTAGTTTTTTATACGACAGTGAGATAGCACTATCGGGCATATGGCCATCCAACACTCTGTCTTCCAAGGGGGAGCTCTCTGGAATCGCTCCCTCCGCCGGTTTGGCAGAGAGCAGCACGTGCCGCAGCTGAGCATAGCGGAAGGACTCCAAGCCGCCCAACTGGTATTCAGGCTGTAGTTGAAGAAAGGTCTTAATCTCACCCTTAGAGATCATGTCGTCAACCCTTGAGATACCTATGAGGTCCCATTTGTCAAAGCCCTTGGTGTGCCATAACCTGCCCAAGATATCAGAGTCATACAGAGGGGTGAATCTGGTCAGCACGCCCTGCCAGCCCTGCGCCTTTCTGATCATTCGCCAGATGTGGACCGCCGTCTTCGTTGGACCCGACATCCGCCCATCCAAAGACCTCGAGTACAGTGCCCGGTAATAGTTGCCACCACCCAGGAGCCATCTATCCTTTGCATAGCCGGGGCTGTTCATCGGGCCGTACAAACCATGGTTAATAGCCGCCAGTTGGGAGGCCCAATAATACCTACGCACATCCGGCAGTGCAACGCCTCCGTCGTACCACGGAAGCGTGAGCTTCGTGATAGCGACGCGGGAGCGGCCATCCCAGAGTAAGGCACGTTGAAGGCTCTCAATCTCCCTAAAATAGCTGGCCGGGACTGGATCTTGGGTGTTCTGCAATGCGTAAAGGAATCGGGGTAAAGACATCATCTTGAATAATGCCGCACGGCCCAGCAGGGAGAGCGGCAACTTGCGCCAGCTCTCCACATCACGCCGGAGTCGCAGGAGAGGAGGGAGCAAGTTATGGTCATATCTCGCCTTCGAGCTCCCGGAGATGTAAATCCCCAAGTACTTAAACCCCTGAGTGGCCATCTGTATGTTGCAGCCTCTGGGGAGGCGCGGTGTGTCCCCCTTTAGGACATACAGGGAGGACTTGGCCCAGTTGATAACGAGGCCAGAGTGCCGTCCAAAAAGTCTGAGTACATCGCATGCCACGATGAGTGACTTGCAGGGGGAGGTTAAATAGAGCAGAATATCATCGGCATAGAGGGAGATTCTGTCCTCGAAACCGGGGGCCCAGGTGATGCCATGCAGATCAGGGTGTGTGCGCAGCATGGCCGCAAGCGGCTCAAGAGCAAGGGCAAACAGCAGAGGCGACAAAGGGCAGCCCTGTCTGGTGCCCTTGTGAAGGGCAAAAGACGCCGATAGACGGCCATTAACCGCCACGTTGGCCAGCGGATCAGCGTAGAGAAGTTTTACCCAACCCACAAACACCGGGCCAAAACCGAGCTTCGTCAACACCGCCCAGAGGTAACTCCACTCAAGAGAATCAAAGGCCATTGTGGCGTCAAGGGAAGCGAGGACTGCCGGTTCCTCAAGGGTATGGGCCCTAGCCATGGCGCCGTGGAGTCGACGCAAGTTAAGAGCGGTGTTGCGGTGAGGAATAAAGCCCGACTGGTCCGGATGCACTAAGTCACCAATAACTCCAATCAGTCGATTGGCAAGTAGCTTGGCGAGGATCTTAGGCTCAACATTCAGGAGAGAAATGGGACGATAAGAACGACACAGGTCTCTCGGCTTCCCTTCCTTATGGATGACCACAATGGTGGCCAACCTCTGGTCAAGGGGAAGAAGGCCAGCGTCTCGCGCCTCCAAAAACATAGTGCGCAAGTGCGGGGAAACCACGTCCGGCCGAATCTTATACAACTCGACCGGGATGCCGTTGGGGCCAGGTGCCTTACCAGACCGCAACGAACGGATCGCAAGAGCGATCTCATCTGCAGATATATCTCTGTCCAAATCGTCGCGGTCTTCATCAGAGAGACAGGGAAGGTAAACGGCCGAGAGAAGCGCTGTCGAGTCAGCCTCGGAGCGGTCCGAAGTAGAGGTGTAGACTCCCCGGAAGTAATCAGCAAAAGACTCGGCAATGGCTCTGGGGTCAGAGACACTCACACCGTCGTCGCCCATAATCTCGGGCACGACTCGGCTAGCCATATCCCTCCTGTCCAGCCAGGCGAGCAACTTCCCAGCCTTGTCACCAACGTCGTAGATACGACCCTGCTGTTCCTTAGCCAAAGCCAGGGCAGCATTCGTGGCAAGATCGCGATATTCAGACTGTTTGAGGGAAAGGGTGTGTAGGAGAGCTGGGTTGGGCTCGGTCTCCAACTGGGAGTCAAGGCCCATAATCTCCTCCTCGATGCGCACCAAGTCAGCATCTCTGACTCTTCGGGCTTCTGCTATGAGAGCGAATGCCTCGCCTCTCAAAACAGTCTTAAACGCCTCCCACAGGGTCGCGGCCGAGCCAACCGAACCCTCATTTTCAGAAAAGTAAAGGTCGATGGCCTTGGCTAGGAGAGCGCGAGTTTTGGGATGGCGGAAATACCAGGGGTTAATCGCCACCGGCCGGTCCGTCAGGATGATGTCGAAGTCAAATGAGACCCATAACGGGGAATGATCAGAAATACCCCGCGCCAAAAATCGGGCCTCAGACACGGCAGGCGCATGTGCTGCTAGGGTGAGAACATAATCTATACGAGAAAGACTACCATGCGCGCCGGAATGGAAGGAAAAGTGGCAGAGCGAAGGATGTAAAAGCCGCCAGCTATCCACTAATCCCATGGTCTCGAGGAAGGAAGGCAACCACAATTGGGAACCCCGGAGGTCCCTAGGTGGGTGGCAGTCCAAGGAGCCAGAACAAACTGAATTGAAATCACCCCCCACAACCAATAAACCCGCAGGCAAAGTTAAAATGGCGCCACCAAGGTCTTGAAAAGTACTAGATTGTAGGCCTGGGGGGACGTAAACCAAAAGTAACGTCAGGGCACGCCCTTCCCATCTTCCCGCCACCGCGGCGCCACCGGGCGAGCCGCCTGAGGAGGGTCTCTAGTGAAGGCCACCACATTGGGTGGCGTCCGTGGCTGGACATACCGCTCAATCCTATTCTGTTGTGTCTGGGTCTTGCCCCGGACGCCTTTGTTCAACGTCTTGTCGGGGTCTCCTCTGCCCGCCATGACAGGTCCGATGAGAACAAAGGGTCACACCGCACAAGCTAGAGCCAAGTGTACCGAACCAGGATCAAAGTCGATATCCAGACCAGGCCGATGGTAAATGGCGCCTCGATCACAAGCACTCCGCCAGATGGGACCTCGAACAGCCACTTCGCATTCCAGTCGTGCGGAGTGGCGGAGATCCAGGAGACAATTGCGCGTCCCTGGCAAGAACTCCCACTCGACGTATCTCAGCGTAGGAACCACCGATTTAGAGGCGGAAAGCGGCTCCCGCGTCAGTGACCATTCACAAAGTAATATCCACCAACGTGGATAAGGATTGCGAACAGGATATTTGTGGAGGATCGGAGGGTCCGCGGAGCTCCGAGCTTACGCGGCCATCTTGGTTGCCCGCGAAGCTCCTCCATCGATATTTTTTTTTGACGATATTTTTGTCATTCTTAAAAAACTATATTTATTACAACGATATTTACTTCTACGATATTTTTACTAGTCGATATTCTTACCTCGATATTAATGCTAGTCGATATTTTCCCGTCGATATTCATACTTTATACCCAAGGGACTACTTTACCACTTTTGGCCTTTTTGCTTTTTTAATGTATATGGTGTACATATCTATAGCCTATGTCCTTCTGCCACATCTCCTTTTTCAAATGGTGTATTGGGTGTAGTGATTGGTGCATTACTTTTGAAGTTTACCTGGCTCAAAGGTTTGTGTTCTCTCTTTATAATAGTAGTATAGATGATCCAAAGAGCAACGTATACCCACCTCTTTTGAAAACACGTGCGTTTTTATTTAGTTGTGTAACAAATATTTAAAAGACGTTTGTAAAATTATTCCTTAACTAAACCCACATTGTCTCAGAAATCATCCGGATACATTTTTCAAAACCCCATTTTATTTTCGCTTTGTTGTACAAAGCAAAACATGAAATATAGATTTAACATCTTTATTATTTCCCTTTCGAGGCATACCCTATTCATTTTTTGTTCTTTCCTTTTAATTATTTATTGGTACTTATTATTAGAACTAAAGATAGGTTTCAAAGACGCCAGGGCCGCTAGAATCATCAGTTATTGCGAGGTGTCATAAAAGGAATTATTAGTCGGTTCTCGTCCTCCTTCAGTCCATGGCACTCAAAATTAGGAATCAGAAAAGAAAACATGAACATATTTACTCATGGATATCAAATTTCTGCCTTAAGGGAAAACCAAGAGGCAAGCCTGTGCCCAGCACTCCAGCATGAACTTGGATGAGGTTACACCACATCTTTAAAGACAAGATTCCAGCTTCGGATATGCAGTACATTGCAAGGAAAAGGCAGACAAATGTCTCTTATCAATGCCTTATCTGTCGACTTAAGTCAGACCTCCCTAAAGCAGGTTTCAGAACAGTATTTTTAACCCTAATCTCACCAGACGTCAATTACGACAACACCCTAATTTCTTGCATTCTTAAAGGCCGTCCGATTCCATGGAAGAACGTTTTTTCTAGACCACTCAATATTTTATCCAGATGTGAAGAAATATGTTGACATATCTCTCCAACCCTAGAGCATTTAACTGAGCTAGCTCTCCAATCGTGCATCACATTCAAGACCTACTTCATCACTTATAAAGTTCTGACGACCAGGGACCCGCTCTGCTTGGAGGAAGAAGTGAACTTATGTCGGGTCTTAGTCAACATAATGAGCCAGAATATTATCACAAAAATGCAAAAAAAAAAACGAAAGAAAACAGAAGAAGTCACTTTTCAAATATGCACCAAGGAGCATATTTAGCAAACAATCACACATCAAGCCACCTTGATGAGCTGCGTGATAGGAAGGCGCAGAAATGGGCTGGTCTCAACAATATAAGCTGCATTACTATAATTTCCCATCACTGGCGCACAATGTGCTGCCTAGCACCAACACACGCACTCTTGCACCATGGTGCAAGGGTGCAAGCTTTATAAGCAGGATTGTTGTTGTGCAGGAAGGGACAACTTCCCTCACAAAAACAATCCCCTGAGGCATTTTCCTCTTTCTATGTGTGCTGCAGAAGTTTCAAAAAAATAAAAAAATACGTTAGCTAGAATTAATTATAGAACAATCCATAATACAACTAAAACCTAAAGTCTCAAAACAAAACATACAAAGGCACAAACATTATATTGAAAGGTTTGTCTTTTTGCTAACAATCATGGACTTCCATTCTAGGATTCATAGCCACAACACTACTTAAAAACGTAAACCAGTAGAATTATAACCAAATTTTGCTCTCAATAGCAGAACACTATTTTCCTAAATGTATTTGTTTTATAACTATTATTCAAACAATTGCAATACATCTGCAGCAGCTAAAAAATGTTAATCATAAGAAACAAAGATTGAAAGGTAAAATATGCTTACATGAAAATTAATAAATAATTATTAAACACCACACATTCTTAAAAGCACAGCACATAATTCAAAATACAATGGGAAAAATAAACCATTGCAAAAAATAAAGCATATATAAAACTTTGTATGTGAAACTGGGTTACTGGTTGTGGGGTCCGAAACTCTACTTAACCAGCAACCATGATCTCTGCCAGGGTGAAATAAAATCCCCAAATTAGCCTGAGCTTATCCCTCTGGTAGCTTGGCACAAAAGCAGTCAGGCTTAACTTAGAGGCAGTGTGTAAAGTATTTATGCAGCACTTCAGTCAGTTATAAGGTGAAAACACAACGTAAGAAAAGTCTCACACCAATTTATAAAAATAGGTCAACATGTAATCAATTATTTGACACCAAATTAACAAAAATCTAATCAATAGAATAAGAGATATGCAATTTCAAAGATTTTAGGTAAACAACATGCCTAAAAGCACAAAATATTAAAGGAACAACGATCCCTAACTAAAACTCAATGTTAGAAAAATTATTATTATAGAAATGCAATGATGTCTATATTTGGCTGCCCAACTGGACATAATAATTTATTATAAAGAATTAAAAAACAGCATACAAGTGGGGATATGTACAACAAAGAAAGGAAAAAAACTAGGCATTACATGGAGCATGCCAAAAAATCAATATGGCCAGCAAACAATAAACATTGACGCACTCTAGCACATAAAGACATAGTTAGTCAAATAGGTACTCCGAAAATACCGCAAATGTTTAATACTAAAACGAAAAACCCAGGGGTAAAGACTTTGTCAGCCGGAGGTGGGGGGGAAAAATAAAATCATCGATGATCTGGAGGTTTTAGACACTGAAAATTATCAAGATAAGACTTTAGTGGAAGCACTTGAACAGCTAGCAGTCTCGCCGGTAGTTTCTCCAGCTGCCTCACCTGCTATATCACAAAAAACTATGGCTCATGATCCTATTATTGACACTGCCGCTGATGCCGACACTGATGCTGAGGTGGATCCCTCTAGGATTGAAGGGGCAGAAGGGGATCCAATCAGTAGCAAGGATGGCAAATTTTATTCACTTTCAGAACACTCTGAGGGCTCTGATTTGGAGGGCGACTTAGAGGATGAAGTGGAGGCTTCCTCTTTGGAAAATATTAGCAAGGAAGCTTCTTTTATTGCTACAGCTAATCTACAAGTGGACAGTAATTGGAGTGAGGAAATATCTAATGGAGATACGACTGCAATAGATCAAGAGGCTATATTGGACCAATGCCACCAAGAAGATCAAACAAATGCTGTTGAACTAATTAGCTTCAGCCCTGGGATTCCAAGTCAAGCCCCAATAGACATTATTTTGAAAGCCATCTCAGATCAACGCTTGGAGGCTAAAGCCGAACATTTGAAAACACATAATGCCTGCAAAAAACTTCAAAACACTGTGCGACGGCTGGCGAAAGCATGTAATGATTTCACGGATAGAATGGTAGAAGCGGAAGGACGTATTTATTCATTGGAAGATCAAGTAACACATAATAGAACTGACATCGATGGAATAAAGGCTCAGAAAGATGACATGAATATAAAACTGGTTGATTTGGAGAACCGGTTACGGTTCCATTCTAGGATTCATAGCCACAACACTACTTAAAAACGTAAACCATTAGAATTATAACCAAATTTTGCTCTCAATAGCAGAACACTATTTTCCTAAATGTATTTGTTTTATAACTATTATTCAAACAATTGCAATACATCTGCAGCAGCTAAAAAATGTTAATCATAAGAAACAAAGATTGAAAGGTAAAATATGTTTACATGAAAATTAATAAATAATTATTAGACACCACACATTCTTAAAAGCACAGCACATAATTCAAAATACAATGTGAAAAATAAACCATTGCAAAAAATAAAGCATATATAAAACTTTGTATGTGACACTGGGTTACTGGTTGTGGGGTCCGAAACTCTACTTAACCAGCAACCATGATCTCTGCCAGGGTGAAATAAAATCCCCAAATTAGCCTGAGCTTATCCCTCTGGTAGCTTGGCACAAAAGCAGTCAGGCTTAACTTAGAGGCAGTGTGTAAAGTATTTATGCAGCACTTCAGTCAGTTATAAGGTGAAAACACAACGTAAGAAAAGTCTCACACCAATTTATAAAAATAGGTCAACATGTAATCAATTATTTGACACCAAATTAACAAAAATCTAATCAATAGAATAAGAGATATGCAATTTCAAAGATTTTAGGTAAACAACATGCCTAAAAGCACAAAATGTTAAAGGAACAACGATCCCTAACTAAAACTCAATGTTAGAAGAATTATTCATATAGAAATGCAATGATGTCTATATTTGGCTGCCCAACTGGATATAATAATTTATTATAAAGAATTAAAAAACAGCATAAAAGTGGGGACATGTACAACAAAGAAAGGAAAAAAACTAGGCATTACATGGAGCATGCCAAAAAATCAATATGGCCAGCAAACAATAAACATTGACGCACTCTAGCACATAAAGACATAGTTAGTCAAATAGGTACTCCGAAAATACCGCAAATGTTTAATACTAAAACGAAAAACCCAGGGGTAAAGACTTTGTCAGCCGGAGGTGGGGGGGAAAAAATAAAATCATCGATGATCTGGAGGTTTTAGACGCTGAAAATGATCAGGATAAGACTTTGGTGGAAGCACTTGAACAGCTAGCAGTCTAGCTGGTAGTTTCTCCAGCTGCCTCACCTGCTATATCACAAAAAACTATGGCTCATGATCCTATTATTGACGCTGCCGCTGATGCCGACACTGATGCTGAGGTGGATCCCTCTAGGATTGAAGGGGCAGAAGGGGCAGAAGGGGCAGAAGGCGATCCAATCAGTAGCAAGTATAGCAAATTATATTCACTTTCAGAACACTCTGAGGGCTCTGATTTGGAGGGCGACTTAGAGGATGAAGTGGAGACTTCCTCTTTGGAAAATATTAGCAAGGAAGCTTCTTTTATTGCTACAGCTAATCTACAAGTGGACAGTAATTGGAGTGAGGAAATATCTAAATGAGATACGACTGCAATAGATCAAGAGGCTATATTGGACCAATGCCGCCAAGAAGATCAAACAGATGCTGCTGAACTAATTAGCTTCAGCCCTGGGATTCCAAGTCAAGCCCCAATAGACATTATTTTGAAAGCCATCTCAGATCAACGCCTGGAGGCTAAAGCCGAACATTTGAAAACACATAATGCCTGCAAAAAACTTCAAAACGCTGTGCGACGGCTGGCGAAAGCATGTAATGATTTCACGGATAGAATGGTAGAAGCGGAAGGACGTATTTATTCATTGGAAGATCAAGTAACACATAATAGAACTGACATCGATGGAATAAAGGCTCAGAAAGATGACATGAATATAAAACTGGTTGATTTGGAGAACCGGTTACGCCGTAACAATCTGCGAGTTTTGGGTGTACCCGAAGGACGTGAGGGACAGGACATTCGACAGTTTGTGGTCGAACTTTTTGAAGAAGCTTTTCCGGAGGTTAAAGACTGGCAGTGGTCTCAAGAGATTCAAAGGGCATATCGCTTTCCATTTCGCAAGCAAACAATACGGGGTAACCAAAGTCATCAATACCCCCGTGCAATTTTGATATCTCTAAATAACTTTCTTGCAAGACAAAAAGTATTTGATCTTGCAAGACCAGATAAAAAGCGCTCTGGGAAGGGTATTGAATTTTTTGTACGCCCTGATTACTTGCCACCGTAGAAAATCGCTGGAGACTGCGCCAGCTGATTGCTCCATTTCAAAAGAAGGGCGCTCAAGTTTTTCTCCTTCAACCATCTACATTAAAGACTGTATATAAAGGACAGAATTGGTTCTTCACAACTGAGGCTCCAGCGAAGGAATATCTAAACTCTTTAGCATGAGGAAAAAGTTATTAACTTTGAATATATATCTGTCTATATGGTTTACTCCTCATGCTTTTCTCTTATAGGTTATCGGATACGCCCAAACTTGAGAGGCGATCTCACACACATCAACGGGGCGATAGGCCCCTTTGCCTTAGTTTTGGGGGAGGGTCAATAGGGGTGGGGGGTGCATGTGTTGGGGGGGTGGTTGGTCTGGGGGGGCACGGGGGGGTGCTGGGGGGAAAAAGGGGAAAAAGAATTCAGTCAAAGCCATAGAATGTTTAGTCTAAACATATTGTTTCTTTTTGGGTGCAATTGCGTAAGGAACCTATTTAGTAGCCATGGCTAGTTGTAATCTCCGCATGTGCTCATTTAATGTATGTGGCCTCAATAATATTCATAAGCAAAAACGTGTGATGCATGAGATTCGTTTGATTCAACCGGATATAATATGTCTCCAGGAGACGCATATACCATGGTCAAATAGAAAAGTTTTGAATGATCTTGGGTATATAGTATTGGCGGCCTCTCAACAATCTACTATGAATCGAGGAGTGGCTATATTGGGGCGACAATCTATAGTTGCAACAGGGAAAATCAAAGTGGATAGTCTGGGACGTTGGGCAATCGCTGAATGTGTCATAGGGAACGTTGTGGCTACTATATGTACGGTATATGGATCCAACATCGATGACACTGCAGTGTTAGAATTTTTGAATGTAGAGTTGGCTTTATGGGGCACTCCATTATTCCTACTTGGTGATTTTAATATTCATGGGGAGGTGAATACATGGGACTGGGGGTTTAGTCAGTATTTAGGTAGGAAGCCCAAAGTATTTAAAGAACTACGGCAACTACTACGTCAACATGGTTTGATTGATGGGTGGCCTTTGGCAAATCCAAAGGGATCCTGGTTTTACCTTTTTTTCTTCACCTCACAAGAAATTTGTGCGTCTCGATTATATTTTTTTACCTCGGTATATGGCAGAAGGATCCTGAATGTCTGTAATGCCACGTATTACATCTGATCATGCCCCAATTGTTATAGACATGCCCCTGCTTAAAATCCAGAGTACAAAAAGGTATTTTACATTTAATAAGAAACTTCTCGCAGATGAAATCTATTTGCAACAAGTTTTAGAATGGGCTCAGCAGTTTTTTGATCTTAATAGGGTCTCTACCTCCTATGCAATGGTATGGGATTGCTTTGAGGGAGGTTTACGCGGCGAAACTTGTAGCTACGGCTGGAGTCTTCAACAGGAAGGGAAAAAAAATGGCGCAACTTTTGCAGGATTTAACAAATGCAGAACATGATTTAACACATGAAATTAGATAAATGGGGTGTGGAGTCAGGACATAGCACACCAATATAAATGTCATTGTGCTGAAAAATATGAATATGGGGAGAACTTGGGAAGATGTCTAGCTCAAAGAATGCGGGGGCGCCAGACAGCACAGCGTATAACATCTATAGAAAATAGCCAAGGTACTCTAGTAGAGTCATCAGAAGGTATTCTTCAGGTATTTCATGATTATTATACAGATCTTTATACCCAAGAAAACTTTTCTATTGATTTAATTGATCAATATATAGATAGGCTTGACTTAACTCAATTAGACTCCATTCATAAAGAAGATCTAGAGCTGCCAATTACAATGCAAGAACTTGAAAGTGCCCTTAAAGAACTGGCTCTGGGGAAGGCTACCGGTCCCGATAAACTTCCTTTGGCGATATAACATATGCTGTTCCCTATTATTAAAGATGATATGTTGGCGACGTTTTTAGATGCCCAAAAATGTAAATCCCCCCCCCCATCGTGGGACGATGCTAATATAATTGTATTTAGAAAGAAAGATAAGCCGCCGCATCTTCCTGGGTAATATCGACCTATTTCCCTTATAAATGTAGATGCGAAACTACATTCTAAAATGTTTGCAAATCGGCTGATTCAAGTTGTGCCGGCACTTGTTTCCGAACAACAGCATGGCTTTCTTCCAGGTCGTGGTACGATTAATCACATACATCGTGTTATTGCAACTTTAGATTATGCAACTGCAAATCGTACAAACGTTGGTTTGGTGTTTTTAGTTGCCGAAAAAGCGTTTGATCGGGTTGCATGGGCATTTTTATGGGCGATCTTGGGAAAAATGGGGTTTGGACCACGATTTATATACGCTTTACAAGTGATATATAGACATCCCAGGGCCAAGATATGTTTGTCAGGTCAAGAATCTACAGCAGTTAACATCACTCGGGGCACACGGCAGGGGTGCCCATGCTCACCATTATTGTTTGCCATGTACATAGAACCACTTTTAAAAATGTTGATGGCATCTCCACATATACAATCTATGGCTTTACCCGGGGGCAATGTACGTGTGTTAGCCTACGCTGATGGTGTTGCGATCATAACATCAGATCCAGAATCTGCATTATGCGAAATTGAAAATCTGACTCGTGAATTTGGTAATGTGTCAGGGTATAAACTCAATATCCAGAAAACACAGGTTATATGCTCACCAGGACTGTGCCCTAATGACAATCGGGTTACCACAGAGGCTAAATACCTTGGCATTAAAATTAGATTATCGCTTCAAGAGTTAGTCACGGTGAACTGGTCAGATATATTGCAATCAGTTAGAAATCAACTTGAGAAAATTGAGTGCTTACATTTGTCATTGGTTGGGAGACGTAACATTTTAAAAATGTCTATTTTGCCAAACGTTTAATATTATTTCCGGTCAGTACCATTGGAGATACCTGTATTACAACAGAGGAAATGACAATCTATAGCTGATAGATTTTTATGGGGGTGGGAATCGGCGCGTAGGGCATCTAAATTTATGACACTATCAATATTATGTGCGGGTTGGGGAGTTTAAAATTTTGCACTATATTATTTGGCGTGTCTTAAGCAGAATATTAAGTATTTTGCGATTGGTGGAACTCCTCCTATATATGAGAGCCCTGATATTTTTTCTCTTTTACTTGGCCCACAATCTCGGCAAATGCTGCTTAGTTTTTTAGAACCCAGCTATTATAAAAGAACCAGATTTAAATTGGTATTGTCTGCATTTAAAGGATGGCGGTCTATACGGAAGCTTATCTCCCTTGGTCGTATTAATTTCTATACTCCATGTAATTCTACAGAACTGTTTCCGCCAATATTCTGGGATCATACTATGTGTACATGGGGGGAAAAAGGTATGTTAACTATAGGAAATATGGTTAAAGATGGTACAATTGCCTCTTTTTAGGAGTTAAAAGATATATATAGTCTCTCCCAACATGACTTTTTTAAGTATTTACAAATACGTGATTTTATTTTTAAACACCAAAATGCTTTACCGCTTTGTCATAATGACTTCATTGATATACTTAAAAAACCCTCACGTATTGGGACTTTATACAATCATCTGGTGAATTTACAACAAGATGATATGGGATCGCAAGAATCCAAATGGTGTGATAGATTGGGCACATTGGCAGTGCCCTTTCAAGAGTCAATTTATATAGCTGCTAAAATTATTTTGTCTGCCAACTTATACTCACAACATTATAAAACTTTATTTAACCTTTATCATACGCCATTTAAAATGTTGAAATGGGGTAATGTTAACAATGGGAAATGCTATAGGTGTCAATCTGATCAGGCAGATATTGTACATATATTTTCAGACTGCCCAGTGTTAATACCTTTCTTTATATCTATAGAAACATTGCTGGCTTATATTACAAAGTGTGATGTTACAAGAGAGATGATTATTTTTGGTTTATCTAATGATAATAATTTGTTTCCAGGATATCAAAACAACAGATATGTTTTATTTATGGCTATGGCGGTAGCTCGCCTATGTATATCTTCAATGTGGTTGAAGCCAGAAGCACCTATATACGAAATGTGACGAGCAAAGTTTTACAATGTTTTTTATTTAGAATTCAACCTCTATCGGATTAAATCTGTTAGGAAAATGCAAAAAGGGTATAAAATTTGGCAGGCAATGATAGATCATTTAGATCCATAAAAAATGACCGTTTTCTTTATTTTTGGTTAAATATGATGATATCGCTGCTTATATAACATGTTTTGATATTTTTTTTAATCTTTGATTATCTTTGATTGTGTACTTGCTCTATAAATTTGTCTGTTTTACGTGGCTTTGCACTGAACCAATAAAAAAAAAAAAAAAGACATAGTTATAATTACCAAGCTTTACGCCCTCACGCTGGCGGCTACCTCCATCTCCACTAACCGCGCTCGTGTGGCGTGGGCCGAGAAACTCAGTGTGGAAATCTCCCTGGCTGATTGGCTTTACTCTTGCAATCAAACAAAGCGCTTATCTCCAAACTATCGTCTGTGTCATATACACGTCGAAAACCTACACAAGCTTTATTGAACCCTGTTCAGCTCCACAAATTGGGACTCATGCCCAGTGACAGATGCCTGCACTGTTCTGCCCCGGCTGCGGTCTTCTCTCATCTTGCCTGGTTATGCCCTAAGGTCTCCGACTACTGGCGGGAGGTGTGCACTGCAATTTCGGAGATCACCTCCTCTCCGGTTCAACCCGACCTCCCGCCCTGCCTCCTAGGCTTTGTTAAGTCTTGCCCAGATGCCTCCCGCCGCTTGATTGCCATGCTGCTTGTCCTGGCGCAATGTAGGGTGTACATGTGTTGGGGTTGCAGACCTGCGCCTAATTTCGCCCAATGGCTCGAGAATGCATCGCGATGCCAGCCGCTTTTATCTGAATTTTGGGACCTTATGCCTGCGGGGTCCCGGCCCCTTGACATATGGGGGCCCCTTGTGACATGCCTTCATACTTGTTCACCTCTGTGCCACACTGCCTTTCCCGCGCTCCCCACCGATATTCTGCCTGTGGCAGTGGCCAGTGTAGGTTAGTTGCCACCTCCTTTCCCAGCCCTGACTCTACCCAAGTTGCAGTGGTGTGCCTCACTCCTACAACTGTTTATTGTCCAACAGTGCCTGCTGTGGTATCTGTGTAAATTGTTGCCCAATGCTGATTTGTTTCACTGACCCTCTTTGCAATTTGCAAATGTATCACTTTGTGCGGTGCCCTGATCTGATGCAAAAATGTATTTTGTTTATGCAATTTTGTCAATAAAGGTTTTTGAAAATCAAAAAAAAATGATACAGGTATAAGGTTGTGCTAAAAGCGCTTAAATGTCAACAATGTTTCGATCCCTTCAACACATTATTTGGATCACCTTCAGGACAAGAGAATAGGTGCCTGAGCACGATGCCTGTTGAAGTCTAGAAAGTAAAGGGGGAAGGCACAAGAAGCAGATGATGAAAATTAGGTGGAGAAAGAGGAATCCTGGTAAATCTTAGAGTAATGATCAATAAGCAACATGCACTAATTGTGAGGCATGCTATTAAATGTACTCTTCAGAAGGTTGTGTTTATGCAGAGTTCCAACGTTAATTAACCATGCAGTGGACACGTTTGCCAGAAACCTATTAAGGGACATGCATTGTGGTATAGTCAATGAGTGAATACTTCATTAGGCTAGTTTACCAATTCAGGGCATCACCCGCAGTGATTGCGAGGGTGGTCCTCCTGTAATTATACTCAGAGGTAATTGGCAATGTGGGACTCCATCCAGGTAAATAAACAATGATAGTATGAGGATTTGAACAATCGTAATTGATAGTAGGAAGTGGGCAAGCAGTTACATACCCTTCCAGATAATCGCGGAGGATCAGGGAGAGAGCCATTAAGTCTGAGAGAGAGACAACTTGTTAGAGTAAATGCTGAAACGTTAAAGTATTATGAGTCATTTACAAATCCGGCCTATGATCAATCAAGGATAGCCCCACTTATGTCTAAAATATGCCCATGTTATGCGATGTTGAAGAATCTCCTGGGGGAGTGACAGCGTTCAAGTGCTGTGAGACGCAGGGATGGTGGTGCAGGAGTTTGTATAAAGCGTGTGGCGTTTGGGTGATTAGCGTGATGACGTAATTGCTGCGCATGCACCTCAATGCATTTTTAAGGAAATAGAATCGTTCGCAGCCATTTTGGGAAAGGTAATTCAACTAGATAGAGTAATGGTACAGTAGAGAGAAAAAAACATAAGGTGAGATTGTGAAAGCCTATACATTTAGATGAAATACAAATGTGAATATTCTTCCCAGACAGTATCTGGTGACTTATTACGCATAGCTTGTCATTTGCAAGATGGCAGTTTAGAGAAGAGAAATGGCGGCAATGCAGCATATTGAAGGGTTATTGCATATTTGAGAGATGAAAAGGGGAAAACAGGTTCCAGTTTAAGTCAATTCCGTAATCACAAGGCATAAGGTGCAAACATGATTTTCAAGGTGAAATAAAGTTGAAAATAAGGTTTTAGATGCCTGTTGTAAAAATGCGATTGTGCAATACTGTTAAGGGAGCTTATTAGAAATTAATACAGTTCAATATTGTTGAGGACGCTTGGTAGGGGTCAAATAAGGGTGGTCCAGTCCTCCATTCCATTCTGACCAGTGTACAAACTCTTGGTGTGAAGATGCCGGCACTTCTTGGTGGAGGTTTCACCACATTGATGACTTGTCAACGGATATCGTCTTCTGTGTGTCCTTTTGACGAGAAATGGTCCACAAGTGGGGCATTTGCGACCTTGCATCGAAGGGGGCTGCAGTGTTGACAGATGAAAACTCTCACTTTTTGTGTGGCTTGGCCAATATAAATCATGTTCCATGGAACAAACATGGCTTAAATCACTCACGGTTATTTGGTCATGTGACACTGGGTAAAAGTCACAATTTCAGGGCAAGGCAATGGAGTGCGGGCGGTATACAGGGACCATCTTAGTCCTGCTGAAAGAGCTGCCTTCAAAATCCAGTGAGAAGAGGTCCGTTTGTGGTTGACGGGGCCGTGAGGAGCAGGGAGAGTGTCACAGATGGTTATGGATGTAGCGCGAAGAGAAGGCCTGGCGTTGCGGGATGGAGCTTTGCATTGGCGGTAACCATGAGCTATTGATGCTGCTGCATGGAGTGCAGCTCTCATGTTGCCAGGCATCCCTGATGGTCGCTGTGGCGCAAAGAGTCAGGTTCACCGGAACATCACATTGGCAGGCAGCTCATGCACAAAATCTTGGTGCAAATGGGTACATTTGTGAAAAGCCCAACACTTTAGGATTTATCTTTTTCTTGAGGAGAGATTTCAAATGATCAAATAAGAAACAAGGTATGCCCACTATGTGTTAATCTTAGGTCTGGGAAAAGGAGGTAGATACAAACCCATTGTAAATTGCAAAAACCCACATGACCTGTATGTCTTCTGTGAGTTCTCTAAGGCCTAACCAAAAACAATTTCACAGCTTATGATCTTTTTTTGATCAGTCCTGAGAGCTCTTAGAGCTATCAACAGAAGATATACAGGTTATGTGGAATGTTGCAATTTTCAATGTGAGAGCTCAAATGATGCCACACCTAGGGCTCAGGAACCGAGGGGCCTCTCTTGGGGGTCAGCAGCTCACTCCAGCACAGACAAGCAGGGCCCAGGAAATTCCAGTTGCAGGTCTAGGTAGCAGGTTAGCTGGGCAGTTGCAGGGAGCCTCTGGAGCTTGTAATGTCCTTGTAACTCTGACCAGGAGGTCGGTCAGCTGACCCTTGAAATCACTTCAGCCTAGGATTTAGGATGCAGGTCAAGTCTTCCTTCTCAGCAAGCAGGGCAACAGGGCTGCAGAGCATTGGGGCAGCAGAGTGGCAGTGCCTCTTGCAGCAAAACAGCACACCAGTACCTCTTCTGTAGCAACCATAGGTCCAGAAGTGTACTGAAGATATGGGTCTGAGGGTTCACTATTTATATTTGATGCCTTCTTTGAAGTAGGAGAAGTTTCTAGAGAAGTCCCTTTGAAGTCTTGGTAGTTTCCTGCCTCCCCTGAGTCCAAGCTGACTTCATGAACAATGCAGTGGTGACAAGTCCTTTGTGTGAAGGCAGGGCACAGATGATTTATTTGCAAGTGAGGCTGTGCCCAACTCCACCTCCCCATCATGACAATTGATGACCCATTTAGGCCACCTATTACCTCTATTGTGTGACTGTCTGGGAGGAATAACCACATTTCAACTGCTGACTACAACCAGTCATGTGACTATGAACAGGTTGGAATGCCATAGGTTTTGCCTGGCTCCTAGATGGCCGTAATTTAGAGGAGCTCCATCAGCCCAGAGGAATATTCCAGCCAAAATCCTGAATAACAACAGCCTAAATACCCAAAAACGCAACTCGCCTCTGCTACGGGGGGCTCTGTGGTGAGCCGATGTGACCTCGACCTGGGAATGGAGGCGCTGGTGCGCTGAGGTGGCCAACTTGCCAACAGCGACCTATGCCATAAGTTTTGCTTGGCTCCAAGATGGCCGTAATTTAGAGGCGCTACATCAGCCCAGAGGAATAATCCGTCCGAAATCCTGAATAACCACAGCCTAAATACCCAAAAACGCAACTCGCCTCGGCTACAGGGGGCTCTGTGGTGAGCGGATGTGACCTCAACCTGGGAACGGAGGCACTGGTGCACTGAGGTGGCCAACTCACCAACAGCGACCTGCCCCCGGCGGAGCAGAGCTGCAGTCTTCCCAGATCCCTCTGTTGGTACCCCTGCTGCCCAGCTCGACCGAGGGGGTCGCCAGAGCCTGGGCGGCTCATGGAGTCCTCTCTGATGGAGCACAGAGAGGCTGGCGTGGATGGATTTCCCGGCACAAACTGAAGAGCATGCTGCTCCTCTGCCCCGCCCTGAGGTGAGACGTGTGGATGAGTGGTGGCACCGAGGGAGGCTGGTGCTAAGTGATCCTATGGAACATTCGGCTGGAGGGGCGGTCTTCTGTGCCCCAAACTGTGGCTTCTACAGGACTCTTCTATAGGTGCGGCGGTGTTGAGGCGACCCATGGGCGGGGGGTCCACACACCTTATGCCGTACAGCACAGGTGCAACCATTTTTTGGAGAGAGTTGGAATGGCATTTAATACCTGGAGAGGGGTATTGGAGTCCTCAGTGACTGCACAATCTTATAGTGAACTCTTGGCTGAGGATGGTTTTAATTGCCAGCTAGGTTACTTTCTATGTTCCCTGGATTATAGTATGATTATATCATGACTAGCTCTTGCTGCTAATCAAAGCTAATTGTTTGGGATTTGCGCCCCACGTGGGTTCTAGTGCAGCTGCCAACGATCCCGCTGCAGGAGTCTTGCTGTGATGAGGCGGGGGCTGCATTTCCTGCCTCCCCCTGCCTGAGGAACACTCTTGAGTGATGCAATCCTGTGGTGCAGGGCCTGTTCCATGCCCGTTGAGCCACTCCTCCAATGTGCGCCTAACGGGAGCTGCTTGCATAGGCTGATGGATGAGGAAGAGAAAGGCCATCCAAGCAGACCTTGGCAGTAAGTTCACTAACACCTTAGATTCATTTTTGTTTCAAAGCTTCTGACTCTCTGGAGTAGGAGATCAAAAGCACTGCCCGTAAGCTGTCCAGGGGGAGCTTGGTCTGCCACTGGTACCTCCTACCCTTGTTTAATCCTCAGGGGAGCCCCCCATGACTACTGTTGACACTTTAGTTGACCCCATAATTATTACTCACCCCAAAGGACAGAGCAAACCTTCCAAAAGCTCAAATAGAGCCATCACTTCCCCCACGGAACTGCCTATGAAGAAGAAAAAGGGAGGGAGACTGAGTAAACGCAGTAACTGGGCTGTGGCCCCTACTCTCTCCCCCCCTCAAACAGATCAGGAGGATATCCCCCTTAGACTTGAAAAGATAATTGTAAAACTCTTGCAGCTATTTCAGAGAGACTCTCTAGAATAGAGCCTATTCTAGTCTCATTCACACTAGGAGGGAGTATTCTTCCATAGAGAGCAACCACCAGCTATGCTCCTACCACAATTATCCCCAGTGACACTGCTCCGGTGGGGCCCAATTTGTGCCTGACAGACATTGTTTCCAACATGTCAGACGGTAGTTCATTAAAAACTACTGGACCCCCCATGATACTTAACCGTCACCCAAGCCTGAGGAAAACGTTAAGACTGCCTCCATTGCCCATCACCCAATTCCTCGTCCTCTCCCTCCCTATGTCACCACACCAAGGCAAGCTGATCTAACACAGAGTTTTTTACGAGGGCCTATGGCTCAACAATCAAGCCTGGGAAGGACAAGATGAGCTTCTTGGCCAAAGGCCCCATATGAGACTTGACCTGCCACCAGCAGCGTATCCCTATGTGATCATCCTGGCTAAAACTCCGGTGTTGATGAGCTCGCAAAAGAAATCTACTGAACAATTAATTATAAATATTCGCCATTTGAAACACATGGAGGGTTGTCAGGAACTTTCACAAGCATTTTCATGGCGAGGAGGGTGGTTGGGTAGGAAACGCAGACAAGAAATTCAGGGGGGGCTGTGTTGTTATAAAAAGTAAATCAGCAATCATGGCCCAAAATCCTTTAAGCATCCTACCTAGTGTCCCTTCTATGGTGTTTCAGAAATTTGCCATGCCCCTGGGCTTTTCCTACAAGCTTGTAATTCAAACTCTATAGGGAAAGGGACCAAGGGACCAGGTAAGCCATCCCCATTCAATGACCAACCAATCTTCATTGAGGCCAATATTTAATCCAACATTAAACCCTATACCGACCAGCAACTATTTTTTACCGCTGGCTGATTTGGATGCCTGCAATTGGCAGTTGATGATTGGGGCCCCCCAAAACACAACCTTTAGCAGTGGTAGAGAGGGGGACGAGAATCCATCATCAATTCATATGGTAAATGACCGGGTAACAATGATTGTATGGAATATCGCAGGGATTGGTTAAAAAATGTCTGATCAAATATGGCTTCGTTATATCACTTCTTTCAATATAATTTGAATACAAGAAATGTGGGAATTAGTCCCCTTTTAAGTGGATGAATATCGTACCTTCCATACTACAACGATACATTCAACATCAGGCAGTGCAAAGGGTGGTATCTTGACATTAATAAAAAATACCCGGAACCTTCAAGTTGTATCCGTTTGTAATGATACACCATATTTAAACATATTGCACTTATTAGTGCCTGGGGGTAATACCACTCTCTTAATAAATTACTACAATAACAATTTTGGGGGTGAAATGGTTAAAGTAGCCGATTTGTTGTGAGGCAAATTAACTGTAGCAACCCAGAACTACAAGAAGGTATACTGGGTGAGTTACCTCAACGTGCCTAGCTGCCCCTCGGTAACCAACAAGAATTGTGGATTACTTGATTTGAAAGAGGAGGGTATTGCACACTTTATCGACATGGTGAGGCGCTAAACAGACTCCTTTTTATGCAAAACATCGACCATGATTATGTAATTATCTCAGCATCCCTTAGTAAGTCTATCATTGATCTCAAAGTAACTTTTACTAGTTTCAATGATAACGCAGCTATTACTGGTCGCCGGGTTTGGGAAGGGATACAGTCCTAACAAATAACCCACATAAAACCGCAAATAACTAGGAAAAATGGCATTGTGTTAAAATGGGGAAAATGTATAAGGAAAAACTTGTCCCCTCTGTAGTTGCAAATCAGTATAATTAAATCACGAAAGGCCTTGAACTAAATAATGATCTAACTAAGATTGTGTGTGACCATTACTGCATGAGGTAAAAAATAACCTAACGACAAACGGCATAGCAGCCAAACCCATTACCCCACGGTGGTTTGACCAAAATTGGACAAGAGCTCTCTCAAACCTACACAAGGCCATTAGGACCAAACCCCGAGACATGGCACAGGTTAAGCTATCATAGGAGCTTCATAAAAATGCTAGGAAATCCAGACTGCAGACACTGAAGGGAACAACTTCAGCAGGCTGCTACTACAAAAAAGTCAATGGAATTTCGGAAGGTAATTAAATACCCCATTTCTGAAATCATCCATTGACCCCAACCTAGACAGTCATGTAGGTGAAGATTCATGGGTGGTTTACTTTTCCAAAATATTTGGAACTGATAGTGAGTGAAGGCAACTGCCCATGAACACCATTAGTCTCAATTCACCCTTGATCTTACATATAGCCTCTTTGAGGTAAGAGAAGCTCTTTCTCAATATACAAATAATGAGGCCCAGGGCCCAGATGGCACACCAATAGACTTTTTACTCCTCCCCGGACCACTGGGCCCCAGTTCTGACCAATGTTTTTAATGTGAGGACTAAGGTTGGCCCACCGGAGTCATGGTCAAAATCTGTTATAATACTGATGTTGGAAGTGGTGTTCCCTGTTGCATACGACCGCCACCGAATGCTGGAGGCTTGCGTCTCTGACCCCTCGCTTCAACATTAGGCTAAGTAAGGACACCGTCTGAGATAGCCCTGCTCACCCCTTAGTAGCTTGGCACGAGCAGCCCGGCTTATCTCCAAGGCACGAGTGTTCAGTATGTGCAACCACGCTCACAGTAACCCCATGATGTCATCATAAATAGACTCCACCCGAGTAATGATAAAATGAGTAAAAAATGTATATAAACCACTATACGATACGGCCACACAATACAAAATCAACATATAAGAATGGGTAGTATTCTTTCCGATGGGTTGGTAGGTTCTGTCCCAACCACAGTTCCTAACCAACAGTTAAGTTCACTTCTAACGTTTCCCAAAAGGTTAGGCAAGTTGTATTGCTAGAATCACACACGTTGCAAAAGGAAACAATACTGCAATGCTTAACGATATTCTCTTACACTGTGCAACAGAGAAACAATGCAATATGTAGTGCCACAGTCATGTACTTGCAATTTAAGGAATAATGCAATGCGTATCACCTCCAGCATGCCCTGTACCAGGAAGAAACAAAGCAATGTGTCACGCTACAACCCTGTACAGTGCAATAAAGAAATAATACACTGTGCCACTTTATACTCAGATACTGTGCACTGAAGAAATAATGCAATACGCCACGTTACAATCAGGAAATATGCAAGGGAGAAATAACGTGGTGCGTAGCGCACCAAGCATAAAGTTCGTCAGCCACAAATGAGGTCAGGATTCATACGATAGTTCAACAGTTCGTTTGCAGCAATAATGCAAAGCGTAATACGGCAGTTTTACCTGCTCTGTTGACAGTACCCCCAGTATGGATCAAATGATGACACAAAGTACTGCTTCCAACTCCTGCCCCAGTACTGCCCCGTCTTGGGTCAGCAAGGGCCGGGATCCCAGGCGAAGCAACGGCTTGCGCAGATGACTGTAATGGGAGGTGGAGAGATTGTCCCTCCGGGTCCGAACCCCACCCCAGGTGTTGATCCACGTTACCTGGGGGGGGGGGGCGTGATCCCACTCTCCTCCCTGACATCAGCGACTTGGGCCTTGATCCAGAACTCCATCATGCAGCAGACTCGGGCTGGCGGCTCAATTCTTCTATGGTTGCCGATCCGTCCCGCTGCTGATTGATTCCGAGGACCCAATGACTTGTCCCTTACTCCTGCGGTCTTTTGGTTCCTACAATGCCTCAGCGCTCTTCACCAACACACGGGCTGCACCATGACACACACCCAGAGCGTCCGAGACTCACTTCCTCTGTTGGTGCACACAAGGCCCAGGCGCTCTTCACTAACACCCGGGCTGCACCACAACACTCTCCCAGCGCGTCCAAGTTTCCCTTGAAACTCCAGGTGCCCAAGGTCACAGGGCACAACTTATGAAGGTCTCAAGCTAGACAGAGCACACCCACCCATGGCGTATCTGAGAGTCTTCTCTGGAATCTTTTTTATTCCTGTGTTTCCAAAATAGGGAGCCATCTCACCTCGGGCCCTTGGGGTTACAAGACACAGCACAAAACACAATCTTCTTCAAGCTGGGGGACCCAGCGCCTCCAAGAACAGTCCCAACAGCCTCTTCCTTAGTTAGAACAGCAAACTGCAGACCAGCCCCAGAACACAAAGCAAGGATTGATCTATCCACAGCAGTCTCTTCAGTTGCTCCTTCTTTAGTAGAGGTTCCTCTTGACCACAGAATGGGTCCAAGCGTTTTCAATCTCAGTCCATATCTGTTTAATTCCAATGTTCAAGGGTTTCAGCTCTCATAGTTATACCCCTTAATGTCTTTGAAGTTTGTATGTGCTCAGGGGTCCCTGACCCCTTGCTAAATCAGTTCTGGGTGTCTCCCTCCCAGTGTCACCTCTCTCCCTTTGGGCCATATGTATGAAGCGTTTTTCTTGTCGCAAACGCTGCGAATCGGAAATTCGCAGCTTTTGCGACAAGAAAAACGTGAAATACGATGTATGAAATTATCGCATCACAAATGTTAAGGAATCGCAAATGTTGTGATTCCTTAACATTGCACAAGCATTTAGGAAATCGCAAAATGCGATTTCCTAAATGATATGTATGAAATATTTAAAAATTGCGATTTTGGAATAAGATGTCGCAAATTACCACCAACTTGTAGTTGGTGGTAAATTGCGAATTCTTTTAAAAAAGCATTTTTTTTTAAAACAAAAGGTGCCATGTGACGCTCCTACATGCCCTTTGGGCATGTATGTGCGCCATATGTGCACACATGTCATTTTCAGGGGTGCAGCAGGGTGTTCTTGAGACACCCCTGCACCCTGGAAAATTCGCAAAATTTGCGATTAGCAAATTGCTAATTGCAATTTTGCCTTTTATTTCTATGGGCCAAGAGGCCCTTAGAAATTAATGGGATGTATTCCTTATTTGCGAATTCGCAACTTGCGAATTCGCAAATAGGGAATTATTGGAAATCGCTAAAAAATAGCGATTATTTACATACATACCGTTTTGCGATTTCCAAATAGCGATTCCTTAAAATTTGCTATTTGGGATTCGCAAAACGATAGTATGATACATATGGCCCTTTGATACTGGGGGTCTGGCTCATTAATCACTTAGCAGGAGATGGGTCAATTGGTTTATAGCACCAGCCCAGGCCTCTTCACCTCCCTGGCTTCTCCTCCCCCTACTCTCCAAATGCAGGGCAGCCTGGTGCCATCTCAACCCCTCCCTGGGTCAAGACCTCTCCCAGCTCCTCTCACCTTTCAGTTCCAGACAGACAATCCACATTTCAGAGACACACAGAAATGCTCAGAGCACAAAACACAGCCACTTTCTAAAAGAGTGGTTTATGAACACACAGTGACAAAACCACCTTCACAGAAAGAAGTCTTATGACACTGTGAGTCCATACATACTAAACTTCACCTCTCCATTATAAACTGACAGGAAACTAGGCTAACAAACACAACACTAAGTCTCCCCCTTTCTGTCATATGGACAGAATGGCCTTTCAGCAGTGAAAAACGAAATGGAGAGTTTTTCACTGTCAGAACATAACACACACCTCAGCGTATGTTCTGCCTTTTATCTACAATGCACCCTGCCCAGGGGTAACCTAGTACCTACCACAGGCGTGCTCTATGTGTATGTAAAACGGGAAAGCCAGGCCTGACAAGTGGCTGCACTTGTCAGGACTGCATGCTAACTTAGCATTCTGCGCGCAGGCCCTACACTGAAGACCTGAGTTCCCTTCTCTGCGCACCCCTGCATTACTATCCCTTGCACACCCAGTGCACATCACTAGGAACCTTTACTGGTGAGGCAACATACCAATTTTGGCCAACCAATCACCATTACATTTTACATAGGGAACTTCTGTACTTTATCAAGTGGGTAGTGTATGCAGAAATCTGCCAGTACATCCCCTGGGTAGGCACTCCACAGTAGATCAATAAACTAGATTCATGAATGATTTTCACTTTCAATGCTTTTATTCAGCATACATGTGTTCAATTGAATATTGGTTGCATATCAATTGGCGACATCTATTCCATAAGGGTTGTTCTATGAACTATCATCTCCAATGCATTTCGGGCGGGAGCCCTTGATCACGGAGCGCTGTGGAGGAAGGCGAGAGGAACTAAGGTAAGTGAGGGTGTGGTTGGTAAATTATTAATGGTGCTGATGTGACAACTTAAAAAAAGGTTGGTGCTCGTTGTGCTAAAGTGAAGGTAAGGGTAGTGAGAGGATATTAACGCGTGTGATGAGTCGTACCGCGTGGGGCAGACAGCGTGCTAGCGGGCATGTGATGGCGAAAGCTGGGACTTACTTCATAGTGCCGGGAGGTAAAGTTACCGTCCTAATGCTTGCGGGTTGCGATGCGCTGGGTGCTGGCGAGTGCATGCAAGTAAATGAGACTAACGCGTGTGACGTAGGGTGTGTGATGGAGATAAACAACGGACCAGAGATAGGGTGAGCGACGCTAGGAAAGCGTGGCGGCCATCTTGGAACGGGGTAGGGGTGAGCGTGTAACTAACGTTAGGGGATCAGAACAAATGTAAATAAACAGTTACTACATTGTATACATATAGACATAAACAGTAAATCATGTTACGGTGTTATAGGTAACAACTGTATTCGATGCGGTCGTTGAGACCGTATGGCTTCTGGGTCTGTAATAGATAGATCCATTCAAGTTCACGTTTCAGCAAGAGTTTGTTGTTATCAATGCCTTCACGTTTAATTAGGATTTCAAGTACAATGTATTTAAGTTGTGCGATGGTGTGACGTGCCTCGGCAAAATGCATTGCCACATTGGATTTTTCTGCTTTCAACCTGATGTTAGATTTGTGCTCGTTGAGACGAGTTTTGATTTTACGTTCAGTTTTGCCGATATATAATTTCCCGCAGGGACATTTCAATGCGTAGATTAAGTTCATGGAATCGCAAGTTGCATCAACTTGAAGTTTAATGTTATGCCCCTTCATGGGGTGTTGGATCTGGTTACCTTTGATGACACAATTGCAATGGTTACAATTCAGGCAAGGTATGGTTCCACGGTGTTGTTTGGTGGTTTCTGTGGGTTTAGACAGAATCTCTTTGATATTGCGGCTACGCGTGTGAGCAAAAATAGGGGGTTCTGCAAAGATGCCTTGGAAGTCAGATTCGACTTGTAGGATGGGCCAGTGTCTCCATATGATTTTTTTGTATGCTGGACTAGCTGTGGAGAATTTCGAAATTAATACCATCCGTTGGTCTGTCTTCTTTTCAGATTTTGAGAGACTGTCTTTTCTAGTGATTTGATCCACTCGTGTTTGGGCTTCATTCAAGGTGTGCTCAGGGTATCCTCTGTTGCGGAACCTCTGTCGCATTTCATTGATGCGTTTAGTGTAAATGTGTTCATCGGACACTATGCGTTTAACGCGCAGCATCTGTGAAAATGGCAGGTGTTGCTTTAGAGATCCTTGGTGAAAGCTAGAAAAGTGCAAGATGTTATTGCGATCGGTACTCTTCCTATGTAAATCAGTGATTAATCCTTCTGGTGTTATCTTGATGTGAACATCAAGGAAAGAAATTTCAATGTCACTGATAAGCCATGTAAGTTTAATTCTGGGATCCTTTGAGTTGACTTCTGTCAATAGCTGATTCAATGAATCTTTACTGTCAGACCACATGAAGAATAAATCATCTATGTACCTGGCGTACATTTTCGCGTGTTTCTTGAACATGTCATGGGTATATATGTATTGTTTTTCAAAGTTCTCCATGTATACATTCGCATACGTTGGGGCAGCACAGTTTCCCATCGCCATTCCGGATAGCTGTAAAAACCACTGGTTGTCTACCTTGAAGTAGCTGTGGTAAAGGATAAAGATCATCAGCTCCATTAAGAAGGCCTGCATGGGTGTGTTGATATCGCTGTTAAGCAAAATCTGTTCGATGGCTTCTATGCCCCCAAGGTGTGGTATCGATGTGTAAAGTGAGCTTACATCTGCAGTGCAGAGTATCAGAGGTTGTGTCTTTGAAACTTCAACTGTTGATAATTTCACTAGAAAGTCAGTAGTGTCTTTAATGTAACTGGTTGTTTTGACGATAAGAGGTTGTAGGTATTTGTCCAGCAGTTTGCCTGTTGACTCATGGATAGACCCTTTGGTGGACACGATTGGTCTAAACGGGGGATCCATTAAATTCTTATGTATTTTAGGACACATATGAATTGTAGGACTACGTGGATGCTCAAGTAAGAGGTAGTTCTTAGTGCGTTCTTCAATGGTTCCTGCTTTATGGGCTCGGATGACAATCTCTTTGAGGAGGTTCAAAAACTCCAGTGTGGGATTTTTATCAAGTGCCATGTAGGTCATGGTATCTTGTATGTGTTCCAATAGTTTCTGCGTATACATGCTGGAGTTCAGAATTACCAGTGCCCCTCCCTTATCGGCTTTGGTGCACTTGATCTTGGGATTGTTAGCCAGTGATTTGAGCGTGTCACGGTCTTTATTCGTGAGGTTGTGGGCTCTCCTAGGTGCTTTAAAATTGATGTTCTGTAGATCGTTGCGCACTAATGTTTCAAATAAGTCAATGCTTTTGTGACTGCATGGCGCTAGGTAAGTACTAGGCGGTCGTAGACCTCTAAGTTCATCCTCTTTGGTGTCGGTGGTCTTGGTTGTGACAGGTAATACATTATCAAAGAAATGTCTTAGTCTGAGTTTTCTAGTGAATTTGAAGGTACTGACCTCCAATTCCAACAGGTTGGTTGTGGTAGTTGGGATAAACGATGTACCACGTTCAAGTAAGTTCATTTCGTGTTTGGAGACATGAGTATCTGAAATGTTGATCACTAGGCTGTCTTTTTTGGCTTCAGATCCTTTTTGGCTACCGTGCTCCGGGTGTTCGGGGGACTTTTTTCTTTTTCTTTTGGCCTGGCTGCGCCTGAGTCTTCGAGTTCGCTGGTGTCCACCTCTAAAAAATGACCTGTTGAGGTTTGCTCTTGGCTGGTGGTTGATGTGCTTGCTCTTTCGGTATTAGTTATGGGTTTGGTGCCAGTAGTGGGTTTTCTAAACGTGCGACTGGTGGAGTCGGAATCAGAAGATGATGTATCCGTTTGGGCATTAAATGGTTTGTTACGTCGCCTCTGTGCGTAGATGTCGGCCCAAGAGTAGACCTCATCAAGCTTGTAATCAAGCGTGTCCCTCCGAACTTTCTGATTTTGCGTTCGTTTATTTCTTTCTGATGTTTGTCAAGTATCGTTTTGATGTCATCTAAAGTTGATGTTAGTTCTTCAGGTGTAAGTAGGTTTTTCATTTTATTATCGATTTCTTTCATTTTGATTTCCAGCTCTTTAAGTATTCCAGCCAATTCCTCAACTATTAGTAGTATTAGGTCAAGACTACATTTATTTAAAATGCCATTCCATTTTTCAAGAAACGGTTTTGAATTTTTGCATAGGGAGGGCTTCAACGCTATGCGTAAACCGCGTGGAATCCTGAGTGCCCGGTGGTATCTTAATAATGTGCTCGCATGGAGCTTTTGATTAACATGGCGTTTGGATAGGTACAGTAACTGTTTAATGCATTGTTCCTTATTCCGGCTGGTGGAGGTGGGGCTGATGTCTTCCTCGATCAGCGAGTAAATGCATTGTTTTTCCGATTCGTCATAGGCCAATGTGTGGGCTCTTGCTTCGGTACTTTTGCTTATTTCTTCAAATTGCATGTTTGAAGGCGTGCAATCCACCAATGGGCGGAAGGTAGGTAAATTCAGAAATAGAAAATAGGTGGTGCACTGCGTAGGTTCAATGGTTGTGTTGGTCGTTTATAAGAGGTTTTGGGTGCTCAATCAGGGTGGTGTTGTCCGTCCAAACACCATTACATTATCAAGTGGGTAGTGTATGCAGAAATCTGCCAGTACATCCCCTGGGTAGGCACTCCACAGTAGATCAATAAACTTGATTCATGAATGATTTTCACTTTCAATGCTTTTATTCAGCATACATGTGTTCAATTGAATATTGGTTGCATATCAATTGGCGACATCTATTCCATAAGGGTTGTTCTATGAACTATCATCTCCAATGCATTTCGGGCGGGAGCCCTTGATCACGGAGCGCTGTGGAGGAAGGCGAGAGGAACTAAGGTAAGTGAGGGTGTGGTTGGTAAATTATTAATGGTGCTGATGTGACAACTTAAAAAAAGGTTGGTGCTCGTTGTGCTAAAGTGAAGGTAAGGGTAGTGAGAGGATATTAACGCGTGTGATGAGTCGGACCGCGTGGGGCAGACAGCGTGCTAGCGGGCATGTGATGGCGAAAGCTGGGACTTACTTCATAGTGTCATATGGTTATTACGTTTCCATAGATTGTGTTAAGTTAGCATGTGCTTATTAAATGTTTAAACGCCATATTTTCTTTCTGCTTCGGTTTGCACACGACACCTAATTGTTATTTCAGCTTTTAACCTAGACGAAAGATGTGATTTATTTCAGAATAATATATTATTGTACTGGTATCAGTCGTGCCTGGAACACTTGGTACAACTGTCTGCACACTGAGAACTGCACACTCTAACACAAGGTTACTGTAGGCCTGATCCTCGCACTACGTTAGTCATAACACAAATAATGTTTGTGCCAACTCTGGGCTTTACGTGAGTTCAAGATACAGTTACAGGGAATGAGAAAACACACTTGATGCTGGACATGCTGAGAGCTGGTAGCTGTTGATGTGATCTCCTCCTACTGAGAATTTGAGGTATGGGTTCGCCCAGCTAAAGCCCAGATGAGACCTTCTTAGATATAATATAATATGCTATTTAGGGTGCGCGAAATATAGGTGATACAGAATTCTATAGATTTTTGCATCATAATATGTTATCACAATTTGCTTACTATGGATTAGTGACTATGCTGCTGACTCTGATTTTTATAATATGTATGTTGATATTATACAAGATACTGCGTTTGAGAATGTTGCATTGAAAAAATAAACATTTCAAACTTGCACGTGTTCTCATTGCCTCCCAGTTTCGGTTTGGAATGATAATATAACGAAAGAGTGTTCATGTGTTCCACGATACCTGAGGTATTCTAAGTTCATGTTCTGGATTGTCTAAGACATCGGGTAGTATTCACTTCCGATGAGATACTGTAGCTAGCCTGGTAAGGGGATTTCTGAAACATAGGTGAGTTGTGGGTCACCCTGACTCACCCAGGTTCTAGGTCTCTGAGCACAGTTCTGTGAGAGAACGGAAACCCTGCCACATGGCGCCCATACGTTGGTTGGCCTTATAACATGACACTCGAGTAGTATATCATTCAAACTTTAACGCCTACATTCCCGTTTCCGGAAAACGGCAGTGTCGGAGAAACCTACCTATTTTTGAAATAGGTAATTTTCAAGCTTGAATCTATCTAAAACGGTTTCTTTGAATTACTACCCAGTTGTGCTACAAAGTATAATTTGTTTTTTCTTATTCCTGTGCTAACATGGCTCAGCCCGTGGACATCCCGCAGCATAGTCGCATTGCGGTGCGTGACCATTTGCGGATGTATGATGTTCCTTTGAAAGGCTTGGCTGTGGTTCTGGTAGTGAGCGCGGAACATGCTTACCCGTACAAACTGTTTTATTCGTGGGTGACATTTCCAGGGGTGGACGCAAATACTGGTGTGTTCCACACATACACTGCTTCGGTTGTACCGGCGGCGTACGCTCCGTACAGAGCACTGGAGGTACCTATAGACGCTTGGCAGCATGGAGTTTGGTTTGGTGGCGCCCTACCGCACGCTTTGACCGCTCCGAGGTTAGGTCCTTTGTCCATTGCGGGCACTAATTGGCCTGCTTTGGGTGGATTTACTCCTCACCCTCGACGTAACGCTTGTAACGTAGGTGAACTGCGGCAACTTCATTAAGTCGCGGTGGGAGTGATTAGAGCGCTTGTTCATTACATTGGACGTAATGTTCAAGACGCAGCCCCTAGAGGCGCACAGCTTCGAGCAGAACATGCTGGTCTGAAAATCAACCCGGTCATGGTTAATTCCGTGATGGGTAAGAAGCCCCAGGAAAAGGACGATTTTCCGTTCTGGCTTGCTGAGAAATTCGGCCAGCTGGAAGCTGTGTTTCCTAATACGAGTCCGGGTGATAAACACCGGATTCTTACACTGAGTTTGCCAAAAGATCTGGCTCCTGACCTTGCTGACTGTGAGACCTGGGGAAAAACTTTTGCAGCGGTCTATTCGAGGTGCTATGGCTCCCCGTCTGTGACCAATCTGGGTGGGGTCCTTAAACGTGTTCAGGACGAACACGGACCGGAGGCGGCTGTTGAATTGGGCATGCGCCTGTGTGGCTCCTTTGAAGTAGTTTGCGGTGTGATCCTTGCGAATGTCAAGGGGGATGCTGTGAACTTTCAAGTTGCTAACGCGTTAGCGTTGGTTCCCGAGCCCGACCGACCCCGACAGTTAGGAAAGATTATTGTGAATGCTTACAAAATGGTGGGCCGCAATGCAAAGGGGGTTAAGACTTTTCCTGATAAGGAGAAGAAACAACCCCAGAGTCAGACATCGGAAACTAGTGGACAACAAAAGACCAAGAAACAAAATTGGCCTAAAAAGCAGAATCAGGGTAAGCAACAACAACAACAAATACAGGTTTCTGCTCCTGCGTCTCCATTGCCTGCGCAGTCGGATCGTGTTTATGATTTGCGCGACCGCGCGATGATTAAATCGCCTGAGAGGTTTCAGGCTTCTGAACAACGCTCTCCTCGTTCCTTTCAGGACTCATCGGCTCCGTCAACCGGTGGTGGAGGGGGCGGCAGGGGCCGGGGTGGCCAGCAAGGATGTGGTCAGCCCCGCCCGCGTTCCAGTGGAGATCAGCAGGAAGGCTCTACGCCCAAGAGACCTCAGTTTGCCACGAAGAAAGTCGCTGCCCTGACCGCGCATCGTTATTCCCCAGATAGTGAGAACGCGGCTTCGGAATCTGACGTGGGCTCTGACCTTGCTGGACAGCGCAGCCGAGATTACCATAGTGAGAGAGGCCCTCCGTCCACTGTTGAAGGTGACAGCGACTGAAACTTTTGTTGTGATTGAAACTGCAGATACGCATGTTGCTCCCCCTGAAAGACTTTTTGAAATTGTCCTGTTAATTGAAGGTGACATGCAGCGAACTGTAAAAAGGGTATTTTGGGAAAATCTCTCGTCTACGTATGACATTTTGCTTTCGGAGGCTGACTGGCCCCCACCTTTTGTTCTCGCAGCTCCGCGAGGGGAGGAGGTAATCCTGCCCAGCTTCGCGCACACAGTGCCGAGAGTGGAGGCGCTGCATTTTGCAGAAGAGTGGGCTCTGGCGCTTGCGCCGGCTGTGTACCGCAATCAATGTGGCTGGGATAAATTGTCACCAAGCCATGAGATTCCTTTACGGTCACAGCCACAGCCTCAACCCCAATATCCCATACGGCGTGAAGCGAAAGCTTCAGTCGCAGCTATCCTTGAACAATTGGAATATCAAGGTGTAATTGAAACGTGTGTGTCACCGATGAATAACCCTCTTTTTACTGTGAACAAACCGGACGGATCATATCGTTTGGTTTTGGATTATAGGCATTTGAACTCGCATTGCCGTAACTGTGCAGTACAGAATACGCACGGCTCTGCGTTAGTGAATAGTCTTGAGCGTAAACGGTTCAAAACCACGCTTGACATTTCCAATGGTTTTTATGCACATAGATTGGACGGTCTAAGTTCCCAATGGACCAGTTTTACGTGCGCCGGAGTGCAAAAAATGTTTAAACGACTCCCAATGGGCTACAAGAACAGTCCTGGAGTTTTTTCCGCACGCATTGTCTCTCTTTTGGAGAGCTTCGACCGAGTTGCTTGTTCGTATGTGGATGACATTTATCTCACAGACGACGATCTTTGGGAGCATCTGTGTCGAGTAAATAGCATAATTTGTAACTTTGCTGACGTGGGTTACAAGTTTAACTTTGCAAAGTCGCACATTGCAGAGTACACAGTGTTGTTTCTAGGTTACGAGCTTAACCATGAAGGGAAGGGTTTAGCACCCCATTTCCTGGAGAAATGCGCACAGTTGTGCTCTCCGACAACACTGAAAAAATTACAATCTCTTCTGGGTTTTCTGAATTTCGGGAGGACTTACATTCCGGAATATGCCCAGCGTATCAAGCCTTTGTATGCTTTGATACAACCATCTTTTTCCAAATCATGCTGGCTGCCTGAGCATTCGGCCATTCTGCAGTCTTTGCAGGCTGATTTGCTCGCTTCTGAATACTTACAGACTCGTGATAACCAGACCAACCTGGTGATAAGAATTATCCCTGGGGCGGTGGGTTTCACGTACCTGACTTTTAATGAAGGAGATACAGTACCTATTGCTTACAAGTCACACTTGTACACTTCGGCTGAATTGCGTTTTTCCACTGTGGAGAAAGTTTTAACGGCTGTGCAGATGGCAATTCTTAAGGAACGTGCCCTGTCACAAGGAAAGCGCATGTTGGTTGTTACCCCGTGCCCTGCCTTAGAGGCGGTTACGAAAGCCAGTGTACCTAATTCCAAAGCTTTGCACCCTCGGTGGATCCAATGGGCTGCGTCCTTGACGTCCCAGGATGTCACGTTTATTTTTGACGCCACCTTACGGTCCCAGGAGTATTTGCAGTATGAGTTTGTTCATCCTGCTCCATTAGCAATGCAGCCGTTGGAGGATTTCCATTGCATCATTTACACTGATGGTTCGGCGCAGGTTGCGCATGGCTCTAAACATGCCTACGTTTCCGCATGCGCCATTGTGGTCGGTGCCATGGTGAACGATGAGTTCAAGTCCAGTGTCGTGCACACGCAGACGCTTGGAGACTGCACCGCACAATTGGCAGAGCTTCGTGCTCTGATGCTTGCATTGGAGTACGCAGATCCAAGTGTGACGACTTTAATCGTAAGTGATTCTTACTACTGTGTCCAGTCTTACAATGAAAACTTGTTCTTTTGGATTCAGAATGATTTTCGTGACTCCAAAGGTAGCACAATAAAACATAAAACTATCTGGGTCCGAGTGGCGGAACTTAAAGAGAAGCTGCCACTCGTGTTTGTGATTCATACTCTCGGTCATCAGCGCGTGGGGGTCCACGCTGTTGGCAACTCGCTTGCTGATGAAGCAGCGAAGTCAGCGGGATCAAAATACTTAGTTGCAGCAGTCACGAGGTCCAAAAGCAAAATCGATGATGACATCTTGGCAGCTGTAGCTGCAACGGAGAAGGGAGGTAAATATCCTGCGGGATTCCCTTCTAAATACACATACCATTTAAGTCCCGATAAGGTTCCTTATGTGAAAATCCCTGAAGTTGGCGAGCGTTTAGTTCCCAACTCGGATCGCAGAGCTGCTTTGATTACAGCGGCACATGAAGGTGTGGCGTCTGCGCATGCGGGCGTCTCTGCCACTGTAACTCAGCTACAACAGAGATTCTGGTGGCGGGGTCTGTACAAACAGACGAGTGAATATGTTCTTCAATGTAACATTTGCCAGCAGATTAAGCCTTCTACTGCTGCGCGTCCGCCTCAGACACAGTTGTACATCTCTAATAAACCGCTTGGTTGCGTTTATTTGGATCACTGCGGTCCTTTTTCTTCTGATACTGCGTTTAAATACATCTTAGTAGCAGTTGATTCATGCACACGCTTTGTATGGGTATGGCCGCATCGAAGCGCTGATTCGCGGACTGTCATTAAGGATTTGCGTGTCTTTGTGGGAATTTTTGCCTGTGGTACTTTCCATTCGGACCAGGGTCCGGCTTTCGCCTCTAAGGCATACAAGGCTGCTATGGTTTCGTTGGGAGTCCAAGTCAAGTTTTCAAGTCCCTACAGGCCTGAGGGCAATAGTGTAGTAGAACGAATGAACCGCGACTTAAAGCAATCTTTGACAGCCCGAGTTATAGGTACTGGTAGAAACTGGCTAGCCCACCTCATAGGCGTGCAGCGTGCGCTTAATAATCTCCCTAGAAGGTCTCTGGGTGGGCGGACCCCATACGAAATGCTCTTTGGTATCAAGATGTATGTACCTGACCTTGATGGGCCGGACTACAAGGCCCAGGCCGGGGCCTTTGACGTAGATGAACATTGCAATGTTTTACAGAATCTACAAAAGACCAGAGACAGTCTTGCAAAGGAACATTTGCCCTCCACATCGGATGATGCGTTGCAGATCCCGGTAGTTGGCTGGCTACCCCAAGTTGGAGAACTGGTTCGAGAGAAGATTGATAACAAGAAAGAGTTTGGTCCCTCATATCGAGCACCAGTTCGAGTCCTTGGAGTGAAGGGCACAAGAACAGTCATTTTACCACCACTTCCAGGTCGTAAGGAAAACAGATTTATTTCTATTGACAATGTCAAGACACACAGGGTGGCCGATTCTTCATAGCATGACACCGGCTGTATCCTGTCCTTCCATGGTGAGGCACTCTGTGCTGGCTATTACATCTGGTGCAGAACAGGAGGTGTCCCTCGAGATGCCTGCCATATCCAGTCCTTTATTAAATACTATTCCTGATACTAACATTGATGAGCTAAACTACACTTATCCTGCTGATTTATCGATGCCTGATTTACAGACCCGTTTGGCAGGCCAGTCCAGATTCTCTTTTGACTCTGTTTCGGAAACATCAAAGAAACCCACAAACATTGCAAGATATGCCACGTTGTTTAAGAAGCATTTTTTAATTCCGCCTTGGACATACACATGGTGGATCCTATTTTCATTCTATCTTTTCATGTCAATTGGTTTTGTGTTTTATTTTTTCCGCCTGATTGATGGTCACTACGTTAAAGAAAGAACAGGAATTCGGTACCTTAATGGAACATTGGCCCCTGTTTCCTCTTCACATTCTGCGCACAGACTGAAACGAAACTTACATACAGTTAACATTACTGCTTGGCCTGTCCTTGATGGGATTGTGTGGGATGCGGTTAGGTTTCAGATACACGGGCCTACTGAAGTGATTAATGTTCCAAATGTGCTTAGAGTAAACATGGGAGATGTGATTAAACAAAATATACGTTCTGATGATTGGGATATTCAGGCCGTAGAAGCATTATTCTCGGATTTGAAGTATTATGCTGCCTTCGATACTGAGGATCTGTATACAGATTCTGTTAATTATGGTGATTTGTTTTGTTTTCAACACTATGGTAATCATTTTTTACATAAGACAAATTCCAGGAGGGTTGCTGTAAATTATACACAATGGGAACATTGCCCTGCTCCATTCAGTGGCAGTTCCAATACATTTCTGAAAAAATATACCTATTTTACAGACTTTGATCAGTCTAATCCCGAGTCATTTTATTTTAAAATGACACAAAAGCCCATTTCCAAAGTTAGACTTACCGATACAAAATTGCTGTATTCGAAGTCCTTTTTAGACAGGTTGGCTGTAGATGGCTACGAGTTCTGGAAAGGAACAATTGACCTTAAATCGGTTTGGGGTACCAAAGATTGGCAGGTACAAGGCACTGAGGCTTTGCACCGTGCATGTCTCATCCCAAATCACATGTTGTTTTTAAATTCTACCATTTTCCAGACAACATGCTTTGGATTGGCTACTTCTAAAAAATTAAATACACCATCCATCCCAGATTTGAATGAATATACAGGTTGGGGTAATTTCACTGATTCCTCCATTCAAGGGTTGCAAACTCTTTTACACAATTCGTCCTTTAACATTTCTATTTTGGATTCCAAGGGTTGGCTGGTATGGCAAAAGAGTGCTGATTCTTGCCAGCGCCGATTTATGGGTTTGGCTGAGGGGTTCGCAAAACTCAGGCCCGATCCACGTTTTGAAGAAGACTATACTGTCACGACTTATTCTGTGGGGAAGCTGTGTCAAAATTGGTTACAGCATTCTACTTTAGCTGCAGTTAAAATACATTTATCTCAATTACATGATAATGTGGATTTAAACGATTTTATAAAAGGCCCTGCTAGAGGTAGATCTAAACGATTCCTGTTTGCAATTTACATTGAAATTTGGAAAGTTAACCAGGTTGAGGCTGCTAAACGCCTAAGGGCTATTGATCAAGCTAATTTGGAAAAAGTGCTTGCAGTGGTTGATAACAGCATTAACACGCTTTCTTCCCGAATTTACACTTTAAATAATATTGTGTCTTCTGTTGTCGACATTGTACATGATGAAGTGTCCGTGTTATATCATGGTCAAAATCAATTGCGTTCTGTAATGCAGTTTGCGTGGACACTACAGACTCTTAAGTCTGGTCGAGTGCCATGGACTTTTTTGAACGTATCTTCATTATTTGCCCCGTTTAATTTGACTGAAAAACAGCGCATGTTGTCAATGAGAGATGCTACATTTTCTATGTTACATATTGAAAAATTAGAATCCCTGCCATTTTCGGTGGCTGAAGTGACTGCAGCAACATGGCTTATTCATGGTGTTATAACATTACCTTTTGCGTTGTATAAATTTACAAATTGTATGAAATATATAGCCATTGGACGATATGAACCATTAGGCAGCGCTTTCCTCCATGAAACATGGTCTTTACCATACACTTACAGATGCCTTAAGGAGGGGAATGAGGTGAATTTGAATGGTGAAGAATGTACACAGTCGCCTGACCGCTCACTTATTTGCAGGCACATCCAGTTGCATGGTTCTTGTAATCAGGACAAACCTAATTTGGCCTGTGTTTTGAAAGGGACACCAGTTCCTGCAATAGTTCCCACGTTCACGTTGTTGTCCAACGGTAGTTATTGACTTTTAAATAACGAGTTTTGTTGTGGGTTAGAGCCTGGTATCGCATATGTGGTTACCGTGTCTGAAAGGGTCGTTTGCTGCAAGAATGTGTTGTATCCACCCACGCATGGGAATTCAGAAGTTTTAATTTGGCCAAGAATACCAACCTTGAGAGCTGAATTCAATGGTTTAGGCCGTATAAGAGCCCTTTTGTCTCAAAAACAGGTGGCCCTGAGCTCTGCCCGCGAAACTTATGTCCTTCACATAGCAAACACACGCACAGAAGTACAAGCGCTTTTAAGTACTGATTTGCCGTTTCATTTTTGCGAGCTGGTTCATCAAATCTTTAATGCCTCCTCCACATCCAGCCTCGCTCATTTTTTTAAAATGGTTAGCAGTGGTCTCGTGACTACATTTGAAAAAGTATTTGGTATTATCCCTGCGTTCTTTCATTCTATATTCGCTAGTCTGTTTGGCGGATTTCCTGTTTTGCTGGCTTTGGCTGCAGGCGTTTTGGTGATATTTTATTTCATAAAACATGGATGCCCATCCTGCGCAAGGAAACGCACAGCACCTACTGATGCAGTTTCGCAACCGGATGCTTGATTATTATGGATCCCTGCCGCTTGCGACTTTAAGCACGGCTTTTGGATTATCTTTCAGATTTTCCTATTTCACCTGTGTCCAGCCTGTGTTTCATTGCCTGAGCTGTGATTTCGACTGGGCCATTGATTTGTGTCTCTGTTTACCGACTTCTCCTGACGTCGACTTTGATCAGCTGATGTCCCCCGTAGTGGCTCATGAGTTGGTCTGTTCTGGCGAAAGGGTTATGGCTGTGGCAGCGATGCATGGACTAATGGGTCAGTGGGACATATTCGCAGCGGCGCATGACTTTCTGGCACAGAGCGTTCTCGAGAACCCACTGAGTTGTCCTCTGATGTTGCTAGAGGATTCGGTGCTGGAAGAGCACGTATGTTCTTTCCCATTGCTTAATTGGATGGCTGAACTGTTTTCGGATGATGACAGTGATTTCATGTTGGAAGCTGTTGCTACATATTTTGCATATTCATTCAACGAGGAATGACTCTGAATACTTCCATCATTATGGCACGTGACTTTTTAGTAATTCTGAATGGTGCCAGTTTCAATACGAACATTCGATTTTTTCATATGTTCTAGGCCTATTAATTATAGTTAGGCCTCAAGTTCGACTTTTTATATTTTGTGTGGCCACTATAGGCATTCATAAATTTTTTTGTATTTTTTAAATTTTACATACATTACATACATTTAGCTTGGCTCAATATCATTGAACTCTGCTTTCAGGTCTTGCCTCTCATAGAGTATTGGCTTATATATTTGTCTTTTGACCGTCCTCGGATCATTGGGGGGGTGTCATATGGTTATTACGTTTCCATAGATTGTGTTAAGTTAGCATGTGCTTATTAAATGTTTAAACGCCATATTTTCTTTCTGCTTCGGTTTGCACACGACACCTAATTGTTATTTCAGCTTTTAACCTAGACGAAAGATGTGATTTATTTCAGAATAATATATTATTGTACTGGTATCAGTCGTGCCTGGAACACTTGGTACAACTGTCTGCACACTGAGAACTGCACACTCTAACACAAGGTTACTGTAGGCCTGATCCTCGCACTACGTTAGTCATAACACAAATAATGTTTGTGCCAACTCTGGGCTTTACGTGAGTTCAAGATACAGTTACAGGGAATGAGAAAACACACTTGATGCTGGACATGCTGAGAGCTGGTAGCTGTTGATGTGATCTCCTCCTACTGAGAATTTGAGGTATGGGTTCGCCCAGCTAAAGCCCAGATGAGACCTTCTTAGATATAATATAATATGCTAATTAGGGTGCGCGAAATATAGGTGATACAGAATTCTATAGATGTTTGCATCATAATATGTTATCACAATTTGCTTACTATGGATTAGTGACTATGCTGCTGACTCTGATTTTTATAATATGTATGTTGATATTATACAAGATACTGCGTTTGAGAATGTTGCATTGAAAAAATAAACATTTCAAACTTGCACGTGTTCTCATTGCCTCCCAGTTTCGGTTTGGAATGATAATATAACGAAAGAGTGTTCATGTGTTCCACGATACCTGAGGTATTCTAAGTTCATGTTCTGGATTGTCTAAGACATCGGGTAGTATTCACTTCCGATGAGATACTGTAGCTAGCCTGGTAAGGGGATTTCTGAAACATAGGTGAGTTGTGGGTCACCCTGACTCACCCAGGTTCTAGGTCTCTGAGCACAGTTCTGTGAGAGAACGGAAACCCTGCGACAATAGTGCCGGGAGGTAAAGCATACCGTCCTAATGCTTGCGGGTTGCGATGCGCTGGGTGCTGGCGAGTGCATGCAAGCAAATGAGACTAACGCGTGTGATGTAGGGTGTGTGATGGAGATAAACAACGGACCAGAGATAGGGTGAGCGACACTAGGAAAGCGTGGCGGCCATCTTGGAACGGGGTAGGGGTGAGCGTGTAACTAACGTTAGGGGATCAGAACAAATGTAAATAAACAGTTACTACATTGTATACATATAGACATAAACAGTAAATCATGTTACTGTGTTATAGGTAACAATCCTCTGTTGCGGAACCTCTGACACATTTCATTGATGCGTTTAGTGTAAATGTGTTCATCGGACACTATGCGTTTAACGCGCAGCATCTGTGAAAATGGCAGGTGTTGCTTTAGAGATCCTTGGTGAAAGCTAGAAAAGTGCAAGATGTTATTGCGATCGGCACTCTTCCTATGTAAATCAGGATACCCTGAGCACACCTTGAATGAAGCCCAAACACGAGTGGATCAAATCACTAGAAAAGACAGTCTCTCAAAATCTGAAAAGAAGACAGACCAACGGATGGTATTAATTTCGAAATTCTCCACAGCTAGTCCAGCATACAAAAAAATCATATGGAGACACTGGCCCATCCTACAAGTCGAATCTGACTTCCAAGGCATCTTTGCAGAACCCCCTATTTTTGCTCACACGCGTAGCCGCAATATCAAAGAGATTCTGTCTAAACCAACAGAAACCACCAAACAACACCGTGGAACCATACCTTGCCTGAATTGTAACCATTGCAATTGTGTCATCAAAGGTAACCAGATCCAACACCCCATGAAGGGGCATAACATTAAACTTCAAGTTGATGCAACTTGCGATTCCATGAACTTAATCTACGCATTGAAATGTCCCTGCGGGAAATTATATATCGGCAAAACTGAACGTAAAATCAAAACTCGTCTCAACGAGCACAAATCTAACATCAGGTTGAAAGCAGAAAAATCCAATGTGGCAATGCATTTTGCCGAGGCACGCCACACGATCGCACAACTTAAATACATTGTACTTGAAATCCTAATTAAACGTGAAGGCATTGATAACAACAAACTCTTGCTGAAACGTGAACTTGAATGGATCTATCTATTACAGACCCAGAAGCCATACGGTCTCAACGACCGCATCGAATACAGTTGTTACCTATAACACCGTAACATGATTTACTGTTTATGTCTATATGTATACAATGTAGTAACTGTTTATTTACATTTGTTCTGATCCCCTAACGTTAGTTACACGCTCACCCCTACCCCGTTCCAAGATGGCCGCCACGCTTTCCTAGCGTCGCTCACCCTATCTCTGGTCCGTTGTTTATCTCCATCACACACCCTACGTCACACGCGTTAGTCTCATTTACTTGCATGCACTCGCCAGCACCCAGCGCATCGCAACCCGCAAGCATTAGGACGGTATGCTTTACCTCCAGGCACTATGAAGTAAGTCCCAGCTTTCGCCATCACATGCCCGCTAGCACGCTGTCTGCCCCACGCGGTCCGACTCATCACACGCGTTAATATCCTCTCACTACCCTTACCTTCACTTTAGCACAACGAGCACCAACCTTTTTTTAAGTTGTCACATCAGCACCATTAATAATTTACCAACCACACCCTCACTTACCTTAGTTCCTCTCGCCTTCCTCCACAGCGCTCCGTGATCAAGGGCTCCCGCCCGAAATGCATTGGAGATGATAGTTCATAGAACAACCCTTATGGAATAGATGTCGCCAATTGATATGCAACCAATATTCAATTGAACACATGTATGCTGAATAAAAGCATTGAAAGTGAAAATCATTCATGAATCAAGTTTATTGATCTACTGTGGAGTGCCTACCCAGGGGATGTACTGGCAGATTTCTGCATACACTACCCACTTGATAATTTAATGGTGTTTGGACGGACAACACCACCCTGATTGAGCACCCAAAACCTCTTATAAACGACCAACACAACCATTGAACCTACGCAGTGCACCACCTATTTTCTATTTCTGAACTTCTGTACTTTGACACTGAGCAGCAGTGGCAAAGTACCCAAACATGTTAATTGGTATCTCTAGGTCAGGAAAATGGTCTATGGGGAAATCAAAAAGTTTAGGGTACTTTAACTAAAAAGGTCCAAGTCCTACAACTGATATTTAAAAAGGCAAAGAAATCAGAGCCAAAAAATGATAGACCTATCTCCCTCCTGGACAGTACGGCTAAACTCAAGGTTCGGGTTCTATTGAATACATTGGCTCGAATGGGTTACTAGAAACAATGTCCTGAACCTTACCCAGTATGGCTTTAAGAAGGGGGAAGAGACTCAGGACCAATGTTTAAATCTATGTTTGCTCATCACCAAATATTCACAAGCCAATCAAGGCAAGCTTTACTTGGCCTATATGGACTTCACAGGAGTTTTGACTGCTCGGCTCATCATCATCTGTGGAAAATTATGAAAGATATGGGGGTCGATGAGGCCATAATTTTTTTTATCAGACAACTATATTTCAGGGCAGTAGCTTGTGTCCACTATTGGGAGCAGGGACAGTGCACGTGGTGGTTCCCTATAAACAGGGGGGTGGGGTCTGCCAGGGGTGTGTTCTTGCTCTGTTTCTCTTCTCCTTGCACACCAACGGAGCTGAGGCCCCTGTGTTAGATTCAACCCCTGACATCCCAAAGATGAACAAAGCCCGCATTTCCATCTTGCTCTATATGGATGATGCAGTTTTAATAGCACATACAGGCCTGGCGCTTCAGAAGCTTTTAGACACCTATGTTAACTTCATAAATAAATTAGATTTGCATACTAACAATACAAATGTTTTATTTTAGTGACTGGGCCTCTGGCAAAGAAAGCTCCATCATTTTATATAGCAGGCCGGAGAGTGGCTCAAACAGACACGTTCTGCTACTTAGGGATGGCATTTGATAGAGCGCTATCTTGGTCCCACATGGAGAAATTAGGACTTAATGTTAGAAAAAAGTATTGGAATTCTACTTTCTTATACCAAAAAGTTAGGTTTAAATCCCTTACACGTTGTAAAAAAGGTTTCTTTAGCTAAGCCCACTGCAGTAGCAACCTATGGAGCGGATGTCTAGGGCCATACAAAGCACGCTTCATTGCAATCAGTGGAAGATATTTTTTGGAAGAATCTGGTAGTCCTCCCTAAAAGTAGTTCCACCTACAATTGCCATACTGAGTTGAACGTTCCTTACGTATCAGACCAGATCTCCCTGGCCCCAATCCTTTTATGGCATTCTTATATGGAGAAGGGACTCGGATGATCTAACCCAGCAAATTCCAGTGGACTGCCTTGTTTTGGAATGTGAAAAAAAGATCTTGTGGCTATTGTGTGTTAAAACTAACCTGATCTCTTTAGGGCTACAAACTATTTTTGAAACCGCAAGGTCTTGCCAGACTATCCCCAAAAAAGCGATTAAGGAACGCTTTTGAAATTTATAAAAGGAATCGTCTCACCAATTCCAAATACATGGTGTGATTATATCTAACGGCTGTGATAAATCTGCACCACAGATTTGTACTGTTGAGGTTCAGATGAAATTTAATTCACTATGTTGGAGCACCCATTGGGCATTTTCTCATTACAAGCTTTACAGCCCTGCCCTTGTGATGGGATTGTCTACCCAATCTGACTCACACATTTTATTTTTCTGTAAGTTTTATCTGGAACAACGCAAAAGATTTATTCTGCCAATCATGCATAAACATATTTTTAGAAAATGTCGTTTTTAAAAACATTGCCAGCTCATTTTGTTTGTCATTCTTTTGTATCCTTTTTATGTCTTTCCCTAAAGACCAGAAGACTGTACAATCCCCCTGAATGAATTATAGCTTCTCTTTTAGTGTTTTTATTGTATTTAACTGTTTTCCTTTTTATATTTTTATGAAACTATTGACAAATTATGTTTTTTTTATTTATTAACTTTTATGATCTGTAAACACAGTACAAATAAAGTAATTTCTGAGTCCGAGTCTGATTCTGAGAACAGGTTGCAGGAATCAAATAGGTAGGGCAGGAAAATGCCAGCCTAGAAACACTAGAGCTGGATTTTTTGGCAGGAGAAAAGACAGCGTCTCTCAGTGCGTCTGCTGGAGAGGTCGGCTTCCTTCGGCAATTGCTGTGGCGAGCTGTGTTGTGTAGGTAGATAGTCGAACTGCTCCAAACCACTGTGTGTTTGACTGAGCAAGTGTGGGCATATTTATACCTTGAAGGTGCCTAGTTTGACGTAAGGTTGGACATAATAACGTCATCAAAGACTCAGTTCTTTGAAAACTCCATGATTTCTTGGATAAATTAATATTCAAGCAAGGGGAAGTCCGTGACTTCTGAAGGCAGGTTTTTCAAAGAAATCTTTGTGGATTTTCGCAACTAGTGGAAGGAGCCATGCCGTATTTGGACTGCATAGGCTAAATCTAAATATGGTTATGATTTCTATGCCTATATAAGGATAGGGTGATTTTTACCTATATATGGGCATGAATCGAGATAATTACACTAGGGTCCTAAATTCATATACAACAGCACAATAAGTACTGCAGGCCCAATATTAGCATTTAATTTACAGTCCCTGGGTACGTGTTTACCCCTTTACTATGGACTTACAAGTACAATAAATGTACCAATTGGGTATAAGCCAATTCCACCATGTTTAAAGGCGACAACTGAAACATTTTGGCACTGGTTAAAAGAAGTAAAGTGCACAGAGTACTAAAAGCCAACAAAAATGGGTTAAATAAACAGGAGGGTGCGGGCAAAAGGTTAGGGGATAACCCTCCAGAGAGGGCCAAGTCGAACAGTGTCACATTATGTGCTACAAGTTATAAATGTTAAAAACGCCAACTGAATACAGTGGTAAGTTCTACTCTCTACCTCTGTGGGTGTCATATGTATGTCACTAATGTTATGTGATGCAAAAATTGTTATACATCGAAATCAGTTCAGATTTTCCAGTACCTAATACAATATAGTCTTTGTTCCATAATTGGCTTATGTGATCTTCATCCTAAATGCCCGGTGGAGTTGTAAACGGAATGACAATAATCAGTGCACTTGTTTATCAAAAATTAATAGGAAAAGTAATGTTCAGGGATCCTAAAACCTTTCATTGCTCATAATCTACAATAAAATTGCACTTTCCACTTATCTACACACATTACACTTATCTGTGAATGGGCAGGTTTCATCCAGATCCCTTTCAAGTTAATGAAGTCCTAAACCTTTTTCAGATGCCTTACCTGAACGTGGATGAGTCACAAACCTCACACCCAGATGTTCCTGCCAAAAGGGCCCAAGCAATGTATCTGCTCTCGGAGCAGTTTTCACACCTCATCATAATAAAGCTCTGTCAAGGAGGGCAGCTGCAGGCAGAATAATTCCGATTGGCTCACTAGAGCTGCAAGCACATAGGTATGCCTTTCTAAAGTAACTTTTCATGTATATGTATCAAAGATCCAACTTCACCAGCGGATTGGATGTTTAATAAATGTTAGAAAGAGAGGTTGAAATGGCTCTGTAGCATACCAAAAACAGCAGTTAATTGCACTTTACTTTTTCCTCATGGAAACAACTACAGCTGTAAACAGGGATGTATGACATCAATCAGTCAGGATTTTGTAGAGCGCACTCCTCACCTGTTAGGGTCTCATGGGGCTGAGGGGAGGGTGAGAGCAGGTTTGTTGGGGTCTTTCGAAGAGCCAGGTCTTGAGGTCTTTGAATTGGTGCAGTGTTTGGCTTCATCGAACTTCACAATGACAGTATAACGAAAGACGTAATGCAATGGCTTTTAAACCGAAAGCATTAGTACGAAGCTGGCATTAGTACTCCAGTTTCTGCAACAAAGTCTATTAGGTCACCGGCAAATAGAGTGCTTTTAAATTTACAAAAATAATTAATTACTTGATAACATGGTCAATTACAGCACTTCATTTTATGTTCCTAGCTTTCGTAAAAATGGCAGTTTCCCCAGAAATGGTGTGTCATGTAGTTCATATTAATCTATATAGGATCTCCATGTTTAGACAACTTTGACTGTGGGATTGGTGGCTAGACTGATTCCAGATGCCCCCACCGAGTATGTTCCCCTGTAACCAACGATCTCACAGTGCGACTGTAAACTCCTCTTACCAAGCAGAGCATAGTTCTTGGAAACTATTGAACATGACAACTCTGTCCCATCAGGGATCGTCAAAACAGTACAGTACTTTTTGGTCAGTCACTCGTGCTCATTTTGACTAAGGCAGAAATGCAGAATAAGAGGTGGGAACGTTCTGAATAAACATTTATTGAACCAGCGTCATTCTAGTGTAAAACAGGTGTGCTGATACAACCATAAGACATAAAACAGATATAAATGATTATGAGCACCAATAGAGTAAATGGATGGTAGATTCCTACCATAGTGCTAAAAAATGAATACTGGCAGGTATATAATTACATGACAATAATAATGGGTGCTCCTACGATGCAACCCTAATTTGATGTGCCTAAGTGTACTTGACATGTATGTAGGTGTAGAGCCAAGAATCTCCTTAGGCTGAAGCTGATCCAAAATACCTGAAGTGTCTTGGTCTCAAGATGGACACTCCGCGAGGGACATCAGACCACTGCATGCTGGAGTGTCTGCGTGCAGGAACCACAGTGTCTCGCGTTAATGTGTCAGCATGGAAGTCTTTCTCCTCTGCCTGCCTCAGCAAAGATATGGTGTTTATATACCGAAGAAGAGACCCTCATGGGTTCAACCTTGCAGTGTCAAGTCGGCCAAAAGATGACCCTTACACATAGTTATTATACAGAAGATGGTAATCCTGCTGTGATTCTGAGAATCCTCTTGCATAATGGATGAGCAAGTTTTCTGAGAAAACCACACATCATTTATGTTATGTTATGTTATGTTATGTTATGTTATGTTATGTTATGTTATGTTATGTTATGTTATGTTATGTTAAAAAGGGATTTATAGAGCGCACAGCTACTCAACAGAGGGTCCCAGCGCTATGACTAGAGAGACGGGAGACCTATGAAATAAACTCAGAGTCCGGGGGGTGGGCAGTCGCTAAGGTATTTGTTGGAACATCAAGGTTTTCAGTGGTTGTCCTGATGGCCAGTAGGTTTGTAGGCTGCCTGAGTGGTAATGGCAGGGTGTTCCATGCACGGGCTACTTGCACTTGAAAGGAGCAACCGCCACAACGGGCTCTGAAAAAAGTAGGTGTCACAATCAGATGTTGCTGTGCAGGTCTGAAGGATCTGCGTGGAGCGTAATATAAGACTCTTCTGTGGATGTTGTGGGCCCCCAGACCGTCTATTGCCTTGAAAGCCAGGACTAGAGCCTCAAAGAGAATTCTGTAACTGACGGGCAGCCAATGCAGTTTCTTCAAGTGGTGGGAAATACGGTCTCTAGGTCCGAATTTAAGGACTGTCCTGGCGGCGGTACTCTGAATGATTTGAATCTGTTCAGTAAGAACTCCGGCAGGCCCAAATTTAGGACATTTACCTACTCCTATCTGGAAGTGACAAGGGCATGTACAGCCGTCTTTCTGTGCTGGATCGGCAGCAGGTAGAGACATTTTCGGAGCATTTCCAGGAGTCCAAAACATGTGCTAGCTACTTCCTGGACTTGTGTTTTCATGGATAAGGCATTGTCCATTTTTACTCCCAAAGTTTTTGACAGTATTAACCGCTGCATGGGGAGGAGACATTTTAGCTGGCCACCATTTTTTCCAGACATCCTGTGGAGGGGTACCAAAGAAGATCATTTCAGACTTTTCAGGGTTGCATTTGAGTTGGTTAAGTCTGAACCAGGAGAAAACTTCTGTCAGACAATGATGAATCTTCTCCCCTTTAAAGTCCTCCCCCTTCCTACACGTAAACAACAACTGAGTGTCGTCGGTGTAGGATATAATCATTGCCTCACCAGCTTCCGCCAGGGTGGCCAGGGGGGCCATGTACACATTAAAAAGTACTGGACTCAGGATGGAGCCCTACGGAACATCAACTTTCAAGGGAGGGATACTGGCTGCGAAAGCGGGGGACCAGATCTCTTGTTTTCTATCCTTTAAAAAGGAGTAAAACCATTTCAACACTGTGCCGTAGTCTCTGCAGGAGGCGATAGTGAGGAACAGTGTTGAAAGACACAGAGAAGTCCAGATGGATCAATACCGCTTCTATGCAGCATCTTAACTAGGTAAAAGGTCAATACCACAAGCCGTTAATGGCAGGGAAAATATAGGTGAAAGGTTAGGTGACTACCCAGGCCTGCATTGGGGTACATTATAAAACATAGCAGGTGCTGTCTTCTCTTTTTGGCTGACAGGTGATGCTGCTGTTGCAGAGGTGCTGCAGTGTATTGTGTCTGGCATTGCTCTGCAGCCGATGGCTGAGCTTCCCAGTCCCTCCTTGATGCATGGTCTGTGGTGTCTGCTCTTAACACAGGACTGGTGGTTCTTGCTTTTTCGACATACCCTTCAACAGAGGATGTCACACAAGCACCGCCTTGTCTGCACTCTGTCCGAGTCTTGTGAGGCTGATCCAGTGATACCTCAGACAATGCTCGTAGGTGTTTTTTTGCAAGTTTTTCTATTCTCAGAAGCCGGAATCTGTGTTCAAGCCCCCACGCCCTTATTCCTAAATCCACAACTTCCCTTGCTCTAACCTCTAAGTCCAACTTCCATGCGCTTTTTCCCCTTATGCTCTTCGCTGTAAACTGTCCCTTCCTCGGCCCTGAGCCTTAAATCTGTCATTTGGACGCCTTTCCCCCTATGCTTCTAGGCGTAAAACTGTTCCTAAATAAAAATTAATAATTTTTCATTTACGTTGTAATACCCTTTGTTCCTAAAAACGTTTTGTTGTAAAGATGGATGTTGAACGTTTCAGTGTGAAGACAGTCTTAGAAATTACTCTTGTCATTATGCCGGTTTCATTAAAAGCCTTTTTGTGTAAAAGCCTTTGCAAAAAAGGTTGTTTCCTGTATACAGTGACAATAGGTTTTGAGGGCTAGTTACTGTAGGAATATGGCCATATGCCAACCTTAAATTCTTACATGATCTTACTTTCAAATTTAAGCACCCCAGGATTCAGAAGAACTCATGAAGACTTGAAACCATGTTTCCTTATCAGGAGAGTGCATGCAAAAATTTCTGCGTCTACAGGCATCATTTAAATTCCATGTCATTGGTGTATTTCTTGCACCGTTAACTACAACCTTACTGGAAATTGAAAAAGGCCAATTGGGCATTAGCCAATGTTACCATGTATTTGTGGTCAGAGCACATACAGTATGGATTGCTCAGCAGTGCCACAGTGTTCAGTGCTCACAAACCAGCAATGCCAATCAGCAAAAAATGGAGGTGACTAAACAAAAAGAGGAATTTTCTCACACAACTTAACTATTTGCAGAGCAAGAACAGCCTAGTATTGCAATTGCATTTCAGTCAGTTCTAATAACCCAAGATAGAATGTTAAAAGGGTGAAGAAAATCATAAACCCAGAAGTTACTTTTTCTTGAAAACCAAACCAAAAATAAGAGCCATTTCGAACCATGAGGTTAAATTCTGGCAACCACTCTGTAAGGGCTACTACAGTGCCTGATGAGCATATAAAACATAAAAATATAAGAGTTGCTTACATATATGTACAAGCCCCTATCGCCACCACAACGTCACCTATAGTGATATTGTGTAGGCAATAGGGGCTGTGCTTTATGTACTAGGCCTTGTCTATTAAGCCCTCTGTCAGTCTATGGTTAGTGTGAAAGGAGTGGGCGGTGGGTGTTGTGGTGGGCGTACCACAGAGGTGTTAAGCCAGGAGGGCTAACACCTGTCTCCTCAACTTCCTTGTACATATCCCCATGAGTTTAACATTGTGTATCACCGTTATAAATGTAAAAATCTCCAACTGAATACAGTGGTATGTTCTACATCAGTTACTACCTCTGCTAAGGTCATAACTATGGCACTACCGTAACACTGTGCTAGAATTGTTAAACATTAAAAGCAATTCAATCAAATCAATTGACCAGGAATTAGGCAGTCCAAGCTGCAATTACATGGATAGCTCTGCGAAGAACTGGTAATCTATTTTTGTCCCAAAATTGAGAATATATGTAGGTTCCTTCTGACTAATGAAGACCCATTCAATTATAACAATAGCACTTTCATTAACTCTAGCACGTCTATGAACTCTTTCATTCATGTGAGCAATGATTTTTTAACAGAAAAAAACATTCAAACCGTTTCCCCACTTGACTCTTGTGATCCCCTATGATCTTCTAGTCTTTTCTAGATGTCCTGGGTCCTACAATGTTGAGGAAATAAAACTCTTCTCTTAGCTGTGGCACTGATCCTGGCACTTGAAAAAAAAGTGATTAGGACATCAATGCAAAAATATATCTAATACAACAGTATTTTTTTATTTAGGTTGTTTATTTTTTTATTAGATTTCTCAGATTCTCTCAAATATTTGTTCAATCTCATTATTCTAGTATATAGCCAAAATAACACTATAGTAAATGACCGGCTCTCTGCTTTCTTGAATTTCTTGGGCTCTTAGAAGAAACACAAGCTGTATTCAAACAAAAACATGGGATCAAATTCAAACTGCTTGTGGCACTTGATGACCTTTGGAAACTTCGGAACAGAGGTGTGCCACAAGTAATTATACTCCTGGACCTCTCTGCTACAACCAACTCTCACAACTGGCTTCTGCATTGTTTCGGGGGGCCAAGGTGATGGGTGTAGCACTGGACTGATTTACATCTTTCCTTCTAGCGTGTTATCAAGATCTAGCTCTTCCCCCTCATCAATCTTCATGTCAAAGAGTTCCTTATAGTGTCCCCCAGGACTCTGCTTTAACCTTTCCTTTTTCGAATTTTTACCCCTTGCACAACTGATCAGGTGCCATGGAGTAGGCTTTTATTGCTCTACAGATGATACCTAGTAGATCTCCTTTTGATTATTCGGCCTCTAATTTAGATAATAATTCCTGTTTGGGCACTAATCAACTAAAAATGTTTTGCTACTATAACAGAGGTCATCTACATAAACTAAAACTAATTCCGGTTGGCCTACCTGCATTAATTAACCACTCCCTCCAGTTACCCATACCCAGGCCCTCAACGTAGGCATAACTTAAGATCAGCATCTTTCATTCCACAATTTCACCATCAAACTGCAAAGCTTCTTGCTTCTTGCTTCTTGCTTTGTGCTCCTGCAGGATTTTAAGAAAAATCCTGCCTAATCTCCCAGTTTCATGTAGGAAGGCTTTCGTTCTTACTGGTATTTAATCCAAAGTGGACTATGGGATCTATGTGGGACTTCCTCTCAATCTGACTAATCCTGTGGTCACCAATTCAACTCAGTAGGAGGGGATTACTCCTCTCCTGGAAGCCCCAAAATCCAGTTGTAAACCTTAGGTGTGCCCAACCTTCCTGGGGCACCATAGAACAACACATGAGAGAGTCTATACCCACAAGAGCTTATGAAGTGCTCCTGTGCCCCAGGTGACTAGGCCACATTATTTAACGCAATAACGGACCAAGGAAAGCAACATTATTTAAAGCAACCGTGGGTCAAGAAAATATATTTCATTATGTTATCTTTCAAAGCTCTCTCAGAAGCTTTCTTTCTTTAAATTGATGACCCTGTCACTTGTCTAGGGGCACCCATCTTGCCATTGTTGGGCTATTCAAGCCCAAGTCCTCACAGTGAAGCTGCCATGCACAGCTCAGATGTCTGGTAGCCAGTACTGAAACTGGCCTCCCTTTCCTTCTTCTCTCACCAGGTGTGATAAACAGCTGTTTTGGCTCTACTGCTACTGTGGGAGAGTGTAAGCACATGTTGTTGACTTGGGGGAGCTCCTCCTCAAAGGCCGCTCCTCTTTGACCCGGCTCCTGGGGGTAATGCACCTGGAGCTCTGACACTCCCTGAGAACCCATACAAATCAGACTGTGGTGGTGCTCCACATTTCTTTTTCCCTCTACATTGGTGTCTGGGTCCCTAATTCAACAATAAGGGAAAGATGCTACATGAACCCTCTCATCGGCCAAACTCCTCCCCAGGGCCATGGCCCAGCTTAGGAAATGGTCAATAAACATGAGATGGGGACGCTAACTGCCTCAGCGGAACTCAGTACCACAGGTTGGATTATGCTTCCCCAGGCTCCCTAAAGGTACCAGTAGAGGAATTCTTTGACTTTGAATTATGAAATAATTGAAGTGCCCTATATAACAAAAGTAAGATTAAATCTGTATTTAGGATTCTTCTTCACCATATAATTGGTGTGTCAGACTAGTGTTGCTATGGCCAAATTATACTTTTGTGCAGGTTTTGCTCATAATGTAGAATGGATTAAAGCACACATCATTTTCAGCAAAGCACTACAGATGTACACTCTTGGCCTAGTTTATGAGGTTTTGGCATAGGGTCTGCTGCATGGAATCTTGCTACGCTGCCTTACCTTAAAAAGAGCACGAATGAGCCATATCTGTGAGACACAGCGCATTCCTGTCCTTTTCCCGTGTGTTGGCGCACAATGGACTACCATGCGCCAACGCAGGCACCATTCCACCATGGTGCAAGGGTGCTTGCAATGCAGACCAATTGATTGTGTGCAGAAAGGGACACCTTCCTTCACAAAATCAGAAATCAGAAATTGGGACAGAGCGGTACATTCGGTAAGCAGTAAAACTTGAGACTTTATTGTGATGCCCGAGAAGGTCCCATGTTTTATTATTTTGCGGTTCATGGCATTTAACCTGTTTATGGGGTCACATACATAGAGCATGATATCCGCATAGTGCAAGATTAAGATGGGCCGAGTGTGGTAGTCTAGCACATATTGTTTATGGTGCGGTTGCAGCATGGCAGCTAGCTGCTCCATCACTATCGCGAGCATCAGGGTTGAAAGGGGACACCCCTGCCACGTGCCCCTGGATATGGCAAAGGCTGAGGAACATTCCCCATTCAGGAGTAGTGTGGCACTAGGAAGGCTGTAGAGCAGTTTAATCCACATAAGGAATCCGGGAGAGAATCCCATGTGTGTTAAGACGGCAAAAAAGAAGCCACATTCCAGGGAGTCGAATGCTTTGGTGGCATCTAAAAAGACCGCTACCGCTTGTTCTTCCTGGCTAATACTGTGCATGATAGAAAACAGGGTCCCCAAAGTGTGTAAGGTTGACTGGCCCGATATAAAGCCTCCTTGGTCCAGCCTCATGAGATTATCCATCAATAGCGTGAGTCTGTTACCCAGCCCTTTGCCAAAATTCTTTGCATCATAATTTATTAAGGACAGGGGCCTGTACTAGTCTGGGGACTCCGAGGGTTTCCCGGGTTTTAAAAAGTCAGACCAGCATGACCTCCTGCATAGTGGGTGGGAGCGATCCCGCTTTGGCCGCGTCGTTATACAGGGCTTTTAGGAAGGGTGCCAGTGTGTCTATGTAAGTTTTACAAAATTCTATTCTGAGGCCGTAAGAACCCGGTGCCTTCCCATTCCATATTTGCATGATGGACTCCCAAATTTCATCTATGGTAAACTCAGATGCCAAAAATTCCCTCTGCCAGTCGCTGGGCCAGGCCAATATTATCTTCTGTAGGTATTGGGGAGTCTCCTCTTGGCATGTTGCGCAGGACGTGTATAGTGTCTGATAGTGTGTGGCAAACACCCCCATGATGGCCAGTGTGTCGTGGTGGGGAGTCCCCTCCCCATCACAAATCACTAACACATGGTTCCCTGTCTTTGGCGGCCTGATAGTTCCTGTCAAGGCTTTGCCAGGGTGCTCTCCCTCACCTATTTACGCGCTGTGTGATATTTTCCACAGAAGCGACACTCCCTCGCTGCCTCAGCTTGGTACTCTGTGAGGAGTTTACGGATTTCAGCTAGGGCGGGGCCGTCACGTGCCTCGTGGATGCTGGATTCCAGCTGCCTGAGCTGGTGCTCCAGGCTGGCTATGGTTGTGCAGATATCTTCGAGAATGCCCCCTGTTTTGGCTATGCAGTGCCCTCTAACTGTAACATTTAACGCTTCCCATACTGTGGTCAGGGAGGGGACTGAGCCTATGTTTAGCCTAAGGAACTCCTCAAGCATTTCCCTCAACACCGATTGGAACACCTGATCAAGGAGCGCTGTAGGTAGAAAGCGTCACAGCCTAGGCTGGGGCAGCAGGCCCGGAGGGTTCAGCAACATGAGCAAATGGGAGTGATCAGAGTAGGTACACGGGTGGAGAGATCATGCACTGCCTACCCTGCGACACAACCCACACGTCCAGCTGAGACAAGATGTTGTGTTACTCCAAGTGAAATGTGCCTTCCTGCTGTGTGGGGTGGACATCTACGAGCAGATTGTCCGCCAGTATTTGCTGTAATTGTCGTTGTGCTTTGGAATGGCGATGCAGTAATGTGTGAGAGCAATCCCATGGGGGATGCATTGTATGGTTAAAATGCCTCCCCCATATGAGATGAGTGGAGACTATATTTACTATGCATGCCCATAAGGTAATATAGTAGTCTTCATCATCTGTATTGGGCCCATAGCTGCAGACCAGTGTGACTGACTCGGACACCAACCTGCCCCATGTCATACAATACCTCCCCTGCAATGTCTGCAGTTAAACCTGCTGGGGGTGTTCATCGAGCACCCGACCATTACCCTCAGTCCCCACCGTCATGTGCTGGGTCTTTCCTGCTGCTTGATGGGGAGCGCTCCGCCCTCTTTGCAGCCAGCACTGTTTTCTTAAAGAAGTCCGCTGCCTGTTGTGGTGTGTTACAAATATGGTGCTTGCCATCATAGGTGAGCCAGAGACATGCGGGATAGAGCATGGCATATTTCACTCCTTCTTGCTGTAGCTTCATTTTGATGGGCACAAATTTCTTACGCGCCTCCTGGACATTGAGAGTGAAGTCGGGGTATAGTGATTGAGGATCGTTCTAAAAAATAACGTCTTGCATCTCCCTTGCCTTATGTAGTGCTGTATCATGGTTGTGATAGTTGAGCAGTCTTGCGACTATGGGCCTGGGCGGCGCACACGGTGGGGGTTTCGGCACCAGCGTGTGATGCGCCTGTTCGACGATCAGCATTTTTGAAAGGGTCTCCTGACCGAAGCATGTGATGAGCAGCCGGCCTATATGGTCTTCCAGCAGTCCGGTGTTGGTCATCTCAGGGACGCCTGTGATGCGGATATTGTTCCGCCTGGAGCGGGCTTCGATGTACTAATTTTCACGAAATTCACCTTCATCAGCTTTTCGATGTCTGTGAGCTGCCCAGCCGCCTGCGTGTAGTCATCCTCGAGAGTGGAGATTCACGTTTCCTCCTCTTCAATTCTGCCATCTTACTTTTTGATCTTTTGGATGATCTTGTCCATTCTGGCGCACATGGAGTCCATTTTTCCCTCAATGGATGCGAAGCTAGCTTTCATTGTGTTAAGTAGCGTCTTCATGTCCACTTCATCCGCGTCTCTGTTCACCTGGCTCACGCCGTCTTGTTCCGCCTCAGGTGGCTGTCCTCTGGGCGCCCTGCGGGAGTCGAAAGTGAGCCTGGGTTTTTTACCGTCCGACTTTCCCATTATGGGTTTTGGTACTAATCAAGCGGGCCGGGGTTTGTGAAATCCCTCCGGGACAAGTGTTATGGGCTCCCTGGCCTCCAAGTGGGGCTTCCGTACGATTTTCTGTGTGGACCCGGGGATGCAGGGCCTCGTAGTAGCTTCTGAGTGGCATGAGGCATGTGGTGTGGTGCCAGGCCTGGGTTTCGTCGGGCCCACTCCCTCTGGGTCTTGCCACATTGGCCGGGATGGTGCCCAGTTTTGTCGCCACTTCACTGCCGCAGCAGCCCACTTTGTACGGCGTCAGTAAATTTCTTGTACCTATGATGAGACTTGTTCTCTGCCTCCACACAGCCTGGGCGAGGGTAAGTGGCGCCCATGAGCACCAGGACAGCTGATCAATGGGTGTTGGGCAGGACACGGGGGCGCTAGCTTTCCAGGCCTCCTTTTTGTTGGTAGTGCCTGACGGCGGCAGGCACGGGGTCAACGTAGGAGCCACACCTCCGGGGCCCTGAGGGGAAGTATCAATGAAGTCTCTGGTTGGGTGTGGTACAGTGGCTGTGCGTGCACCTTCAGCAAACTTCCAGATATTTGAGAGAGAGTGGGCCCGTAATGCAAGCTGAGTGAGCAGTTCTGGGCGCAGCGGGGCCCCCAGACCCATTTCCATTAATCGCGCTTCCTCCCACCGCACCGGTGCCAGGAGTCAGGGGGATCCTGCCAATAACATCTGAGGCCTGATGTGCAAGAAGCAGGCAGCGTGAGTCGAGCAGGCCTCACAGTGATTCACAGTGTTGGTAGCTGGTCGGCGAGGGGCTTGGGATGCCGTGCACAAACGGCGAGGCCTCAGTCTCTTGAACCCGCCCTGGGGTGTGTGTAGGGTGTTGGAGGTTCAGCCCGACACCGCGCTAGTCCTTATCACAGCCACACTAGACTTGCTGAGAACACGGCCCCCGTGCCAGTCGCGGTCTCCAGTCCACCAGCCAGTAGTGTTTGATGCACCCACACAGCCCATAGCCCTGGCTAGGACAAGCATGTGCCTGTGAGGGTGCGCTATTCTGTGGGCGCATGAACAAGAGGCCGCAACCCACGCACAAGGAGGCGTAGTGGTAGGCCCGAACACCCATCCTGGCGTGCCGGTGTCACAGGTGGGGGGTGACGCTGAGGCAGTCCATGGTGGCAGCACCCAGTGTCCGTTGCGCAGCTTAACTTTCTCCCGGCCTCGCCATCTCACCTTTTAGGAGTACGCTTGTTAGCTCTTAGGTTTCTTGTGGCCAGAGAGATGGACCCTGGCAGTTATATCAGTCTGGCCTGAGCTCCTAGTGGCGGGCCTTCTCCTTACGTGGCCTGGGCAATCGCGGCCCGACATGCAGACCCTGGCCACTTCTCTTGATTTCCCCAATGTGTAGCAATCGACTCAACCGGAGGCACGCCCATGGCAGTCAGGTGTTGTGTGGCAGGGGTCGGGGGAGAGGATCCCTATGGGCAAAACGTGCCTGATCCATGCGGCCGGCGGCTGGGCCCCACTTCATGCGACCCAGCCGGTCGCGCCTCATTGCATAGGCCGCGAGCTACCCCGGCGCTCTGATGGCCTTCTGTGGCCAGTGCCTGGCCTCCAAGCAGACGTGCTGCTTCTGCTGATTTTCCACTTCAGTGTGGGGGGTCACACAGTGAGATTTCCCGTCATTACAGAATAATTGCTGGATTGTGGCTCCGGGGCTGATGGAGCCTCACTACAGTGCGGCCATCTTGTCCACACACCCCCTAGCATCTCCCTTAAATCAACTAACCTTATCTAGTAGTCTGTGGTTACTATAGGTCAAGAGAACACACAATTTAATTGATTAACATTATTAACAACTTCACTCCCCTCCATGCTGTCATGCTGAGAAAAAGTACCATCGACTTTCTAGTTGAAGTTGTAGAGCAGATATAGAACATACGGGCCCGGCCCCTTCAATACCTTTCCTGTCATAAGTGATATTTTGGAGTCTGCTAAGGGCATACTGGTCTTCAGTAGGTAGAATTTAGAATGCCTCTTGTTCACTATAAATATAGCAATTCAAAATAAAAAAAAAACTTTTATTGATAGTTAATTAAACCCTTCCAATATACACCATTGTAATTGAGAGGATCGTAAAATGCACAGTAAACTGTACAGTTATGAAGTCATAGAGTTACATTTCTCTCAGGTCTATTAAGTTTGTGAGGCTATATGTGATTAAATCCATCATTATCACAAATCCCGTCTGCAATTGACCTTCATTGCTATTGAAGCATTCTGTTATTGCTTCCTGACAGGTGCAAACTTGTAGCCTTCTACAGTATGGCAGCAATATGTTTTTACATTCCTTATAAAAGGCAGGGCAGCAGCATAGCAAATGTGCCAGACTTTCAGTTTTATAGTTGCAGAAGTACAGATGGTGTCTTTTCTTTTGTATTCCAGTTTTGATGGAATTCACCTATGTAGAACAAACCGAACCGTAGCCTTAGTTATTTCATCTTTAACTTCTAGGGGATTGGAAGCTTTAAAACGCGGTACCACTTGGTTGTTGGAATAATATGCGCAATAATGTTGCCTATTATTCTTATGCTTAGTAATTCCCTGTCCTTGGCTTTTGATAGAATCTTGCAATTTTTTATATGATTCTTTTTAGGTTTGAGTTTGTCAAACCCGGTGGCTCTGTCATGCACAAATTTGAGTCTTGTGTGGCTGAAGCTGAGGCAATGCTCCATTGCGAATGTGGGTTTCTCAAATCTAGGGGCATATTTACAAGCCCCTAGCACCATCGGAGTGACACTTTTTTTTAGGCTCCAGTGGTGCTGTGTGCTGGCCATGTTTCCAAGGCCACACAAAGACATTTTGTGTGGTTTTGCACAGCCTTGGAAATATGGCCCTCTTTCACGCAGTACTCTGCGTCAAAGGGCAGTTTCATGGGTGTTACTGTGGATGTTCCCATGCAACACCCATGGCTTTTTGACAGTGCACCAGATTGAAAAGGATGTGTAAATCTGAGATAAGGATCTGTAAATCTGAGGCAGCACCAAAATGGCCTTTCCAGGGGAGTGGTGCAACGTGGAGAAATACTTTTATTTCTCCTCGTATTTTTCTCTTTCTATGTGTGGTGATCTGTGCAGCACACATAGAAGGAGCTACACACCATTAATGCAAAACAAAAATCATCCCTGCAACGCTTGAACCCTAACCATGGTGCAAGGGTGCCTGCTTTGGCACACAGCTGCTGTTTTAGCACCGGTGTGAGCACAGGGTTGATATATTTTCTTGTTAATACAGCGTTTAAATGACACCGCTCGGTGATACAAAATTGCCTGCTGCGCGCGCTGTGCTATTTCATTGCAAATATGCCCCCAAGTTTCTTTTTAGATTGCGTTCCAGGGATCCTGGTCAGCCGCAACTAAAATGAGTCAGTAGCATACAATAGCTGCCTTTTCAGCAAGTAATTGGTCCTGCAGATTGAGCTCGAGTCGGATTAGGTGCTGGGTAGTTGACACAAGAAGTAAACAAAGTTTAGTGTGAACATTACATAGTTCTATTTTCAGCCAATTGCCTAGCTTTAACCCTTTCCATGCGGCCGCGATTCCCCTGGTGTGCTGTAAACAGCACGAACAGGGGCGGGCCGTGACGAACCCCAGCCGTCATCAGCACACGAGCACCGTAGTGCATGACGGCTGGGGTTCGTCATCAGCATGGAAGGGGTTAAAGGAAAAGCTTTAAACCACTATGAAAGAGCTAGGAGAAACGTTGATCTAATGACTTCCAAGAGATGGTTGAAGTGCTGGGCCAGAGAGGTTAGAAGCTAATTTTTTAAAAGCAGAAAACATTGGAGAAATTAAAAAAAATATATATTTAGTGAATGTGGATGACCTGATTGTGTTTCATCGAGATGCATCAGCATATTGCACAACCTGAAGAAGCTTATTATTATGGGTCTCAGTTTTATGGTATTTTGATATTTCTGTCTGTATTTAACCATATTGAGTTTTTTGCTCATTTTATCTACTTCTATCCATTTTTGTGGTGTGCTTAGTATAAAAAAAATAAACTTAAATCTATATATGTCAGTTTTTAAGTTACCAACATGTTTGAATGTCCAATGGATTTCATTAATTTAGAGGACAATAGAGTTAACTGACATCATTTACAACTCACGACAACCAGTGATGGCTGGCACAGATCGGGGAGGGTGGCGGAGGAGTGGGATGTAGAAAAAAAAACATCACTTACCTCTTCGGCCAGCGCCTCTGCTCCGCTTCCCTTCCGACGAATCCCGGAATGGAAGCGTGGAGCACATCATCTCCCCTAAGCCAATCATGCCGCTTCTGTCACCGTGACAGCCGCATCATGATTTGTCTGAGTACCGTGGTACGTAGTTCAGACAGTGACTATGAGCCTGTGCGTGTTCTCCACCCAGGCTGTAATACATCCTGGTGGAGAACATGCTAAGTGCGTATGATGGTGTTGCTGGGCCAAGGCGGTCGGCCAAACTGTCATGTGAACTTTGAAAGTGCCCCAAATACTCCACTTTTTGCTCAATGAGCAACCTAGCCCTGCCCGACCCATAAAACTGCCTCAGCACGGAAAAACGAATAGCATGTTTTTGACAAAGTGTAAAATACATATATAGACATATTTGCATAAAGTTTGACTCTACCTGTTTACAAACATTTTGGTTTAGCTTTATTTTCTCTTAGCATTTGTCAAAAAGAGCAGTTCCTAAAAATAACTTTCAGTTTTCGCTGTGACGGTGGAAGTTGGGATGATGCTACTCCCGAATAGACTGCCAAATGAAGAATTGTTTTTTGGTTTACACAGTTTCCTTTATGAAAGGAAGTACACACCCATTTCTCCCTTCTTGAACTTTCCAGGTATTGGTTGGTTTATTATAGGAGCTGTCCCAAACTGATTTCAACATTGTGCTGTTTTTTTACTTTTTTGGCTATATTTTTACAAAAATAAAATGTCATCAGAAGAACCATAGGAAGACCCTCAACTCGTTGAAGTTGTTGAGCAGCAGGAGGATTCAGCTACACATGAACAGTCTTCTGATGAAGAATCACCAATGAAGAAACAAAGCATAGCTTGGGATGTTTCACTAATCCATCTGGTGAATCAAAGACCACAACTAAATTGGTGAGGTGCAGTATATGTGAGAAGACATTTTCTCGAGGGACAGCAAAAAAAATTCATGTGGTACTAAAACTATGTTGCGCCACTTGAAAACATACCACAAGAAGCAACTTAGATTTGCACATAGGGAGGGAGAAGGAGAGGGATCATCAACCTCCAGACCTACAGCCCCTGCACCTGTTGACAAAGCTGAAGTGGAGAGAAGATGCAGTGAAATGTCAACAGAACTAAAATGTTTTGCTATCTTCTACTGATGTACTGTAACGCCATTGTAGCAGTCTCTGTATGTAATTTTGCAGAATGCGAAAAACACAATCTTTTTAGATTTTTTATTGCAGCACTTCAACCACAATGTTTTGGTCAGTGCTTATAATTATATTATTTTCATTCGAATTTTATTTTTGAAAAAATCGAAAAAAGTAAAAAAATAAAGAAAAACAAAATAATACAAAATTAGTTCTGAACAATGAAAAAAAATGTTCTTTTCAGAACTGCCTTTTATTAAAAAAAAAACAGATAAGTTGAATTAATGAATGAGTGCATAATCAGTTTATGGGTGTTAGTAGGAGTACAAGAGTTGTGAATAGAAGATTGAACAAGTGTATAAGTAGTGTGTGCATGTTAGAATGAGTGGAAAAGTGGTGTCTGGATGATTCTTTGAGTGCATCAGTAGTGCATGGGTAATTGTATGACTGCATGGGTTGTCACTGGATGACTGCATGACTGCATAGGATCTGCTTGGATAATTAGATGAGTGTATGTGAAGTGTCTGGGTGATTGTATGAGTGCATGGGTAGCGCCTGTGAGATTGGATGAGTGCCTGGGTGTTTGGATGAGTGCATGGGTGATATTGTGAATGCATGGGTAGTGTCTGGATGATAGCATGACTACATGTGTGGTAACTGAGTGATTGGATGAGTGTAAAAGTATTGCCTGGGTCCTGGGATGTGTGCATGGGTAGTGTCAGGGTCAGGGTAATTTTATAACTGCATGGGTAGTGCCTGGTTGATTGGATAAGTGTATGGGTAGTGACTGAATGATTGCATGACTGCATTGGTAGAGCCTGGGTGATTGGATGGCTATATGGGAGTGCCTGAGTGATTGGCTGAGTGCATGTGTAGAGCCTAGGATATTGTATGACTGCGTAAGTAGTGCCTGGTTGTTAGCAAAATTTCCTGGCTAGTGCCAGGGTGATGAAATTACTGCATGGATAGAGCCTGGGTAATTGTATGACTGCATGGATAGTGCCTGCGTGATTAGATGAATGGATGGGTAGTGCCTGGGTGATTGGTTGCGTGTATGGGTAGTGGCAGGGTGACTGGATGAGTGTGTGTGACGTAGTCTCAAAACCAAAAATATCTTAAAATATGATGACTAATTTACTTTTTAAATACATAGATGACAAATACAACAATAAGTGGTGCAACATGCATATGTAATGTTCCATATCTAATTATGGAAAAAATACACAGACCTTATACATGTGAAATAAACTAAAAAACTTACAAATTAACTGAAAAAAACCAAATATTACAGGGATGTTATTCTTAGGAATTAGCTTTAAAAAACCTTAGAAATTAATTGAAAATAACAAAGGTTACAGGGAGGTTTTAGTTAGACTAACATTTCACTCATGCAAAACCAGAACATTCAGCAGTTAAAGTTTATTGTATGGCATCCAAGTGAATTTTCCCGATTCATGCCCTTATATAGGTACAATTCACATTGCTCTAATATAGGCATAGAAATCATTCCCTTGTATAGACATAGCCGATGCAGACCACGTACAGGCATGGCTACTTCCACCAGTACCAAAACGTCACAACGATTTCTTGGAAAATCGGCTTAAGCAGTCAGGGACCTTCCCTTGCTTGAATATTGATTTGTCTAAGTACTCATGTCCTTTACAAAGAACTACTATTCCTTTGGGTTCTTTACTGATGTTAATATGCCCGACTTTAAGTCAAACTAGACACCTTCAAGGTATAAATATGCCTTCATTTGCTCTAGCAAGGGACGGTGGTTTGGAGAAGTTTGACTATCTACTTGCCCAACGCAGCTCTCTACAGCAAGTGCTGAAGGAAGGCAGCCCTCCAGCTGATGCACTGAACAAGAGGCTGCATTTCTCTCAGCGAGAATCCAGGGATGAATAGTCACATTTACAAATTTACAATTAATTGCCATGACTGCAACAGAGATCAAAGCATAGAGCGCCACCAGATACCTGACTACAGTGTAGCCAGCCCAATACAGACACCATTGTTAGACAGCATTAGACTATCTACACGCAGATGTCCCTATGGACAAATGCGGTCCCACAAATATTAAGATGAGCTCCACTGTATTATGTGAGTGACTACATCTCCCATGATGCATTGCTGGGTGTGCTGTAAGAAGTGGAATGGTGTTGCATTGTTGCTTTGTACTTGGCGCATTCCTGAGTGTGTGAGTGAGTTAGTAATGTGTTTGGGCAGATTTGGCATGCATCTTACCTTGTCTGGTGTTTGGAGTTTCGGAGCTGTCGATGTCAGCCACACCACTGATACTCTCAGGCTGAGGGTGGACTCCACCAACTCCTCCAGGGGTGTGAATTCAGTCTCAGTGGATGTTCCCCCACCAGTCTTCTTTGCCTGTTCCCCCGCCAGTCTTCTTTGCCTCAGCATTCCTGATTGCCACCTTGTCCTTCGATCTGGAGCACATATCGTACCATTGCTTGCATAGGACAGCAACGGTGCGCTGGGTAACACCGATGGCATTGACCTTTGCCTGGATGTCCAGCCATATTTTTCTTTATTGAGATTCTGGCACATGAATTGATTTTTTACCAAAAAGTAACTCATGGCTACGTAACAATTCTTCTATGTGGACCTACTGCTCTCTCTCACTGAACTTATGTTTCCTTTTCCTCCCAGCATCTTCCTTATCCTTCTCCTGTTGATCCATTTGGTTTGGGTGGTGTTGCAGTCCAAAGCGGTTTGTTTCTCCTCCTAGTCTCTCACACAGACTCAGGCACTCAGGAACAGCATCGGCAGTCACAATTCCTGGGTGTGATGTCAACAAGCTGCACCTGAACTGCAGATTTGCTGAATTTGCGATTCCTTATTTGTGAATTTGCAAACAAGGAATTGCTGATATGGAGTTAGCAAACATATTCTTTGAAGTTTAAGGACTCGCTAACATTTAGCGTAATTGTTTTGACATCGCATTTTGCGATTCTCAAAATTTGATTCGCTAAAAATCGCATTTAGAGTATCGCAATTTGCTTTTTTGATACATATGCCCCTAAGTCCTTGCTTCAGTTTTTGGCGCAATAACGCATTTTGTGCTAAAAAATGTGCAGAAAAATAAAAGCTCCGCAAACAACAGCTGCTCTCACTTTCTACTCTGAATGATGTGTAATTACGTGGAGTGGAGTAATAATGTCATTTTGGGAATTCAACATGCAAACATAGCACACAATTACAGAGATTATGCCAGTATAATTTAAATGTTGCCCAGGCGTATTTATTACTAAAAAGAGCAAATATGATATAAGCAAAACAATGTTTACTGCATCACAGACTGCATATTGCAATTACTAAACACATGTAAACAATTCTCTTAGTGCCCACAAGGCTCTTCAATGTGATTTTACCTTATTGCTCAATCCTGGTTTTGTGAAAATATCATTTTTTTAAAGAAACTTAAAAAATGCCAATGCACAACTCATGTATTTAAATGCGCAGAATTAAATATTCTATTTATTACCTCTATTGAGTCAGGGGACTGGCATCATGACCCACACGCAACAATGGCTGACGGGAAACATCATTAACAATGCAGACAGTACACTGCGATGCTGTTACATTGCGGTCGTTATAACGACCACAATGTAACCACGCTATGCCATTACAACGCAAGCCTTTACATCGACTTGCGCTAGATGGCGTGCTAACATTAAAAATAGTGTAGTTTACTATCCCAACACATTTCCTACTGATAAGTAGGCTGGAGTTGGAATAGTAAATTACACTTTTCTAATGTTAGCACGCCATCTAGCGCAAGTCGATGTAAAAACTCGCGTTGTAATTGCACAGAGTGGTAACATCGCAGTCATTGTAATGACACGATGTAACAGCATGCGTTGTAATAATACGCGTTGTAACATCATACACTCATGGCTGACCACTATTTACCCCTGAGTCACTTCTGGACTGTACAACATTTAAAGGGTTACTGCAGCAAGTATATGCATATGTACATCGGCCGAGTTATCATCATCGTCCTGTTCATTCACTTCTAGGATCTGCAGTAATAGTGTTGTACTTCAAGTGTGATCACGTTTCTTTGCACCGGATGCATTTTGCACTTCAAAGGTAGGGATAATTCCGAGGTGTATCACCACACCAGGGTATTACCACTGGCTAAATGAGGCTACTCTAACTCATTGGGACATTTTGTTTATGTGGAATTTGTATACAGGCGGTTGGCTTGAACACTACCTAGAATATACTTCCTAATGCTGTTTTAATGCCTGATTCTTATGTGCTGCCTCTTTTATTTGTTATCCTACTTGATCAGACCTCTTCAAGAATTAGTGTCCAGTGGTGAAATCATATAATTTCTAGAATTACTTCTGTATTTATGTTAAATTACTGATCTCTTTGGCTGTGTTGATTTGTGGTACACTGAACCTACAGACCCACATCCCATTCAAAGATTGATTGAGCCCCAGTGGGTGAGCTAGAGATAATATGGGAATACATTGGACATCTGTGTGTGTAAACAGCTGTGTCCAGATTTAATGACAGCCTTGACTGTGGGGAGTCTGGCGGAAAGTAATTTCTACCCTATGCTTGCACAGGTTGTTGCATAGCTGTTGGTAATGAACGTGGCCATGAATTACAACATAAATGGCCAGGCCGGTAATCCCAGCCCTTTCCACCATCTCTAGATTGTGTCCCAGTAGTTTCAGGAACAATAATCAGATTTTCACCCTACTCCTCGGGCCATTTTTTTTACAGACAGTATAATTACCACATCTAATGGATTCACTGGAGATGAGTCCATAATGGCACAACGTGAAAAAAATATCTGGGAACCTAAGTAACAATCCATTTTTTCACTCTGCCCCAATACCTATATTTACGATTCAGAAAAGGGGGTGGTGATGAACAGAGTGTCTGAATTAAGCAGACCACTCTTACCCAGTCCAAAGATCAGGGCTTGATCCATCAGCGTTATTTATCTCACTGCACCATCCCAGCTCAGAACCTGGCTATATGCAAATCAGTCTGTCCCTGGCCCAGTGCATCATGGGAACAGGCCAGACTAAACTACCAAGCCAATTCTTCACCAGAAAGGAGAAAAGCTACCAGGGACCGGTTTCTGGCATTTCAGCCTTCTTCGGCCCGGCTTGCTTGAATCCTGATGGTGCAGTGAGAAAGGGACTCATGTCTGAGTATACCCTGCCACACCTATAGTGGCCAAAAACGATTCAGAAAAGGGGGTGGTGATGAACAGAGTGTCTGAATTAAGCAGACCACTCTTACCCAGTCCAAAGATCAGGGCTTGATCCATCACCGTTATTTATCTCACTGCACCATCCCAGCTCAGAACCTGGCTATATGCAAATCAGTCTGTCCCTAAGAAGTCTCTCCACCACCAGTGGGTCGTGTAGCATAAAGATACTGAGACAGAGCTTGTTTTCAGATGCTCTCTCCGAAGGCAGAACAAGAAGTGGGCACTTTCCCAACATCACATTATTGCAGGTAACTTTCCCAAGATTAATTGCGGGTCACGCCATCTGCTCGGGGTACAATCCTAAAGGTAGTTTGTAATCGGACAACTGTGTTATTCTCTTGCAACAATTTGTCCTTGGTTCCCAGGCCATCTTCTGTGTGAAGCACTCTGACCTTCCTTTACCAACTCAAGCCACAGAATATAACTTCTTATCTTCTTACCTGACTAGTAAGACAAACACATTATTCTAACTAAAAAGAACGCTTCTTTCACTTGCAACACAAACATGAGAAGGAACAAATTCCACAGCACATGAAATTCATACTGTTAATTCTAAACCAAGAGTTTTCAGGGAACTGCTTTTCAGGACTCCGAACAGCACATGAGCTTCTACGAGCTATATGGAAAATAAGGCACATTCAATTCATGCATTTACCTACATTTCAAAGGACACGACTAAATAAATATTTTAAGTACATGAATAATTGTCAGTTTCACAACACCAGTTCTTTACATTAATGTTTTTAATTATAGCCATGTTACTTTTAAATGGCCTAAGCACATCACTTTCAAGTTAACCTTTGTTTTATTGAGTGATATCAGTGATTGCCAGTAGGTAGTTATAGTTAGGACTAGTTACCATAGGAAAATGGCAACATTCTATTCCCAATAACATTGGCGCCGAATGACGAATCTAATTCCTTGTTGATATCAGCTCCTATGTTGAAAGTTTGGGGGTGATTCGTTAAGGGGGGCTGAGAAAAAAGGGGGGTCCCAAACCGTTTTCTCCATGTTAATTTCCATGGGAAACTTTAGACAAGGCTACAGGTCGAACGGGTGAACAGAATAATCCCAAATTTGGCAGGGAGAGGGGTCTTGGTCTAGAGAGCACACTTTTGTTTATTTGGTGTAAATCCGTTCAGTAGTTTTTGAGAAATATTGAAATTTACAGATATCGATATTTGGGAATTTTGCCATCTGATTGGCTGAGGCGTTACGAGTACAAGCTTGCTGCTGATAGGCTGCGAGCGGTTGCAACTAGGAAGTGTTGGCCTCCATTTTGTGATTCCGTTGAAGTGAGTAAGGGTAAAAAAGTTGGAAAGAGGAGGGTAGAAGTACTGTAACCTAGTGGGTCTTTAGGGTGTGCTATAGAGGGGATGCGAAGCAAAGTATTCACGCCTACCGGTGTGAAAGTCCTGGGCTACGGAAATTAAGTGAGGTATTGCCTAGTGTGTGATGTTGCTAAGGTTAGCTGGTGCGCGACTCTGGGATTACAGCGTGAGCCCAAACTATGTGTCTTATGCTGTGAAGTCATGTGCCCTGGCCGCTGCATTACAGTTGTGGAAGTAGTGTTAGCATGTGTTTATACCTACAATGATGAACTACTGACCCGTATAGGTGTGAAAGTCCTGTGGTATGGAAAATATTTGAGGTATTGTCTAGAGTCTCATGGAACTAGGAAGTGTTGGACGCCATTTTGTTATTTTATTGAAGTGAGTAAGGGGAAAAAAGGGCAAAAAACATAGGAAAGAGGAGGGTAGAAGCACTGTAACCTCTGTGGGGTGTTTAGGCTTTGGTATACAAGGGGTGCGAAGAGAACTACTCATATCTACCAGTCTGAAAGTGCTGGGCTACGGAAATTAAGTGAGGTATTGCGTAGAGTCTCATGCTGCTAAGGTGAGCTGGTGCGGGACTCAGGGATTAAAGCGTGAGCTTAAATTGTGTGTCTTATGCTGTAAAGTCATGTGCCGTGGCCGCTGCACTACACCCATGGAGGTAGTGTCAGCATGTGCTTATACCTACTAGGATGAACTACTGACCCGTACTGGTCTGAAAGTCCTGGGGTACGGAAAATACTTGAGGTATTGTATAGAGTCTCATGGTGGTAAGCTGAGCTGCTGCCAGACTCGGGCTGAAAGTGTGAGCTCAAACTGTATGTCATATATTGTGAAGTCATGTGCTCTGGCCGCTGTGCCACATCTGTCCAAGTAGTGTCAGCATGTAATTATAGCTACTCGGAGGGACTTTTGTTTCGAACATTGTAGTTTTTGTATGGTGTTTAGGGGTGTTATAGAGGAAGTGCGAAGGTAAATTTGCGCGTATCAAATCAATTCGGTATTTGTGAAGTGCTAAGTACTTACTCCTACGAATCTGATGGCGCTGCAGGAGTAAACTGAGTTACCTGAGGGGGTAAAGCTGTTGAACTACTGACCCCTACCAGTCTGAAAGTATGGCGTACAGAAATTAAGTGAGGTATTGCGTAGAGTGTGATGCTGTTGAATTGAGCTGCTGCTCGAGTCGGGGATAAAGCTGTGAGCCCAAACTGTGTGTGCTATGCTGTGAAGTCATGTGCTCTGGGTGCTGTGTCACACCTGTCCAACCTGTATATGGTGCTTAGGTGGTATGGGTGAGTAAAGCCGGGGATCAAAGCAAGAGCTCTGTGCTGCAAAGTCAGATGGTCTGGCTGCTGCGCCACAGCCGTGTGGAAAAAAAATGTTGGAGAGGGTCCGGGAGTTGCCGTTATGTGGCCCTAAAATAGCGGGCCTAAATTGTAAGTTATAGGGTGGCTCTAAAAAGAGATCTTGTGTTCATTAGTTGGAGCTACATATAAGTGTTGATGCACAGCTTCAAGTTCTTCAGGAAAACTTGGTTTTCCCTGAGCTGTGAAGTTTCCATTACTTCTGTAGATATCCGCCATATCAAAACGTATGTTGTTGTTGTATATGGACCCCATTTTGTGGTATCTGAGGTATGCAAACACAGCTTTGTTGACTTTCTTCCCAAAAATTTCTATTTGAGGACAACATTGTTTGGACCATTTCCACTTTTGTCTTTGGGATATAATGGAATATACAAAGACAGTTTGAAACAAAAGTAACATCAATTGTCCAAAGGTGTCTTTCATAAGCATTTCCAAACCTACCCCAGTCAATGTGCCTATGTCGTTTCCATCACAGTGCACAATGACGAGGTCAGGGAGTTGTAGATGTAAACAGGTTTTAACCAAAGGCAACAATTGGTGCCACTTCAGTCCTCTCTGTCCAAACCATTTGATGTCCACATTTTGTAAACCGAGGTCTAAGTCAATACGTCTCTGTTCTGCATACCTCTTGCACCAGAAAACATAGAAATGTCCTACGATCCACACTAGCATTTTGAAGGTATGGCTGGAAGGTATGGAAAGATGTCTGTAGTATTTGCAGCGCCTTCCTAGTAAAGGAGATATGTTTAAAGATGGGTAACTAGTTTGTTCTCACATACAAAATGGTACTTGATTGAGAGATGAAAAGGATTGTTTTTTAAAAGTAGGTTGTTCTTTATATGTATTTATGTGGGGAGGAGCAAAATTATAGAAAGAAGAGCAGCAGGAAGAGGAAGAAGCAGGGAGTGGGGGGACGGGTGAGATGGGTACAATGGCATACACGTACAGTGAAGTACAGCACAAGTATAGATAAACAATGGCCAAAATAAAATACACCAACAAGGAGCATAAATTACACAACCCAGCAACATCACAGTGCTGAATGAGCATAGAAGTGAAAATCACTCTGCATTCATATAGGATGTGTACAGCGGCCAGTCGTGGGTGTTGTTGGATGTGTGCGACTGTGGTCAGCATTGATGAGATGTCCAGCACAAGGCACATGGGTGGGTTCATTGTGTGTTACGTTGCCAAACAGCTACTCCTCCTTCCCTCCAGCCTCCATACTTTTGTATGGTGCACTACTGTATCCCGTGCACTCGTACGCACAGCATTGTAATGCATTCTTGGGCATTTCGTACGGCATTCAAGCTACTCCATGAGAGTGCTGTTTGGTGGTGGTGGATGCCACTTTACAACATTGTCTGCTGCGGCCCTTGTGGCAGGCTACATCAGAACACAGAGACACACTTACCGCACTTCCTGCACACGGACATGTGGGAGACTCCCCGTTTCCCTTGCCAGATAGGCACACCCCTGCGCTGACTTGTGTAGGCCAGACCAGCACACGTGTGTTGTGCTTGCCGGAGGATGCATGCGTAGCTACATGTCCAGGGTCACTGCTAACGCTGAGGTGAGATGCTAACATCTGCTGAAGACAGCACATTGTGATATTGCAGGGCATTTGCTTATCATGCTAACACAATGACCACACGGACAGAGTTGCTCAGATGTGGTTTTGGGGGGCGTTGGTGGTCCTGGGGTTCTTGCGATAAGTCTTGTGGCCCTCATGGGTATCCCTGTATCGTGGTCATTGACTCTATGGCACCTGTGGGTGTTCTGGTGTGTCTCTTTGCTGTGTTTTCATTCATGCTGCAGGTAGTCATCCTGCTTAACACTAGTAGAAAGCATGTGTAAAATTCTTGGTGGCAACGTGGGTTATCGCCGGAATTAATTTTGCATTGTAGTTGTGAAAGTTGTGATGTCATTTGTTTGTGTGCAGAACAATATACGGACTGGGTAGTGTATCCCGTCAAGATCCAGCATCTGATGCACTATTCCTAATCAATATAAATACAATGAGATGTCTTCATTGATTTTATGTGTGCACTGTAAGTGTAGGGACTACCTCAGTGCAATTCGATACAGGATTTTAGTATTTAGAATAAATTGCAAAGGTGCACGTCGTGTCTTTTTGCACGGGGATGGCTACTGTGCATTTCATTATAAGCACTTTAATGCAACTAAAGTTGAGATAAATCTAATACAGTATTTATAAGTTGGTGCAAACTGGAGAGATTAATAGTATTCCCGCGATAAGTGCTCTAAAATTTAACACCATGGTGGGTACCAGCAAATAACAGTAATAAGAACAAGAAAGAGTCACACAGCAGGTAAGAAAACAATTAAAAAGGTTTATGATTTTTTTAGTCAAACTTTATTTTTTTATAAAGTCATATAAACCATAAACTATTCTCAAACATTTTTTTATTAATATATATATATAAAAATAAAGCAATAAATACAATTTAACAAATATAATAGAAAACAACAAGATGGAAGATTCCTGTGGGGGCCATGGATGTCGACCACAGAGCTGGCAAAATAAATCACAAAATAAGGACGTGTGTAATGTGCATATGAAAGGACTGAGAGAGAAAAACAGAGAAGGAAAAACAAGCCAGAGTTAAAAAGGGAGGTAGGGAAAGAGAGGGAGTGAAAAATAGAGAAGGGAGAGAGAGATAGAAAGAAAGGAATGAAGAGAGAGAGAGAAAAGAGAGGGAAGTGAGAGAGTTGGAGAGACTGTCGACTCTGCCCATCGATTAGCAAATATTTACTTGGTGCTATTGGAGTGTGCAGCAGTGGGCGGACTGCACTTGCCTGTCAAAACCTCGCCGATCTCAGAGGTGTTGCAGAGTCCTGAGTCCTGAATGGCGGACACCACATCACATTGTGCGCGCATCTTACAGATGTCGTTGAGTCTTGAAAGACAGAGACCAGCTTCTTCGCGGATCTAATAGATGTCACTGAGTCGTGTATGGTGGAGACCATTTGAACTTCTGCGCTGACTGGCATATCTCACTTTGTCGCTGAGTCATGAGTTGTCAACGGTAGAGAGCACCTTAGGGTTTGGTGCTGCTAAGCTTGTAGAACTCAAGTTAGTGGCACTTGGTGGTAGGCTCCTGATGGCCACATGAGTTCGGGGTGGCAGTAACTCTTTGCATAAGAAGTCCGCGCCAAGGAGATGGTAGGCTGACGGCCTTGTATTTGAGGGTGCGACTAACCTTATGTGCAGGTTTTTGTGGAGTCTTCATGGTTGAGACCCGTGGGCCGTTCGCCAGCTAGTCAGCACCAGCAATTAAGGATGTGAAGTTGTTGATCCATTATATTTGCGTGGTCACATTTCCTGTGCCACATGTGCCGGATGAGTGTGGGGTGTGTGCAAACTAGTTCATCTCTAGAGATAATCGCCAGGCCTCCCCCCTTGTTTGCCTTTTCTGTCCGCCCTAACAATTGAATAGCCTTCAGGAATCGCTAGTGCTAAATCTAAATCGGAGGCGTCATCAGCCCAAGTTTCAGTAAGTAAGACAAGATCCAGATTTTGCGTTCCTATCAGTTCGGCCATTTCTGTATTGTGCTTGACTAAGGACCAAGAGTTGATTAATCAATACGCTTGTAAAGCTCGCTAAATACCCATGAAGGTTTCAAGGTGGGGGGCACTGTTACTGATCGAAGAGCCAGGTCTTGAGGAGTCCACTAAAGGCCAGTAGGTCTTGGGTCTGCAGTAGGTTGGTGGGGAGGGTGTTCCAGGTCTTGGCAGCGAGGTGTGAGAAGGATCGGCTGCCGGCGGTCATTCTTCAGATGCGGGGGATTGTGGCGAGGGCGAGGCCGGTGGAGGGTGTGAGGGTCTTTGGGGAGGGAGAGTATCAGCTGGGTGTCATCAGCATAGGAGATGATGTTGAGGTCGTGCTGTTGGGCGACGTGGGCGAGGGGTGCCATGTAGATGTTGAACAGTGTCAGGCTGAGGGAGGAGCCCTGGGGTACGCTGCAGGTGATCTCTGTGGCTTCGGAGTGAAAGGGGGAGGCAAACATTTTGAGTTCTGCCGTAAAGGAAGGATGTGGTCCAGTCCAGGGCCTTATCTTGGATCCCGGCGTCGTGTAGGCGTGTTCGTAGTGTGCGGTGGCAAACTGTGTTGAAGGCAGCTGACTGGTCCAGGAGGATGAGGGCTGCTGTTTCTCCGGTGTCAAGCAGGGTCCTGATGTCATTGATGGTGGCAATGAGGGCGGTTTTGGTGCTGTGGTTGCTGCTGACCCCGGACTGGGAAGGGTCCAGAATGCTGTTTCCTTTGAGGTAGTGGGTCAGTTGTTTGTTGCCGATTTTCTCGGTGACCTTCACCCGGAACTGGAGCAGGGAGATGGGTCTGAAATTCTTGAGGTCCTTGGGGTCTGCCTTGGGTTTCTCGAGTAAGGCTTTGATCTTGGCGTGCTTCCAGCTCTCCAGGAAGGTTGCTGTCTAGAAGGAGATGTTGATTACTTTCCGGAGGTGGGGTGCGATGGCTGTGCAGGCTTTGTTGAAGAGGTGGTGAGGGCATAGGTCTAGCGGAGATCCGGAGTGGATGGTGTTCATGATATCGCTGGTTTCCTCGTCATTGGTGTTGGTTCAGGACAGTAGGCGATGGGTGCTGGTGGTGGTCGTGGGAGCGGTGGTTGTTGGGGTTGTCGTGGCACTGAAGCTGTTGTGAATGTCTGTGATCTTGCAGTGGAAGAAGATGGCCAGCGAGTCGCTCAGATCTTGTGAGGGCGGGACGTTGTTGGTGTTAGAGCTGGGGTTGGAGAGTTCCTTTACGATGTTGAAAAGCTCTTTGCTGTTGGGTGCATTATTATCTAGATGGTCTTTGAATGAGGCCCTCAGATGAGTTGATGATGTCTGTGGGTGGCGTTCTTCTGGGCTGCGTAGCTGTCCAGTGTTCGTTCACGTAGCCAGGTCTCCTCCAGTTTTTGGCATGACCGTTGGGAGGCCTGGAGGTCTTTGGTAAAACAGGTGGCTTTCTTGCTGGTGTGGCTGTTGGAGGGTGAGGGTTTTGGCGCAGTTGCCAATCCATTGTTTGAGGTTGCGGGTGGCGGTGTCGGGGTCGGTGGAGTCGGCGGGTGGGCTCTTGGCGTGGGTGGTGGTTATCTGGTCTTCGTTGAATTTGTTCCAGCTGTGTCGAGGCATCTGTTGGGCGCGGTGGGCTCCCTAAAGGTGAAGTGGTTGCAGTGGTGGTCGGTCCAGTGTGGTTGAAGGTGACATGGGTGCTTGCGGTGAAGATGGGATCAAGCGTGTGGCCGGCGGCGTGGGTGGGTGTTGTCATGAGCTGTCTGAGTCCGAGGTTGGCGAGGTTGTCAATCAGGGTGGTGGAGTTGGCGTCATTGTTGTTTTCGAGGTGGAAGTTCAGGTCGCCGAATAGGACGTAGTCCGTGGAGGCGAGGGCGTGTGTGCTGATGAAGCCGGCGATGGTGTTGCTGAACTATGGACAGGATCTAGGGGTCTGTAAATGAGGGTTCCTCTGAGGGTGGTGTTGGGGTCGGTGTGGATCTGGAAGTGTAGGTGTTCGGTGGTGCTGAGGGTGTCGTCGGTGTTGGTCGAGACTCTGAGGGAGTTCCTGTGGACGATAGTGATTCCTCCTCCTATGCCATTGGTGTGGTCCCTGCGGGTGATCTTGTATGCTTTGGCGATGTCGGGAGTTGAGGAGGGGTTCAGCCCGGTCTCTATCCAGAATGTGACTTCTGGGGAGGTTGAGTCGAGGAGGTCCCAGAGTTCAATGGCGTGTTTGCGGGCAGAGCGAGTGTTGATGAGGATGCAACTGAGGTGGTTGGGTTCTTTAAAGGGCTGTTTGGCGGGCCACGTGCTGGTGAAGTTGCAGTTCCGGCAGGTGAAGGGTCCTTGGGTGCGCTTTGAAGTGGCCCTGTAGCAGGTGTGTTCTCGTCCAGAGTTGAGTGCGTGGAGGGTGCTGGCGTCGTAGCAGAGTTGGGTTTGGTGGTGTTCGCGGGGGCCAGGAGTTCTGGTGCTAGGCGCGGTCCAGACATGGACAGGCACAGACGGGCTAGCTCACCTAACTATACCGGCGGAATTTCTATCCGTGGAGGGGATTCGTCAAGCGGGGGCAGAGATAAAAGGGGGGTTCCAAAACGTGTTTTCCCCATGTTAATTTCCATAGGGCGGTCAACCTCACTTTTAGCCCGAACGGCTGGATGGATTTCCACCAAACTTGTCAAAATTGTAGGGACTGGTAGCCCGATGTGCCTTTGCTATTTCTCAAGATATGTGCTCCAGTGGTTTTTGAGTAATTTAGGTTAAAAAAAATATATATATCTATAAGCGCGCCCCGGTACGCGCACCGGGGAGCGCACCGGGCGCGCTACGCGACTTGCGTGCAGAAAGCTGATTGGCTCTCGGGTATCTGTAAACATTCGAAACAGTCCGGAGCGGCCGCCATCTTGTGTCTCGGTAGGATCGAGACACAAGAGGTGGCAAAAACAAAGGGGGAAATGACCATAAGGGGGCAGGGTAGACCCCCCCCTGACCCCCTAGGTTTGATGTGGGGGCTATAAAAGGGCTCCGCGGGAGAAAAAAAATTGATTTTCGCGGGGGGAGCACCCGGTACGCGCATCTGGGAGCGGACCGGGGAGCGTAGCATGGGGAAAACCCAGTTTATTCACTGCATAACCTCTACGACTCTTTCTTGCTTCAATACGCCCCTTTTGCATACATTACACCTGACGTAGGTATGATGTGGCGCAAGGGTTTACAAAGTGACGCATCTACCTAGATGCAGCACTTTGTAAATATAACTCAATAAGGTGCATGTTTTACGCTGCTGATGCGTCACAAAAAGTGACGTACCGGTGGCGTAAAAGTACAAAGTGACGCATCTACCTAGATGCGTCACTTTGTAAATATGACTCAATAAGGTGCATTTTTAACAGCACTGGTGCGTCACAAAAAGTGACGTACAGGTGGCGTAAAAGTGATGCATGGCCTTATAAATGAGACCTTCAGTCTTCTACTCATGCGTCATATTAAATATATGACGTGTTATGTCGCAAGTACTTACAGATACGTCAGTATTTCAGACGTATCTGTAAGCGCAAAAGTGATGCATTGCTGGAGTGTGTCACAAAAATGATGCAACTCCAGCAATGCATCCTTTCATATGGGGCCAGGCCCATGTGAAAGGGCCTGCATCAGTCTTATGCCTGCTGTGAAACAGGCACAAGATTTGGACGCAACAGCGTCATAAAAGTGACGCAGTGATATCTCATAGATTTCACTGCGTCACCTCTACGACCCTTTCTTGCGTCAATACGTCCCTTTTGCATACATTACACCTGACGTAGGTATAATGTGGCACAGGGGTTTACAAAGTGACGCATCTACCTAGATGCGTCACTTTGTAAATATGACTCAATAAGGTGCATTTTTTACAGCACTGGTGCGTCACAAAAAGTGACGTACCGGTGGCGTAAAAGTGACGCATGGCCTCATAAATGAGGCCTTCAGTCTTCTACTCATGCGTCATATTAAATATATGATGCATTATGTCGCAAGTACTTACAGATACGTCAGTATTTCAGATGTATCTGTAAGCGCAAAAGTGATGCATTTCTGGAGTGCGTTACAAAAATGATGCAATTCCAGCAATGCATCCTTTCACATGGGGCCAGGCCCATGTGAAAGGGCCTGCATCAGTCTTACACCTGATGTGAAACAGGTGCAAGATTTGGACGCAACAGCGTCATAAAAGTGACGCAGAGATATCTCATAGATTTCACTGCGTCACCTCTACCACCCTTTCTTGCGTCAATACATCCCTTTTGCATACATTACACCTGACGTAGGTATAATGTGGCGCAGGGGTTTACAAAGTGACGCATCTACCTAGATGCGTCACTTTGTAAATATGACTCAATAAGGTGCATTTTTAACAGCACTGGTGTGTCACAAAAAGTGACGTACCGGTGGCGTAAAAGTGAGGCATGGCCTCATAAATGAGGCCTTCAGTCTTCTACTCATGCGTCATATTAAATATGTGATGTATTATGTCGCAAGTACTTACAGATACGTCAGTATTTCAGATGTACCTGTAAGCGCAAAAGTGATGCATTGCTGGAGTGCGTCACAAAAATGATGCAACTCCAGCAATGCATCTTTTCTTACCCTTCCACACCCCTGTTCCTTTTCTACATTTTCTTTGAATATCTACATTCCCCATGTTCACTCTCCTCATCTGTAAGCGCAAAAGTGATGCATTGCTGGAGTGTGTTACAAAAATGATGCAATTCCAGCAATGCATCCTTTCACATGGGGCCAGGCCCTTATGAAAGGGCCTGCATCAGTCTTACTCCTGATGTGAAACAGGCGCAAGATTTGGACGCAACAGCGTCATAAAAGTGACGCAGAGATATCTCATAGATTTCACTGCGTCACCTCTACGACCCTTTCTTGCGTCAATACATCCCTTTTGCATACATTACACCTGACGTAGGTATAATTCAAGTCAAGTCAAGTCATAAAATTTGTATAGCGCACTACATACCCAGAGGGTTCCAAGGCGCTAAGGAAGGGAAGGAGGATTACTTGTCAAATATCCACGTTTTAAGTTGTTTTCTGAATGCTAGGTGGTTCTGGGTAAGGCGAAGGTAAGCGGGGAGTGAGTTCCATGTTTTAGCAGCCAGGTATGAAAAGGATCTACCTCCCATGGTGGTCTTGTTGATGCGAGGTACAGTGGCGAGGGCTTGGCTGGAAGAACGTAGTTGGCGGGAGGGGGTGTAGAAGGATAGTCGTGAGTTGAGGCAATCTGGTCCGATGTCGTAGAGTGATTTGTGTGCGTGGGTAAGCAGTCGGAAAGTGATTCTCTTATTAACGGGTAGCCAGTGGAGGTCTTTCAGGTGACCAGAGATGTGTTCGTTGCGCGGGATGTCTAATATGATCCTGGCTGAGGCATTTTAGATTCGTTGGAGTTTCTTCTGGAGTTTTGCGGTAGTACCTGCGTAGAGGGTGTTTCCGTAGTCCAGTCGGCTCGTGACCAGAGCGTGGGTGACTGTTTTCCTTGTTTCGGCGGGGATCCAGCGAAATGTTTTTCTGAGCATGCGAAGAATGTTGAAGCAGGAAGAGGATACGGCGCTGACTTGTCTGTTCATTGAGAGTGAAGAATCCAGGATGACGCCTAGGTTCCGTGCGTGGTCTGTCGGGATGGGTGCTTTTCCGAGGGCTTCCGGCCACCAGGAGTCGTCCCATGCAGAGGGGGAAGTACCTAAGATGAGGACTTCTGTTTTGTCTGAGTTCAGTTTCAGACGGCTTTGTTTCATCCATTCGGCAACTTCTTTCATTCCTTCGTGTAGGTTAGTTTTGGCGGTGCTGGGGTCATTGGTGAGAGAAAGGATCAGTTGAGTGTCGTCCGCGTAAGAGATGATGTTGAGGTTGTGTTGGCGTGCGATGGCCGCGAGGGGGCTCATGTATACGTTGAAGAGGGTGGGACTGAGTGAGGATCCTTGTGGTACGCCGCAGATGACTTCAGAGGCCTCTGATTTGAATGGTGGGAGGCGGACTCTCTGGGTTCTTCCGGTGAGGAACGAGGTGATCCATTCAAGTGCTTTTCCTTGGATTCCGATGTTATTGAGGCGTTGTAAAAGGGTGCTGTGGCAGACTGTGTCGAATGCTGCAGAGAGGTCAAGGAGGATGAGGGCGACTGTGTCTCCATTGTCCAGTAGAGTTCTAATGTCGTCTGTTGCTGCGATGAGGGCGGTCTCCGTGCTGTGTTTTGCTCGGAATCCAGATTGTGAGGGGTCGAGGGATTTGTTGGCTTCGAGGAAGGCGGCGAGCTGGTTGTTGACAGCTTTCTCTATGACTTTGGCCGGGAATGGAAGAAGCGAGATGGGGCGGTAATTTTTGAGTTCGGTGGGGTCCGCTGTTGGTTTTTTCAGAAGGGCGGTGAGTTCAGCGTGTTTCCAGTCTTCCGGGAAGGTGGCGGAGTTGAAGGAGCTGTTGATGACGTCTCGGAGGTGCGGTGCTATGACGGAGTCTGCTTTGTTGAAGATGTGGTGGGGACATGGGTCTGTGGGGGATCCTGAGTGGATGGAATTCATCAGGCGGATGGTGTCCTCAGTGGAGATTGGGTTCCAGTCGTTAAGGGTGTTCACGGGGGGAAGATGATCAGCAAATGGTAGGGTGGGTTGGATTCCGGGTTGGTTGTCGAAGCTGTTGTGGATGTCTGCAATCTTGTTGTGGAAAAATGAAGCTAGGGAGTCGCAAAGGGTTTGAGAGGGGGTGATGTCGTTGGAGTTGGCTGAGGGATTGGAAAATTCTTTGACGATGTTGAAAAGTTCCTTGCTGTTGTGGGCGTTGTTGTCAAGTCGATCCTTGAATGCTGTTTTCTTGGCTTTTCGGATCAGTTGGTGGTGTATGCGGGTGGCGTTTTTGAAGGCGTCCTTGCTGCTAGTGGTGGGGGCTTTTTTCCAGGCTTTTTCAAGGGAGCGGCAGAGTTTCTTGGACTTCTTGAGATCATCGTTGAACCATGATGCCTTCTTGCTGCCAGGTTTGCTTTGACGTTTTTTCAGTGGTGCTAATGTGTCGGCGGTGTTTGATAACCATAGGGTGAGGTTGGCGGCTTCTTCGTTAGCGTTAGAAGAGAGGGCTGGGGAGTTTCGGAGGAGCGATGCGGAGATTTGGTCCGTGGTGATTTTGTTCCAGTTTCTTTGCAGGGTAGGTTGGAGGTGGATGTTGGGTTTTGGTTTGTTGTAGGTGAAGTGAACGCAGCTGTGGTCAGTCCAGAGGAGATCCGTAGTGTGGCTGAAGGAGACATGATTGCTGGATGTGAAGATGGGGTCGAGTGTGTGACCTGCGATGTGGGTGGGGGAAGTGACTAGTTGTTTAAGTCCGAGGTTGGCGAGGTTGTCCACGAGGGTGGCGGTGTTGCGGTCGTTGATCTTTTCAAGGTGAAAGTTGAGGTCTCCCAGAAGGATGTAGTCTTTGGAGGGGAGCGCGTGTGGAGTGATGAAGTCCGTGATGTCTTCACTGAATTTTCCGCGGGGTCCTGGTGGTCTGTAGAGGAGAGTGCCTCTTAGTGTGTTTTTGGGGTCGATGTGGATCTGGAAGTGAAGGTGTTCGGAGTTGGCGAGGCGCAGGGGTTTACAAAGTGACGCATCTACCTAGATGCGTCACTTTGTAAATATGACTCAATAAGGTGCATTTTTAACCGCACTGGTGCGTCACAAAAAGTGACGTACCGGTGTGTAAAAGTGACGCATGGCCTCATAAATGAGGCCTTCTGTCTTCTACTCATGCGTCATATTAAATATATGACGTATTATGCCGCAAGTACTTACAGATACGTCAGTATTTCAGATGTATCTGTAAGCGCAAAAGTGATGCATTGCTGGAGTGCGTCACAAAAATGATGCAACTCCAGCAATGCATCTTTTCTTACCCTTCCACACCCCTGTTCCTTTTCTACATTTTCTTTGAATATCTACATTCCCCATGTTCAGTCTCCTTCTCCTTACTTTCCTTCACAACACTCACCTTCTTTCAGTCCCCCTACTTCACTTCCTTTCTCCTCTCATACCTTTCTGTTCTTTCTTACTCATTTTCCTTTCCTTTATCATTGCACTCCACTTCACTTACTCTTTTTCATTTTTTTGCTAAATTGAGAAAAATCCTAATTTTAAGACTTTCGGTATTCACAGAAGGCATTTAGGAGTCCTAAAGTTAGTAGTCCTAACTTCTGTGAATACCGAAATGAGTAAGTTCATTCTCAAGTCAAGTCAAGTCAAGTCAAGTCAGAATTTATATAGCGCACTACATACCCAGAGGGTCTCAAGGCGCTTGAGGAAGGGTGGGGAATTACTTGTCGAATATCCAAGTTTTAAGTTGCTTTCTGAATGCTAGGTGGTTCTGAGTGAGGCGAAGGTGAATGGGAAGTGAGTTCCAGGTTTTGGCTGCCAGGTAGGAGAAGGATCGTCCTCCCATGGTAGTTTTGTTGATGCGAGGTACAACGGCCAGGGCTTGGTTGGAGGAGCGTAGCTGGCGGGAGGGGGTGTAGAAGGAAAGTCGTGAGTTGAGGCATTCGGGTCCAAGTTCGTAGAGTGCTTTGTGTGCGTGGGTTAGGAGGCGGAATGTTATCCTCTTATTGACGGGGAGCCAGTGGAGGTTTTTCAGGTGATTAGAGATGTGGTCTTTACGTGGGATGTCTAGTATGAGTCTGGCTGATGCGTTCTGGATGCGATGGAGTTTTTTCTGAAGTTTTGCGGTGGTACCGGCGTATAGGGTGTTACCGTAGTCCAGGCGGCTCGTGACCAGTGCGTGGGTGACCGTTTTTCTAGTTTCGGTGGGGATCCAGCGAAATGTTTTTTTGAGCATGCGAAGGATGTTGAAGCAAGATGATGAAATGGCGTTGACTTGTCTGTTCATAGAGAGTGAGGAGTCTAGGATGACGCCCAGGTTCTGTGCGTGGTCTGTCGGGATGGGTGCATTTCCAAGGGCCTCTGGCCACCAGGAGTCATCCCAGGCTGAGGGGGAGGTACCTAAGATAAGGACTTCAGTTTTGTCTGAGTTCAGTTTCAGACGGCTGTGCTTCATCCACTCGGCTACTTCTTTCATTCCTTCATGTAGGTTTGTTTTGGCAGTGTTAGGGTCTTTGGTGAGTGAGAGGATTAGTTGAGTGTCATCAGCGTAGGAGATGATGTTGAGGTTGTGTTGGCGTGCGATGGTCGCGAGGGGGCTCATATAAACGTTGAAGAGGGTGGGGATGAGTGAAGATCCTTGTGGTATGCCGCAAATGACTTCAGTGGCCTCTGATTTGAATGGTGGAAGGCGGACTCTCTGAGTTCTTCCGGTGAGGAACGAGGTGATCCATTCCAGAGCTTTTTCTTGGATTCCGATGTTTCTGAGGCGTTGTAACAGGGTGCTATGGCAGATTGTGTCGAAGGCTGCGGAGAGGTCAAGGAGGATGAGGGCGACTGTGTCTCCATTGTCCAGTAGAGTTCGATTGTCGTCTGTGGCTGCGATGAGTGCGGTTTCAGTGCTGTGTTTTGCTCGGAAGCCGGACTGAGAGGAGTCGAGGGATTTGTTGGTTTCGAGGAAGGCGGCGAGTTGATTGTTGACAGCTTTCTCGATGACTTTGGACGGAAATGGAAGGAGCCAGATGGGGCGGTAGTTTTTGAGTTCAGTGGGGTCAGCTGTGGGTTTTTTCAGAAGGGCGCTGAGTTCGGCGTGTTTCCAGCTTTCCGGGAAGGTGGCGGAGTTGAGAGAGCAGTTGATCACGTCTCAGAGGTGAGGTGCAATAATGGAGTCTGCTTTGTTGAAGATGTGGTGAGGGTATGGGTCTGTTGGGGATCCTGAGTGGATGGAGTTCATCAGGTGGATGGTGTCCTCAGCGGAGATTGGGTTCCAGTCATTGAGGATGTTCAGGGGGGGTGAAGGTGCGGCAGAAGGTTGGGTGGGTTGGTCTTCGGGTTGGTTGTCCAAGTTGTTGTGGATGTCTGCGATTTTGTCGTGGATGAACGAAGCTAGGGAGTCGCAAAGGGTTTGAGAGGGAGTGATGTCGTTGGAGTTGGCAGTAGGGTTGGTAAACTCTTTGACGATGTTGAATAATTCCTTGCTGTTGTGGGCGTTGTTGTCTAGTCTGTCTTTGAATGCGGCTTTCTTGGCAGTCCGGATCAGTTGGTGGTGTATGCGGGTGGCGTTTTTGAAGGCGTCCTTGGTGTTGGTGTTTTGGTCTTTTTTCCAGGCCTTCTCAAGGGAGCGACAGAGTTTCTTGGATTTCTTAAGATCATCGTTGAACCAGGGGGTGTTTTTGCTGCCTAGTTTGATTTGACGTTTTTTCAGGGGTGCTAGGTTGTCAGCCCTGTTGGTTAGCCATTGAGTGAGGTTAATGGCTGCTTGGTTGGGGTTCGAAGAGTGGGCAGGGGGGTTTTGAAGGAGCGAAGAGGTGATCTGGTCGATGGTGATTTTGTTCCAGTTTCTTCTCAGAGTAGGTTGAGGATGGTTGTGGGATGTGGTCTTTTTGTAGACAAAGTGAACGCAGCTGTGGTCCGTCCAATGGAGAACTGTGGTGTGGCTGAAGGAGATATGTTTGCTGGAGGTGAAGACGGGGTCGAGTGTGTGACCTGCGTAGTGAGTGGGGGTATTAACAAGTTGTTTGAGTCCGAGGTTGGCAAGATTGTCTAGAAGGGTGGTGGTGTTGCTGTCGTTGCTCTTTTCCAGGTGGAAGTTGAGGTCTCCCAATAGAATGTAGTCCTCGGAGGGGAGGGCGTGTGGGGTGATAAAGTCAATGATGTCTTCACTGAATTGTGCACGGGGTCCTGGAGGTCGGTAGAGGAGGGTGCCTCTGAGTGTGGTCTTGGGGTCGGTGTGGATCTGGAAGTGAAGGTGTTCGGCGCTAGCGAGGTTTACGTCAGAGCTGGTTGAGATGCGGATGGAGTTCTTATGGACGATGGCGATGCCTCCTCCTGTTTGCTTGGTGCTGAGGAGGCGTTCATCCATGTTTCTGTTAGCAAGGCGATGTCCGGAGAGATGGTGTCTAGTAGATTCCAAAGGTCGATGGCGTGTCGGTGGACCGAGCGAGTGTTGAGCAGGATGCATTTTAGGTGGTTGGTGTCAGATTTAAGTTTGGTGTTAGTGGATGAGGAGTTGGTTTTGGTGCCGTCATATTTGCAGGATTTGCATGTGAAGGGTCCATGGGTGTGTCCAGGAGTGACTTGGGCGCAGTTGGGGAGATGGCCGGGGTTTAGGGCTAAGAGGTTGGAGGCGTCGTATGTGATGCGGGAGGGGTGGATGGAACGGGGGCCAGGGGATATGGCGCTGGGCGCGGTCCAGGCGCGGACGGGCGTAGACGGGCTTACCTTTGGCGCACCTTCCGCGTGGACGCTGCGCGTTGGGGCATCAGTCATAAATGGAGAGAGAAGGGGGCGGAGCGAGGGAGGGGCTGCAGGGAGGTGTGATCATGGTGGAGGGGCGGGCTGGCAGGCACAACAACAAACAAAATGGCCGGAAGTCCTAAGCACAAACACTACTAGATCGGCAATCAGGGAAATGAACATGCAAGTGCGCAGAGGCACAGTTACACTTGTAAGCGGGCTGAGACAACAATAGGCATAAGCGCAGCAGGCAATTTGCTTAGAAATTCGCGCAGCTTTAAAGAAAATAAAAATGAATGAATACAAATCACTCGCGTGATGAGGGCATGAGAATGCTACTGAGCGTCACCAAAATGCGGAGCACAAATGCCAAGGGTGCCGTCAAGAGGCTAGCGCTACGATACCCAGAGTTCAGGGAGCCTGGGGGAGCGACCGGAGCTGCACGAGTAGTAAAAGTAGTAAGTGCATTCTGTGAATGCCAACAGTAGTAAGTTCATTCTATGAATACCAAAAGTAGTAATTGCAATCTGTGAATACCAAAACAGTAGTAAGTTTAGGATTGAGTCTTAAATTCATTCTGTGAATCGGGCCCTGTATTTTAAAAGGTGCCAGCTGTACTTAAGTTTCAAGTTTCAAGTTTATTTATTTATGATATCGGAACTCAATTGAGGTCCACATAAAAATTCAAACAAGCAGTACAATAAAATATCATAGAAAGGTATAATATCAGTTTGTCAATATAACGGTAAGAAGCATTTAAAATAATGAAACAATTTAAAACAAAACATTTCATTTGGAGGGTTAAACATTGCTTCAATAAAATCAGAGGCTGTAAGGATACCCAATTGCAAACACATAGGTCTTAACCATTTGCGTCTAAATACCATAAGTGCCGGACATACAAAAATGACATGATACACATCCTGGGAATTAATATTACAAAAGTCGCATATGTCGGATCGGCCATACCATTTAGATAAAAGACAATTCAAAGGGAGTACGTTTTGCCTTAGCAAAAGGATGAAACGCCGAACTCCATGGGGGAGATTCCAGGATATGTATAGCTGAGGTTTTTTCATTAGACAAAAACCACTGGAATGGAGCATTCCTCTCTTCATTTTACTCTTCCCTCTGTCTATTCTATAACCTATCTCCCAGGAAGCCGATTTTAATATCGTTTTTAATTGGACCGTGGAAAATGAAAAAAGATCTGATTCATCTAACTGTAAAAATGCAACAGCTTGTCGAAAATTCCTTACAATTAGGGAATAAGCATTAAAAGTACCCAACAGTTCATTTTTTATGAGATGCCTCAACGTACCCGGCATTCCTTTAGCTAAGTTAAATACCCAACGCATGACACTCGCAACTGCTTGGGCCCAGGAACTACGCAATCCGAATTCCTGTCTCAAAGAAGACGTGGAATTCGCGGTGCTTACTGAGGTGAGGATGCGTAATATTTTTCCTTCAATGGAATCCAGAAACTCCCATCTTGTCATATCCACTATTTCTAGTCCATACATAAGGGATGCAGGGATTTTTGCTCGGAATACCTCAAGCAATATGGAGAAGTGCCTTCTACCTGTCGCCTTGTAAAGAGAAACAAGGCTCTTCCCTTGAGCCAGAGCGTTCCTGCTATTATTCTCAATATGTGCTATGTCACTTAGATTACTCGTGACAACCTTTCCGAGGAAAGGATAGGATTTGACTACTTCTAGTCTTTCACCCCCAACAGACCAGAGATAATTGTCATAATTGGATTTTTTCCTTCCCCGGAAAACACATTATTTTACTTTTTGAAATATTTATTTTTTGAAAATGAGCCTCAGCATAGGTATTCAGGGCATGTAGACGACCATTCAAACCATTTGGGGTGAGGTCCAAAATTAAAATATCATCGGCGTACATTAGGCATACTATTGGGGTTCCCCCTAAAACTGGGGAAATGCAATTTTTAGATAATAATAAAGCCTGAGGGAGATCTGCTATGTATAAAGAGAACAACAAAGGAGCCAACAGGCATCCTTGTTTAAGTCCATTAATCGTGGGAATTACCCTAGATAGTCCTCTCTCTCCTCCCATTAATACTCTGCACCAAGTTTCTGTATGTAGGGCAATAACTAGTCTTAACAAACTAGAGGGCATCCCTAAATCAAATAACTTACTCCACAACAAAGATCTATCCACCTTGTCAAAGGCTGTGGAGAAGTCAATAAAAGCACCATATATATTTCCTCCACGGACTTTGACATATTTTTCTGCCAGAATCTGGAGAGCCGTGAGATTATCCAGGGTACCATGTTGTTTCCTGAAGCCAGTCTGCTCAAGTGGTAATATTCCTTTAGAAGATACCCAATCATTTAGGGGATTAAGTAAACATTTCGCAAAAACCTTACCAGTGGCGTCTAGGAGGGCTATTTGTCAGTAGTTTTTAGGTAAATCTCTTGCCCCCTTTTTAAAGAGGGGAACCAATAAACTCCCTTTCCAGGAATATGGAACAATGCCACCGGTAAAGCAGAATCTAAAGACTGGGTATAAATTTTTTCCCCACAATGCACTTTAAGATTTTAAAACAGAAATGGGGACTTCGTCAGGGCCCATTGCACCTGATGTGCAATGGGCCCTGACGAAACAATTTCCAATTCAGAGGGAGGACCATAAGGTAACGAATTCTCCTGTAGCTTCGCTGGGTCAAACGTCACATTATTGCCACTATACAGATGCTGAATAAAATCAACCCAAGATTGCTCACTAATGGATATCGGTAAGGGTCTAGATCTTTGCCCGCATCCTTCTCCGATTATAGACCAGAAAGTCTTGGCCTGCCCACTTCTGGATGCCTCACGGAGTTTAACCCACATAGTAATTTCTGTTTCTCGTTTTAATCTGGCCTTTATCCTATTTCTCCTTCTTCTTAAAAGAGTTATCCTTTTACTACGTTCAGGGATAAAAGAGAGGTACTGATCCCTAACCAATTTATTTATTTTTATATTTAAATAATAAAGGTCAGAGGGGATTTTAGTAGTTATTCTCCTAGAAGGAGGTTTTTTAGCTTTGGATTGTAGGGTATGTAAAAAGGAAGCGAAACACAGTAGTTCATTCCCTTTCCAAAGGTGTAAGTTCTCTACTGTGTGTTCCAATATATTAACCAAGTTTTTAATAGCCCCTGGGTGCCAGTAACAAGTCCCTTTTTTAATATTAAAATTCATTAAATCATCCCCGAAGTTCCATGTATCCATTTGAGATGATTTTACCTTTAATTTGACAGACAAGACATTATGATCACTAAAATAGGTGATAAGTACGGCCAGATCCTTCAGAGCACCAAAAAAAGAACTATCTACTATCATTTAATCAAGGATCGAGCCACCATTGCTAGATTTGTGAGTACAGTGAGCAGGGCTATCCGAAGGAAACCTTCTGTTAATTATAATACAATCCACTTCGGATAAACTCTCCAGGATTAGTTTCCCTCTTTTATTAGTTTTAATATTCTCTGGGAATATGGCTTTTGGTATCAGGAGGGATTATTCCTTTAGCTTATTCCTGAATAGATCCAGGGCACTGTTGGATATTTTGCAATTTAAATCTCCTAGTAATAAAATATGAGGGGGAGACAAAGATTCCTGGAGATTCTGTATAAAAGAGCAAATCGTCTTTATACCAGTATTATAATATGAATCTGGAGGTATGTAGGCATTTATTAGCACGAATGTGTTCTGAGGAGCATCAATAGCTAAATTCGTCAGAGTTATTGCCTGAAATAATTTATTCGGATCCTGGTAGTGGGAATAATTCCAATTAATTTTATTGGACAGTAGACAGGCTAGACCTCTCTTCGCACGCCCTCTTATTGAAGGGTTGGCACTACCTTCTAATACATAAAAATCTTTTACCGACGGGAATTTCCCCACCAACCAGGTTTCCTGCAAACAGATCACATCTGCCTCTATAGATTGCAAAAATAACAACTTTTCTGAGTTCTGAGATAGTCCAGCAATATTCCATGAAATTATTTTTAAATCAACGTTAAAAATGGGAATTCATCCTTGAGATCGAACCAGATTTATTAGATAGAATAGTGGGTAGCCAACTCCACTCCAAATCGGTGTCCTTCACCATTGTTTGTTTTTTAGACTGGGGATTATTTATAATCACCTGGCATTCATTTTTTAAAATACGTATTTTTAATTCCTCAGGCACTACAGACGATCCCTCTATTGGACCGGAAATTATACCCTGAAATAATGTAGTTTTTTGGGGTTTTCGGTTTCCTATTCTAACTGGAAAAAATGGATCCACATGTATCCCCCTTATTTGAAGTTCCTTGGCCCATTGTAAGACATAATTTACTACCAATTTGGAGTAAAATTTTACCCGTGCTATCTTTCCTCTCTCTGCATTTATTAGTTTTATTACATCTAAATCTACTGATTGAATTAGTTTTAGACTCTCTATTTCACGAAAGCAATTAACCAATACAGATCTATTTAAAATAAGATCAGGGTCAAAAAGAGGTATGAAATATAAGAAAAGAGTATCCACGTTTTCTCTATTCTTAGGTGCCATCTTGGGTTCATATACAGTTACGATCACATCAGAAAACGGAATAGCGAAGGGATTAAGGATTGACGTTGATTTTGGATCAAAAGCTTGTTGTGGTTCTAGGACATTCACCGTTTTGATCTGTTCACCAGAATTTGACTGGCTTAAATGAATCAAAGGTTCATGTTGTATCTCTATGGGGATCAACTTCGTGCCTCCCACTGAGTCATGCAACATATTAGATTCAGAGACCTCCAGGATAGAATTTTCGAAAGAGGGCTCTTGGTTGCATTCAAACGTAATTTTCCTTTGCCTTTTTTTCTAAAATATACGGTGTGGTTTTCTTTTTTTACCTCTTTGTTTTTTAGATACTGCTATTATAGTTTTTTTCTCCTTTATCGGAGAGACCTTATTCTCAAGAGCTGAAGAGGAAGGAATTTCTTTATTTGTTTGAGACATAAAGATAGGAAACATGGGGGAAAGAATCTTAGTCATATTTTCGACAGAAGTCGTCAAATCCTAAATCTCTTGATCAATAAATGCCACACAATTACTGTTAATTGGATTCATATTCCTATTTGCTGGAGATTCAGGAATCACCACTGTGTGAGTGTTCATTTTTACCATAGGATCTAAAATTATGGCTGATAAGGGTACCTCAAGATTTGTTTTAACATTCAATTCCTTATTTACTTCCTCACTGGGATTTATTGGTGAAGTAGCTATTTTTTTGGGGGTAGCATCTTCTGGTCCTTTTTTATGACTCAATAACGCTTTTAGAATCAGGGTTACAGTATCAAATACACTGTCCGACCCACTAACTAATTTTTCCAAAAGCTGTAAAATAGACGAGATGAGTTGCTCTAGAGAGGATAAAGATTTAGATATTACGATATCGTCACATGGATAAATGTTGGGGGGATCTTTATTTTGTATGTGAACGGGGCTAGGGAAGGAATTCACTTGAGAAATAGAAAACTCAGAATTTTTAGAGGGAGTGCTACTAAAAAGATGCAACCTGGGGGTTGCTACTATGTCTTGTGTATTAATAGGGTTCTGCTCTTTGATTAATCGCTTCTGAGACTCTAAATTTATATCTGGTAGGGTGAAGTCCTCCGGTAAAAAATTTAAAGAAGGAGATGTATCAAGGTGAATTTTTTGGTCTGCCTTGAGAGGGAAAGGGAGATTATCCACTACAGCCGCTGTAGAAAAGGCAGAGATGTTACCTAAATCTGCTACACTTACTACTTTGGGTTGGTTTTCACAAAAATAAACAGAGTCTCCCATTTGGTTCTTATAGGGTAACTCTTCTGTAAGGGGCAGGGCTACTATACCCGATAAGGTACTATCACCTTTAGTAACTACAGTAACACACGCTTGCTCTTTGATATTAATATCTTCAACAGGGCCCTCCAACACTGCTTTATCCTTTCCCTTATCCCATAGGGAGTAAAGTTGACTTTTACTTTTTAATTGTAGAGCTGACCCATCTCTATTTCGGAGAGGATTAGATTTAGTTTTCGAACAAGCTCTACCCACTAGTACTCTTCCCGATCTTAATTTTTTAGTTGTCATTATTAAAACTAAAAAGTGACACTTAGATAGATTAAGATGAGTAAAATGTAACCTACAAGCAAATAACTATAAGCAGAAGAGTACAATGAGACAAAGATAGCAAGAAATAAAGAGGTGAGGCCAAGCCCAGCCTCTATCAGCCTCTGTCGGCCTCAGTCGGTCCCGCCCTTGTCCCGGGCTTCTCCCGGCGCGCTCCCGCGCAGCGGAAGTGGCATACACAGTTTATAAGGGAGGAGCAAAGGGGGGCGTGGCCAACAGGGAGAGCGGCCCAGGTGATTCGGGACAGGTCAGCAGCACGGACTCCTGGGAACCGGAGTCCGAGAACTGACACGCTCGCAGCCCTGCTTTAACAATGCCCACAGCAGTCTTAGGAGAATCCTGCTACCCAGCGTCCACAGCAGGCAAGTGCAAAGCGGGTCCGGCAAGAGGTAGCGCTTCGTGTACGATAAAGCGCTCAGAGTTTCAATAGCACTGCAAAGTTCCGCCGATAGCAAAGGGTCAGTCCCAGCAATCAGGCACAAGGAAGTAGCCAGCAGTCCAAGTGCCAAGTATGATATGGGGTGAAAATTGACTGTACCCCGGTCAGCAAATATCCGTCTTGCAAGTATCCGTTAAACACCACACCACAGTCAGCTTGCAGATGTCTGTAAAACACCACGCCACAGACCGTATTAGCTGCCCCCCGTCCGCTCAGATATTCCCTCGCTCCTGCAGACACACACTGCAGGTGGGGATTGTGTCCGATTATGGCCAAACACAGGAGGCAGGGGAGAGCGTCCCGAAACACTGGTGCAATCCCCTCACCTTGCCTCTTGCCGTTGTATCCGCCGTATTCGCCTGCTGCCCGTTGATGCCCCTGCGGCCCCCCAGGCTTAACGCCGCTTACCGCCAATAACTCGCAGAAGCTCGAGGCCGTTATTACCAGCAGCGATCAACTTGGGACGACCGCTGAATGGCGATGGCGATGGTGTCTTGCTTGCGGTTTCAGCTACCACTGCTCCGTTCTGCTCTACTTCTCTGCTTGCTTGCACACTAGTGCCAGCTGTACTCCACCGACATAGGAGGAGCCAAGAAGGTTAAAATCAAGGTGTTTCCCTTTTTTCAAGTTGGTAATGGCATCTGAGGAAGACTTTTGTCGAAATGCATTATGCCACAATTTTCAGCAATAAACAAGCATTCTGCCTTGATCCCCGTTGTGTCCTTTGTGGTGTCTCGAAAGGAGTTGCCGTTGTGGAGTATTTTAGCACGCAACCAGTCGCGTGCAGAAGGACCCGCTTTGAAGAGTCCGAGGGTAAGCCTGGTGTTTTTTTCTGCTTCCAAATAAAATTGGATTACCTCGTGAGGTAATATAAATTTTGTGATCAATTGTGTCCCCTATCTTAGACCCCAACGACTCCGTGTACCCGCTACAAGTACATGTATGTTCCCTCCCCTTCAAGCTATGAAGACGCAAATACATTTGCGTCCAACGTTAACATGTCCTCTTTCAGATCCACCATGAATGGGTCAAATAGTCCGTTCCTAAATATGCCATGCCAACGTCTTTATGTAGTGTACTTTACACGTTTTTCAGCTCTGGCGAAGTAGGCCCTGAATTCTGCCATCGAGCCTTTTCCTGCCTTCTGACTCTGAATCTCAAACCTGGGCTTGCATCTGTACCCGTGACCTCTGCCTCACTCCCTGTGCGGCTAACGGTACTTGGCTCAGCCTGTTGCCTGCCAAGACTGTATTCAACCTTCGAATTATCTGCTCCACTCCTCGAAAATACATTCCTGTCTAGTAGTTTCATGTCAACATCCTTCCAGCTGCAGAGCAAAGGGCTTGGCCTCACTGTCTCTATGCAAGTAATTCATGGCTCTGTTTCCATGGTAGGCCCATGCCCTCCCTCGCACCCCTCGCATCTCATGCAGACACGTAGACGCTTATACACGCACTCACAGTCAGTATAGAATAGCCTTTTGTCCAAGAGACCTTTTCCTTCCAGATAATACAGTTCCTTAAACATGAGATATTAGATACGATTTGGGATTAGGTTGATCTGACATCCAGACATCTGTCTCCACATGTAGGGCTAAATGTCAAGTCCCCCTTCACCCCTCAAGTTACACGTACATTACACGTCATACTGCTGCGCGCGCATCTCTGCCATGTGTTTTTGCTGACACTGTCGGATTCACTCATGGACCCGCCTACTTGTGACATCATGTTAAATGACGTTCTTGTTAACGCCTTCATGCACGCCTATTGTAACGCCTTTTTGTATTACGTACATGCTTTCTTATCTCTCCTCTCAGCTACTACGCCTCCTGCATATGCCTTTACTGTAATGCATTGACTATATATATGAATGCCTGTCAATAATGTATTGTCGCATACTTGCATACTCGCATATTACCATTGACTCTGTCAGTCTGTCCCTTCCCGAACCTGCGATGTTACGGAACGGTATGCCACCTTGGCTCGAGCCAATATGCTAATCACCCAATTCCTTTTATAGGAATAAAACCCTTTTTGAGAAACCTCAAATATCACGGATTTTGCCTCTTATTTATTATGAGTTATTCTTATTGACTTTACCGCATAGAAATTCAGTACCAGGTAATTAATTTTACCACATAATTGGCGCCCGAACAGGGACCCCTCCCCCCTCTCACCCGCCGGAGGTGCTTTGCAGGCTTAGCCCCCTGCTACAGCCGGACGGAAACTACGCGTACCCGCAGGATTTCCTGTATCTCCCTCAGGCCAACGGAGGTGACTGAGGCCGCGATTGACACCCAGACGAGGCGGTGAGAGGTGCGGAGGATCCCGACCAGAGCCTAGCTGAGAGAGCAAGATCCGAGGTATACGGAGGCCCACCAGGTTCCGAAGTTCCGAAGTATCTGCGTCACGAGTCGAGTCCGAATCCAGTCCGAATCCAGTCGAGTCCAGTCCAGAGTTTCCGAGGCCTTCTCTTGCCGTGCTTCCCGGTGAGTACCGTTGCTGGGGACGCATCTAGACGTGCGCATTAGTTTGTGCCGGTCAAGACAGGTTTGGGTACACAGACCTGGTCTGCACTGTTTTAGACAGTGTATCTGTACTGTTTAGCAGTATATCCAGTCTGCACTGTTGAGCAGTGTATCTAGTATTATGCAGTTAGCGAGTTACATTCTAATTGTTATCATTCATGTCAAAATGTTTTAATGTGTCTCAAAATGTCGTGGTATGAGTGATTGTTCGATCGTCATTATTGTGATTATTGTGTTCATTGTGTTCATATCTGAGTAAGCACTAAGTAGCCAGATTTTTAAAATGCCGTTGTTCTCCAAATTAAGACAGATAAAGACTAGAAAAGGGGTACTCGAGGAAGCTGTTCCCATCCCACCTAGGGACACTCCAGGGTACTTTATGTACCACAAGCACGGCCTAGATGCCGTTCTATTTCTCGATTTATGGGTGGACTACACTAAAGATCTAGCAGAGAATCAGAGATGGCCCGCTGCAGGGACATGGGATTCAGATTGCATCATAAGATTAGAAGAAGCATTACGAAAAAAGAAAGCCAGACAGTCACAGAAAGATGCCATCGAATTATGGCGTAAAGAATCGCATAGGCGTATAGAAAAAGCACTTAGAAAAGAAGAGAAAAGGAAAGAGGATTCAGACAAGGCCCAAGAAAACGTATTAGTTGAGGAAGGTATCCGAGTAAAAATAGAACAAGTAGACAGACAACTAAACACCCTTAGGAATGGTATGTATCCTCTCCTGGCCGAAGGTTTACCTAAGGCCACTCCGGAAGTACCAAAAGATCTACCACCTCCCATGCTCCCGACTAAAATGCATCCCAAAACCGCGAAGGACATTTTCCTTTCTTCCTATCTGGATGATGTAGCGCCCGCATACGCTAATACCGCACCGCCGCGCACACCTCCTTCTGGGGGCGCTCGACCCCGAGACAATCAGCCCCTACCCCCGCGACAAGCTACTCCTCCACCTCTTCCTCCCGTTCCGAACGTCCCTCCTGGTCTTCCTCCCGTTCTTCCAGCTCTTCCTGCACCCATTCCTCCCACTTTACATCCGAACAACCCCTTCGGAGGCAGTGCCTCAGGAGGCGCGTCCGGAGGAGCGATAGGTTTCCAGACACCTCCACAAGTACATAGATTGACTTACAGGGATCTAGCACAACAACGTACACCTCGATCAGCCGATTTCGATATAATAAAAGACCGTCTCGGGGATTGTAGATATGATCCAGTACCCGGTAGAAATGATGAAAGACTAATACTAGCATCAGTACGACTAAGACGGGTCACCAACTTTTTGTTGACCCTACCCGGAATGGTTGAACATCTAGACAGAATATATCATTTTGTCCAAACAGGGCAGGGACCTGAAAGTATTAAGGAAGCCATGGCTCACCAGAAAGTTGACATTCAAGCCAAGATATTACGGTTTTTTATAAACTGCTTAATAAGAGAACAAGATAGGCCGGGGATGGACCCGGAGGAAATGAAAGCACTTCATAGATGGGGTCAGAATATAGCAGACGGGAGCCATGATAAACAGAATTGTATAAAAAACATGTATCAAAGAATCAGAAGCGTAGTAATAAAAATACATGAAACAAGACAGATAGAACCAGAAAATGAATCAGACAAGTTTGAGTCCTCAGAAGAGGAGCAACCAGAAGAAGCTACAGGACAAACACAATTACCAGTTAGAGAAACGATAGCGTATGTAGGTAAAGGAAGACCCTTTAATAATTCAATGCGCCCAGTGCGTCCAGAAAGTAAAAGAATTTTTCAAGAAGCCATGTGTAACCCAAGAACTCCTGAACACTTATTTCAAGCTACTGATAACAGACTTCGAGAACGAATGGGGTACCATGTACTAGATTCTATGGATGAACAAGAATAGGCGAGGTCAGCAGTACAATGGGCTGACAGTCCCGAGAAATATAGTGATGATGCGTTAGCACACACATTTTTGAACATGACACCAAGTGAACAGCGTTTAGCTGGTACATACATGATACAACACCTACTTCTATTGTATAGAAGCCAACATTCCGATCCAGGCCCCCTGCCTGATATATTAGCAGAACTACTCATGAATAAGTGGAGAGGTCTAGGTACCGATCTAATTAAAGTAATTCTAGAACAGCGGCACAGATATAGTGCCTTCCTATGTCCACAATCTGATTCAGCACACTCCATGGAAAGAAAAATGTATTACCTGGATAGACAGAATCCGTTACGAGAAGTGCACCCAGTTCAGAATGCCGATAATACACTTAGACGTGTGTTTGTGTTCACACCCATAACCAAAATAGAATTATTGGAAATGAAGAAACTAGTACCTAGCCATGATAAAGATCCCGCAGGTTTTCACTGTGAAATAAAAGACATGTCACTCATGGGTGACTATACTTATCCTGACCTTATGAAGATATTGAAAGTACTACTGCCTCCTGGTATTTATGAGAAACTTAAAGAAAAAGAATGGGAAGTGGGAAATGCAAAGATTGATTGGACTGCATTAGAAAACGAAGAAAATACTGGCAAGGGGCGACCAATTGGTCCCCCCGAACGTATGGCAGAGTACCACGATCCCCCCGGGAAGCCATCTTGGGCGGGAGGCGTGTCTCGGCTGGTATGCCCGAAGCGGCGTAGCCGGGGCGCGCCTTTTCCCGCCCTAGAGTGGGTTGGCCTAGACACTGACGCGGCTGGCCACGCCCTTGGGGCAGGCAGGGGCGGGTTTACGCCCGCCCTGAAGACGGATAAAAGGAGGAACAAGACCAGAAAGCATCCTCTTGTTCCTGTGCTCTGAAGCTGCACCTCCTCGCTGCACGTGAGCTCGAGACGGAACGAAGAGCCATTTTTGAGCGTTGTAATCTTTCTCGTTTGTGTTACAGATACTCTGTAGAGAATGCCGAAGAAGGCGGGAAAGCGGATGACTACCGAACAGATGCTGCGTGTTCTCATGAAGGAGATGACCGACCTAAAGAGGCGGATGGATAAAAACGAGGAAGGGGGCCCGAAACGTCCTTTGGAGGGAACGGCCCCGGGAGGAAAAGGCAAGAGGCCCAGGAGAGGAGCAGCTGGGGGAGATACCCCGGGTCCCAGTGCCCCGCTCGAAGTACCCACTCCTGTGCCGGAAGAGGGGAATCCGATTCCCGTGGTGGTCACCCCCGTGTCCGGGGAAGACATGCCACCCGAGCTGGCAGCACAAGTAGCAGCGTGGTTGGGTAAAAGTAGCAAGGGCGCCACGGCTGTTGACGCGCAGGTGTTAATGAAGCAACTGCGGGAAACTCGTGAAGCAGCGAAGGTATCCACGCCGGCTGCGGCCGCAGAGAAGCCACAAGGGACGGTTTTAGTCGCAGAGACAGCGTCCAGTTCAGGTAAGCGGCCATTGCCGATTGCGAGGGAAGAGTCGGCTCCCTCTCGAAGGGAGAGGTTGGGGCAGCATGTTCCTTTAGCTATTAAAGAAAAGATATGGGCAGGGGAATATGTAAACATCTTCTCGTTGCTTACTGATCATTATGAGATGGAGCATGTTAAAGGTCAGAAGGATCTCATGCATCCGAGTGTTTGGCGCGCAAAGATGGCCGCCTTTAAGGTTAATGAAAACATTGGCAATTGGGGCAAGGCATGGGGAATTTTCACATCGATCTTGGGAGAACGGAGGCCCGAATTGCTACCCAAGTTGCCGAGTTATCAGTCAAGGATCATGGGCTACTCGGTATCACACGAGGGTAATCATTGGTTTTGCTACGATAATCTTTTCAGAAAATCAAAAGAACATGATAAAAACTTAACTTGGGATTGTTATGATTCTGTGTCTTGGTCCAAAATGAAGGAGACTGGTATGTTGAAAGTGCCATTAGTAGGGAGTAATGTGGGCGAATCCTCCCGTCAGTATGCGGGGACGCCTTTTCGATCAGGTACGGGTACCGACAATCACTCGAGGCCTACCGGTAATACAGGTAAAAAAGGGGTTTGCTGGAATTTTAACAGGAGTAAATGTACTAGGCCCCAGGGATCATGCAAATTTAAACACGAATGTAGTGGGTGTGGGCAATCATCCCATCCTGAGTCCACGTGCAGAGCCAAAACGGGTGATAACGGGGGTAGAGGAGGTGCCAAACAGGTCTAACATAGTCCGAGGGGCACCTTTACCTACCCCGATTGATACCTTGGCAATGATTCCCTGGCTCAGTGAATACCCGGATCGTGCTTCTGCTGGGGTGTTGCGGAACGGGTTTTCATATGGTTTCCGCATCCCAGTGGGGGACTTTCAGGGTGTGGAAAAATGCAAAAATCAGATATCAGTCTTGCAGCATACGACCGTGGTACAGGAAAAGATCCGGAAGGAGGTTACTCGAGGTCGAGTCGCCGGTCCGTTTAGTGTACCGCCGATGGCTAACTTTGTCTGTTCGCCTTTAGGAGTGGTCCCCAAGAAGGACCCGGGTGAGTTTCGGCTGATACATAATTTGTCAGCCCCACGTGGTCTTTCCGTAAACGAGGCGATAGACCCGGAAATGTGTTCGGTGCGGTACGCATCTTTCGATGAGGCCGTGGCCATTTTGAATCGCCTGGGGCCCGGGGCGCTGATGGCAAAATCTGATATCAAGTCAGCGTTCCGGTTGCTCCCGGTACATTCAGACGATCAGCGTCTACTGGGTTTCATGTTTCAGGGTCAGTATTATATGGATAGATGTATGCCGATGGGATGCTCAATTTCTTGTGCCTATTTCGAGAAATTCAGTAGTTTTCTACAATGGGTCTTCACAAAGAAGACGGGTTTTCAACATGTGATGCATTATCTCGATGATTTTTTGTTCCTGGGGGCAGCCGGGGATCCAGAATGTGGGCAAGCTTTGGCTGCATTTTGTGTTTTAATGAATCAGTTTGGCGTGCCATTGGCACCAGGTAAGACGGTGGGTCCTTCGACTTGCCTCGAGTTTCTGGGGATCGAGTTAGACTCTGGAGAAGGTTGTTTTCGTTTACCAAGTGATAAAGTGTTAAAGTTCAGGGCATCCCTGCAAATGTGTTTGAGTGAAGCTAAGGTTAAGCTGCATCAGTTACAGCAGTTAGTGGGACAGTTGAATTTTGCCCTGAGAGTTATACCTATGGCCCGCCCCTTTTCCCGTTCGATCGCTCAAGCCATGGTCGGATGGAAGGAGGGCCATCATCGCACGAGGCTCTCGGCCGAGGTCCGCCAGGACATGCGCATTTGGTTGGCATTTCTGGCGGATTTCAATGGTCGAGTCGTCTGGAATAAACCAGCCGTGTCCTCTGAGGAGCTGGGGCTGTGGACAGATTCGGCAGGGAGTGTAGGTTTTGGTGCCATTTTCGGTGATCGATGGTCTGCACAAAAATGGCCGACATGGTGGCATAACAGTGGACTGACAAGTAACATTGCCTTCCTGGAACTTTTCCCCATTTTCGTGGCCCTGAGAACGTGGCCCGAAGGTTTCAGAGATCACTCTGTGGTATTTTGGTCTGACAATATGGCCGTGGTTGAGTGTATCAATAGTCAGGCAGCACGTTGCAAATGGGTTTTGAGGCTGCTCAAGGAAATCGTATTACTGTGTATGCAACTGAATGTGTTGTTCAAAGCAAGACATGTCCCTGGGGTAATGAACCAGGCGGCTGATGCCCTTTCTCGTTTTCGTATGCAGGCCTTCTGGGGTTTTCTGCCCACAGCGGACCCGGAGCCGGCACCCTTCCCCGAAGCTCTTTGGTCTCTCGGTGCCCCGAACTTCGTAACCTCGTGGGAGAGAGTTTAGCACCCAGGACGAGGAAGGCATATGAAGGGGCGTTCCGGTCCTATTTAGCCTTTTTGGGGACTGCTGGGGAGGAGCTTTGGGGCCAGGAGGAAGGGGTTGTGGACTTTCTGATGTCATTACATCTGGCAGGGAAAACGGTGGCCACGGCCCAGAGGCATCGGGCTGCCATTTCCTTTGTTGCTAGGGCTCATGGGATCCAGGACCCGACAGCGTCTTTCGTTGTGCAAAAAGCGCTACGTGGGTGGCAACGCCTTGAGGGTCGCAGAGTAGATGAGAGGCGCCCGATAGGTTGGGATAGGTTGGCCCAGTTATTATCCAGACTCCCTACAACTTGTTCATCTCAGTTTGAGGCAGTGTTATTCCGAGCCGCTTTTACGCTGGCATTTCATGGGGCTATGCGGGTAAGCGAATTAGTGGCAAGGAACAAGCAGGATGTGACGGGAGGACTGTGCGCAGAGCACGTTCAGATCAGAGGTGAGACGATGACTGTCTCGTTTGTGAGGTCCAAAACCGACCAGAGTGGGATGGGTGACTGCATAATTGTACGCAGGATTCCCGGGTCGTCCATGTGCCCAGTGAAGTGTTTAGAGGATTATTTAACACAAAGGGTGGCATCATGGGGGGGGACCTTGTTGAGACACGCGGACGCCACCCCACTGACGAGGTTTCAGTTTCAGCGGGTGCTTGCGATGTCGATTACAGCTGCGGGCTTGAACCCGGGTGAATTTGGGACCCATTCCTTTCGGATAGGGGCTGCTACAGAGGCTACAGCAAGGGGTCTGAATGTGGAACAAGTTAAACGTGTGGGGCGTTGGTCCTCCAATTGTTATAAAAGGTATGTGCGTTTGCACATGTTGTGAAGCCGTAATGATGTACTCACGCTTCTTGTTTTTGTTTGGTTTTCAGTTACGCAAGCCTACGAGGCGGGGCGGACTATGCAGTCGACCCAACACCGGGCCAGCGGTCAGACATCACCGGCTGTTAAAAAGGAGGTGTGGGTCGTGGGCCACTCATACGTGAGGCGTGCCGCGGACGTATTCAAGGCAGGTGACATGGTGCACGTGGCTGGGGAATACGGGTACAGTGTGTCCTTCTACGGAAAGGGCGGTCTCTGTATTGACCAGTTCCAATCATTTTTCGAGGGTTTGCTAGGGCGGACGAGGTCACCGCCGTCTGTAGTCATAGTACATCTTGGGGGCAATGATTTGGTCACCACTGGTAGACGACTTCTCCTGGAAGCGATGCTTTCCACTGTAAGTTGGTTAGCGAGGAGAGTTCCAGGGTGCACGATTGCGTGGTCCCATATGATCCCACGAAAAGTGTGGCGGGGGGCTTTTTCGGTTTCTGCTTTAAATCACTCTGTGAGAAAAATTAATAACAAAGTAAGTAGGTTGTTCCGTTCCAATGCACTGCATTCTATCGCGCATGGATGTATTAATGATGACAGTATGTACTTGGGGGATGGTGTTCATTTGTCTCGGATGGGGAATGAGTTACTCATAGGAGACTTCATAGCTTGGCTGAAGACGTTAAACATGACCTTTAGGTAGGAGTGTGGTGGGGGGTCCGGATAGCCGGTCAACTATCCGGACCTGTGGCGGTAAGGTCATGATCGGTGAGCACTAATTGGAAGATCCCTATGAGTGGGCGTCACCCATTACGGATGGGGGCGCTCGGGGGAGGTGGCCATTGGCCCCTCAACGGGGAGGCGGTCCCTTCTAAGGATGGGTCGCCGAAAGGAAAGGGAAGGCGGTCAAGGCCCCTTCATGGGTAGGAGGGGTTACAGCCCCCTCCTGGGGAATTTCCCGGGGCCAGTACGTCTGCGACGGCAGATGTGGTAAGTTGTGTGGGGTTTGGGGGGGGTCTACGCTACCTTCTAGATACCTCACACGAGTCCTCGTACGACCTTTAAGTGGCGTCGAGTTTTATTGGGGCCCCCGTCAAGTCAAGGGAAATTGGTAGTTGCACTTGAGGTAAGCCTCCGTGCCGCCCCTCTCAAGTGAGGGGGATATGTCTGGGTTAGGGATCTTGACACCGGTTACGACCTTGCCGTTGGCCCTTAAACGTTAGGATGTACAATTTCAAAAGTTAAGTAAATGTTTGGTAGGATGTTAGTTCGGCTAGGAGAACCTTTGTACTAGAGGATATGTTAAGGTTAGCCAAACATCGCAATGTGGTAATGAAATTGTACATAATATGAAACTGTTTATTTTAATGTTTTAATTTTGTTTCATATTTTAATAAATACGGCCCGGGAGGGTCACTCCCTCCCGTCTCCAAAAACTTCAGAACTGTTTCCGGTTTCCCATCCTTGGGGATTGTGTTGAGAGGGGGTGGCGGGTATCTCAGCCATATGGCAGGGGGCGACCAATCGGTCCCCCCGAACGTATGGCAGAGTACCACGATCCCCCCGGGAAGCCATCTTGGGCGGGAGGCGTGTCTCGGCTGGTATGCCCGAAGCGGCGTAGCCGGGGCGCGCCTTTTCCCGCCCTAGAGTGGGTTGGCCTAGACACTGACGCGGCTGGCCACGCCCTTGGGGCAGGCAGGGGCGGGTTTACGCCCGCCCTGAAGACGGATAAAAGGAGGAACAAGACCAGAAAGCATCCTCTTGTTCCTGTGCTCTGAAGCTGCACCTCCTCGCTGCACGTGAGCTCGAGACGGAACGAAGAGCCATTTTTGACCCACCCACCAGCCCCTGAAGACAGCGAGTGGTTTTAAATAAAGTTTGATTGATAATTCTGATTTTCGTTTACAGGTTGCGGTATTATCGTGAAGATTTTGAGTATGCAATAAAGAATGATGGTTTTGTGTTATGTTTTGCAAATAAAGATTCTGCTTTAGTGTTCATCAGTAGGCATGCTTTGAATAAAGTTGTTGTTGCTACTGTCTGTTATATTTAGTCTTTAGTTATTTAGTTATCATTGTCGTATTTATTTTGGTCGGGCAGTAAGGTCATGATCGGTGAGCACTAATTGGAAGATCCCTATGAGTGGGCGTCACCCATTACGGATGGGGGCGCTCGGGGGAGGTGGCCATTGGCCCCTCAACGGGGAGGCGGTCCCTTCTAAGGATGGGTCGCCGAAAGGAAAGGGAAGGCGGTCAAGGCCCCTTCATGGGTAGGAGGGGTTACAGCCCCCTCCTGGGGAATTTCCCGGGGCCAGTACGTCTGCGACGGCAGATGTGGTAAGTTGTGTGGGGTTTGGGGGGGGTCTACGCTACCTTCTAGATACCTCACACGAGTCCTCGTACGACCTTTAAGTGGCGTCGAGTTTTATTGGGGCCCCCGTCAAGTCAAGGGAAATTGGTAGTTGCACTTGAGGTAAGCCTCCGTGCCGCCCCTCTCAAGTGAGGGGGATATGTCTGGGTTAGGGATCTTGACACCGGTTACGACCTTGCCGTTGGCCCTTAAACGTTAGGATGTACAATTTCAAAAGTTAAGTAAATGTTTGGTAGGATGTTAGTTCGGCTAGGAGAACCTTTGTACTAGAGGATATGTTAAGGTTAGCCAAACATCGCAATGTGGTAATGAAATTGTACATAATATGAAACTGTTTATTTTAATGTTTTAATTTTGTTTCATATTTTAATAAATACGGCCCGGGAGGGTCACTCCCTCCCGTCTCCAAAAACTTCAGAACTGTTTCCGGTTTCCCATCCTTGGGGATTGTGTTGAGAGGGGGTGGCGGGTATCTCAGCCATATAGAATTCCAGGCCAAGGGCTTGGGGAGAAGGTTAAAGCATTACCAGGATTGTTAGTACAAGTGTTGCCACGTTTACTGAGTACGAAAAAGGAAGATTGGGGTGCAATCTCAGCCTGTAAACAGAAACCCGATGAAGACACTAGTGATTTTTACACTCGATTTGAGAAATGTTTTGGTATTAATAGCGGCCTGAAACCAAGTAGCGAGTCATATCCACACCTTTTTGTAACAAAATTAGTTGAGAATTCACTGCCCCAGGTTAAGAACAGAGTACTGAAAGTCGAAAGCACTTGGCAAGCTAACACCCCTTCACAAATGTTACAAATGTTACAGTACCACCAGAATAGAATTAGAGAAGAACAAGAACATGAACAAAGACGTATGAAAGACACGAAAATGAAAATGTTAGTTGCCCAGTCAGTTCCTGCTGATGGTCACAAAAAGGGTGCGACCCAGCCTAGTAATTCGACGGCTCCTGTTAAAGGGACATGTAACTATTGTAAACAGCCAGGTCATTATGTAAACGATTGTGCAGTTCTGTAACACAATATCTCCACGGGTAAGACCAAGGAGAGACCGCGTGTACCTAGACAAGATCAGGCCCAGCAACAAGTACCACAGAATATACAACATATTCCGCCTATGCCAGCTTCATCACAAACTGTAGCAGTGCCACAGCAACAGCCTATTACGGCAACACAGAACACGACACAACAGATGTACCAGTATGCACAGAATGACTACCCTGATTATCAGCGATACACATGAAACAGCCTAGAGAGGGAGTTTGGCTTGCCCCTTATTGAAGTTCCTATAGATCAAGAGGGTCCTTACGTACACAGTCAAGTGTTAGGAAAAGACAGAAAGTTTTTAATTGACACAGGGGCAAGCAGGACCACACTCAGTCACAATGAGGTTCCAGGGGCACCCCTCTCAGGCTCACAGAATGTTTCCCTTGGATTTTCAGGAAAGCCTATTATTAATGAAGTATCACAGCCACTTCCACTTGCAGTTGGTCCTTTGACACGGACTACAGATTTATTGCTTATAAAAGCATGTCCAGAAAACGTATTAGGCATAAAGACACTGAAAGCTCTAGGAGCTATAATATGCTGTTCTCCGGAAGGAGTACGATTATTCTTGCGAGATTTTAAAGGCCATTATGTATTAAGAGACATGGATCCCCGGTTACAGAGTGTACCTGCACACTTGTGGGCGAAAGGCCCCACTGATGTAGGTTGTATGCACATTACACCATATCGAGTCACACTCAAAGCAGGAGTGGTATTACCACGAATTCGACAATACAAGTTACCTCCAGATGCTGTAGTGGCTTTACTGAGAATCATTGACGAGCTCATTGCACAAGGAGTGGTCGTGGAAACCGACTCCAATGTATGTAATTCTCCTATCATCCCAGTTCTTAAACGTACTGATCCAAATGCACCACCTGTTTATCGATTAGTTATTGATCTGCGCGAATTGAATAAATGCATTGTACCACAGTATCCTGTGGTTCCAGATATCTCTTCATTACTGACAGCTATTGATTCAGAAGCGACGTTCTTTACTGTAATTGACCTCAAGAACGCCTTCTTTAGCGTCCCAATTGATCCAGAAAGCCAATACTTGTTCGGATTCAGTTTAAATGGACGAAGTTTCAAATTTTCACGCGCACCTCAAGGATTCACAGAAAGCCCCAGCATCTATAGCCAAGCACTGAAAAGACAACTTGACAGTATCCATATGCCTGTTAACACCGCCCTACTCCAGTATGTCGATGATCTGCTGATCACCGCACAAAGCGAACCCGAATGTGAAAAAGCATCACTGACGGTTTTAAATTTCCTGGCTGACAAGGGGCACAAGGTTTCCCCTTCAAAGCTGCAATTCTGTGTTCAGCAAGTTGTGTACCTGGGTCACTTGCTGTCCAAAGTGGGGAGACAACTCACTCCAGATCGCATCCAGTTAATTGTAAACATGTCACCACCGAAAACACAAAAGGAGGTGCGGGCTTTCATAGGCCTCACCTCGTACTGCAGACAATGGATTCCCCAATATGCATTTCTAGCAAAGCCACTCATTCAGTTGACAACTCAGGAGGCAGCGACATCGACTGTCCTCCCTTGGACTCAGGAACATACACAAGCTTTTGAAGACTTAAAGAAAGCCTTATGTCAAGCACCAGTTTTAGCAACACCATGTTACAGTAAGCCCTTTACACTTTTTGTTACAGAACGTGAAGGTACTGCCTTGTCAGTCCTCACTCAGGAACAAGCAGGTTCACACAAACCGTGCGCTTACTTTTCTAGCACATTAGATCCAGTAGCCCAAGCTTTACCTGCATGTTTGAAATCAGTCGCAGCGACAGCTTTAGCAATCAGACAGAGCGATTCCATAGTATTAGGACATCAATTGACAGTACAAGTTCCACATTCCGTGGAAGTTCTTTTAAATCGTACACAGACCCAACACTTGACCATAGCAAGACTGACAGGTTATGAATTGACATTGTTTCAACCACACATAGAAATCAGACGCTGCAGCACATTGAATCCTGCCACACTTTTGCCATTAAGCGGTGTAGACCCACTGAAGCATGATTGTATCGAAGTCATCACTATTACGACGAAACCCAGACAAGACTTGACAGATGTCCCATTACCAGACCCAGACCTGACACTTTATGTGGATGGTTCATGTATGAGAACAGGTACAGGAGAATTAGTGGCAGCTTACGCAGTCACAACAGACACCGAAGTTATAGAAACAAATTGTATCAACACCCTGTCAGCTCAAGCAGCAGAGCTCATCGCTCTGACACAAGCCTGTAGTCAAGCCAAAAAAAAGAGAGTTAACATATACACTGATTCACGTTATGCATTCGGAGTCGTTCACGATTTCGGAGTCCTTTGGCGAGAGAGAGGTTACTTAACTTCTCACGGTGCCAACATTCAACACGGTCCCCTCATTCAAGCCTTGTTAGATGCAATACATCTACCTACTGCGATATCTATTATGAAGTGTAAGGCACATACAAAGGTTACCAATACGATCTCCCAGGGTAACGACCTGGCAGACCGAACAGCTAAGCAAACTGCCCAGAATCGAATGCATGCAACTGACTTGACAAAGACAATAGTTCCGACGCAATCACACTGCATGACAGTCAAGGATCCTGCACATGATGTAATTGACATACAGACACATGCCACACCAGATGAAATAAAGAAGTGGACTGAATTAGGAGGGATCCAAACAGATCAGGGATGGATGACGAAGGGAAAATCTACATGGTTTCTCCCCGATTCTATGGTTCAAGTCATCATTAACACTATACATAGCCCAGCACACCTAGGAGAAAAGGCAATGCTAGATAGCATTCAACACATATGGTACAATAAGAACTTACGAGCAGCAGCGAAACAAAAAGTGCGTACTTGCATGATTTGTTGTCAGTTCAATCCAGGTAAAAGCATTCCTGTAGAGAAAGGTGGATTTCAGCCTCCCGATCACCCTTTTGAAGTCCTCCAGATGGATTATATCCAGATGGAACGTTGTCGAGGATTCAAGTATGTCCTCGTAGTCGTATGTGCACTTTCCCGATGGACAGAAGCATATCCAGTCCCGGATTACACTGCTCCGACCACAGCCAAGCAGCTGGTTCGCGAGTTCTTCCCACGGTATGGTTTGCCCCGTATCGTGTACTCAGATAACGGTCAGCCATTCTCATCCGAGCTTGTGAAACACATAACACTCCTGTTAGGGTATCAGTGGAAGTTCCACTGTGTCCGGCATCCCGAGGCAGCAGGTCTCGTGGAGCGCCATAATCAGACTCTAAAGATCCGACTTTCAAAAATATGTAGAGAGAAAGGCGTTGACTGGATAGTAGCCTTGCCAGTTGCCCTTTTCTATATGAGGATGGTTGCGCACTCTCGAACTGGGCTATCCCCGTATGAAGTGGTCTTCGGTAGGCCACCAAATATGTGGGGGACGCCTATACCTCGTAAAATTACAGATGTTGATTGCGTTATGCTGACAGATTACCTTGCCTCCTTGATGTCTGCACTACAATCTTGTCGTTCACAGGTAGCTGCAGCCTTTCCCGACAACACCGAGGTGAAGCCCCATGAAGTGGTCCCTGGCGATTTTGTGTTCGTGCGGAATTTTGACCGGAGAAGTCCACTGAAGCCCCGCTGGCAAACCCCGAAGTTGGTTCTTCTGACGACAAGGACAGCTGTTAAATTGGAGGGCAGAAAAGGGTGGCTGCACTCGAGCCACATCAAAAAATTCCACGGACTTCCTTCGGACTTGGACTCTAAGCCCTGCCCTCCTCCACAAACTGACTCAAAACTCCCCCTGGTTGAGAAAACCGCCTCCGAAGAGTATAGACTAAAGTTACGGTCTAGCAAGTCAGACAGTTTAATTGTTTAAGTCCTCCCCTAGGTGAATCAGTTAAATTAGTTTCTGACATGTATCCCCTAGACCGAGATAGAGAGAGAGATAGACAGAGACAACTCAAGAAACGTGCATATTGTAAAACACTTCATAGTCACTGTATAGTGACATTATTAATTATGTTTTTTCTAAGCCTTCTTATTATTGCTGCAAGTATATTATTACACATGTACTACCCTATTTTCAAGCGTGCACAATCTGCTTACAATGTCACTGCCGAACATTCTTTTAGCGAATTACCTCCCCATGAATTGTCTTACAGACTTGCGCTGCGCAACAACACATTCATTAGTATGTTACATCACTCCCATCAGACTAACAATGCTACAAACTGCTGGATATGTGGCCGACTCCCTCCCTACCAGAAATACAAGGGAGTTCTGCCCCTCTTTCCGTACCCGTTCACTCACAATGGCTCCTGTGGGGCATGGTTTAGATTGATTAATTCCTTAGATTCTGACATTGCTGTTTACGATGGGAATTGGGTTTGGGGAAACCTGAACTCAGTTCTACTTAAAGTCTGTTACCCTGACAAGAAGGGACTTCCCACTAGAACAGGAACTGATCTAGAAAATGAAGTATATGGATTAGGTAATTACACAATTAACCTCATGATTCTTACTGTTGAGTCCGAAGCCGCACCAGTATTACCTGCTATGTCAGTGTTACCAGTCAAAGGTGAATTATGTATCAGAAAGAATGGTTCCATACACTTAGGTCATAGTAAATGTACTACTGTGATCGAATTCAGTGATCAAGGCAAATCCACGTTTAGAGCTACACGTCATTCCTACTTTGTCTGTGGCCATATCGCATACATACGTTTGCCTCCAGATTGGGATGGTACCTGTTACATTGCATTCCTTCTGCCACCTGTCTTCCTAGCTCCTCCTGATTATCACAGAAATACCAATCTAGTAAACAATAGACTCCGAAGAGATCTCCCGATTGTCGACTACACTGAAACGGCATGGGAGCAATATACAGACTTCAATAAAGGTTTCTTCCCCTACTTAGGTGCTGTTTTCAATAGTAAACTGATACGCAAATTAACTAGAACCCTCGAAGCAGTAGTGAATGAAACTACCTCCGCTCTAGCCAACATAACAGAAGAACAGTCCGCCATGCGGGTTGTTGTTCTTCAAAATCGTCTCGTCATTGACGTCATCCTAGCTGATAGGGGTGGAGCTTGTAAGGTCATCGGGTCAAGTTGCTGTGTTTTCATTCCAGAAAACGCGCCAACGGTATATAAAGCTATAACACGTCTCCATAAAATTGCAAGTCTGATACATCAGAATCCAGGCACCTGGACTTGGTCCGGTTGGTTCTGGACAACGTTGACCGCGTGGGGATGGAAGATCCTATCCTTCCTAGGCATTGGCCTTCTCATAGTATTCAGTTGCTGCCTATGTTTACAATGTGGACCGGCGATTTGCGGCCTGTGCGCCACATCATGTATTCCGCATTCAAATTCCCATTCAAACCGTCAAAAGAAGAAAGAAGAGCAAATGATGTTACATGAACAGATTGATCGATTCATGCAGATCGATATATCATGAAGGGTCCGTAGGGGACAAGGAGGGAATGAGGTAATATAAATTTTGTGATCAATTGTGTCCCCTATCTTAGACCCCAACGACTCCGTGTACCCGCTACAAGTACATGTATGTTCCCTCCCCTTCAAGCTATGAAGACGCAAATACATTTGCGTCCAACGTTAACATGTCCTCTTTCAGATCCACCATGAATGGGTCAAATAGTCCGTTCCTAAATATGCCATGCCAACGTCTTTATGTAGTGTACTTTACACGTTTTTCAGCTCTGGCGAAGTAGGCCCTGAATTCTGCCATCGAGCCTTTTCCTGCCTTCTGACTCTGAATCTCAAACCTGGGCTTGCATCTGTACCCGTGACCTCTGCCTCACTCCCTGTGCGGCTAACGGTACTTGGCTCAGCCTGTTGCCTGCCAAGACTGTATTCAACCTTCGAATTATCTGCTCCACTCCTCGAAAATACATTCCTGTCTAGTAGTTTCATGTCAACATCCTTCCAGCTGCAGAGCAAAGGGCTTGGCCTCACTGTCTCTATGCAAGTAATTCATGGCTCTGTTTCCATGGTAGGCCCATGCCCTCCCTCGCACCCCTCGCATCTCATGCAGACACGTAGACGCTTATACACGCACTCACAGTCAGTATAGAATAGCCTTTTGTCCAAGAGACCTTTTCCTTCCAGATAATACAGTTCCTTAAACATGAGATATTAGATACGATTTGGGATTAGGTTGATCTGACATCCAGACATCTGTCTCCACATGTAGGGCTAAATGTCAAGTCCCCCTTCACCCCTCAAGTTACACGTACATTACACGTCATACTGCTGCGCGCGCATCTCTGCCATGTGTTTTTGCTGACCCTGTCGGATTCACTCATGGACCCGCCTACTTGTGACATCATGTTAAATGACGTTCTTGTTAACGCCTTCATGCACGCCTATTGTAACGCCTTTTTGTATTACGTACATGCTTTCTTATCTCTCCTCTCAGCTGTTACGCCTCCTGCATATGCCTTTACTGTAATGCCCTGACTATATATATGAATGCCTGTCAATAATGTATTGTCGCATACTTGCATACTCGCATATTACCATTGACTCTGTCAGTCTGTCCCTTCCCGAACCTGCGTAGTGACGGAACGGTATGCCACCTTGGCTCGAGCCAATATGCTAATCACCCAATTCCTTTTATAGGAATAAAACCCTTTTTGAGAAACCTCAAATATCACGGATTTTGCCTCTTATTTATTATGAGTTATTCTTATTGACTTTACCGCATAGAAATTCAGTACCAGGTAATTAATTTTACCACACTCGGACCGCCTCATAGACAACCCCAGCATATGGTTTTTGCCTGAAAGCGACCCAGATCTGACGGGGGAACTCAGACACTGACCTGATGTTCCATGACCCTGCAGGGGAAAGGACTGGAGGCAAGCGAAAGGGGACCCAAGGCAGACCGTTTTATTCACAAAAGGAAAATACGAAGGTAACATCCCTCACCTCGGAAATGGCACACACAGTATGAAAACATCTGAAAGCCCCACAGAAGACAATTTCGAACTAGATGGCTTCTGGGAGTGGTAGTCTCCTATACTAGATCATGTGACAGAGACTGTATTTTAAAAGGGGCCAGCTGTACTCCATCGACATAGGAGGAGCCAATGACGTTAAAATCAAGGTGTTTCCCTTTTTTCAAGTTGGTAATGGAATCTGAGAAAGACTTTTGTCGAAAAGCATTATGCCACAATTTTAAGCAATAAACGAGCCTTCTGCCTTGATCCCCGTTGTGTCCTTTGTGGTGTCTCGAAAGGAGTTGCCGTTGTGGAGTATATATATATATATATTACCTACTGGCGGTCGCCAGTAGGTATATATAGTTAGGATTTTTTCCCTATGGGATTTCTGAAAATTCTATGTCTAATAATTTTGGCGTTTGTGGATGGAAGTGGCTGAAATTTTCAGGAAAATGGCACATTTTGTTTCTGAGCAGCCCCTGAAAATTTGGGGGGTGTTTCCATAGGGCGGTTGGCCTCACTTTTAGCCCGAACGGCTGAATGGATTTGCACGAAACTTGGCAAAATTGTAGGGACTGTTAGCCCGATGTGCCTTTGCTAGGTCTCAATATATGTGCTCCAGTGGATTTTGAGAAATTAACGTTCAAAATTAGATATATATCTGTAACAGCGCTCCGGGTAGCGATCCGGTTCGCGTACTTTTCGTGTAACGGAACTTTGCGATGCGAAGCGGATTGGCTTTCCGGTGTCTGTCAACATTCTAAACAGTCCGGAGCGGCCGCCATCTTGTCTCTCGGTAGGATCGAGAGACAAGAGGAGGCCAAAACAAAGGGGGAAATTACCATAAGGGGGCATAGTAGATCCTCGTTGACCCCCTAGGTTTTATGTGGAGGTTTTAAAAGGTCCCAGCAGGGCAAAAAAAAATTTTGCGTGGTGAGCGCCTAGTACGCGAACCGGAAAGCGTTCTGGGCAGCGTACTTTAAGGATAAAAGAATGATAGACTTTTCTAATACTGTATGTTAATTGTTTGTTGTTTTTGTTGATTTTTTTTGTTTTCTTTATTTTTAAAGTATTTTTTTTTATTTTGATTGTGTTTCATAATTCATTAAACTTTCTAACATTTCATTGTCAGAAATTTCAAAATTGTCATTGAATATATTTTGTATTCTATGAGGGTGTAACATGTCCTCATTTTTAAGCAGGTTATCCACTGCTTCAACACATTGTAGTAGTTCCTGGTCTCTACTTTGATCCATAAATTCATCAATCTTTCCTTGGCTGCTCTCTTCCAGTACAATTTTAAATTGAACTTGCTGCTCGCCTTCCATTTTGCCTGAAATTTGGATTAAAAAAATATATATTAGTAGAGATAGGGCACTGTTGGGATTAATTTTAGATAGGCAGTTTTTATCAGTGAATTTATCTTTTGGCAGTGTATAGTATCAGAGTGGAAATAGGACTATAAAAAAGTGTATGTGATTTAACCAAGACAAGCCTAACTCCATTCATAACTATAACAGAGAAGTCTATCTAAATCCATAACTACTACAGAGGGATAGTATATATCTATCAGAAAAAGTCTACCATATTAAGTTATAGTGCACAATATACTTCAGTTTTAAAAATAACAACTTACCTTCACAAACAAGTTGAAATGTTTAGTAGCTATTCAAATGTAATGTACAACAAGAAGTAGCAGTCAAAATGGCTGTGTTTTCTTCTCTTCCTTTATATATATTCAGGTATATAACCAATCAAATGTCAGGTAATATAAGTAGAAAATGAAAGTAACATTTTCATTGGTTGTCAATTCCAATACTTCAGATGTGTTTTGTGAAGTAATTTACCTCACGGTATTTAAAGAGGTCTACAGGCTTAATGGCTAAATGGAATTTCAATCAAATTTGTGAAAATGAAAGGGATTGTTATGTAGTATGAGCTAATCTATATTTGGTGAGAGTGTCTCCAGTCGTTTTTCTGTGAATTACTTTCCCACCTTTTTTTTGGACCGCTTCCCGGGAAGCGGTCCGGTCCGCGAACTAGGAGCCATTGACTCTGTCCAGTCTGTCCCTTCCCGAACCTGCGTGGTGACGGAATGGTATGCCACCTTGGCTCGAGCCAATATGCTAATCACCCAATTCCTTTTATAGGAATAAAACCCTTTTTGAGAAACCTCAAATATCACGGATTTTGCCTCTTATTTATTATGAGTTATTCTTATTGACTTTACCGCATAGAAATTCAAGGAGGGAATGAGGTAATATAAATTTTGTGATCAATTGTGTCCCCTATCTTAGACCCCAACGACTCCGTGTACCCGCTACAAGTACATGTATGTTCCCTCCCCTTCAAGCTATGAAGACGCAAATACATTTGCGTCCAACATTAACATGTCCTCTTTCAGATCCACCATGAATGGGTCAAATAGTCCGTTCCTAAATATGCCATGCCAACGTCTTTATGTAGTGTACTTTACACGTTTTTCAGCTCTGGCGAAGTAGGCCCTGAATTCTGCCATCGAGCCTTTTCCTGCCTTCTGACTCTGAATCTCAAACCTGGGCTTGCATCTGTACCCGTGACCTCTGCCTCACTCCCTGTGCGGCTAACGGTACTTGGCTCAGCCTGTTGCCTGCCAAGACTGTATTCAACCTTCGAATTATCTGCTCCACTCCTCGAAAATACATTCCTGTCTAGTAGTTTCATGTCAACATCCTTCCAGCTGCAGAGCAAAGGGCTTGGCCTCACTGTCTCTATGCAAGTAATTCATGGCTCTGTTTCCATGGTAGGCCCATGCCCTCCCTCGCACCCCTCGCATCTCATGCAGACACGTAGACGCTTATACACGCACTCACAGTCAGTATAGAATAGCCTTTTGTCCAAGAGACCTTTTCCTTCCAGATAATACAGTTCCTTAAACATGAGATATTAGATACGATTTGGGATTAGGTTGATCTGACATCCAGACATCTGTCTCCACATGTAGGGCTAAATGTCAAGTCCCCCTTCACCCCTCAAGTTACACGTACATTACACGTCATACTGCTGCGCGCGCATCTCTGCCATGTGTTTTTGCTGACCCTGTCGGATTCACTCATGGACCCGCCTACTTGTGACATCATGTTAAATGACGTTCTTGTTAACGCCTTCATGCACGCCTATTGTAACGCCTTTTTGTATTACGTACATGCTTTCTTATCTCTCCTCTCAGCTGTTACGCCTCCTGCATATGCCTTTACTGTAATGCATTGACTATATATATGAATGCCTGTCAATAATGTATTGTCGCATACTTGCATACTCGCATATTACCATTGACTCTGTCAGTCTGTCCCTTCCCGAACCTGCGTGGTGACGGAACGGTATGCCACCTTGGCTCGAGCCAATATGCTAATCACCCAATTCCTTTTATAGGAATAAAACCCTTTTTGAGAAACCTCAAATATCACGGATTTTGCCTCTTATTTATTATGAGTTATTCTTATTGACTTTACCGCATAGAAATTCAGTACCAGGTAATTAATTTTACCACACTCGGACCGCCTCATAGACAACCCCAGCATATGGTTTTTGCCTGAAAACGACCCAGATCTGACGGGGGAACTCAGACACTGACCTGATGTTCCATGACCCTGCAGGGGAAAGGACTGGAGGCAAGCGAAAGGGGACCCAAGGCAGACCGTTTTATTCACAAAAGGAAAATACGAAGGTAACATCCCTCACCTCGGAAATGGCACACACAGTATGAAAACATCTGAAAGCCCCACAGAAGACAATTTCGAACTAGATGGCTTCTGGGAGTGGTAGTCTCCTATACTAGATCATGTGACAGAGACTGTATTTTAAAAGGGGCCAGCTGTACTCCATCGACATAGGAGGAGCCAATGACGTTAAAATCAAGGTGTTTCCCTTTTTTCAAGTTGGTAATGGAATCTGAGAAAGACTTTTGTCGAAAAGCATTATGCCACAATTTTAAGCAATAAACGAGCCTTCTGCCTTGATCCCCGTTGTGTCCTTTGAGGTGTCTCGAAAGGAGTTGCCGTTGTGGAGTATATATATATATATATTACCTACTGGCGGTCGCCAGTAGGTATATATAGTTAGGATTTTTTCCCTATGGGATTTCTGAAAATTCTATGTCTAATAATTTTGGCGTTTGTGGATGGAAGTGGCTGAAATTTTCAGGAAAATGGCACATTTTGTTTCTGAGCAGCCCCTGAAAATTTGGGGGGTGTTTCCATAGGGCGGTTGGCCTCACTTTTAGCCCGAACGGCTGAATGGATTTGCACGAAACTTGGCAAAATTGTAGGGACTGTTAGCCCGATGTGCCTTTGCTAGGTCTCAATATATGTGCTCCAGTGGATTTTGAGAAATTAACGTTCAAAATTAGATATATATCTGTAACAGCGCTCCGGGTAGCGATCCGGTTCGCGTACTTTTCGTGTAACGGAACTTTGCGATGCGAAGCGGATTGGCTTTTCGGTGTCTGTCAACATTCTAAACAGTCCGGAGCGGCCGCCATCTTGTCTCTCGGTAGGATCGAGAGACAAGAGGAGGCCAAAACAAAGGGGGAAATTACCATAAGGGGGCATAGTAGATCCTCGTTGACCCCCTAGGTTTTATGTGGAGGTTTTAAAAGGTCCCAGCAGGGCAAAAAAAATAAAAAAAAAAATTTTTTGCGTGGTGAGCGCCTAGTACGCGAACCGGAAAGCGTTCTGGGCAGCGTACTTTAAGGATAAAAGAATGATAGACTTTTCTAATACTGTATGTTAATTGTTTGTTGTTTTTGTTGATTTTTTTTGTTTTCTTTATTTTTAAAGTATTTTTTTTTATTTTGATTGTGTTTCATAATTCATTAAACTTTCTAACATTTCATTGTCAGAAATTTCAAAATTGTCATTGAATATATTTTGTATTCTATGAGGGTGTAACATGTCCTCATTTTTAAGCAGGTTATCCACTGCTTCAACACATTGTAGTAGTTCCTGGTCTCTACTTTGATCCATAAATTCATCAATCTTTCCTTGGCTGCTCTCTTCCAGTACAATTTTAAATTGAACTTGCTGCTCGCCTTCCATTTTGCCTGAAATTTGGATTAAAAAAATATATATTAGTAGAGATAGGGCACTGTTGGGATTAATTTTAGATAGGCAGTTTTTATCAGTGAATTTATCTTTTGGCAGTGTATAGTATCAGAGTGGAAATAGGACTATAAAAAAGTGTATGTGATTTAACCAAGACAAGCCTAACTCCATTCATAACTATAACAGAGAAGTCTATCTAAATCCATAACTACTACAGAGGGATAGTATATATCTATCAGAAAAAGTCTACCATATTAAGTTATAGTGCACAATATACTTCAGTTTTAAAAATAACAACTTACCTTCACAAACAAGTTGAAATGTTTAGTAGCTATTCAAATGTAATGTACAACAAGAAGTAGCAGTCAAAATGGCTGTGTTTTCTTCTCTTCCTTTATATATATTCAGGTATATAACCAATCAAATGTCAGGTAATATAAGTAGAAAATGAAAGTAACATTTTCATTGGTTGTCAATTCCAATACTTCAGATGTGTTTTGTGAAGTAATTTACCTCACGGTATTTAAAGAGGTCTACAGGCTTAATGGCTAAATGGAATTTCAATCAAATTTGTGAAAATGAAAGGGATTGTTATGTAGTATGAGCTAATCTATATTTGGTGAGAGTGTCTCCAGTCGTTTTTCTGTGAATTACTTTCCCACCTTTTTTTTGGACCGCTTCCCGGGAAGCGGTCCGGTCCGCGAACTAGGAGCGTAACGGGAGTCCACCATTTTGTGTTTCGGTCGAATTAAGATATAAAATGGAGGGCAAATAATGTTCAGAATGGGTAGAAGGGGGCACGGTACAAGTATTTTGACCCCCTAGGTTTTCTGAGGGTGGCCGAGGAGGACCATATGTGCGGGGAAAAAACATTTTTTTTTTAAATTTTGCGCGGTTAGCTTCCAGTTCGCGTACCGGGTAGCGTAGTTTGTTGAAAATTACAGAAAAAAGTTAGAGAAAAATAATAATTGTGAGTGATCAGATGTAGGGTAGCTCTGAGAAGAGCTTTTGGGTTTATGGTACATTTTGGTACTTATAAGTAGGTACCAATGCACAGTCTTAAATTCATAATGAAAATTCTGTTGCCCTCATCTGAGAAGTGAACTCCATCTCCTCTGTAGATATCTTGCATGTAGTAACGCAAGTTATTGTTGTACAAGGAGCCCATTCCATGGTCTCTCATGTAAGCTGAAACAGATTTGTTTACATGCTTCCTCGCTTTCTCAATTTGTGGACAAAATTGGTTGGACCACCTCCATTTCTGTCTTTGGCATATATTGGAATATACCAAGGCAGTTTGAGGAAAAAGTGATATTAATTGCTCAAAGGTGTCCTTAAAAAGCATTTCCAGACATACCCCAGTCAAAGTGCCTAAATCATTACCTCCACAGTGCACTATTAACAGGTCAGGTTTTGGCAAATGCATAAAGGTTTTCACCAATGGTATCAATTGGTGACATTTTAATCCTCTTTGGCCCAACCACTTAATTTCCACATCTTGTAAATTGAGGTTAGGTAAATTTCTGTTCTCAGCATACCTTTGAGCCCAGTAGATGTAACTATGTCCAACAATCCAGACATTAAACATGGTGAGAGAAGGTTGGGCTGCAGTCAGATGAAGTGTGGTAATGAAAGGGCAGTTGAAACAGTAGGAGTTTGTAAAGAAAAAAAACTGTGGATTTCCAGTCCTAATGATTCATTAGCAGTGATTGGTGTATTTTCATTTCTGAAAACAGAAAGTTAGGGTGCATGGATGTGTTCTTTGAAAGATGTAATTTGAATGGTCAAGGAAGAAACATTTAATGAAAGATTGCACTGGATACGCAGGTGCACTGAGAGTTCAGAGTTCAATTGAAACATTGTTGTGTGAATTTGCAAACATGAGAGGTCTTTCAGGAGGTGGTTGCTAAGCAAAAGAGGCAGAGAGGGCAGATGGGGGAAGGGTTTTGATTTGAAAAAAGTGAGGGAAGAGTTATGATTGGCTAATATGAGAGATATGTGTAATGAATATCTGTATTTCTGTGCTTTCAATAGCTGCAGCCTCTGGAGTGCATCCTCTTTGTTCTGCTGAAGACAATTTGGTGTATTTTTGAGAATGTTTTGAAACTCAAAAAGTATTTGCTAAGGTGAGAAAAGATTTATTTAATTTAGATAGAGAATAGTATGATTTAAGGAGAAAATGATGAAGAAAGCTGTGTTTTTAAAATGTGGCTTTGTCTCAAGTGATATACAAATAGATTTTGTTTCTTTGAGAAATTGTAATTGCATATTCGGTTTAGCATTCTGGCATGCAGTAACACAAGTTATTGTTGTACATGGAGCCCATTCCATGGTCTCTCATGTAAGCTGAAACAGATATGTTGTTTTTAAAAACGATTTTTGAAAACAATTATGTTGGACCCGGGCCTTTATGGCTGGTTCACCCCTGAACTTTTTGCTTTCGATGGCGACCTGGTGTTCATGATTTCTGGCTTGGCGCACTTTTTCCCTGGGTCCCAGAGTGAAAGTGTGTGCGTGTAGTATGGCTGGCCTGCCCTCCCATAGGAATGCATGGGGAATGTGTGTGTCCCTGGTAGTTCCTGATGCGTGGGGAGTGCAGGCTCGAATTTAGTATGTATAAACTCGTGAGAGTGAATGCTGCAAGATGGTGTATGCGGCATGTACGTGTCTAGAAGGGAAGTGCTACTTCTGGACATTGAGAGATGTGTGCAGTGAGGGTGCTGGAGCGTGATTGGCTGGAGCTGGCTGGCATGCCAGGCTCCAGGAAGTCTGGATGGGTCTGCCCGGTGGTGAGTTTAGCATGAGTGATGTGTGGGAGGAGTGTACCTGTGTCCTGGATGGGCTGGGTTTTCCCCACACAATGCTGGCTCCGCCCCCCTGTGGTGTGTCTAACGACCCTAGCATCCCCAGTGAATGAAATGGGTGGTTGGGCCATCAAGAGTGCTCCAGAACCAGCTGCGACTGGTTTCTCCCCCACCCTGCACCTACAGACAAAGGATTTCAGTGTATAAAAATGGGGCTGTGTCCCCACTGAAATTGTTCTCTTCTAGGATCTTGAGGGGGCTGCTGCTGCTGCTGCTGGGGCCAGGAGGAACCGCCACTTGGACTGCCTCCCTGCCTGGAGGGCCAGTGAGCTGGCCCCTGGCCCAGCCTTGCCCCCTGCCTACCTAAGGACTTTGCTGGGACTCTGCCCTGCTGAGGGCAGCTGGGAGCGCTGTGCTTGTGTTCCCAGCGCCTGGGAGCACGTTGGACTTTCCCTGGAGCGCCTGGAAGCGCTTTGTTTGCCTTTGGCGCTTGAGAGCGCTTTATTGTTGGTCCTAGCGCTGTGGAGCGCTGTTGTGCTCAGCCGGTGCCCACCCGGCATTTGCCCGTGTTGTCCTCGCTGAGGAGAAGCCGCGAAGGAAGCAGCCGCTGACGTCATCGCCCGGCCGCGCTGGGATTGGCCCAGCCGGCCAAGCCTTCCCCCGCGTCATCGAGGCAGCCGAAGGAGCATGAAGCATCTTGCAGCGTCTCACCGAGGCTCCCCGTGAGGAGAGAGGAGCCCCGCGCTGCTGCTGGGAGGCTCCCCGTGAGGAGAGAGGAGCCCCGCCCGCCACAGGAGAGCCGGTGAGTGCAGGAGGGCGCGGGCCTCCCGAGTAAAAGCAGAGCGGCCCCGGTTGTCAGCGGGCCGCTCCACCGACAGGAGCAGTGTCCTAGAGAGCCCGAGGCTCTTGGGGGCAATTCTTGATTCTGAGTCCCCCCGAGCGGGACTCCAACGAGTGGGCCATTCTTGTGTGGAGCCCTGAGAGGGCTCCGGGGGCATTTCCGTTTTCGAGTCTCCCGAGGAGAGACTCCAACGAACGCCCGCAGTGGGTAATTTAGAGCCCATGAGGGGCTCAGGCGCCACAGTGATCGTTGAAAGCCATGAGTGGCTCAGGCGCCCCATCTTGTCTTCAAACCCTGCGAGGTCCCAGGGCCCCGTTGTTATGTTTAGAGCCCCGTGAGGTTCTTGAGGGCCCAGTCAGTTGTCCTGAGCCCACGAGGCTCCAACGTTGGCATCCTTGGTATTTACAACTGTCCAGCACTTAGTGGACAGTTGCTACGTTTAGGCTGGGTGTACTTTTGGCTTATTACAGCCTGCCCTGACTTTGGGACACAGGGACTGCCACAGGTTGTGGCTCATGTGAAGTTTTGCGCAATTGCTTGTGCTCGCACCTCTGAATGTGTTCTGAAGCATCATGTGTCTTTCCTTGCATACACCGCTGAATGTAGGTTCTGCATCATGTGTTTTCTTGTGCTCGCACCTCTGAATGTGTTTGGATACATCATGTGTTTTCCTTCCCTACACCGCTGAATGTTAATGCATCATGTGTAATGTTCCTATGCTTATACCCCTAGATGTTGGTGATTCCTAGGTGGTTGCTTTTCTCCTAGTACAGGTGTTGATAGTGAGGTCTTTTGTTCCCTGCGCAATAGTTTCCTAAGGTGGTTAGGGTTGCGTAGGAGGTTCTTATGCTTTACCAGTAATTACTGGTTGTGTGCTAATTTGTGCTACATGTTCAATTTGGTTCTAAAAGTATCCTATGTGCTAATTACTATTCCTAAAAAGTGATGATTCCTGACAGTGGTCCAGGTGGCCCTGTCTTGTAAATATCCCCCCTGTAAATTCTGCCCGTGCCTGTTGGCACAGTGTAACAATATGTGTGTTTTATCTAATGTGTTTTTGACACAATACAAAGGCTATTTTTATATAACCTTGTGTGGAGTTTCCTTTGTGGTGGGCCTTGGGTGTTGTTGCTGGGTGCGCGCGCAGACACTTAACCTACATAGCCTCCAAGTTTAGCCTTGCTGCTCGCGCCACGTTACCTAGAGGGCGAGTAGGGGTTATCTTGGTGTGTGACTCCCTTGCCCTGACTTTAGAAATGGTGATCCCTGACTGACCTCGACGCAAGTCTTGGCCGGCCAGGGTCCCGTTTCTAACATTGGTGGCAGGCGGTGAGGATCCGGATTTGTGTTTGCGTTGTACTGCAGTGGCAACAGGCCACACTACAAAGCTCTGCATTTTAGATAATTACATGTTGGGGATTATTGTCCTTTGACGTTCTAGTATTTCTTTTTCCAAAGAGTGTCCAGTACATTTGTCCCCTGCCCTGCTCCCAGAGTTTGGTACCTGTGTCACGTGTGGTCAGGTTGAGAAATCAGGGGTGGTAAAAACTGCCTTACCGGTCCGAGGGGGGGTGTGTGTGGATGAATGGTGTGTTGCCTGGACAGATTAGTGTGAGTTCTCTTTAGGAGGGAGCTTGCTGAAATACTTTGAACCGTGTGCTCTTGCTTCAGCTCTGACAGTTAAGTCCCCTGTGTTGCACGTGTCCGTGAGCATCCTGTCAAGATGGAATCTCCTTTTAACCTCTGTGGTCTGTTTAAGTACAGTATGCATGAGTTGGTACGGTTATGTAAGGAGAGAGACATCCCAGTGAGTGAGTCAGACACCCAGTCCAAGCTTAGGGATAACATGATCCTGTGGCAGAAGAGTGACTGGGAGCGTGAGCACAGTGAGAGGGAGAGGGCCCGGACCGCACACCATGAGGGTGGTGGGTCTGAGGGGAGCCCTGAAGAGTCTGATGTGGAGAGTGAGTTTGACAGTGGATGGGCGCCAGCAGAGAGCGAGTACCCCCTAGATAGGGAGTCCCTTGCTGGGTCCAGTGTCAGATGTAGCACCCCATCCCTTTCCCTGTCCCCAGAGGAGTGGGTGGATAGGAGAGAAGAGAGGGAGCACCAGTTGGCCATGGAGAAACTCAGGTTAGAGCATGCCAGAGAGATGGCGCAGCTGGGTGTGAATGAGCGGACTGCAGAGGCTGAGAGGGCCTTGGCCAGGGAGAGGATAGCCCTAGAGGGTAGGTTATCCCCTGACCGCAGTCATAGTTTTCTGGATTCCCCAGGGAGGGTTGGATCCAGTGGTGGCAGCAAGAGAGAGTTTGGTGCGGGAAGTGCCATGCCCCGTTTCCAAAGAGTGGTACCTTGTTCCCGAGAGGACACATACAGGTTGAAGTTCAGGAGCAGTAGGAGACTGCCTCACCAGGATTGGGCGGATTATGTGGATGATTGTCATGATGCCCTGCTTGATTGGTTAGAGGTTCATGGGGAACCTGATTTTGATGGACTACTCAACCTTGTTATCAGAGAGCAGTTGCTCAATTGTTTTGTGCCAGAGTTGCGCAAACACCTGTCAAGAGGTGACTACGTGTGTCCTTGGGACATTGCAAAGGAAGCAGACCGCTGGGAAGGTGCCAGTGGTTCTGACACGTCATGGGTGAGTGAACCCGAGAGTAGTGGGTTAGGTATCTTCCAGACCAGTGTGGTGGAAGAGGCTCAGAGTAGCCCAGCTAGGTCCCAGTGTAGCGAGAGGGGTGAAGGGGCTCACGTCTTGTCTCCGTGGAGTAAGAGTGAGTGGGGGACTGAGTGTTCCCAGGTGCCCGAACCCCAGTCTCAGAACCTGGATGGTTTCTTGAGGGAACACCAGGTTAGGGATCTAGGCTGTCCTGTTAGACCCCTTGAGGGTGATCCCCTAGTGTCTAGAGAACCTGGAGTATCTTTAAATAGTGTTCCAGTGGTTCTAGTGTCCGGCAGTGCCACTCCCGTTGGGGGGGCACGGAAGTCCGAAGTGAGGAGTGATTGGGGGAGTTCCCCAGTGGGAGAACCAGTGGGTCAGGGACTACCCAGTTGGGCGAAGTTCCCGTTTAGTGACCATGGTGACACCACTTCTGTTCTGGGGGATCTGCCCGCACTGTCAGGTGGACAGGGGTCAGGAGATCTGCGCCAGACAGACAGTCACACAGCACATGAGTCATGTGTTAGCCTCAGGGGGATGGTGAGTGAGTCCCCAGAAGTCCTGAAGTGCCAGGCAATTATCCCACCTAGGGGTTTAGACCGAAGGTTGGGAGGCCAGGTTCAGGATCGGCCTGACCTGAAGGGTGGGACTTCTGTAACCAGAGTCCTAGCCAGTGCTTCTTCCAGGGGTACCTCTCCAGTTGGGAGGGTGCAGAACTCTGGAAGGGGGTGCAGAGGGTGGGAGAGCCCGCCTCTGACCCCGGCGCAACCTGAGGGGTTAAACCCTGGGTTGGAATGGCGTTCTAGGTGTACCCCTCGCAGGAGGTGGAGGAACCCTAGACGAAGAGGTAGGGGGAGGAGAGCCTTCCCTGAGACTCCTGGTCCGCCTGAGGTTGTAGACCCTAGGCTGGAGAACCAGTGGCAGTCTGGCCCTGTCTTACAGACAGGAAGAGTGGAGAGTGGCTACTATGTGCCAGGGGTTACTACCCCCCACTCGGTGAGTAGGCAGGAACCAGTGGCACCTGGGTGGTCTAGGGCCTGGTCCTGGCCGCGGACAGCTAGGGAGTACCAGTGGGGTAGCCCAGTTGTTCCAGATGGTGGTTTGAGAAGGAATCCCAGGGGTTCACAGTGGCGTGGAACAGGACGGTGTCCCGGCAGTGGCGGGCCCGTGTCCGTGTTCTTTCGCCCAAAGCAGGGAAGCCCATCACGGTGGTGATCGGTCTACCCTGCGTTTTGGCTGGAAGGGGGTTGTGTTGGACCCGGGCCTTTATGGCTGGTTCACCCCTGAACTTTTTGCTTTCGATGGCGACCTGGTGTTCATGATTTCTGGCTTGGTGCACTTTTTCCCTGGGTCCCAGAGTGAAAGTGTGTGCGTGTAGTATGGCTGGCCTGCCCTCCCATAGGAATGCATGGGGAATGTGTGTGTCCCTGGTAGTTCCTGATGCGTGGGGAGTGCAGGCTCGAATTTAGTATGTATAAACTCGTGAGAGTGAATGCTGCAAGATGGTGTATGCGGCATGTACGTGTCTAGAAGGGAAGTGCTACTTCTGGACATTGAGAGATGTGTGCAGTGAGGGTGCTGGAGCGTGATTGGCTGGAGCTGGCTGGTATGCCAGGCTCCAGGAAGTCTGGATGGGTCTGCCCGGTGGTGAGTGGGAGTTTAGCATGAGTGATGTGTGGGAGGAGTGTACCTGTGTCCTGGATGGGCTGGGTTTTCCCCACACAATGCTGGCTCCGCCACCCTGTGGTGTGTCTAACGACCCTAGCCTCCCCAGTGAATGAAATGGGTGGTTGGGCCATCAAGAGTGCTCCAGAACCAGCTGCGACTGGTTTCTCCCCCACCCTGCACCTACAGACAAAGGATTTCAGTGTATAAAAATGGGGCTGTGTCCCCACTGAAATTGTTCTCTTCTAGGATCTTGAGGGGGCTGCTGCTGCTGGGGCCAGGAGGAACCGCCACTTGGACTGCCTCCCTGCCTGGAGGGCCAGTGAGCTGGCCCCTGGCCCAGCCTTGCCCCCTGCCTACCTAAGGACTTTGCTGGGACTCTGCCCTGCTGAGGGCAGCTGGGAGCGCTGTGCTTGTGTTCCCAGCGCCTGGGAGCACGTTGGACTTTCCCTGGAGCACCTGGAAGCGCTTTGTTTGCCTTTGGCACTTGAGAGCGCTTTATTGTTGGTCCTAGCGCTGGGGAGCGCTGTTGTGCACAGCCGGTGCCCACCCGGCATTTGCCCGTATTGTCCTCGCTGAGGAGAAGCCGCGAAGGAAGCAGCCTCTGACGTCATCGCCCGGCCGCGCTGGGATTGGCCCAGCCGGCCGAGCCTTCCCCTGCGTCATCGAGGCAGCCGAAGGAGCAGGAAGCATCTTGCAGCATCTCACAGAGGCTCCCCGTGAGGAGAGAGGAGCCCCGCGCTGCTGCTGGGAGGCTCCCCGTGAGGAGAGAGGAGCCCCGCCCGCCACAGGAGAGCCGGTGAGTGCAGGAGGGCGCGGGCCTCCCGAGTAAAAGCAGAGCGGCCCCGGTTGTCAGCCGGCCGCTCCACCGACAGGAGCAGTGTCCTGGAGAGCCCGAGGCTCTTGGGGGAAATTCTTGATTCTGAGTCCCCCCGAGCGGGACTCCAACGAGTGGGCCATTCTTGTGTGGAGCCCTGAGAGGGCTCCGGGGGCATTTCCGTTTTCGAGTCTCCCGAGGAGAGACTCCAACGAACGCCCGCAGTGGGTAATTTAGAGCCCATGAGGGGCTCAGGCGCCACAGTGATCGTTGAAAGCCACGAGTGGCTCAGGCGCCCCATCTTGTCTTCAAACCCTGCGAGGTCCCAGGGCCCCGTTGTTATGTTTAGAGCCCCGTGAGGTTCTTGAGGGCCCAGTCAGTTGTCCTGAGCCCACGAGGCTCCAACGTTGGCATCCTTGGTATTTACAACTGTCCAGCACTTAGTGGACAGTTGCCACGTTTAGGCTGGGTGTACTTTTGGCTTATTACAGCCTGCCCTGACTTTGGGACACAGGGACTGCCACAGGTTGTGGCTCATGTGAAGTTTTGCGCAATTGCTTGTGCTCGCACCTCGGAATGTGTTCTGAAGCATCATGTGTCTTTCCTTGCATACACCGCTGAATGTAGGTTCTGCATCATGTGTTTTCTTGTGCTCGCACCTCTGAATGTGTTTGGATACATCATGTGTTTTCCTTCCCTACACCGCTGAATGTTAATGCATCATGTGTAATGTTCCTATGCTTATACCCCTAGATGTTGGTGATTCCTAGGTGGTTGCTTTTCTCCTAGTACAGGTGTTGCTAGTGAGGTCTTTTGTTCCCTGCGCAATAGTTTCCTAAGGTGGTTAGGGTTGCGTAGGAGGTTCTTATGCTTTACCAGTAATTACTGGTTGTGTGCTAATTTGTGCTACATGTTCAATTTGGTTCTAAAAGTATCCTATGTGCTAATTACTATTCCTAAAAAGTGAGGATTCCTGACAGTGGTCCAGGTGGCCCTGTCTTGTAAATATCCCCCCTGTAAATTCTGCCCGTGCCTGTTGGCACAGTGTAACAATATGTGTGTTTTATCTAATGTGTTTTTGACACAATACAAAGGCTATTTTTATATAACCTTGTGTGGAGTTTCCTTTGTGGTGGGCCTTGGGTGTTGTTGCTGGGTGCGCGCGCAGACACTTAACCTACATAGCCTCCAAGTTTAGCCTTGCTGCTCGCGCCACGTTACCTAGAGGGCGAGTAGGGGTTATCTTGGTGTGTGACTCCCTTGCCCTGACTTTAGAAATGGTGATCCCTGACTGACCTCAACGCAAGTCTTGGCCGGCCAGGGTCCCGTTTCCAACAAATTACATTTCTGGATATGTACTGCTAGAGCTTCATAGGTTGTTTGGGTCATATTTATAAGGCATTTGAGTGTCTATGATGTTATTTTTCCCTTTTTAAATGGAAAGCGTTCTTCATGGGGCAAGTTTCTTGTAAACACGCTCCCACCTGTGCTTGGCAAATTTAGATTTTGATTATGGGCGTTACATAGCCATGTTAATAATGTCCCAAAAATGGTGCAAGGGCATTCAAAAAAACGCTTTCATGTGTCTCAAGGACATTTTCAGTCATTTCCTCTTGAATGTAGGTATACAACTGATTTATATGCTGTGTTTAAAAACGATTTTTTGAAATCAATTACATTTCTGGATATGTACTGCTAGAGCTTCATAGGTTGTTTGGGTCATATTTATAAAGCATTTGAGTGTCTATGATGTTATTTTTCCCTTTTTAAATGGAAAGCGTTCTTCATGGGGCAAGTTTCTTGTAAATACGCTCCCACCTGTGCTTGGCAAATTTAGATTTTGATTATGGGAGTTACATAGTCATGTTAAAAATGTCCCAAAAATGGTGCCAGGGCATTCAAAAAAACACTTTCATGTGTCTCAAGGACATTTACAGTCATTTCCAACTGAATGTAGGTATACAATTGATTTATATGTTGTGTTTAAAAACGATTTTTGAAATCAATTACATTTCTGGATATGTACTGCTAGAGCTTCATAGGTTGTTTGGGCCATATTTATAAGGCATTTGAGTGTCTATGATGTTATTTTTCCCTTTTTAAATGGAAAGCGTTCTTCATGGGGCAAGTTTCTTGTAAATACGCTCCCACCTGTGCTTGGCAAATTTAGATTTTGATTATGGGCGTTACATAGCCATGTTAATAATGTCCCAAAAATGGTGCAAGGGCATTCAAAAAAACGCTTTCATGTGTCTCAAGGACATTTTCAGTCATTTCCTCTTGAATGTAGGTATACAATTGATTTATATGCTGTGTTTAAAAACGATTTTTTGAAATCAATTACATTTCTGGATATGTACTGCTAGAGCTTCATAGGTTGTTTGGGTCATATTTATAAGGCATTTGAGTGTCTATGATGTTATTTTTCCCTTTTTAAATGGAAAGCGTTCTTCATGGGGCAAGTTTCTTGTAAATACGCTCCCACCTGTGCTTGGCAAATTTAGATTTTGATTATCGGAGTAACATAGCCATGTTCAAAATGACCCAAAAATGGTGCAAGGGCAATCTAAAAAATGCTTTCATGTGCATTAAGGACATTTTAAGTCAATGAGGAAACACAGGTGATGTAATTCTGAAATGAGGAAAAGAAACTTCACATTTTTCAACTACATCACTAGTGTTTCCTAAGTTTATGAATGACATTGTGCAGATGAAGTTTAGGTGTGACCACAGATTCAAAAGAGGTCTGCCCTTTGTTCAAGAGTGAAGTGGACATGACTTACTTCATTGCTAGGCCTTCACATGTATTATCTCCTTTGTTTTCTTCAACAAGTGAAAATCTCATCTGCAACCATGTGTTGGCCTCACCTCAAACAAACAAAACAGGTGATGGACCGAATGTGGATCAATGACACACATTCACCCCAGTCCAAAGATCTGGGCCGAAACAAACCTCTAGATAGGCCACACCTTATCGTCAACCTGAATCAATCATTTAAAATGTTAGGGAGAGATTTATGATTGTTGTATGCCTGTTTTGTACCACTGTGTGTCATTTTTGTGACGCAGTGCTGGTGCAAAAGATTTGCTATGTTAAATAATAAGTAGGGTGTTAAGTTTTTGATGACTGTTATTCATTTACTGTTTGGTAATAGTGGTTAATAACATTTTTTATTATATTTTTCCACAGATTCAACTGCAGATCATTACAAAATTTAAAAAATGCCAACTAAGAATCGAATTAGAAAGGCTAGAAAACGTCAAAGACAGCAAGATCATCTATTATTGCAGCAGTCCTCTCCCCAAAATACTTGTGAACTCACCAAGAAAGCTCCGGGTAAGAGCACGAAATCATTCTTAAGAAATATTTGTAGTAAAAAAAGTATTTCTCCAAAAAATGTTTCAGTCCAGAAAAAGAAAAGCAATTTAAATGGAAAGGAAAGACCAATCAAAAATGTTACTGGTAGAGCAAGAGATAACTCTGTGCATGATAGTAGAAGGAAACAACAGTTTAGGGACATTCGAAAACGAATGTTCCGCAACAGGATAATAGTTAATTTATTAAAAAATATTAAGAAAGGCCAAAAGAAAGTGGCATTTTATAAGAAGAAGAAAAATTTAGAGAAAATTATTGATCATGCTTTTGAAATTAAGCAAAAGTTGTTTATTTTGGTAATAAATAGAATTAGGAAACTAAACAAGGTAATTTCTGATTTCAAATCAAATAGTAGATGGAAGAGAGTAGTAAATCGTAGTAACTTTTGTGAAGTTTTTTCCGGAGAATGGATGCATAGTTCAAGTTGTGAGGCATTTTTTAATGAGGAGAGTTATTTTCAGGATAATGATTTGGTGTTTGCAGTTGACACCAGTGGTCGAGCTTATGAAGTGAAGGATGGTTGTCCAGTTGAAAAAGAAAAACTTGTGACAACAGAGACAGACGAGGTGTTAGGTAATGAGGTTTTAGGAAGACGTCCTAAGGGTCCTGTGTACATTTGGAAGTGTAGTTCTATTTGCAGTGTGCGACAGGTTTCCATCAATTTGCTTTGTGATTTTATACGGACATTTAATAAGAAAAGTTTGAAGCAGAAAATGAAGTTGTTGCAAGATTTAGATCCTTGCAGAGTGAGACAAATGACAGGTTTGCGTGGTCATTCACTGGCTTGTCTTTCCAGGAGAGTATGCCAGAGTGTTTTTCATAATTTCAGGATGCTAGCAGTACATCATAATAAAGTGAGAAAATTAGTGAGAATGTTGTATTATGCTAAGAGTCCAGCAATTATGCTTAAACAATTATGTGCTGCTCTTTTGCATGGTTCTGAAATAGATGTCAAGAATATTTGTGAAGAAATTGAGTTTTGTTACTTTGGTAGTAAAGATGAGAATGTTCAAATTGAGCCAGAAGTAGAGGGTAATGTTGAAGATAATGTACAGGTTTCTAGTACAGATAAATTTCAGAAGGAAATTGCCACGTTTCAGATGAAATCAAGTGAGAGGCCTAATTTCACTTGTGTGTGTTGTCGACGCACTTATTATAAGAATCAGACTAAGTTAGTGGATTTATATGCAAAAAGTGAAAGGGAAAATAATAGTGAATGGAAGGATTTTGCCACATACTTGATGGTAGAAAATTATTTTGATTTGGGATCGGATCAACGTGTATGTACTTATTGTTGTAACAAATTAAACCAAAACCAGATGCCTGCTAGGGCGGTTCATAATAATCTGGAATTGGTTGAGGTTCCTTCTGAATTGAAGGATTTAAATACTTATGAATCTATTTTGATTCAAAGTATCCATCCCTTTCAGGCTATTGTAAGAATGGAGCCAAAGACAGGGAAGTTGCCTCCATCAGATTTACAGAGAGGATTAAAGGGAAGAGTTGTTTATTTGCCTCTAGATTTGAACAAAAACATTAACACAATTGGAGTAGAAAAAGTGGAAGAGGAACCTCTGGTTATCTTGGTTAATGGGGTTCCGACAAAGAATAAGAAAATATTGCAAGATTTAGTCAAAAAGGCAACATTGTATTTGAAGAAAAATAATAAGTACTATATAAATGTATATGTTGCAGAAGAGGAGGTAAGTGATGAAGAGGATAGCGATTTGTGTGCTGGCCAAATTGAGAAAGTAGAGGCCTCTAAAAGTGAAGAAATATATGAACATTATAGTGTTCATCCTTTGCATTCCAAGGAAGTCATGGGGAATGCAATTGAGTTGTTTCAAATGAAACAAGTCAAAGGGAGTCCCATTAGTGTTTGGGAGGAAAGTTTAGAAGCTCGGTGTTTCCCACAGCTATTTCCAACAGGTCAAGGAGGAAGATATGATGAGCGACCTCATCAAATTCCTGCGTCTGAATACTGGACTTTACGATTGTATGCAGAAGATCCTAGGTTTCGTCAATGCATTCCCTATTTGTTTCATCTCCTGTTTGAAAGCGATCTGTCTGGACTGTCATATGCAGTGAACCACATCTTAAAAAGTGGTATACAGATGCGAAACATCTCGGCAAGTGACTTTATGCATAAAGTCAATGTCCAAGACAGTATTTTGGATTCTCACCTAATTAATCTCATGGCGTGTCAGCGTGGTACTAATGAGTACTGGTACCGTCGTCATGGTGATTTAAAATGTATGCTGAGGAACTTAGGAACTCCAACATGGTTCCTTACTTTGAGCTGTGCCGAGTATGGCTGGGAAGACTTACTTGAATTTCTACGAGAGGCAAATGGAAATATTGAAAACATTGAATTCAAGACACCTGGAGAACTGTGTTCTTTGGATCCAGTGAATGTATGCAGGTACTTCAATCATAGATTTGAAGCTATGATGTCTTTCATCACAAATAAGAAGAATCCACCTCTTGGAGAGGTGTTGGATTTCTTCTGGAGAAAGGAGTACCAAGCAAGAGGTGCTCCTCATATACAGATGTTGTTGTGGATCAAGGATGCACCTAAATTTGGAACAGATCCGGATGACTTAGTGATGAATTTCATAGAACAGTATTCTACGTGTGCTGTTCCAAATGCAATGGAGAAGAAAAGCCTAAGAGAACAAGTTCTACGTTTCCAAAGCCATCGTTGTGGAAAGTACTGTCGTCGTAAATTCAGAAACAAGGACAAGTTCTACACCAAATGTCGTTTCAACTTTCCACGACCGGTGATTTCTAAAGGAAGAGTGAACAGTTTGATGTCTTCGCTGCGACATAATGTGACGAGGAAATCACCCAAAAATACATACAATTTGAAAAGGAACGAAGAGTCCAAGTACATCAACGACTACAACCCAGTGATTTTGTCCATGTGGAATGCTAACATGGATATACAGTTTGTGGCTGACAACTGTATGGCTGTGGCTCGGTATGTGACATCTTACATCACCAAAAAAGAAAAGACAGAATTGAAGGATATGTGGGAGGACATTTCCCATGAAAAGAGCCTCAGCAAGAAGTTGTACAGTTTCAGTCTGAAGATGTTGTCGCATCGAGAAATCGGAGCTTACGAATGTTCTGACCGGTTGTCTTCAGCAAGTCTCTATGCCAAATCCAGGAGTATCGTTTGGGCGAGTCTTGGTCTTGCTGCAACGCGAAATCGAGTTCTAAAACCTGTCCGGGAAATTGAGTATTTGGCAGAAAAGGAACCAAACAGTACCGACATTTTGAAGACCAACATGTTGGATACATATTATCCAAATCGAAGCAGTCACCTTGAGAATGTTTGTCTATATGAGGTTCTACAAAATTATATATTCAAGAGGAACATCAAAGAAGATATTGAGAAAGGAGTGTATGCTGTAATTGGAAGTGAGGGATGTCTGGTCAAGCAAAGAAAATGCCAATTAGTAAACCATCGAAAATTGAGTGGCGAATCTCCAGAAAAAAAGGAGTTTTTCTATTTAGCACTTTTGTAACTTTTCAAGCCTTGGCGTGCAGAAGAGGAACTGCTTGGAGATTTCCTCTGTTACGAAGACTCTTTCACTGCTGCTAAGGAGACCATAGAATGTCCTGCTTTTCCCAAATATCAAGAAATGTTGACTTTGGAAATTGAGCAGGAAGCAACGATTGCAGCCGAAATTGCCAGAGACAGTTCTCAGGACAGTCAGAGTTCTGTTTCATTGAGTCAGGATCCACTAGGAGGACCTATTATCGAAAATGAAGCTGCCACTGCTATGAATGAAGTGGAAAGAGCCATGGCACATGCTCAGGAGGATGCAGTTAACTTAGAAGACTTGGAAAAACAACTCAACGTTGAGCAGAGGAAAATATATGATGAAGTTACCAAGCAAATTGAGCATGGATTAAGTCATGAGAAGAAAGAGTGCTCATGTACATCGTTGAAGCCTGTCCGACTGTACGTGAGTGGAGAAGCGGGACTGGAAAAAGTTTCCTTATTAAAGCAATTTCTTGTTATTTGCAGGAAAGGACTGAGACATCGTTGTCTTGTGTTGTTACCGCTCCTACTGGACTGGCAGCACATAACATTAAAGGTATTACTTTGCATCGTCTACTGATGCTGCCAGTGGAGCATGACAACAAATTACAATACCACAAGTTATCTGGGGATGCTTGTTGTGAAGTTTCAAGAGTCTTGAGGAAAATGAAACTTCTTATCATTGACGAAGTAAGCATGGTTTCCAATGTCATGCTTGCCTTTGTGCATTTGAGAATGCAAGAAGTTCTTAAAACTGAGTATGATGTGTTATTTGGTGGCAAACACATCATTGTTTTCGGAGATCTTCTGCAGCTGACACCAGTAAAAGGACAACCTGTGTTCAAAATACTCACGCATGAAGATACCAGGAAGTGCCTAGGGAGCATTGGCAACGTCAATATATGGTTACATTTCAATTATGCTGAACTGCATGAAATTAGAATTGGAAAAGTGACCGAGCATGGGAAAGAAGCTTTAAATGCACGATTACTGTCAAATTTATATCCCGAACAAGACATTGTGCCTGAGAATATTTTTCAGAAAATTACTGAGAAGAAATCCGGAATATGTTTGATGCCAACTCTTGCAGAATGTGCCATCTTCAACAACAAAATGTTGAATTTAGAAAAGCAAGAGATTGTGAAACTTGAAGCTATTGACAGAATAGAGCATATGGGATCAACAATTATTTTGTCTGAGAATTTGAAATCAAAATTGGATTCATTAGAGAAGACATTATCTAAAACAGCGGGTTTTGAAAAGACTTTGAATGTGTGTTTAAATTGCCGAATCATTTTGAGAAGGAATTTACATGTTGAAAGAGGTCTGGTAAATGGATCAATGGGTAATGTTGTTGATTTTGAGAAATACCGAAATAGAGATGGAATTAAATTTTTAAAAATTAAATTTGATGGTATTGAGGAAGTACAGCTAATTGGTCGTTGTTCTGCTAGGTTTTTGCTTGTTAAAGACTTATATGTTCGCCGTAAACAGTTTCCTGTTTGCTTGGCATATGCGGTGACAATCCATAAATCGCAAGGTTTAAGTGTAGATAGTGCATTGGTGAATATTGGCAGTTCTGTGTTCAAGGAGGGTATGGCATATGTGGCATTGTCACGAGTTAGAACTTTATCGGGATTGTACTTGATTGACTGTGATGTCACAAACATTTGTGCGGATCTAGATTGTGTTAAGGAATACAATAGGTTAAGAAAAGAGTATGCGCCACATTTGCCTCAATATCCTTTGTTTGAGAAACGTGTGGTAGGCCGGAAACGAAGAAATATCAGTAATAGTAGGGAGGTTGTAGCAAAAAGCCCAAAAGTCGATGAACCGAAAATTGTAAGCAGAAAGAAAGTGGATTCTGTTGAAGATGTTGTCGGTTTTCAATTTGAAAACAGTTCTGGTGTCAACTGCTATGCAAATGTAGTGGTTAATGTTCTCTTTTCACTAGAGACTTTAAAAGAACAGATTGTGTTCAATTCAGAACAAAGTTTATGCTGTTTGTTGAATTCTGTGTTAGAGAAATGTAGCACTGATCGAACAAAAGTAGAAAGTGTGTCTGAAGTTCGTTATCTGTTAGATGAATGTTCAGGTCAAACAGACTTCTCTGAAAATAATCAGCAGGATTGTCAGGAGTTTTTAATGTATATGCTTGATGTATTGCAAGATGAGGGTGTAGATGTAGATCACCTGTTTGGGCTTTCTTATCAATGGCAGCATGACTGTGAGAACTGTATGGTATCAAGTACTACTAGTGTAGACTCAGAAAGATTTATATATTTAACTTTGCCAGACAGTAAATCAGTCTCCTTTAATAAGCTAGTAAATGCAGCTGATCACAACATGGAGTGTAACCAATGTAAATCTGAAATGATGTCAACATTATTTATACGAAGATAAGGCCAGTATGTCATTTTAATGATCCAACGATGTAGGCCTGATGGATCAAAATTGTCAACTTTAATAAAAAATGTTGTTGCTTCTCAGCTACCAATATCAGGAAGGACTTTTGTAACTGTAGCAATTATCTATCACGATGGTCCTTCAACAACATCAGGATATTACACAGCTTATTTAAAGTCTAGAAACGGCTGGTCATTCTGCAACGATTCTGTTGTAACTTTAAAAAAAAAATTGCCGTTTGACCTTAAAAATTCTTACCTGGTGTTTTTAAAACCAAAATTTTAAGGAAAGAATCTCGGGATTTCCTCTGAGGAATTGCAAAAGGTTCATTAAGTAGAGGGAATGTAAGTCTGCAATGCTGTCTAGATTATTGGTCCAAAACTTTTAATTATAATGTCAATTTAAAAATCCAAATATATAAACCTGATGCAAGTAAGTCTGCTTCATAGTAAGCAGTATCAGTGTCATAGGAAAAGGAGAACATGAGTGAGAAAGAAGGGTAAGATATTAGTAGTCCAGGATTGTGAAAGTAATCTTAAATGTTTTCTTTTTGAAAGTTGCGAAAATAGAAAATGACGGGATTTCATTATAAGAATTACAAGAGTTGAACAACGCTGCAACATGATTTGGCCAAGTGGAAACATGTGGTAGAATGTGAGAAGTCTTTTATTGTATGTAACATATTTTTCAAAACGATGGAGGTTTTCTTTCAGAAAGTGGCGGGCTGAAAATATTTATAGCACAACAGAGTGTACGCTGTTCATAGGACATCCTTCGACGTTATGGAAAGTACGTTAATTTTAAGGAGTTTTAAATTCAGATTTCTTAGGTTGTATGGGTTTTTTAAACACAATCATTTTGATTGTGTTTTTTTTTCCCCGCTGTTACATGATGAATACCTTCAAGTCACTGATTTAAGTGAAATTTGATACATTCTGAGAACAGCAAAAATAAACCATTTAACATGTATAATTAATGTTCTACTTTTTGTACTTATGATATACATTTAGAAATGTGAGGTAGATATGGAGAAACTGAGGCTTCTGTAAGTGTCAAAGTTAATGCTTACAGTGCTGCACTTCTGGGTACTGTTAAAAACTGAATAGGCCTCACCTTAAAGAAACCTCTTGAAAGGACACATCTTATTTGCATCCTGAAACAATCATTTAAAATGTTAGACACAATTTTATGATGGCTTTACATCTTTTTTGCGCTGCTATTGCATCACTATTGTGAGACATCAGCAGTGCAAAAGATGCACCATGTTCCAAAATAGGCCTCACTTCATCAGCATCAAGATACTGTTTGTTTAAAATATATATCTTTAGGATTGTGTAGGGGATGTAGAGCAGCAGTGGCTTCTGTAAATGTCAAAGTTGTTGAAAAACTGTTTCTTCTTCAACCTTTTCCCTTGTCTTTTCAAATTTTTAAATACATGTTTTAATATTTTTGAAATGTTTGTTCTCTCTTTTACAGATTGAAAGTATGAAAAAATATTTGAAAAAGTTAACAAGAATTATAAGGTAAATGTTTTCTACTCGTTTTACCCGCAATCCACTGCTGATGATGTCACTGACTATGTCATGAATGATGTAATAAGTGGACATGACTTACTTCATTGGTAGGCCTTCACATGTATTAATGCATACACTGCTGCACTTCTGCGTTCTGTTTCATATGCTGGACTACATCTGCACTATGAGATACCTAAGCAAAGGCAACACAGGTGATGTGATTGTGAAATGAGCAAAAGAAACTCCACGTTTTTCAATTACATTACTTGTGTTTTCTAAGTTTACGAATGACATTGTGCAGATGAAGTTTAGGTCTGTCTATGGACACAGAAGAGGTCTAGCCGTTGTTCGAGAGTGAAGTGGACATGTTTTACTTCAATGGTAGGCCTTCACATGTATTATCTCCTCTGTATTCTTCAACAAGCATAAATTTGATATGCAACCCTGAGTAGGCCTCACCTTAAACAAACTTTTGGAGAGGACACACCTTATCGTCATTCTGAATCAATCATTTAATCTATCACATTTAACATCTATTAGTTCTACTGCTTCATTTCTTTAATACTTACTTTCCTGCGTTTGCTACTTCCCTCATTCCTTTCTCTATTACTTAATTATTCTACTCCTTCCAGTATTTTTCTCAGTCCCTCTCTTCTCATACTTCTTCATTCTTATTCACTCATTCTGTCTCTATTAATGTTACTGTTTCTGAATGATCTCAAAATTTTTTTTAAAACAAGAACAGTAAGTATAAGGGTAGGAAACAGACAGTTATGTTACAAGAAAGAAAGCTATAGGAAGTAAACAAAAGATACTGTTACTCGCAATCCACTGCTGATGATGTCACTGACCATGTCAAGAATGATGTAATATGTGACATGATCAGAAGTGGATTGCGGGTAACAGTATCTTTTCTTTACTCCCTATAGCTGTCTTTCTTGTAACATAACTGTCTGTTTCCTTCCCTTATACTTACTGTTCTTTTTTAAAAAAAAAATGTTGGGGTCGCTCCCGGTTTGCGTACCGGAGTGCGAACTGGGAGCGAACTAAAAGAAATAGAGGTTGGCAGAGTTTCAAAAATTCTACCAATTTTTTTTATAATGGGGAGGTAGTTCTGAAAAGAACTTTTTTTTGGTTTTTGTTGTTTTAAATTTTTTTATTATTTTTCTGAACATTTTTTATATTTTTTTGTATTTTCTGAACATTTTGTAATTTTTTTGTTTTTTGGGGGGGAGGGGGGAAACAAAAATGATTCATTGAAAAGGGCTCAACAGGAGCAACGAAAAAAAGAAGAATTTATTTTTTGGGGCGTTTCGGGCAAACATGATTTTTGATAGCTTTCACTATAAGAGTAATGCTACTTTCTCTATAGCAAATTAATTGGTTACACCGCACGCACACTTGCTTTACTTCCCCAAAGTCCATTTGAATGTTCGGGACCACCTCCCTCGCCTCTGGTCCCGATACTTCTTGGACAACAGATCTTCTCGCCATTGCCGGGGGATTTTGCTGTTCATCACGAAGCTGGGCAGCACTATAATTGTTTGGGTGCCACCTACTCATATGCCTGTGCATCGTGTAATTTCCGAAGCTGTATTTCTTGTCAGTCCCCCTTGAAAGTCGATCGTCGCAAATACGGCAAAACACATATCTGGCATTGACTTTTTTTTGCCCTTCAGGAAATTTGAAAAATTGCCAGATGTAGTTTTCTTTTCTATTGTACCTCCTGGGCTCCTCTGGCAAAAACTCAGGCTCCTCCTCTTCTTGATCTTCCTCTTCTTCTATGATTACTTGAGCAGGTGGTCCTCTCTTCCCATGAGGAGGTGGAGGTGGTGGTGGGGGTACACTAGCTGAAGCAACTACTGAAGCCATTGCTCAACAATGAAAAAGGGTCTTTCTCTCACCAAGATGAAAGTCAGAGTGAGGAAAGAAGGAGGGGTCTTCATCATTTGGGAAAAGCAAAAGTTCTAAACTAATGAAAAGTGTTAATTTTAGATCACATGACCTAGTATTACATCATTAGGAAACCAAAAGTGAAATGAACCAATGAAAAGTGTTATTACCGAGTCACATGACCTGCTGTGTTTACGTTTCGCGCTTTGCTCCGCTTTCCGGTCCGCTTCCGGGTCCGCTAACTTGGCGCGTCCAATGACGTATTACGCGACAACGCAAAACGTCATGCTAACGTAACAGTTACGCTAAAGGAACGTTTACCGGTTCGCGGACCGAGCCGCGGCTTTAAATTGAGCTAACAGGAAGCTGACCGGTTCGCGGACTGGGAACGAAACATACATTTTTTTTTTAAAAATTGTATAAAAAACATGTAAAATATATTTTAAGATTTAAAGAAGAATACATTTTACAGCTACAGATATTAGCATTTAAAAAACCATTGAAATTCAATGAAAAAAACATAGGTTATAGACCATATATAGTTAGGAATTAGCATTTACAAAACCTTGAAAATTCACTGAAAAAAACATAGGTTATAGACCATATATAGTTGGAATTCGCATTTAAAAAACCTTATTTTACTCACACAAAACCATTGAAATTCCATATATAGTTAGTTGCACTAACTATATATTGCGCACCCGCAATCCACTGCTGATGATGTCACATATTACATCATTCATGACATGGTCAGTGACATCACTGATGACATCACTGATGACATCTCAAATGACATCACTGATGACATCACTGATGACATCTCATTTGACATTACTGATCACATCACTGATGATATCATTCATGTGATAATACAATGAACCTCTTCAGACTCTAATATAACCTTAGATACAATCAGTGTAAACAGACACTCACAGACTGCCACTCATCCATGGAGTTACTCACACACCTAGTCAGTCATGCAAAGAATCAATCACACCTCCATTTCCTCAACTATACAGTTATACAAACTTTACTTATTCAAACATATACTAACACATATTTACTCTCTTATACAATCCCTGATACAAGTTCACAATGATCCATACAGCCACTCACACATTCACTGGCTCTTATGCACAGTTACTTATATATGTCAACTCTCACATGTACTGTGTTTTACATATGTACTTACTTTGACATGTAGCACTGAGATATCCATTCACTCACCAATACACTCATGCACACAGTCAACCGCCCATACAGCTGTTTCCACATGCACTTTTGAAACCATACATCTAGTGAATCAACTGCTCACACATCTATGCACAGAGTCATACACCTCCCAGCCACCCACACACACACTCAGTCTCCCATACAAATACTTGGGCAACCAATCAATAACCCATATAGTTACTCATATAGCTACTTATCAACACATGCAACAGTTTACAGAACAACAGACATAATGATGCACAAATTAAGACAGTTTAGTCACTAACCCATGCACTCAGTGAGACACATTTAATCACTCACTCATACAGTCAGTCATACACCTACTAAATCCTTCATCCAGACACTTATACATCCACTCATTCTTCAATATGTAAGACATATTTTAACTTTACAGAAACATACAGTCACTGGATGTTGTCATCAGTGATGTCATCAGTGATGTCATTTGAGATGTCATCAGTGATGTCATCAGTGATGTCACTGACCATGTCATGAATGATGTAATATGTGACATCATCAGGACCTATTTTCCATAGGAAATCTGCAGCATTCTATTTGGAATAACTTTGGCGCCGGTTGACGAATCTTGCCAAAACTCGTGGGGCGCTCCGGTCCGCTCCTATCCTGAAAGTTTGGGGGTGATTCGTCAAGCGGGGGCCGATAAAAAAGGGGGGTCCCAAAACATGTTTTCCCCGTGCAATTTCCCATAGGAACCGTTCATCGCGGCTACAACCCGAACTGCTGAATGGAATTTCGCCAAATTTGGCAAATAGGTAGTCCTCAGTTCAGGCTGGTGCCTTGTCCTTATGTGGGGCAAATCTGTTCAGTAGTTCCTGAGAAAATGACATTTAAAAGTACATATATATCTATGGCCGCGCAGGATCTGCGCATCCTGAGCGCACCCTAAGCACACCGTCCTGATCACACGCTGAATGCTAATTGGCTGTCAAGTGGTTGTCAACATTCGAAACCAGGAAGTGATGGCAGCCATTTTGTGCCTCAGTAGACATGAGGGACTAGAAATAAGTGAATAAGTGTTTAAAATGTATTAAGGGGGCAGGTTAGAAATATTTTGACCCTCTAGACCTGCTTAGCGGGTCATACAAGGACCCCTAGGACCCAAAAATATATATATATTTTTAAATATGGCAAAGTACGAGCAGAGTGCCCGGATCCCGCCGTAAACAAAAAATAAATATAACGGAGCTTCTTTTATATTTAGCGCCCGGGGACAAATCCCGGGGGCACATTTAAACAACTGTATGGAGGGCCCAGAGGGGCCCCCCAGCCCCAGGTACCTCCACCCCTAGGGCTACAAAATAAATGTTTGGAGGGGTTCCAAGGCCCCCCTACAAAATTCATGGTTGGGGGGCTCAAGCCCCCAAGCCCTGGGGACCACCACCCCACGGGGCTTTGTGTATTGTTGGAGGGAGGCCTTGCGGCCCCCTCCAGGAGCCTTTTTGTGGCCCTGGGGACCCCCACCCCCCAGGATACTTTTGTTGGCTATGGGAGGGTAGGAGCCGAGGCTTTCACCCTCCCATAGCAAACTTGATTTGGATTTTGAAAGAGAGAGCAGGGAAACCTGCTCTCTCTTTCAAAATCCAAACCATATTGCTTTTCCACAATGTGAGCTGCATGTTAGCAGATCCTCATGTGGAAATGCAATTCCGGCTCCCGAAAGATGCGGGTAACCGGCGGGAACGTGGGGGCACTGGGGCTCCGCCCACGGTTCCCAACGTTTTATATAAACCCCCGGGGATAGGGTCCCTGGGGATAATAGAAATTAGTGAGAGGGGCTATTTTTTTTTTACAGTACAATTAGGAGTCGTGCACCCAGCGCGTTGCTCAGTGCAGCCCCCTGGTGTGCACGCGTTGGATGCACGACTCATAACCTGTAGGGTGCACGACTCCAACGCGTCTAGTGCACGACTTCTACACGTTCGGTGCACAACTCTGACGTGTTGGGTGCACGACTCCAAGCAAAAAAAATATATATTTTTGAGATATACATCAAGCTTTTGTGTTTAGTTCTTGGGTGGCTCTAAAAACAGCCCTTGTGTTTATTGAGAGATTTTGGTACCTACAAGTAAGTACCTAGTCAGAGTCTAAAGTTCAAGAGGAAGACTCTGGCACCCTCATCTGTAAAATGTACACCATCTCTCCTATAGATGCCATCCATATTGAAACGCAGATTGTTAGGGTAAATTAACCCCATTCTATAATCCCAGAGAAAAGCAGAAACAGATTTATTGGCATGTTTCCTAGCTTTCTCAATCTGTGGACAAAATTGATTGGACCAGTTCCATTTCTGCCTTTGGCATATGTTACAATAGACAAAGGCAGTTTGGGGGAAAAGTGACATTAATTCTATAAAGTTGTCCTTTAGAAGCATTTCCAGATCTACCCCAGTGAAAGTGCCTAGGTCATTGCCACCACAGTACACAATTATGAGGTCAGGGTGTTGGAGATGCAAAAAGGATTTACCCAATGGCAGCAATTGGAGCCACTTTAACCCTCTCTGTCCAATCCATTTAATGTCTACATTTGGTAAAGCTAGGTCTTTGTCTATGTTTCTGTTTTCTGCATACCTTTGGCTCCAGAAAATATAGCTGTGTCCCACAATCCACACTCTAAGCATCTTGAAGGGAGGTCAGGATGCACTCAGATTGTCTCTGTATGTGAAATGGCAGCTTGAAAAGTGAGACTTTTCTAAAATAGTGGATAAGATGCAGTTTTGAAAAAAGAAAAGAAATGATTGGCTGTATAATAACATTCTAGTCTGAAAAGTAGGGTGCATGTTTCTGTTTTTTAAAAGCATGTTTTTTATTAGTTTAGAAAAAGTATTTGAAAGGAACATTACATAGGATAAACCGGTATTTTGAAAAGTCAAGCACATTTGCCATTTGGATTAGCAACATTTTGTGCTGAACTTATGACCAATGAATTCAGTTAAGTGTTCCATGAACTGTTTCAATGGTAACAGGCAGTGAGCAGATTGGGGGTAGGGTTAAAATTGATGTCACTTGGAAAGGGCTGAAATGTGTAACCAATAGAAACGTGTGTTAGCTTTTGAAATAATCTGGGAAGCAATGTGATTTGATATTTTCATGAATATGTGTGCAGAATGAGAGGGAAAACATGCCATTTTTTTGGTTTTTCTAGGAGATGCATAGTACAGAGATTCTCTATAAGAAAATCTTGAGTGTGCCTGACATACTTCTTAATCTACAAATCAATTTGAAAGGTAACTTATTCTTTTGTGAGAGGTTGTATGTGGTGTGTTAGTTTTTAATAAGATTAATGTGTATCTCTTGGTAAAATCCAGGGAGTAGTCTAGCTTGTCTAGAATCACTTTGTGAGACTGTGTTCTAAAATATGTGGAATATGTGCATTTATGTCACATGTTCCAGAGTGCTAAATGTTTTTTGGTAAATTGCAAGGGATACTGTTATTTGTCACTGGGAGTCAGTGTACATTTGGGAACTGTTGTGAGAGAAGCCTGTGGGTGTTTTATGTGTTTGCAGATATATAACTGGTTAAAAATGTATTCTGTTGCCAAGTTTTGGTAGAATTTGAAAGCAGGTATTGTTTATGTATTTGCAAAATGAGTAAGGTTTCCATAGTACCCTGCATTTCTAAAATATGTGGAATGTGTGCAGTTATGTCACCTGTTCCAGACTACTAAATCTTTTTTGCTGAAGTGCGAGGGATGCTGTTATTTGTCTAGAATCACACTGTGAGTCAGTGTGCATTTGGGAAAATTGTGAGAGAATCATTTGGTTGCTTGATGTGTTGCAGACATATAAATGCTTAAAAACCTTTTTTGTTGTTAAGTTTTAGTAGAATTAGAAAATAGACATTGCTTATATATTTGGGAAACGATTTAGGCTTTAACACTAAAATGCAGTACTAAAATATGTGGAATGTGTGCAGTCACCTTAGTTTTTCTAGATCAGTTAATGCGTTTTGATAAAGTCCAAGGGATAGTCTTGATTGTCTAGAATCCCACTGTGAGTCTTTGTATGCTTGGAAACTGTTGTGAGAGAAGCCTGCTGGTGTTTCATGTGTTTGCAGATATATAACTGGTTAAAAACGTATGCTGTTGCCAAGTTTTGGTAGAATTTCAAAGCAGTTATTGCTTATGTATTTGCAAAATGAGTAATGCTTCCACAGTATAGTGTATTTCTAAAATCTGTGGAATGTGTGCAGTTATGTCATCTGTTCCAGACTAGTAAAAGTTTTTTGCTAAAGTGCAAGGAATGCTGTTATTTGTCTAGATTCACACTGTGAGTCTGTGTACATTTGGGAACTGTTGTGAGAGAAGCCTGTGGGTGTTTCATGCGTTTTCAGATATATAACTGGTTAAAAACGTATGCTGTTGCCAAGTTTTGGTAGAATTTCAAAGCAGTTTCTGTTTATGTATTTGCAAAATGAGTAAGGCTTCCACAGTACAGTGCATTTCTAAAATCTATGGAATGTGTGCAGTTATTTCACCTGTTTTTACACTAGTAAATGTTTTTTGCTAAAGTGCAAGGGATGCTGTTATTTGTCTGGAATCACACTGTGAGTCAGTGTGCATTTGAGCAAATTGTGACAGAATGATTTTGTTGCTTGATGTGTTTGCAGACACATAAGTGCTTAACAACCTTTCTTGTTGTTAAGTTTTAGTAGCATTAGAAAAGAGACATTGCTTATGTATTTGGAAAACAAGTTAGGCTTTAACACAAAAAATACAGTACTGAAATATGTAGAATGTGTGCAGTCACCTTACCTTTTCTAGACTTGTGAATAGTGTTGCTTGTCTAGAATCACACTGTGAATCTGTGTGCATTTGGGAACCATTGCGAGAGAAACCCTGTCAATGCTGTTGCAATCCTATAGTGACCCTTTCAGCATCATCTACTAATCCATTCACTGAAGTAAAACTCAATAAATAATAACTGTAATCATTCAGTCAGTATACATGTACTCATGCAGTGAGCCAGGATTTAGGGCACAGACCATTTCAAACTCCTATGCAAAATGCATGTAGTGGTCTAATCACCTTCACACTTTTCTTTCAGGCCTACAATTCCCCAGTTAGTATCCATCCACTCCAGTAAATACCCTATGAGTGCTCTTGCAATCCCAAAGTGACTCTTTCAAGACCATGTAGTAACCCATTCGCTAAACTAAAATTAAATGAATTATGAATTCACCCACTGTCTCTCCTTATAGTACTGTAATCATTAAGTCAGTATACATGTACTCATGCAGTGAACCAGGATTTAGGGCATGGACTATTTCAAGCTCCTATGCACTATGCATGTAGTGGTCTAACCAGCTTCACACTTGTCTTTCAGGCCTTTAATTCCGCAGTTAGTATCCATACACTCCAGCAAACACCCTGTGAGTGCTATTGCAATCCCATAGTGACTCTTTGAGTACCATGTACTAATCCATTCACTAAACTATTACTAAATAAATTATGAATTCACCCACTGACTCTCCTTATAGTACTGTAATTATTCAGTCAGAATACTTACACTCATGCACTGAGCAAGGATTCAAGGCACAGACCGTTTCAAACTCCTATGCACTATGTATTTAGTGGTCTTATCACCTTCACACTTGTCTTTCAGGCCTACAAATCCCCAGTTAGTATCCATATACTCCAGCAAACACCCTGTGTGTGCTCTTGCAATCCCATAGTGACTCCTTCAGTACCATGTACGTATCCATTTGCTAAACTAAAACTAAATTAATTATGAATTCACTCACTGTCTCTCCTTATAATACTGTAATCATTCAGTCAGTATGCATGTACTCATGCAGTGAGCCAGGATTTAGGGCACGGACTGATTCAAACTCCTATGCACTATGCATGTAGTGATCTAACCACCATCACACTTGTGCTTCAGGCTTACAGTTCCCCAATTAGTATCCACTCACTCCAGAAAACACCATGTGAGTGCTCTTGCAATCCCATAGTTACTCTTTTAGTACCATGTAATAATCCATTCACTAAAGTAAAAGATAATGAATTATTAATTCACTCACTGTCTTTCCTTATAATGCTGTAATCATTAATTCAGTATGTCTGTACTCATGCAGTGAGCCAGGCTTTAGTGCTTCAAACTGTAATGCATTATGCATGTAGTGATCTAACCACCTGTACACTTGTGTTTCAGGCCTACAATTCCCCATTTAGTATCTATGTAGAATGTTTTTGTATAGTAATAGAAAAGTATAATTTATAAAGTTATTAATATACTTTTATTTATGTTTATTTTTTAAAGATATTTTTTATCATTATTAAAATTAAGTTATCATGCCTGAGAAAAACAGAAGAAGAAAAAGAGAGCTAAAGGACAGTTACTTGAAGAAAACTCAACAACAAATATTGGATGACCAAAATAATGTGACTAAAAAGAGAAAATGTTCTGGTAAGACCACTAACAAATTTATAAAAAATATTAGTAGACTCAGAAAGAATATTGAAAATGTTAAACAAGTGCAAAAAATAGTAAAGGAAAAAAAGGCAATATACATACAAAGGATACAACTTATAGCAACAGTAGAGAAAATCAATATAAAGAAATAGGTAAAAAATATTTTATAATAGAGCAGTACATAATTTGCTGAAAGATATGAAGAAATATAAAAAGAGAGCACAGTTTTATAAAAAGAAGCATATTGAATCTATTGTTGAAAAGGCGTTTGAAGTAAAGAGTAAAATATTTATTTTAGTTTTAAACAGAATTCGATCACTAGATAAACCAATCCATTTAATGAAGGCCAAAAGTAAGAGCAAAAGAAAAATTAATAGAACTCATTTTTGTGATGTTTTTTAGAGAATGGAAACACAGTTCAAGTTCTGAGCCTTTCTTTAATGAAGAGAGTTATTTTCAGACCAATGATTTGTTGCATGTAGTTGACACCAGTGGTCGAGCTTATGAGGTTAGAAATGGTTGTCCAATTCAGAAAGAGAAAATGGTTCCCAGATATGCAGAAGAAGTGATTGCTGATGAAGTTCTAGGTAGACGTTCTAAAGCCCCAGTGTTCAATTGGGATTGCAGTAGTGTTTGTAGTGTACGATAGGAATCTATTGATCTTTTACGCAATTTCTTACGAGGATATAGTAAAAAAAGTGTTAAACAAAAGATTAAGATGTTGCAAGGACTAGACCCTTGCAGAGTTCGGAAAAAATACTGGTTTGCAAGGTCATTCTCTGGCTTGTCTTTCTAGGAAAGTATGTAAAAGTGTTTTTCACTATTTCAGGATGTTGGCAGTACATCACACTCAAATGTGGAAGTTAGACAGAAGATTATAGTATGCAAAAAGTCCAGCACTAAAGTTAAATGAGTTGAATGGGTCAGTATCAGATGTGAAGAAGGTTTGTGATGAAATTGAGTTTTGTTAATTTGGTCCTGAACAAGAGAGCGCAGAAACTGAGCCATTAATAGACGAAAATGTTGAAGAGAATGTTGAACATAGTTGTACAAAAAATGTTGAAGGTAAAATTACAAAGTTTAAGGTGATTTCAGGTGAGAGGCAAAATTATTCTTGTGTTTGTTGCCGGTGAACTCACTATAAAAATCAGACTACGAGTGTTGATCTGTATTTAAAAAGTGAAAGAGAAAATAATGATATGTTGAAGGAATTTGCAACTTATTTGTTGGTAGAAAATTGTTTTGATTTGGGTTCTAATCAGCGTATTTGTAAATATTGTTATAACAAATAAGATGAGAACAAAATGCCCGCTAGAGCTGTGCATAATAATTTGGAGTTAGTTGCTATTCCCCCAGAACTGATAGATTCAAATACCTATGAGTCTATTCTCATTCAACGTGTGCACCCGTTTCAGGCTATTGCTCGTATGGAGCCTAAAATAGGTGAATTGCCTTCTTCAGATTTACAAAGAGGATTAAAAGGAGGAGTTGTGTATTTACCATTATATTTAAAGAAAAATATTGAAACTATTAGTGTAACGAGTGTAGAAAGTGAACCACTAGTCATTCTTGTTAATGGCGTGCCGACCAAGGGACGATTAGGATGGCGAACGGATCAGAGTCAGTCCGCCACCCCGAGGTGGAGGGACCGTCTGCAGGGGCTGCGGCGTTCCCTCCCTCGGAATTAGGATGTGACCGCCACCCTGGCGGTCACATCCCCTATATTTAACATTGCGGCGGATGCTGCTTCAAGCAGCACCCGCCGCAAGGTTAAATGTGCATGTTTTCCTTTGCATGCACGAAGCGGCAGGCACCGCGTGGTGCCTGCTGCTTTGTGCATGCAAAGTTGGTACCCCCTATGTGCACCCCCCAACACCCCTGGGGGCCCGCAACGGGCCCATACACTCAAACTCCACATGCTTTTCTACGGCGGAAAACCCGCCATGGAAAAGCATGTCTCCGCCGGCATCCTAATATGGCTGGCGGTGTCTAGTAGACACCGCCACCATATTAGAGCTTTTCCGCCGCAGGCGGAAGGCGACCGCAGCGGAAAAGCGTCGGACGGAAAAATTACCCCCCCATCCTAATCTGGTGGGGGGTCTTTTCTGTGTCCGCCACGGTGAATCCGCATCCTCCGGTCCAGCGGTGGCTTCCGCCGGCCCGGAGCATGCGGATTCACCACGATCACCACGATCATAATCGGGCCCTAAGAGTGAGAAAATCTGGCAGGAGTTAGTGGATGTTAGAAAAGTAAAGAAGGCAACTTTGTATGTGATAAAAAATAATACGTACTATAAAAATGTTTATATGGGAGAACATGAAATACTTTTAGCAGAAGATACTGAAACATCAAGTGGACAACTTGAACAAGTGGACATGTCAAGATGTGAAGAAGTCTATGAAATTACCTTGTACATCCACTGCATTCAAAAGAAGTGATGGGGAACACTATTGAGTTGTTCCAAATTGAAAAAGCAAAGGAAGTCCCATGAGTGCATGGGAAGAGAGCTTGGAAGCTAGTTGTTTTCCGCAGTTGTTTCCAACAGGAAAAGGTGGACGATATGATAAACGTCCTGTGCAGATTCCTGCATCTGAATACTGGACAACAAGATTATATGCAGAAGATCCAAGATTTTGACAATGTATCCCTTATAAATTTCATCTTTTGTTTGAATGGGACTTGTCTAGACTTTCTTATGCAGTCAATCACATATTGAAAACTGGAGTACATCTGCAAAATGTATCTGCAAAGGACTTTATGGATAAAGTGCATCAGAGAGATGATCATTTAGAATCTCAGCTGATTATATGGATGGCATGTCTGCGTGAGACTAATGAATATTGGTGCCATCGTCATGGAGAAATGAAATGTATGCTATGGAACTTAGGAACTCCGCCATGGTTCCTTATCCTATGCTGTGCTAAGTACGCTTGGGATGATTTACTTGAACTTCTTCGAGAGGCAAATTCCAATCCAAAAAATATTGAATTAAAGACACCTGGAGAATCGTGCTCATTGGATCCTGTTAATGTATGCAGGTATTTTAATCATAGATTTGAAGCTATGATGTTTTTTTTCTGCAACTGGAGAAGTTGTAGATTTATTTTGGAGAAAGCAGTATCAAGCAAGAGGAACTCCTCATATACATATGCTGATATGGATCAAGGACGCCCCCAAATTTGAAACAGATGCGGATGATACTGTTTTGTCTTTTATTGAAGAATATGCTACATGTGCTGTACCCAAAAGCACAGAAGAAAACAACTTAAAACAACAAGTCTTACGATTCCAAAGCCATTGATGTGGAAAATACTGTCGATGAGAGTACAAGTCTAAGGATAAGTTCTATACCATTTCCTCATCCTGTAATATCCAAAGGAAGAGTGAACAGTTTTATGTCAGCAATGCGACATACCATCACAAGAAAGTCTTCAAAAAATACCTACAACTTAAGAAGAAGCGAAGAGTCAAAATACATAAATGACTACAATCCAGTTATTCTGTCCATGTGGAATGCTAAAAATGGATAGTCAGTATGTTCCGGACAATTCCATTGCTGTTGCTCGATATGTAACCTCCTAAATTACAAAATCAGAAAAGACGGAATTGAAAGAAATGTGGGAAGAGTTTCTCACAAGAAGACTCTAAGTAAGAAATTATACAGTTTCAGTTTGAAGATGTTATCGCATTGAGAAGTTGGAGCATATGAATTCTCAGATCGGTTATAATCTGCAAATCTACACTCCAAATCTAGAAGAATAATTTGGGTGAGTCTAGGTCTTGCAGTAATGCGAAATCAGGTACTGAAATCTGTTCAAGAAATTGAATATTTAGCAGAAAAAGATCCAGAAAGTACAGATATTTTGAAAATGAATATGTTGAACACATATTACCCAAACAGAAGTCACCATCTTGAGAACATGTATCTCTATAAAGTACTGCTAAACTACACTTTTAAACGGAATACTACAGAGAACATCAATGATGGACAATATGGAGTCATTGGTTTCAAAGGATGTTTGGTGAAACAAACAAAAGGAAATTTGATTAATCACAGGAAGCTGAGTTGCGACACTGATGATAAAAGGGAATTTTACTATTTAGCCCTTTTGCAAATGTTCAAACCTTGGGGTTTGGAACTGGAATTACGTGGAGATTTCCTGAGCTATGAAGATTCCTTCAATGCTTGTAAAGATACCATACAATGCAGTGTTGAACGATGAAATTGATCAAGAAGCTACAATTACAGCTGAGATTGCTAGAGACAGTTCTCAAGACAGTCAAAGTTCTGCTGCGCTAAAACAAGATCCACTAGGACAACCAATTGTTGAACATGAAGCAGCAATCGCCATGAATGAAGTGGAAACAGAAATGCATCAAGCTCAAGAAGATGTAATGGACTTAGCAAACTTGGAAGAACAATTAAATGTTGAACAGAAAGAAATATATCAGCAAGTGAGACAACAGATTGACCATGGGTTTCTTCATGAAAAGAAAGAATGCACATGCACTTCATTTCAACCTGTCTGAATGTATGTGAGTGGACAAGCTGGAACAGGAAAATGTTTCTTAATTACAGTAATCACCAGTTATCTAAAGAAAACAACTGAGTCACATTTGTCTTGTGTTGTAACTGCTTCAACTGGGTTGGCAGCACACAACATTAAAGGAATTACAATATATCGTTTACTAATGCTACCTGTGGAGCATGAAAACAAATTGGAATATCACAAGCTATCTGGAGAAGCTTGTTGTGAAGTTTCAAGAGTGCTGAAGAAAATGAAACTTCTGATTATTGATGAGGTAAGCATGGTCTCAAACTTAATGCTTGCTTTTGTGCATTTAAGAATGCAGCAAATTCTTAAAACAGAGTATGACATGTTATTTGGAGGAAAACATGTCATAGTTTTCGGATATCTATTGCAACTTACTACTGTAAAAGAACAACCAGTATTTAAAACACTTGTGCAAGAAGACACCAGAAAGTCTCTGTGTAGTGTTGGAAACGTGAACATTTGGTCATATTTTGAATACAAAGAACTCATTACAAATATGCGACAGGCAAATGATGTTGATTATGGAACTACTCCTCAAGATATAAGAATTGGACTACTGACAGAAAATGGCAAAGAAGCTTTGCAGAGTCGATTACTTTCCAATGTGTTTCCAAATGAAGATATAGTTCCTGAGAAAATACACATGAAAATTGCAGAAAACAAATCTGTAATCTGTTTAATGCCAACACTGCGCGAGTGTTCTATATTCAACAAACAACTTTTGAAAATGGAAAATTAAGATATATTAAAAATGGAAGCCATCGATAAAATAGAGCATGAAGGATTCACTATTATTTTTACAGAAAAATTGGATTCTGTAGAAAAATCGATATCTAAAACTGCTGGTTTACAAAAGAATCTATATGCCTGTAGAAATTGTCAGGTAATTTTAAGGCGTAATTTGGACATAGAAAAAGGTTTTGTTAATGGAGCAATGGGCAAAGTTGTGGATTTTGTTAATTATCAGAATAAAAATGGTATTGAATTTTTAAAAATTCAATTTGATCAGATTGAAGAAGTGAAACAAATTGGTCATTGTTTAGTTAGTTTTTTGCTTATTAAAGATTTATATGTCCGTAGAAAACAGTTTCCAGTTTCTCTGGTATATGCAGTGACTAGTGATAAATCTCAAGGTTTAAGTGTTGACAGTGCTTGGGTGAACATTGGAAATACTGTGTTTAAAGAGGGTATGGCATATGTTGCTTTGTCGCGAGTCAAAACATCATCTTGGTGATTACGACAACCTTTACCTGGTCCTTGGTGCTTCGCAACAACTCTGCGTGCCTTTGCAGAGAGGATTACCCTCGCGGGTCCCGCAGCGCTTTTTGTGACTGTTGAAGCTGCTGGCTGTTGGCTGTTGGGAACACTTCTGTGGGGAGCGCGGGGCAGGCGACAGCGTCGGCGGGGCTGCGAGCATACAGGCAGGGACTCCAGTGTCCAGGAGTCCCTGCGCGCCCAATCTGCTACACCTGGGCTGCTCTCCCCGCTGGCCACGCCCCCAGCCAACGGAGTGAAAAGCGGATCCCGCCTACGGGCCAACGGGACTCTCTTGGTGATTACGACAATCTTTACCTGGTCCTTGGTGCTTCGCAACAACTCTGCGTGCCTTTGCAGAGAGGATTACCCTAGCGCCTCGCCGGACCCGCTTTGCGGGTCCCGCAGCGCTTTTTGTGACTGTTGAAGCTGCTGGATGTTGGCTGTTGGGAACACTTCTGTGGGGAGCGCGGGGCAGGCGACAGCGTCGGCGGGGCTGCGAGCATACAGGCAGGGACTCCAGTGTCCAGGAGTCCCTGCGCGCCCGATCTGCTACACCTGGGCTGCTCTCCCCGCTGGCCACGCCCCTGCCAACGGAGTGAAAAGCGGATCCTGCCTACGGGCCAACGGGACTCTCTTGGTGATTACGACAACCTTTACCTGGTCCTTGGTGCTTCGCAACAACTCTGCGTGCCTTTGCAGAGAGGATTACCTTAGCGCCTCGCCGGACCCGCTTCTCGGGTCCCGCAGCGCTTTTTGTGACTGTTGAAGCGGCTGGCTGTTGGCTGTTGGGAACACTTCTGTGGGGAGCGCGGGGCAGGCGACAGCGTCGGCGGGGCTGCGAGCATACAGGCAGGGACTCCAGTGTCCAGGAGTCCCTGCGCGCCCAATCTGCTACACCTGGGCTGCTCTCCCCGCTGGCCACGCCCACCCGCCTATCAGCCTATGAGCCCGTTGTTTCTGTGTTTAAAGGTGACCAGTGCTACCGCTTCGCGGGAGCGCGCCGGGAGAAGCCCGGGACAAGGGCGGGACCGCTAAGGCCGTCATAGGCCGGAGTAGGCTGGGCTGGGCCTACACTCTTTTGTTAGACATTTGATCTCTGGTTTACATTCCTGTTATAGTTATCTTTAGCCCTGTACCCATCACGGTCAGTAATGCCTTCGCCGGCAAGGGAGGGTACTCCTATGAAGCTGGGGGGGGCAAAAAATAGGACCTTAGATAATTACTTCCCCCGGGCTGCGGGAGAAGGGGATAAGGAAAGCACCCTCATTAAGCTCAGGGCGGAGCGCAGACGCTCAATAGAAAATTTAAAACATAGGTCCCTCGGTGAAAACTCGACTTCACTTAGTGAGGAGCCAACCTCAATGGATGATGTTCCCCTTCTGCTGAGGGACTGTATCAATAACCCATCGGACCCACCTATTAGTTTAACCCCCGCTAATAGCCCAAGCAGTGTGACCATTGATTTAATTTCCCAGCCCCCACCGGCTACTAAAGCCAGGAAAGCCAAACCCAAGCTGACCTCTGTACAAGGGGTATATGGGCCTCCACCGAATAAACGTAGGAGGAAGTCGAGGGTGGTCAGGGTAAAAGTAAAACAAAAATCCCCCATTCTGAGTTCGGGAGGACGACAAAACCCCCTCCACCTACTGAGAGGTTAGTGGAAGAGGTACATTCAACACCCATTGAACAGGCTGCCACTGCCACCGTCTTGACAAATGACACGGAAAACAATGTTACCAACGTCCCCCTCTCTGTTGTCCCGCTAGGAAATTTTTAATTTTTGCTCAGGTCCCTACTATTGCCAATTAGCGAGAGTATCAAAAAGGTTGAGATCAGACTCACCATTTTGGAAGCTACACTAAATAGCATGAAAACCTTGGCTGGCCTACAGGGCAGACCCCCAGAGACTATTCCCACTTCCTCGGCTCCTCAGAAGCCCCCCAACAGGGCAGTTAGTTTAGCCCCCCCCCCCCAGGTCACCACTGTTGCTGCCCCCCCACAACCCCCCAAGACTAACTTTGTCCCGGCCCACCCACCTAATCCTAACAGGTCTCCTTCTCCTGTAGGTCCAGCTCCCTCTATACAACCCAGTGATAGCACTGCTCCCCCACCTCTAATGAAGCCTCCCCCTAGGCCACGCAGGCCCAATCTTCCCCCAGAGGCAAACGATTATATGGTAGTCATGGCTGGTGTTCCCCCACTTGAAGCTGGCGAAGTTGAGAACTTTTGCTCATTGAAAAGTAAGGTAATCAAGTGGTTGAATGTGAACAGACCCCTCCCGGTACATCTCAATAATGAAATCATAATGGTGAGAAGGGTGCCCTGGGTGGGCAAAACAAACAAATCTATAATAGGGAATTGCATACTGGTGAGTTTTAGAGATGCTGGGACTGTTATGCATATATGTCGAGGGAAGAATAGATCACTGGAATCAACAATTCAAACCCTCCATGTGTCTTTCTTTTTCCCCCCTATCCCAATGCACCCTAATCAAACCTATGACAACTGGACGAGGGTCGTTCGGAGGGGAAGACATCACGATTTTAACACCGGGCCACTATTTCATCGCCCGGAGTTACCCTTTCACACCTTTAATCGATTTAGTTGCCTGAACGGACTTGAGGGGGTTGATTGACACATGAGCAGATTTACTAACACAATGGGAACTGTATCTCTAGGAGATGGAAAAATAGGGGACTCAATACGGGAGGTGGAGCAGCAAAGCCCCTATGTACAACAAACCTCACCTAGCAGGGTTAGGAGGTCCGTGGCAGACGAGCCCATAATTACAGCCATTGAACTTACAGGAGGAAGAAACGGGCTGGAAACGGGATGGGTGGAGACTGTGGCGCACACTGAGCATCACGGGGGAACAGAGCAGGTCAACGAGGCACTGAGAATTATCTCTTGGAATATAGCAGGTTTGGCAGCCAAATTTAATAACAAAGAGTAGCGTGATTATATTAGTAAATTTCATGTAATCAGTCTATAGGAGACATGGGCCCTTGACAACAGTAACTTCCATATGCAGGGGTAGAAATGTTTTTTTGTCCAGGCGTAAAAAACTAGATCAGGGAGAGCCATAGGAGGACTATCCATTTATGTAGATCTAGATCTCCCGGGCAGTTGGTCTACCCCAGACTGGAACTCCCATGCCATACAAGCGGCTTATCGGGAAAGGGCTAAGACTCACTGTTTTCAATATTTACAACAATGGGGCTGGGGGAGACCATACCTCATTTGTAGGAGAGTTTGAAGACAGATTGGGTCAGGAAATTACAGCTCAGAAAAAGGGGCAGGTACATGCCCTGCTGGTCATGGGAGACTTTAACTGCCACCTATGTTCGGCACTGGTCCCAATAGATGCAGAATGGTCTCACTGTCCTGTAGAGAATGGGCCGCATTTCTCCCACACGCCAGAAGGGTTAGCTTTTAGTAAGCTCCGGCTTAATTACGACCTAAAGCACACTATCAACATGATGGGTGTGCAGAGGGATGGCACCCTCCCACCCACATTCAAGGGCATAGGATGCTCATCTATTATTGATTATATCTTGGTTTCTAGATTCCTATTGAATAGAATCATTAGCGTAGGGATTGAATGGAGTAGTTTTAGCGATCACAACCCCCTTGTTTTGGGGCTGATGTATCGGGTGGGCTTAAAAAGCAGACACCAAGGTATAATCACGGAGAAGGTAACAGACCAGGGTAGGAGATTAAGGTGGTCCAAAATAAACGGGGAAACCTTTTATAAGTCTCTGATGGACTCTGGCAAACCCGCCATTAATGACTGCTTAAATATGGATGTTCAAGGCCCGAGGTTACTTGAAGCATTCGGTCAGATTGCGGACCTTATAGATGGCCTATTAAAAACCAGCGCGCCCACAAGGAACCACTCTAATCCACGATGGTTTGATAGAGACTGTTCAAAGGCTTTGAGGGAGCTCAAAAGCAGCCTTAAAAACAAACCCAGGGGCATCCAACAAATCACGGTGTGTAGGAAGAATTATAAGAGGGAGATCAAGAGGAGGGAATTTGCTCTACAGGGAGAAGCGTGGGCAGACCTAAGAGAAGCAGGGGAAAAAAGGGATATGTCCGGGTTCTGGAGAATTATTAATCAACCTACTTTCCAGGAAAACAACACCCCGGAGATAGGGTCTAACAACCTCCCAGAACAGTGAGTCTCTCATTACAGGGGTCTGTATAACTGTGAGCCCGGAACTACTGAAGAGTATCCTGAGATCTCACATCAGGTCTCTACAGTAGTATTTACCATCAAGGAGATCACGGCTGGAATAGAGGGATTGACAAAAAATAAAGCCCCCGGCCCTGACGGAATCCCCCCTGATTTTTTCCTGAGCTGTGTAGAACTCTGGGCTCCCATAATGACCAGGGTCATAAATACTGCCATCTCTTGTGGCCTGCCATCGTCCTGGTCTAAGGCCATAATCGTCCCTATTTTCAAGAAGGGCAACAGGGATGACCCTAAGTGTTATCGTCCCATTTCCCTGATCGATGTATCTGCCAAACTCCTGGGGCGGGCGATCCTTAACAGACTGTCCGAGTGGACCGAAGAAAATAACACCTTCTCGGACACTCAATATGGATTCAGGACGGGGAGGTCCAACAGTGATCAATGCCTGAACCTCTATATGCTGACAGCCAAATACACCATGGCCAGCGATGCATCCATCTATAAGGGGTTCATGTATTTGGCAGCGGCATTCGACCATGTTAATAGGGAGAAACTCTGGGTCATGATGTCTCTCATGGGGATAGAGGGTGGCCTAATTAACATCCTAAGGGAACTTCACAGTGACACTTCGGCTAAGGTCCATTTCAACAGGGAGGGGGGGCTGACCGACTCATTTTCCTGCAAGAGTGGAGTTCGGCAAGGTTGTATTCTTGCCCCTTTTTTGTTCTCCCTATATATAAATAATTTGGAGCAGTTTTTGCTAACTTTAAAGACAGATTGCCCAAAGGTGGGGTTGCGTCATATCCCTGTTCTGCTTTACGCAAATGACGCAGTCCTGCTCTCACGCACACCTAGGAGCTTACAGACTCTGATTGACGGATTTGTTAAATTTATGGGCTCCCTAGACCTTTTTGTTAATTTGGGCAAATCATATGTGCTTCTGGCTGGTAATAAACCCTGCACTAAATTTACGTACACGATAGGAAACCACATAATAGAAGAGGTTAAAACATTTCCCTATCTAGGTGTAATTTTTGACGGTGGTTTACAATTTAACTCCCTGGTCGAGGAGCGCTGCAGTAAAATGATTGCCACTAATGGGGCAATAGCAAGCTATGGTAGGAGGTTAGGTAGATGGAGCCCTGAACAGGTGATGAACCTGTATAGCTCCATATGCTGCTCCAAAGTGATCTATGGGGCAGAGGTATGGGGCTTTGTTAATATCGCAACAATCCAACGGGAGGAAAATAAATACCTAAGAACCGTCCTGAGGGTACCCCCAAGTACTGCGAGTTTTATAGTACACAGGGAACTAGGGAGGCCCTACCTAGAAGATCTGGTAAAACTAAGGCCAATTGTGGCGTGGTTAAAAATTTGGGCCAACCCTGATGCGTCTCTAAGCAGAGAAATTTTAAATGATTGCTTAGAAAGGGACAAATGCATGAGAATACCATGGCTCAACTATGTAAAGAGTACCCTAGAGGAACTAGGTTATAGGAACCTCTTCACCAACCCTGTAACAATTGAAGCCCAGCACAAGATGTTAGTAAAGAAAGCCTTTTTAGAGCAAAAAACACAACAGAGAGCTGAGGCTGAAGGGCTCAAAAAGACAGTGAGGGCTCATAACCTGGTCAAGAGTGGAGGGAATGGAGCCATATTTGTACCTCATGCACAACGCCCAGGATAGATTTTTGATGTGCCGCTTTAGATTTAATTTACTTCCATAATTATTGGCATCACCAGCAGGGTTCTCAACAACAATTGAGCAGAAGGGATCCTGCGGCTGCGACAATAGGTCTCCGCAGGATTCCCTTCACTTTGTACTACTCTTCCCTTTTTTTACTATGCCTAGGCGCAGATTCCTAGTGGAAATTTTAAAACACGCCAATTTGGAACACGCTAAAGAGGCACTAATCTATCTACAAAAAGCATCTGACCCTTTAACATTGTGCTGTATAATGAACTTTATTAAAGTGGCGGTCCGTTTAAGGGTAACCAGGGGAGAAGAATGATGTTTAAAAACTGTTATTAATCTTTTTAATGTGTCATATTCCCTTCTCCCTTTTTTGTATTATGTTAACATTAATTATTATAATCGAGATTCTGAAAATGATTTAATGATTTTTTACTCATGTATATATGTATGTGCTTTTATGGTGATTTTTAATCATCGAATAAAGAATCTTTGAATTGAATTGAAGTGTTGACAGTGCTTGGGTGAACATTGGAAATACTGTGTTTAAAGAGGGTATGGCATATGTTGCTTTGTCGCGAGTCAAAACATCATCTGGTTTGTTTTTGATTGATTTTGATGACACATAGGTTACTGCAGATGCAAACTGTGTAAAAGAGTATAATAGGTTAAGAAGAACATATGCTCCCAATTTAGGTCAATATCCTGTATTTGAAAAGCGTGTAGTAGGTCGCAAAACAAGGTATGAGAATATTTGTAGAGAAGGTATACAAAAGGCAGAAAAACAAGATAATGTTGTCATTGCAAGCAAAAAGAAAAAGGACACTGTTGAAGAGATTGTTGGTTATCAATTTGAAAATAGTTCAGGTGTCAAATGCTATGCTAATGAAGTGTTCAATGGGTTTTTTTTTCTTGAAGGTTTGCAACAGTAAATTATGAAGAATCGGGAAAAAAGATTTTGTTCCTTGTTGCATTCCATTTTTGAAAAATTGAGAACTGATACAAGTAAAATACAAAGCGTTTGTGATGTTCGTAATCTTTTGAATGTATGTTCTGGTTCTACACAATTCACGCAAAATATCCAACAAGATGCTCAGGAATTTCTAATGTATATGCTTACCGTATTGGAAAATGAAGGCTTAGAAATAGAAAATATTTCTGGCCTTTGTTATAAATGGAAACATAATTCTGAAAATTGTATGTATACAAGTAGCCCTAATGTAGACACTGAAAGATTTCTACATTTGACATTACTGGGCTGTAAATCAGTGTCTTTCAATAAATCAGTTAAAGCAGCAGATAAAAACATGGAGTGCAGCCAATGCAAATCAGAAATGTTCTCAACATTATTTATACAAATATATGGACAATATATCATTTTAATGATGAAACGTTGTACAACTGATGGGAGAAAATTGGACACTAATAAAACATATAACTCAACTATCAATATCAGGAAGGACTTTTGTGGCAGTAGCAATAATTTTCCATGACGGTCCTTCCACAACATCTGGACATTACACTGCCTGTCTAAAATGTGACAAATGCTGGACACTTTGTAATGATACTCAGTTGGTTTTCAAACAACGTTTGCCTAGTGAATTACCAAATTCCTACCTACTATTTTTGAAGCCAAAGTTTTAGGAAGATAATTCAGCCTCTGAGGAATTTATTATTATGATTTAATAGGATTACCATTGGACAATTTAAATCAAAAGTATTGCAATAATACCATTTGGCCTCATGGAAAGGTATATGTTTGAATTATGGACTTTTTCTTGCACATTGTATTGGTGTATAGTTTTAAGGGACAACATTCACAGTGTTTTATATATGTGTTATTAGTAATATACAGTATTTTATTGAGGATGGATTTTTTTTAAACAATCTTATTGATTGTTTTTTTTTTGCCCGCTGTTATGTGATGAGTACGATTGAAATCACAGTTTCTAGTGAAATTCAATATATTCTGAGAACAGCAAAAAAGGCAAAGAAATTAATATATAAAATGTTAAAATTATGCTGTGCTGTTAAAAATATATTTATGTATGTTATAACTAATATTTCTTTTCTTTCACAGATCCTAATTCTAAAATATGCAATTTACCACAATTTACATAATAAAAAACAACTGAATAAAATGTGTAGCGTTTTTTTAGGTGTATTACTGTTGAGGTAAGTTTAAGTAACTCTTAAAATGCGTGTGTTTGCACACAGTTGAAAAAAGGGAAGATGGATGGAGTAGATTTGTGCCAGTGAATTCCATTGCAGACATGTATCAAATAGGAAAAAGCTTCAGAGCAGCTGTCTGCAAAACACATGGTATGGTATTCAATAGAGAGATATGGTGGACTAGTACGGCCCAGGGAATTTCAGGATTTAAACAGACAAAATCTTTAACTTAAAACACATCACTGAGTGTGTTTGCACATGTCACATCCGCCCCCTTCCCTTCCTTTCAGTAATATATAAATGTGTCCTATAAGTTTACCAAAACATAAGTACTTACACATTTATCTTGTTCTCTGTTTATAGTACCAATTTGTTTTACTTATTACTCCTATAATAAGAATTGACCTAGCCATTAAGCCTATTGCAAATTAATTTCTTTATATAGTATGCATGTAAATCATACTTACAGCGCAAGTCACTGTTTCATATTTACAAAGAGAGGAAAAGGCAGTTTGTGTACCTTTACTTCTCCATGTAAATACAACCTTATTATACATACCACTTTGCGTTAAAAGAGCATTCTAAGGGTGTTGCTGTGCTTGTTTGCACAGAACACTCATAGGACAAGGCACATCTCCAGATTTATCATAAATCATACATCTGAATATGTGTCTGAATGCTGCAGCATCCTGCAATTGGTGTAGCATGGCACAACATGGAAAATATATTTATTTCTCCTAATGTTTTCTCTTTGAATGTATGCTAAAATGTACAGTATACATCGAGGGAGAAAAAAACCTTCACACATTGTTTTTGTGCAGAAAGGTGTGTGATTTTGCACAAAAACAAAGATATCCTTGCACCATGGTGCAAGGGTGGCTGTGTCACCACATGGCTACAGTTTAAGCCGCACTGCAGAAGGAAGCACAGACTTGCAACATATATATGTACATATGTTACATCCCTGTGCTTCAAAAGTACCACAGCACGCTGTAGCTAAACACTTAACAGTGTCATGCTGCAGCACTTCCTCATTTTTCTGCACTTATACATTCATCATACACCACAAATGCATTCTTTCAGTCAATTATCCACTTGACATACACTCATGTAAACTTTCATACACTAGCATACAAGTTTAGCTCTTTTTTAACCAGAGTAATAAATATATATATATATATATATATATATATATATATATATATATATATATATATATATATATTTTTATTTTTTTTTTGTTGTTTTTTTTAACGATTTTGTGATTTTTTGTTTTTTTAACAGGGAAAAAATGTCAACAGGACTAAAAGAACCAAAAACTATGAAGAGAAAAAAAAAAGAAACTAGCAACGGTGGTTGTCGATGGCATGACAAACAAGGTCCACTGACTGTTCCCCTTCAGAAATTAAACGATTGCATTGCACGCAATGCATACTCACTCTCCCAAATTGGGGACATATATCTGGTGCTGATGTGGAAGTAGATGGTGTTGCCCCAGATGTGCTAGGAACAGCTGGTGGTGCAGGAGCATTTTCACGTAATCTTCTAATTTCTTCTCGTGAAAAGTTCACTGGATGCCGTGTCTGCAGATGGCTCGCAGGGATGACACTCACCGTTGGGATTTGCAGATCCAGAGTTCTTTCTGTATCCTCTGCCTCCGAAGCGTTGCCCTCTCGTAGGGTAAAAGTTGTTGAAATTAGCTGAGGTGCTATACTGCCCTCGTCCGGAGCCTTGCCCTCTATTGCTGGCATTCTGCCCGCCACGGCCGGTCGTGCGGCCCCTACCACGACCGGCCCCTTGGGAGAAACGTTGTTGGAACACCCGTTTGATACTGGATTGGGCTTGTCTAAGGAAGTGAATGTGGAGACAAATTTCCCCAGCTCCTTAATAAATTGCTCTCCGAAAAGGCCCCCTTGGGCTACTGCCCCGGCCTCCAAAGAGGCTAGGTCCCCCAACTTCGGGTCAAGTTTAATTAGAAGGGACCTCCGGCATTCGGTCGACAGGGCGCATTGGCTTTACCTAAAAAGATAATCACCCTTTGCACCCAATTTGAAAGAACGTCAGGGGAGATGGCGGACCCTGTCACCTTTGCCTCCTCCGCCATGTCCAATATCTTCGTAATAGGTCCGACTGCGTCCAACAACTTATCCTGGCATGACCGCCAGGAATGGTCAATGCCCTTGCGCGGATCCTTCATGAATTTTGCCAGGAAGGTCGCCATATCTTGGCGTTCAACTCCGGGATCATGGCCACCTTACCTTCTAACGTGGGTCTAGGACACTCCCCACGCAGGCACCCCTTAGCCTCCTTCTCCAAGGGTTTGCACATTCGGCTCGCCACAAAGTTTGCCACCTTGTCGCCAGGGGCCCAGGCCGTGGATCGTGGATGTGCGATCTCATCTGGATCCAGCATACCTGAGTCGTCTCTTGGCAACTCGGCGGCCGAGCTCGAGGATCGCCAAGAGCGCACCGATTCCCCATCCTCATCTAAGTCCGGGGAATCCCCGTCCGGGGAAGAAGGCGTCAACTCCGAAACCTCTTGAGGTGCAGGGGCCGAGGGCCGCTCAGGGGGGGGGGGGGCTGTTGCCTTTGCCAAGAAGGCATCACGTAGATGCTCAAAGGCTGCCCTGTCCACCCCTGGGGCCCCTTCCGACAACCCCTCCCTGCATGGCTTCTTTGGGGCTGGGGGGCTCTCCCCCGAGGGACCTGGGGTGGGCTCCAGGGTAACTCCCTGTGCCTGGGCCAATCTATTACATTCCTGCACTATGCGCATTGACAGGCGCTCCTCCATAGGCCCTACCACCTCGGTGACACAGCGATAAATAGAGCTGTCCACCGCCTGGTAGAATTCCTCATCATTCAGATAGGAATAGGACTGGGAATAGTCCTCAAAATATTGTTCCTGATCCATAATGCTAACTCTGAAGAGACACAGGATACTACCCACAACATGCGGGAGTCACAATATAAATATAGATAGATGTATATCTATACGTATGGGCAGACCCAAGGACTGCAAGAGTGTGGAAACCAGGGTCTGGTTAATCTCGGGTGCACTCGAACCCACAGCGCGCCAACCCTCCTCAAGGGACCGGGCCTGCACACCTCAGAGCGCGCCACCACGCCAATAGCCAAGAGTGCCAAACTTGCCCGCAGGTGTTCACCACGGTCTAGCCACAATACTGACCCCCACAGGGGCGTTCAAAATAAAATTCGGGGGCTACAGACCCAGTTAGAGCCGGGCGTTCACTGAGGTGGCACAGGCCAAGGCTCCGTCGCGAACGGTCTCCTCAGCGCAGCTCCTCTATGACAGAAGCTGCGCTGAGGGCCAGCGAGATGCAGCAGTGCCCTCTAGTGGGTGACTTTGCACCGCAACAGAGCAGGGACAACCGAGCCGCGAGAGAAGCGAAAAAACGCTTCCGCGGCTCCAACGGGGCTCTGTAAGGAAGTAAAAAACATCCGAGCCCCCCCTCAGCCCCCAAACAATGAAACAAGAATGCCCCCTAAGCTGAGAAACCCCAACTTCGAGAGCAAGAAAAAACACACTTAACTGGCTGCGAGAGCAGCGAAGAAAGAGGAGGAACAGAGAGATGGGACTGACTATCTGAGGCCTATGGACATAATAGAAGGACTATCATTGGGACTGTCCTACATGGTGTGATGGGAGTTGTAGTTCAAAGACTTTGTTTGTGTTGATTAAAAATGCTTTACTGCGTGTTTGTGCATAAGCATTTTGTTGAAGATTTTCTAAGGCGGCTGTGCTAATAATGTTAATAAAGAGCGGAGAAAGATTAGCATAAGCTGAGCCTCTGGTCCTGCCATAGACTTTTATATCAACATTCTGAAAATGAAATCAAGTGTAATCTGTAGAACGTCTAATGGTCTCTACGAAGGGTTCAAGAGCTAGGATAAAAAGAAGGTGAGAGAGAGGACAACCCTGCCTGGTGCCTTTGAGAAGGGGAGAATATCGAGATTGACACAACATCGCTTGTGTAAAAGAGCCCTGTGACTCCCCAGAAAGCAAAAAGGAATTTATGAGTGACAGGAGATGGGGGATCAGGAATGCTTTAAAGTGTAGAAAAAATCGAACAGAAAAACCATTCGGCCCTGGAGTTTTATCTTTGGGTAACAGGGCTATAGCCTCCAGAAGTTTGGTAGCAGAGATGGGAGCGTCAAGGGAAGAGAGATCGGGAATATTCCCAAGGGATTTAGTAATGGCTTGGAGAAAGAATCAATGAGATCAGAAGACGGGTTAGTCTCAGGTGTATATAGAGAGAAGAGTAATATTTGGAAAAGCAGTCAAGTATGGTGAAATCTGAAAAATGGAGAGTTCCTGAATCATCATTGATGGCTGCAATTTTAGAATTATAAATATATTTTAAAATATATACAAAATTAAACATTAAATATTTTTAATTAAAAAATATATATATCATAAAAATCTGTAACGTAATTTAAAAATTAAGATATCTAAAAATAGATTAAAAAATGTATTAAAACAATATGAAAAAAATAAATATAACAATTAAAACATTTAAAAATTATCATTTAAAAAACCTTTGAAATTCACTGAAAAAACCATAGGATTGAGGGGTGTTATAGTTAGAAATTATCATTTAAAAAACCTTTGAAATTCACTGAAAAAAACATAGGTTTCAGACATGTTATAGTCAGGGATTAACATTTAAAAACCTTACAAATTCACTGAAAAAAATCATAGGTTTTAGGGATGTTATAGTTAACTGGACATTTCACTCGTACAAAACCATTGAAATTCCTCCATTAAAGTTAGTTGTACTAACTATAACTCGCGCGCCCGCAATCCACTGCTGATGATGTCACATATTACATCATTCATGACATGGTCAGTGACATCACTGATGACATCACTGATGACATCTCAAATGACATCAATGAAGCAGATCGGGAGTGTCGCTGGTGTTGAGAGTGCTCTAACAGGAGCTGCTTTGCACCTAAACTTGAGAACTACCCAGAGTTCTCTCCTTCTTTTTTATATATATATATATATATATATATAGTCTGCTCCGAAAGAAGGGTCCTTCAGGGATCCCGCTCCCTTAGTCAGGTGGCGCGTTTTTTTCGGCGAACCCAAATGCCGAACGGTTAATTGTAATCCACAGTGTGCTTGAAAGCATAACGCGCACTCAGTAGTATCGATGCTCCGGAGAAATAAACAACCGGAGCATCGATACTACTGAGTGCGCGTTATGCTTTCAAGCACACTGTGGATTAATATATATATATCTCTTCTTTCCGGAGCGATTTTCCTTCACATATACATATATATATATATATATATATATATATATATATATATATATATATATATATATATATATATATATATATATTTTTTTTTTTTTTTGCAAAGCAATTGAAATAAATCACTGCACTCTTCTAGGATTTGGTTCAGCTTTTTAATCCATCAAGGAAAAAACTTCCTCACCTACGCGTTTCAAACAGATTACTGTTCTTGCTCACGGTAGTTACAAGTCCATTTTTTCTTTTTACTATTTATACCCTCCTGCCCATTTGGTAATTAGGATGCATTATGGGAGGGGTCGTTTTTTGGTTGCAGAAACCATGTCAGGTCCCTTTTCCAAGTTTACAAAGTCCTTTTTAAAAATGACGTTATTAAATGGCGTTTTGGCGGCTGAGTGCCAGATGGCTTGGAGTGAAAGGACCACTCCAAAGCAAGCTGAGTAATTACCTCTCTTGCTGCCTTGTGTACCAAGATTACACATGGTAATGGGTGATAGCTGAGTGCTATATCCCAAAGTCATTGACTTGTAACTTGTTCCAGGACCCTGACATTATTTAAAATAAACGCTGTAAATAACAAACATAAATTTTTCATATATTTTCAGTTTAACCCTTTGCAGGATTTTTTTCCTAAGGGATTTCTGAAAATTCTATGTCGAATAACTTTGGCGTTTGTAGACGGAATTGGCTGAAATTTTCAGGAAAACGGCACATTTTGTTTCTGAGCAGCCCTCGAAAATTTGGGGGGGTTTCGTCAAGCGGGGGCCAAGAAAAAAGGGGGGTCCCAAAACGTGTTTTTAACATTGAGTTTTCCATAGGGCGGTTGGACTCACTTTTAGCTCGAACGGCTGAATGGATTTTCACGAAACTTGGCAAAATTGTAGATATAGTTTGCCCGACGTGCCTTTGCTATGTCTCAATATATGTGCTCCAGTGGGTTTTGAGAAATTAACGTTTTAAAAAACAGATATATCTGTGACAGCGCTCCGGTTAGCGCCCCGGTTCGCGTACCTGACGCGTAACGGAACTTCGCGAAGCGAAGCTGATTGGCTCTCCGGTGTCTGTCAACATTCTAAACAGTCCAGAGCGGCCACCATCTTGTCTCTCGGTAGGATCGAGAGACAAGAGGTGGTGAAAAACGAAGGGGGAAATGAAGGAAAGGGGGCAAGGTAGACCCCACCTGACCCCCTAGGATTGATGAGGGGGATATTGAAGTGCCCCGTGGGGCAAAAAATAAAAATTAAAAAATTTGCGATTTTTTGCCGTAGAGGCGCGTCCCGGTACGCGAACAGGGACGCGAACCGGGCAGCTAACCAGCAGCGTAACGGGAGTCTGAGGAGAAGCTGATTGGCTGTCAACATTGTAAACAGTCCGGAGCGGCTGCCATCTTGTCTCTCGGTAGGATCGAGAGACAAGAGGTGGTGAAAAACGAAGGGGGAAATGAAGGAAAGGGGGCAAGGTAGACCCCGCCTGACCCCCTAGGATTGATGAGGGGGATAGTAAAGTGCCCCGCGGGGCAAAAAAAAAAAAAATTGCGATTCTTCGCCGTAGAGGCGCGTCCCGGTACGCGAACCGGGATGCGAACCGGGCAGCTAACCGGGCAGCTAACCGGCAGTGTAACGGGAGTCTGAGGAGAAGCTGATTGGCTGTCAACATTGTAAACAGTCCGGAGCGACTGCCATCTCGTCTCTCGGTAGGATCGACAGACAAGAGGTGGTGAAAAACGAAGAGGGAAATGAAGGAAAGGGGGCAAGGTAGACCCCTCCTGACCCCCTAGGATTGATGAGGGGGATATTAAAGTGCCCCGTGAGGCAAAAAAAAAATAAAGAAAATTTGCGATTTTTCGCCATAGAGGCGCTTCCTGGTACGCGAACCGGGCAGCTAACCGGCAGCGTAAGGGGAGTCCGCCATCTTGTGTTTTTGGAGCATCCGGTTTGCGTACCGGGTAGCATTCCGGTAAGCGTAACAAGGGGAAAACCAAGAGAAACAGTAAAATAAAATTTAAGGTAATAGATAGATTTCCACCAAACTTGGCAAAATTGTTGGGATTGTTTGTTTGATGTGCCTATGCAAGGCCTCAAGATATGTGCAGGTGTGGATTTTGTCTAATTAAGGTTAAAAAAAATATATATATTTATAAGCGTGCTCCGGCGCGCTTACATTACAGGTTTTGTTTGCGCTGCAGACCCGATACGTCACGCTTATGCGACGCGTCATGAGGCGTCTCACGTGGCTACGTGATACGTCACGTAATAAAGAATATATTTTACAGCTATAGATATTAGCTTTTAAAAAACCAATGAAATTCACTGAAAAAACCATAGGTTAGAGACCATATATAGTTAGCTGGACATTTTATTGATATAAAACCAATGAAATTCCATATATAGTTAGTTGCACTAACTATATATTTCGCGCATCCGCAATCCAATGCTGATGATTTCACATATTACATAATTCATGACATGGTCAGTGACATCATTGATGACATCACTGATGACATCACTGATGACATCACTGATGAAATCTCATTTAACATCAATGATCACACCACTGATGATATACTTCATGTGATAATACAATGCACCTCCTTACACTCTAATATAACCTCTGTTACACCTAGTGAAAAATACAGAGTATCATTTTTGAAACCATTGACACACGAATAACCTTTACTACATACGCACTCACTGATTCCTACGTCTACACACACATTCACTCATTCACCCATACAATCACTTGTATATACAGTCACTCATCATTACAACACTATTATATGCACTCATACACCTATGCAGACACTCACACACTGCCACTCTTCCATGGAGTTACTCACACACCTATTCAGTCCTGTAAAGAATCAATCACACTTTGATTTCTTCATCTATACAGTTAAACGCAGAACAGCTTACATTTTCACAGATATACTAACACATACTTACTCACTTATACAATCAAATCCTTCATCCATACTCTTATACATCCACTCAATCTTCAATATGTAAAACATATTTTAACTAAAGAAAAACACACAGACACTGGATGATGTCATCAGTGATGTCATTTGAGATGTCATCAGTGATGTCATCAGTGAAGTCATTTGAGATGTCATCAGTGATGTCATCAGTGATGTCACTGACCATGTCACGAATGATGTAATATGTGACATCATCAGCATTGGACTGCGGATGTGCGAAATATATAGTTAGTGCAACTAACTATATATGGAATGTCATTGGTTTTATATCAATAAAATGTCCAGCTAACTATATATGGTCTCTAACCTATGGTTTTTTTCAGTGAATTTTCAAGGTTTTGTAAATGCAAATTCCTAACTATATATGGTCTATAACCTATGGTTTTTTCAGTGAATATATATATATGTATATACAGACATATATATATATATATATATATATATATATATATATATATATATACATACATATATATTTATATATATATATATATTTATATATATATATATATGTCTGTATATACATATATATATATATGTATATATATATATATGTATATGTGAAGGAAAATCGCTCCGGAAAGAAGAGATCAGAGGCCTGAGAGGATTCCATAGGAAACAGCATGTTTATTCCAGCAAAAAGTGGCGGCGAATGCATTTCGGCTACATGCCTTCTTCAGCGCCCAACACTTTAATGAGTCATTCATTCCGGTATCCCCTTCCTGCTACTCTTGAGGTCGAGTTCAACAGGCTCCTCCCCCTAGCTGATATTGCTCACCTGTTGCGTGTTCGCTATCAATGAGCAGAACTTCAACTCCCAGAATGCACAATGTGGTTGCAACTGGGTCGGCGGTGTGGGGGAGCAAGTGTCTATGCCAGCGAGCTTGTTGGTCTGTTGCAGGTCGTGGCGGATGAGTCCCCAAGTAATGCCGAAGTCCACACACAGCTCCCTTGGGTCCTCTCGTACTGCTGCAGCCTGTCCCATTAGGTAAGCGAGTGAGCAGGGACAGCCATGTACGCCATAACGCCCAAATGGTAACTGACTCTGGCTGACCCCAGGCTCTGCCTTACCAGGTCCAAGGCCAGTGCTATGCTGAAAACACCTACATCCACTAGGGTAAACTATGGGTTAGGGTACACCTATGATTGGCATGACCTCCCCTGAACAGCCCTAGTACATAATAGGGCATGGGGATTAAAAATACCTTTATGAACCTGGCATATAATAGGGCATGGCAGTTTGAAGGCCAGCAGCTTTTCTGCAGTTTCATGTGTTCACTGATGAAGCCTGCGGTGAGTTCAAAAGCAGCCCTGTGTTGCAGGAGTGCTTTTAAAAATGCAAATGGTGCCCAAACTCAGTTTGGAGTTTGGAGCAATGAAGAATTAATAGACTACAATGTTGTGGCATATTAGGAACCTTCAGGGTCTCCTCTGGGTATCCCAAGGGAGGGGGATCATGTATGTATAAGGAGGATCCTTATAACATGATTTTTATATGTCCTGGGGTTATTGAAACTGCATATTTCCCTCCCCATATTGTAGTGAAGTGCTTCTCAAAATCAACGTTTGTGCTAGGAGCACTGTGAAGAGAGTATCTGCAATATTTTTTCATATTTAGAACCCCTAAAGTCTCACCTGGGTATTCCAGGGGTAGGGGTGCTGTAGATATAGACAGGGTCCTTAAAAAAGATGTTTTTATAAGCCCTGGTGTTAGAGAAATTGCCCAGTCCATTTCCCCCATTGCAGATCCCCAGCCACAAAAGTTAACATGGCAAGAAGTTATTAAAGAATAACTAATGTTCAGGAAGTCATAAAGATAACATTCAAGAAATTCCTAGAAAGGTATTGATAAATCCAACAATATGTTATTATTCAATTTATCCTGAAATGTAAAGGCTTTCTTGTCTGTAAGCCAAAATCCAGTCTTCTAGTGCTCTGACCTGATTGGCTAGAGTTAAATGAATTAGCCAGGCTGCTTTGAAGAGGTGATAAATGAGCCCTGGGGGTAGGGAGCTCTTCTGGCATGAGAATAGTGCAGGGCATAGGAATAACAGGGTGGGGTAGTAAATAGGGTTCTTCAGAAGAAGGAGAAAATGTGTTGGAGAAACCAGTTGGATTTACACCTCTGCCCACAGCCAGGTGGCAGGACTAAGGAAGGAATTGGCAGATATAAGGGGAGAAGGGCACTCTTAAGATGGACCATCCGTAAGTAGGGCTTAGCCATCTTTTGTATCTCTACTGGAAAATCAGCCATGATGAATTTTGTAGAAGTGGTGCTCTCTGGGAGAAAATAGTGCCACACTTTGTAGGATGTGGTCATACTCTGGGGTGTTACCCTGCACCTCATTGGAGAGAGTGCCCTCCTGCTTGATCCAGATAACTTTGAATACGTTTCTAAGATGGGCAGAGCTTCTCATATCTGCTACTTGAAATTAAAGGAAGAAGAAAGGCCCATGCTGAGAAGTTTGATTTGCACCAACCAAGCCCTGCACTCTGAAGACTGTGCCCGCTGCACAATCTGAACTACATCCCTGTAGACCTAGCTTGCTTCAAAAGGACTAAAGAGTAATCTCCCTGCAAGCTACAGGATAACACAGCTCACCTTGAACATCATCATAAAGAATCCTCAGCCTGGAGTACCACGAGTGGATTTGTAAAGGTTACGTCCAAGTGGATTGTGGGAACTGAAGTCCCTAACTTTTAAGGACCATCTTGGAGCTTCACTGGAGTACGTTTTGGACACCGTGGGACCCTTTGGGTAACTTCAGGAAGAAGTTCCAAAAGTAAGGAGAACTTTAGAGCAACTTTGGAAAAAAGTTCAACAAGTGGGCCGACTCAACCTGGCCAGCAAAGCCGGCAACCTTCAACCGCAAGCCGGCCTGCATCCAGGTTCAACCCACTGAAAAGCTCCGGAGATCCGGCTTCCAGAGTTTGGCCAGGAGTAAGCTGAAACTCAAGCCGGTGAACCCTCACCAAAGCTGGCCTGGTGAAGAGCATTGAGGGACCCCTGAAGAAAAAGCTCCGTAAAGGTTTCCAAACGTTGGAGAGGTGACCGGGACCAACCACGAGAGTGAAGCCTCCCTCCTTCCACCACGCGCTGGCCTGGATGTCTGGTGCGCCCCGCTGGAAAGCTCAAGAGATCTGACAGGCACAAGTCTAACTGGGAGATAGTTGCAAGGCAATCCGGCGAACCCTCACCAAATCCAGACTGGTTAAGACCTTCAAGGGACCCGGGGAAGAAAAGCTCCAGAAAAGTATCTAAGTCAGAAGGTAAAAACTGTGACTGAGACCAACCACGAGGGGTAGCTGCACATGGCTTTATCGCGTTCAGCCTGAAACTTTGCCTTTGTCCCAGTCTAGCACAACCATATGCCCCAATAGGCGATATACATTTCTATGTGCTATATACTGCTAAATCTTTAAGAAATCATATCTCCAGTTCCCTACTTTGGATTATTTTCATTTTGGTGTTATTATAAAGGTACACATATTTTCTATTTGTATAAAGTGATGTTGGATTTTTATTGTGTGTTTTAATTATTTATTGAATTTGTGTTTTTTAAATGCTTCAAATACCTATTTTTGAAGTTAAGCCTGCGTGCTCGCAGCCAAGCTACAGATGGTTGTGCATGGGAATAATTTCCTAGGACCGATTCTGAGCCCTAGACTGCATTAGTGGCCTTATTTGTACTGGCAGATTTACATTTGCCAGTACTAATAACCCACTTTCCAACAGTCATGTATGTGAAGATGGGGCAACAAGTCAGTCTGATGGAAATACACCCAAACCAGTAAAAGTTTGGGATGAATTTGGACTAATCAATCAGGAAAAAACCAACAGCAATGGCACCTGGATACCCTCACAGGTGATTAGCCACGCTATGCAAATCCAGATTGATTGAATGATAAGGATTTGGAAAAAGGAAAAAGCAAAGGCAGAGGAACAATAAACACTAGGAGAGGAAGGTGTGACAAAAACAACATCCCCTATGGAAGATTTAACAAGGGGTCAGAAAGCAGGACAGGTATGGAGGGGACAACTAATATGGTAAATTTGTTAGATCATATTTTGGATTCTGTTCAAATAAATGTTTTGAAGTTAGGACTTTCTTTTTGTCCTACTAATGCATTTGACTTCGACCAGAGTCACATTGATTTATACCACTTTATTAGGAGAGGAAAACTACATAAGTGGTACTCTTTAAAAGGGAACATAAACACAATTCTGACAGGCTATCGAAGAGATTTGAGCATCAGTGATATTAATATAATATTTACCCTAGCAAAATTGGATTCTGCCAGTAATGTTGCTGGTGACAAATTCATTAATTTGGCACACATGGGCATTCACTTGGAGATGAACTGTCCCAGTAAATGTAAGAACAAATCTACCTTCACTCCCAATATTTCCCATGACTCCATTGATACCATTGAAGCCATGATAATTCAGACCTCAAAAAACTGTCTAAAACAAGAAAGATTGCATTCTGATAACCTGTCTAAGACTGAGAGCTTGACAGTCAGGAATCAACAAATGAACAGAAACATTGTCATTCGACAATCTGATAAAGGGGCAATGCTGTCATCCCATCTAAAGAAAAGTATTTGAAAGAGAGCTATCGACAACTGAATGAGGTTTTACAAAAGTGTGTTTTTAGTGAATAAAATGCCACTTATGGTGACAAATTGAGGGAGTGGAGGGAACAAAGTTAATTTAAATGGAAGGAATTTAAATTGTTTTACTCCCAGCATCCCAGATTACATATTCTTTATCTACTCCCCAAGACTCACAAAGATTTCAACAAGCCTCCTGGGAGACCTGTTGTCTCCTCTAGCGGATCAATGTTGGAAATACCTTATACATTGATAACTTGTGGCATATCTTTGTAAAAGCATTACCTTCCTATAGTCAAGAAAGCAAGGAGTTTCTTACACAGATTGAAGACATACAGTTGGGACGATTGATTCCTACTTCTCACGCTAGATGTTAGTGGTCTCTATATGAGCATCAGGCAAGAGGATGATATCAATGCTTGTGGACTTTTTCTGAAAGCCAGGTCACTATCTTTATTGTTCCAAACTGAAATAATTATTGATGTGATCCGGTACTGCCTGAACAATAACTTTTTTGTATTTGATGATAAATACTAGAGGCAGATCCAAGGCATGGCAATAGGCATCTGCTTAGCTCCTAGCTTTACCAATCTCTTCATGGGATAGTGGGAAGAGCAGGCAGCCAGAGCCCTAGAAGAATGTAACACCCATTTGATCACATCGATCTGGTACCTTGATGTTTTGTTTGTGATATGGAAAGGTAACAGTACGGATAAGGAAGCCTTGAGATTCATTGATGTTTTGAAGCATAATTAATGGAATTTAAAATTAACCATTCACATCAGTACAAGGTAAATTGATTTTTAGGACATCAAAGTTGAGGTGATAAACAAGAGATTAACTTTGAGACCACATAGGATGGCCCCTGCTGGCAATACTCTGTTACATGCACAAAGTAGTCATTCCACAGCATTGATACAAAGTATCCCTTTTGGTGAACTCAGAAATTGCATCATGGATGAAACATACCAACATGAATGCACCAATATGGTGAAAAGATTCAGAATGAGGGGTATTCCATGTCTACCCTACATACAGCTATCCTAAAGGTGCAGAGGATACACAGGGAGGATCTCATTCCCAAAATATTAAGTCAAACCACATCAACAAACAGTTTTAGGTTTATCATCAACTATAATCACAATGCAAGAGAATTAAGACATATTCTGGGGAAATATTAGCAGATATTGTTTACTGTGAGTAGTCTGGCAGGGATCATGGATAAGTACCTGAGAATTACATACCCTTAAAGACAGACTTAGTAAGAAGGACATCACAAAGATCCCCTACTCATTAGAGGACGTGGGAGGGAGTTTGGTTACTTGTAACACATGAGACGCATGTAAAAACAGATCTAATGCTGTGAAATTTCTTTCTCCTCTACACAGGGTTGAAAGAAGTATTAACCAACGGCTTACTTGTACCTCAGATGTGTTGCTCATGTGGCAAAAGGTATGTGGGGAGTACAACTCACCCTGTGAAAAAACAGTTTTTGGAACACGTGTGGGCTATCAAATGTGGTACAAGCAGTACCCTGTGGCATGACATTTCTCACTATATCATAAAAGAGACAGCACACCTTTAAGAATATGTGCCATTTATAGAGTACCACAGACTAAGAGAGGAGGCAATACAACATGTGCCCTAAAGCTGTTGGAATTTATTTATTTATTTTCTGGCTTGTATAGCGCTGGTATCGACTCCCTAGGGAGCATCTCCGCGCTTCTGACATCTGCCACAGTACAAACGGGGGAAATGTATGCTGTCTAGGAGCTGTAAAGGAGAGTCTTTAGCATCTTCCTGAAAGGAAGGTATTCTGTGCAAAGCCTTAGGGTGTTGGGAAGGCTGTTCCAAAGAGACGGTCCAGCTATTGAGAGTGCCTTGCTGCCCTGTCTTGCCTTCCTTGCCCTAGGCACTACTAGAAGGCCTTGTTCGCTCGAACGAAGTGAGCGGGAGGGCTTGTAGGGAATGAATTTGGTGGCCAGGTATGCCGGACCCATACCATTGAGACTCTTATGTATGGTACAGCATACCTTGAATTTAGCCCTTTGTCTGATAGGTAGCCAATGTAGCTTTTCTAGTAGGGGTTTAGAAGGGGAGCGGGGGGGTGCATTTAGGACTAGACGGGCAGCCGTATTCTGGACTACCTGTAGTCTTGTCATGACTCCCTCATTGGCAGCCAGCAGCAGGCCATTACAGTAGTCTAAACGACTCATAATTAATGCCTGTACCAATGTTCTTCTGCTGGCATCTGGCAGGAGGGGGAAGATTTTGCGTAGCATACCAATTATGTGGAAGCAGGATCCCACCACCTGGTTGGCATGTTGCTTGAGGGAAAGTTCCTGGTCCAGCCGGACTCCCAGGTTTTTTACAGATGGTTTCGGTTCTGGTACTGGGCCAAGGTCTTGTGGCCACCAGTCCGGAGTCCAGAGTTGTCTTACCCCCCCAAACAACATGACTTCCGTCTTTCCAACATTGCATTGCAAAAAGTTGGAAGACATCCAGTGTGCTACCGCTTTCATTCCCAAGGAGAAGGAGTTCCTAACTTCGGGTGTCAAGGTTTTAAAGGGAAAGAGGAGTTGAGTATCATCCGCATAGGATATTGGTACAAATCCGTATGCTCTCAAGATGTTGGCCAGGGGTGCCACATATATGTTGAAAAGAGTTGGGCTCAAGCATGAGCCCTGTGGCACCCCCTTGGTGATCTCAACTTCCTCTGACCGGTAATTACCCATGGTTACCTGTTGGGTCCGATTGGTTAGGAAACTCCTTACCCATTCGAGGGCATCATCTTTTAGGCCGATGTTCTCCAGCCTGGTCATGAGAATAGAGTGAGATACGGTGTCAAACGCCGCGGACAGGTCTAGTAGCACCAGGATGACGGAAAATCCCCCATCCTGGTACATATGCAGATCCTCTTCCAGTCCTCTTCCGAGGAATCTAGATACATCCTGGGATTGAATATCAAAGCACCAAGGGGGCTGAACATGTAAGCTACATTTAATTTACTTATAAGTCCATCATATATTGTACTACATGTGCCTAGGGCCTGTAAATTAAATGGTACCAGTGTGCTGCAGCTCTCATTCTGCCACCCACCAAAGTAGTACTGCAAAACATGTCTCGAGGCCTGTACACACAGTTTTAAGCTGCCATTTCAACCTAGCAAAATAAACCTTTTGCAAGGCCTAACCCTTCTTTTTTAACAGTTATAAATTGTTCCTAAGGTAGGCCCTAAGTGCCGTAGGGCCCATATATTTAAAGATTTACATATCCTGACAATAACCAACCTCCAAAGTCATCCTACATTATAACATCTTATAACACTTAATTTCAATTTAGGAGCAGCTAGAAAAATAATTCAAGGACCTTTTTTAATAGTAATTTAAAATCCAACTTAAAGGTAAAGTTGGATTTTGTATCACTACTTTAAAAATGAAACTTTTTGAAACATATCTTTTTACTGCTTAAGCCAAATGCGCCTTTCTGGCAGTGCCACATGACTAGTGAATGGCTCCCCATGGTGAGATGAGGATTGCTCTTAGACAGCGGAGAAGTGTTTTTCTGCCTTGAGCCAGATAGCCTGGGGGTTGTGCCCAGCCCCTCCACGGGCTTCAAAAAAGTGCCTACCCTGTCAGATGTAGCTCACATCTAGGCCTGCCTCCCTTTACCTTTCTGGTAAGGTTGGTTCCAAAACCAGTGAGAGGGGGAGGGTGCCCCAGAAGTGCTTTAGAATGCCACAAGCGAGGGTTGCCTATTGCCATAGCTACATCTCTAGGTGGGCACAGAAAACTCTGATTAAGGGATGAAGGTCATAGTGCATTTAGATTGAGAGGGGCCCTATAGGATAGATTACAGCAAAACACACACAGTAGGAGCTGCAAAAGTGCATAGAGTAACTACTGGGAACATTTACCCCATTGGTTAGGCAGTGGCCCGGAGTTTCCCTCATCCACAGGCTGACACTGGGCATAAATATGGCATTCCCCATACCAACCTGAGCTCTCTTCTGGACATGTAGAAGAACGGAAGAGGACTGGACCTACTGTCCGTGGCCTAAGAAGAGCCTTGAAGTCAGGGCCTGTTCTCCCTTTGTCACTCAGACGTAAGAAGTGGACTCCAGTGGTCATGAGGCTAAAATCCTTTTTAAAGTTACTGGGACACAACAAGTTGCAAGAGGCATTTTACTTAAAAAGCCCAGCTGATCCGGACTGTACCCGGTTGTGGCCGCTACCTTCCACCCTTTGAGGCTCTACGTTCTGCCCTTGTTGTTCTTGGGGGCTTTAGAAGTTCGCTTCTGAGGTAGATTGATTAGGACTTAAAGGACTGAAGTCAGAAGGAAAAATCCCTGATCAGGACAAAAGCGGTTGGTGTATCTGGCTTGGCCTCTTTCACGGTCAGCGTCAAATTGCATCCAGGTCCTTTTCTACCATAACCATTGATTATGATCAACACCTTGTGCTTCTCTGCACTATCTTTACTTAGACCTATAAAAATTAATTACTCTGGTTCTCTCGATTGGATTTTTGTAGTTTGGGTGTAATTTTGTTTATTAAATAATATTTTTCTAATTAGATTTGTGATTTTCATTGTTTTACATTTTGACTTTATAGCATTTTTAGTATTGCATTATTACTTAACACATTGTCTCTAATTTAAGCCTAATGTCTTAGAGCCAGGCTACTTCAGGGTTAGGCACAGGTTTATTTAGTGACTTTTGTGGCTCACCCTGACAAATTTTGTAATTATTTTTAAAGGTGGGTTCTCAGACCTCTCAACCAATACTCCAGGATTTTACATGCCACATATACTAAACTCGAAGAAATAGACATAAGCAATATGTGAAATGTGGTGAAGAACTTCAGTTCAAGCCCAGCACGTGCACAATGGGCTTTGTAAACCAAGTGTGTGCCAATATGTCTACACCACCGGCCCTGCACCGAAGCCAGTGAGAAGCATGATGTGTTGTGCAGCATTGCTGGTAGAGATATCCCTAATAGGTGAAGAAACAAACAGACCTATTTCTTACTTGTGATGATTGTTTAAGGTGTACTAAAAAGCAAAATTTGAACTCTGAAATTACAGATGGCATTTTTTCTCTAGTGAGCTTGTGGTGCTACTATTGCCTTGATTAACTTGTTATTACCTTATTTGAAGTACATACAGGCAGGAGAATTCATGAATGGTTTTGTTGAATATGTGGTTTACTTTACCTCTTTGATCTCTTGGGATGTTCTTCACCACAGAGAATGGGTATTTGTAGTTAGATTTGTTTGTTACATCCCTTTGTGGTTTAGGTGTCCATTTGCTTATATTACACTTTTCATCCAAGAGGGAGCAATGTTAATTAAACTGAATGTTTGCTCTAACACTATGAAGAGGAACTATAGCCTTTGTCCAGTTCCTCTCACTTGAAGACTGTATGATTAGCTTTACTGATCTCCAAAACCCAATACAATGGTTCCCATGTTGATACTGCTGCTGCTATTGAAAAGCTGCGTACACTCATGCACTACTATAGTCCTGACACAGTCATTTTTGTAGGAAATCTGTGTCCTAGTTATAGGAGGTCTTCCTGGCTGTTGGACCTGACATCCTTGGCATGGTTTTCCCCCATTGTTTTGCCTTCTATTCTACTGTTTTTGCTGACCTAGTTTTTTCCGGCCTTAGGACTCTGTGCACCTTACCAAAGCTACCCAGTGTTAAAGTGCTTGTACTCTCTCCCTAAATACTGGTAACAGTGGCTTCCACCCAAGTGGAACGTTTAATTTACTTTTCAGTATCTAGTAAAGTGGTATTGCATGTACCCAGAGCCTGCAAATGAAATGCTACTAGTGGTCCTGCAGCAAATTCTATATCTTCAGTTCTACTGATTGGATTTTTGTCATTTTGATGACAAATAATGTATTCAAGTTTACTCTAGTTTTCTAAATTGGTTTGAGATTTTTCTTGTGTTGTAATTTCAGTTTATTAGAGCTTGAAGTGCTGCATGAATACTTTATACATTGCATCTCAGTTAAGTCTGACTGCTTTTGTTCCAAGCAGAAGCTTAAGCATAGGTTAATTTGGGATTTGCTTATATTTCAACCTGACCAGATTTGTGGTTGCTGCTTGAACAGTGTGCCACCCTCCCACCCCCACAACCAATAACCACATTTCCTACACTGGCTTACTGCACGCTCAAATAGGCCAAATATATAATGCAGACAGCTTGCTGATTTTGAACAGTGAATGCATTAGACATTCTGGAAAGAAACTGTTGCAGCATATCTGATTTTGCAAAGTTCATCCTCTCTTTGCTCACCAGTTAAATTATAACCATGATTGACATTTTTAAAGGGCATCTTATCCACTTTAGTATAAATAGGAACAGATGACTTCAACCCAAATAAGATGTTTAATTGTTGGGACATCACACAAGGCTGTGGGGGTCTATCTCTTTTAGAAAGTATATTGAATGCAAATAGCAAACTTGCACAGGGTAAGCCGTTGATTCTTAAATTGCGGCAATTGAAGCATATTGCCGATGTGTGTGGATGCAGCTAAAACATTACCTACATGTTGCCTAAGTTTTATAGTCCAAATATACTATATTGTTTAGTGACTTTTGTGTAAATTGTGCTTCTTCTGAGAGTAGTTCAATGCGCTTTTTAAATATTTGTTTAATTAAATAATCAACCCTTTTAGTCTTCTGAATTTCATCATTAGTGTTCTCATGAAGGGATCTAGTAGACATGAAAAAAAAGTGATAGAAGAAAACAGTAAAGAAAGATGTAATAGCAGAGATAATACACAGAATCTAATGATTGCATACTCAGTCTATCTTCATTAGACTGGCAGCTTGACCTATTTTTGCCTGGACTGACCAAATAATATAGAATATTCCTTTTCACTAAATTTGGCTTTGAAGCAAATATATCTACCTCATAAGTGTCAGTACCATTTAAAACTAGATTTGCATATGCATGGAAGCTATATCCGTTAACGATCAGCATTAATGAACTGCTAAATGGAAACGGCAATTAACACATTTAACAATTAAAGCAATCAGGCTTTTTATAATTCCTGCACACCAAAAAAGAGTAAAATAAATTAAATGTCACTAAACTTCGCTCTTATTGTTTGAAAAATTCATACTGCATTAAACTGTTGGCACACAGTGTCTACCCTCTCAAGTAATTCCAGTGCAACACATTTCTAAATGTATGATGGAATAATTCACAATGCCTTAAAGGTTTCAGCTTGTGTTGAAGCTGTATTTAATCGCTGCATGTTCACGGGGTTTGATTGCCATTACATTATTGTTCATAGATAATTCCTTCCAATGGATACAATTACAGGGCTTTTGGCCTGACTGTATCTCGACCTTCACTAGAATTGATCGATCATATGATATTCTGGTATTTAGATGGAGGTATATATTATCCTTCCATTACAGGTATTTCTAGGTATAATTCTAAAGATGAACTCACTTTTGAGCTATGTAATATAAATCCAAGAGGTTAGCAGCACACCATATAATAACTGACTACTATTCAGTAGTTGGTAATCACTCTCCGCAGATCTCACTGTAAACTGGGCACAAGAAGGCATTTGCAGAATATTTCTTAAGCTGGTTATATTTTTAAAACAATATTTGTTGGTGTGCATCCTGAATATCCAAAGCATTTATCTACACAATACATATATTTTCAAGGTACAGAGATGTGTAATTAGGAATAGTAAATCTATACCTCCATATATGCACTTATCTTTCGATATTTTGTCCCTCATTATTCTGTCCACCATACTCAATATTCTGACAGTCGATTGTAGTAAAACCCTAATTGCTGCCATTGGTTAAACCAATAATTTACGGGTTTTAGGCTTTTGCATTAACTGCTTTGAAATACACTGGGCCAGAGACCGGAAGGACTCTTTTTGTGTATGCAACAGATGCAATTTTATGAAACTGTGCCATATATATATATATATGTATATATATATATATATATATATATATATATATTTCAACAAAATTTCCCCCTCACACAAGGCAGAAAAGTCGGAGTCGCTTTCAAATCAAAATCCAGCACAGCGCTGCGGTTAAGTTTCTTTGGTGGTTTTATTCATCCATGGGGTCAAAAAACAAAAAAACAACGCGTTTCGACAGCGTCCGCTGTCTTGCTCACGGTTAGTTGTGTGTCAAACTCACATTGTTTTTGAAACATTGGCAAATGTTACAGGCACCGCCCCCTTGGGGTATTCACAACAAGCATTGTGGGATTGGTAGTTTTTGTTAAACCTTATCACAGTTAATGCATTCCCAACAAGCATTCTGGGATTTGTAGTCTTTTCCAAACTTATCACAATTAATGCATTTAAATTCGATACCAATCCGTTTGAATTATACAATTATCAATTTCCAACATTATGGATGCGGTGTTTGTTATTTACAGTGCCTTTACAAATTAACCAAATTAACCAATTTAACCAAACTGAAATAGTCAGAGGTCCCGCCCTCTGGTGGGCATACCTTCTATTGTGAGCATTATGGGCTTTGTAGTTTGAGGGACATGTTGATTCTGCTAGAGATTCACCCTTGTATTTAAACATTTCCATAATGCGTTTTAAGTTAGTAGAAATAGCCGTCCATTTCAATTATTCGCAAATATCAATTTCTCATCTTGGATGAGGTGTATATTATTTACAGTGCAATGGTTATTTAACCATAAAACAAATATAAATATAAAGGTCCCGCCCTCTAGTGGGCATGCCCTATGGCATGTTTGCTCTGAAGGAACTGTAAACTTATATGGACTGTGGGATTCAGATTGGTTTGGATTACGTTATGTGAGTTGTTTTACCAAAAGGAGTGAGGGAAGTGAATTGCAGGGATAAATTATACAAAAATGGTTAAAATTATCTGGATAAGGGTGAGAAGGAGGAGTATATTGTGACATCGAGATTACTACTTTTCAGTCCGTTACAAGTGAATATAAAGTTCTTCCGACTGGTTAAGGCCCAGGGGGGTCATTGTTCTGAAGGAAAGGATGTGCCTGGATTCTTTGCGTCTCAAAAGCTTTTCCATATGGCCACCCCTGTCCGACAAAGCCATGGTTTCCAGACCCCAGAAGCGCAATAGCTTCCAGTCACCGTTGTGTTGTGCCTCCATGTGCTTGGCAACAGCGTTGCTTCTGTCCTTGTGGACTGTTGCCCGCACATGTTCCAGGATTCTTTTTTTTAATTCACAAATGGTGCTGCCAATGTATCTCATTTTGCAAGGGCACTCGATCATATAAATTGTGTACTTGCTATTGCAGGTTATACATTCTTGAATTTTCCAAACTTTTTTGTTTGGCATTGTGAGCTCAGTGGTAGGTTTGGCGATCTCACATACCTTACAATTGTAGCACTTTATGAAGCCCCGAGTTTGTAACCTTGATCCACAACAGAAAGTTTTTTTAGGAGATATGCGCCTGGTTCTATCGCGAAGGCAGTGGGAACAAAGCTATGGGGCGCAAAGAAATCAACGTGGCAGAGCAAGGGGAAGAGGAAGAGCATGGCAACCCAGACCCAAATTTGCAAACCAACAACAAGAAGAAGCCGCAGGAGGAAGCACATCCGAAAAACTGGGCACAGAAACAAGATTAATGAAACAAAAGAAGGGGAAATAAATGAGGATTTACAAATAGTTAATCTCTCGGGAAGACCGATCACAGTAGCAGAAACATCATTGCTCAAGAAAGGAATCAACTATTGCCCTACGCAAAGAATGGATATGGCACAAACACGGATTGACCTGTACCTGTACATCCGCAAAATCAAATTGGCAAAGTTCTTCGAAGAGCGAAAAAACAAACCCAAAATACCAAAGTCACAAATAAAACCTACCTCAAATTTGCAAGTGAGACAAGCGGAAGCATACATGACTGTGTTAAATCTCAACGCGGAAGCGGGTCAGGAAATCAGTCTGGATAATGCCATCACCCAACTGGGAGCTGGAACTAGCAACCTGAAACCAAAATCCAAATTCTATCCCCAACTACCACCTGGCAACAAGATTGATATTTTTCAAGAGGCTATTATCCATGACTTGTATAAATTACCTAAAATATTCGGAAAAGACAATCTATCCAAACAAGAAAGAGAGGCTCTAATCTCCCTAAAAAATGATCAATCGTTCGAAATAAAAGCAGCGGACAAAGGGGGGAATATAGTCCTTTGGAATAAAAACCTATATGTGGAAGAAGCCATGGGACAATTGAATAATTCCACATATTATGAAAGTCTCCTTGTGAACCCACAAGATCAAATAAAAAGGGACTTAGACAAACAACTACTTCAATGGGAGAAAGAGGGCCTGCTGGATGCCGATGAAAGAAAATATTTAACAGTGGATTTCCCAAGAACATCAACTTTGTATTTTCTGCCGAAGATACATAAAGATGCCACTAGACCGCCAGGGAGACCTATTGTGTCAGCTAATGGGTCCTTGTTGGAACCCTGGTCTAACTTTATTGACTTTTACTTGAGTCCGCAAGTTAAAATGCTGCGCTCTTACATCCAGGACACTACGGATTTCTTGGGAGCATTGGAACAACTGACTTGGCAACCTCACTACATTATGATTACGATGGATGTAATTGCCCTTTATACCAACATCGATAACAACTTGGGGCTACAGGCATGTGACCACTTTCTCAAAGAACGGAACATTCATTTCCACAAACATAATGAAATGCTCTTAACAATGATAAGAAGTGTGTTAACCAACAATATCTTTATGTTCGGGGACAAACTGTACCGACAAAAGAATGGAGCCGCAATGGGCTTCTCTTTTAGTCCCAATTATGCCTGCACTGCCATGGGTTGGTGGGAGGAGAAGACAGCCTGGCATGAAAAACACGAGAGATTCACTAAACACATTATTACGTGGAAAAGGTTTATCGATGACCTGTTCATCATTTGGGATGGAGGGGAAGAGAAGTTCACGGAATATTTCACCATTCTCAATAACAGTACTTCCTGTATAAAATTCACCCATACCATAAACCACAACCGAGCTGTCTTCCTGGATACAGAAGTGTACATTAGCAACAATCAAATACAAACTACACTTCACCGTAAAAACACAGCAACCAATTCCACACTGGAAGCAACCAGCTTCCATCAGCAATCACTTATCTCAAGCATTCCATACGGAGAATTCCTCAGACTCAGAAGAATCTGTAGCGAGAACACGGAATGGCAGGACCAAAGCTTAAAATGCATAAACCGATTTCAAAAAAGAAAATACAACAAAAAAATAGTACAAAGATGTTGGGAAAGAGCCAATCAATCACAAAGAACGGAATGCTTAAAAAAGAAACAAAAACTGGCAAATACCGTGGAAGAGCCTATCAGGCTAATCTTGGATTACAGCTTGGAAGCAAAGCAAATAAACCGCATATTGAGAAAGAACTGGAAAATACTCCAACTTGACCAAACAATTGGCCACAAAATGGGCAACCACCCAGTAATCACGTATAGGAGGGCAAAAAATCTACAGGACCAGTTGGTCCATAGTCATTTCCAAGCCTCAAAGAAAAAAACAAATTGGTTACAAACTCGGGGCTTCATAAAGTGCTACAATTGTAAGGTATGTGAGATCGCCAAACCTACCACTGAGCTCACAATGCCAAACAAAAAAGTTTGGAAAATTCAAGAATGTATAACCTGCAATAGCAAGTACACAATTTATATGATCGAGTGCCCTTGCAAAATGAGATACATTGGCAGCACCATTTGTGAATTAAAAAAAAGAATCCTGGAACATGTGCGGGCAACAGTCCACAAGGACAGAAGCAACGCTGTTGCCAAGCACATGGAGGCACAACACAACGGTGACTGGAAGCTATTGCGCTTCTGGGGTCTGGAAACCATGGCTTTGTCGGACAGGGGTGGCCATATGGAAAAGCTTTTGAGACGCAAAGAATCCAGGCACATCCTTTCCTTCAGAACAATGACCCCCCTGGGCCTTAACCAGTCGGAAGAACTTTATATTCACTTGTAACGGACTGAAAAGTAGTAATCTCGATGTCACAATATACTCCTCCTTCTCACCCTTATCCAGATAATTTTAACCATTTTTGTATAATTTATCCCTGCAATTCACTTCCCTCACTCCTTTTGGTAAAACAACTCACATAACGTAATCCAAACCAATCTGAATCCCACAGTCCATATAAGTTTACAGTTCCTTCAGAGCAAACATGCCATAGGGCATGCCCACTAGAGGGCGGGACCTTTATATTTATATTTGTTTTATGGTTAAATAACCATTGCACTGTAAATAATATACACCTCATCCAAGATGAGAAATTGATATTTGCGAATAATTGAAATGGACGGCTATTTCTACTAACTTAAAACGCATTATGGAAATGTTTAAATACAAGGGTGAATCTCTAGCAGAATCAACATGTCCCTCAAACTACAAAGCCCATAATGCTCACAATAGAAGGTATGCCCACCAGAGGGCGGGACCTCTGACTATTTCAGTTTGGTTAAATTGGTTAATTTGGTTAATTTGTAAAGGCACTGTAAATAACAAACACCGCATCCATAATGTTGGAAATTGATAATTGTATAATTCAAACGGATTGGTATCGAATTTAAATGCATTAATTGTGATAAGTTTGGAAAAGACTACAAATCCCAGAATGCTTGTTGGGAATGCATTAACTGTGATAAGGTTTAACAAAAACTACCAATCCCACAATGCTTGTTGTGAATACCCCAAGGGGGCGGTGCCTGTAACATTTGCCAATGTTTCAAAAACAATGTGAGTTTGACACACAACTAACCGTGAGCAAGACAGCGGACGCTGTCGAAACGCGTTGGTTTTTTGTTTTTTGACCCCATGGATGAATAAAACCACCAAAGAAACTTAACCGCAGCGCTGTGCTGGATTTTGATTTGAAAGCGACTCCGACTTTTCTGCCTTGTGTGAGGGGGAAATTTTGTTGAAATACATAGCAGTTGGGCTCAACTGCAGGAGTGACGCGACCACGACTGGAGCGCCATCTGGGGAAGGAGGGAGCCACAAGGAGGTGATATATATATATATATATATATATATATATATATATATATATATAACCTGTGTGCGACTCTTTCTTGCACCCGGACAGCGTGAGACACTTATAAGTGATTCGTCAAGCGGGGGCTGAAAAAAAAGGGGGGTCCCAAAACGTGTTTTCCCCGCGCAATTTCCCACAGGACCTTTAGGCACAGCTAGATAACTATTTGGCCGTCTGTTTTCATTTTTGAACGAGCAATTGCAGCTACGAAGCCGTTTGCACAGCTGCCTTCGCGGCTTCATCAGCCAATGAATTCCCTGCAACGTGAACGCCATCAAATTGATGACTCAGTGTATGTATCACGTGAGCTTTTTGTAGATCTTTTCGTAACTGAACTACTTGTTCCCAAAGCAATTTATGCTTGATTGTGCCACCTTTCGCATCTTTGAAACTGTTTTCGATCCTGTTCTGCAAGTATTCATTATAAGATTTACGCAATAATAGGAATCACACACTATGAGTGTGGGGGATTCACAATCTATATTTTTGAGCGCCATCTTAGAAGCCTGTAGTTCAGCTTGGTAAGCTGTGAAATTTCAGAGAGATTTTGTTTTTGTGACCATAGATCGGAATTTGCAAAAACAACAATTGATGGACAGAATGCAAAACAATGTCATACATTCACCCCAGTACAGAGATCTGGGCCTAAATCCATCATTTTTTGCACTCCACACCACCCCAGTTCAGATATGGCCATTTGCAAATCAGCCTTGACCTTGTGCCTCATGGGAACAGTCCAGCCCGAACTGCCAAGCCATGTCTTTCCTGGACCGGAATCAAGCATCCTAGGGCCGGTTTCTGGCTATCAGCCGCCTTCAGCTAGGATAGCTTGACTCCAGTGGTGCGAAGAGCATGGGACTCACGTCTGAGCATACCCATCCCACTCGGGTGACAAATGCAAAAAAAACAATTGATGGACAGAATGCAGATGAATGTCATACATTCACCCCAGTACAGAGATCTGGGCCTAAATCCATCGTTTTTTTGCACTCCACACCACCCCAGTTCAGACATGGCCATATGCAAATCAGCCTTGTCGGAATTTATTATCGCGCCAGTGACCTTTAACGATCGCACACGCAGCACTATAAGCTTGTTTACCCCAATTGCGGGTTGTGCTGATCCATCTGTATAAATTATACATTCATACTGATCAAGAGGCAGAATTTCAGTGGGCAGAGGACATTCTTGTTCGTATTGTAGAAATTCTTGTGTTTTCAAATGTGGGTCAAAAACGTATTCAACATCTGTTGTAGCAAGAGAATTAACCCATTTTTATCCATCCTGGATGTAAAGCATTTTTATTTGGAATGCTCGCTTTTGTCACTGCTTTTAAAGCAGGAATAGGAGTGATGACCATTATGCGTTTACCCTGTGCGAGGGCTCTCTCTTTTGCTACTACAGTTTAAACCGCTGTCAGAATTTTTTCTGTTAAAGTGAATTTCATTTCTGCTTGTGTGTGTAGAAGTGTGATTTATAAGCAATTGGTACTTTTTCTCCTTCAATAAAGGTTAAGTACGTGAATCCGCATCTTCCTGGAATGATTTGGATTACTAAGTTGCGTATATTTACGCGTGTTTGTAAATGTGTGGTTGCTAACATGTCTGTTTGCACTGAACGCAAACTTTCTGTGTATTTTTGAGTCCAATTCATTTGTTATAAATCTGGTTTGATTCATTTGGAGAGAGGTCTAACCCTTTCTGCGTAATTTAGAATGTCAGTTCTTCTGAAATTTAGGAAACCTAGAATTGACTGTGAGTTTTTCAGTGTCTTTGGAGGTTGGAGAGCGCACATCCCTCTAGAAAGTTTGCTGCCAGGCTTTTGCCCTCACTTGATAATTCACTTCCTAAGAAAAGGACATTGAGGTGGGCAATTTTTGATTTCTTGAAATTGATTTTATACCCTTCAGAGGTGAAGCCAAGTATTATGGTGATCAAACTGCTAAAGTGCCAGTTAGATAGATGTCATCGACATATGATAATGCCTCATCATCATAGGTTTGTAGTAAGTCTGTTACTATGGCTGAAAATAACCCTGGACTATTCTTGAATCCCTGGGGGAGACAACAGATTTGACGCTGTGTCCCCATGATTGAGATAGCAGTCAAATACCTGCTTTCCGGTGCAATATTTTGACAGAAGAAACCGTTAGAAATATCTAATGTGGTTTTATATTTTTTATGCAAAATGTTATTCATTAGTGCTGCACTATGTGCATTTTGTACTGCAAATGTTTTGCAACAAGAGTTTAGATGTCTATAATCCAAACTAGACAATATGTATTGTCAGGTTTGGATACAGGAAACAAAGGATTGTTCATTGACAAAGTGCATGTTTCAATCACTCCTTGGTATTCAGGTTGATATAAGATCTCCCTGACCTCTTTTTTAGCATTTTGCTTAACTCAGTCCTGCCTTTGAGCAGTTGGTTGAGTTTTTAACTGGATTTTATGTTGAGGAGAATCCTCATTCCATCCCACATGATTTTTATGTAATGCAGGTGCCTGGGCGATTGCCCATTTCCTGGCATATGTGTATTTTTTATGAATTGGAATTTGGTTGGAGAAGGCTGGCATATTGATGTTATTCGCCATGTGGACAATCCCTGACAAATTCAGGTGGACAGTCTTGTTCAGCTAGAAGAATGTCATAAACCTTAGAGAGCTTCTCCCAAAAGAGTCCTCTTATTTTTCTAGTTTATCCCCCTCCATCCAGAGTCTTACTTCATATAAGTTGTGCGGGACACTAACCCTGGTATCAGCAGTTTCAAAATGGATGTACTCATTCAAGTCCACTGTCTCCAGATGATCCTTCAAGATCTTGCGAGCTATGGTTAGTTCTGCTGTGCTGTCTAACATTGTTTGTGCCTACTCCCAGTTCTTGAGGAGCATGTCTAATTTTTAGACCAGCTACCTTCTTTTTGGTGAATTGAGTTTTCAAATTTTTAGGAACGTGTTGATCTTCTTTGGACTATATGCGTTCTTCCTTTTGTTCTGATCATCCTCTTCTTTCCGATTTCTGTGATGAAGTCTGAAAGGTACAAGAGGAACGTGTATCAGTATCTTGATATCTATCAGGTTTTCTTAAATGATCCATATTCCTGAGGTTAAACGTCCTTTCAGAGGGCTCCTTTTGAGGAGACCTACCTCGTAAATGAGAACGCTTCTCTTTAGAAGTTTGTTTAGTGTTCTCCCACTTCTTTTTAGGAACAGTGACAGTGTTTTTAATAAAGACCTTTTCAGGACTTTCTGTCAACTCGGGATTTACTTGTGTACCACTCAAACTGTCTCTACCTAGTTCTTCATAGGATTTTTCAATTATTCTGGCTAGTTCTTGAGGTTGCTCCATTACATTAAATTCTCTTAACTTTTGGTGGATCGCCACGGATGCTGCTTCACCTTTAATATTAGCTAATATTATTGTTGAGACCTTTTTGAAATCTTTCAGTAATTTCATACCTAGATTTAAAGCAGGCTCTGCCCCGTATTCATTTTGAATCTGTTTCAGGACGTCTGGTATTACCGCCATAGATGGAACACCATGTAATTTTGTGTAGAGTGCAGCAAAGACTTTACCCCAGGTGTCGCAGTCTTCCAGGTGTGGTGCGATCCCCATTGGTAAACAGATTGTTAAAATCCTGTGTTTCTCATGAGGGGTAGTATCAGGAAATAATGCCTCGATTTGAGTAATTTTTTGAGCTATCCAGAATGGACTTTGTTCCCTTTTTGCAGGTAATTTACCAATGACTGATTGTACAGTCTGTGGTGTTATTTTATTTGTGTTCTCCTAGTGAGTGGTGTGTTGTGGAATCCTTATAGGAGGTTGGACTGTTAGAGTCAGCATGACATATTCAACCAATTGTCTATGTATTTTTATTAGTTGTTTTAGTTGAACTAATAGTTCCTCACTCGACATTTCTTCAATGTCAGGAAGGGGTGTATTGCTGGCTAGTACCGGCCATGTTGCTCCTGGTCTACCTAGTGGACCGAGCCTGGTGATGTGATTTTGATGGTGTAGGGCGCCTTTAACCCAGAGTGCATGCTCTTGGTAAGTTAGTGGAATCTCAATACCCTCGAAAGGGATGCATTCCGTTGGATGTTCCTCTACTTTGTAAAAGTGAAACACATTTGTTACTGAATTTGTTTCAGGGAAGATAATCCATGAGTAGAATACCTCTGTTTGCCGATATTCGTGTGCCTCTATCACAAAAATTACCCTACCACCTCTTGATGATAGGCTATTTGTTATAAGTTTTATAGTGATGGCTATCCTTAAAATTTCTGGGATGATTATATCATCCAAGTTATCTTGTTGGAAACCTGCTGCAGCTCCATCGGTTGCGTTGTTGTCGCGGTTAAGCAACACTTTTTAATGAAAGTTGCAGAGCAAGTTTCAAGGAAACAAACATAAGGTGCACAATATTTTGGAACACTGTATCCTTCAACGTTGAACAAACCAAAAACTAATACATAGGATTTTCATCCTACTCAGTTATGGCGGATATTTTATCCTTTTACTCACTCCAGACGTCTATTGCAGTATTTTACGGGAAAAAGGGGTCTTTGAGAAAAGCACGACTGAGTTACTTTTAGTATCTAGCTTTAAATTAGTGCCTTACCAAACGTTGGGCACCATGTAGTGTAGTTCCTATATTCCCAATAGGCTCTGCGCATTGGAATAATATATCCTATAGATTAGACGTAAGACTGAGGTCGACTAGGTCTCTATCGAATATATTAAACTTAATAGTGAGTGCCAGCTACCTCAGAGGTCACTAGAAACTTTCTCAAATTCACAAGAAGGGATTAGTTTCTGACAACCGCATAAACATGACAACTTTGTTTCCCAAGAATAAGAAATATATCTCTAGAGTCGTGAAAACAATAGATAAGTATTTCACTCAGTCAATCGTGCATGTTTCGTTTCAATGGAGTTGAAGAGAAAGAGTGAGACGGGCGTTTTCAATAAAAAGTATTTATTGAACAGTCTTCTTTCTCATACAAGAGAAGTGAACTGCTACAATCATTAAGTAGACTGCAAAGTATAATGAATACAGCTCGAATAGTATTATAAAATAATACTGTAAAAGCATTGTATGGTTTCTAAGCCATGTACAAATACATACATAAATGGCTAAAAGTACTAAAATGTACCTAACCTACACGGGAAGAAGTAAGTGTGGTGTAGCATAGGTTTAGTTTTTTTTGCCAAGAATCTATCCAAGGTGTCTCTAGGTTCTAATCAGCTCCATACCTTTAGTTTAAAATAAGGGAGGTCTGGTATTTGAGTTTCGGGACTCGATTACCCAAAACACCACAAGGGGAGCTTGGAAACACTGGAGCTGGATTCTCGACAAGAGAAAGGCAGCCTCTCGATCATTGCATCAGCTGGAGGGTCGACTTCCTTCGGCACTTGTTGTAGCGAGCTGCGTCGGGCAAGTAGATAGTCGAACTGCTCTGAACCTCCGTGTCTTGCTAGAGCAACTGAAGGCATATTTATACCTTGAAGTTGTCTAGTTAGACGTAAAGTCGGGTAAAATACCGTCAGGAAAGAACCCCAAGGGAATAGTAGTTCTTTGTAAAGTACATGAGTTCTTGGACAAATCAATATGCAGGCAAGGGAAGGTCCCTGACTGCTTAAGCCGATTTTCCAAGAAATCGTTGTGACGTTTTGGTACGAGTGGAAGTAGCCATGCCTGTATTTGGTCTGCATAGGCTATGTCTAAATAAGGGAATTATTTATATGCCTATATTAGGGCAGTGTGAATTGTACCTATATGAGGGCATGAATCAGGAAAATTCTACTTGGATCCTAAAAACACCATACAACACCACCTTCCTTGTCAGGATGAACCACAAAAGTCACAAAAGTAAACTGAGCTTAACCCTCTAATAGCTTGGTACAAAAGCAGACAGGCTTAACCTAGATACAATGTGTGAAGTTTGTTATGCAGCACACATACAGTAATAAAGTAAAAATACAACAAAGGGAAAATCCCAATTTAGAAAAATAGAGTAAACTCTAATCAACAAAATGTTATCAGAATGACAAAAATTCAATAGATAAACCCGGATATGAGTGGTTCAAGAGGTCTAATATTTAGATCTGATGTCAGTCTTTGAAGTGGGAGGACTCCTTATACTATCGCCAAATCTGGTTCTGGAAAGTTCCTTTCTTCCCCTGTCCAGAAAACAAACTAGTCGAGGGTGACAAAAGTCTGTGTCAAGTTCCTTTGTGTGTGAGTGCTGGAGGCAGCAGTTTGAAATATAAGTGGGGCATGGAAGAACTCTGCCCCAACCATCCTGTCTGGATGGCCATTCCTGCCAACACCTAACTAGACTCCCTATGTCTTACTGTCTGGGAGGAATGCACAAAGGCCAACTGCCATTCTATTCACAGTCATGTGACCAGGGACATAGGCAGCAGCCACCAGATGATAAGGGCAAGAAAAGGCTAACTTTCGAAAAGTGATCTTTTCAGAATATGACTTAAAAACTGACTTTACCATTAAAGAGGGTTCCATGTGCAATTCATTTGAGTGTAAATCACATTTTTTGATCTGCTCTGAAAGTTATCACGTACTAAGTAAAATAAGGTATCCAAATATTATCCTGTAGTAGAAAAAGACCTTGCTATAGTGAAAAACAACTTTAGAAGTATTTCACTAACACAATATTTAAAACTTAAACCCACATGTCCTGCTTTTTAAATATAATGCACCCTGCCCTATGATCTTTTAGGGCCTACCTTAGGGGTGATGTAGATGTATTTAAAAGGAAGCTTTAGGCCTGGCAAAAGGTTTACATTGACAGGGCTAAATATCAGTTTGAAACTGCCCTACAGGTTGCAGTGGCAGGCCTGAGACTTGTCTTAAAAGGCAACTTTGAAGGGTGGCACAACGAATGCTGCTGACCCACTAGTAGCATTTTATGTACAGGCCCTGGGTACATGGAGTACCATATACTAGGGACTTACAAGTAAAATAAATGTGCCAATTATCATGTTTTAGGGAGAGAGCACAAGCATTTTAGAACTGATCAGCAGTGATAAAGTGCACAAAGTCCTAAAGCCAATAAAAACAAAATTCTGCAACACAGAGTGGGGTAAAAGCAAAAAAGATTGGGGGGCTAACAGGTCTAACAATTGTGTAAACCTTAATGTGATATATTTACTTAATTTCAAGCAAATAACTGGTATAAACTTACAATATAACCCTAACTAGCACAGTCATAAATATTTGAAATCAAAACTTCAACTCACACATGGACGAATCTGGAAAAATATTTTGTCCTTATTCCTTTGTTCTGCCCGCTTGATGCACACCAGCATTGCACTCAGCTCTGGCACATTTCCTATTAGTACAGTGCTGTGGACAATAAGGAATCAGCCTAGACTGGCCAATCAATCGCCATCTTCCTCAAGTGATCATCACGCCCTGTGTTGGACTGTGGTATATGTGAATTACCTGAAAATTAAAAACTGAGAGACCAGAAGGAAAGCGAATCTTAAGGCTATGCATAAAATTGGAAAATTAAAGGACACATTTTAACCCCTTCCATGCTTCTGTCGGCCAACGGCCGACGCAATCACTACCTCCGTAGTGCTGCTCACATCCATCGGCCAACGAGACCCGCCCACTCCGCTAAACCGCCGCACTGCTGCGTAATTGCCACTGTGGTTAAGCGGTTAGAGGAAAGATGATCTTAAGGTAAAACTAAAAATTACATTCAAATTGGGTAGAGTTTAGCACTTATAAGTCCAGGCTGTGGTCAAGACGGAGTTGAGGTGCAGAAGGGGATTTTAAATGTATAGGTATGGGTAGAGTTTATAGGTGGGGCCTATTTTTAACATTCAGGAATGGATGAAGTGTAGGGGTGGTGAGAAATTCATAGGTTTCACAGATGAGTGGAGCTTAGGAGTGGTCAGGAGTTTTTAGTGTTTAGGAACGGGTGGACTGTAGTGGTGCTGTCGGTTTTTTAATGTTCAGTGATGGGTAGAATTTAGGAATGGTGAAGGAACTTTAGGGCTCAGGAATGGGTGAGGTTTAGGAGTGTTCAGGTGTTGTACGGCATCAGGGATGGCTGGAGTTTATGGCAGATAGATTTTTAGGGTTAATGAATGGATGGAGTTTAGGCTGCTCAAGTGTCTTAAGGGTTCAGGAATGGATGACATTTAGAGGTCGAAAGAACTTTTTAGGGTTTGAGATAAGGGGAGTTTAGGAGTAAGTAAGTGTGACCAAGCGCTTTATAAGCTTGTTATTATTATTAATATTAGGAGTGGTGAGGGGCTCTTGGGGTTAAGGGATGCAGTGAACTTAGGAGTAGAAATGGCACTTAAGGATGTAAAATGGGCAGCATTTAGGGGTGATGAGGGTTTACGGGTTTGAGATGAATCGTGTATAGGGATGGTGAGGGTTTTTTTTAGATCTGGGATGGGTGGGGTTGAGACATTCAAAGAGTTTTCAGGATTCAGGAATACATGCAGTATTGGGGTAGTGAGGGAAATTTAGGGTTCAGAGATGGGTGGAGTTTAGGGGTCAGGAAAAGGTATACTATAGGCATGGTAAGAGGCTTTAGGGTTTAAGGAAGGGTAGAAAGGGATTTTACAGTTAAGAGCTGAGTGGAGTGTAAGGGTCAGTAATGGTTGTAATTTAGGCATCCTGAGGGTTTTTTAGAGGGCAACAATAAATGGTGGTTCACAGTATTAGGTGGTCAGGGATGAAGTGTGTTTAAGGGTGGTGAGGTGTTGGCGAATTAAAATTATCCAAAGTAAGTGTTTGATCATATATAAGATATAAATCCAAAGTAATGTCCTCTGAAGCAAAGCACTGAAGAAAATACCTCAGATGAATAGATTTCTGAAAGTATGACCTGCAACCATTGCATTTACACCTTTTAATAAAAGCATGGAGTATGGCAACACATCGCTAATTGCTGCATAGCCTTGCTCTTCATACTGGATTCAAGCTAGCCTGGCTGATGACGGCTGATTAGCCCAAAACCGGTCCCAGGATGCTTGTTTCCAGTCCAGGGAAGAAATGGCTTGGCAGTTCAGGCTGGACTCTTCCCATGAGGCACAGGGTCAGACTGATGTGCATATGGCCATGTCTGAACTGGGGTGGTGGAGTAAGCTAAAGAATGATGATATATTAAACCCAGATCAGTTGACTGGGGTGAGTGTTTGATTTGCTCAAACGCTCCGTCCATCATCCCCTTTGGCATCACTTTGTTCGCCCTAAGTTGGCAGGGTATGCCCAGACGAGTGTGTCTTGCTCACTTTGCCACTGGATTCAAGCTAACCTGGCTGATGACGGCTGATTAGCCAGAAACCTTTCCCCAGTTGCTTGTTTCCGGTCCAGGGAAGAAATGGCTTGGCAGTTCAGGCTAGACTGTTCCCATGAGGCACAGGGTCAGACTGATTTGCATATGGCCATAGCTGAACATGGGTGGTGGATTGAGCTAAAGAATGATGATGGTTTAAACCCAGATCAGTTGACTGGGGTGAGTGTTTGATTTTCTCAAACGCTCCATCCATCATCCCCTTTGGTATTGCTTTGGTCGCCCCAAGTTGGCAAGGTATGCCCAAACGTGGGTCCCTTGCTCACTTTGCCACTGGATTCAAGCTAGCCTGGCTTATGACGGCTGATTAGCCAGAAACCGGTCCCAGGAGGCTTGTTTCTGGTCCAGGGAAGACATGGCTTGGTAGTTTGGGCTGGACTATTCCCATGAAGCACAGGGACAGACTGATTTGCATATGGCCATGTCTGAACTGGGGTGGTGGAGTAAGCTAAAGAATGATGATAGATTAAACCCAGATCAGTTGACTGGGGTGAGTGTTAGATTTCTTCAAACGCTCCATCCATCTTCCCCTTTGGTATTGCTTTGTTCACCCTAAGTTGGCAGGGTATGCCCAAACGTGGGTTTCTTGCTCACTTTGCCACTGGATTCAAGGTAGCCTGGCTGATGAAGACTGATTAGCCAGAAAACGCTCCCATGATGCATTACATTTTATGTAAACAGCCTTGATTACAAAAGCAACGTAGCCTATGCCTGATTGAAAACTATATATCTAAAAGTAAAGGTAATGGGACATATTCATAAACATAATTTTTAAAAGGCAGAAATATACGCTTTATATATTTCCTTTTGAGATCTAAGTAGACCATATGAGAAAATAAATGGGGCATGCAGGCGTGGCCTAGGTGTGATTCTAATTCTTGCTCCATTATGGTTAACAGATGATCAGATTGACTGTATCTTCCTCCAAAAACATCTCTTGCTAAATTTTCCAATACTGTTGTTCTCTATAATAGCAAATTCTTGTTCTAGTGAAAACAAATTCGCTCAGATTGCCCTCTTCGAAGTAAATAGAAGGGCAGCTGTGCTGTCTAATTGATAGAATAAGAAGGGCCCATGAGCTCAGGCTCCCTGACAATATGCATTCAAGGTATTTATCAGAAATTGGGTTTCTGGTTGGCAGAGGTATGCACTCTTTCCAAGCCGGAACCACAATTCTAGTCAGGGTAAGTCAGATACACATCATAAATTAACTTGTGTTCACCCTCTGGTAGCTTGGCACTGAGCAGTCATGTTTAACTTAAGAGGCGATGTGTAAAGTATTTGTGCAACCCTTCAAACAGTAATACAGTGGAAACACCTGAAAAAGGCTCATCACTAATGTTAGAAGAATAGAATATTTTTTCATAAACAAAATAAGACCAAAACAACAAACATCCAAAAAGTATAACCAGAGTTATGATTTATTAAAGATCAAATGAAATTGCAGTGCTTAAAAGCTTAAGGACCATATGTATCAAACTCTGATTTTGCAATTCTCAAATTGCGATTTTTTGCGAATCGTTATTTGAGAATCGCAAAACACTATGTATGTAGGATTTGCAAATAATTTTGCGAATCCTACATATTCCTTAATTGTGAATTGCAAATTGCGATTCACAATTCACAATTCACAATTAAGGAATACCTCCCTATTCATTCCTATGGGGCTGGGGCTTCCCATTCATTCCTATGGGCCTGGAGGCCCATAGGAATGAATAGGAAGACATTCTCAACTTGCGATTCTCAATTAGAGAATCGCAAATTGAGAATGCAGTACCAAGGGTGACAGAGTGTCAGAAGGACACCCTGTTGTACCCCTGAAATGTGCCTGTGTGCATGTATGTGTGCCATATGGCATATTGAAAAATGCAAATAAGTAAATTTTTCAGAGAAATCGCAAATTACCACCAACTTGAAGTTGGTGATAATTTGAGATTCCTTAAGGTCAAATTGCACTTTTTCTGTGCTTCTTACATTGCATTTAAAGTAAAGCAATTTGCGATTCCTTAAATGCAATCACAAAATAGGGAATCGCAAATTTTGTGATTCCTTATTTTGCAGGGCAGTTTTTCTTTCATACATAACACTGAGCCCAATTGCGATCGCAAATGCCAAAATTCTGCAAATTTCGGCATATTCGAGTGCAATTTGGAATGATTCATAAGGCCCTAAGTCACTAACCAGGGCTTTCTGAAAGTTCAGGCCGACCATGATGGAGCGTGGGTCAGATACAGGGACCAGCCTTGGCCTACTGAAAAAGTACATTAGCTCCGTTGTCAATGGAACCGAGATGGAGGAATCAAGAGGCGATGCGTTGTCGAAACACAGATTGCAGGCGATGCATCTTCATCAAGCCGTTCAAATCAAACATGTGTCATTGCCAAATCACAGGATGTAGGCGTTGCGTCAGGAACTGGATGCAATGCGCCGTGCAGTTGGCGATGTCTTTGGTCCTTACGGTGGTGATGCATCGGCGTTGAGGGAGATGCGCTAGTTCTAAGCAACATCATCAATAGGTGAATTCTGGCAGTTGAGGCACTTTAAACCGACTTGCAAGTGCCCAGGTCGGGTTGGCAGTGCGGGCCCCCGCCAGCCAGGGGTGATGGTGCACTCAGCCGTGGTTGGTGCTGGCCCTCTGCATGGGACCGGACTGATTGTGCCTCAGGACCAGGAGCATACTTTAGCTTTTAAACTATTGCGAATGCTCTCAGGAAGGCAAGACTGGTTTGATTGTGCCACAGGATCGGGGGCATAAATTAACTTTATTCTTTTGCTAATGCTCTTCCCGGGAGGCCAGGGAAATCACACTGATGGCCGAATGCTGAGCACATCTTCTTGGAAAGAAAAGGGGCTCAAATCTAATTGACACTATCTTATTGCCGAGGTGCAGGAACCTCTCCTGCTGCACTGATGTTGCACGAGGGACTCCCCCCATGAAGACTGGAGTGCTGCTTGGCTTGCATGGGCGCACCATTTTGGACTGGCTGCATAGGTCCAACTCCATTTTCAGGGATTCCAAGGGCAGGTTAACCCCTCCCCACCTACTCTGTGGCTTCAGAGAAACCCACAGAGGACTAAGTCCTCTCCCACAAGCAAGGTTGAGAACCTGTAAAAAGGAAACTAAAAACGCTCTAATTCCTCCACCCACACTGAGGATTCAAGGAAATTAACAAAGGACTATGTCCTCTCCCACAAGCTAGGCTGAGGAATGAAGAAACAAAAAAGGACTAACTCCTTCTCTCAAGCCAGGCTGAGAAATTGGAAGAAGAAAGAGGCCTCTCACCAAGAAGGAAACAATACTACCAGGGAAACTAAAAAGGAATCTGGTCAGAGAAATACTAAGGAATCCTACTCCTCTTCCGCACCTCCTAAGCTCTGCATAATCTGTCTTTTTCCCAACTACATATGCAGGAAGGGTTCCACGCCCACTATAAATATAAGAAGATATTTACATTAAACTCTGATAAACTCGTACTCACCAAACCACGGAGATCGGAGCTAGTCCCTGACCTCCTCCAGCACCTCCTAGATCTACCCCTCTAATACCAATAGACTGGGGAGATCTTGTCACAGCCCACACGCCCAACTCTACCCACATGCTGCAGGAACAAGGAAGACCCCCGTCCTCCTCCAGCCCCCCTGTAACGCACACTGAATAGTTACCACAGTGTGCTAATCACTGGGGTACCGGGAGAGGGTGGGAAAACAAAACAAGGAAGTCAGAAGGGAAACACAGCTAACCACCCCTTTCTTCTTTGGTGGAATGGGAACGGACAGCACCTGTAGTGAAAATATAAAACAGCCATAAGTATTGCAGTAATTACTGTTTCTATGCTCATGCAACCCAAGCCTATACCGTATTTAAACAATGAACAGGGTAATTATCTCACCTATTCACTGTGAAGCTCTCCTCTAATGATGAAAAGCATGAAGCAGGATACAAGGATTCCTGGCTGTACTCAAAGTCCCATCATGCAACTGACTTCCATGAACAAAATCTTGGAAAAGATCCAGGGGAAAAAAACTCTTTAAAAACAGAGAAAAACCCCTCTCAGAATGGGTACTCAATATATTTAAGCCTACTTTCTTCTTGTAGTGTGGCCACTATAACAAAATCAAAAGAAACCCAGGGAAAACGCTAAGAAAACGAAGCTACTCGTGTTTTGACCCAAACTCCACATAACGATGTGGAGCGGCTAACAAAATGCAGGAAGAAGCACAGGATTCGTGTTTTACCAGCCTGTAAAACGGACTAAATACTGCAAAGAACCGACTCGAAATGCCAGCGGTTCAAGAGGCAAGATCCTGGGGATCTTATTCAAGCCATAAACGCCCCAACAGATGACAGTCAAAATTTCATGAGCAAAGTCCCCGAATGGTGCCAATTTCCCAATGAGAGCTGTGAGCTCCCAACCAGCAATCCTACCACAAGCGTCCCAAAGGTAGGTGGATATCCGAATAGGCTTTGTCCTCAGGAAAAATCACGATCCTTCAGGTGGGCTGAAACATCCATAGATAACAAGCAGGGAGGGAAGGACTGGACACCCATATAAAGGGGAAGGGACCCTGAACACCTGACCTAGACACATAAGCATAGAAACAAGACTGCGATAAAAAATGAAAACCTGACTAATTCCTAACAGATCTCTTGGTGGTAGTCCACCTATCTACGCGCAACCAACATCAGGACACCCACTGAGACAAGATGATACCTGCCACTTTAACTTTCCTCTGCGCCGAAGTGCCAGAAACCCCATGGCCCTAACTCTTTCTCCATCATCTCCCCCCCCCATCTCTCACTTAAAGCGAAAAGAAACTTTTAACACAGGCTGATTAGACAACACCTGGAAACACTCTTCGCTGATATATACTACTGCTCCTCCAAAGGCCAGCAAAAAATGGATCTCATTTTCCCCACCCAGCACCCTGCGAAATGGAACACCATTCTTAGAACCCACCTTCATATATCCAAAACAAGGAGAACCCCTCTCAGCTGCAAACTGACGATCTCTGACTCAAACTGCCTACCTGCAGTGGCAACACCTCTGTGACCATCTACAGCAATGGTACAGTGCGGATTCAAGCCAACAACGCCCACCTAGACTAATTTTATTCCCTTTCTCCCATGCTACGCAACGCTTTCACTCATCTACGCTACACCCACTCGAACAACTCCCTATACCCCAACCGACCAACTCCCCCTGTGAAATCACAAAACAATCCCTAGACTCATTCCACAAACTCCAGTTTCCCCCCTCTGACGTCACCCTCTTGTCCTCTTCCACTACCCATGACTCGCACAATATATACTTCTCATCTAGAACAACTCCGAGGAACATCTCTGGTAAGACTCCCCAAACCCTTGCCGACCTCCACCTCTCCCTTCCTTCACCACAAAACTACTCCCCACAAGTAACTAGCGAAACCGACCCCAAGTCAATGCCTCCCAACTCTCACCTTCCATTAACACTCAAGAAGCTGATGTCTGAATTACGACTAGAGTTCTCACACCATATAACCACAGGGGCAACAAAGGCATCATTGACACTGTGAGCCACACTCTCCCGCTCAGAACATCCTGCACCTAAACTCGCCTACCCTCTACTCTCTAAATATGACTCAGAGACTTGCTCTTCTGGAAAGCCAACTAGAGATTGTAATACAGGGCATAAACAAACTGTTATCAAACCTCACCACACATCTGGAGCAGGGGTGGGCGGAATGTGCGAAGTTGCACTACGCAGAGCTCAGCGAAACGGTAAAAAATGTCTAGAATGTCGATGCCTCCTGCCTTCCACAGCAGTATCCCCATGGCTCCTCCCACAAAGAAACTCAACAATAAGGGGACGACCAACTGCATGCTTATAAACTGCAGATCTGCAACCAAACAAGCAACAGAACTGGCAGAAACCATCCTCACCCATGACATCGACATCACGTTCATCACAGAAACTTGGTTGAATGAGTCCTCCTCTTCAATCAATGAAATGCTTGTGCCTCCTGGGTTCTCAATCATCAATAAAGACAGAAAGAGCCATTGAAGCGGGGTATTGCAATCATACACAAGAGCAATATTTCCGTAACTGAAACTGACTCCTTCAAATATAACAGAATTGAATATCTAACTTCCCTCATTAAGATGAATGACAACAAAACGCTATGCTGCATCTCCTCTACCATCTGCCAGGCAATACTCCCACATTCGGAGAACACCTTTCTGACTTGATACCACAATGCTCACTCTTGGGCTCCAACAACATAATACTAGGTGACCTCAACCTCCATTGGAATAATGAAAATTATTCTCTGATCCACTCCATGAACAAACTTCTACTCAATAATAATCTTATCCATCACTGCACAGAACAAACCCATAACAGAGGTTCAATCCTTGACGCCATTATAGCTCATGAAGATATGGTTATTATCGGCCACATCCTTCCTGTTGATTGGTCAGACCACCGCATCATTCTATTTACCATTAACCAAACAACTCATTGCCTCCCTCTCAGAACTGGAATCCTTTAATTGGGCAAGAAATCTAAGGCAGATTCCCCTTGCCGCCCTGGAAGAAAGGATAGAATCACTCCTTCCCCCACCACAAGCGACCTCTCTACAATTGAAAAACTGAACTTACCTCCCACTACAATGCAACAATGACATCCATACTAGACCAAGTAGCCCCCCTGAAATAAAAAAGAGTCAAGAACATTCTGTTGAGATCTTGGTTCAACACAGACATAAACTCTGAAAAGACACTTAATAGCTGCAGAAAGACTCTGGCGGAACAACCCGTCCACAATCCACCTTGACCAACTCAAAACAGAATGTAAGAAGTATAAAAAACACATCAAGAATGACAAAACGACCTTCTTCTGTGGTACATTAGACAATCCCAAAGAAGTCTTCAATCTCATTAGACAACAAACATCCAAGCCTCCCTCAACATCAGTGGAGGCCTCCAAAGACCTATGTAACAACTTTTCCAATTACTTTAACGAGAAATCATTAAGCTTGAGCTTTCCCTGGATGACCACCTCCTGTCATCCAACGAAAGCCCGCCCCCCTACAAAGAAGGCAACAACCCACCCACGCACCCCACTAACAACTGGAAGTCTTTCAACCCCATCTCTGAAACAGAAATCACTGAAATGATTATCAAGTCCAAACCCTCCTCACACATAGCAGACCCTATTCCTGCCCAACGGCTAAAAAGCTCAACCTCGTCCTAGCCCCTCTCTGGACCAAGATTATAAATAGCTCCCTGAGAACCAGAGTCATGCAGAATGATTTAATATTGGCCAAGTCATGCCATTATTTAAAAAAATGGGCTCTGACAAAACAATCTCAATAACTTTAGGCCCATTTCCAATCTCCCATTTTTAGCCAAAATCCTGGAAAGATGTTTTTTCCTTCAACTTAACCAACACATTGACAGTAACAACCTCCTAGGTTCTCACCAATCGGGCTTCAGAAAAGGATGCAGCACAGAGACAGCCATCCTGAATGTCATAGATGATGTCTACAAATCACTCCATACATACCGATGCTGTCTACCCATAATCATAGACCTATCGGCAGCCTTCGACACAGTCGACCACAAACTGCTCATTAATGTACACCGAGATAGGATTGGAGCAGACGAGGTGGTCCTACAATGGTTTACTTCCTTTCTTCAAAACCACTCCCAACGAATAAATATTAACAACTTCACGTCTGACCTACTCCCCATAACCAGTGGTGTCCCTCTAGAATCAGTTCTCTTCCCATCACTGTTCAACATCTACATGGAACCCCTCACCCCATACTCAAAAACGCCAACATCCCCTTCCACCTCTTTGTGGATGATCTACCTAGAAACTTCCTCTAATAAAGACATACAGAGGCTATCCCTGAACCACCTGAAACTCAACCAAGATAAGATAGAAATCCTTCTCTTACCCAACAAAGAGCAGACCCCCCAAGTCACAGAATCGCTAAAAACCATTGATGCTCTTAACTGCAATCCCACCCCGGCCGATTCCGTAAAATCCTTGGGAATCACTCTGGACCCAAACTTAAACATGGACAAACATATCAAGAACATAGCAAAGAGTGCATTCTTCAACCTAAAATTACTCAACAGCATAAAACCCTTCATCCCTCCCAATGACCTTAAACAGGCTACACAATCCCAGGTTCTGTCCAGATTGGACTACGGGAATGCAACCCTCACAGGCACGACAAAATCTCACGTAGCTCCCCTCAGATGAACTCTAAATGCAGCTGCCAGGATGGTCACTGAAGTAAAGAAATATGACCACATATCTCCCTCTCTAAGAGAGCTAAAATGGCTCCCAATCTAAATGAGTTCCAACTTCAGAACTGCTTGTGTCACACACAAAGCTCTGCACACTGGTAAACCTGCCTACCTGGCTTCCAAACTCATTAGGCCGGCCAGACAAAGAATTTCAGGAGTACTAACACTCTACTCATTCCCCAAAAAACTTGCAAACAAAAAACCTTATCACGCTCCTTCTCTGGAAATGTGCCTAAAATTTTGAACTCCATCCAGTCCATATCAGGACTAACCCCTCCTTCATAAACTTCAAAAGCCAGCTCAAAGACCTCTTCCTCAACCGAATTCATCCGAGTGGATAGCTACTTCCCAACGAGGAATCTTGCCCAGTGCAGTATATAGTCACTTTGATGAGAAGGCTTTTACATCACCTGCCTTTTGACTCGCTCCTTTGTCCCCCCCACCCTGAACAGGATTTGTCACAAGTCAATGTTGTTTATTGAAATACTTTGTGTTTGATTGCATCACAATCAATGTTTTAAAGCGCTCCGATACATTTGTGTCTGGCCAGCGCTATATAAAACTCTTAAACAAATAAAAAATAAATGAAAGCAACTGTTGGCAGTCTTTCTGATTCTCACTTACTAATGTGCAGTATGTTAAGAAACAATTGGAATTCCCAATCTAATAACTCAGCTAACGATCTAGGGGGCTGGACTGTATGAGGCAGTCACAGTGGGCTCCCATAAGCCATAATACAAGTAGAGCAGGCGGCGAAAACCTAACTCTGAGTGCTAAGACCATTTACCCAGACTTTAGACATCCTAGTAGGGTTGCTTTAAATAGGGTAAGTCCCCAGCAATCTACTGATACTATTTTTGCAGGTTTGTCTGGGCAAGATTTGTTTTTTCTGAAATATTCTGGAAAGAATTCCAATTCCGCACTGGTTTTTTAGGGTTATTGTAGATTTATTTGTACTCTATTCATAAGAGTAGGTGGAAAGAAACAGCCAACACATGTTTTGCCCCCTTACATGGCCATCCGGCCTGGGGCTTCCTCAGGGCGAGTGGAAGTTTAATAAAATCTATCAGAGTCATCGGTAGCTAAAGTTTCTTGTACGTGACCAGAACACCGCATCCTGGCCTGGCATTATGCCTAATATTTGAGAATCTTCAAGAACCTTTAGCTACCAACGACTCTGATAGATTTTTATTAAACATCCTCTCGCCCTGAGGAAGCCCCAGGCCGGATGGCCAGGTAAGGCTTAATATATCAGTTTGCTAAAGACATGTAATTAAAAAAGCCAACAAAAAGTACGGCATGACTCATTTTGTGCAGTTTCAAATACGTGGCAAGCTGTCACTTTGTTTTAGACCTATGAGAAGCTGGATCCCCATTTTCATTTTAAAATCATATTAGAATCATTAAATTAATTTCAAAACATCATTCTATCCACCAGATGGCACACGACACGCCGGCCACAGAGGCAGTTTACAAAGTAGCATCTTATTGGTATCTAATCCCACCCTGACTACACGACTGGAACAAAGGTCGCTCTGCGTCATTCTGACAAGGGTGCGGGCAGACTTGGGGCATATTACCAAGCAATAGCGATAATTATCGCTATTGCTTGGTTAGAGACAAAAATTTACCGCTGAGCTGCGATGATTTTTACCGCAAATAAACCTTGGTATTACCAAGGTTTAATCGCAAATGCGATAAAAATCGCCGCAATGCATGAATATTGCTGAAAAGTCAGCGATATTCATGCATTACCGAGCTAATGCTCTTAGCCATGTTATCCACCTCCCTTTGGATAACATGGCTAAGAACTGCTCAGGGCAGGTGTTAGCTTTTGGAGATATTCGCGCTTAGCGCGAATATTTCCAAAAGTTGTTAATAGGAGATAGCGATGTTAGCGACTGTTTTCAGTCGCTAACATCTTGGCACGCCCACTTTGCATGTCATTAGTGATAAATATCACTGACATGCAAAGTGGGGCCAAGGATGGTTGCTATCTCCTACTAGCTGTCGCTAACTGGTGTTAGTGACAGCTAGGTAATAGGGAGATAATTTTATCTCCGCTTTCTTGGCTTTTAAAGCCAATAAAGCGGAGATAAACCCCCTTGATAATATGCCCCAGGATCCCTTACACACCTCCTATGGCACTGCCCCAAACTGGTAAGCTATTGGGAGCTGGATGGAGCTTTTAGCACTAGCATCCCACGCTTCCCAGCCTGCGCCCTCCTGGGCCTCTCCAATCCCCTGACCTTTCCCTTGCACTCACTCAGAGGAAGACAAACAGCCTTAGCACTAAACAAAGCTAGACAGTTTCGGCTGGCCAACTGGGGAAAAGCGGTAGTACCAGACCATAGGAGACTAAAGGATGCATCCGCCATGGATAGCATATCAATGATGCCTAATAACAGGGTGCAAACCTATTCTTAATTATGGGACCATTTATTAGGGAGGTGACGTATCCCCAATACTTGCACATTTTACGCCTAACATCTAACAAGCAGGAAGAGTCCTGGGGCTCAAGGTGAGGAGCAACTGATGCTTCCACGCTGAGACACTACCCCCTCTGGGGGCCGAGGACTCACTGTATTTACACCTGGTGGTGCAGGGAGGAAGGGGAGGGAAAAAGAGGGTGGGTTAGGGTGGGATCTTCTTTTTGAGCTGTTTCTTTTTTCTCTTTCTTAGTTATATATGGTTATCTCACTGACATTACACACCGCTTGTCAAAGGCATTTAACTAACTCATCACGCCACTAGTTACGGGCCTACTGGTAGTTGGCATAATGCTGTGTACCCTGCATTCGCATTCATTCGCTGCCGGCCAGTGGTTGTAGGCGTAAGTTTTGTTATGGCTTGTTCAAACTCAAATAAAAAGAATTGTTCCATAAAAATATAATTCCATAATAAGTGGCAAATTAATCTGCAAAAAGGAGCATTCAAAACGTGTTGTATTGTACTGATGTTACATTTATGTAGTACTTTCTAATTACTAACCCTGAAAAGGAGCTGAAGTGCGGTACTGCTGGTAGCGAGATATTCTGAAGGCCAAGGCCCACCCTCTCAATGAGTGACCTTGAGGATACTTGGTACTTATGTTCAGTGCAGGATCAAGTGCTTGGTTGAAATGATTGTTCACACTTTTTGATATTTCTAAGCTTGATGTCAAGCTATTACGATTGCATTTATATGACTTTTTGTGGCTTCACTGTGCAGCACTGTGCACTGACTGTTTTGCACCTAACTTTCCCCTTAATGGCAATGTCTATTGATTCATATATGAAGACTATGCAGCAAATTCACTGTTAATTCAAGCAACGCAGCGCAGCGGCCAAAGTTGCTGAGCTGCATTACATAAGGAGAGAACAAGAGGGCACCAGCCTTTCAAAGATATGGTGCTACTACTTTCTCCTCAATAGCTGGTTCACAGTAATGCTACCTGGTGCCGTGCACACACCTTTGCAGTGTAGAGACTAACTTTCAATCTTTTCCCACTTTGCATGTGTGCTGTACAGTGCAGCAAGCATGTAAAATTTGATAAAGGTTGGGGGAAAAATGTCTCCTACTTTGCCCCTCTCGTGGCCATAGCATCTCAGCCACCGTGATTCCTCAGGTGTCATAAAATGGGTTGTGAGTTTCACTCACCTAGTGCTGACTTATCTTGTGCTACTGATCTTCTGGTTGCTGCTCCTTGACCCTCCAGCTCCAAAATTACAATCATTTATCTGAAAGTTTGTAGCTGCCTTTTAAAGTCCAGCTCAGGTTTTTATTGCTTTTTCTTTTCTTTTGGCATCTTGGCTGTCTCTTCCCCTGTTGCTTCCTGATTTTCTCAGTCAATTATGGTTGCTGTCATGTGATTATTGATGTAATTTCCTTTTTCTGTTCTTCTTATTAGGGCTTCAGTTTGGTTGGAGGGTTCATAGCAACAATGTTGTGTGCTCCGGTCATTTCCTAGCTCCCCCTACTTGCTAAGCTTGACTCTTCGCTCTGGGCGAATTCCCTTGTTGGCTTCCTGATTCCTTGTTTTCCTTTAGTCTTTTGAAGTCTTCATTAAGCAAGGAGGTATTTTTATGCAGTAGGCTTTTTCCTCCTGAGAAGGTGGCGGCAGCTTCTCGAGGACACTTGCCTGCCACATATTCCAGTGTGTGGTGATATTGTGAATTCCGGTCATCCTTACTGCGAGCAGAGGAAGACCCCAAATTGCAGGCTGGTGTCCTGAGCAGAAGAGCATCTGTCAGAAGCAGGTGTCATTTTTTGATGAAAAGCATTGTCTACCCTTGTTACCAGATGGCGCTTTACGTCGAAAATAGGTAGTAACATGGGTATGGCCATGTACTGCCCATGGGAAACCCCCTTGATGCAAAATAACACAAAGTTGTACTTTTCGGAAAATTTCAATGTGAAACAACTTTTGCACTGCGAAGAAAATAACACATCAACACTTTTTGCATCATATTAGGGGATTTTGTACTGGTGAAAATTGTTGATAAATCTTGCCCGATGTTTGAAATTATTGTCATGCACATCCCTTATTGTAGTACATTATTATTGATTGTTCGCGGTAATTATTAATTATTCTATTAATTTAAGAACTGTTCTCTTTGGGGAGAACCACTTGTTGGTGGACCAAATCCCAAAACAGCAATAAGGTGCGGTTTTGCTCCCAATGATCAGGGGACCAACCTTTCATGCACCAGGGTTTGGCCAAATGATATGACTGATCATTGAGTCTTTTTGATGGAAACCCTACATTAATTGTTTTGGACTGGTTAGCCATTTATGAATATCCTATGATGTATCGGTCTCTTCTATGCATGTAGAGTTCATTCTTCTTTCCTCTTGTTTTCACAAACACACTGTCTATGTGATACATACACTCTGAGATCTTGTGGACTCGGTTTTGACAGTGCAGCTCTAATATTCAGCTGGTAGACCCCCTGTGTTTTGTGTGTTGTACACAGGAACCACTTGTCATTTTTTTTACACTTTCTAGAAATGGCCTTTGTAACAGGGGTTTTTTCAAAGTCCTGCTGAAATGTTATTCCAGATTGTAGGAACCCATCAGAGAAAGATTAGAATCACGTTTTTTCTTGTAGTCGGTATTCATCAAGTATAATGGGGTTACCCTGTGTCCCTCAGAACCTGAGTGTATGATTATGAACTACAAGTGGTTCTGTCGGGTGTCACAATTCTGATATGTTCAATACATGGCATTGATGAACTGCTCTCTTTGGGTCGTGTTTTATGGACAATAGGAAATACATAGTGCAGAGGCTTGTAAGAAATTATATAAACTAACGTAATTTGCCTGTTAGTGATCAGTCCTTTCCCATTAATATTAATGCTCAGTAAATAGCATGTTTTCACAATTTATGTCAGAATTATGACACCCCACAGGACCACTTGTATTCCGAATTCATAGCATTAGGGTTTTCCTTATTTCTTGAGTTTCTATGAATGCCTATGAATTTTAGCTTCTGATTTAGCCTAACTCTGAGTGCTGCAAAGTAGTCCAACTGGTAAGTCATTTTCTCCCTTTGTTTTTGCACTCATTTTGCACCCATGAAAATTGATGGACCCAATTCTCAATATCATAGAGAGGATGTAGCTTTATGGCCACAGCTGCCGACTTTGGAGCTGGAGAGCCAGGTTTGAGCCTCAGCTTCGGCTCAGCATCCTGTGATTCTAGGCAAATCGCTTAATATTCCTGTGCCTACCGAAAATTAATGTGTCCTGGTGTAACGTAACTGGTGCTCCTGTAAAGAGCTCCAATATCTTCGGGGTCGAGTTCGCACAACATAAATCTGCAAAAAAAAATAGACTATCATAATCTCCCAAAAAAACACAATTGCTTTACTATTTAATGTGCATCTCCCTCCCCTATGGAAGCCTACTTGCAAAACATTTGTGAATACTCAAAAGGTTAAGAGCTGCTGAGTATTGACTGGATTTTGCCCGACTACTCCACCCACTTCCAAGTGCCTATCTTTCTGCTCCAGCCCTAGAGTTACTAATGTGAACATTCCGCCATGCTAGTATGGGCCACATTCATACGTCTGTTATGTGCCCAAATACCCACTCATTACAATTTTACGACTCAGAATCGAGGGGCATATTATCAAGGGGGTTTATCTCCGCTTTTTTGGCTTTAAAAGCCAAGAAAGCGGATATAAAATTATCTCCCTATTACCTAGCTGTCGCTAACACCAGTTAGCGACAGCTAGTAGGAGATAGCGACCATCATGGGCCCCACTTTGCATGTCAGTAATATTTATCACTAATGACATGCAAAGTGGGCGTACCAAGATGTTAGCGACTGGAAACAGTCGCTAACATCGCTATCTCCTATTACCAACTTTTGGAGATATTCGCGCTAAGCGCGAATATCTCCAAAAGCTAACACCTGCCCTGAGCAGTTCTTAGCCATGTTATCCAATGGGAGGTGGATAACATGGCTAAGAGCATTAGCTCGGTAATGCATGAATATCGCTGACTTTTCAGCGATATTCATGCATTGCGGACGATTTTTATCGCTTAGGAGATAAACCTTGATAATAGCAAGGTTCCTAAGCGATAAAAATCGCCGCAGCTCAGCGATAAAAATATCCCCGCTAAACCAACATAGCAATAATTATCGCTAGTTGTTGATAATATGCCCTCTAGTGCTTTCCACATGCCCAGTATGTATTAGGCAGCATAAATTCCATTCAAATTTGGAAACATTTGTGTGAATTAGTGCAAATGTTCATATATTATGTACGAATGCCAAAAAAAGTCTTGTCCTTTCTGCACAACAGCAGCAAAATAGTGCACCTGAATAATATATAGTAATGTGGTGAACAGCACAATCGGGCCATTGTGTTTAATCTGACTGAAGATTCTAGTTGATCACAATAACAAACGACAAACTCAACAAGAAAATGTATTACTAACGATAGGCTTTTTTTTTTTTAATCACAAACACGTTTAAGGTTCATTCTTCTGTGGTAATTGTTCAATGGATTAACAAATAGTCCTTTTGTTCGCGGATAACACTTGCATTTTTGTTTTTCTTTCCAGTCGGCAATGTAATTCAAAAGCCACAGCCTGGAAAAGTAGCACAAAAAGCCTTCAAGTGCTTGAAAGAGAACGGCGCCGGCAAAAGAATCAAAATGTTAATTGAATGCATTTCACTTTGTTCCATTATACGCTCCCGCCGCAATTTGCATGATTTCTTATGAAAAACCAGGGCACATTTAAACACCTACTGCGCTTTCTTCTCCAAATCAACTGCAAATTTAATTAGCTACACTGTAGAGCGAACGCATACACCAGGCGTTCTGTAAATACTGTCAAGCTAACCAGAGCCAATACAGTAATAATTGTTCTAATAACTCAGGATAAAGGAAGAAGAAAAGGAGATGCATTTTTATAAGCTTTAAAAAATATATAGAATCTGGTTTTGCAAGGACAGACGCATACATATGAAATGATATAGCCGCTCTGTCGCTAAACTGCTTCCGTTTTATTTCACAAACTTTAAGCTAAATTTAAAGATGTAATATATCATCTTCATCTTTTATAAGTATGTTGGGCAGAAATGTGAGTGAAGTTAGGCCTGCAATTGGGACTTGCTATCAATTCCACACCGGTTCTAGGGGAAGCCAGTGCGAGAAGTTCTCCATATCAAACTCTGTAATACTGACGTGTCCTTGTGCTGAATATCTCACGTTCCTGTTCTTTTTGACTGAATTTTAGCAGGTGGGGCCCACTTCTATCTTGCGGGACAACCACCCTTTTGCTTTTCTTTGCTCTCGCCTTCTGAGAGTACCTTTCCACAATCAGCGCCAGACTGGGAACTCAAAGCAGCCCTGGCAAATTTCTCAGATCTACCCCTATGTGAAGGATTGCCTGGCCCTAGGAGGCTGGAAACGCGTGCTTGCTGTTTTTGTTACTGGGAGGTCGATATTGCAGCACCGCTGCAAAACCTGTCCCAATAACATAACCAGCCCCCCCCCCCCCCAATGCCGCAAAAACAGCCCCCATGCTTCCAGCCTCCGAGGGAAACGCCTGATGCCCAGTACAGCCAACCCGGCCCTGTCCACAATCCATTCAACTGGCACTCATTTGTGTTGCATCGATCCGGTCATAGTGAGTGCTTTGCAGCCTGTACCCCTTTCTGGATGATTCTGCTGCCAGGTTTTGGCTCATCTCAAACGCTATTGAAGGAGCCATGTTCCACATTCTAGATTCACCCGGTAACCACCGTCCGATGTCTCTTCGATGAAAGCCGATGTCTTTCCGATGAAAGCGTGGAGGGGAGGGAAAATCATTTATCCAATTATGCATCACCATTCCAATAAGCCATGACTCAGAAGAATCAGACTCCAGATCCAAAGTTTGGTAAGTTTATTACAGAGCCAAGAACAGTTGGACATACAACCACCTCAAGACGAGGGTGTAAAGATACATAGTAACTAATACAAAGCCAAACCTATGGGTAAAGTTCAGACGATGCAGCATACACAGGATAACTTATTCCAAAATCAGGACACAAAAGACAACTGCCCCAATAACGAGTGTCTTCTTCATTGGGGCTTTGTAAGCAAAAAGCATTTGTCTGGCCCTACACTACCACTAATGTTACATCCCTGATTCTACGAGGAAATATCTGTAAAAGGTGTCAGCAAGTAAAGGCTTCCTAAGAAGTCCTTCCTCATTTGTGGATCAAGTAGCATAAAGCGGTACACTGACAAAATATAGGCACTATCCCCATACAAAAATATTGTGAACTAAAAATCAATGCAAAAAATTCAACTTCACGAGGAAGTAAGGGTCATAGGGAACATATTTAAAGACCTACATCAGATTAAATCCCCAAATCCTATACCTAACAACAACAATACAATCTGGTGGTCTAAAATACAAAGAAATTACAGATAAAGAAAGAGAATATAGCTGTGGTTTCTTCCTGACAAGTTATATCCAAATTTGAACAACCTGAGAGATTAAGCTAACCCTATAGAGGGAAGATAAAAATAGGATTTCCATCAACTGCCCTTCACGGCAGGTGTCATCATTTGGAATTCCAGCTTCCCTGTCACAGAACCCCATTCACTCAGGAGATGACACTTTCATCTAGGAGCGTGAACCAGATAGCCAGAACACCATGCAGACCAATGTTAGGTGTCTAACAGCCTATAGTCCAAAATACACAGGCCAAATCAAATGCAGTGCAAAACTAGTGAGGGATTAAAAAGGACATGGCGGCAAACCAAATATTTTATTAATGTTTGCTTCCATGCCCATTAAAAAGAATGCAGGTATGGCTCCCAACAAATGTGCCGCAGGTCTTAGGTCGACTAGTTTCAGCGAATGTGGGCAACTTACCCTGGCTTTCTTCAGGACCTTCTCAGATTATAGCTACTGCAAAAAGTGAAATTGAAAAACAAAATAAGAATAAAAACACAATCACAGTGTGCCCACTTGTGAACATACAAAATACCTCTATACAGGAGGGGTTACTTACAACCTAGAGAGGAAAGAAAGCAGAGTTATGCCTATGAACCTATCAATACCTCATTACCATGCAACACTCTTTCCTATTCTGTAAAAACACATAAATGGGTGCACTCACCTATCCTGTGTAAGGTATTAGCCTCACCTCACCTGGTACAGACTCAGGTTTGTAGGAGGCCCCGCCTGTGAGTAAGGTAATTCGAGACTCTTACTCACATGAAATGACATGAAAACTATGTGAAACTTGCAGAGACAGCGTAACTGATAACGTTTGCTGCTCCATGACCTCGATCCTGTCTAAAACTCGAACCAGACTAAATGCCAAACTCTTAAATGGTGTGTCAAAGTTTATTTTAAAAGGTTGTATGAAGAAAGTATATTTCTCAGAAAGGACCAAGCTCGGTTGATCTTAACGGTCCTCATGCCTCAAAGTATGCAGATGTGTGAAATATGTTGTCTCCTGAGCTAAAAACAGAAGTTTAGTGTGTAGAACTGGACAAACCGACTAAATGTTCAAAATATTGTAGTTTCATCCCCACAGTCAGAGTTTCAAGCAAAAAAGACCCGTGAATCTTACAAAAAAGGCTTCCAAGAAACGCCTCCCCTCAGTGCATTAATGTAGAGGAAGCTTCCTATCAATTAAGCTCTCTCGTAAAGAGGCCCTCAGCCGCTTACCTCTCCGTCGGTGCCTCAGTCCTCCTTCTGAGACTGGGGGAGGTGACGAGCACCGGGAGGCGGCCATTGTTGTACCTGAGTTCCGGGTCATTTGACCACAGGCACGTGAACTCTGCGTCATGTGCATCAGAAGCTCATGAACTACACAATGACGTCAGCGTACTTAAACGTGCAGTTTTCAACATTAACCTCGATCGCGTTGGATATCATGTATTGTTATGTTTTACCAATTTCTAAGCCATATTGTTTTATAATTCGCTGGATGTTATTCATGACATTTGCTTCCCTAATTGTGATATATCAATGTTACGATCTACAAAGGCATGTATACATACCTCAAACTATAAAAAGGCATCACCGTACGTCAGAGGATAGTATTTTCACATTCCTTATCGTATTGTCCTTACACACATTGGCCCCTATTTGAAATTTGATGCTGACAAAGTAGTTACTCTCGTAGCCAGATATGAATCATGGCCCGTTAGAAAACAACAGTATTACGATGGACCCAAGAACTATGAGATGACGTGATCGCATCACCATTTGTAGTTCGCATAAACCGATCCTCTTGTAGTAAGACCGGAATGTTTAAAAAACCTATTTCCGGGTGATACATCGAAAAATCGGTAGTTCTATTTATTGTGTATTAGAACATTGGAATGTTGGGAGCTCCATTGAAAACAATGGAGTGCTCTGGGCTTATAATGGCTGGTATAAGCCTGGAGCTCCAACATTCCAATGTTTCTTTGTTCACAGCTCTGGCTGTGAACAAAGGCTTTAGGGAGCCTGAGGGGATTCCAATTCCCTCACGCTCCCAAAAGGCTCTGTTTTTTTTGTTAGAACATTCTGTCCTCCAGTGACAGAATGTTCTAATAGCCTTATAGCCCTTCGTAGATGGGCTATACCGCTATTAAAGTCCCTCTCCCTTGTTAAAGGCCCTCGCCTTCGGCTCGGGGCCTCGAATGCTGGAGAGGGCCTTTAATAGCCGGTATAGCCCTCTACGGCGGGCTATAAGGCTATATTAGTAACAATTGGGAACCACAAAATTACAACAATATTATGCCATTTGGAGTTCAATAGTTATACAAACATGATATCCATCCTACTAAAAAGCACAGGAGATGTACCTTCTGCTGATTGTGCTTCAGAATCGAAAGCAGTATATGTAGGAACATTACTATAGAAGAATCAATGGTTTTTTGATGATGCCATCTCAGCATGCATTTTCATGTTAATAAGGGAAAACATGGGAAAAGGTAGATGGCCATCATAGTAGAGTCCAAGGAATTGCATCATTAAGTCCTCGGGTATTCCTATTTAGCCTAAAAACCCACCTTTGTTCCCTTTGGAATAAGAATTTGATTTTATCTTTAACATGAGGTGGTATTAAAGGTTTTTCCAACACGGTCCAAAAGAGCTCATCAGGCTTATGGTTGGTTTCTGTGTAGTGTCTTGTAAGTTCCGTGTTGGTTTTTCTACAGCGGAAAGTACTCTTGTGCTCCAACATGCGCTGACGCACTTTCTTAGTTGTCATCCCAGCATAACGATCTCCACAAGGACACTCTACCATGTACACCAAATTGTCGCTATTACAATTAGAGAAGTTTGATTGTGTCCATGGTCTAGGTGTCCTGATTTCTATCGTTTTTGATTGTCTGGCCTGTGGACACACAGAGCAATTTCCACATGGAAAATGACCATGCACAGGAGGCAAATTCCACAGAGTATTGGGATCAGTCTGTGTTTTCATCCTCGGTCGTGTATGTACAAGAGCATCATGCAAGTTGCGTCCTCGTTTGAAAACAAACAGTGGCATCTGAATTTTCTCTGTCCAGTTTCTATGGATGCATTTCTGTATCCCATTGCACAGGGTACTAAAGGTAGTCACAAAAGTCATCCACCCCAAAGGAGGTTTCTCCACTTTAGGTTCGAGAAGGGCCTCCCTATGATTGTTAGAGGCCCATTTACATGCCTGTTTGATCAATCTGCGGAGATACATTTTGTCACTAAAGTTGTCTCGATAGATTGTTGGCATGATGTTTGTAACTGTCCATGGTCGAACAGTTGCGCCTCAACTGCAGAAATTGACCAAACTGTAAATTGTCCCTTAGAGACTTGGGATGCTGACTGTCATAGCGGAGTAACTACGCTGTCTCTGCAAGTTTCACATAGTTTTCATGTCATTTCATGTGAGTAAGAGTCTCGAATTACCTTTCTCACAGGGTGGGGCCTCCTACAAACCTGAGTCTGTACCAGGTGAGGTGAGGCTAATACCTTACACAGGATAAGTGAGTGCACCCATTTATGTGTTTTTTTTCAGAATAAGGAAGAGTGTTGCGTGGTAATGAGTTATTGATAGGTTCATAGGCATAACTCTGCTTTCTTTCCTCTCTAGGTGTGGAAGTCACCCCTCCTGTATAGAGGTATTTTGTATCTTCACAAGTGGGCACACCGTGATTGTGTTTTTATTCTTATTTTGTTTTTCAATTTCACTGTCAATAACCCTCGTAGTTCTTTCAGCCAGGCTATTTTATGAAACTGGTCAAATGAATCCACATCTGTCAACGCTGTGGCATAGTGGGCTAGCTCCGGGGCCACCATTAACCGCCGCCAATGTAACAGTGGACGCAACCTTGCTGGGTCCGCAATATTTTTCCTACCAAGATCCAGTTTTAAGGGAATAGTAGGCGTACTTTGCGGCACCCCTACCAAGCCCCTAAGAAATGTATTTTCTGCTGTAGTCAGGTTTACTAGGTTACTAAATCCCCATAACTCTGAACCGTATAAACTGGCACTTAATGCTTTCATTTGATAGATCTCAAGCACACAATTCACCGGTTTAGTTAGAGAAGCTCTGTGTTTTAATAGTACAGCTCCTACTATTTGACTAAACTTTAGTACTGCAGTATCAGTATGAGTCCTCCATTTCATGTTCCCCTGAATAGTTATTCCAAGGTAGGTAAAAGCATCTACTTGCTCAAGGGGTGTGCCTTTATAGGTAATTGTACCCTTAAATAGTGTCTGGCAGTTCATGCACATAAACTTTGTGTTGCTAGTGTTTAATTCTAAACCTCGCAAGTCACAGAACTCCCCAAATGCATTTACCGCCTTTTGGAGACCGCTTGGTGTTCGTGATAAAATAAGCGTGTCGTCCGCAAACATAAGGACGGGAACACGCGAGCCAGCTACTGTTGGGGCATCAGAGGGGGACATTCTCAGAAAGTCTACTATGCCATTTATGTATATCGAGAACAGTGTGGGCGCTAGTACGCAACCTTGCCTCACCCCGCGCTCTACCGGGAAGGGCTCAGTTACTTCTCCCTGCGACCCCCATCTAATTTTGGCATAGTTGTTTTCATGCAATCGAATGATGAGTGTGAGGAGTTCCTGGCTGATCCCTGCGTCGGCTAAGACTTTCCAAAGCTTGTCCCTAGGGACCAAGTCAAAAGCTGACTTTAGGTCCACAAAGACAGCATACAAAGGACCATTTTTTAGGGTGACATTCCTCCAATACAAAGCAATAAAGTAAAAAACCTGGTCTATAGAGCTTGTCAAAGGACGGAACCCTGCTTGGTATGGAGACAGGATATTATTTTCATCAATCCATACTTGAAGCTTGTTCTGAACCATATGACCCATCAGTTTCTGGGCAGAGTCTATAAGACTGATAGGTCTATAGTTACAGGCAAGGGATTTATCCCCTTTTTTAAAAACAGGTATAATTTCCGCTCCTTTCCAGGACAGGGGAACTTCACCACCCATTGCCAAAGCATTGGCAAGCCAAGAAAAGTATTTACACCATGCATTTCTATCATTTAAGTAAACATCTGCCGGTATACCATCCATGCCAGGTGCTCTTCCCCCCGTTACACAGTCAAGGGCAAGACTTACATCCTCTTCATTAAATACATTGTACTTGAAATAAACAGTTGGTGGCAGAGCTTCACAAGCTAGCGATTGATTACGAGCATATTGTGGTTTAAAAAATTCTAACCAATCATCGACGGCAACATGGTTTTGGGGAGAGGCAGCCAACCCTCCCCTATCCCACTTTACCTTAGCCCAAAATATCTTTGAGTCTTTGGCCGCACATGCAAGTTTAAGCTCGCACCATAATACCTCGTCCCACCGCTTCTTTGCTTGCTTTTGTGTACATCTGTAGACGTCCCTAGCTTCTCTTACAGCAGCAGCATTCCCCAATGTGAGTGCTCTACTAAGTTTGTGCCGTGCCTGTCTACAGCTTTTGTCATACCACCCCTGGCAACTTTGGTGTTTTTTACCCTTGTTACTACTTGCTGGTTTTAAAAAGAATGTTTAAAGTGTAAGAAAAAGTTTGTTGTGGGCCTCCATCACAATGTCTCGGAAGTTGGTGTTACGTGAGAGTGAGTTTAGGCGGTTTACTTCCTCTCCTACTACTTTCTTAAGTTCGTCTAGCTTCCCCTCATCCTCTACTAGATTTCCCCATTTTAGATGGCGCTGATTATTTGAACTTACTAGATCCAGGGTCACCCTTTCATCTTCTGGACTTCCCCCCCTTTCCTCTATGTAGGGCTTGAAGACCATGCACAGCGGAATATGATCGCTTTCCACTCTTTTCACTACGGACATGTCTATCAGTTTATTCCAAGCCCTGATATCTATCAGGAAATAATCAATTCTACTGCATGCCCGCCCATTATCAAACGTGTTGTTTCCAGCACGATCAGAGAGTGTGCGACCATTTGCGGCTCTGAGCCCTCTGGCTAGACAGAGGCTCTTCACTTGAATAGCCACCGTACTCCATCTTTTGACTGCAGCAATCTCAAGCTGGGGGATGCCCCATTTACTGTCCTCTTCCTCAGCGAGAAATTTATCCTCCTGTCCCAGGGGTTCGAAAGTAGTGTTTAGATCCCCCCCAATGATAATAAACTGTTCTATGGGCAGGGATTCCAGCTCCTGTTCAAGGACCTTTATTACTTCTGAGGTCTTTCCCCCTTTAACCCCCCCTAGCGTATATATTTTAAAGGGCTAGGCCTTCACCATTGTTCCATCTAATGATGACTGACAGAATATCCCCAGTAGGAAGCATTTTTTGTTTAATCGTGCAATTCAATGATTGACAAATCCAGATCAGCATACCACCTGAAGGTCTACCTTTACCATTTGCCACTGCAGGGATGAAAAAATTGAGGTACCCCACCCGGTGCACAGGACTTAATGACCATGTTTCTTTGAGTAATATAATATCATACAGGTCAGTGAAGGCACACCAATCAGGTGATGTAACTTTGCTCGCTATCCCTGCAATATTCCAGAAAATGAAGGACAGTGATTGATTATCTCCTGTAGACCCTGTTTGGACAGATCTTGAGAGATTGCTTACAGTTGGATTCTGTGATGAGATATTTGTGGCTGGCGATTTTAAGGGGCCAACCCGTGCTTCATCCAGGTGCGATACAATTGTTGGATCACTGTCGTTACCCCAGGCTGATTTACTATGCCCTTCCCGATTTAATAATCTCCCCACACTTTTCCTACTATCAGATGTTAGCTTACTATTGTCTAATTGTATCAGAGCTAAAGGACCCTCCTTACTAATGTTACCATTATCTGTTTTCACAGGGTTGGGGTGTCCTAACATATTGTGTTGGTGAGTGAGTCAATCACACTCGTTTAAGTTTGATAGGGCGGTGAATCTGTTTTCGAGGTTTATACCCCAGTCACATCTTCGGGCACCTCCAACCCCGCCCCCGCTCCCGCCCCCACCCCTTCTATGTGACACTGTGGTCCATTTGGTCCTCAGAACACTGGGTCTAGCAATAAAACCTCTCCTACTATAGAAGAAGTCAAGAGTAAGAGGGATAATTTCCGCTGTTCTGCGTTGTGGGGGCAGAAGATTGGGTAGGATTTCAGGCAACACTTCCGGTCCTCTAAAATTAAGTACAACACAGTCGCCTGCAAATCTTTTTGGGCTATTACCTATCCATTTTACCCTTCTGGCAGTTAGTAGTTCCTCTGACAGTTTTTGTTTGCCCCAGTTGGAGATATGCATATTGTTAGTTAGCCAGTATAGGGCTTTACTTAAGAGTGATTGGGGAGACTCTATCTGTCCGTACTTCAAATTTGGTACATTAGCTAGGACAAGGATCAATGGGGAAGCTTCAACAACTAGTTCCATTGGTCCTGATTCCGCAAGAGGGTCTTCGTTAGTCTCGGTACTAATTAATGGGTCTGTAGGGAGGTTGCTGTTCGTTGCCAAGCAAGGGGTAGGGATGAGTGGTTGAGTCAGGACCAGAGTATCCCCATTTCCTCCAGTTCCATCTTCCCTATGATTTGTTTGCTCTATTTTATCTATTACCTTGTTTGGCAGTTCCCCCAAGCATTCATTAGTATTCAACAAGAGGCCCTCAAGCTTATTAACCTTATCTGTAAGATGGTCAATCTTAGATAAGAGCGGCTTTATTATGCCCCTCATTTTTTGATCAAACAATCCCAATAGTTTCTTAATATTGGCTTCATCCCATAGCATAGTGCCTTCGTCCTCACTCCCTGTGTCCTCTGCACTATTTTTACGAGGTGGAGTTGCGGGTCTATTCTTACTAGAACGAAGTCCACCGCGCCTGGGTTGGCCCTTAGTGGGCCCTTTGGTCACCCTGGGTGCAGGGACAGGTACCGGAGTTAAGGTGTTATCCTCCACAATTTGTAGGTCCGGGTCAACACCAGCTTGAACAACCTCATCAGTATTACTAGAAGCGGTAGGTGGGGTCACATTATCAGCGGGGCTCTCAGTCATGTTTTGGGACAGCACCAATGTTTCACTAATATTTTCTGAATCAATGAGGTTAGTTCGAGATAGTTTGAGTGGATTGGTGTTAGAGGTTGGGCTCAGTTCCACAGAGGACCTTCTATCGTTATTAATCTTGGTGACCACTTGAAATAAGTAATTATCTATTGTGTTTGCGGGTAGTGTACCTTGTTTTTGTTTAGACATACTGGTAACAACTATTGATACACACAATGACCCAAGATGTACAACAAGCCTATGTTCCAGGAGCTGCTACTATCAAAAGTGCATGAAACCTCCCCTTATATCCTTCAGTAATTACTGAGATCTCATGAACTACCGTTAATAACGGATTAACTCACAAGTATTTTTGACAGCGTTCTTGGTCCAGTCCAGTCTCTGCCAGTCGCGGACTGTCGCAGACTGTCCCGCCCTTGTCCCGGGCTTCTCCCGGTCGCTCCCGCTCACTCCCGCGCAGCGGGGTTACTCTAAGGAATTTATAGGACTATGGGTAAAGGGGAGTGGCAGGTGGGGAGAGCAGCCCAGGTGCAGTTGATCCGGCCGCCGGTGCTTCTGGGACAGGTAGTCCCTGGCCGGCGCTAGCACTCTGCTCGCAGCCCTGCCTTACCCTCGGCAAACCCCAGGAGCAATCACACAGGAGTCCAGGTAGTTGAGCTGGCAATCCAGCGAAGCGGGACCCGCGCAGCGGGTTCCGCGAGAAGTAGCGGATTAAAACACAAAGCCTCGCAGCCCAGCGTCCTCTCAAAGCAGTCTCAGCAAAGCGTCCCAACGAAGCATGAACTGCACAGGTTTTAAACCAGATGGGGAGGGGCAGGCGGGGAGAGCAGCCCAGGTGCAGTTGATCCGTCCGCCGGTGCTTCTGGGACAGGTAGTCCCTGGCCGGCGCTAGCACTCTGCTCGCAGCCCTGCCTTACCCTCGGCAAACCCCAGGAGCAATCACACAGGAGTCCATGTAGTTGAGCTGGCAATCCAGCGAAGCGGGACCCGCGCAGCGGGTTCCGCGAGAAGTAGCGGATTAAAACACAAAGCCTCGCAGCCCAGCGTCCTCTCAAAGCAGTCTCAGCAAAGCGTCCCAACGAAGCATGAACTGCACAGGTTTTAAACCAGATGGGGAGGGGCAGGCGGGGAGAGCAGCCCAGGTGCAGTTGATCCGGCCGCCGGTGCTTCTGGGACAGGTAGTCCCTGGCCGGCGCTAGCACTCTGCTCGCAGCCCTGCCTTACCCTCGGCAAACCCCAGGAGCAATCACACAGGAGTCCATGTAGTTGAGCTGGCAATCCAGCGAAGCGGGACCCGCGCAGTGGGTTCCGCGAGAAGTGGCGGATTAAAACACAAAGCCTCGCAGCCCAGCGTCCTCTCAGAGCAGTCTCAGCAAAGCGTCCCAACGAAGCATGAACTGCACAGGTTTTAAACCAGATGGGGAGGGGCAGGCGGGGAGAGCAGCCCAGGTGCAGTTGATCCGGCCGCTGGTGCTTCTGGGACAGGTAGTCCCTGGCCGGCGCTAGCACTCTGCTCGCAGCCCTGCCTTACCCTCGGCAAACCCCAGGAGCAATCACACAGGAGTCCAGGTAGTTGAGCTGGCAATCCAGCGAAGCGGGACCCGCGCAGCGGGTTCCGCGAGAAGTGGCGGATTAAAACACAAAGCCTCGCAGCCCAGCGTCCTCTCAGAGCAGTCTCAGCAAAGCGTCCCAGCGAAGCATGAACTGCACAGGTTTTAAACCAGATGGGGAGGGGCAGGCGGGGAGAGCAGCCCAGGTGCAGTTGATCGGGCCGCCGGTGCTTCTGGGACAGGTAGTCCCTGGCCGGCGCTAGCACTCTGCTCGCAGCCCTGCCTTACCCTCGGCAAACCCCAGGAGCAATCACACAGGAGTCCAGGTAGTTGAGCTGGCAATCCAGCGAAGCGGGACCCGCGCAGCGGGTTCCGCGAGAAGTGGCGGATTAAAACACAAAGCCTCGCAGCCCAGCGTCCTCTCAGAGCAGTCTCAGCAAAGCGTTTTGTTGTGTATCAATTTACATTCCGTATGCATTTCCTGATTCATGCCCTTATATAGGTACATTTCACGTTGCCCTTATATATACATAGCCCATGCTACTTAATTACAGGCATGGCTACTTCCATCAGTTCATCTCATCACAACGATTTCATGGAAAACCAGACTCTTAAGCAGAAGGGTCTTCCCCTAGCTTGGATATTGATTTCTCCAAGAAACTCATTATTATGCATGAACAACTATTCCTTAGGGGTTCATCCATGACGTTCATATGCCCGACGTTACATCAAAGCTGGCATTCCTAAACACCTTCAAAGTATAAATATACCATCACTTGCTATAGCAAAGCACGGTGTGGTTCGGTGCAGTTCGACCACCTACTTGCCCGACGCAGCTCGCTACAGCAAGTGCAGAAGGAAGCTGACTCTCCAGCTGACACACTGACAAAGAAGCTGACATCCTCCTGCCGAGAATCCAGCTCCAGTGTTTCTGACTCCCCTTGGGGGGTGTTGGGAAATCGAGTCCCGAGACAGGGATGGCAACCTCTTTTATTCTAAGGTATAGAGCTGATTAGAACCTGGAGAAACCTTTGGCATTTCTTGGCAGAACTAAAACTTATTCTAAGCAGCACCTACTCCTTCCCTGGTACTAGACCTAGGTTAGGTGCATTGGGGTGGGCGTATTTTAGATGCACTAGTTGAGTATTTTAGCCTGTTATTTATGTATGTATTTTTACATGTCATAGCACCAGACAATTCTATTACAGTATTACTTCTTACTACTGTTCTCACCGTACGCATTATACTTTGCATTCTGTCTAACCATTGTAGCAGTTCACCTTTCTTGCATGAGAAAGAAGACTGTTCAATAAACCCATTTTATTGAAATGCTCGTCTCTCTATTTCTGTGCAACTCTGTAGAAATGAAGCCTGCACAGTTGACTGAGTAAAATAGTCATCTATTGTTTCCACGACTCTCAAGATATTTGTTCCAGTCCTAGGAAAACAAAGTTGTCATGTTTATGCGGTTGTCAGAAATGAATCCCTTCTTGTTTATTGGAGAAAGTTTCTAGTGACCTCTGAATTAGTCGGCACACACAATTAAGTTTAATATACTCGATAGAGACAAACTGACCACAGTCCTATGTCAAATCTATAGTGTATTTTATTCCAATGCACAAAGCCTATTGGGAATATAGGAACTACACTACAGTTTTTCATGCATAGGTAATCCGCCTCCTGTTTGGATATGTATTGGTGGTTCTCAGCTGATTCTACCATTGTGGTAATGGTAGTCTGTAGTGTGTTGGTTGGATCTTCTTTTAGGCGTCTGTAGCTGCAGTCATCGCTGAGTAATCTGTAGCATTCCTCGGTTTAGCCCTGTTTGTTTTGGATCACTATGCCTCCCCCTTTGTCTGCAGGCTTAATGGTTATTTCAGGGTTTTCTTGTAATCTACATGCTGCATCACTTTCTTTCTGTGAGAGGTTGTTGTATGTATTGGGTTGCTTCAGTTTTTCAACGTCACTGTAAACTGCCTGCTCAAAGGTAGAGAGTTCTACTGGGATGCTGGAAGGTGGAGGGGTGGAAATTGATTTCGGTCTGAGGCCTGTTTCGTTCATGTTTGTTGTAGTATCTGATGGTTGTTGTTTTACAAAAAAGGCTTTTAGCTTGAGTTAGCGGAACAAATCTGCTATTAATATCTACGATGTGAAGGTAAAATTTATCCACTCGCCTCGTAGGAAGGAAGGAGAGTCCTTTGTTCAGAACCCTTTCTTCGGTCACGGTCAAGGGGGTGGAAGATAGATGGAATACCAGGGATGCTGGTTGTTGGTGTTCTGTTAGAAATATCCGCTCGGTCCCGGTAGTGGTTCCCTCATCCTGTTCCTGGTGTTGACACTGACTGGTCTGCCTTCTTCTGCCCAGTGGACTTGTTGGTTTCTTCTTCGGCCCATTGATCTCCTGTCCTGAAAAAGACGGCCTTTGGTTCTGCAGAAAATAGGCTTGGGGTACTTGGTGGTATAGGAAAGGCCGAGGCCATCCGTAGTATGGGTTTTGTTGTGGGTGTGCAAATGCCGTTAATCCATAGTTTTGGCCTTGGTGTGGTTGGGTGCCCCATGGCTGTTGCCATCGTGGTATGCGTCCTCTGTCTTTCTGTCTGTAAGAGCCTGCGCTGGAGTCACTGGAGAAAGAGGTGTTTTCTCCCGACGTATCCGAATATCTGTCCTGCTTCTGTGTAACTACATAGTTGTCATCAGTGTATGGATACACTTTTGTGTAACAGTATTTCTTTAGGTGTTTCTGAAACTTGTTGATCTTTGCCTGTGTGAAGTATTCTTTATATTCCATCAGCTCTTTGTTTGACTCATCCAATTTCTTCTTGTAAGAAGTAATGGTAGTTTTGAAATGAGTCTCTGTGGCCTGGATGTCGATGATCATCGCGTCTGACAGGAGTTTGGCTGTCTTGATTATAAGCACCAGCCAATCTTGTGTATAGTGCCATGCAATCTGTGCACAGTCTTTCCTGAAGGTGGCATCCTCCAGGAAGATCCTTGTGGCATTGTTGACAAGCAGGCCTTTAGGGTCCGTGTTGGTGCGTAAGTACTCAGTGAGGATGACACCATGTAGGATTGTACAGATCCTGTTGCATTTTTTCTCTGTTAGTGCATCCCGGTCTGTAGTTTGGGCTATGGTCTGGGAGATGTTTATGTCAGCCAGAAAGGGGATGTCAGCGAACAACTTGCTGACATTGTTGTCAGTGTAGGTCAGACATTGGTTCTCCACAATCTTACAAAGTGTGTTATTAATTTGTGGATTCTCTCACAGCTGTGCACTGCAAATGATAATTTATATCAAAAGGAGAGTGAGAAACAGAGGTAGCTAGTTCACCTCCCCATGGAATATTAGTGATAATCAAAAAGAGCTCGCTGTATTGGTAATGCTCATGTAGTGCGTGACAGAAAAACATATTAGTTTTTATGAAGGCCCTCACCCACCAACCTAGTTGGTGGCATGCTTCATCATCGGGCACCACCCAAGCTACCGAGTGTGCCTCGGGTGTGCTGCGACATCTGTTTACTTTTATCAAGCAAGAAGGGTCCTCAATCTAACAGGATAATCAAAAACCATTAATGAGTTATAGACAACAATCTGTGCTATAAGGCAAAACGTATCCAGCCCGACACTAATTTAATCAATATAGGAATGTACATAAGATAAGGTGAACAATTATACAGTGGAATACAATCCTGTATCCAGTACATATAACACATAAAGGACAAAACCAAGAAAATTGGAAAGGGGGATTTTCAGGCAGTTATGTGACAACGAGACGCTAGTACCAAATTATGATTTAGCCTAGCTGACCTCATGTAGTAGGCACGATTGGGTAACACAATGGGAAACCAATGTGTGACTACATAAACAGTCGAAGGCGTTTCGATCCTATACAAAATAAAGGATCATCATCAGGACTCAAATTACATTGCCTGAATATGCAAGCCTGTTGGGAAAGGAAGAAAAAGACAAAGGACAGCAGTTTAGCCTGTAACCTGCGTAGTATTGTATTGCAAATTTACACACCCTGCTTAATGTGAAGACCTTCCATACTTGCGTGATTATGTTATCAGTGTCAATCAATCCGAATGGAGTTGTATAAACTGTGACATAATGGTGAATAAAGCCACAGTGCAGAAGTCCTTGGTGGTGAGGGTATGGTGAAGGGAGGTTGGAACTGAGAGGGCCTGGGGAATTTTTAAGACAAGATGGGGGGGGGGGGTTAAAGGGGAGGGTTAAAGGGGGGGAAGGAGAAGTTTAACAAGGGGGTGGAAAAGGGGGGGAAAGGAAAGGGGTCTCACCTAAATTGTGGCTGGGAAGAGATGTCTGGTTATCCGGAAGGAAGACAATGCTCCAAGGTCAATCTGTAGGAGAGGAGCGTAGTTTAAGCCAAGGGGTAGGGAGGGAAAGGGCTTTGGCCAATGTCACCCTGTTCAAAGGAGTACCATAGCGTACCTTAGGTCTAGAGTAGGTCAAGGTACCGCAGGCTTTTGGGGAGCTGGCGGAGCAGTGATCGCTGAATCTGGGAAGTGAGTTGAAAAGGGGGTTACAGGTGGGAAGAATACTCTACACAACTCTCCTTAAATTTCAAAATGCTTCTGGCGCCCAAGTTTTAAGGCACAGAGCGATGCCTCATTCCCCTTTTTAACCCTTTTTTTCTCACCAGAGTGCTACTTTCAAAGTGGACCCCTCCAGGGACTCATGGAGTTTGCCCTCTGGAATATGAGAGTAAGCACAACACTCAACCGTTGTCACGGTCAATACCTTGGTCACAATTACGTTATTTTCATTCTGCCTGAAAACTATAGCTTCACAACTCGGGTTTAATTCACATCCCGACACGAACCGCAAAACACCTCCAGTTTTCTTCCTACCATCACTTAGACACAGCTTAACAAAATCACTGAAATAACTGTGCCCATGATGGTCCTCATTTATATGTGTGTGTCTTTATGTTGTTTTGGCTAAGTTTTTCTACAGGTACAAACTTAGAAGAAAGCCTCCTCTTACAGCTATCCCACCTTAGCGAGTGTGACCCTTAACAATGCATATATAATGTATAGAGCTCCTTGTTAACTCACATAGGTCCTGACAAAAGCCAGAATTAACACGAGGCCTGGCTGAAACTGGTTTACCACACAGGATGTTGGAGACCATAAGTCTCTCCAACCACATCCATTAGCCTTGCTTTTAATACGGCCAAGGGCCCATGAATAAATTACCCTGTGGGTACTTGGACCATTTGGACAGTTTTTAAATTCACTCTAACACCATCACTGCACATTCACTTAACAATCTCCGCTCCGCTGTAAACAGACATTGCGGCACACCAGAGGCACACTCGGTGCTTTGGGTGGGGACCGATGATGAAGCATGCCACCAACTAGGTTGGTGGGTGAGGGCCTTCATAAAAACGAATATGTTTTTCTGACACACACTACATGAGCATTACCAACATAGCTAGCTCTTTTTGATTATCACTAAAAATGACTATTTCCACTCCAGTGAGTGCAACAGTAGGGAAAGCATTGGATAGCACAGGGATAAAATGTACTATTCCCACTCCAGTCAGTGAATCAGTAGGGAAAGTGTTCGATAGCAGAGGGATAACATTTAGTATTCCCACTCTAGTCAGTTTATCAATAGGGAAAGTGTTGGATTGGGGGGGGGGTAAATATTTTCTGTTCTCACTCTAGTCAGTTCAAAATGAAAAACAAACCAAACACCATCAACAGAATAAAAATATATATGTTTTAAAGTACAAAAAATATATATATATAAATATATATATATATTTAACCCCTTCGCTGCCAGATCTTTTCCCCCTTCTGTGCCACGCCTTTTTTTGGCTATTTGGGGTAGTGCGCGCTGAGGCCCCTGTAACATTTAGACCAGATAAGGTATCCACACCAAATTTGCGTCCTTTTTTTCCAACATCAAGGGGATTCTAAAGGTACTCAGGGTTTGTGGATTCCCCTAGAGGGGTCACAGAAATGAGCCAAAATATAGCAAATTGTAGTTTTTTGGGAAAAAATGGGAAAAACGGGCTGCAAATGAAAGTGTCTGGGTTTTTCCCTGCAAATGTTATCAAAAAAGGGTTTGTGGGGCTAATATCACCTTTTTCCCAGCTCTTAGGGGATACCAAACTTTTGTCAGAAACCCAACATTTTTTACACAGGTTTGGCATTTTTCTGGGACATAGCCTATTTTTGCTATTTTCTTTCCTTTTGAACTTCTTCCAGTTAATGGTAGAAATGGGTACAAAATCAATAATGGATCCTGGAATGCTGTACATTTTAGAGAAGTAGACAACATTCTAAATTCAGCATGGGGGCATTTGTGTAGATCCATCAAGGTTTCTTTATAGAAACTAACAGTTAAATATAGGATAAATTGAAAATTAGTTGAAAAAAACAGCCTTTTGAGTCAACGTTTTCACCTGTAACTCCTAATTATGACAGCTCTTGAAAGCAATATACCATTACATCCGCTGGACATTACTGGTTGTGGAAATATATAGGACTTGCAGGTTCACCAAGAACCCGACGAACCCAGAGCCAAAAACTGAGCAGCAACTTGCAATGGTTTTTTATTATGTACCGGGTATATAACAATTATTCTGGAAAAATGTGTACATGGAAAAATCGGTATAAAAGACACCTATGTATTTCTGAAATGGGAACAAAATATAGAGTTTAGAAACAGTAGATATTTGCACATTTCCAAAATTGGGAATACTCATACTGGCATGAGAATTAACAGTCATTTTTTAAAATGACTTCTTTTTTACACAATGTATTGTAGTGTAGTTCCTATATTCCAATTATGCTCTGCGCATTGGAATAACATAAACAGCAGTTTAGACGTAGGACTGAGGTCGACTAGGTCTCTACTGAATATGTTAAACTTAATTAGGTATTTATTTATTTATTTGTATTTTGTAAAGCGCTTGGTTACACTAGCAAGTGTGTCCCCGCGCTGAAATTTCTACAGTTGTTTCCAAGAGTTCATGGCATGAAGGCGAAAGGACTAAATCCGGTCTTAATCTTTAGGGAAGAGGACTGTTTTCAGGTCTCTTCGAAAGTTTAACTCAGAGGGTTCCAGACACAGTTTTTCTGGCAGCGGGTTCCAAATCCTAGCAGTCATGACTCTAAAGGATTTTCCACCCATTCTGGCTGTTTTGACCTTCGGGACCTGCACTTGCCCTGTGCCGCATGATCTAAGCTGGCGGGTGGATTCGTATCGTTTCAGAAGCCCAGCTAACTCAGAGGTCACTAGAAACTTTCTCGAATGAACAGGGAGGAGTTAACCTCCCTGATTAGACAAGAAGGGATTAGTTTCTGAAAACCGCATAAACATGACAACTTTGCTCAATCAAGAATGAGGAGTATATCTCCAGAGTCGTGTGAAAACAATAGATAGCTATTTCACTCAGTCAATGGTGCATGCTTAGTTTCACCAGAGTGCAGAGAAATAGAGAGACGGGCGTTTTCAATAAAAGGTGTTAATTATTGAGCAGTCTTCTTTCTCATGCAAGAGAAGTGAATTGCCACAATTGCAATACTTGTCATCAAGTAAAGTGCGTACAGTAAAAGGAGTATTATGAAATAATACTGTAAAAGCATTGATATGGTTTCTGAGCCATATGATACTTAAAACGGATAAAATATATACAATTATATACAATGATAAAAGTTGGCTAAACGTACTCAACTGGTGCTTCAAAGATACGCCTACCCCAGTGTACCTAACCTAAGCCTAGTATGTGGGAAGGAGTAAGGGAGTTGCAGTTTAAGTTAAGTTAGTTTTGCCAAGAGGCTGAATCAAGAATTCGCTAAGGGTCTAGTCAGCTCCGTAGCTTGGTTTTAGAATGAAGGAGGTCTTGTATCTCGTTCTCAGGACTCGATCTCCCAGTAACCCGCAAGGTGACTGGAAACACTGGAGCTGGATTTTCTCTGCAGGAGAGAAGACAGTGTCTTTCTCAGTGCGTCAAATGGGAGGGACGGCTTCCTTCGGGACTCGCATCAGCTGGGCTTTGAGTAAGTAGATAGCCGCTCTGCTCCAAACCACCGCGTTTTGCTTAAGGCAAATGCTGGTATATTTATACCTGGAAGGTGCCGTGTTTGACGTAAGGTTGGACATAGGACGTCAATAAGAACTGTCACTAAGAACTGGCAGTTCTTTCAGGACTCGCAGGAGTTCTAGGACAAATCAAAACAAAAGCAGGGGGAATTCCCGGGTTGCTGTAGGTTTGGTTTGTTTAAATAACTCGTTGTACTTTCTAGAAGTCTAAGGAAGTAGCCTTGCCATATTTGGACTGCATTGGCTATTACTAAATATGGATATGATTCTTATGCCTTTATAAGGATATGATTTGATATAACCACATAAGGGCATACATCGGGAATATTTAATTAGGGTCCTAGATACGTTCACAACAGTATTTCATTTGGAAGGCAGAAATACACAGAAAGTCAATAGGTAATATTAGTTGCTTTACAAATCTGAATTACCCTAAGTCTCCTGATTAAAATGGTACCTCACTTGTGTGGGTAGGTATAGAGTCCATAACGGGAAATGGCTCAAAACCCAACGTGACACACCACATTTTCACAATGAAAAATTACTCTTTTTTGGCAAAGTGCCTAGCTGTAGTTTTTGAACCATAGCTCTGCCGGCACCAAGGGAAAAGTATCAAACCTATACATTTTTGAAAACTAGACACCCAGGGGAATCCAGGATGGGGTGATTTGATGGTCTCCCACCAGATTCTGTTACCCAGAATCCCTTGCAAACATAAAACATTGCCCAAAAAAACAAATTTTCCCCACATTTCTGTGGTGGAAAGTTCTGGAATCTGCGTGGATCTTCAAATTTCCACCCCCTGCGTTCCCCCAAATCTTCCAAGAAAAATGGTACCTCACTTGTGTGGGTCAGCCTAGTGCCTGCGACAAGAAACTGCGCAAAACGCAACGTGGACACACCTCAATTTCGCTGTGAAAAATGACCCTTTTTTGGCAAAGTGCCTAGCTGTAGTTTTTGAACCATAGCTCTGCCGGAACCTAGGGCAACCTAGTAAACCTATACATTTTTTAAAACTAGACACCCAGGGGAAACCAGGATAGGGTAACATGACTGCCTCTCACCAGGTTCTGTTACCCAGAATCCCTCGCAAAACTAAAAAATTGCCCAAAAACACATTTTGCCCATATTTCTGTGGTGGAAAGTTATGGAATCTGTGTGGATCCACAAATTTACACCCACCCCGTGTTTCCCAAAGTCTTACAAGAAAAATGGTACCTCACTTGGGTGGGTCGGCCGAGTGCCCGTGACAATAAACGGCGCAAAACACAAGGTGGACACAGCTCAATTTCGCAGTAAAAAAATTACCCTTTTTCAGCTAGTGCCTAGCTGTAGTTTTTAAACCATAGCTCTGCCGGCACGTAGGGAAACGTAGCAAACATATACAGTTTTTTAAAACTAGACACCCAGGGGAATTCATGATGGGGTGATTTGACTGCCTCCCACCAGAATATCTTCCAAACCTAAAAAACTATTTTGCCTGTCACGGGTACTTGGGCCTCCCACACAGGTGAAGCACCATTTTTATCAGGAGACCCAGGGGAATTATTATTATTATTATTATGGAATTTGGTAAAGTGCACAGCTACCCCCTCTAGGGGTGTCCCGGCGCTATGGACAGGAACAGCAGAGGATTAGACGACTAGCAGCGTGGGAACAGGTACGTTTTTAGTTTGGATCTGAAGAGGGTTTCTGATTCAGTGAGTCTGAGGCTAAGCGGTAAGGCATTCCATAGTTTGGCCGTAACCACAGCAAACGCTCTGCCACCTCTTCTCGAGTGATGAAAACAGGGAGGTAGCAACAGACGGAGGTGGTTGAATCTCAGAGAGCGGACCGATTGGACCTGCTTCAATCTGGCTCTAAGATAGCCTGGCCCGAGGTCATTGAGTCCTCTGAAGGCCAGGACTAGGGCTTTGAACTGTAATCAATGAGAGATTCGGAGCCAGTGTAATTTCTTCAGATACGGGGAGATGGAGTGCCGATAGGGGACATGACAAATTAGTCTTGCCGCTGCGTTTTGGACAATTTGTAGTCGATGGCATAAGTATGCAGGGCGCCCCTACATACAGACTGTTGGAATAGTCCAGATGCGCATCCTGATATGCTTTCATTGCCTTCCTCATCTTCCCCTGACGTCCTTCCTCATCTTCCCCTGACGTCCTTCCCTGTTCCTTGACTGAGCTGCTCGCATCCAAGCTTCTAATGCCTCAAACTATGTTGGTCTAGGTGGAGGCCATAATGAAGATAAAACTCCCTTCAAATGGTACAGTACTTCTAATCTAAATGAACCATTACATGGAAAAGCCAAATCTCCCTAGTAAACTTGTGCCAGTTTTAAAGTCAAATTGTAGTATGGAGTCCCACATTCGTTGCCATGTAAAGTGCTGGAATATCCTTGGGTGGTGCTTCCACAACCACTCAACATTATTAAATCAAATTATCGTTTCAACCGACAAGATATCCTCGCTTCAACTTCCTGATGACCACTAACAAATCGTAGCATGGCGCTACACCAACTGACCAATCTGACATCACCCTTTCCACGTAAACCATATCATCACCGCAATCTAGCACACGACTCATCCCTCTTGATACTCACTCCTTCGTACACCGCTGTTCTCGCTGCATCATCAATCTCCGTCAGTCTCCACCAAAGTCTGCCATTCTCTGTTCTTGATCATTGGCGTGATTTTGGGGCTCTGTGGGTCTAAATATTTTCTAGAATTTTCTAAATTCCCCTCGCTTCAAGAGACAACCATCCTATACTGCTACCAACTGAAGGAGCTGGAATTACTCTTGCACCCCTGGCCGATGTCACTTTTTCTCTGCTTGAAAGCGTGGAGGGAATATCATTAACACATTATGCATTACCATTCCAATGAACAATGACTCAGAAGAATCACAGACTCCAGATCCAAGGTATAGTACGTTTATTACAAAGCCAAGAACAGTTGGACATACAAACACCTCAAGACGAGTTTGTAAAATACATAGGAACTAATACCAAGCCAAAATAACTGGTAAAATTAAGACAATGCAGCATACACAGGATAACTGCTCCAATATCGAGTATCTTCTTCATTGAGAATTTGTAAGGAAAAGGCATTGGTCTGTCCCAACACTACTACTAATGTCACATCCTTACTTAGCGTTTTCCCAAAGCAAGTTCTAAAAATGGTGTCAGCATGTGAAGGCTTCCTAAGAATTTCATCCACGTTGGGTGCATAAAGCTGTAGAGCTCATTCTAAGATGCGCTCTTCTTTCATGGCAAAGCAGAAGTCCCCAGACTCTGCCTCTAACTCAAATACAAGAACTTGGAATAACCATCCGGTTGGACTTGACCCTTTTTCAGGGTCATCCCTGAAGTTTTTTCCTTCTTTCTGAATTTTATCTGACCTGTTGTTGGCTGTTATATAACTCTGGGCACTTCACCACTGCTGATCAGTGCTAAAGTGCATATGCTCCCCTATTGTAAATTCATGTATGGATTAGTGATTCCATGATTGGCTGGTTTGGTTTAATTGCCAGACCCTAGTACATTGTGACCAGGGCTTGTAAACCAAATGCTGCTGGTGGGTTTGCAGCACTGATTGTGCCACCCACTGGAGCAGCTGTAAAGTGTGTCACAGGTCTGCCATTGCACAGCCTGTGTGCAGCCTGGTACTGCCATGTTGACTGGGCAAGTGCACCCACTTGCCAGTCCCTAATCCTTCCCTTTTCTGCATATTAGTCACCCCTATGGTAGGCCCAAGGGTAGGGTGCATTGTAGCTAAAAGGTAGTACCTGCCCTGATGTGTGTAGTATGTCCTGCTAATGAATTACAGCCATTTATTTTTCATTATTGCAAGGCTAACTGTTCCCCATAGGGCAAAATGGGCAGTTGATTGTAACATCTTATATTACTAACTGACTCAGGGAACAAGGTAGAAATTCGAGTTTAGTATGGCTAAATGATAAAATACATCTTTTAGTAAATTTGGTTTTAACATTCTGTGTTTGTAAAAACCACTTTTAGAAAGTAGGTATTTTCTTGCCTAACTATCCAAGTATGCCTCTGCTAGGTTGTGTATCCCTTGTCTGGAGTTTGAGTGACAGAGGTTGGGGGATTCCCGGAGACAGGGAGAGTCAGCACAGGGCTGAATAGAGCGATCTACATGTAGATGGGTGGGAGGAGTTGCACCTGGGACCTGAATACGGCTGTGCCTGCCTTCCACGATGCTGGCTCCACCTCCTGTGGTGCATCTGATATCCCTGGCCTACACTATGGAAGGAAAGAAGGAGTCTTGCCAAGGAAGTGCTCCAGGACTGAAAAGAACTTATTTTGGACTAGGCAAAGGCCTCTCTGCCTTCAGAGAACAAAGGGAAAATGTGTATAAAAGAGGGGACCCAAACCCCAGAACCTTAGATCACTTTTGGAAAATAAGAAAAAACCTTTGCTGAGGAGAGGCACCAGAGTAACAGAGGAAGAGACTATCCCTAAGCTGAGTGCTGTCTGGGGGTTTGGCCTGTAGTGGTTGCCTGACTACTAAAGAAAGGAGAAGGACTTTGTGCTACTTTCATTCAACTTGTGTAGAATCTCCAAGGACTTGAGATAGAGCTTGCCTCCTGCTGAAGTTTCAGAGACAACAGACCTGATCCACCAGCCCATCAAGAGTTCTTTGGATGTGTCTGCAGTTGTGTTGGGCTTTTTGAGGGACTGCGCGTCGCAAGAAGCTGGAAGCGCGACTCACGAGGAAGTAGGGCGTCGCCGCAGCAGCCGCTATTGTCGCATCACTGGAGAAGGGTGTCCCGCTGCTGCTTCGCCTCACAGAAGCGCCTTGCATCGCCAAAGAAGAGTGGGACAGTTGCATCATCGAAGAAGAGTGTCACCGTTGCATCATCTGGAAGCGTGTCACCACTGCAGCTGTCGCATTGCATCGCCGAAGCGTCTCGCATCACCGGAGAAGAGTTTTGCCGTTGTATCAGACGACGTCGCATCACCGGAGAAGTGTGTAGCAGGGCCCGTCGCTGCTCATAAGCCGTCAGGCGTGCGCGCATCATGTTGCCTCAAGGATTAAACGCCATTTTTGCTTCATTGCACCGGATCTTCATTGCATCACGGCGCTGCTGGTTTCATCACCAAGGAAGCGCAGTCGATATTAGCCATAGTGGTCATAGAGCGCAGATTGCTCTGTCACAAGAATGATGAAAATCTCCATTGCCTCCCCACGCCGAGAAGAATCAACGCATCCCCTTAGCATCAGTAGGGTCCCGAGGTATCACCGTTTAAGGAACCAATACATCACCTTGCCCGCAACACTTTCGTTGTATAGCGTTACGCATCTAAAGGTACATTGAACTCAAAGTGTTACATTTACCATCTAAAGAGAAGAAAGCTACTTCTACCATTTTTAAAGTACAGTATAGTGGATTTTTGTCGTTTGTGGTATTGTTTTAAGTCTATATAAAAATACTTATTTTTATACTACAACTTGTGTGGTGGGTGTCTAGCTATAGTGTTGTCACTGGGTTACTGTATGTGTTCACAAATGCTTTACACACTGCCTCTGAGGTAACCCTTCCTGCACGTGCCAATCTACCAAGGGGGTGAGCAGTAGTTATTTTAGGAGTGTACCCCCTTACCCGAACTAGACGCAAGGGTCCCTATTTGGTCAAAGGTACCTACCTCTGCCAACTAGAGACCCCCAAAACCTAACAATCCTCATAATGCAATGCAGCATCACCCCATCAACGCAAGCCACCTCTTGTAGGTAACTATGCATGCAGCAGTAATGCTCCCAGGCCTTGGCTCGATGACCTTGATTCCTAGGCTCTCTCCGGTGAGACGGAACACCATCCCACATTAAAAGCATCGCAGTACAATGTATCTTCTCCTCCACAAGCCTAACTCCTAAAACAAAGCCATCATTCTAACGAAAAAGGATGAATTTCTCTACCTGCAACAAGAACGTGAGAAAGAACAAGTTCTACATACACATGAATTTTACAAGCAACCTAAAATGAGAGCCTCGGGGAGAAATACACGTTAGGCCTATAGAATTCAGCCAACATAAGAAATAGCACATATTCGTGAAGCACACATATGAATAAGCATTATTACTGAGTACATTCAAATCAATTAGTTACATAAGCACAAGAATGATGAAAATCTCCATTGCCTACATGCATAATTTTACACATTAAGGTTTACATTGAGTCTCATGTAACTGCAATGTTGATCTCTTCACGATTTATTCTAAAATACCCCAGCACTTCACTTTTCACATTAATACAGTACACATTCTACCAACCAATTGTTAACACAATAGAGGATTATATGCAGGTGTGAACTACTCATGATTATAAAGCACCCCTACAAACGACAGAGCAATCTGCGCTCTATGACAACTATAGCTCTGATTAAAAGATGATCTTTTAATCAGAGCTATAGTTGTCATAGAGCGCAGATTGCTAACTGCGATATGTGCGATCAAAGTTGCCAATATTCATCAGGGAAAAACAACCAACATCTACTAGAATGTGTATTTTTTTTGTGCGTCAGGTGCCATAAACTGCATGGTAACAGCCCAAACCCCTAAATTGACAGGTATTTATTATGCTCAATAAAGTTAAACTCCACTGAGTTTAATTTTATGATATGTTAGGTGCAATAAATATCACACCATTTACCAGTGACATATGATGTATTTCTGTGACTGCAGAAAAGACCAGTGCAAGTCTTTGAGTGAATTCACCTGAAGCAATCATGCTAGAGCAAACTAAGTGTATACTATTATTACCACATACCTCAGTGGTAGATTTTGTGACACAAGAGAAAATTCAATGATTGGTTCATAAAGTTTCCCCCTAAATAAAACATAACATGCATGTGAAAAACATATATGTATACTTAAGCTTCTGCACACTGAGGACCTGATTAGGATGTTAGGGTGGGACCGGCCGACAGGCTGTTGGCCGTCCCACAGTGGACATTTTTGATGTGACCACCACCACCACAGTCACAATGCCTATATTGCCTATAATGCCTTACATTGTGGTAAGTGCTGCTGGCTGCAACCCCCACCGCAATGCAAAAAAGGGACAATTTACATATCCCTGCACTATGTGGCACGCACCATGCAGTTGCTGCCACCCGGTGCAGGGATATGTAGGGGGCACCACTGGGGCCCCCCAGGTTGTGTGTCTGGGGGACAGGGGTAATGGGGTGGGCCAGGATCCCCCAATGTCCCTTTCCGCCAGCCTTTTTCACTCCCATGAAAGGGTCGGCAGAAAGGCACATCGTAATGCCTACGGCGGTGCTTGGTAGGCCCCGCCACCGTTGTAGGCATTACAGACCATATGATGGAGCCCGCCGGATTAGTGTTGGGCGGTCTTCCCGCCTCCCGACTTTCCACTCGCCATCCTAATGTGGTTGGCGGTATTCTGTGCTGTGATGGCGGTGGGACTGCCACTGACGGGCTGTCGGTGGCCGCGCCCTCTGCCATCGTAAACCGGTCCTGAGTCACAATGTTTATAGGTACCCAACTACACTCATTTTTCAATCGAATGAAAGGTTGAGTAGACCCACTAGGATGTGAACCTGTGATCATGAGGTCAAACACAGCCTCCTGGCTTGGCTGCATTATTCTACTGAACTACTAGACCGGGCAAAGGGAATCTTCTTTTGCTGATCTTCAGACTCAAACTGCACATTTATTATTTAGATATTTTAGTCCACTTCTGTACTGTTTATGTTTTAAGATCTCCATAAAGTACTGTCCATCATTTAGGAACTGGCATTTATTTAATCTACCACAATTGTTTATTTAGCAAAAAGAAGCACAAAGTTCCCCAAAAGGCTGATAGGGTGGAGTGTAGAGGGGTATAGGGAAGATCAAGAGGGGGAGGAAAGAAGAGGGAATCCCCTCTTGGGAACTAGAACCCTCACACACCCAGCAAGCTAGGTGTCATGCTTCATCATATGGGTCCTGCTCCTCGTCAGACTGGCGCTGCAATGTCTGACGGGCACCCGCGAAGGGGCTCTTTAGCGGAGATCTTTTGTTCCAGCCATATGGTGCATGCGTGTGAGAGGGCAGAAAAAGTGTAGTCGTGAGGAGGTGTTAGTGATTAAAAAAGGTTAGCCAGTCCACAAGGATTTTTATTAACGTGGCTGACTCCCTTGGTTAAAATGGTGGGAGGGGAGATAGGGCGCTACAGAAGTACTGGGCAGAACTATCTACAACCCTCTGGTGAGGTCGACATGTTTCATGCTATCCTAGGAATTCTTCAGGACCTTTGGTGACTAGTATTACACAGTGAGATATTGAATATGTACACAACCTTAACTTGGTTGGTCTGTACTGCAGGCCAATTGGTCCTGCTTCAATACTTGCGACCTAGAAGGGAGGAGAACACATGAGGATCACTATCAGTATAATTCTCCTCTAGAAAGTAGGTGCAGTTCCCTATAAATAAACCATAACACTGAATTATTTATAAGACTCAGCCGAGTTAAAACCAATAAAGAAAAGGATTAAAACAATTGAAGATTGGACAGAAAGGCTTACCCTGGGAGGATCCCTAAGGTGCCCCGCAGTCTGCTCCTGTGGGACCTGCACAGGGGAGTCAGGGATCTAGAGGATATCATAAAGGGATGAATGGTAAAATGAGTATCCCTTGGTGTCAATCGACCATCATAAAACAGGGCGAGTATAATCATACCCGGGCGAGCTTTGAACAGCTCTGATGTCAATGCCCAGTGCCCCGGCTTTGAAGCCGCAACCGTAGCAACCGTAATGCCCGTAGCACCGGTCGGTTAGTTCCACCCCTCCAGTGGTAGGCGGCATCTGACACGGAGACAGCGCGGAAAACTCTCCCGCTCCCGAGTCCACCGCGTATTGCAGTAAGAGCAGCCGCGGGAACACGAGGAAGCGGAAGCGAAGCACGCACCCCCCCAATAGTTCAGTACACCTGACACTGCAAGTTGTAGACCCCGATCCAAGGCTCGAGGACCACATGTGCCCGGAGTCAACCCTTTTAGACCCACCAAGGCACCAAACAATAACAACAAATTGCTCCGAGGACCGCGAGTAATACATTAAGGCTCAGCGCCCATGAATGAGCCGGAGGACGTGAGAAACACTTACCCCAATGGTGTGCGGTCTCAGCCTGCAACACCTACCCCCACGTGGAATCCGCGGCGGATCCGGAGCAACTGGTAGCAGGTCAGTCGGGATTCCCGTCTACTTGTATCCTGCGCTTCCGGGTTCCATTGGATGCCAGTGTGGGCGTGGTTGCGCCTGACAAGTGCACGCACGCGCTCGGGGTAGCACGAAATGGTTGGCTGAAGGTTAGCCAAAACAATTGGACAGATGCGGCGGCCATATTGGGTTGGTAATGGAAGGGGGATAATCTTGTCTCTTAAAGCCGCTGGCTTCCGTGTTTACTCATTCAGTTATGGGGATTTGCATGGATTTTAAATCCTCGTATGTAAGAAAGCAATACTCATGCATAAGTTTGCAGCCTGGTTGTAGAGAGGGGGGGTTACACTCTAGAATGGTAGAGCGATTGGTCAGGAGAAATATTTTGTACAGAGTTGATGGAGATGACTCTAACTGGAGGAGTAGCCAAGGGCTTGTGACTGGCCGGGCACTCAGAATGAGAGGTTCAAGGGGATTGTCTGGTGTTGTACAGTATGTTCATATTAAGGGACAGCTATTAAAATCAGAGTAGACTTGGATAGGTGCAGATCACAGGGGTGGACAAGGTAAGGGCAGTTGGTCTAATTGTGGATGGACGACCAGGGCACGGCGTCATTTAAACCCAGTGTGTCCAGTTTAAGGCGATGGACCCACCTTTGTTCAATTCTGAAAAGGCCAGTTTTTGTGATTCCTGGGTGGCATTCTATAACTAGCCAGTGGATGCTGTCCGCTGTGTGTCCCATTTGTGTATAGTGTTGGTATAGTCTGGTGTTGGTTCTGAGGCATCTTATATTGCTTTTGTGTTCCTGGATTTGCAATTTTATTTGTCGCATTGTCATTCCAATGTATTTTAAGTTACAGGGACACGTGAGAAGATAAACGCATTTGGCGCTATTGCAATTGGTGTGCCTACGCAACTGCCAGGTAAACGTGTCAGACAGCTGGATCTCTTTTGTGACACTAGTTTGGGGACATACTGTACAGCCTCCACATGGGTAATGGCCAGTAACTAGAGGGAGGTCCCACAGAGTGTTCTGAGTGTTTGTATTCAGTTTCATAGGTCCAGTGTGGACAAGGGCATCCTTCAGATTTGATGTACGCTTGAAAGCAAATCTTGGACGCGGGAAGTCCAAACCCCCAGAGTTAATGATGTTCCAATTATCATTGATGGTCTTTTTAATGAAGGCAGAATTCTTTGTGAATGTGGTCACACAGGTGATGACATCATCGGAGTCTTTCTCTCTAGTCTCCAATAAGGCCTCCCTGGGGTTATTTGCAGCCCTTTTGTAGGAGTTTCTTATTAGTCTGGAGGGGTACCCCCTGTCTCTTAATTTGTGTTGCAGGGTGGAGGCTTCTTGCTTGAAATCAGTGTTGGTGGTACAATTCCTGCGTATCCGCAAAAATTGCCCGAAAGGGAGATTGTCTCTCAGTGCTTTCGGGTGATGGCTATTGTACAGAAGTAAGCTGTTTCTGTCTGTGTTTTTGCGGTACAGGGTAGTGGTTAGACCATCAGCCTCTAGATTAATTCGGAGGTCTAGAAAGGGAATAGAGGTGTCAGAGATAGTCCCTGTGAACTTCAGATAGGGGTTCTGGCCATATATCCAGGTACAGAATGCCTCGCATGTCATACGGTCACCCCTCCAAAAAATGAGGATATCATCGATAAAGCGACGCCAAAGTGTGATGTTTTCCAGGAATGGGTTTTGTGGTGTATTGATTATGCTCTCCTCGAAGGTAGCCATGTAAATACAGGCTAGGCTAGGAGCAAATGTTGAACCCATGAAGTCCCTTGGATCTGGTGGTATAATTGGCTTCCATATTGAAAAAAGTTTTCGGTAAGGGCTATACTAGCGCATGCCATGATAAAGGTGATCGGGGTGGGGGAGACCCACTCTTCTTGTCGGAGAGTGGATTCTACAGCTTCAAGGGTGGCTTGTTGTGGAATATTGGTGTATAGTGCTTCCACATCTAATGTTATCAGCAAGTCAACACCCTCCCTCCCTTCAATGTTGTTTATCAAACGGAGTACATCTCTGGTGTCCTGGAGAAATGATGGAATTTTCTTAACAAGGGGTTGTAGAAAGAAATCACAGAATTTGGAAAGTGGTTCCAAAAGAGAGCCAATCCCGGAGACGATAGGTCTCCCCAGGACCGGTGTGGTGCCCTTATGAATTTTGGGGAGGGTGTAAAAGTAAGGTACTATGGGGTCAGTAGTAAGCAGAAAAGTGGCCTCATTCTTCGTGATCCACTCGTTGGTTTCACCCTCCATAATAAGACTAGAGATGGAAGTCATAAGTCTCTTAGTTGGATCCACAGTAAGAGGGAGGTAGTGTGAGCGATTAGCCAATTGCCGTTTGCACTCCACATCATAATCCTTACTATTCTGGATAACCGTAGCGCCCCCTTTGTCTGCCTGTTTGATCACTATTGAGGTGTCGTTCCCTAGGGATTGTACAGCCTGTCTTTCCAGTGTACTCAGGTTGTTAAAACATTGTCTCACTGGTTTCTTCTCAAGGCCTTTAAGGACTGCTCCCTCGAAAGCCAACACTGCTGGTGGAACCATGTTATCAGTCGGGGTAAAAGTAGAGGGGTTCCGTAAGCCTGTATCTGTTCCCTCAGTGTCTGGTCTGTCCTGAAAAAAGGTGCGGAGGCGATCCTTCCTGAATAGTTGTAAGTTCAACCATTTCATTGAAACTGTCAGGTGTGGGGGTGGGGACATAGCCTAGACCCTTTTCAAGAACGTTAATCTCAGTGGTGGTGAGTGTCCTATCAGAGAGATTTACAACTAAACTCTCCTTCCACAAAACCACAATTGTTTACTGAAGACCTTCTAAAGGTGCTGCACCGCAGTATTATCTTCTCTTCTCTTGTGAGACCCTTGATTAAAATAATCAAATATTGCTATTTGGGTAGCATATGCCAGAAGACAATACGTTTTGCTGAAAGGAAAAAAAGAGTTCATGTATGCACTTTTTTTTTTATTTAAGTTATTTGTCACACAAATAAGTTAGATAATATTTTCTGACCTTTAATACCAAGCTTGAAAGATCTATGAGCTCGGTCATTCCAATGGCAGCAAAGTTCCCAGAATTCTTTCCTCGCAGAGAGGGAAAGGTGTCCATCGTACATTTCAAGACAAAAAATGTGTTAGTTCATTGTCAAAATATTTTTGCTAGTACAGGAGAATGTGAACCAGAAGAATTTAAAGTTTGAAACTAAATATTAGCTCAACTAATTTAAAACGTCTCCTTAATTTTGGTGATATTACTTTATGCAGCGTCCATCTGGAGCACATCTTAATAGTTCCACAAGCACATAAAAGCGTACCATCTCTCAGGTGTATTTAGCCTTTGAATTGTCAAGTTGATTAGTTCATCTCTTGCACGAAATGAAAAGGGATGCATGAGAGAGGAACAAATGCCTTTACCACGTATGCCTTAACAACGCTATCTGAAAAATGAACCTGCATGATTCACACACATCTTAACCATGCATGTCACTGCGATGGATATACATATACACGAATATGTTGAAAGTATTGTTACCACACATGTCATTGCCACAAATGCCATTACCACGCATACAATTAAAATAAAAGTAATACAATATGTAAAAAGAAGAGTTTTAGTTCTAAAAATAGATTTTTTTTAAATTGACATTACAAAAGAAAAAGTGAAAAAACACCAAGCAATATAACAGGGAACATACTTCACAGATAAAACATCAAATCACACTACCTATGTCTCTTAAATAAATGCTTGTTTATTAACACAGTTTCTACAGTAGTCCTACCTTTATTTTTACCCTCTCTAAGCTACTTGCCACGAATCAAAATGGCTTTGGTAATGTGTCAGAAAGCATATACTAACATACAATTACAGTTTACAAAATAAATATACATTTAGTCAGATTTGGACTCACGCTTTACAAACATATTTTCTTTTAAAATTTTGAATTCCTCACAGAAACGTAAAAATTCAGCCAGCATCATTTTGTGATCAGTAGTACACTGACTTCACTCATGACCACACACACCACAGAGAAAGGAGGAAAACAGGGACAGTTTACTTCAACACAATGCCATCTATTTGTTCTAGTAAGTACAACTCCTACAAAAAAAAACACCTTTCCTATTAACACCAGAAACCGGAAAAAGATATATTATTGGTACTTTCTAAACATTTCCCTGATCATTTCTGGAATATTTACTGTTTCTAACTTGGTTACATTAACATGAGTCATACTAATAAAATGTGTTTTGTAAGCATTTTAACTGATTTAAAAACATGAAATAAACACGTCCATTTTGTAAAATTAAATTGTATTTTTTAAATAATTTTAAACATGTTATGAGGTACATTACTTACAACAGAACAGACGCTGGACAGTGCCTGGGCAAAAAATGACTATTCTAACTCAGCTGGGGGCATTACTCAATGCAGGTCCTGGACAGTGACTGGGGCAAAAATTACTATTCTAACTCCACTGGGGGCATACCTCAGGGCAAGGGCTGGACAGTGGCTGGGGCAAACAATTCTAACTCAGCTATGGGCATAGTGACTATGTGCAAAAACTACGATTCTAATCTCGCTGTGGGCATAACTCCGGGCAGGTGCTGAATAGTGTATGAGTGGGTAGGATAAAAGTAAAAACATTAGTGACGTAAAAAAAATCAGTAGAACAATTCCAACATACCAATCAACAATTTATATGTAGGTAAGAGCAACAAAACCCACAGAAAACACTTCCAGCTCACCTCAATTTCTAAAATATGGAACCAATGAACTGATTTTATCTCTCTTCTTTAAAACATGATCTCAAGAACATACCCTACCAAGAAGAAACTCAAACTCACAGTTCCTCTCTTTAAACAACTAGTAGTAAGAAGTCTCCAGGTAAAAAAAAAACATTAACTTTTACAAACAGTAACCAACAACGTTTTTCCTTTAGCAAACAAAGTAACCCAAATACAATAAAAAGAAAAACAATTGAATGTTACAAGGCATTTAATTATTTGTCTTACGGTATAGGCAAGCCAAAAAATCTTTTTTTCTTTTCTCTTAGTAAGTGGCATACTTAAGGACAAAATAAACATTGTATTAAATATTTATTCTAACATATATTTTCCTTTTTTTAAATGTATTTTACAGAACAACAGCAATGGAATCTGCTCATCAATCTAACTATGTAAAATTAAGAAGGGATAATAGGCTCCTTAAGTATGGTGGCTATCTTTTTAATAAGGATAGGTTGACAGGAGTAATTGGAGATGCGTGCCGTATTTTTTATCCCATTGCACAGGTAGAGTAGTTACTCTAGTTGACATTGTTGAAAGTATCTCCGAGCATAACCATTCTCCCTCTGCAATGGAAGTTGAAGTAAGAAAAAGCACACAACAAATAAAATGACTTGCTTCCACCTCCAATGAACTCTGAGGCTCAGTTTTGAGGGAGGTATCACAAAACATTCCCATGCATGTAACCAGATGTGTGCCTGAACACCCAACCTTAGACGGATGATCCAGAGACAAAAACAGGCAACTGACCCCCAACGAGTTACCCCTCAACCCTATTCAGACATTAACAATCCCCTTGAACTAACTATTACTTTCACTAATGAACCATTCATATTGCATGACAATGAAAACCTTCAGAAAAGTAAACGAATATTTAGCACAGCCCATAACCTGGTAACCCTTGTGAATGGTGATATTTGCTTGATGGATGGGACTTTCAAGTCCACACACCATCCATTTGCCTCAAATATTAACTTTTCATGCTAAAATTAATAGCAGTACAGTTTATTTCCTGACTAGCAATCCTCACCATACACTGAATATTTAACAGTGCTTAAAACCGAAACAAAGAATAAAAGTTCTAGAAAAGTGATAATTGACTTCAAATTGACAATGATTAATACCATTTGCAAAATTTCCCCGTCACCCAAATTCAAGGATGATTTTTCACTTTTTGCAAGCATATTGGGGTAAGATTAAATAAATAAATAAACATCCATGGCTGAGGATTACATGTCAAACAGTATATTGCAATTTGAATCAGGAAAACTAACAGTGATTGCTTGTAAATGTAAGTGTCCAGTATTTGTAAAGTGTGAAAAATTACAAGAAGGTGTCAAGGCGCTGGGGGCCATCAGGGAGAATAAGCGAGCTACTGCCCAAAGTCACATGGTGCTGGGCTGACCTGCCGCTGGTGATCGAACCGTGAGCCCCCGGGTTCCGGAGTCAGTCGACTTGGCCGCTGTGCCACACCTCTTTCTTGCCTCCTGAATGGACAAGTTCTACACATCAATTACAGAATCTAACAATGCTATAGAGGGATGGCTCAAATCCTTTAATGCAGCTATTGCCAGACATCACCCAAACCTATATAATTTCTCGAGAATTTTGAAGAAGGAGCAAAGTTTCCAAGAAATGAGAATTGCGCAATCTTTTACGGGTAGTCTGAACCTTTGGGTTTCAACAAAAAGGTAAAGAAATATCAGAAAGACGATTGGTTCTTCAGATTACTTCGAAGACATTGCCTACATCCTACACTTCTAATAAACTCTAACACCTTCTTCCATTATTTGCCTATTTTCCTCTCTGAACCAACAGAGATCAACTGTGGGGTACCCCAAGGATCCTCGCTCACCCCCACGCTCTTCAATATTAACATGGGCCCCCTCACCGCCATCGACAGACATCATGGGTCCAGCATAGTATCCTACACTGACGACACCCTGCTCATCCTCTCCCTCACCAAGAATCCCAAGGGCACCAGACTCTGCCTCCTAGATGGAATGAAGGACGTTGCACCCTGGATAAACAACAGCTATCTGAAGCCCAACTGGGAGAAGACAGAGGTCCTTGTCCTCTGACCCTCCTCCGCCACCTGGGACAACACCTGGTGGCGTTCCCACCCACTCCATCAGACCACGCCCAAAACCTCAGCATCATCCTAGAGTCCTCCCTCACCATGACCTGCCAGATGAACGCTGTCACCACCACCTGCTTCAACTCTGTCTGCATTGTCCGCAAGACCTTCAAGTGGATCCCTACCAAATGCAGAAAGATCGTCACCCACGCACCTATAACCAGCAGACTGGACTAACGCAACGCCCTCTACGCCGGAATCAACAGAACCCAGCTACACAAGCTCCAACCCATCCAGAACACCGCAGACAGACTTGTCCACAACACAAGCACATGACCCAACACCTACGAGACCACCACTGGCTCCCCCGTCGAGAAGAGAGTAACCTTCATACTACTCACCCATGCCTACTAATAACTCCACAACATCAGACCCAAATACCTCAATGAGAGAGTCTCCTCCCAAGTACCCAAAAGGAACATCCGCTCCGGCGACCTCGCACTGGCAGAGAACCCACACATCCACAAAACCAGAGCAGGCAGAGGAGCCTTCTCCTACGTCACAGCAAAGACCTGGAACGAGCTCCCAGTCAACACCAGGCACTCCCCCACTCTGCACACCTTCTAGAGGATCCTCAAGACCTGGCTCTTCGACTGATTCAGAGCAACCCCCCCCCTCGCCCCCCCACTCAGCACCTTGAGACCCTCACAGGTCAGTTGCGCACTTTATAAAATCCTAATTGATTGATTTATTGATTAATACCACCACTCTAATTAAATAGTCTTTTTTTTGTATAAATTAAAAACAAAATTGAATTCCTAAAGATGTTTTCTGTCTTGAACTTCTGTTGTCCATCCGTCACCAAGACTCTTCTGTACTTCAATGATCAATGATATGTGATGATTGTTATTTGCTATTTTATTGATGTGCTCATTTTACAGACTTTCCTTGGAATACTCTATTTTCTCTTGTGCCAGTATTCTGTATATTGTAGTAATTGGAATGTTTGGATGAAGTACCCATGCCTGGTACGGGGTATCCTGAGTTGCCTACATGGAAGATAGTAATGTCTGTTACAGTCAACCAACATATTCATATCTGACATACAAACCAACTCACAACAACATTCTTATGAAACATTACTTACCAACAAGCCAGGCCCGCTCAGGTAGCAGTTGCCTCATCAAACGGGGTATGACGCTGTTATATAGGATATATGAGTCATGTGCAGACCTTGGTAATCTGGCACATATCAGGCAAAAACACCGCCTGTACATTGCTGGAGTGGAAGTGCTTCCTGTGGCGATAAACCTGCGCATTGGCCTGTGGTGGTACCAAAGCAACATGGGTGCCATCAGTTGCTCCAATGACATCGGGGAATCCCCCCAAAACATACAAATCTCCTTTGATTGTGGCTAATTCTCCTGATGTTGGGAACTTTATATAGCTGTCCATGTATCGGGTCAATGCCTACTCCACATCCCGAAGAACATTACTGAGCATGGGTTGTGACATTCCACCAGATATTGCAACTGTGTTGGCAAAGAAATGTAGTGCTGCCATCACCTTGACCTTGGAGGTCATTGCTCTTGGATAGGTACGATGGCTCTGCTATGAAGGTGTCAACTGCTGGCACAATTCTTGGATGGTTGCCCGAGTGGGACGGTATTTTCTGATCACGTATCTCTCTTCCATTGTTTAGAGGTCTGGAAATGTCCCGTCACTGGAGGCTTTCTTCCGGATCCTCCCCGATACCTATTTGTAGAGTGTGTACACAGCTGGTGTCAGATCACAATATCCCAAGCGAAATGTACTTAGACAAACAGCAAAGAGCAACTAACTAACCACACATAACACTTCATGTCAGTGAAAAACATATTTCACAGAACCTTATTTATTTGAAACATATCACAGAATACGTCATTACTAAATGTTGATAAGATGTTTGTGGACACAGCAATGATAGTGCAACAGTGTATTTACACTAGTGGCAGTTGTTTCTCCTGCAGCATCAAGAAGTACATAGTCCACAACTCACAAGACAAGAACACTAAACTTAGGTTTACTAAAGTACTTATCTTGTTCATCTAACAACACAGTAGGTTCATGTTATGCATACCATCCTGGACATCACATACATCTAGTGTATCATTGTGCAATTTATACCGACAAATGTTACATGATGGAGACCGTCACGTTGTCATGTTTGTATTCCACATACACTAACATACACAAAACATTGCCAATGTACACGTTCTTTAAGATGCTGATGTACACTGAAGTATAGAACACAAAGATGCCTTACGATATTAATTTGATGGGCAAAGGTTCAGTAGTCTGTGTTATGGTAGAGTGTAGTTTGCATCTTGAAATGTAGTATCCTGAACATCAAACACACTCCTCATTCCCACCTCCGCAGAACACAGATCGCACACCGTCTCCCAGTGGATTCTAAAATAGTAACCTGGCGTATCTTGACCTGTACATGCAACTTGCATGCATATTGCCTGTGAAGAACTGAAGATACAAAACAGTTGTTGGTTTTTACTGTTGTAATTAGCCTTCCAATAAGTTTGTCATGCTCCTCTCAAGGTTAGTACATCATGGGAGTGTCGGAGACAGAGAAAGATGCTCCCTTTACATGCAATATAGTGCATCCAGGCCTGGTGTATCACAAACACAAAACGATGCCTAAAGTTTTTTGCACTGCCAATACATTTTTCAAAGGACACGGCAGGCAGTTTGGAACTGATTCAGACACAGCCATGGGTTGTAACTTGTTATGGTGGCAGTTGCAGCTCGCTGATTGGGTCTGCATCCAGTGTACACCGACGCTGTACACTTCCATTCGTTATGTTTCAAAACTACTTGCGGACCGCAGGATTTTGAACTGCGCGGTAGGTGGAGCGTCATGCAGCTATTGAAGCCATTAGATTTCAGAAAATGCGACCCAAGCGGACCTTTCCTTGTGACCGCACACACATAAAACCACCTATCCGGTCTAGATATAAGTCTTGTGGTTTGCAATACAGATCACTTGCCTTCAGAAACTGCACTCTTATGGATCTCCCCATTTAGCTGCTGCTGGATACATCCTCTGGGAGCTGCAATGTCTTGCTGTACAAGGATCAGGGCCTCTGCCTTCACACCGGAGGAACTGAAGATGCTGGTGGACACAGTCCTGTCCTTGTACACGCAGCCATATGGCACACCAGAGGAGCAGGTGAGTAACAATATGACAGCATTGGTAGTGTAAATGTCTGCTAACTATGCACATAGGGTAGATTTCTACAATAAGACACACATGAAAACCTTTTGCCAATCTTAGAAAAGAGTGTAGGTACATTTTCTGGACGAGTTCACTGCGATTTATGTGCTTGTTCTGTTCTGGACTTAGTATCACTGTTCTCATGGGAATAAGTCATTATTGCCAAAATGTGCAGTGTGTAAAAATCTAGTCTGCTAACTTGTAGTTTGCTTAAGCCAGCTGTTCATGACCTATGTGTTAATGTAGATGGATATGTACCTAAGCATGTGTACTAAAGGCATGTTACCATGTCATCCTTACAGGTCAACACCCGTCAGAAGGTCTTGCTGTAGTGCACCATCGACCGAAAGGTGTGGTCCATGGGGGGTTAAATGTCGTTGCAGTGCCCACTGCTGGAAACGGTGGCAGGAATTAGGAGGATGGGCAGAGAAGATCGCCAGAGTCCAGTTAGGCCTGTCACCTCAAGGCATGAAGGGTGCGTGTCACACCCTGACCCTCCTAATGCTACATGTCCTGGCGGTTGCCTACCCAGACCTATATGGGCAGTTGAGACCCAGACAGCAGCACGGAGAGGGTGATTTTGTGCCTTGTTGCACTTCATACAACACCATGTATGTGCATTTATTGTAGCAAGTGTTGTAAGCTTTAGGTTTGGAAACACCCAAAACCCCTGAATGTTGCAAAAACGTGCAAGTGTAACAGAAGGAATAAATGCATGGTTATGTCCCTTTCATCTGGGACATGTGAGGTTAAAATAGCGTTGGTGTTGAAGGTAGTGCCATTCCATTGTATAATGGACACAGGACAACACAACATGCAAGGAGGTAACCTCTATGTATTTTGCTAATGCGCAGCATAGTCCAGTACAAATATCAATGTTTTGCCTGTTCTCTGTATTGACACTGTAAAGAACATGGCATAATTTTGACAAAATAGTTGGGGAGAAAATGCACAAAGGAACCACAAAAACCAATAAATTGCAAAAAACTATATATCATTTAATAAGTATATTAATATACACGTTAAAACCAATTAGTAAAAAAACATACATTAAAATAAATTATATAATAGACAAACATACAATTTTCATACAGTACATAGAAATAATGTAAAAAGATATTATAATAGTGGTAATCAATATTGTTCGACGCGCGTTTCGGCGTTATGGGGAACGCCTTCTTCAGGAGCCACAAATAAAATCTGAAAAACATAGGTAATTTACAATTAATCAAAAATATGTGAATATCTTATTTTATTCCAAAGTAACATTCCAAAATACAAGAATATTTAAAACCAAGAAATTAGGAAAAGAAAGGTACCTTAATGACATTTACTCCCTACTTGTAAAGCTAATAAAATGTAGCTAAACAAGGTACAAACTAACATTTATATATTTGAGCAGTTGTAATAATGAAACCGAGTATCCTATAGAGCATGGAATTTATTGAAAACTCTAGGATTGTTCCCTTCTTTCTAATAGAAATGATGAAAATGTCACGAAGGATGTAGGGATGGCTGTCCTGGTTGTACTATATTACTCGAGGTGTACCTCTAAAGTCGGTATCTACCCACAATATTGAGATTCTACATCATCTGATTGGTAGATAACTATGGATAAAGTAGCAAATAGCTAGCACATCATGCTGTCAATTGTTATACAATTTATCTCTATGTATTATCCATTCTTATTAATGATATGTTTTCAAATATGCCTGTATGTGTCGTGAATACGACACATACATTATTCGCTTTACTGAAGAACGAAGTCTAGATGGATGCTAGATATAGATGATATTTCCAATATTAACTAGGCAGCACTTACCTAAGTACAAGTAATAAGGACGGTATCTCAAAAATAGTATTTTCTTTCTTTTATTATATTTTCTATCCAGTTGTTAAAATCTGAAATAAGGTATAACAATAAGAAAAGGTACAAAGAGTCATAAAGAAAAAAACTTTGCCAATTGAAAAGTACTGAAGGCGACTCGCTTGGAATGAATTACATTATTCATGGAGATGGTATAGCATAAAGTTAAAATAAGGAAGACTGTTGTAATAGATAATTTGGTACTAATATGAAGATACTATCTAAGATTGGCATCTCTTGATTCTATCATTGAGATCATATTATTTTATTGAGGGGTTCATATTCAAAGTTAGGTACTCATTGCCATGTCAAGCAGCTTGTTATTGTTCGATAAAAGATATTTGAGAATACCAACGGTTTCATTTTAATGTATACCTTTCTGTATTTTGGTATGACACACTCTCACTACTAATTTTGTAATGGGCTCACACATGAAAAAGTCTGACACATGTTATGGCTGTTTTAGACAAAAGAGGAGACGTAATTTCACAATATCATGTTCATGGTGGCATATAACGATGAGCTGTCTAATAGTTACCTTAGCCCCCTATCGCTAGTAGCTCTTACTGAATTGACATCATCTAGATTGATCATAACTATAGAAGCGCAGTGATTGATTAGCCAATGCTTACCTAGGCGCAATATCGACAGTTGCCCATCAAGGAATAAAAACATCTAGAGAAATCGTTACTGTATTTTATATCCGAAAGGTCGGTTTTCATCTGATTTATCAACAGAAATAGAATCTAAATCTGAAAGGCAAAATATAACGATGTTTTAAAATCAAGAGGGATAAAAAAGAAGAAAAGACATGCGCGATAATCATCTCGAATTCAATTACTGGGTATCGGTTATTCCTCATAAAATTCGCTACATTAATTAGAGGGACAACAAACTATTCAGTTACTTTATTAACGTAACTGTAAATCCATTGCAAAGTACACTTCATAGGTATTGATATAACTGGGCGTCCTTACCGATAGATTCAATATTTTATATGTTGCTGATGTCATCGAGCGGCTATATTTGTTGACGTCTTTAAAGCTGCAAATATTTTTATCTTCTTAAAGACCAGATTTCTTAATATTGTAGAGGGAAGCTAAATGTGAAAATATATAAAAAAATATACGGACACATCAAAACTAATGGCTATGATTCCAGAAAAGTTTATTAAAATCGGTCCGAGATTAAACCCTGTTAAGTCAGCCGTGTCACCTTACCGAAAAGAGAGAGTATAATGATAACTTTTCGGTTCCGTCAGTGGAAAGCTGTTGATACCTGTCGGTCTACGAGGGGCTGTGGGAGAATGTGTCGCCACGCCGGTTTGACAGCTGAATAAGAAAATGGAAAGAAACCGAAAACCTGTCTTAGTGCTAATTTGAGCCTGGTTCAAGCTAGAAAACGGGTAACGAATACATTAAAGTAGTGGCCTAAAAGCCAATAGCGATCTTACCGAGCAAGCAGTAGTTGACACAGCAGTATGAAGTAAATTGATGGCAGAAAACCTGACAGAGACATGCCATACAACATTTCTGGCTAGCAGGTAATGTTTAATTGTAGGACTTGGTGACTGGTGATTTCTCAGTCTGTAAATTGTAACAAACAGCAATGGGACTAGGTGTTCTATCACGTCTCAGCTGGCAAAGTTAGAACTTTGTGTACTTATATCACTTTTCATACTGGCCTTTGCCATGGTAAAGAGTCAGGCTACATCCAATAACATCGGAGGCTGAGTCCATGTTTCTATGTGTAGGTAACAACTTATGTCTGTGCTTGGATAGCAAAGTTGGTATTTGCAAGTAAAATGGGAGTACGTACATGGACGAGGAAGTTACTGTCACATGCCCCATGGGAACATTGTAGTCTTACCTAAGTTAGCATGAGTGAACTGCAGATTTTCTGCTGTTTTGCGCTTGTTACTACATGAGTTTATTTTTGCAAAAGCCTCTTTTTATACTTATCGCTGTTTTCATGCTTTGCAGGTTCCTGGGATTTGGTCTGAACATTGTGAACAAGGTCAAACAACAATGCCTGTTGTTATTATGTTCTGCTCAGGCCCTATCACTGAGACAAAACATGCACATGCAGCTTGTGTTTGAGAATACGTTATTTGGTCTTATTGGAATACATGGATAGGTAGCACACACTTGGAGAAGGACCTTTCCAGTGAAAAGAGCATGACAGCACCTATGATGTAGATCTACTATCTATAGACTGAGGTACGGGGTTTGCAGATAACATCATGATATCTTCTAATATATAAACATCCTGATTCTATACAAGGAGAGGGAGGTTAGGCTCCGCAGTCTTTCACTATGACAGCTCCTTTTATGATTTATGGACTGCTTTCTATGCTGACCGTATTTGTTTTATGCATTTTTCTGCTTATTGTGGCTATTATACTGCATATTGGAGAAAGGTAGTTAAAATAAATATTTTAAACTTGTTTGTGTCTCTGTCACATCTTATTATGGACAAGTCCAAGAGTGTGAGCGAAAGGGTGAGTCCTGCAACCACAATTCCTGAGAGAGTCAGGAGTGTTGTGTTCTGGGGTGTCTAATCACTTGTTCCTCTGTGAGTGAGTAGAAGGGCAAGTGAGGCACTATAGCTTGTTGATCCAGGGCTCATGGGTACCCAGGTGGTAAGATGATTCAGTCCCTATATACTAAGGTCCTATAATTCTATGCATGGTTCTGTGTTTGTGCAGAATCCCTGCAACATTACACATTTCCTAATCATGGGTTTCAAAGGTGGTTTTCTGTATTTAATGCTATGTAAACAATGTTTTAGAAGGATATATGTGATATCTGTAAATGTGTCATCATTATCATTTGTGAAGAGCAGATATACAGAAGTGAAAGACAATGGTATCTTTGCTACACATGGTGTGGATGATGCTATTGATGAGGGAAGGATATGCTGACTTGGCCTTGTCAAACGTGGAGATCTGCAGTATTCACAGAATAGTAAAAAGTGTTGCCAAAAAAGAATCAAGTAAGACGTTTTAACTACTATTTAGGACAAACAATGATTCTTCAAGGACTGGTAGTATAGTGAGCTACATGAACCTTAAGTAAGATGCACTCATTGTAATTGGCAGTGTGCTGAGCTGTGTTTCCATGACACACTGTTAAAAGGTTTTCAATCAGCAAAATTAAAAAGATGTGATTGCACTGTGCTGACATGACCTTATACTTGTTATCACATAGCTTTCCCATAGCTATACCAATATTACATATGCGTCTACTGTATGAGATACAACTACATCTGCTAATGGAGAGATGAGCAACTGTGATGTAACATGTGATATGGCTCGTTCCATCACTCATACCTCTTCATTTACACTTATCAACATATGTAAACTGTGGCACTTGACCAGATGTTCTACTAGTTATTGATTAGGTATAGCACACTGTATGATAGGTCTAACGTCTGCAATGTGTTTCCATTTCCTATTAGGAGGTCCACTCTCTACATGAATTAAATATGGTATGAGACAAAGGCATCAGGAGTGAGAGACTAAACATCTTTTGTTACATAGATATGGTTATGAAAGTGAGAATTATGAAAATGTCGCTGCACCACACTATGTTCCAGACACCATTAACCAATTCCATGCTCATGACGGAACGGTTCTGTCATGAGCGTCGGTTGAGCTGTGCTCATGACGGAACCGTTCCGTCATGAGCCAATAGGCTCATTAGAACCTTCAGCACAGCGCGAAAATTCGCGCCGCACTGAAGGGGTTAAGTGCAAGTGTACACGCGTCTTGTTGCTTGATATCATGGGCAATTGACTGTACATTCTTACATTTTGTCCTTCAATTTCAAATGATGTTGTTGGGTAACCGAGGAAGAGTTGTATTGCGACCTATCAACACCTCAACTAATTTTTGTTTACCTCTTTTTTACAGCCTCAGACCAGGGCAGGGAAGGAGCCAGTGCTAGGACAGTTGGGGAAACAGCTGGCTACAGTGGTTCTCTTGCTGACATAGAGCAAGAGGGAACTAGTGGCACAGAAGGTGATGGCGGCACCACTGAGAAGCCGACAGACGTAACAGCAATGCTGTTATCATCTGACTCCAGTTCCAGTGAGCACTCCCTGGTGATGGTGGAATCCCAGGGGCCTATGTCCACTCCATCTGAATCCACCCCTACAATTTCCACCCTCCAAGCTGCTCCACAGCTACCTGTCCATGGCTGCTCCCCCAAAAGGGTAGGCATTCCCTACGCACCAGGCATCCCATCCCGCCTCTGTCTCCCCTACTGCCCTGAGTGTTGAGGCCATGACCTCCTGAGGTAGATCTCTGTGGGGCAGACAGTAGTGCTGAATGTCCTCTAGAGTACATACCACTCAACTTACACAGTTGGTATCTTTCCTGGAGGGCTTCCACTCTGACATGTCTTCTCCATAGAGATCGAATCAAGCTCTAGCCTCCCCACTCATGGCAGCCTTATCCCAAGTCCAGCTTTCCCAACCCCTCCTGCCTCTTCCCCATCAACCTTGCCTCTTCCCAAATCTCTAACCAAGCACATGCACACCTAAGCATGTACCCACATCAACATCCACATACAGCACACACATATACAGACATAAGGACAAAGATACACACACTCACACACACACTCAGCAGACAGACATCACACTCACTTCTACTTCCACTGACATGAACACAGACACAACACCCACTGCACCACATGTCCCACAGATAGAGAACCTGGCCAACAGCACACCCTCACACACAGACATGACAGACACCACAACAGCAGACATGGACATGACGCAGACTTCACAACCCTCTGCCTCCACAGCTCCCACCTTTGCCTCTCCCTGTAACCACTCCGTTCAAAAAATCCACCTCATTGCCTTAACCTCTTCCCTGACCAAACTGACCAAAACCCAAGAAGAAGACTGCCACCCATGCCATACCCTTACACGTCAATTCCCAAACAAACTCCCCAATCCCTAATGAGACCCTAAGACCACCCGTAAAATCACGGCAATTAAAAGACCCCCCTCCTGGCAAAGCCCCCCTCCCATCTAAACCATAGGAGCCTCCTCCCCATCCCACCCCAGTACATCTACTCTAAAAAAACGAAAACTAAAAAAGTGTCCCTCTCCCTATTCCCTTTACCACCCTTCCAGGGTACAAGAAACTCAGGACAGTGAAGTCCCCCGAACCTCTGTCCTGCTCTCCCAGTGATGTAGCAGAACACCCCACCCCCCACCCCACCCCCAATCCTGAGCCCAGCCCTCCCAAGGACCCAACCACCCAACTCTAATTTTTTATGTTGGTGTCTCCCAGGGTAGAGATTCCTATGTAGGTATACTAGAGGCAAGTTTGTATGGATAACTATTTTCAGGCCCAGAATCCTGAGACATCTAGACTGGCCATTGACCTTTGATTTATGCATTGAATTATGTATGTTGAATACAGCATGTTATTTTCTGCTTTTGAAATTCCTGTGTCCAAAAATAGTATTTGCTGGTAAGTGCCATTCATGTGTAATTGTGAAGTGCGTGTACAGTGATGTTAGTGTGCTAAGGATAGCACATTCTACATGCAATATGATCACTCTATTGGGATGTTGTGTAGATTTGTGTGCCTACATTGTCTGGGAGTCAACTTGCACATGATTGTGCAAGAGTGTGTGCTAAAGGCCAGACCTTGCATTGGATTGTGTGTTTTCACAAAGTCAATGCATATCCATTGTGCAAGTGTGTCTAAGAACAACACTGTGAGATATATGCTGCATGCGTATTTTATATGCTCAAAGGCATCCTTCTGATTAATACACTTGGAGGAGTATTGACTCTGCATGTTACTTTAGCGACACATATATCCAGAGCAGTGTGTACATTTCAATATGTGACTCAATAAATGTGGACCAATGGTTGTGAATTTAATACCTCTTGTGCAGCACTTCCAGTGATATCATTGGTGACAACATTGGCCCAGGTAGCTGTCACTTTGTGCCAATATCCTTTAGACCCAGTTGTCACAGATTTTCAATGTCCTGTGCATATGGTGATAGAGTCTTGGGGGAGACTCAGACGAAGTCTTGAGGCACTGACGGAGAGAGCGGGGCCTCGATATCCTGAGCACGGTCCAGGTAAGGTGAGGTCCAGTCCCCCGCACAGTTGGATGTCACTCTGCATCCACTGTTTCGGGGGAGTAGCATCTTTAAGGTTGTATTCTTTCCAACCACTTCTTTGTTATTTCATCACATTTTTGGCAGTAGCAGTATCTTGAGAGCAGAGGCCCTGACGAAAGCCGAGGGACTAATAGCCCGATAGGCTGAAACATGTTGGCCTTTTTTTCCGACAGCTATTTGTTTTGACAGTCGCTTGCACTGTTCTGTTTTTAGTTAGAGGATGTGTCTATTTCATGAATAAAAATAGTAGTTTTTGGACACATCACTCTATTTTAACACACCACATTGTTATTTCCTTTGCACTGCTTTTTTCACTCATTATAGCCATCAAAGATTAGCTGTTCTATGGCGGTCCATATGTGCTAGTGGACAAGATCCAGCCCATACCCAATTGAATGGTACTTATTCCCGATGATTAAGGATATACCATATCATGAGCTGGAGGACCATATGATATGACTGGTCACTGAGTCCATTTGATGGCAATCCACATACCGGTGGTTTGGATCTTGTTCTACTTGCACGGTACCTGTTTGTTTTCATGCACGAGTCTCCCTTTTTCCTTTAAGCTTTCTCAATTGATTTGGGCATTTTCTTACTACAGTGAAGTTAAGGAGAATAGGCTATATTTTGTGGCCTACAGCCCTCCGGTTCTTTTTGTGGTTTATATGTTATAAGAGTCCATTTGATGGCAATCCACATACCAGTGGTTTGGATCTTGTTCTACTTGCACGGTACCTGTTTGTTTTCATACACGAGTCTCCCTTATTCCTTTAAGCTTTCTCAATTGATTTGGGCATTTCCTTACTACAGTGAAGTTAAGGAGAATAGGCTATATTTTGTGGCCTATAGACCTCCGGTTCTTTTTGTGGTTTATATGTTATAAGAGGGGATGTGAACCAGGGCTGGTCTTTAAAATTTTCCCTACGACCCTCCTTCCTCTGTTTGTTGTAGTATAAGCATACACTTGACAGAATGTTAATGCTAGGCAATACAAAGTCATGATACTATTGAAATGATGATTGACATGTGTCTGTGCTTGATCCTCCAATGTCCCTTCAAGCTATCTCATGCCATACAGCTGAAGGGATGCCTTTTCAGCATGACACTGCACTGCAACACTCTCCTTCATGGGGCAGTTTGGTAGAGCAGCAGGAACCTCAGAATTTGGTCCCAGCTGTGGTTTTGAGGGTATTGAGTTCATAGAGTATGTTGTGTGCCAGTTAGGGCTGGCCATGGGCAACACGGGTTGCTGCCCAGGGCCTCGCGCATTCTCAAAACTATGGGGCCCCACACAAGAGTTCAAAACAAATGAGGGAGAAGGGGCGCATATAGGTCCAGCATACAGGCCCCAATAAATACAATGTAGCACCAAAGGGGTATGCAGTTTCTGTAGGATGGGGAAAGAAGAGAAGGAGGCTAGGTTGGTCAACACCCTTCCTCAGTAGTGGAGTATGGGTGTCTCCCAATTTGCTTAGTGGGGCACTCACACACCCATTTGGGTGTCATGCTTCATCATAGGGCTTGCTCCTAGTCAGGCCGGCGCGGCAATGCCTGAAGAGCAACCTATGAGGAGCTCTTTGTTGGAGATCTTTTTCCCAAGCAGTATAGGGGAGATGCGGGTGAGGGGCCTAGTAGTGTAGATGTGAGGTGATGTGAGGAGAAATAAAATGAGGCGATGTGGTGCTCCAAAATGAATTTTTATCAGTGAGCCTACTTGTCTTAATTAAAACCAGAATAAGGATACTGTGAATATAATGGTCAGAGTTGTCTATATGTGTGTAGTCATGGTCAACATGTTTCTTGCCTTATGTGTGTAAATCACTCGGCAATTCTTCAGGACCTATCTTGATGCACTATCTACATGGGTGGTTGGTTATGGAAAATTAACCAATCACTCTGATGACCTTTCAATGAGGTACCTTAATAATACAAATCATGGGACCAACCCAATTTAGGTTCAAGTCACGCCTCATCAATAGTTAGGCAGAGCAGCGATTGTTACAAAAGTTAACGTCATGAGTTTTCCTGGAAAACAGGTGCCGGGAACCTACCCCTAGCTCTGCCTCATTGGGCCCCACACAAGAGGCCTGCCTTTGTGGAGGCATCAGTGTTATAAGCTACAAGTGGTCAGCCCCCTCCCTGGGGTCTTGCATTGATGGTTCAGCAATGGGAGGCCCTAGGGAGGCCCCGCTCTCCTGGGCCCCTCAGCAATGGACAGCAAGGGCAAAATGTTTGCCCCAAACACCCTGTCAGCTGCCAACTGTAATGAAATAGTTTTATTCGCCATTCATTTTCTGCCAGACTTGCTTTGCTGGCACCCCTCCCTCAGCCTAATCGCTGCTGCGCCTGCATGATGACAGCGATTAGCCACTTTACTTATAGTTGCTATGGCTGCGAACTCGCCCTGCTTGAATAGAATTTATATTTTCAAAAGAACAAGGGAACCCAAAAGGTAGATAAGGACCTTGAGTGACAGATTTATATTAGAACAATGGTCCTTAAACAAAACAACGTGGATAGGATAAATATAGACTAGAGTCAGTACTATATTGTGAGTGTCCAGCCGAACATTCAATTGAATGAATCAATAAAATAAAAAACACAAATAAGAACACTTCAATATAGTGGGACACAGTCCTGCATCCTACTCGAACACATGACAAGTACATTTAGACAAAAACATTTCAGGCAAGACAAAAGTAGCTTGTGGAAATTTAAGAATAATTGTAGCAAGCTTAGAAAAAACAGTAAATGCACTTCTTTTATCTCATTGTATTAATGTGAACAAGTGGAGAAGTGTGGCTCACTGATTAGAGCGGCAGACCCTGATGCAGAGGTCTGGCCCGGGACCAGGGTTCAATTCCCGACAGGGTCCTAAGCCCAAAAATGTCCACGGACTCGATAATTCTCGCCTCGGTGCCTATTGTAATCATGGGGTCCAACGCTGCAACTCTGGGCAATAGCTTGCTTAATCTCCACTACGGTGGCCCACCTGCTGCGGGATGCCTGGCTTTCACCTTGGGGATGCCCAGTAGGGGTTATCTCACAGGGAAAAAGCCAGGACGGGTTCCCAAGGCAAGCGCCTTGATGCCTTCGGGTGATACGTGCGCTAGATAAGTCGCAATACATTTACATTAGTCAACGACGTTTCGATCCTTTTAGAACAATGGTAATATCATCATCAGGGCAGTTAAGTTACAAGCCTGAATTATAAAAGTGCTTGTGGAAAATAGAGAGACGGAAAGGAGATTAGAAGGCGCCTAATACGGAGTGTTCAACCTAGTACAGACTGCAAGGCAAACAGGGATTGGCCCTAGTGTCAGACAAGTGCACTGTGAAGGTGGATGGAAATCCTGTGATCGTGGTGTTGCATAAATGGTAGCTACAGATTTATCCGGTGCCACGAATAAGTTTCACAACGAAATATTACAAAACGACAGGAAAGGATATTAACCGGACAACATGCAAGTAGTTACTTGTGTGAAACAGTGAGGGTGTCAGCTGTGACCGACCACAAAAACAGACTAGACATCACAGCGGCCATGTTGGGTGAGGGATCTGACATATAACCATGAAAGATGGACTATGGTGCGGTCGAAATGCTGCTAGACTGCCTATTACAGAATAGCAGAAGTATAGTAGGTGGTGACTTGTTAATTAATGATGGTGGTTAAGACACAGTATACATCAAACAATATCGTTAAAAACATGATGCAGATACAAGTAAGAGCATGTAGCTAATGGAGGCTGCATTAATCCCTCAATTAATGTATCTCAAACAATATATAAAAAACATAATGCTGATACAGGTCGATTCATGTAGCCATCAAGGGCCACATTGAAAAGGTTAGGCTCAGTCACTGTTAGCCATGGGGGCTCATAAGAATCATACTGTAAACATAAGGTGTATGTCATACAAAAGTACAAATGCGATTAAGATCACAAGCATATTATACACACAAGGTGTATATCATACAGGGATGATTAGGATAAAGATGCTCTTATCAGTAGGAATATGGGCCATACAGAACACAATTACAAAACATATAAACAAGGAATGTAAGCATGAGAAGGCAGTAAAATGAATGAGGTATATACAGCATTTGCATGTTGAAAAGACATTAAAGGTAAAAACGTATTACAGTCAAAACCACCTTGTAAGGAAAGGAAACAACTGGCATCTTGGAAAGCTGGGGAAGGAAACTTAGATCTGGGTGGTCCAGTCTTCATTTCTGTTTAATCCATTCTTGATGCTAATCCTGGGCATAATCAGTCTTAGCTCCTCTTTGTTCAGGAGTTATACAATGTCTCCATCTCTTGGAGGTTGCTTTACCACATTAATAACTGTCCATTTAATGTCATCCTCATTGTGACCGGCATCAGTGAAATGATCTACCAAGGGTGCGTTGGGAGTTTTACAGTGCACTCTGCTCCGGTGTTGTCCAATTTATGTCTTCACTTTTTGTGTTGTTTTGCCAATGTAGATTTTACGGCAAGGGCATTGAATCAGATAAATTACATTGCAAGTTTGAAAGTGACCTTCATTTGATTGCAACATTAATAAAGGTAAATTCTTTTCCTTCAATGGTGAAATCACAAATATTACAATTGCCACATTTGGCGTGCCCCATTAATGGTTTAAGGCCTCAGTGTGCATCAAGAGTAGTAGCTGGCTTAGGATTTGGTAAAGCGGCCTGTACAAGGTGGTCTTTGAGGTTGCGAATTTTACGGAATGTAAAGAGAGGGCGCTCAATACTCAAATTGCCAGCATTCATGGTAGGCCAGTGTTTTATGATAGATTTACAGATGGATTTGAAATTGGTGAAAACGTGGTCACACACACTATACAATTTGTGTTGGACTTGATTTTAGGGGAAAGCAGAATCTCCCTCGGGCAATATCAAGGTCGTTTTTGGGTATTACGTACTAGTCGTTTGGGGTATCCACATGCTTTTAGCTTGGTCAACAAGTTTGAGGCCTCGAGAAAGTAATCTTCTCTGGTGAAGCAATTGCGTCTGATCCGTAAGAATTGAGAGTATGTTAAAGAGTCACATAGTGCTTGTGGGTAATTGCTTTCATACAGGAGTGAGGTGTTTTGCTCTGTGGTTTTTCTATATCGCCTCATAAGCAGTTCACCATTAGAGTGATAAATGGTGAGATCTAGGAGAGGAATCAGGGTTTTGTCATGTGTCAAGGTGAAATTAAGACATAGGCAATTGTTATTCAGCCAGTGTAGGAATTAGATGAGTGTTTCCTCATTGTTGTGCCAAATCATGAAAATGTCATTTATATATCGATGCCATAATCTGACGCCGGTTATGAAAGGGTTAGTGGGAGAAAGGACTGTCGTCATCTCAAAATGATCCATGAAAAGTATGGCTAATTTGGGGGTAAAAACGGCCCCCATTGATGTTTCTTTGACCGGTTGGTAGTATTCATTGTCAAAGAAGAAAAAGTTCCTTGTGAGGCAGAGTTCAAGTAGTTGAAGTATGAACAAAGTGGGGACGGTGTGGGGCGGGGCCTTGATTCAAGCACCCCTTGGATCACGTTCATTGCCAGGACTTGTGGGATGTTCGTGTACAAAGATTCTACATCCATTGTACACAGTATACACTAGTGGGGTCGAATGGGTGGTGTTCGACTAAATTGATCATGGCCATACTATCCCTTACATAGCATTCAGTTTCAGGTACAAAGTCCTTAATAAAGTAGTCAATGTATTGGCCCAGAGGTTCAAGTATAGAGCCACACCCAGAAACTATGGGGCATCCTGGGGGATTTGTGAGATTTGTATGTACCTTGGGAAGTGTGTAAATCACTGGCATAGGGGGTAATTTCACATTCACAAAGAGAAATTCCTTTTGGCTAGGAAAACCCTCTGATTTTGCTTCAGTAGTGATCTGTAAGATGAGGTTTTGCAGTTCCCTTGTTGGATTTGTGGGTAATCTGCAGTAATGGTCAGTGTTGGAGAGCTGGCATAGAATTTCTGACTTGTATGTTTCCTTCTCCTGCAGAACAATTGCATCACCTTTAACTGCACAGTATAATTAAGGATTCATTCCTTTTGAGTGAATCAATGAGTTTCTTTTCCTCACGGAAATATTATATGGAAGAAACCAATTTTTACTCTCAAGTGTTGCTAAATCATTCAGTACCAGTTTTTTTAATGTAGCTATTTCCCCTGGAATCATACTGATCGAGGGAGAGAATGTGGATGGAGGTCGGAAGGGGGTGTTGGAGATTGAGACAGGTGATGGATTCAGCAATAAATAGGCATGTAGATGTAGACGTCTAAAAAATCTCAATAGCCCTGTGTGCAGCTCAAGTAAGTTAGGATGAATGGTCGGGACAAAATATAGGCCTTTACTTAGGAGTGACAATTCTGGGTCTGCAAGGTTGTGTTTTGACAGATTAATAATGGGTATGGGTTGTGAGTCATTGCTGTCAATGTTTACCATTGATAAAATGTCCGGCGTGTCTGTCGTTTGCCTGGGGGGTTGTACCATCATTGTGCTTGCTTCAATGGTCCACAATTAGGTGGCTCGCTTTGGCCTCTTCCTAAAAAATTGGGTCCAATGTTGCGGTTGGAAGTGCTGGGACCTTCCCCTGAGTTGGAGTTATCGGATGAGTCTGCAGAGGTGTCAGAGAAACCAACCAGGTTATTACGTCAGGCCCCTTAGGATACCCTGCTTGAATAGAAAGCAAGGTATACTTTGGGGCTCCCTTCAAACAGAAAATGTACCTCCATTGTGACCCATGTGACAATGGTCACTGATCAACAGGTATGAAGGGAAAGGGAGAAGAGCATAGAATGGTGTGAGGATCGAATTTTGACAAACTATTCTCTTGTATTGTTTATTTTGTACAAGCAGTAATTGTGCAGAATTATAGGGAGCACAGCTCAAGCTGAGCCTAAGAAATTGGTGCATTTATTCATGTGTGTATTTGACAAGATACAAAGGGAAAATAAATGCTTAAGGCAGGAACAAAGCAAGCAGAGATGGACTTGAAGGTGTGGTAATGGAAGGGGATTGCCCTGCGCTGAATGTGAGCAGCCTAGTGGACTGGGACTCCCCTTTTTTTTTAAGTTTCAAAAATGTATTTAAGAATAACGGTTAATCAGCAATACTTCGTACAAATAAACAATTGAAGAATAAGACTAAAAATAAAAAAGTAAATAGATAAATAAATAAAGAAAATTGATGATATAGTTACATTGAAATTAAAAAGTAAAGCTCTTTGGATAATATGCAAAGCTAAAGGTAAAGTAGGTCTGGTTCCTGTTAAACATAGCATAGAATAAAAGTAAAATATTATGTTATTTGAATATATTATCATGTACACATTGTCAAAAAGGGATATTAAACAATATTATTGCAAGGTGAAGGAAGTCAAGGAGGTTTAGCAACTTCTTGTAATGAAGGTTGGGGAAGAAAGGATTTTTTCGAACTACTATCTATAAATTGTGTGACAGGAGACCATAAGTGTAATCGTTTAGTGGCAAGCAAAAGTGGATAAACAAGAGTCGTATCTAGTGCGTGATTGTGGCAAATAGCGTACCACCAGGCAAAATAAGACAATTTGGTCATGTCTTTCCAATTCTTTGTTATCTGTTGGAGGACAACAGCTAAAAGTAAATCAAGGATCCGTAATTGTGAGATTTATCTGCCAATCAGGTGATATGCTACCTAAAATAATGTCAACAAAGGACAAGGGAAATGTGGTGCCAAAAAAAGTGTTAATTTGATACCAAACCTGTTCCCAAAACTTGAAAACATAAGAGCATGTAAATAGCATATGTTTTAAGTCGGCAATGTCATGAGAGCAAGTCCAACATGTACTCGGAGAACTAGCATGGATTCTGTGCAGATGTGCAGGTGTAATAAACAGTCTGTTGTAGATGAGAAAAATTGTTTGAGTGGTGCTCGCCGCTCTGGAGGAGTTCCTTAACTTGGACCAAATTTTGTTCCATAGGGAATTAGGCCAATTAACATCCAGATCCGTTTCCAAAAAAAGTTATAGTTTAGATTTATCTCTGTTTGTAGTAGATTGTGTTAAGCGAGAGTAAATAGTAGAAGCCTTAGTATGTACACATAGAAAACTGTTACAAATGTTAGGAGATAGGGAGGAAGGAGAGAATGATTGTGGGAGATGACCACATGTGCTTGAAATCGCAGTTCGTAAGGTAATAGTACTTATGTTTGAAGGAATTTGGAAGGTGATACAGATCCTGTACTGGCTTAAATTGAAGGGGTATGCCTTTATCAAATAGTTGGTGTACTCAGATTAAGCCTTTATTTCTCCATAGTTTCCAATATAGAGGGTTATTTTTAATTAGTACAAGTATGTTATTCCAAATTGTGGAGTTAAAAAAAGTGTCAAGGTTATAGGGAGGCGAAGAAAGAGTGGCCTGTAGTAATTTGCATGAGTGATTAATTACTGATGTGTAATTTTTTTGTGGCTTGCGGGTGAAAGAGAGATATTCTTGAAATGAAAAGGGAGCTATAAGTGAGGCTTCAAGATCAACCAATAATGGGTTGTTTGGTGATCGGAAAATTGAACGCCTCCTTCTGATTTTGGTCGTGTTGATTTGTGTAATGCTATCCGTGGTTTTTTGTTATTTCATAGGAATGTTGTGAGTATGGAAATAATCTTTTGAAAGTATTTGACTGGTACAGGCAGTGGTATCTCAGAAATAATATAAAGGACTAAAAGGGTGAGCGCCATTTTAATGGTGTCTAAATTACCCCACCAAGAGAGATGTAGCGGATGGCATCTTGCTGTGAGAGTTTTAAATTTATCTATACATTTATCCAAATTAAGAGATATGGATGTGATAATGGAGGGAGAAAACCAAAGTCTGAGATATTTTATATGTTCGGAGTTCCACGTAAACTTGGAAGTTTGAAAGTCTTCCTTAAACGTGTATTTGGTTAAAGGCATAATCTCACACTTGTCAGTATTTAATTTATAACCCAATACTAAACCATAAACCTCAACTTCCTGTAAGAATGCAGGGAGTGAGGATTGTGGATGAGAAAGGAAGATCAATATGTCATCTGCATAGGCTGCTAATTTGATGTGTTGGGAATCATATCTAAAACCCGTAATAGAGTGATTCTGTCTTAGTCGGGAAAGAAAAGGTTCCAACACTAAATTAAAAAGAAAAGGGGATAAAGGGCAACCTTAATGGACACCTCTTTGAAGACTGAAACAAGGAGATACAAGACCATTGGAGGAAATGGCCGCCTTGGCTTCTGAATATAGTAAAGCGATCAAGGAAATCATTTTTGGTCTGAAACCGAACCGTTTAAGGGCATGAAAAATAAATGGCCATGAGACTCCATCGAAGGCTTGCCCCACATCAAGAGCAATTGCAGCAAGTGAATCCGAGTGATGAGACATTTTGGGAAGAATGTTGAAGAATAATCTTGTGTTATCTGTAATATTAAGCCCTTTAACAAAACCTGATTGCTCTTTATCAAGCAGTAAAGGAAGATGGAGTTCCAACTGCAGAGCTAATGCTTTCGAAAATATTTTATAATCCATGTTAACTAACAAAAATGGGCCTATAGGTTTTGCAGTATCTGGAGTCCTTGTCATCCTTTGGAATTAAACATATCAATGCCTCTAAAAATGAGCCTGATGATCTGCAAGAAGAACTGAAATAAGTAATGAGATTGTGTAAGAATGGGATACGCAGTTAGGCAAAATATAAGGAAAATTCAACTGTGAATCCGTCAGGACCTGAAGCTTTATCTTTTTTGAGAGTCTTGAGTGCAGCTAGTAATTCATCTTGTGTAATGCCAGACTCCAAAGTGTCTAAACTAGAAAGTGGGTTGTCTCATTTCTGGATATTGGAAAAATATTGAGATAGAGCTGTATCCGAAGGTATATTTTCTGGTGTATAGAGAGATTCGTAGAAACATCCAAATTCCTGAAGGCTCTTGGAATCCTTATGTTTTGGTGCTTGATTGTCAGCTATAATGGAGTCAATGTGAAGCCTGTTTTGCTTAATCTTAAAATAATTGGCTAATAATTTGCCTGATTTATTTTGGCCACCATAGTATTTCGCACTTGTCTTTAATAAAAATAAAGAGGCAATCACAGTCGAAGATTTGTTAAAAGCGATCTTCGCATTTAGAAGTTCTTCAAGACTGATTTTCATTTTAGAAGTGTAAAAGGCATGTTCTAATGTTTTAATTTTGGTAAGAAGTGAATTGTGGGTTAATTTAAAAGATTTACGTTTATTTGATGAATATCTAATAATAAAATCTCGGGAGGTATATTAAAGCGTCCCAAATTGAACTGAAGGGAAGATTGTTGGTCTAATTAGTTTGAAACAATAAGTGAATAAAAGTGGTGAAAGATGCTTTAAATTAAGGATCAAGAAGTAAAGAGTTGTTAAAATGCCATTTCTTGGGGATGTAGGTTGTGGAGGATATCTAAATGAATCGTGACAGGAGCGTGATCAGAGATGAGGATGGGTCCTACATCTGCCAAAAGCAAAGATTGGGATATAGTGCGCGTAATAAAAATATGATCAATTCTGGATTGTGTGTGATGGGGTGGTGAAAAAAAAAGAACTCTCTCAAAGACGGGCTGCAAAGTCTCCAGGTGTTAACCAGATTTCTCTGTTCTATGGTTCGTAAGAAGGCTTTATGTGGCATGTTTGGGATGAAGAAAACTTTAGAATTCCGATCAAGGAAGGGATAAACTACTTGGTTGCAATCGCCTGCAAAAATGAGATTTTCTGTGGGGTATTGTAAGAGTATTTGGGATAAGAGGGTCCAAAAGGAGGTGTCTCCAGTGGTAGGGGCATATATGTAAAATATGGATATGGGAGTTTTCCCTATCGAGAGATTAGTAAGTAACCATATACCTTCATTGTCTGATTCCTGTGAAATGAGTTTAACATTTAGAGCTTTATGACATAAGGTTATGACACCATTCCTTTACCATCTCCCGGTGAGAAAAAAAAACTTCACCCACACAATTCTTCTTAAGTTTAATGATTCGCTTTCAGTGAGATGTGATTTCTGTATTAAAGCTATGTTAGCATCCAATTTAGCCAAGTGGGAAAGAACTTCTTGCCTTTTCATAGGGGAATTTAAGCTTCTGATATTCCAAGTGACAGCATGTATTAACCAAATAAAATTAGGATTCAGTTGAACCAGTGACATCATATACATTTCAAAATGGAAGACTTGTAGTGAATACGAATTATAACATTATGAGAAGGATTCGGTAAATATATGAATAACATATGAAGCGTGTAATAATCGTAAAAAGAAGAACTGTAAAAGTCATTTGAATCAATGTTATAATAAGTACGAAGACAAGAAATATATCAATCAGTTTAAGAGAGAAGCGATAAGAAAGAAAGGAGAGAAACAAGGTTGGAAAAAGAGACATATGAGAGAAACATGTATTATAATGAGGAAGAAGAGGAGATGTAAGGGAAAAGGTGAAAACTGTAAAGGATAGTAAAAGAAGAAGGATCATACTTACATACAAGAAGGATGAAGGTTGGAAGGCCACATGGAACAATGACGTACCCATACTCCAAGAGGTAGGGTGGGGGATGTCCCAGCATATAGACAACATACAAGACGAAAACAGACCAGGGACATAAGACTGGAACCTTTGTGGAGAGAAAAATAGTGGAGAACCAACACTAACAGTGGCCACCTGCCTATATCTGCAGATAAACAAAAACGGCCACAGGAGAGGGTCCCAATATCATATACAAATGACTGGGGCTGACATACAGGTAAACAATACAATCTTAGAATTAATTAGCAAAAATATTTTTCTTTTATTTTCATCATGTCAGTTTATAATTATCAAGCTTTAACAATACATAAATAAATACATGAATATCATCAATATCAATATATACTGTCCCACAACTCACATTCATAATCATCATTCATACTATAATAAACTTGTACTAACATTCATTTGTTCAACGAAACAGAGCAACTTCATACAACATCACACATTAATCAGGATGGTAAAACTGCCAACTGATGTAGAGATGAAAAGATCCTGTGTGTCATCCCTGTGGTACGTGGGAACAAAGTCCAGAGACACAGGAAGAACTAAACGCCTACTCGCGTCTCGGTGTACAGCTCAGGACAGAGCAACTCCTTCATCAGGGTGTTGATGGTAGAACAGTGTGGGACACACAGACCCGAAATCACAGGAAAATTATATCAACGACTTGTACATTTATATAATTATGCAAATAAGGTGTGCATTAAATGGAGCACGGACAATGTCAGTCCCAGAAGAAACCACAATTCATATTTTCAAGATAAAAAAAGCAACAGTCTAAGACCAGGATAGTGTGCACCAAGTAGCTAGGAATAAATAGAAAAGAGGAGCATCCTTGTTTTCATTAAAATGCTCTATGTGCTGTCTGGATAGTAAGAAAGTGCCCAGTTCATAGAATTGTGAGGAAGATAGAATAAGCATATAGTGCAAATATCTTGTCATGCAGAGAATCAAGGAAAATGAGACTCATAGCATGCTTAGACTATACCTGTAGAAATTTTCGTTAGAATTCTTTTAATAGAGTCAGGGGAGGCACCCGACGATACAATAAAATAGGATCTGTAACAAAAAATCAAAAAATGAACATTTACCAAGCGTTAAAGCGCAGTAGTGGTCTTATCTAAAAACCATAGGAGAGAAAGGGTGGTCGTACGTGGACAGTAACCTACATGCAATATACAAAACTGCCTCGAAGTTGATTTCAAATCAGGTCTGGGGAACATTCAAGCTATTAAGGACATCATAAAAGGAATAGTTCATAGCTGTGTACAGAGGATGAATCAATGGATTTCATCAAATTGGCCAACAATTCTGAACGGTAAAAAAGAAAAAGAAAAATGGGCAGTAGGACACTGGTAAACAACAAGACACTAATAAACAACAAGACAAATATGTTACATAACTATATAAGAAAATTGCGCCCCATCCTACCATGAGCGTCGAGAATGGTTATGGGAAAAAAGTGGGTTATTTTAACTCACAAGATCACGGGGTGCATAGACAAATGCTATAACCCCCCACTTGGGTCTCATCAGTTAGCAGGAGTCTCAATATAATTACAAGGCTCGCCAAATGAGAAGACTCGGCGGCGGCCTCATGTACGGGGGGATTATGTGACCCATCGGGTTTAAGGCAAGCAGGGGGTCCCTCTCCCAGTGCAAAAAAGTAGCGTTCGCGTGCCGCACAAAATATATTAGGCATATTCCTGGTCTTACGGAGTCAATGCAGCCATACGTGCAATATTGCGCCTACCCCGTTGCTTGTAAATGGTCCATCTGGGAAGGAATTCCCTTTGGCAGTCCAACAGGGTGGGATAGTCCTCAGGATGTAATGAGTTCAAAAGGACTCAACGTTATCCAGTCTTCCGGCCCACCGATCCTCCAATGGGAGGGCGGACTAATCTAAAAGATAATAATGGAAAGCAGACTGCACTGTACTCCATTCCAGGCACGAGCGGCAGTCATATTGGGAATAGCAAATATCGAGATCAAAATAGGAAGTCACGTACGGACAATCTATTAAGATACACAAGACCCGATCCAATAGTGGGAATCCACTAAATACCCGATCAGAGCTGAAATTCAAAGCCCATAAGCCACTCATCAAGCCCCGCATCAGTCTATAATAGCAACATAATCAACATAAACAATACGAGCAAAATGAAAAAATTCCAAGTTTAATACAGCAGCAAACCTTATACAACTTGCCATGAAGGTGGACATATCATGCAAAGGCAGTAGATAATCTAGCCAGTAGGACCAGGGAGGGAGGAAAAAGAGAAAAAGGGAGGAAGGTGGAAGGTGGAAGGTGGAAGGAAAAAAGAAAAGAAAAGGAAAGAAGAGGTAATGAAAGAAAGAGGGAATAGGGAGGGAAAACCACCCAAAGAGAAAAAGAGTGGTTAAAATCCAAATAGAATATTACATTTTATATCTTGAGATCAAATGTTACAGTATTATACCCTTAAATGAAAAAGACATTTGGTGAAAGCAAACAAAACAGCAAACCATGGCAGAAACCATTCTGTACTTCTACAAGTAGAACAATATATTGAAAACTAGGCCTTAAGTCTTTCATGGTAGAAGAGTTATTTAAAACGAGTACTGGAGAGGTCCATCCGCACTGGGCATTGTGTGTTTAAGAAACTCTTCGGCTTTATTGGACCTTCATAGGTCATGGTGTTGTTGTTAAGAGTGACCTTGAATAGGCAGGGATGAAACAAATCGAAACACGCGCCTATAGAACATAACGCTTGCCGCATATCAAGGAACTCCTTTCGTCTATCCGCTGTGGATTTAGCATAGTCCTGTGAAAAGAACAATTGATGACCTGAGAATTTAATATGCTTCAGGAGTTTAACTGCTGATACCTTGAGAAGATCTGTATACTCTAGAACAGTGGTCCCCAAACTTTTTTAGGCGGGGGCCACATCAACTTTTCTTTCTGTGATGAAGGGTCGGGGTCAGTCTTATAACAGGAAATGGTATGGGACAAAAAGTGACAACCAATTTCATTGTGGAGATTACAATGACATTTTTTTGCAGCTGCCCTTCGCTTGGCCTTGGCGCCACCTGTTGCAAATGGAGGTAAGGAGTAAGGACACAGTATTCAAAATTGTCATAACAACCCCCCCCCCACAACTGTAAAGCAGTTACTGATGCCGGTAAGGCTTGAGGTGCACTTGCTAAGCCGGGCCTGGGACCCTAGTTTTAGAAGAGGGGTGTGTGAATGCTGCAGGTCAGGATTGAGGTTCACCGGGAGAGCCGTATTCAGTATCCTAGTATTACAACAGTAGTCAGTAGTCTGGGCTCAGTATACTACTTTTAGAACAGGGCTGTAGGCCAGGATTAATGTGCACTGGCAGAGATAAAACTATCTCCCATTACTGGAATAGCATACTGTGCAGCAGCAAAAGTCATGCAGTATCCATTTCTGACACAGTATGTATATATGTATGTATGTATTTATGAAGCATCTGGGTAGCAAAAACGCAGCCAAAAAAGAGGGCACTCTTATGGCAAAAGCCAAAACGATTGGCTATGACTGTCAAGTATATTTTCCTCACTTATTTCAATGAATGACTTCGAAGAGTATTTCAGAAAATAAAGACTATTTCAGGCTTCATTTCGCATTTGAACATTTTCTGTAGTGTGCCAAGAAAGCATTTTCAGGAAGGATACCCCTAACGGTCTGCTTTGTACACCGTTTGAGAAACACACGCAGACAACAATACAATTTAAGCAGGCTCTTAAAACGATGTACCCCTCTCGCTGGCTACAACCCTGAAATATACCAGAAAATGTATACTTGCAAGGCGGACCTTAGACAGGGCAGACTACAATTTGATTCTAAAAAGGCAGCCCGCTCTCATGAGAAACACAGGACTCCTGATCCTACCATGCCAGGCAAAAGACTCACTTGCAGAGCCTAACACTGGTAAGGGGGTGAAGACACTCCTTTAATTTAAATTAAAACAAAAGATTACTAAGTGAAGACACGACTTACAAATCGATGCAAGAGAGTTTGGCCATGATCAATGAGAAGGTCAATGAGGAGATCGATGCTCTTAAGCTGCGCTTCGACTACGTCACCAATCTTAAGGAAAAGCTGGAAGGACATGATGAATGGCTATCTGCAACTGAGTACCAGATTTCCGACACCGAAGACACTTTACAAAACATTTTAGGCCGGGCAAAGATCTTGAAAACCCGGCCTATGCAGATTAGCAACACCACTATATCACATTAACTTCGGATCAGAAAATGGCGTCTTCCCCATGTAGGCAGGTAATGGGTAAAGGCCACGCTACATAAAAAAAAGGAACATCAATAAAACAAGTCTCCACCATGGGCCCCCACGCCCCAGCTAATCACACCTCTGCTCCGGGTAAACTGGGGTAACACTCACCGGCTCACAAGGCCCACAAGGCTCCCGCGCCACCGGTCTCCGCGGTCTCCGCGCCTGTCCCCGACATCGGACTCTTCGCGCGCACCCTCCTCCACGCACAGATACGCGTGACGTAAGACGCGCGCGTACGCCAGTCAAGTGCAGGCATCTGCGCTTTCGATCTGCGCATGTGTCCCGATGTGTCCCGATGCAAAATCATTTATAGAGCGAATTTTTACATGAATAACCCTGTGAATCTGGACGCAGCAGGAGGGCCACTTGATTTCATTAGGCGGGCCGGATTTGGCCCGCGGGCCGTAGTTTGGGGACCCCTGCTCTAGAAAATATAATATAACACCTCTTTGGTACTTGACGATGGTGAATGCGGTGGACCCAGTCTATGAGCACGTTGTATATTGAGAGTAGTGTCCTCTGGTAGATTTGGTAATGTTGGTAAGAGATTATGTAAAAAGGAGATAGGATCTGATCCCTCTGCCCCTTCCGATAATCCTTAAATACAGAAGGTATTGTGTCTGTTTCTATTGTCAAGGTTTTCAACTTGTTTTCGCAGGGATGTAATCTGAGAAGGAAGAACGTCCACTTTAGTAAATGATGCATTGAGATTATCAACATTATGTTCAACTTTAATGTCTCTTTCTTCCAATTTTTCCCAGCCCTCTGTTCGGATTTGTATCTTGGAATTTGTCTCCTCGACAAATGGTCTTAAGGCTTGAATTTCCTCCAAAAGAAGATCCATTGAAAGAGACGAAGACTGCTTTGTGGAGAAGGGGGATCTTTTTAGGGACGCTTACTTTGTTTAGAGTAGACGAACCATAGGCCATAACTGAAGGAGCAGGTGTTTTGAATGTTGATGCCAGAGAGTCCTCCATTTGAATGGACTGTATGTGACTTTGAACGGACAATAAACCTACGAGTCAGTGATATTTGTAGCGGAGATATCTTTTTTAACCTGCCCATATACGGAGCAGAAACAAAGCCTGTATACAAGAGGCAGTATAAATCCACACAATGTACCTAAGTGACCACTTCCAATAATAATAGTTCAAAAATACGCTATATTAGAAAATGTGCATATTTGGTACATTGCAAGTTGTTATAATACCAATTAGCACAGACGTTTTGAGCGAGATATAAAGTTGGTGAGCTTAAGCTTATGAGAAGTGAAATAATGTGTGAAAAACAAGTCACCCCTTACCAAAAGAGATTTGATATATTTAATTTCAACATTTAACTAAGGTTTGCGTATAATAAAGCACATGTCATAATATGCAAATTCTAAATATCAAGTCCTATGCGCTAGATAGTAGACATTAAGCAGAAAGAGAATATATGAAGAAAAAGGAAGTTCTGTTATGATACTGCAACCATCAGATTGAGAAACAGGGAGGCAGAAATGGTGCACTTCCTTGTTAGAACAAGGTAAAAATGTGCTTCATTTCTTAGCTTTCAAGTCTCGATATTTCCTAGTTTAGTGCTTTACCTTCAATAAAAGCAGTGCAGGCTTTGAAAAAAGAGAAAAAAAACAGTGCACGTTGAAAGCGCATGAATTGACAGATAGCTCGTAACTCAAGGTTGTTTGTAATAAACCTATCACCTTCAACCATGCGGGCACTGTTTAGGCTGCTGATAATACAAAGAATGATATAGGAGGGTGGATATACAGTAAGATAAAGCCAAAATATACCACACTTTTCAGTCCTCAAATAAAAAACTGATAATTAATTTTCTGGCTGCAATAAACACTTTTCATGCTGTGAAACGCGAAGTGCGTGAGAAAAGCCTTTCCTCTAGGCGCGTATGCCTAAGTAAATTGATGCACTCTGTTTGTATGAGGATCGTGCAGTAAAGAAATGAGGAGGAATAATGCACTATCAAAGCAGATGTAAAAGTCTCCTGCCTTTTAGCACATGTGAGTCGAGCTTCAGTTGGCTTGCTTTCCGATAACAAAGAAGCAGTGATAGCTTTGAAAGTAGACACGCGTAATGAAAACCTCTATCTTCAGTGCTTGGGCAAATTCAAAATGGCGGCTGCTTGAGAATCTACGGAGAGCGCATTAGAGGATAAAGAGATAAAGTGCATTAGAATGCAGGCGAAAAAGCAGTTCACCTTGCAGCGTGAGAGTTCCGACTCACCCTGAATCCATTTTGGTGTTTCTTTCGCCACAACGAGCAGGAGAAAATTCTGTGAACCTCCCTGTCACCTCAGGCAAGTCACGGGAGAACTGCCATCTTCCTTGGGCGTTAGCCATGCCCCCCCGGACTGTGACTGCCCTGAAGTGTTGAGGACCCGTCAGCTGTGCAGGGGCTACAGGGGCCTGTGTAACCTCCTGCGCAAAATACAAGCCAAGGTAAAAGGTGGGTTAGAACTCTGATGAATTGCAGCACATGTGGGGGAGAGGTCGATGATTGAGGGGCAAACCCAGTAAATTGAGGGTAGAGGTGAGAAAGATGTAAGAAGAAATAGAGCATGGAGGGGAGAGGCGGTTGAAAAGTGGTCATTAGAAGTGAAAAAATATGAGTCTGAAAGGAAAGATTAAAGGTAAAAGGCAGTGCATAAGTAGGAGATGTAGACTATATGAGGAATTGAAATGGGGAGTTGAGGACATTTTGAGGGGTGGATATCAGGCGGTAGGACTTTAAAGAACAAGTATAAGGCTGGGCCAGGTATGCAGGATAGAGCATGGGGGTTGGGAGTGCACTGTCTCAAATCCCAGCACAGTTCACCCCTTTGCATCCTGGTGCACACAGTTCAAGCTTACTTCAAAATTAGCCGGAGTTTTTCACCAAAGTTGGTGCAGACATTGCTGTATATCTCTAGACACATGTTTCTGGGTTGAGCCCTTCATCAGTAGAGAGCAGCAGCATTAGAGAAAAAAGAAAAATCATCTGGAGTTGCTGGAAATGCTGCCACGTTCTTTCCAGGTCACAGTACCATCACAGGCACAGAGGTGCATCTCCAAAGCTCATCAGCTTGCTGGCTTAAGGGAGCCTTTTAAACAGAATGGGGGTTGGGAGCACACTGCCTCACATCCCAGCACAGTTCGCCCATGGCATCCTGGTAGTGTGCATGAGCGCATTGCCAAAATCTGAACAGCTCAACACTAGTGCCTGCCTGGGAGTGTTTATTGTGTGTTGAGGCAACCATTAAAACACTTTTCTTGACTTGCATATTGAACCAAAAGCAAATTCCACATGTAGATTTCACTTGCCTTTTCATTGGGAGGCTATCTTCAATTAGAAAGCCCAGGTTTTTTCCACCTTTTTGGGCTATGGGGGGGGTGCCTAATTCAGATGGCCAACAAACGCTCATCCTATAGTCATGTGCCCTGCCAAATAGCACTATTTCTGTTTTTTTGCCATTGAGATCTAAGCAGTTGCGCGACATCCAAAGGAAGTTTTCCTCCTGCACTATCTGAACTTCAGTTTCCAGCAGTCTGGGTTTGGGGTATGGAGATGATCAATTGAGTATCATCAGCATATGAATTGACATTGAATATACTGGACCTGATTACTTGAGCCACAAGTGCCACACAGATGATTTTGAAGAGTACTGGGCATAAAGATGAGCTCTGGGGGACTCCTCTGCCTAGTGACTTAACCTGTAACTACACAGAGCCTAAGTTGATAACTTGTGTGCAATTGCTGTGTAAGCTTTGCACCCATTCTCGGGCTTTGCCACCGACACCAATCTCAGCGACTCTTTGAATCAGAATTGTGCGAGAGATGGTGTAGGATCCAGCTGAAAGACCAGTCAAGAGCAGCATGGCTGGGCAGTTTTCATCCAGAGTGAGTCTTCTGATATCTCGTACTCCTATCAGCGCTTTTTCCGTGCTGTGGAAGGCTCTCAACCCAGATGTGTGGTGTCCAGTAGGGGTTTAGATACCGGATGGTGAGTAAGTTGTTGGTTAACTAATCCTTTCATAATCTTGCCTAGATATGGGAGAAGGGATTGGGTATAGTTTTCCGGATTCAAAGTGTCGGCATTAGGCTAGTTCAGTATGTGCATTACCTGTTCTACTTTCAAAACCTGCGGCATAATAGCAATGTCCAGTGAGAGGTTGCATAGAACTATGATGGTGGGTCTCAGATAAGAGAGTTGGCAAGTCCCACCGCCACACAAGGGGAGGCAGGATCAGAGAGAGAACCCCATTTGATCTTCATCATCATGTCTGACCAATTACTGTGAGAAGGATTCCAAATGTTCCTGGGCTGTATAGGAGTTATGATTCAAGGGCATGATGGATAGAGAGTCAGTGGAAGGGTTGCCTTTGTAAAGACTGGTATATGTATTCTCCATTTTATCCGCAGAATGGTTAGCTAAGGCATTACATGGTTCATGAGAGGTCAGGGTAGGGGTAGTGCAAAGTTCTTTGGTGGAATTTCCAGTGCTGTCAATTCTATTGATGAGATGCAACTAGCAAATATCTGTCATTATTTTGGTAGAATAGTTGTTTAGGACTGACTTGTAGATCATTTGACCAGAGTGGAATTTTGGTATACGCCATTTATTTTGAGTTTCCTGCAAACCGATTTCTCTTGCTTAAGTTCCTTAGTAAACCAAGAAGCAGGGGGTCTAGTGGACATGTGGTGATTAGGTCTTAAAGGTCAAATTATGTCCAAAGTCTGTTGAAGAGACTCCTGAAAGCTTCTAAGCGCACTGTTGATGTCTGAGTTTTCTGGGACACGCTGAATGGTAACGTTGGAGAAGAAGGAGGACATTCTTCCAGGGCCTGGTCAGCACTTGAGGTTTATCCTATCTACTAGTTTTAGTCACATGGATAAACATTTGGAAACTGTGCATGAAGTGATCTGACCAAGTTAATGGAAGAGTGGAACTAACTTGGAGGTCGGATACATTTGTAGAAATAGGATCTAGTATATGACCTGCAGTGTGAGTGGGGCCGATGCCCTTTAAGGACAGCCTCAGTGTCTCCAGATCACAGACAAGAATTCTGGATTCGGGATCTGAGACCAGCTCTGCCCCAGCAACCAGATGAGAGCTGAGAGATGTACGGCAGTACATGGATGAGAGGTGTAGACATATAGGGGCTATAGAAGTAAAACAAATACCATTAGACCTTAAGCAGAGGATAGTGAGTGAATGGTGAGAGGAAAATGAATAAGGGCAAAATCATTGAGAAAAGTCGGAGGCAGGGTCAGAGATCTATTAAGGTTTAGAGAGTGTATGAAAGAGGTGGATATAAGCCTGCACCAATCAGAAAGTGAATGCGACAAAGCCGCAGGAAAGGAGAGAGATGAAAATGAGAGGGGCAGAATCCACATAGTGCAGGCTGAAGAAGAGGTGATAAGCACAGAACATTGAAAGTACAGCATGAAGGGGAGTTGTGATGAAAAAATAGAGGTGAAGGAACGGAGATGTGTATGTAAAAGGGCCAGGGCCAGAAAGAGGATGTGAGAGGCTGTTTGGAATGATGAGCGGTACATGGTAGAGCATGGATGGTAAAAATGTATTTCAGATTTGCATTTGCAGAGGGAGTATGTAAGAGGCTTACAGATAAAGGACACATTGAGAGATGAGCATGTAGGTTGAGGTGGATGTCAGAGGGGTCAGAGGGGTCAAGCCAGCAAGAAATGGTAATAGACTGGGCAAGAGGTGAGATGGAAAGTACAGCATTGATATGAGATGTAGACTTGAGTATCTAGAATAAGTTAAGTAAGATGGTAGGAGGGTCAAGGTGATGGTAAATGATGGTAAAATGACTTTGAACTTGTGTGCAGCTACATACATTGAGCCTTATGCCAACATATGTCGGAAAATTGGGTTAGTTTGTAGATGCGTTTCTTCCTATCAAAAGAGTTTTGATCTGGATCCATCCTTTTTGTGCCTGTAGATTTTAACCCTGCTCTGTGTGCACTCTTCTTTCTCAAGACCTTTCTAAGAAATGTAGCTGCAAGTGGGACATTTCTTGCACTTGGCCTTACCAGACATCTAGAGATCATACCTCATGCCCTGCTGCCTGGCCTCAGTAAACAGTAGTGGGGATACCACGGGTCCACCGGGTATAGTTAAGCCCCGCCTAACAAAGCATACTAACCTACAAGATAGTGCATGCCCAATGTCTTAGACTAAGATCTTTGGGGGAGAAGACCCTGATGCATGGAAGGGATTGTATGGAAGGGAGTCAGATGAATAAGACCGGTAGTGAGATGGGCTGGATTCTTCAAACCTTTTTTGTACTGACACATACATTATCCCATGCTGCTTAAGAATGCCTTAACTGACCTGCCTACCTGCCTACCTGCCCTGTGGTAGTGAGAGTTAAGGCTCTGGTGGAGGGCTGCTCCGACACTGCTAAACTCATCTGGACACTGGATTTGATAGTACCCAATTGGGGTGATGGGATTTAGGGGGTGCCAGGCCAGCCTGGGCATTATTACTCTGTTTTGTGTATTACAAACATGCATTCATCTTGAAACAATTGGTGCTTCAGAGTAATAAATAACAGTTATGAAAAGATCTATGGGCTTACTTTTCCATTCAATTGAGTTGATGTATTGTATTTCGACATGGCAGAGCAGTAATCTACTACTACTTCTTTTATTAGGGGTTTTAGGGTTATTGTTGGCCACCTTACAGGTAATCACAATAGATAAGTAGCTTCTTGCAAAGCTGTTTCAACCATACCAGAGAATGAATGTTCAATAGGAGTCTCTTGCTGTGATGGGACTTCCTGTGATATTACATCAGAGGTAATTTTTAGGGGCCTCACATGTTCTGGTTCTGCCAGTGGCCCAAGAAATCCTGGGACTGGCCCTGGTGCCAGTGTATGAGTTTCTGTGACACATACTTCTGTATGTGCATTGATTGTATGTTGCCATGACAAGTAGCGTGTAGAGCTGTGGTGTACTCATCCATATATTTATGTGTGCATATATCTAAATTCTACTACTACCTGTAAGATTGGTATGCCCCTGTATTTCCAGTTCACACTGTGGATACCAAATGCTGACATTCCCTCATTTCCCATGCACAACATTCTACAGTACACTTTTACCTTATTGACCCAGCGCTTTGTGGTCACTTTAATATGTAAAGGTAGGTGTATGACTTACCGGTGGCGACGTCGGCGACGGTTCAGATTCTTAAATTGTGCGATGGGCTCCATTGATACATAGTCAATGTGGTGAGAAACGTGTTGTGTTGTTTTTTAGGTCTTATGGCCCTCCCCTTCTGCCTGCTCTGATGAAGTGGTTGGACTGACACAGACTGCACATCAGAAATATGTATCGCAATAGGGTGGGTGGTTTCAGTCCCATAATACACACCTTCCTGAGAGCTGTGCAGTTAGAATTTCCAGTCGAAGTCATAAAAACCACATTGGTCGGTAAGCCATGTATTGTTAGGCATGATAATACTGTGATCAGAGCCACCGCTTCCAATGTGACTTTAGCTGGTCTGATTGACCCCAACAAGACCACGAAAGCACTTCCGAACGACATCATAACAACCCCTATAATGCTTCATAATGGCCTGTGTAGTAATGACACTCTTGATTAAGGCATATGTGTGATAATGGCATGCGTGGTGAAGTGGCAGGCGTGGTGAAGTCACATGTGTGGTAATCACTTAGGAGCCAATTAGGATGGCAGGTGGACTTTAGTCCACCCGCCACCCTAGCGGTGCTGAGGCTGGCCGCCAGCAGTGTGGCAGTCCTGCATCGCCAATTAGCATGCGACCGCCACTGTGGTGGTCGCATTCCACATCTTTGACATTGTGGCGGGTGTTGCTGCATTGCCAAAGAGCCATGTTGTGCATTACCATGCACAACAGGGCAGGCACTGCACGGTGCCTGCCACCTTGTGCATGGCAATGAAGGGGGGTACCATGGGTACCCCCCAAGGGCAGCCCCCCCACCCCTCAGGGGCCCGCAACGGGCCCCCAAAGCATTCCCCGCCAGCCTTTCCATGGTGGCAAAGCCGCCATGGAAAGTCCTTTTGAACCCTGCATCATAATATGGATGGCGGTGCCTAGAAGGCACCGCTACCATATCATGCCCCAGCACCGCCCGGCTGGCAATCTTGACGATTACCAACTGGCGGAAAAGCGGCGGACAGACTTTCCATCCGCCGCAGTACCCCCCGCCATGATAATGTGGTGGTGGGTAAATGTAGCTGGGATGGCGGGTGGATATGCCCGCAAATTGTAATCACCCCCTTAATTGTGAAGGCCTTTTGTGGTTTAGGCTTCATGGTAAAGGATGTTTCTCAATGAAGGGTTATAGATATCATAGGGTCGCGCACTGTATTTTTCTTTTCCTATAATCTTTATTGCTGTCCAAATAGAAAAGTAGATTTCCTTAGAATTCATGCAACACGGTACAGCCTGGCAAGTTGCTGTGCTTTGTTAAGTGAATGGAAGAAAGCCTAAAATCAACACATCTACTAATATACAGTGCTCTTCAACTCTCTCCCTGCGCTGGCTGCACTTAAAGCTGCCTAGCACCAATGCAGACACCCATGTACCATGGTGCAAAGTTGCTTGTGTTACATGCAGGATTATTTCTGTGCTAAAACGCATGCCTTCCTGCTGCTCACAGCTGTTGCATTCTACCTGTTTGGGCGCTGACGTGGAACTCTGTTCGTGGATCTTTGGTCGTGGGCGTTGGTGTGGAACTCTGGTCACTGTCTCCAAGCCTCGGGACTGCAGGGAAGCCGACGTGGGATTGCGGGACTGCGAGGACCAGCATTCTCTGTTTCCTCACAGCTGGTGCCTCTTCCCGCAATTGACCCCCCTACCTGTGGTATATATCCACACTCCCCTTGCGCAACGCGGGACGTGCGCGGGCGCATGCGCCGGGCGAAGCACGGGCCAAGGGCACACCCGTTCTAGCCCGTTACAGACCATGAGAGACCGGACCAGGCCACCCCCCTTGGTATTAATTTTCAACTGTACTCTATGCTGTAACTGTGGTTTCACCGGGACTCTACTGTGATTGTGGGTTGTGTACTAGAATTACAAGCTGCAGTATGGCGGAGCGAGAGACTAGGAGCAAAGCCCTGTCTTCGGCTTCCTATGCTGTAGGCACAATAGACAATTTCCTTATTAGAGCTAGTTCTCTCCTATTGCATGAAATTACCACCCTAGAGCGGAGATTATCACAGGGAATTGATAATGTTAAAAGATCGTCCCTTGGGCATATTGCAAATGCGGTAACTCCCACCAGAGAGGTATCTCTACCTGTTCTTAGCTCGGCAGCACCCATTTTGCCAAGGTTGGAGAGTAGCGTTGCATCTCCCATAGAATCCCAACTGGCCCCTCCCGAGCTCACAGTAACATCCAATTCCAGCGGTAACCCTCCAGCTGACACACAGGCTAGGAACATAATCCGTCAACTTAGAGGGAACAGGGAGGGAGCAGTTCCCAAAAGGAAACGCGGAGCTTACAGATCAGGAGGTAACAAGGCGAAGGTCGCCAAACATTTCAACCTCACAGCTCACAAGTCCGAGGCAAGCGACAAGGAGCCTGTCCCCCTACAACCATACCCAACTCCCCCCAGGCTCCAACTCAACGAGTTTTATCTCCAACAAGTCCAACACCCAGTGCCCCGCAGTTGGCTGGTGAAAAGGTAGCAAACCACAATCTGGGCATTCTTCTAAAGTCCTTGTTTAGTCCCTTGGAAGCAAGAATTGCCCAGATTGAAGCTAGATTGGTGAAGATAGAAGAAGCCATGGGGGCAACTGTGGACTACCTTAACACAGCCAAAAGTTTACAGAAAAAGTCGTACGGCTGCAAGGTGGTAGTGCCGGCAGTTACCCAGATCCTACCTCTATCCCAGGACACAGCCACTAGAAAAGATCTCTCCACTCCCCTAGCTAATGTTTCTGTGTTGGCTAATAAGATTAATCTGCCAGGGGGGCAACCAGCTTCGCTGGGCACCAACTCAAGCAAGAAAATGGTGATTGACCTCCCCCCGGTGCTGCCCCTTTGGTGGTGGTCTTAACTGGCGTACCAGAGCTTGATGCCCCCACCAAAGAATCATTTGCATCACTGAAAAATAAAGTGGTTGGTTGGTTAAGTAAACATAGACCACTCCCCTCTAGGATTTCTAGTGAAATCTTGATGGTCCAAAGGGTGGCCTGGGTGGGTAATACCAATAAGAACACCAGTGGCGACTGTGTCCTGGTAAATTTCAGGGACCCAAGAACTGACTCTCACATCTGTAACTGGTCGATGGGCGACTTAGATACACTAATTCGGGCCCTGCCATTAGCCGTTGGGTGCGGCCCATGGAGGGGCCAGAAGAAGCTTGGACTAGGGTAGAACCAAGAGGACAAAGCAGGGAGAATAAGAAAAAGCCCTATAATTCTTATACACACAGCCAGCCCTTCTATAGTAATAGGTTCAGTTGCTTGGACCTGGTTGACTGACTGCAGAATAACCGGGGGCACCAACCTCTCCCAAGTCAACGGGGGTCCCTATTAAGAACTTGGCCCACCCCGAGGCGACTATAAACTGTTGCAGTACAGACATGCCTTTAGGCTTTCATCAGGGGGCGTAGAGTTACCCAAGGTCACTGGAACATTCTCCCCCGCGACTATTGACCATAGCAATTTGGCAGATGCTGCATTCATTACAGACATTCCTCTGGTAACTACAGTGGTACCGGGTCCAAAGCTCCCGCCTAAAGCGATAATGCACAATGGTGAACCAGGCGTTTTGTCAATTCTGTCATGGAATCTGGCAGGGTTGAGTAACAAATTGTCTTGTCCAGAGTGGGGGTCGTTTATCGACAAGCAAGATGTCTGTCTGTTCCAGGAAACCTGGCTAGAGAGGATAATCCACGCAATGGATTTGCTACATTTTCAGTCCTGGCAAAATGGGGGGGAAGGGACGCTCATCCGGTGGACTAAGCATTTGGGTGGGTTCACAACTAGGATGCAAGGTCAGGACTTTGAACACGCAGTCAGAGGATGTCCAATGTGTGCTTTTGGAGTGGCCGAACACACCTAAACTAGCACTGGTCAACGTGTATTCCAGACCTGTTAATTTAACAAATGAGTCTCGAACCATCGATGAGAATACCATCCCGCAAGGTACATTGTTTGTGGTAGGGGGATGATTTTAACTCCCACCTCGAGCCACTACCGGGTTTGATGGATGGAGTATCTATAGAAGAAGATGATCAGTGGGCAATACCTCCAATAGTGGGCGCCCCGGCCAAGTCTTGGACCCCGTTAGCTATCCAAATAACGGCTCTGACTCTTAACCACTCAATCAGGACCTGCAATGGAGGCACCCAATCAGACATTCCCTACAAACCTACTTTTATTAAACCTGGGCAGGAGTCACGTTTGGATTACATCTTTGTCGAATCACACGCTTGGGATAAGGTCATTGACTTTATGGTCATTAATAGAGGTGAGAGTGACCACAACGAGCTGATTCTGGTATTTTCTTTACCTGGTCTTGAAAACGTTAATATGTTGCTTAATGGTGGGAGTGATTCTAGGGCGACCCTTTCTAGCAACAGGCGTAGAGTCAGATGGGCTAACATAGTAGATAACCCTAAGGTGATTGCCGAGCTTTATGCTCGGATTGTCCCCGTATTTGAAGGCATTGGTGATCTAGCTTCTCAACCCCGCTCCTCTGAGAATTATAATAACAGTGGGGCTCTACACAGGGAGCTAATTAGTACAGTTGCAGAGGTGTTAAATCCCCCCGCGACAAAAAAGACACCTAAGCCCGCCAGAGCGTCCTGGTACAACGCCGCCTGCAGAAAGGCCAAATCAGATCTTCTAGCATCCCTGAAGCTAAATAATAACAAGGTGGTAATTAAAGCAAGGAGGTCAGAATACAAACGCCAAATACAATCTCCCAAAGCTGATTGGGACCACAATAATTGGGTAAACATGTTGGCCGCTCTCAAAACTAGAGACCCTCACAGATTTTGGCAAATTGTGAAAACAGGGTCTGGCAAGCCGATCGCTGCTGTTGAGGCAAACATTGCTGCGGAAGTCTGGGAGAAACACTTTTGCGTCTTGTATGAAAAACCAAATAGTGACCAAGTAGGGGACAGAGGGGAGGCTTCTCTACACCTCGACTCCCAAACAGATTGGGATGGATTTAGTGAGGCAGAGGTTAGTGCTGCAATATTAAAACTTGCAGCCGAAAAGGCCCCAGGGTTGGATATGCTCCCAGGAGATCTTTTTCAGCATGAGCCTGAGATATGGGCACCTTATCTCATGGTTATATTTAATGCAGTCTTGGGGGGGATGACGGTGCCTAGTACTTGGCTGGGTGCAGAGATTGACACTATCTTCAAGAAGGGCTCCCCTCTGCCCCCAGCCAACTACAGGCCAATCAGCCTTATCGATGTGACACAAAACATCTTTGCAAGGCTGATTTTAGACCGCCTCCTAGACGGGGTGGATGAGCACCCAATCCTGAGCCCATACCAGGCAGGGTTCAGGAAAAATGTATCCACTTTGGATCAGATTTTTCGTCTGACCCTTTTATATTGGAAAACAGTTAAGTGTGAGGGTGGCAGCCTCTACACTGTTTTCGTAGACCTCTGCACGGCCTTTGACCTAGTCCCACGGGGGAAACTTTGCTCTGTGCTATTAGATTTGGGCATTCCACCCCAACTTTTGGGTATAATCACCTGTCTCCATATGAAACATTTTGTGCAGGTTAGATGTGGCAAGTATGGTGAGCTTTCGAGTAGATTCCCCGTTGACAGGAGGGTGAGACAGGGTTGCGTTTTGGCTCTGACCCTGTTCTGCCTCTACGTCAATGGGGTAATCGCTCACCTGAACGAGGTCTTAAATAGTGATGCCCCCAAGCTTGCTGGTAATAGGGTGCCCGCGATTATGTTCGCGGATGACACCCTCTTACTGTCTAAATACCCAATGGGGATCCAACGTGTGCTTAATGGTTTTGAGGCATTTTGTGTCGAACATGGCTTAGAGATCAATGGGCTCAAAACAAAATACATGATCTTTAACCCACCATCAACCACACGCCCAAACCCGAGTATTGGCACAACTAGGTTGGAACGTGTCAAGACATTTGAATACCTTGGGGTGACAATAAACGAATCAATGACGTGGGGACACCACCAAATCAAATCCCAACTCAAATTGGCTCAAGTGGCGGGAGGCATCACTAAACTTGTGAACATGAATAAATCCAATATCAAACCAATTGGCCCACCCCTAGAGATATACAGACTTCAGGCGAGGGGAGCCGTATTATACGGTGGCGAACTCTGGGACCATTTCTGTCAAGAACAAATTTCTCAGGCAGCTTCTAGCCCTGCCCCCAAGCACTCCACTATTACTCCAGAGGCTCGATACAGGTCTCAGACCAATAGATGAGGACTTGGGCCTAAAGCCTCTTACCTTCTGGCAGAGACTCTGGTCAACGCCAGAGTTATTGAATTACAGGCTCGAGCTACAAGAAATTTTAAGTCTTCCGAAAGCGGGTAAAATCCCTTGGCTCAATTACGTTAAAAACGGCCACGGAATGTTGGGCCTACAACTATGTAGTCGGGTCTCACGTAAGCATCTGGCTTCACTGTATCATGAAAGTAAAATCTTGGCCTCTATACAGGGCATACAGTCCGGCACCCTTTCAGGATTATTTTTAATGACCAAAGACTGCCACCAATTTGAGTATGTTTTAGATGAGATTTATCCTAAAATTACCAGGAAATTATATTTTCAATGGTGGTAGGCACATTGCAGATCAGAAATTTTGCAAGTAAATGGTCCCCAACCTCCTCAAAAAACTGCCCTGGTTGCAATTATGAGCAGGAAAATTATATACATATAATGTTTTTTTGACCAGTTTATGGTATAGCAAGAAGGTACTGGATCATACCCACTTGGGCCTTAGACATTGTATGCAGGCATATAGGATTTTCAAAACATATTTATCACCTGCAATTGTCGTTGCTGTAGCGAAATTTCTGGAATCAATGTGGCATAGGCGTAGACTGTTTATTAACACCGATTAAATTTTATCTTACTGGTATAAATTTTTCTGGTGGCAATTTCCCAAGTGGATGGCAGGCTGCATTCCATTCCCATTTTTAGATTGGATTTATGATTAAATCTTATTTTTAAGCCCATGGGGCACTCTGACAAATGTTACACTATCCTGCTTGTATTGTGAGTTGATGTATTTGATAATTCATTATTACCGTATGTTTTTAAACTTTTATTATGCTGTGATCTCTTTTATGACAAAATTGCCGAAATAAAGAAAGAAGAAAAACAATCCTCAAAGGCGTATTCCTCTTTCTATGTGCGCTGCAGAAGACAGTGCACTTGGAAGATGAAATAACAAGGAGAAATAAAGATATTTCTTGTTATTCCTCAATTCGGAAGACATGGCATTTTTAAGCATTCCCAAGTTTACCAGCTTCGGTAAAAATGAGAATGCAGCAAAATCAGTGGATGGGTGCAAGGGAACGCCCATGCTCCACCCGTGAAACGCCTTCCGCAGGCATGGGAATGCAAGGTAATGCTATACACTGCATTGCATTCTTTTGTATTCATGAAACTACGCAAATCCAAGCAAAGTGGCTTTACATGGCTTAGTAAATACCAAAAGTGATTTTTGTGCTGGGGCTGCACCACAAAAGTGGCACAACCCTCAAACAGAATCATAGTAAATCTGTCACTGTTTGTATATGGTGGGCTGCAGATTGTTTCATTTAATCAAAATATTCAATAAAGAAACACTTTGCAAACTCCAGACCATCCAGAACGCTGCAGCCAGATTGACCCTAGACATCCATCATTGCAACCACATCACCGAACATCTCCATTGGCTCCCCATTGAAAGAAGAATAACCTTCAAGCTCCTAACTAATACTTACAAGGCCCTCCATAACATCAGACCAGTACCTAAACAATGGCTTTTCATTCCACACACCCAAGAGACACCTCCAATCAGCTGCCATCTCTCTAGCCACCACCCCACGCATCTACAAGACCAGAACGGGAGGAAAGTCCTTCTCATACCTCGCAGCCAAGGCTTGGAACAACCTCCCCCCACCACCTCCGGCAAAACCCTACACAGCTCCAGTTCAGGAAGGACCTCAAGACCTGGCTCTTCGGATGACACCAGCACTAAATAGAGCCACCCCCTCCTCCCCCAGCGCCTTGAGACCCTTGTGGGTGAGTAGCTGGGCTTTACCAACCCTGATATATTGATTGATTGATTGAAGAAATTGATTCAGTGAGTTAACCATATTGGTGCCTGTTCAATGTTCACACACCTTTGATTTAACCACTGACGACTGACAACTCACCCAGAGACCTGTTGGCATTCCGTACTATGTAGAAGTTCATTCAGTTCAATTTTATTTCCCAAACACTAAGGTTCATATTATGAGTGGCCTTTTAATTCTAATGGGACTAGTAACAACAGTTACATCCCCATCAGTATTATGAAATCTGCAGATATACTGCAGGTCTCTTAACTTTCAGCTGGATATTTCAATGTTAAAAGTAGCTTTAATTTGCAGGTTTAAGCCTGGTTTAAAATGAGGATTTAATGAGGGAACTGGACACAGAATTACAGATTCCCTTGGTAATTCAACATTTCTTAACTCATAATAACCTGAACTACTAGGACCCCGCTGTTGGTAACTCTGGGGTGGGGGAAATCCCGTCCCATTTACCAGACCACACAGAATGAGGGCCTACGTGGTACAAAGGACAGCCTCTCTTGGCCAAGATCCAAGTAATAAGCGTCCTGCAGAAACCCAAACTACACACTCATATACGGCGTGGAGGAATAGAATTCTATATTCCCTCCACTAGGTAGCTCACATTGTAGAAGTGTCTGCAGATTTCCCATAACCAAGATAGGCGCAGACGAACATGGTGAAAGAAAGGAGATCTACCCTTATATTAGATGAGCATTACCTCATTTAGGGCCAGATGTAGGTAGCCAAATACCGGTCGGTAACGGCTGAAAATACCGAATTTCGGCCGTTACCGACCGGTATTTGGATATTGAGATGTAGGGGCCCAAAAAAGACCGATTCAGTAACTATGAGTCGGTAATTTACCGAATCGGAATTTACCAAATCGGAATTTACCGAATCCGAAAAATATTCCGAATCGGTATTTACCGATTCGGTATTTACCGTTTCAGAAATTACAGAATTCTTATTTACCGAATCAGTAAATAAGAAATGGAAAAAAATGAGTTCTGAGATGTACCAAACTTCTAAAATACTGAATTTCATGAAATTCGGTATTTAAGAGTCGGTATTTACCATGGATTAAAAGCAGGTGGTAACCAGGTGCAGGATATAAAAAAGGACCCAAAATGCAACATTGTGACCAGAATGGCGGCATTCTACATGATAGCAAGGCGGCTAAGGCTACAGGCAGCAGGAGAGAGGGTCTGGAGAAGGGAGGAGCAAGTGTACAGACAGAGGATAACGCTTTTTCAACTCACTGAGCCAGAGATATTGCAAAGGTACAGGCTACACTCCCACACCATCCTGGACTTGATCAGGGAACTGCACCCACTTTTGGAGCACCCAACCCCAAGGGCGCATGCCATCCCACCCCATGGGCAGGTGCTCTGTAGCCTACACCTGCTTGTATCTGGGAGTTACCAGGGGGTCATTGCTGTGGCAGGTGGGAGGTCTCAAAGCTGCCTGTTCCATTTCTTCAGGAAGTTCCTAGAGGCCATGATGCAGAGGATGCAATCTGCTTCCTTGACACACATGCGGAACTGCTGAAGACCAAGACTGACTTTTATCAAATTGCACATTTCCCACACGTCATCGGCTGCATTGATGGCACCCACATCCCTATATGCCCACCTGCTGCCACAGAGTACATTTACAGAAACAGGAGGTCAACCCACTCCATCAATGTACAAGTAATCCGTGATGCCAACAACATAATCACAGACATTGTGGCCAAGTTCCCAAGGAAGTACCCACGACTCCTATATCTTTCAGAACAGTGGGATCTACACACGCCTGACAGCAGGGGAATTTGGCGAAGGATACCTGCTAGGTAAAACACTGTAACACACCCTGATAGATATAGCAGATGTATGTGTGCATGTGAGTAATGGTTTTCTCATTTACATATAGGGGACAGTGCATATGCCGTCCGCTCATTCATCCTGACACCCTACCTCAACCCTTCAACCAGCAGCCAGAGACGATATAACGTGGCACACAAATCCACCAGGAACGTTGTGGAGCGCACCTTTGGCCTGTTAAAAAGCAGGTTCCGCTGCCTCCACAAAAGTGGTGGGGCACGGCAGTACTCACCAATAATCTGCTGTAAGATGATTGCAACTTGTGCAATGTTACACAACCTTGCTACAAAGAGGGGCACAGAGGTGGAATTGAGCGACTATGAGGACCACGATGATGAACATGCACTGCCTGAACCAAACACAGCAGGAGTTGCGCCACCAACCGATGGCAGACAGAGACGGGCAGAGATCACACAGAACATTTTTAAATTTTTTTTAGTAAGTAAATACACACAGACAGGTGGGTTATGCACCCAACATGGTTTAATATTTGGCACTACGCAGGTACTCAAATGCACAAATGTGCAACACAAATGTCATCCATTCAATAATGGTAGTCCTGTCTCACTTCCCCATTTAAGTTCATGGAGAGTGGGCTGTATAAGTCATTTCCGGGCACGTCTACCAGTGCCAGATGAAAGTGGCTGGCTGTCCTCACTGGGTGTTTGGGGTGTTGGCTCACCATGGTGCCTGCTTCTCCTCCATGTTTCAACTACAGGGGGGCTTGTCATGCTGCACCTACTGGTCACTTTCCGGTACATCCAGAGCAGCAGTTTGTGCTGTCTGTGCATTAAGCAGCAACTCTACAGCACTGGTCACCCTTGCAAAGCCCCTAGACACCTCATTGCTGCTGTGTGTTAGTCCCTCTTGCATGTTGATGCATTGTCTGCATAGAAGGGAAGTGGCTGTGGCCAGGCGGTTCATAGCCTTAGTTTGTTGCTGCGCATGTTGTCTGTCCTTGCACCTTGCTAACCTGTCCTGGTCCAGTTTACCGCACAGGAGCTACACTGATTGTGTCATGTCCCGCACAACTGTGGCCATCTCCCACATCCCTGCAGCCATCTCCCTCATACCTGATGCCATGTCTTTATTCTCATCTACCAGTGCACTGATGCCCTTCCCTATGTTTTCCATATGTGTATTCAGGGTCTTCACCTGGCGTTGCACAGACTTGATGGCATTCCCTGCATTCTTTGAATCTTAACCATGCTACTCTCCGGCCCACGGAAGACACTGGGCCGCTCCACATGTTGTGCAGCACTGCTATCTCTGGGCCTGCGGCGTCTGATACCTATACGGCCAACCTCTGCACTGGACTGCTGTGTGGCAGTGCTTCCTTCACCAGCCAAGGTTTGAGTGTCTTCATCTTCCATTTCACCTGCTGAAGTTTCCATTTCTACCAGTGGAGCAACTGCATGCCTCCTGCTCTTTTGAGGTGCAGGTGTTGTTTGCGGCAGTGACGCAGGCAGTTCAGGTGAGGACAGTAGCAGAGGGGATCCTGAAAGTTCTGGGGACGCCTGCAGATGTGGAGACATTTCAAGGTCTTGGGATGGTGGCAGTGGTGTTTGTGCACCAGTGTCCTCTGTGACATTCTCTGCACTTGTGCCTGCCTCCTGGCTGTCATCCCTCTGTGGTGCTGTGCCTTCCTTCTCCCTGGTACGCCTGCGAGATGTCTCACCTGTGGACAGAAAAGCGTACATTAGCTCTGTGCTCCTGTCTCACTGCTTCTACAATTATTTTTTTTTCACTCAAACACTGTACATATTGCCTCAGCCTTATTATAACTGATTTGTTTAGCCTAACTTCTTCATTGCTGTGCTGTATGACATGGTAGGTCTTTCAAATATTACATGTCATTTGATGCATTGCTCCTGTCTAATATTACCTCTACTGCAGTGGGGTAAACTTTGCCACATAGGGAAAAGGGAAGGTGATGGGGTGGAGGTGATTGCTGTGCATGCATCTTACCTTTTATGGCGGCAGCTCTGGCTGATCTGTCTGCATCTCCCAGTCCACAGATGCTCTCTGGTTCAATGGTGGACCCCACCAACTCCTCCACCTCAGTCAGGGGAGGTGCACGGTTCTTCCCTCCTCCAATTTTGTTTGCCTCTTTGTGGAGCTCTGCTATTTTCTTCTTGGTTATGCTCCTGAGGTCATACCACCTCTTTTTCAGGTTGTCTATGTCCCTTGGTGTCACTCCTACAGCATTCACCTTTGTCTGTATTTCCAGCCAAATCTTTCTTTTTGCAGATTCAGCCACAGTCAGGGACTGCTTTCCAAACAATTTCTGGTGTTCTTTAACCACCTCCTCCACGAGGACCTACAGCTCCATGGTGCTAAATTTATTTTTTCTCTTCCTCTCTGGATGTTCCTTTTCACTGCTGCTTGCCTTTTTCAAATTTTAAAAGCACAAAAAAGTTTTCCTGTGGCTCAGTGACTTACCTCTGCTTGCTCTCCCTCTCCAGAAGATTCTAATTACTTCCAGCTGCCTGCATTTAGCCACTTCCTGGTTGGGAGGGGGTGGGTGGAAGCACCTGATTGGCTGACTCCTAGGTTTCACTTTCTTTCCTTTCCGATTCGGTATTTACCGAATCAGTATTTACCAATTCGGTATTTCCCATTCATTCCTATGGGCCAAAAGGCACATAGGAATGAATGGGAAATACCGAATCGGTAAATACCAAATCGGTAAATACTGATTCGGTAAATTCCGAATGACAGATACCGAATTTTACTGAATCGGTAAAAATGACCGAATTTTTACCTACATCACACATACCGATTCTAAAGTACTGAATTGGTAAAATTCGGTATTTTCGAATCCGTTATTTTTTAGATTACCTACATCTATCCCTTAGCTCCTTTCAAAAAGGTGATTGCATACTGCGCTACTTTAAAAGTTTTTTATGTTGCCAGGCTCATAGTAACAGTAAAGAGCTTGGTTGAGGAATCAGGCATTGCCTTCTACAGAGAATGTTAACACCCTAGATAAGAATCACACTGGGTGCATATCAAAAGAGACAGGCCCCACCTTCCTCCCACAATGCATTGCTTTCTGCCAGGTCTGGAGGAAATGTTGAGTTTGAATTAAAAAAGCGCTTAAAAGCTTTTATAGTGTTCGCTATCCTGGTACCTATGATTGCATTGGGTTAAAACACTAACTTTGTAGAAAATACTCTCTGTCCTCAGTATAACACACTTGCTTTTTGTTTTCCCTGACGTTTACTGAACAAGCCACAGCCACTAAGGGGCCAATTGAAATATGGAGGTAAAAGGATCCAACACTTGGACTGAGTCTTTATGGCTGCATCGTATTCGGTCGGTCGGGTTACTTTATGACTGCCTCATTACGATGGAGGCGTTCATAAAACTAAACCTGCCGGCGATTCCGGCTGGCTGCCGACAGGCTTGGAGAGCCCGTCGGCAAGTCGGAATACAGCCTGCAATATCAAGGGTGGGCAATTGTGCCCTTGAGATTACAATGTCGGGTTTCGGCAGCCTTTCTGTACTGACATTTCCGAAATGAAAAGGCTGTTGCATCTCAACTTTGAGGGCCCTCAAAAGGGCCCCCTTGGGTGCACATTCTCTGGTTGGAGGCCATGGGAGCACCTATGGTGCCCCCCTGTTTATCCTTTTACCCCGTGGCAGGCACCTTGAGGTGCCTGCCATGGGGTAGGGGCATGAACTGCACCTCCCTATTCTCAATGGTTACGGATGGTTTCTGGCTGTAACACAAGCTCCAATTGAGAAAAGTGCAATGAAACTGAACAGTGTTGGTCTCATTGTAATGGACAGGTTGGGACTGCCGACCCAGTGTCGAGTCAGAGTTGAGCGGAAGGAATTCCACACAACATCGAAATGAGACCCCATATCTCTATTTGATATCTGATTTCTATTGGACATCACCCTTTTTGCAGGGTCTCCCTCAGATGTTTTTGTCGTCTGTTGCTGAATCTGTTTTTTTTTACATAAGGACTCTGTCCACTTTCCCTGCTAACCGGTCATAAAGTGCCTATTCTTTGTCCTAAAAACATGGTACAATGACCCTATACCTAATTGGCATGTTTAATTTACTTGTACATCCCGGATAAATTGTACTGCATGTACTCAGAGTCTGTAAATTAAATGCTGCTAGTGCTAGTGCTAGTGGACCTGTAACACTCTTTATGCCACACACATTAAAATATGTCTTTGGCTTGCCGCTGCAGTCTGAAGTGAAGTTTTAAACTGCCATTTCGAGCTGGCAAATTAAACTTTTTCAAACACAAGCAGATGATGGACGGAGCGCTGAAACTTTTCAGACAATCACCCCCCAGTCACAGATCTGGGTTGGGTCCATCATAGTTCTTTAGCTCACTTTGCGCCCCCAGTTCAGACCCAGCCATATGCACATCAATCTTGACCCTGTGCCTCATGGGAATAGTCCAGCACAAAGGGCCAAGCCAGGTCTTCATTGGACCAGAAACAAGCATCCTGGGACCTGTTTCTAGGTAACACCCTTTATCAGCCAGGCTAGCTTGAATCCAGTGGCGAAGTAAGCAAGGGACCCACGTCTGGGCATACCCTGCCAAATTAGGGTGAACAAAGCAAACACAACGAGATGATGGACGGAGTGCTGAAACTTTTCAGACGCCCACCCCCAGTCACAGAACTGGGTTGAATCCATCATTGTTCTTTAGCTCACTTCGCCACCCTAGTTCGGACCCAGCCATATGCAAATCAGTCTTGACCCTGTGCCTCATAGGAACAGTCCAGTCCGAACTGCCAAACCAGTTCTAAACTTTCTGTTTATTAAACAGAAGTAAACCCTAAAGTCTCAAAGGGAAGGGTGCATTGCATATAAAAAGTAGGACATGTGGGTTTACATTTTACATGTCCTGGTAGTGAAAAAATACTAAAGTTGTTTTTCATCATAGTAAGCCCTATCTCTCCCATTGAATAACAATGGATTACGTTATTACATTTAATAACTTCTAACTTGAGATTGGGAGCAGGTAGAGCTATGCAGTTTAGACTCAAATGAATTGTAATTTAAAATCCTCTTTAGTGGTAAAATAAGATTTTAAGTAAAAAAAATTAAATTGCCACTTTTAGAAAGTTGGCATTTTCTTGTGCTAACCATCAGCGTCAGTTTGACAATAAATTGTTTTGCTGCTGGAGTTTTTGTATTTCTCCCAGACAGTGACACAAAGAGGACTAGTTCTGGGCATTACCGTCTATCCTGCCAGGATGGATGGGGCATGGTTGTGCCCTGCCCCACTTGCAGTTCAAAAGGCTTACCTCCAACACACACAAAGGATCTGACACCAGGCCTGTCCTGTCTTTTATCACCCCAGACAGTTTGGAACCTTAGCAGGGGAAGGGTAATGTTAGACCTGACAGCCTAAGGGTGGTCTTCTACCAATATTTTGCCTGCATCCCTAATCAATCAATCAATCAGGGAATTTGTATAGCGCGCTACTCACCCATTAAGGTCTCAAGGCGCTGGGGGGAGGTTGCTACTGCTCGAACAGCCAGGTCTTAAGTTGCTTCCTGAAGGCGAGATGGTCCTGTGTCAGCCAGAGGTGGGTGGGGAGGGAGTTCCATGTCTTGGCTGCCAGGTAGGAGAAGAATCTTCCTCAGGCGGTCACTTTGCGGACACGTGGGACGGTGGCAAGGGCAAGGCTGGTGGAGCAGAGCTGGCGGGTTGGTGTGTAGAAAGCGAGGTGGTTGTTTAGGTACCTGGGGCCCGCATCGTGGAGAGCCTTGTGTGCGTGGGTGAAGAGTCGGAATGTGATTCTCTTGCTGACGGGGAGCCAGTGCAGATTCTTCAGATGGGCGGAGATGTGGCTGTGGCGAGGGACGTCCAGGATGAGTCTTGCCGAGGCGTTCTGTATGCGCTGTAGTCTTTTCTGGAGCTAGACTGTGGTTCCGGCATAGAGGGTGTTTCCATAGTCTAGGCGACTGGTGACGAGGGCCTGGGTGACCGTCTTCCTGGTTGCGGCGGGGATCCATCTGAAGATTTGACGGAGCATGCGCAGGGTGTTGAAGCAGGACGATGAGACTGCGTTGACTTGCTTGGTCATCGAGAGGGAGGAGTCCAGGATAAAGCCCAGGTTGCGTGCGTGGTCTGTGGGTTTGGGGGCGGTGCCCAGGGCAGGTGGCCACCAGGAGTCGTTCCAGCCCGAGGGGGACGGTCCCAGGATGAGGACTTCTGTCTTGTCTGAATTCAGTTTCAGGCGGCTGAGCTTCATCCATTCCCCGATGTCCTTCATTCCTTCCTGGAGGCTGGCTCTGGCGGTGCCCGTGTCATTGGTGAGGGAGAGGATCAGCTTTGTGTCATTGGCGTAGGAGATGATGTTGAGGTTGTGTTTGCGTGCGTTGGCCGCGAGGGGGCTCATGTAGACGTTGAAGAGGGTAGGGCTGAGTGAGAATCCTTGTGGGACGCCGCAGATTACTTCGGTAGCCGCGGAACGGAATGGGGGAGGCGGACTCTCTGGGTTCTACTGGCGAGGAACGAGATGATCCATTCCAAGGCCGCGCCTTGGATTCCGGTGTTGCTGAGGCGTCGTATCAGGGTGCGGTGGCATACCGTTTCAAAGGCTGCTGAGAGATCCAGGAGGATGAGTGCGGTGGTTTCCCCGTTGTCGAGCATAGACCTGATGTCGTTGGTGGCTGCGATGAGGGCAGACTCGGTGCTGTGGTTTGCTCTGAATCAGGACTGTGATGGGTCGAGGGATCCGTTGGTCTCGAGGAAGGCGGAGAGTTGTTGGTTGACAGTCTTCTCGATGACTTTGGCGGGAAACGGGAGGAGCGAGATGGGTCGAAAGTTCTTGAGGTCCGTGGGGTCCGCAGTGTTTTTTTTCAGGAGGGTGCTGAGTTCGGCGTGCTTCCAGCTCTCCGGGAAGGTGGCTGATGCGAAGGAGCTGTTGATGACATCGCGGAGTTGGGGTACGATGATGGAGTCAGCTTTGTTAAAGATGTGGTGTGGGCATGGGTCGGTGCGGGAGCCGGAATGGATGGTGCTATTCGTGCGGGCGGTGTCTTCGGTGCTGACCGGGATCCAGGTGCAGAGGGTGGCGGTTGGGTGCGCTGGTTTGATGGTCCGTGGTTAGTCTGTGTGCCGAAGCTGTCGTGTATGTCGATGATCTTGCGGTGAAAGAACGAAGCGAGTGAGTCGCAGAGGTTTTGCGAGGATGTTATGTCGTTGTTGCAGGCGCTGGGGTTGGAGAGCTCTTTAACGATGCTGAAGAGTTCCTTGCTGTTGTGAGTGTTGTTGTCCAGGCGCTGTTTGTACATAGTTCTCTTGGTGGTCCGGATCAGTTGGTGGTGCTTGCGGGTAAAGTTCTTGAGGGCTGTCATGTTCTCTGTTGTTTGGTCCTGGCGCCAGGTTTTCTCCAGGGAGCGGCAGGTTTTCTTAGAGTCTATGAAGTCATCCGTGAACCATGATGCTTTCTTCTTGTGGGGTCTGCTGGGAGGTTTCTTCAGTGGTGCGAGTTCATCAGCGCAGTCGGTGAGCCATTGTGCGAGGTTGCGGGCTGCTTCGTTGGGGTCCGTCGTGATGGTGGGAGGGTTCTGGCTGAGGGAGGTGGTGAATTGGTCGGCGGTGATTTTGCTCCAGCTTCTGCGGGGGGCCTGTTGTGGGTGGTGGTGGGTCATAGTTTTCTTGAAGGAGACGTGGACGCAGCTGTGGTCTGTCCAGTGGAGTCTGGTGGAGTGGCTGAAGGAGATGTGCTTGATGGAAGAGAAGACGGGGTCAAGCGTGTGGCCGGGGTAGTGGGTGGGGGTGTTCACCAGTTGCTTGAGTCCGGGGTTGGCGAGGTTGTCCAGCAGGGTGGTGGTGTTGCTGTCATTGTTGTTCTCCAGGTGGAAGTTGAGGTCTCCTAGGAGGATGTAGTCTGGGGAGGTGAGGGCGTGCGGGCTTACGAAGTCTGCAATGGTTTCGCTGAATTAAGTGCATGGGGGTCTGTAGATTAGGGTGCCTCTGAGGGTGGTCCTGGGGTCGGTGTGTATCTGGAAGTGTAGGTGTTCGGCGGCTGTGAGGGTGTCTTCCGAGTTGGTCGTGATGCAGATGGTGTTTCTGTGGACGATGGCGATGCCCCCTCGTGCTTGGTTGACGCGGTCCCTCCGGGTGATCTTGTATCCGTCCGGGATGGCTATGTCGATGTTGGGAGCTGAGGATGCGTTCATCCAGGTTTCTGTGAGGAAGGCGACGTCCGGTGCTGTTGTGTCTAGGAGGTTCCAGATTTCGACTGCGTGCCTGTGGACTGAGCGGGTGTTGAGCAGGATGCACTTGAGGTGATTCTTGTTGGTGGTATGCCTTCATTTTTCTAACCAACATTTTGCTGGTTTTAGGACTCTGCGTACTTTACCACTGCCAATCAGGGCTAAAATGCTTGTGCTCTCGCCCCTGAGCATGGTAAAAATGGTTTAATCCCAATTGGCATATTTTAATTACTGATACGTCCCTGGTAAGGTGCACTGCATGTGCCCAGGGACTGTAAATTAATTGCTACGAGAGGGCCAGGGTCAGTGGAGGATGTCAACCTCTCTACCGCACCAACCACAGAACAACAAGGGTGACTGTTACCAGTTGCTGGGACTGTTTCCTTCACTGTTTTCTCTCACATGTGTGTCCATGATGTTGGCACAGGAGACAGTGTGCCTGTAAAAAACACAATTTACAGGTTGTCAAACAGGATTCGAGCCTTGGGGTAATTGAGCCCTCTAACAGTCTCCAGTCCAGCCATGTGTTGTTTCTACCAAAGGCTGCCCCTCCGAGTGCCAAACCAACACTCCGGTTCTGCACATACTACAGAGGACTAAATTCCATCACCAGGTCTGTCACCAGAGCTGATGAGCTCATTGACTGGCTGGGCACTGCCAAATTCCTTAGTATCTTTGAGTATCTTTGATTTGACATCATATAACTAGCAGATCATCTTGAGAGAGGGGGCCAAAGAGAGGTCCACATTCTCAACCCAGAGGGTCATTATCAATTACGGGTGATGACCTTTTGATTGAAGAAGGCCCCTGCTATATACCAATGGTTGGTTTACAGGGTCCTGGCGCATAAGGAGGCTTTCTGTGCCACCTACTTAGACAAAATTCCTGTCTAGTTCCAGCTGGGTGGAATACCTACATCACCTGCATGAGGTGCACGAGGGCCTGCAACAGACAGGCCAGGGCATCAAGGCCAGTAAGTTACAAATTTACAAATTGAGCAGGGTTCAGTGGTGTATTTAGGACACCTGGTAGGTGAAGGCAAGATGCAGCCACTCCACGCCAATGCTGAAGTTCTCTCCAGATTCTTCCACCTTAGTGAAGAGAGCTCCAAGGTGGTGGTAGGTTGCTCTCCCTACTTTCAGCTGGGGGGGGACACATGTTAGACCCGACAGCCTTAGTGTGGTCTTTCCCTGACCTTTTGACTGCCTCAATCCATTTTTCTGAACTCCTTTTTGATGGTTTTAAAACTTTGCACAGTTTACCACCGTTGACCAGTGCTAAAGTGCCTGTGCTCTCTCCCCTAAACATTGTAACATTGGTTTAAACCCAATTGGCATATTTAATGCATAATTTATTTCAGTCAGTCAGTCAGTCAAAATACACTTTATTCGATTTTTGTTAAAATCATAAAAGGCAAGACATACATATATTAAAAAAGACATTTTAAAAGTACCCACAATTCATTTTGTTTTAACATAGTGTCCATAAAAGAATCACTTAATTAGTCACCGTGATACATACAATAAAGTAACAGTTAATATATTGACTTTTAGTTTAAAAAAGTACAGTTCTAGGGATCCTTTTGTTTCTACCTCTATGTGCGGCTGTTAAAAAACTCGCTACACAAAAAGTGACATGTGCATCCGGTAATCTTTGGAGATAAAGCAAGGCAGGTCTCACTTGTATAAAGCCCAGTGTTTTCAGGAGGGGAATTAGATATTTTCTCCTCTCAGTATTGTAAAATGCACAGAAAAACAGGAAATGGAGAGTGTCCTGATCAGAGAACTGGTCACACTCACAGGGTGGTGCATGTTCCGGTTTACCCCACGTAGGAAAGGTACCTAATGAATAGTGGATTAAATTCATTCTGAATCTGGTTAACAAAAATCTGTGCAAGGGTTTAGAGACATATTGCAGGTAAGGTTCCATCGAGGGGGAAGAGGACAAAACCAGATGTGCTCTTACTAACGGTTTGTTAACTTCATGCTCCTCTCTCTCTAAGCGTGTCCTCCCCTGGAATTCCTTCTTAATCCATGCAATGTCCGCTTTCCTGATTGTTGACGGAGTTGTATATAAGTCAGGTCTCCCGAGGGCAGTGAATGATGACTTTATATATCTTAGCCAGGCTATTTTCATTGCCCCCTCCCTTGCAGTCACGTCTTTAAGAATTATGTGATTTAAAGACAACTCAGTATTTATCCAGGTATTGGCCCAAAAAAGTAAAGGGGCCATTTTCAATCCATCTATAATATAGGGTAGGCCAACTTCCTCATGTATGGAGTAGGTAGGTGTGGAGTTTGGGACCGACAAAATTCGTCTAATAAGTTTATTCTCTACTATCTGCATACTATCCAGATTAGTATAACCCCACAGTGCTGCACCATATGAGGCTATCGAGATGCATTTACTTTTGTAAACTTTTAACACAGCATCCATTGGTTTAGCCCCTAGTCTTTTAGTAAAATCCAGCAGTGCTGCTGTGGACCGGGCTAAAGAAATATGTTTGGCCTTGATTTGCGGGACCCAGGAGCCCTTCTCATCAAACAGGACCCCTAAGTAAGGGAAAACCGGGACCCTGGAGAGAACCTCGCCATTACAAAAAAAGGTTTTTATATGTGATTTATTTTTTTGTGGACCCACAATCATTGTGTGCGATTTAGTCACATTAATTTTTAGATCCAATTTGGCCATGAAGGAGCCAAAGAGTTCCAAAAGGGTCTGTAGCCCAATGCCCGTGCGGGCGATGAGAACAGCATCGTCCGCATATAAAAGAGCCGGAATCTGCTTCCCACCTACCCGCGGGACATCAGCGTTGCCTGCTAACAAGGATTTCCCTAGATCGTTGATGTAAATGGTGAATAAAAGTGGGGCTAGGATACAGCCTTGACGGACACCCTTATTTGACCTAAAACTGTCAGAGCATCGCCCTTCCCTGGTCACCCGGACCTTCGCAGTAAGGCCTTGGTGCAAGCTTGCTATGAGGGCCACCAAGGGATCCTCAATACCAAGCTCGCGCAGTATAGCCCAGAGCTTGGCCCTATTAACCAAGTCGAAGGCCGAGGAGAGGTCCATAAAGGCCAAATATAATGAACCCTCCCTAGTCTCTAGTAAAGTGTACTACATGTTATTAGAGGGCCTGAAGCGCTCATTGTGCCACCCACTTAAGTAGCCCTCTAATCATAGCTCACACCTGCCATTGAGAGCCTGTATGTGTATGTGTAGTTTAAAGTGCCATTTCGTTCTGGCACAGTAACATGCTTGCCAGGCCTAAACCTTACCTTTTTATCAGTGGCAGCCAGTGCAGGTAAGCACAGTGGGGCTGGGCAGGGAGGGAAGTGACAGACGACTGAATAGGTAAACTAAAATAAATAAATACAGCCACTTAACTTGCGCTTGCCACATCGTGCAAGGAAAGTGGTTTTATTTATTTATTTTATGTATTCCATTGTCTGTCACTTACCCCGCCCGTGCCCCGCCTCACTATGCTTACCTGCACAGGCCGTCACTGCTTTTTATATCTGTAAGTCACCCCTAAAGTAGACCCTGTCTAATCCACAGGGTAGAGTGCCATGTATTTAAAAAGGCAAGACATGTACCCTGAAGTTTTACATGTAATGGTATTGAAAAACTACCAATGTTGTTTATCACTACTGTTAGACCTATCTCTTCCATAGGATAACATTGGTATTACCTTATTACATCATTTAAGTGTAATTCACAATTATGAAGAGATAGACTTTCCAAATGTTGTGTCACTGAACTCACAATTTAAAATCACAACTTATGGTGAAGTTGGATTTTAAATTCCAGTTTATCAAATTACGCTTTTACAAAGTTGACATTTACTTACTTCAGCCACTTGGTTCCTTCTGGGTGTCTCTGGATTACACGTCTGGGGTGTGTTACAGCTGACTTCTGCTAAAATTATGAAAGAAGCGTAGACCAGGTGAAGTAGGTAATAAGATCACTACTTTATTCTTTAGATCTCTTCTTAGTTACAGGTGACCAGATGTAGTTAGATCCATAGGAATGCCCCACCAGGAGTAGGCTCTCCACTGCTCAGCCCATCCACACCAACTGACTTACTCATCCAAACCCACACAATCAACATTCCATCTGATGTCATCACTGGCTGAGCAGCAGGGAGAGAAGCACTTTAGAGAGGGAGTATTAAGTAAAAGTACATTACAACACATCCCCCGCTTTATAATTATGGAAAACAAACAACACATGTGAAGATGATAAAACACACGTTCCGACAAAAGAGGATGCAATAAAAAGAAAAATGATACAACATCCCCATGCTAAAGTGATTACAAGAACAAATGCATGAAAGTTGCCAAACATACAAATGAGGACAAACGAAGATGGATGAGAACTCAAAGATAACACCCATCTCCCTTTCATAATGATCACAAACAAAAAACAAGTTAATCAAAACAAACTTCAAAACCAGTGGAAACTATCCACTAAACTCACATCCCAAACTATGGGCACAATCATGAGTAGCCAAGTGCACCACAAACTAAGGCACACAACAGTGGCAGAAGAGGGATCTACAACCCCAACTGCACAAACCAAAAAAACAATATGGGTATTCTTTAACCCAAAGCAACCATTATTATGGTCAGCTTAAACTCAAAGCAAATGAATCACCAAACTCAATGTGCACAACCAAATAGCAGAGTCCAAACACCTACAAGAGGCATTAACCACACAAAGGGTAACCGCAAAACCAAATAGGAGAAGCTACACAAGAGGTAAACTTCCCATGTGTGCACCCGTAACACACAGTCCGAAAAACACTCTATGTGCGTAACAATGACACACAGTCCAAAACATAAATCAAACCAGGCTATCCCTTAACCCAAAATACAGTCAAAATTTCCTTTGGGAACTAAAAATTCAAAATAAACATAAAAAAAATAGGTATCCCATAACCCAATGACAATCTAGGGTATCCTTAAACCCCAAAACACACTCACACATACTATGGGTATTCTTAAACCCAAAATAACTGCAGGGTATCCTTTAACCCATTACACACCAAAGACAGACTGCTCTGAAGGAAACGCTGTCCTCACCAAGCCAGTAGCAGTAACATCCCCGGGAACAGAATGAAAATATGTGTCTTTAACCGGCAATGTCCATCTAATGTTCGCAACGTCGCCAGTGTTAAAATGATGAAAGAAGCGTAGACCAGGTGAAGTAGGTAATAAGATCACTACTTTATTCTTTAGATCTCTTCTTAGTTACAGGTGACCAGATGTAGTTAGATCCATAGGAATGCCCCACCAGGAGCAGGCTCTCCACTGCTCAGCCCATCCACACCAACTGACATACTCATCCAAACCCACACAATCAACATTCCATCTGATGTCATCACTGGCTGAGCAGCAGGGAGAGAAGCACTGTAGAGAGGGAGTATTAAGTAAAAGTACATTACAACAACTTCCTTCATTCCCTCTAGACAGTAACACACACAAAAAGGATAGGTGTACTTGAGTGGTCATCTGCATGCATATGGACCATCCAGAGCAGGATGGGAAGGAAGAGCTGACATTTAAAGCTGAAAGGGCTGTGCCCTGTCCCCACACAAAGGATTGATTACCCCCTCTAGTGTGGCTAGAGCCAGGGCAGGTAAGGAAAACTTCTGTCCATTTCAAAGTTTACTTTAAAGTTTGCCCCAGATCAATGCACCACTGGGTATACGTACTGGCCCCCTAGCACAGCCAAATCTGTACACTTCTGGTCCTGTGACTACTCTGCCAGGAAGAAGAACTGCTGTGCTACTGAAAGGACTGCAACTCTGTTGGAGTTCATCTTTTCTGGACCTTCCCTTGCTGTGCTCTTACCTTGTTGAGCTGCCCTACTGCCTGCTGTACTCCTACCTGGTGAGAAGGACTGGATCTGCATCACTTGAACCTAGACTGTCTCCAAGTGCTTCCTGGTTTGCCTCCTGTTCCGAGTCTCAGGGGTATCAAAGACTTCAACTACCTGCATCTGCACCAGGACGTAGCAAGCTGTGAGTCTGCCTTTCCAAGTTGTGCCACCCCAGTCCTGGACCCTTCATTAGAATAGGTACATCTTCACATTTGCGTGAGTCGGAACCAGTACAGCCTCTTTGTTGCAGGGAGTAGACAGTGCACATCGCCGCGGAAAGAAAGGCATCCTTTTCGTTGCATGGAGCAGACCCCGCGTATCGTCCTCAGAATAAGCGCATCGCCTTCGACATCAGCACATTGCCTACTGTGGGAACAGCAGCAGCCACACATCGCATCCAGAACCAGCGCTCACACTCAGAACAGACACATTGCCACAGCTGTGGGGAGAAAGTCGACATATCTCATCGATTGCACAGCTCAACACTGACGCAGCGCCTCGGCTGCACCTCACATCCTTGTCAACAACTATGCATCCCGAATTAAGGTACTTTGGTTCAGCAGGCCCAAGTGGGTCCCTGTATCTGGCCCATGCTCCACTGCAGTCGGCGTGAACTTTTAACTTTGCCCCAGTCTAGAGCGACCAGATGACTCATTTAAGTGAGTATTGCTTCTAAGTGCTATTTTGAAATGTATCCTTCAAAAATTATTATCTTGACTTCTACTTGTTGGATTTTTGCTATTTTGGTCATGTTTTATTTATAAAACTAGCAGCCCATCCCAATGTTGTCCGGGTATGAATTGCTGCCGGCCAGTAGTATATTGTTTTGTAGGATTTCGTTTTGATAGCATTTCTTATCTGTGACAGGCCTGTGAAACGCTCCGATTCACAGTGCACTGCTGATGCACTTAATAGTGCGCGTCCAGTAGTGTGTGAACTCGAGTTTCCCTACTTTATTTTTCCTTGTAATATTATATAGCGCGAACTCGACAACATGGCATGAGCACAATTTACATTACAGAAGAACACATTCATTTGTGGTAGGCACGGGGAGACAAAGCGATTTGCCTGGAATCACAGGATGTTGAGCTGATGCCGAGATTCGAACGTAGCTCCCCAGCTCTAAAGTTCGCAATTCTAGAACTTGTGGCGGGAGGTGTGTCTAAAAGTGTATGTCAGTGCTGGCCATCAATGAGAGAGACCTGTGCATTTTTCAAACGGGTGGTGAAAAAATATGAGTATGTTGCTGGAGATGTGGGCCGCCGTGCCACCAATGTACTTACCGGGGGAGGGTAAACACCCATTATTCTGCAACTTTCTTTCCACATACCATCACTCGCATACTTTCATTACGAAAGTACCATGACTCTGCAATGCCATTTTAACGCATGGCATTACATTTTATATGCTTTTACCACGCATACATTTACAACAAAATTCGTTGTAAATGCATGAATGGTAAAAGCATGTTTTTTAAAATGTTTGGATAAGGTAAGTATGGGTATAGAGGTATATGTTTTGGGGTACTGAGGTATATGTTCTGGGGTGTTTGGGTATTTTAAGCGTTCAGATATCGTTTTGGGTTATGGGGTACAGCTTTAGTTTTAGGGTTTAGGGATAGGTATGGGTTTTGGGGTACAGGGGTATTTTTAGGGTTCAGGGCTAGGTTTGGGTTTAGGGGTACAGGGGTATTTTTAGGGTTCAGGGCTAGGTTTGGGTTTTGGGGTACAGGGGTATTTTAGGGTCCAGGGGTAGGTTTGGGTTTTTGGGTACAGGGTTATTTTTAGGGTTCAGGGCTAGGTTTGGGTTTTGGGATACAGGGGTATTTTTAGGGTTCAGGGGTAGGTTTGGGTTTTGGGGCACAGGGTTATTTTTTAGGGTTCAGGGCTAGGTATGGGTTTTGGGGTACAGGGGTATTTTTAGGGTTCAGGGGTAGGTTTGGGTTTTGGGGTACAGGGGTATTTTAAGGGTTCAGGGCTAGGTTTGGGTTTTGGGGTACAGGGGTATTTTAGGGTTCAGGGGTAGGTTTGGGTTTTGGGGTGTAGTGGTATTTATAGGGTTCAGGGCTAGGTTTGGATTTTGGGGTACAGAGGTATTTTTAGGGTTCAGGGGTAGGTTTGGGTTTTGAGGTACAGGGGTCTTTATAGGGTTCAGGGCTAGGTTAGGTTTTTGAGGTACAGGGGTATTTTTAGAGTTTAGGGATAGGTTTGGGTTTTGGGGTACAGGGTATATTTATAGGGTTAAGATGGGTAAGTGTTTAAGGGTGTTGGGGTATTTTAAGGAGTATGGGTGGGTTATGATTATGGGGTACAGGGGTATTTAAAAGGAGCAGGGTGGGATTAGCACACGACATGAGACATTCCTTGAAGGGCAGAACGTACCACATGCCCCCAGCATTTGTTACACCCCAGCACACGCCCACAGCACAACGCAGACACGCCCACAAGGGACTACTTTGCTGGCACGGTTCTTTTACCTTTTAAATGTATATGGTGGGCGTCTGCATAGCCTATGTCCTTCTGCTGCAACTGCCCTTTCCAACGCTGTATTGGGTGTTGTGATTGGTGCTGTGGTTCCTGAGATTACCCGCCTCAAAGGTTTGGGCTCTATCTTTATTATATTAGTATAGATCATAAACATTTTTTCTAACTTGGTGTGGAGTCTTTTCTGTGGTGTTTTCACTATGTTACTGTTGAAAGTGTTGCATATTTACCTGACTGCTCTGTGCCAAGGTACCAGAGGGCAAGCACAGGATAATTTAAGGTGTGTAGTGACCTACCCAGACTAGGATTGCATTTCCTGCTTGGACAGGTGCATACCTCTGCCAACCAGAAACCCAGTTTCTAACAAGGAAGAATTTTTCAGCACTAGATGGGGGGTAAACTGGGAAATCTTCCCCCTCAAAAAAGCTGGCATCAGATATACATTTTAGATCTCCAGAGCCACTCATCAGAACACTCTTGGACCTTTGGAACTTACAGAGAAAGAACTGGACCGCTGCCAGAAGACTGTCCTGCAACTTTAAGCACAGCCTTGCTGCCTGGGAAGGAAGGCTGGACCTGCTTGCCTTCATCAAGGCTAACCAGAGGGTCTCCAAGTGTCAGTTGGTTGATCTTCTATGTGAGCTACAGAAACACAACAAGCTTTAGAGACCTCCCTGCAACAGCCCAGCTGGCCTGCTGCACTGGACTTGCGAGAACCTGCAGCTGGGCCTGCATGAGCCTTCCTGCTGGCCTCTGCTGGAGTGAGTCCCTGATCCCTAAGAGGTGCCTTTGCTGGTCCTGGACCCTTGGCTGGCATCAGAGTGTATTCATCCCTGCCTAACATTGGACTTCATGATATCGGATGCAGAGTGTTGCAACTTGATACTGTAGCTTGCTTCTTGTGTTATGCTTTCACTTTTTTAGTGTTTGTGTGCTACATAAATACTTTACACATTTCCTCTAAGTTAAACCTGACTGTGTTGTGTCAAGCTACCAGAGGATTAAAACACAGGTTACTTTTTTTTGGTGACTATTGTTGATCACTTTTTTAAGGATTGCGGTTGTTGCCTGAATGGGGCTTCCACCGCCAAAACCAGTACCCAATTTCTTACAAATTCCCTTAAATTTCTGTTAGACTTATTACTATAAAATTGACTTGACATGAAGCCAGTAGCAAAGCCAACACTGTTAGAAATAATATATCAATAACAAAAATGTTTCAACATAACTGTAGCAGCAAACACTTACCTTCTCAGTCCAGTCATTTATGTGATTGAGTTATGAACGTGTGAAGCTTGCCTTTAATATACCTAGGGCCTAATGAACAGAGGTGTTTTGCGGTCACAAAAGCTGAGATTAACAAGCGCACAGGATTTGTGACTGTAATTCACCAATGTACAGTGCAGCAAATCCCTTTAATGCGTTCTTAAAGTCTTTCTGATTCATAAAAGAGCTTTAGTGACCCATTAGAAATCATAAATTATGTGAAAGTGATGTCCTCCTATTTGATAGTTGCAATGAAATGTCATTCACTAAAGTCACAATTCATTATTCAAATACCAAAGGCTCAAATAGAGTGTTATCTGATTCACAAAGGAAAACCTGTCCCCATGGGACAGCTTTCTATTTGACACTCGGAGGAAAAGCTTAACTTAAGGAAAAATGTGTAGTATTTAGCTGTACAAACAAATTAAAAAGAAAAAAGAAAACAAAATAAAAATAACAATCTGACAACCATTTTCTTTAAAATAGAGAAACATTTAATAAAAATACAACCAAAACAACTAATCAATCAATCAGCATTTGGCAAAACAGTGGGCAAAAAATGAGCGAGCAGAAAACACAAAACAGAAGGCAGAAAAACGAGCAGAAAGGTAAAACAGAGGGCAAAAAAAGAGCAGAAAGGCAAAACAGGGCAGAAGACGGCAAAATAGAGGGTGGCCTGAGGCAGTGGCGTAGCTAGGGGGGAGGGCAGTGGGAGCAGACCTCCCCAGGTGGCACAAGTTTTTTGTCCCCCCTTCTTCCGCTATTACCTGCCCCACCACGGCTGCATGAATCACCAGCTGCCCTAGGGCGGCCTAAGGCCTAGCTACGCCAGTCGACTGAGGGTAGAAAAACAAGTAAAAAATGCAAAACTGAGGGCTGAAAAATGAGCAGAAATGGCAAAGACCAGGAAACAAGCAAAAGAGTCATAAAAAGAAGGTAGTAGGTAGACAGGCAGCAGAGGGTAGGGGACTGCAAGCAAGATAGCAGGAGAACTGGCACAGGGGGAGCTGGCATGAGGGTGCTACAGTCTTCTTTAAGTAGGTCCTTGGGGAAGGGCAGGGCACTGGGTGGCAGGAGAATGGTAACAACAGGAGGAGAGAAACTGCAGGAAAAGGGAAGAAGTGAGCAGAAAAGGTAAAACAGAAGGCAGACAAATTAGCATTAAAGGCAAAACAGAGCAGAAGAGGACAAAACGGAGAGCAGGAAAACATGTGGAAAAGGCAAAATGGAGGGCAGAAAAATGAGCACAAACGGCAAAGCAGAGGGCAGTAAAATGAGGAGAAAATTCAAGACAGAGCAGAAAAACGAGCATACAGGCAAGACAGAACAGAAAAAACGAGCAGAAAGGCAAAACAGAGGGTAGAAAAATAAGCAGAAAAGCAAAACTAAGGGCAAAAAAATAGCAGAAAAGGCAAAACAGAGGGTCGAAAACTGAGAAGAAAGGGTAAACCAAAGCAAGAAATGAGCAGAGGAGGCACAAACAGAGGGCAATAAGAAAACCAGATATTAATTTTAAATGTTTTAGGACAAAAATCATCAAGAAAAAGTAAAGTGCCACTCAGAAGTCACTGTTTAACTTTGAACAGGCCCTAGCTGCGAACTGAGGCCGACTGTAATGGAGCAGAGGTCGGACACTCAAGCAAGTCATTCTATTCAAAGAGGCCTATTTACATACGTAAATATACACATGAGGAAACCTGCCTGTGTAAGCTTACTCTTACAATTTTGAGTGACTTTACTTACATTTTCTGCGATTTAACAAAGCTAATCAAAAGGGTAAATTTACATGTGCCCACTATGTGAATTCAGGAGGAGCAGCCTAATTCACTACTTAGAACTTGTAACTTTTCACACGTTGGCAGAGATCAGGTTGGAGATCTCTCTATGATAAAATACTGGGAAAACATGATTTACAATATTATTAACTTAATTTTAAATTAAACATTTTGAATATATTACATTTGAAAGATTGTTTTTCCAAGGTAAATACATTATATTTGTTTATTGTTTATGTAACATGATTAAAATTGTTATATAGAATTCATTACCAGTAATGTAATTATTTTAATAAATATTAATGTTACAATATTTTTTATATTTTAAAAATGTTAGTAAATTATTATAAAATAATTGAATAAGTATGTTTTATTTTTTGGTTCATGTCCCTCCCAAAATTCCACCATATCACTCCCTTAACCTCTCCTTCTCCTCCCACAACCCTACCCGTTACTTGTAAGTAGTGCCCATTTTCCAGTTACTCCCATCTGTCCCATCTGTCCCTCCCACATGTACTCCTAAAACTTATGCTTATGTGTGTGGAAATCTCTGAAGTTGGACCAGAGATCTCCGCACATAAAAGATAGGAGAGGCAATGGCATAGACCTTTGCACGTAGGTAAGTGAATAGTATTTTGTAGTACATTAATAGTACTATCTCTGCCCCCTGGATATGCAATTTGCAGGCAGGATAGACCTAAGGGAAGGGGAGGTGGCATTGCCTTAATCTACAGAATGAATATGACATGCTCCCTCGAACCTGTTACTATAACAGATAGCGAAACTGGAGCTTTCTCCATTGGTATTGACAAAAATACGGTCATCAAAGGTCTACTGATCTATAGACCCCCTGGAGGTAGTAGAAACTTTACGGAAAGCCTTATCCAGAACGCCACCCCATTGGCTATGAGATACAGGAAGTTCCTTGTTTTAGGGGATCTTAATCTCCACATTGAAGACCTTAACAACTCAGCTGCTCAAGAATTGTGCCAAGAGCTGCTAACCTTACAATTAGTAACCGCCTCCCACCTCCCGACTCATCGTCAGGGGCACCTTCTTGACCCCATTTTTAATAACTTGGAGGATCTGAAACAGGACACTCCCATTCCTTTGCTGTGGACAGACCATTTCCTAGTCCCTTTCCACTTCCCAGTCATGACTCATCATATAAAAACTCACCATTGCGCCAATAAACTACAAAGGAAATGGGCCCGGTTTTCCATGGACTCTTTTGAGCATCACTTCCGACTAAACGGTTCCCCCGCAGACTTAGGAGTGGACGTTGACAGAGCTTGCATAGCCCTGGACGGACACATTACTAAAGCCCTGGACATCACTGCCCCTTGGGCCAATAAGGGCCAGGAGCGACAAACTAAAACTGCACCTTGGTTCAGCACAACTCTTAGAGAAACCAAGACAGCCTGCAAGAGACTTGAACGAGTCTGGAGGAAGAACTATTCACTAGAGGCAAGAGATGTATATAGAGCTAGCATAAAAGAATACCACCTCCAAATTAGGAAAGCCAAAGCGACCTTCTATACGGATCGAATAGATAGTGCTAACTGCTCATCCAAGGAACTCTTCAGGATTTATAAAGAGATTACTTCACCTCCCCCCGCATTAGAGCAGGCTGACACATCAGCACAATCATGTAATGCCATCGCGGAATTTTTCCACAAAAAAGTACGCGACATTTACAACAGTTTCCCGGATGATGCAAGAACTGGCTCTAACCTTCTTCCTCCTCATGAAGAAGCAACTTGGGAGGCAAAGATCGAAGACTGCCTCACAGTATACTAAGTTCCGTCAGAGGATCTCCTGATAGCCATCGCTAAAGGCATTAAATCAGGCTCCCCGCACGACCCTGCCCCTGCCAAATTCCTGGCCAGCGCCTTGAGTCATCTGGCACCTTATGTTGGCCACATACTATCTACCTCTTTCAACACTGGCAAGGTCCCTCACCGGTGGAAACAGGCAGTCGTACTGCCTCTGAAGAAAAAACCCAACATCAGTGCGTCCCAGCTTAGCAACTTACGCCCCATTTCGCTTCTACCCTTCTTCTCCAAACTGGCGGAAAAGCTGGTTAACCAACAACTATCCGCGCACATAGAGTCCAGAGGCCTCCTGCATACCAACCAATCGGGATTCCGAGCACGCCACTCCACGGAATCAGCCCTCCTTTTTTCGACTGAGGCACTGAGGAAGCACGTAGATGCAGGACATGTGGCAGCACTGGTGCTCCTGGACCTCAGTGCAGCCTTCGACACTGTAGCACATCATACGCTGCTGCAGTGTCTGAAGAAAGGAGGGGTGACAGGCATGGCCTGGTCATGGCTGGAATCTTTTCTCACCAACCGTAGCTTCTCGGTAGAGCAAGGAGGAGCACGCTCCGACACCTTCGACCTCGGTCAAGGAGTGCCGCAGGGCTCAAGCCTCAGTCCAACCCTTTTTAATTTATATGTCACCCCCGTGGCCACTACTGCGGAACGATATGGGGTAGAAGTAGTGACATACGCAGACGACACACAGTTGGTGGTCGCTCTGACCCAACCCGCTGAACAAGCCGCCGCTAACTTCTCAGCATGCCTCCAGGACATGGCGGGATGGATGGCTAAGAACTGCCTCCGTCTTAATGGTGACAAGACTGAGGTGCTGATTGTTGGAAAACCCCCCTCAGTCTGGTCATCTGCTTGGTGGCCGCAGACCCTGGGGCCCCTTCCTACCCCTAGTGATCAGGTCAAGAATCTGGGAGTATGGGTGGACTCAAAACTGGACTACGATTACCATACTAGACGGGTAGCCGGTACGTGCTTCTCGATTCTACGTAAACTCCGCAAAACCATCGACCTGCTCCCAGAATCATCTAGGAAGACCCTGGTCCACGCCCTTGTCACGTCAAGACTGGACTACGGCAATGCCCTTTATCTGGGAGCCAATGCCACTAGCCTGCGGCGACTGCAGACAATTCAGAATGCTGCCGCTCGCCTGGTCCTCCGGCTGCCCAAAAGAGCCCCTTCAAAAAAATTCCTACAAACCCTACATTGGCTTCCGATCAATGAAAGAATTGATTTCAAAGTCCTTTGTATTGGTCACAGGATCGTACATGGCAAGGGCCCGACCTTCCTGCGGAACCTTCTTTGCCCCTATACGCCCACTCGACAACTCCGCTCGTTAGGAGCAGGCCTCCTCGCTGTCCCCAGACATAAGAAAGCCAGAATGGGAGGAAGATCCTTTCGTACTTTGGCGGCACAGAAATGGAACACTCTCCCCCTGAGCTTAAGAGTGGAAACATCGGAGCTCATCTTCCGTAGAAAGCTCAAAACATTCCTCTTCCCTAAAGATTAACCCGTCTTGTCTGACTGACGGAGTAGATGGCTCTTCTGACAGCGCGGGGACACACGGAAAGTGTAACCATGCGCTTTACAAATTCAGAAATAAATAAAATCTCAGTCATGGCTTCATCCTGTCCATCGGTTGTGTTTATCAGAAACACCCCCCTATCTCCACCGGCGTTCAGAAGATACAGTAATATGCAATTCAAAAAGGACACAAAAATAAGGGTCCAGACAGCACGGTGCTCAGGTTGATGTACAGCTAAGTTCTGAAACAAAGCCTAAGCTATAACTATAACTTGAAACAAGGTAGAGTAGTGGTGAATTAGGGTGAACTCAACTGTTGATTGACCCCATAATGATCTACTCAATTATCTTTGGGGGTATACAACATTGTTCCTACAAATCCATGTTTTAGGATGAAGAGGGAGAGTGAAAAAATGCACTTATGACAAGGGCCACAATCACATCAATTTCTGATCATTAGAGAGTGACAAATAGTGAGCTAAATGTTTCATAAAGATGTCACAGTTAAGAACTGCGGGTCAACGTGTAAGACTTTCTCTCTAAATGTTTTTGCAGAGGAGTTAGAGGGATGCCACAAATATGCTAAAACAGTTCAAGTATAAATATTGTAGGATTCAAGGTGTTAGAAATTAACAAGGCAATATGTATACACATAACAAAACTACTTACTATAAAATATTTTTGAGGAAAATGTATTTATCTACCGCCGAAGAATGGTAATTGTAGCAAGTGTTTTCTATAGAAAACAAGATTAAATATTTGTTGTAGAGTCTGAATAAGAGTTAGATGGTAGTGGAACATCCTGCAGTTTGCGTAGGAAATGCTAAATAAGGTGGACACCCAAATGGCAGAGTTTTATCTTGGGACCCGATTATGATGGCGGTTGGACGAGTGTCTGACCACCATTTTTGCTTGATCGTAACGACCTGACTAGTAGAAGACAGTTCCATCCAACATATTATGATTCAACCACCCTGTAGGCAGGGGCCATCATGCCCTTTTCTATTGCAGCTTGTGCTGCTGCCTGGAAAAGGACAGCAGCACAAGACACTATAGAAAAGGGCATGTTTGCAAACATTCATGCACCATGTGCCGGGCACTATGTGGTGCTTGGCACACGATGCATTGATGTTTGGGGAGCACCTTAAGTGCCCACCAGGCCTCATAGCGGAGGCCCATGGGGGATGGGGACCTGCTACTGGCCCTCAAAGTCCCTTTATGATAGTCTGTCCAAGGCAGTCGGTCCTGAGCATGTATCGCCAATATTGTAGGGAATAGGATCCGACGGATGGCCCTTCAGGTTCCTTGATCCCAACAGAAGCATTGGCCGGTCTTTCTGACTGATGCTGTCTGACCGCCTCAGATGGCCTATTGATGGGAGTCCAGCCTACATCCTTATGAGGCCCCATAATTTCACAGTTGTGAGCTGTCTCACAATGTAGCCCTGCCTGAAGTAAATCTGCATATCCCGAATATCACATCCTCTAAACCCAGATGACTTTGAGCTAACTCCATTCTAAGGTAATCATGCATGAAGCACATGTTGATAAAAAGACACTTCCTGGGAGAAAGGATTTGTTTGTTCATCTAGGATCTATACTTAACTCTTATTACCTGAAGCAGTTATGCCAGCTCCAAAAGGAGATGGTTAATTCTGCTAAAATCACACCCACACCTAAATCACCCCCAAGGGCAATGTTTATCAGAAACAGCCTCCCTCCTTTGGGTTCTGAAGATACTGTAATATAGATTATGTAAGCATTGAGGAATATTGAATATTGAAATGGTGCTTGGTGGCTTAAATGTTTCTGCCTCTCACAGTGCAAATGCACCCTTTTTGGAACTGAGGCAGCACCATTAGATATCAAAAACAATTTCTATAGAAGAAACTATATGTCATAAGAGTCTCTTATGAGTTTCGGCAGACTTCTTTGTTTCCATGCCAGATTGGCAATGCACTTTAGTCAACTCATCAGCCGAATTGCTGTAGGCATAAGCATTTTTGCTTTCAATGGTCATCTCCTCAATATCCCAATAAGATAATACTTTGCTGACCAAACTTGTTTGCACATTACCTTCTACTTTGATATTACTGGAAGTTGAGCTATCAGAGGGCCATATCAACAAGGAAAATGGCCAACAAGATGCAATAAAGCACGTCAAAAAATGAATAGCTAGACCGAATACATAGAGTGTATTAATCCATTATAAATACTTTGCCTTCAACTTTGAGACCGTAACACACCACTTTCTGTGAATTACTGTTGTCGGGGTAAAGCTATTCCAGGATTTGGGAATTGATGGGGGTCCAAGTTCTCAGCAGCCAAAATCTCCATGTGAAACACCACAACTCCTAATTTAGATTGGCCAGGTAAGTCCTAGTTTTCACAGGTGCTATCAGATTTAATAAGCTACTTGTAATTAAAGCCTTTGTCTATACATCAGGTTCTTTATACCTTGATTGTTTTGGATTGAGTCTACATTATCTCTTGAAGGGTTAAGCCTTGAGCATAATAAATTTACTTGAAAGAAAGCCACAGTTAACTTAGAGAGCCTCAAACTGCTCTACTTTTAGGAATACCAATATTTGGATCTTGTGGCAGCATGTTAACAGCACATATAAGCCTGCATAACATATATATGTAACTCAGAACTTTCGTCCTCGTTCTAAGGCCTTTATTATGAAAATCCAGCACACTTGATAGTTCATGTTACTGAACATTTAGGAATTCAGATTTTTGCTGCATACCTTAACCAGGCAATTTCCCTCAGGTAATTTTGATATGTCAAGCCTGTCATAAATCACAGAGGAAAAATGTACACAGAAATACTAAGACATGCAGTTTGTGGTATAGTAAGGCCCTGATTACAAGTGCAGAACTAAATTGCGATCTTTGTGCAAACTGTGTTTGCACAGGGAATGAATTACAAGTTGGGAGATAATTATCACACCCTTGGAGTTTTCTCCTGATAGATTGAAAACCATTTATCGTGGGGAGGGAAATGTTATGTTATAGAATGTATAAAGTGCATGGCTGCTCCAACAATGGGGTGTCCCAGAGCTAGTCTCAGAAGAGACCCAACTCTGAAGAAATGGCCAGAAGAAAAAAGAACCTCACATAATGCTTAGATGGAGAACAATCAGGTCTTCAGGGATTTCCTAAAGGGCCAATGGTTCTGAATGCACCTCAAAGATAGAGGATGAGCATTCGAAAGGGAGGGCTTTAGCACAAAGGGCCAGGTGCCTGCCCTTACTCTTCTAACGCGTGGCACAGGGACCATGAGGGGAGGTACAGCAACAACAAATTATACAGAATGGGGCACCACTGGGGAAAAAAGATCTTATGGGCCATGTACAAAACCTTAAGCTGAACACGCTTGTCCATCTGGAGCCAATGCAAATAGCACCAGCACCTGGGCAGCACTTTGGTATAGAAAACAGAAGCCATGCTGCAGCATTTTTAGCCATCTGGAGTCTTCTGAGCACAGCCTTGTTAGCTCCCAGTTTTTGGATGTTGTAATAATGCAGCCTGGAGAGGATAGCAGCCGGAACAATAATGATGAATGGGGTAATCAAAGAAGTCAAGTATAGGTTAGAGCCTGCATAGAAACCCAAAGCAGATGCCTACCACCTTTTTTGCCTGTACTTCAAAGGTTAATGTACTATCCTCCCAGACTCATAGATGCTTGACCACTGACTTGGGACAAGGAGGAGGTCCAAGAGAAGAGGGCCACCAGCGGTCACCTCAGGCATGGACATCCTTATCTAGAAGCGGAATTTCAGACTTATTCATGTTCAGCTGCAAACAGTTAGTAGCCATTTATTCCACGACCGCCAGCATACCTTTTTGAAAATTGACGAGATCCAATGAGGGATTGCCAGAAAAAGAAAACATAAGCTCGGTGTTGTCTGCATAGGACACTAGGAAGAGCCCCAGAGCTTTCACAACCTGAGCCTATAGCTAGATGTAGATAATAAACAAAGCAGGACTTAGGGAGGAGGCCTTGGGGATGACATGGTGTAGATGATGCCAGCTAGAGCTAAAAAGAGGCGACACAACCTGGAAGGAACGATCAGCAAGAAAAGAAGCAAATTAAATTATAGCAGTACCATCTATACAGATTTCTCGTAGGCACTGGAGCAAAATGTTGTGTCTAATTCAGTGTCAAAAGCGGCACTAAGGTCAAGCAGTATCAGTACAGTGGAAGTGCCTTCATCTAGGGCGGTGCGGAGTTCCTCAATGACTACAAGGAGAGTTGACTCAGTACTGTGCAGTGACTTAAAACCATTCTGGGAGATATCTAAGATGTGATTTTCTTCTAAAATAACTGGTTAAAATAGCGTTGATATGAGTCTCTGTTAACTTTGCGAAAAACAGAAGAAGAGATATAGGACGAAAATGTTCCAGTTTATAAGCATCCAAAGGAAGTTTGCCCAGGATTGACCAGTAAATGCAGATTTTGGTGTGGTAAGCACCAAGTTTCACATGTTATCCCCCAAAAATGTGCAATCAGGAGATATTTATGACACCCAATAAATTCAGACTTTGCAGAGCTGGACTTTGTCAGGTGTGATAAATATCATACCATTTAGCAAACTTTTAATTCATATTTTGCCTGAAGATTGAGTCTCTGTGAGAATTTAAACCTGTGCTCTTCCCAGCTGAGTTCCTTCTCATTGTCTTTACGTCTTCTGCCCCAAATTGGGCGAAACAAAGCCATTTGTTGCCCAATGGCAAGATATTAATGTTAAGCATAGGAGGGCAATGTACCTCCTCTGCTCTTACCTCATAACAATACTAGAGCAATGTAGATAATCCTAGTGTTGCAAGTAAATGAAGTACTTGAAAACATATCAACTTCATAGTTGTTACAAAGTTTCATTTATACAAAGGAGCATGCTAATGAAGATGGGAAACATCCTTTACCACATATGCATGACAACGCATGCCATTACCCCGCATTTTTTACAAGGCAAATCTTTTTACAAGGATTGACATTAGACCGCAAACCATTGCAATGCATTCCCCAAAGTAACGCCCTGGTGTAGTTAGAATAGTAAATTGTGTAGTAATGGGGAATGCGTTGTAATGGATTGTGTTGTAAAGACCTGCGTTGTAAAAAATGTGCGGAGTAAAAACTGCGGGGTAATGGCGCGCATTGTGAAGGTGTGCGGGGTAAAGTGTCCCATTCAATGAAGATTTTTTTACTGTACATTCATGTTAGATAAATCACAAAATATTAGTTTCAAAATTTGTTCAACATATTGACACAAAGAAGGAGATTACATTTGTGAAGTGGTGTTGATCACCTTGTGAATATTCAAGGTGAGTGTAATAACTCAAAAATATATATAAACTAATACACAACAGATGTATAGTCTGTGTTTTCATATATTCTATATGCACCACTCCAATAGGTTTTTTGGGAAACGTGTGGCTAACATCCTCAAGTGTACGTAAATACTACTGATAAGCTTCCAAGTGATGAGTTACGAAGACAACAAGAATGCAGTGTTTTTTTTAGCTTTCTCCCTCAATACTAGCACATTGTTTGATCATCATAGAGTCTTGTTTACCTCATTAATGAATCTCTGATGTATGATGTGCAATTTTATAGAGGCAAATGATGTGAGACTTGTCACACTTTTAATTGCAAAAGTATGTATTTTTAAGGTCCCCTTATCTTTGTTCTGGGACACCCAACTCAGCGATGGAAAGGGATGTTGGTGCTAACACTTAGGGGCTTATTATGAGTCTGGCGGTCCATGGAACGAGGGGGGCGGTGGTGGTGGTCTTCTGACTGCCCTAGTAGGTACAGGGCAGTCAGGGTGCACTGGAACGACTGCAACCATATGGGATTAGTGATCCCTGGCTGTGGTGCGGCTGTCTTGAGGCCGCAATATGCTTAGCGGGGCTGCTGTGACCCCGCAAAGCATATTACGAGTTTCCTCACCACCACATTTTTCATGGCCCACAGGGTCCCCTGGTGCCTCACACCATGTGGATGCACACAGGGTGGCACATAATGTGCCCCCTGTATGCATGAACAACAATACCTGCACAACATGGACTGCAGAAGTCCATGCCCTGCAGGTACTGCCTTTGACATTCCCTTTGCGGGGCCTATTTTATAGGCACCACCCATTGAATGCCAAAGAACCACCCGCCAGACAGGAGAAAACTTCTGATCTGGCGGGCGGTTTCTACACAGTTTTGGTGGTGCGGGAGAGCTTGGTCCAGCTCCCACACCTCCAAACTCATATTAAGGCCCATAGTAATAATATGGCATGGTATGCGTTGCTAATGGTGATAAGGCAGCACACTGCTCCACCCACCCCTCACAGCATACGTTAGTTTGTTATGGAATGTAGATGAGGGCCTGATATTAGAAGGTGTTTGTTCCAACTTCCCGGCATTATGAACCCTTAGCCCTATCCCACAAATATGGACAGACCATAGCCTGATCTCGTTTAATATCTGTCTTGTGGGTCAGACAAAAACACCTCAGGCCAACCAGCCGTCGACCAATGACATAAATTGGAAGAAGGTAGCTGAGATCATAAAGGCGAGTTCCTTACAGCAGCTGCAAGCTCCTAGTCTAACTGGGGATGCGTCTCATGATTCTAGAAGTTTTCACTCCTGGATGCATCAGGTCATCACAGAATGTGTCCCACTGAAATTACGCCAATATAAGGCTACCAGTCCAAAACCGAATGCCCCATGGTTTTCACAGACTCTCGCAGAAAGTCATCTACTATGCAGGAGATTGGAACGGAAGTGGAGGAAATCTTACGACCAATCAGCCAAAATCGCCTATGTCCAACAAAGGAAATCCTATCGGGCCTGTCTTAAACTTGCCAAAAGAGACCACTACATCAAGGCTATCAATCAGGCTCAGAATAAGCAGAAAACTGTCTTTTCCATAGTTAAATCCTTTACTCATCCCAAAGCTCTCCAGCCAAAAATTCCTCCCTCTGCAGCTCTCTGCAATCAGATTGCGGACTTCTTTGAGGAGAAGATTGTGCTTATCAAGAGGGACTTTCCTGAACTTTCCCCTATTTCTCCCTTTAGTCATCAAGGGAGAGGGGACAACATGACTCATACCCTGAGTGCCTTTCAATCGGCCTCTCTTCTTCAAACTAGGGAAGTCATTCTGTCATGTAAGTCTGGGGCACCTTCTGACTCATGCCCTCCTTTGATACTCCATCAGTTGATTGATTCAGTTAATCCCTCCATCAATGCCATTGTTAATTCGTCATTGAGCTCAGGGGTCGTTCCTCAGGAATGGAAAGGGCTATTGTTAAGCCGTTAATGAAGAAATATAATAAATCTACCACCGATTTATCAAATCTTCATCCCATATCGCTTCTCCCAGTCTTGGGGAAAATTACCGAACAGATATTGTATCAAGAATTAAGAGACTTTATAGATACCCATAATATTTTACATCCACAACAGTCCGGTTTTCGATCCAGACATTCGACAGGAACGGCGCTTATTGAGCTTACTGATTCTATCAAATTTCTGCAGGACGAGGGGAAAAGGGCTGTCCTGATTTTGCTGGACCTCATGGCAGCATTTGATACCATCTCTCATGAAATCTTGATTGATAGACTGAGAGGTATAGGGATAACAGATGCTGCCCTGACCTGGCTAGTATCCTTTTTGACTAACAGATCCCAAATGGTGTCTTTGGGTCCCTTTCTCTCCAATGAAAAAAAGGTATTATCCGGGGTGCCACAGGGCTCCATCTTGAGCCCTTTACTATTCAATATCTATATGGCCCCTCCTATTGCACTGATAGAGTCATACGGCATATTGGTTACATCATATGCCGATGACACGCAACTCGTGGTCTCTTTGGATAACGACTCCAATGCGGAGCAAAATTTTAGGAATTGCCTGTCGGATGTCTTCCGCTGGATGACAAATAATCATCTAAGATGCAATACTAACAAAACAGAAATCTTACCCCTGGGTAAAGAAGTCCTTTTCTGCCCAAAGGACTGGTGGTCTGAAGAGTCACCTGCTCCGCCCCATTCAGTGGAAACTGCAAGAAATCTAGGGATCCTATTTGACTCCTCTCTTTCCTTCGATCAACATGTAAGGAGTACGGCAGGAAGTTGTTTTAGTATCATCAAGTACCTTAAAAAGTTTTTCGACTTCCTCCCTATGGACTCTAGAAAGTCGGTCGCAGTGGCCTTAATACTATCGCGATTGGACTATTGTAACGGTCTAATGGCCGGAGTCAAAAAAGCTACGCCAAAAAAATTACAGAGCGTTCAACATGCGGCAGCAATATTAGTCCTCAAATCATCAAGAGGATCTTCTGTTTCTGCTGCACTTTCGACCCTTCACTGGCTACCCCTACATAAAAGGATTCTGTTCAAGATACTGCTAACCACCTTCAGATCTCTCAATAAGACAGGCCCGAGATATCTCATGAGACGTTTTACTCACTATGACCCCCCAAGATGCTTGAGGTCGTCCGGAGGTAATTTAATTAACATACCAAGGTTTAAGCTTAAAACTAAAGGCGGTAAGTCTCTTACAGTATTGGCTTCTAAAGCCTGGAATACCATGCCAATTGCCCTCAGAACCCTTGTACAGGAAAATGCCTTTAGGAAGCATTTAAAAACGTGGATTTTTGGTCTGACTGACAACTTTGTAATGGCTGCTATTTAGACCCTAATATTTGGTTTGTACACATGTTCAGCGCCAGGATGCTCCTTTCGGAGGGACAGTTAGCGCTTTATAAATATTCTATACAAATACAAATACAAATATTACAACCTCTCACCTCAGTATTTAATCTCTCAATCAATTTTCCACTCCATGGTGTATAATGTTTAGGAAAGCTGCAGCCCTGGCTTCTGTTCTGAAATCCACCTCCAGCTTTAATTGTTTTACTTAAACTTGTTTCATTCCATGTTGTTAGAAGGTGGTTGATGGGGTCAAGGAGTGTTTAACCCAGATGCTAAATTGTCTTTTTAAGGTATCACTTGTGTTAGAATTGGATTCTGGCAATGAAATTCCCAGCTTTAAAGACTGGAAGCAATGAATCAAATATAATGAGTCTGACATGTCACTGAACAAAACATAATGAAGCTTAAGCAAAAATACTCTTGGTTCCATGCCATTGCTTCCCTTTGATTGAGGGCTTAGAAATCTATTGCTTTGTTGCTGCAGACTCCTTTCACAGATGAATAGCTGAGCCATTCAAATGAAAGCTTTTTTCTGCCTTTATCATGCTGCACCTCCTGCTGTAGAGGCCATCTAAAGATAGGCCAAAAAAACAGAAGAAAGAGAAAACCCGATGAAAGTCGGGATTATTTGCAACAAACACATTCACACTATGCAGGTTTAAAATCTATATCGAAAAATCCATCTACATAAACCAAAAGAAAGCGAGCCAATGAAAGGTAGGGGGACATAGACTGATTCCATTGAAAAATGAAATGTAGTTTCTCAAGTACTAAAAAAAGAACTTTGTGTTAAGTTTCAAAAACTTCATTTCTAGCATGGGGAACATAATGTCCATACCGTTCTTTCATTTAAAAAAGAAAATGTTATTCTGCATTTACTAAAACATTTAAAGGCTTCGCATGCAATTTCATCTATCAAAGAGTTGTATAAATAGGGCATCCTAATTGTGCTTAGTCAAGGTTTGAGCAATTTGCTCCAACCTGTAGGATATTGTGTGGACAGTAAAATTTGGTGAACGGAAATTCCATGTGTAAAAAACATTTGCATAGGCCGTTTCCATATGTTAGTCTCAACTGCAATAGGCCAACGATGAAATCAAACTCAAAAACAGTTGTGATACCGAGTGAAAATGGTACTTCAATGGACTTTTTGGTGATTGACTCTAATTTACTTCATAATAAGTTATCCAGCCCTGGGTGCCTCTATGTTCACAAATTATAAAATCCGGTAACCTGGGGACAAGAATTTAACAGCTGCGATAAGTAATACAAGTTCACCCGTGCATTTCACGCAGCTTTTTGTGCTGAGGCCCTCTTCACGAGCCCAATTACCAATCATACCCCAGACTTTTGGATTTAGAAGATTTACTCAGTGTAAACAACTGGTACTGATAAAATCAATGACATTGAAAGTGGTCAACACATTGGTCATGCAGCCAACTAGAAATGCTTTGGATGGAAAGCAGGAATGAAGAAAGACAATTAATAGCTAGGAGAAATATGAACAGAGTTAAGGCTTCCTCGTTAAAACAGCAATGCTCAAAATGTACATCCAAATGTGTTTTGCACTCTCAGCACAGTAAAATCCCATCCCGCAAAAAATCCACAGATTTCAAATAATCAATTTTTTGCAAGAGAGATCCCGACGCTGCGATAGTGCAGCCCCCACAGTCGTAGGTGTCCTTCCTGTAGTAAGGTTAGGCTGATTTATAAAGAGCAACAGCTGCTCCAGCAAAGGGGTGTACCGGCGCTAGAGCAAAGAGGCAACTAACAGCAAAGATTCCATCAAAACAAGCAGAAGGAAAAGCCCGAGAGACTACCACACCTAGAGGGCTGGGAAAAGATAAGTTTTCAGGGCCCTCCGGAATGTCAGGTAGTTGTCCATACTCCGGATGTAGACAGGCAGGGCATTCCGCAGCTTAACTGCTAGAATGCAAAAAGAGCATCCACCAGCTCTGGCCCTCTTAACCCGAGGAACAACTGGCAGCCATTGAAGCTGACGAATGGCAGTGGAGGTGGAGCAGCGGCAAAGCAGGCCTGGACACTCTGCAGTCTCACGATCTCCGTCTTGTTGGCCCCCGGATAAAGCGAGCTGGCATAGTCCAATCTTGACAGCACGGATGCCTGGACAATCATCTGTCGGATGGAAGGGTCAAAGATACCCAGCAGGGGTTTAAGCCTGCGCAGAATGCCAAAACATGTCGCCGCTACCTTCTTAGTCTGGGTTTGAAAACTCAATGCTGAGTCAGTCAGTCAGTCAAAATACTTTATTGCGATAACTTAATATCATATAAAGACAATGGCAAAATACAAATTGTTTAAGATACATATACAGAAAATGCATACTTTAAAAACAGTTAAAATACAGTAAGATAAAAAATCATACATCATATTACAGTTCATGTTGATATAAAAATACAAAGTGCAATGTGCTAAAGGGCTAAGAAAGTGTTAAAAAAAACCCCAGCAAGACAAACATTCCTAACACCAACTGGCCCTGTTACAAAGCCTTATATAATTACAAATCCTGATATAATTACAAGGTGCCTATTTGAAGTACACAATCTATACTACTAGGGGAAATAGCCGCATGTTTTAATCTAATATTTGTGGTAAATAAAATTACCGGGACTATTTTTCTATACATTAAGTGACAATAAGAATAGCTCAATAAAATGAGAGGCAGAGTCCGTGGTATCGGAGTCATACAGGCTTTATTTAAGTGGCTCGAGACACTGGACATCGGGTTCCATCACCACTAAGGTTCAGGAAGGGATATTCAACATTTTATTAACATCACACATTATATATAGTAAAACTGTATAATGGAAATGAATACAGTAGGCGTAACGAGTGAAAAAGAGAGAAGATAAGAACACATGTGCGTAAAAGAAGGCGTGTACAGGGGCGTACACGGAGGTGTGTACTGGAAGCGTCACAGAAGTGTCATAGGTGGGTGGATGCATAGAGAAATTCTGCAGGGTCAGCAGAAACCTTTACCCTGGATGCGTGCGCAACTGAGCATGACGTGTAACTGGGGAGAGCTGGGGGGCTTGACTTTAGCAGTAGTAGAGCAGTCTGGTGTCTGGGGTGTCAGAACGACCTGCACTTATAGCATATCTGGTATCTTATGTTTGGAGGATGTGTTGTCTGAAGTAAAAGGTCTCTCGGGCAGAGGCCGTTCAATACTGAATGCTAGTGCATGCATTTGGTTCTTCATGCAATGCGCGGGGGCCATGGGCCTACCATGGTAACGGGTGCAGTAAATTACGTGCAGGGAGACAGGAAAGCTGGGCCCTTTGCTCTGCAGGCTGGAATATGTTTACCTATTTCACTGAACTGGAATGTGTTTTTGCGGAGGCTGAGCAGATAACTGTAGGCAAAATACCGTCTTGGCAGGCAGGCCAGGCCGAGCCGGGCACCGCTCGTCTGAGCAGGAAGTAAGGTAGAGGTCAGGGATGCATACCTAAACTGCAGCTTTCAGAGACAGAAGGGACTCGGAGCCTCAATTAAGGACCTGGCTCGACTGAGCCAGAAAAACGTGTGCTTCGCGTTATTTTAATATGCACCATGTAAATGCATTGGAAACGTAGGCCTAAAAGCCAAATTAACGTTGCTATCATGGAGGACTGAATAACTGACATGTTAACTTTAGACGGGAATTTTCTTCGTGGCAGGCACGGAAAGGAAATTACAATGACATACATGAGGCACGGGTGCATGGTTAGGGTGCGAGGGGGGGTCATACTGACTACCTAAAAATTTCTATTTCCTCATTCCCTCCTTGGCCCCTACTGCGCCCTTCAGGATATATCTATTTTCATGAGACCATCTATCTGTTCATATAACATCATTTGCTCATCTTTCTTCATTCGGGAACGGGAACGTGAACTTGGACAGGGAATACAAGACGTGGCGCACAAGCCGCAAATCGCTGGCCCACATTGCAGACAGAGACAACAACTGAATACTACAAGCAGTATTATTCCTAGGAATGACAGTACTTTCCATCCCCAGGCGGATATCACACTCCAGAGCCAACCGGACCATGTCCAGGAGCCAGGATTCTGGTGTATCTGGTGAGCAATCTTATGGAGTCTTGTTATTGCTTTGTACACTGACGGTGCGTTATTAGGAATAAACACACAACAACTGGATCCGATCACTCTACAAGCCCCGCCCTTATCGGCCAGGATGACGTCAAGGACAAGGCGGTTTTGAAGAACAACAAGTCTCATAGCAGACTGTTCTTCCGTTAAGTTACCTAGAGCAGAAGTAGTCTCATTCACTACTGCTTACAAAGTTCTGGTTAATCTACGTATTAATTTACTATTTTGAATGGGGCCTATGAAGAAAAAGAATCCTTTATTGAAATCGGTATATTGCTCCAATGTTGTTTCAGTCTGATCGACAATAGGGGACTCGATCTCCCTCTTATGTCTTATATGTACAAGGTGTGAATTTCGATGATAATTGGATGGGGCTAGGAAAACAGGTGGCAATAGGAATGCGATGTAACATGTTCCATCCCAATCTAAGGGCAGACGTACATATGCTGTCTGACCACAAATAAAATAAGAATGACGGGAAGCTTTGAAAGTAGACTTTCCTTTATCACTGAATTCGACCACAGTATTTCAATCACTGTGTCCAAGATGTACTGAACCATTCTTTTTAACGCATAATTCGCCTGTTACTGGTAATACTGTTATTAACGGTAAGTCCGAATTAGTCTCGGACTGGACGTTCAGAATCATAAGGTTAAGGGTAAAATTTCCTAATCCATACACTTCATTTTCTAGATCGGTCCCTGTCCTTTGGGGAAGGCCGTCCTTGTCTGGGAAACATGCTTTATTCATAACTATATTCAGATTTCCCCATATCCAATTGCCTTGGGAAACTTTGGACTCACTGTCTAAGGAGGACATTAAAGTAAACCATGCACCGCACGAACCATTATGTGTAAACGGATAGGGAAAGAGGGGCAGAGCTCCCTTGTATTTCTGATAAGGAGGGAGTCGGCCGCATACCCAGCAATTCGTGGCATTGCTGGTCTGATGAGAATGGTGTAACATACGGATAAAAGTGTTGTTGCGCAGTGCTAGACGATAGGACAATTCGTGTGGTGGCAGGTTACTGAAAGTGTGCTCTATGGTGTCATTGAAAGAAGAATGTACATGTGAGCCAAAAGGAGGAAAGAAAACATGTAACGTCCAGCTTATACATATGATCGTAATACTCAGAAAAAACATAAAAAGCAATGAAATGATGCATCTACTACGTAGATTTTTACAGTATTTCATTTTCTTGACTTTCTGTCTATCTCTCTCACTATTTGGGTCTATCTCATACATGTCAGAAACCTGTCTAACCGCTTCACCCGAGGGGACTAAAACAATTAAACACTGTCTGACTTACTAGACCTCAACTTTGATTTATACTCCTGTTGCGGAGTTTTCTCTAACAGAGGGAGTTTAGAGTCTGTATCGGAAACGGGGCAGTCCTTGGGTAAAGTCTCTGGACACAGTCCATGAAAACGCTTGATGTGGCTGGAATGAATCCAGCCTTTCCTTCCCTCTATTTTTACTGCGGTCCTCGTGGTCATCAACACCAGTTTCGGTTCCTTCCACCTGGGCTCCAGAGGGCTTGAACGGTCGAAATTTCTTATATTCACTAGATCTCCCGGAACTATTTCATGCGGTTTCACTTGGGTGTTGTCCGGGAAGGCAGCTGCGACCTGTGAACGACAAGATAGTAGTGCAGACATCAAGGAAGCCAGGTAATCTGTCAGCATATTACTGTCAACATCTGTGATCTTACGCGGCATAGGCGTCCCCCACGTATTCGGTGGTCGGCCAAAGACCACTTCGTACGGGGATAGCCCTGTTCTGGAATGAGCTACCATATGCATGTAAAAGAGGGCAACCGGCAAGGCTACCATCCAATCTACACCTTTTTCTGCACAGACTTTCGCTAACCGTGTTTTCAGGGTCTGATTATGTCTCTCAACGAGACCAGCTGCTTCGGGGTGTCGTACACAGTGAAATTTCCACTGGTATCCTAACAGGAGTGATACCTGTTTCATGAGTTCGGACGAGAATGGCTGTCCATTATCCGAGTACACGACACGGGGCAAGCCGTATCGTGGGAAAAATTCACGGACCAACTGCCTGGCAGTGGTCACAGCAGTGTAATCTGGGACTGGGTACGCTTCTGTCCATCTGGAAAGGGCACATACAATTACGAGGACATACTTGAATCCTCGGCATCTGTCCATCTGGATATAATCCATCTGGAGGACTTCAAAAGGATGGTCAGGAGGATGGAATCCACGGGAATGCCTTTGCCTGGATTGAACTGACAACAGATCATACAGGTACATACTTTCTGTTTTGCTGCTGCACGTAAATGCTTGTTGAACCAAATATTTTGGATGCTATCTAACATGGCTTTTTCTCCTAAGTGTGCTGGACTATGTGCTGTATTAATGATAACTTGAACCATGGAGTCGGGGAGAAACCATGTGGCTTTTCCCTTCGTCATCCATCCCTGATCTGTCTGGATCCCTCCTTGTTCTGTCCATTTCTTGATTTCGTCCGGAGTGGCATGTGTCTGTATGTCGAGTACATCTTGTGTGGGCTCCCTGACTGTCATGCAATGCGTCAGTGAAGTTACTTCAGTCTTTGTCATGTCAGTCGATATGTCTGTTTGAGTCTGAGCTGTAAGTTTGGCTGTTCGATCTGCCAGGTCGTTACCCTGGGAAATAGTGTCAGTGACTTTAGTATGTGCTTTGCACTTCATGATGGCTATGGCTGCAGGCAAGTGTATTGCTTCTAACAGAGCTTGAATGAGGGGACCATGCTGGATCTTGGCTCCGTGGGAGGTCAAAAAACCTCTCTCTTGCCAGAGAACGCCGAAGTCGTGTACGACTCCGAATGCGTACTGTGAATCTGTGTATATGTTTACTTTCAGGTTCTTGGCTCGTATACAGGCTTGGGTCAGAGCAATGAGCTCTGCTGCTTGAGCAGACAGTGTGTCAATACGATGTGTTTCTATGATTTCAGTCTCAGTAGTCACTGCATATGCGGCCACTAACTCTCCTGTGCTTGTTCTCATACATGAACCATCCACATAAAGTGTCAGGTCTGGGTCTGGTAATGCAATGTCTGTCAAGTCTTGTCTTGGTTTCGTAATTGTGTTAATGACTTCCACACAGTCATGTGGTGTAGAGTCTGTTGTGCTCGACGGTAAAAGTGTAGCAGGGTTTAATGTGTTGCAACATCTTATCTCTATGTGTGGCTGAAACAGTGTCAATTCATATCCTGTCCGTCTTGCTATAGTCAAGTGCTGAGTCTGTGTCCTGTTTAGGAGAACTTCCACGGAATGGGGAACTTGTACAGTCAAGGGATGTCCTAATACTATGGAGTCGCTTTGTCTGATTGCTAGAGCTGTTGCTGCAACTGATTTTAGGCACGCAGGCAGAGCCTGGGCTACTGGATCCAATGTACTAGAAAAATAAGCACAAGGCTTGTGTTTTCCTGCTTGATCTTGTGTCAGAACAGATAATGCTGTACCATCGCGTTCAGTAACAAAAAGTGTAAAAGGTTTGCTGTAACATGGTGTCGCTAAAACAGGTGCTTGACATAGGGCTTTCTTCAGTTCATCAAAAGCAAGTGTATGTTCCTGAGTCCAAGGGAGGACAGTCGAAGTCGCTGCCTCCTGTGTTGTCAACTGTATGAGTGGCTTTGCTAGATATGCGTACTGAGGAATCCATTGTCTGCAGTAAGAAGTGAGGCCAATGAAGGCCCGTACTTCCTTTTGTGTCTTGGGCTGTGGAAGATGTGCAATTAACTGGATATGGTCAGGTGTCAACTGTCTACCCCTCTTGGACAGCAAGTGTCCAAGGTATACCACTTGCTGGGCACAGAATTGTAACTTTGAAGGGGACACCTTGTGCCCCTTTTCTGCCAGAAAATATAGGACTGTCAGTGATGCACGTTCACAATCTCGTTCTGTTCGTGCGGTGATCAGCAGATCATCAACATACTGGAGTAGGGCAGTGTCAGTAGGCATGTGAATACTGTCAAGTTGTCGTTTTAAAGCTTGGCTGTAGATACTAGGGCTTTCTGTGAATCCTTGAGGAGCACGTGCAAATTTGAAGCTTCGGCCATTTAAACAGAATCCGAAAAGATACTGGCTTTCCGGGTGAATGGGGACACTAAAGAAGGCGTTCTTGAGATCGATTACAGTGAAGAACGCAGCTTCTGAGTCAGTAGCAGTCAATAGTGACGAAATGTCTGGGACCACAGGGTACTGCGGTATTATGCACTTGTTTAATTCTCGGAGATCAATCACCAATCTGTAGACCGGTGGTGCATTCGGGTCAGTTCGTTTAAGAATAGGAATGATAGGGGAATTACATACATTGGAGTCAGTTTCTACAACCACTCCCTGTGCAATGAGCTCGTCAACGATTTTCAGTAAGGCCTCTACAGCATCAGGTGGTAACTTGTATTGTCGGATTCGGGGTAGTACAACTCCATGTTTGAGAGTGACACGGTATTGTGTAATGTGCATACAACCTACATCAGTCGGGCCTTGTGCCCATAAATGCTGTGGAACATTCTGAAGTCTGGGATCAAAATCTCTCAAAACATAATGACCTGTAAAATCACGTAAAAACAATCTCACTCCTTCCGGAGAACAACAAATCACTGCTCCTAGTGCTTTCAATGTTTTAATACCAAGCAAGTTTTCAGGGCATGATTTCCTAAGCAACAAGTCTGTAGTTCGAGATAACGGACCAACTTCTAGGGGAACTGGTTTCGATACCTCATTAACAATAGGCTTTCCTGAAAATCCCAGGGAAACATTCTGTGAGCCTGAGAGGGGTGCCCCTGGAACCTCGTCATGACTGATGGTAGTTCTGCTCACCCCTGTGTCAATCAAAAATTTTCTGTCCTTCCCTAATAGCTGACTATGTACATAGGGACCCTCTTGATCTACAGGAACCTCGATAAGGGGCAAGCCAACCTCCCTCTCTAGGCTGTTTCATGAGTATTGCTGGTAATCTGGGTAGTCTGACTGAGCATACTGGTACATTTGTTGCGTAACATGTTGTGTGGCAGCAATGGGTTGGGGCTGGGGTACTGCTACTGTCTGTTGTGGATTCTGTGGAGGTTGCGTGTTCTGCGGAATATTTTGTGGAACATGTTCTTGTCTAGGTGGACGCGGTCTTTCTTTCGTTTTGCCAGTAGCTATATTGTATTTCAGGACAGTACATTTGTTTATATAGTGACCTGGCTGTTTACACTAGTTGCAGTTCCCTTTAACAGGAGCTGCAGAATGACTGGTCGGTGTCGTACCCCTCTTCTGACCATCATCTGGGACAGACTGAGCAACTAGTACTTTCATTTTCGTGTCTTTCATGCGTCTCTGTTCGTGTTCGTGTTCTTCTCGAATTCGGTTTTGATGGTACTGTAACATTTGCAACATTTGGGAAGGGGTATTAGCTTGCCAGGTGCTCTCTACTTTTAGTACTCTATTTTTAACCTGTGGTAAGGAATTCTTTACTAATTTGGTCACGAAAAGATGTGGGTACGATTCACTACTTGTTTTCAGGCCGCTATTAATAATGAAACATTTCTCGAATCTGGAATAAAAATCACTAGTGTCTTCATCTTGTTTCTGTTTGCAGGCTGAGATAGCATCCCAGTCTTCCTTTTTAGTTGTCAATAACCTCGGCAAGACCTGTACTAATAATCCTGGTAATGCTTTAGCTTGTTCCCCAAGACCAGTACCAGGGACTCGCGTATTTTCTTCATGTTCTAATTCTGCCCAATCAATCTTTTTCTCGCCCACCTCCCATTCTTTCTCTTTAAGTTTTTCGTAAATCCCTGCAGGCAACAGAACTTTCAACATTTTAATGATATCGGGATACGTATACTCCCCCATGCGGAGCATGTCTTTTAATTCACGGTGAAACCCTGCTGGATCTTTATCGTGACAGGGTACTAATTTTTTCATTTCCAATAATTCCATTTTCATTAAGGGTGTGTATACGAATACTCGTTCAAGCTCACCATCTGTCCTCCGGACTGGATGAACTTCTCGTAAGGGGTTCTGTCTGTCTATGTAAAATGTTTTCCTTACTGGGGGTGGAACGGGAACAAAATGTGGAGTCAGGAAAGTCCTGTATTTGTGTCGCTGTTCTAGAATGATGTTAATTAAATCGGTACCTAGGCCTCTCCATCTACCTAGGAGTAACTCTTCCAATATATTATATAGGGGACCTGGATCAGAATGCTGACTTTCATACAATGTAATGAGATGTTGAATCATGTACATACCAGCTAATCGCTGCTCGTCTGGGGAAAGATTCAAAAATGTTTGCGCTACTGAATCATCATTATATACACTAGTATTGCCAGCCCATTATACTGCTGACCGGGCTAGTTCCTGTTCATGCATGGAGCTAAGTTCACTGTAACCTATCCGTTGTTTCAGTATTTTATCAGTGGCTTGGAATAGATGCTCAAGAGAACATTGTTCTGGTATGGGAGAAAGAACACGTTTCTTGCATTCTAGGCGTATGGGTTTGTCAAAGGGTCTCGCCCTACCTACGTACGCTATTTTATCTGGGTTCTCAATTGGTATATCATCGTCTTCTGAAACTACATCATCATCCTCTTTATCGGCTTCTCTCGCTGCTCTTTCTCTCTCGTGTATGTCTATAATTACCTTACGAATCTTTCTGTACATGGCTTCTATACAAGCCTGTCTACTATGTTTACCATCGGCTATGTTATCACTCCATTTCGTCAGGACATTCATCTCTTCTTTATTATAACCGGGCTGGTCTTGTTCCCTTATTAAACAATTTATCAGAAACTGTAAGATCATATTTTGAGTCTCCACCTTCCTGTGTGCCATGGCCTCGTGAATACTTTCTGGTCTCTCCCCCGTTCTAATAAAATGATATATGTTGTCTAAATGTTCTCGCATATCTGGTAAAATAGCCAAGTAGTTTGTAACACGTCGTAGACGTATTGAATATAGAATCATATGGTCTTCACCTGGTACTAGATCATATCTGCAATCAGTGAGGTACTGTTTTAGAGCTGCATATGTAGTTACTTTTGGTGTGCGTTGTAATGCTGCTTCTCTTAGTGTTGTTCGTTTTACTTGAGGCGGGGTGATAGGGATACCTCCTACTGCTCCTCCTGAAGTGTGATCGTCAACTATTACTGGTTGTGCTGTCGCTGGTGGTAGTGTAGCTGGTAAAGTAGGTGTAGTAGAAGTAGGTGTAGGCAATGTAGGTTGGCCCTGGGTTGCTGGCGCATTAAAGGGATTTCCAGGACCAGTGGCAGGAGGGACAGTGGGGGGAGTCGTGTCATGAACAGGGTTGGGAGGATTAATATTTCGAGGAGGATTTGTATTTGCATATTCTGGGACAGTGTCATCTAAGTAAGAAGAAAGGAAAATTTCCACTGCGGTCTGTTTATGACGGAGTTTAGTTGGAACCAGTGGTGGCGGTAAATTACTGGGTACTTCCGAGGTGGCCTTAGGTAGGCCCTCGGCGAGAAGGGGATACATGCCTTTCATAAGGGCATTCCTGTGTCGGTCTAATTGTTCTGCTCTAACTCGTTCACCTTCTTCTAGTAATTCTTTTTCTTGGGATTTTTCTGATGATTCCCTACTTTTCTCTGCTTTTCTAAGTTCTTTCTCTGTTCTTCTATGCGCTTCTTTACGCCATAATTCTATGGCATCTTTCTGGGATTGTCTGGCTTTCTTTTTCCACAATGCTTCTTCTACTCTCATGATGCAATCAGCATCCCATGTCCCTGAGACAGGCCATTTCTCTTCCAGATCTTTGGTATAGTCAACCCATAAGTCTAAGTATAGTATGGCATCTAAGCCATGTTTATGGTACATAAAATGTCCGGGAGTGTCCCTAGGCGGGACGGGAACTGCTTATCTGACGTAATTTCGAAAACAGCGGCATATTTGAACTTTACTTGAGCGTTAACACAATGAACACAGTAATGAATAGCAAACAATCATTCATACCACGACATTAAACACATTAAAACATTTTAGACTGATACTACCTGATACATAGAAAAACATAAACTCTGAAAATCTCGAGAAACAATACTAGAATACTAGATTACTAGAATACTGGATTACTAGATGCACTGCTAAAACAGTACACACATACCGGTCCCATAAAGAGACACGTCATACCGTATCCACCTAAGTGAACACGTCTTGACCGGGTCTGTGTACCCAGACCCGTCTTGACCGGGCACAAATTAATGAACCCGTCTAGATGCGCCCCAGCAACGGTACTCACCGGGAAGCAAAACTGAAGGCCTCGGAAACTTGATACTGGACTGGACTGCTACGGCGTCTGGCTGCTACTACGCATGCGCTTCGGAACAGGTGGGCTTCCAGATACCTCGGACCTTGCTCTCTTGGCTTGGGCTCTGGTCGGGACTCTCCGCATTCCTCACCGCCTCGTCTGGATGCCGGACCGCAGTCTCCGTCTCCTCCATGGGCCTGAGGGAGATAGCAGGAAAACCCGCAGGTGTGCACAGGAGTCCGTCACGGCTGTAGAAGGGGTCAGGGGCCTGTGTAACATCGCCGGCGCGTGGGGAAGGGGAGGGGTCCCTGTTCGGGCGCCAGATTATGTGGTAAATAAAATTACCAGGACTATTTTTCTATACATTAAGTGACAATAAGAATAGCTCAATAAAATGAGAGGCAGAGTCTGTGGTATCTGAGTCATACAGGCTTTATTTAAGTGGCTCGAGACACTGGACATCGGGTTCCATCACCACTAAGGTTCAGGAAGGGATATTCAACATTTTATTAACATCACACATTATATATAGTAAAACTGTATAATGGAAATGAATACAGTAGGCGTAACGAGTGAAAAAGAGAGAAGATAAGAACGCATGTGCGTAAAAGAAGGCGTGTACAGGGGCGTACACGGAGGTGTGTACTGGAAGCGTCACAGAAGTGTCATAGGTGGGTGGATGCATAGAGAAATTCTGCAGGGTCAGCAGAAACCTTTACCCTGGATGCGTGCGCAACTGAGCATGACGTGTAACTGGGGAGAGCTGGGGGGCTTGACTTTAGCACTAGTAGAGGAGTCTGGTGTCTGGGGTGTCAGAACGACCTGCACTTATAGCCTATCTGGTATCTTATGTTTGGAGGATGTGTTGTCTGAAGTAAAAGGTCTCTCGGCCAGAGGCCGTTCAATACTGAATGCTAGTGCGTGCATATGGTTCTTCATGCAATGCGCGGGGGCCATGGGCCTACCATGGTAACGGGTGCAGTAAATTACGTGCAAGGAGACAGGAAAGCTGGGCCCTTTGCTCTGCAGGCTGGAATATGTTTACCTATTTCACTGAACTGGAATGTGTTTTTGCGGAGGCTGAGCAGATAACTGTAGGCAAAATACCGTCTTGGCAGGCAGGCCAGGCCGAGCCGGGCACCGCTCGTCTGAGCAGGAAGTAAGGTAGAGGTCAGGGATGCATACCTAAACTGCAGCTTTCAGAGACAGAAGGGACTCGGAGCCTCAATTAAGGGCCTGGCTCGACTGAGCCAGAAAAACGTGTGCTTTGCGTTATTTTAATATGCACCATGTAAATGCATTGGAAACGTAGGCCTAAAAGCCAAATTAACGTTGCTATCATGGAGGACTGAATAACTGACATGTTAACGTTAGACGGGAATGCAAATGCGTCTTCGTGGCAGGCACGGAAAGGAAATTACAATGACATACATGAGGCACGGGTGCATGGTTAGGGTGCGAGGGGGGGTCATACTGACTACCTAAAAATTTCTATTTCCTCATATTCCTACTCCTAATAGCTCTCACCAAGAAACTAGCCACGTGAAACATAATCTTGGGAGTCTGTAGAAGCTGTAAATAAATAAGAGCAGGTTTAACTTGGATAAATCCAGCTTCTCTAAGAATAGGCACAAGGAACTTTCTCCTAGCATCAATGTAATGACTACAGAACATCACAAAGTGCATAGTGTTTTGTTCGGAGAAATGATCGCAAGAACATGGTGACGCCTTTTCTGGGGTACTCCATACAGGATAAAAACCAAGATTAAAATGTATCAAATTAAAACGGAAACGAGCTAAAATAAACCTGTGGTAGGGATAAGTCACCGTATTCAAATAATTTTCTGGGCCGTCAGGTATAGACAATATTAGACTGGCCCTGACACTGGGTTTTTTCAGCTCACATTCTTCCCTCTCCAGAGATAAAAGCTCTTTCATTGCAAGTTTTGTAGACACTATATCTTTAGATGTTATAGAATCTATTACAGAATAAAGCTCAGGCCTCCCCAACCTTGAAAAGGTTTCCTTGATGTATGTCAGCCACCTAATGTTGTTAACTTTGTCCAAACACAGTCTCTCCTAATAATATGGTTTAAAGGGATTTCTTTGTTAAGCCACAACCTCAGCCAAGCTACTAAAGGTGCTGTTTTTATCAGGTCTGTGATGTAGCCTTCCCCTAATTCCATATGAACTGTGTAAGACGGTGTTGACTGTGGAACACCAAGAACAGATCTGAAAAATTTGTTTTCCATCATCTGTAGGGTGATGGAAAACGAAGCCATGCATTTCAATATAAAACTGTCCCCTACCTATAACTTTAAGGGTATACTAATTTATAGACCCCCGGGGACAAGATCTGAGTTCCTCACAAATTTTACTAATATGACTGAGTTCATAGCTACAGAAGAATCCACTACGATTATGGGAGATTTTAATTTCCATTTGGAGCTCCTTGGTGACAGGGATACTTCCGCCCTTCTATCAGACTTAGATATAATGGGCCTCAGACAATTGGTCTCGACTCCCACCCATCAGGCAGGCCACACGCTGAATGGAATCTTTACAAATGTGGAAGGACTGTGTGTTACCTCAGTTCTCCCTATGACCTGGACAGACCACTCAGTCATCTTCAGCAGACTTACAATTAAAGATTCACAGAGAAAAAAAGTGGTCCCAGCGAAAAAGGGTACGTTTAAAGCTTGGAAGGACATCAACCCTAATGACTTAACGCTGCTTCTTAATTCCACAATCCCAGAACTATCCACTGATCCTAACATCGCTACTAATCAATTTCAAAAGTGGTTGGGTGAAGCCACAACCCAGTTGGCACCCACTAAATCATTTTCTAAGAATAGAAATGCGCCTAAAGCTCAGTGGTATACAACAGAACTAAAAATTCAAAAACAGTTAACCAGGAACAGGGAAAGACACTGGCGAAGAACGTATGACAGTGAAAATAAGGAAAATTATAAAAAAGCCCTTGCCACTTACAAAGCTATGATTATTGCAGCTAAGAAAGACCTTTTCACACGCCAGATAGAAACTGCGAAAAACTCCACAAAACAGTTATTTGACATTGCTAAAACCCTCGCTGGAGACTCCCCGGATCTTAATCCTCCCCCTTCACAAGCTTTATGTGATGCATTATCGGAGTTCTTTTTTCCAAAGGTTAATGACATCTACCAAGCCTTTAGCTCAGACCAGACCAGCAGTAATGCCATAACCTCTACAACTAATCCCAAAAATTCCATGACTTGTTTTAGCCCCCTTACCACTGATCAAATTAAGAGTATAGTTAAAACGATCAAAGCTGGCTCTGCTCTGGACCCATGCCCGACTTCGGTGCTCGCTACTGTACCGGACACAGTCATTCCCATTATCACTGATGTCTGTAATACAGTATTGACATCTGGAATTTACCCTGATCGATTAAAAAACACGCTGATTAAACCCCTGCTTAAAAAACCTGGCTCAGATAAAGGCGAATTAAAAAACTATCGCCCTATAGCAAGCCTCCCCTTCTTAGCCAAGGTTATAGAAAAGGCTATGAATCAGCAGCTATCATCCTACTTAGAAAAACACAATTTACTGGATGATACACAGTTCGGTTTCCGCAAAAGCCATGGCACAGAAACCGCTCTCATAAAAGCAGCTGATGACATAAGAGTCATCCGCGATCAGGGAGGAACTGCTTTGTTAGTTCTCTTGGATCTCTCAGCAGCTTTCGACACGGTTGACCACAAGATCTTGGTCGACCGTGTCGAGAGGATGGGCATTCAGCTCACTGCTAGGGACTTACTCGCCTCCTTTCTAGCTAATAGAACCCAGGCGGTTACACTGGGTCCCTTCCAGTCAGCTGAGCTATCATTACCGTGTGGGGTTCCCCAAGGCTCATCCCTAAGTCCGACACTATTTAATATATATGTGTCGGACCTTGCTAGTGTCATCAAAGCACATGGGATGGGCCTAACCTCATACGCTGACGACACCCAGCTGGTGCTGGCAATAAAGGGTGATGGACAGAGGGTTGCAGAGAGATTCAAAACCGGGATGATCACCATCGGTGAGTGGATGGCAAGGAATTGCCTGAAACTTAATTCCGATAAAACGGAGGTGGTTATCTTTGGCAATCTCTCACCAGCCTGGTCTGTAGATTGGTGGCCATCGGCCTTAGGTACACCTCCCTCCCCCACGGTCAAAGTCAGAAACCTAGGTGTTACTTTTGATGACCAGCTGAACTTCATGGCCCATGCAAATAAGGTGGCAGCCAACGCCCACTTCAAACTTAGAACGGTAAGAAAAATCATACCGTATCTACCAGACTCAGCAGCCAAAACGCTAGTCACCACTCTAGTCTTGACATCACTAGATTATTGCAACGGTCTGCTGCTCAATGCTCAGAGCAGAGTTATTAAAAAACTACAGACCGTGCAGAATGCGGCCGCTCGCGTACTATCAAAAAAACCCAAATTACACCTATCTCAGACATTTTGAAAAATTACCACTGGTTGTCCATTCACAACAGGGTGAAATTCAAAGCTCTATGCACAGTCTACAAGACATTACAGGATCAAGGACCTCGCTTCCTTAAAAATCAACTGATCCCCTACAATCCATTGAGAACCCTCCAATCTACCTCACTCAACCAACTAGTGGTGCAACGTAGCCGAACAGCTTCCTGGGGTGATCGCCGCTTCTCAATTGCGGCCCCTAGACTCTGGAACACCCTTCCAATTCACATAAAAACATGCCCTTCGATCCTTCAGTTTAGAAAAAAACTGAAAACGTGGCTATTTAACCAGTAATCCACATCTCTGTACTTCCTGATCAGGGTGAGACAACATTTGCATTTCTAGCGCCGAGACGCCTACGGGTATTTGCAAGCGCTTTACAAATATCATTAATAAATAAATAAATAAATAGGGGATCCAATCCCCTATATCCCCATATCGAACTACCATATGATGCCACTGAGATGCATTTGGCCTTATAGATTTTCATTATGGCTGCGATTGGCCTAGCCCCAAGTTTCTTAGAGAACCCCTGAAGAGCTGCAGATGTTCTAGCTAACAAAGTTACTCTATTCTTAACATGGGGTCCCCAGTTTCCCTTCTCATCAAAGGTAATCCCTAAATAGGGAAAGGAGGTTACACAAGCAAGCTTTTCCTGTCCGCAGAGAAAAGTTTTGTGATCATTTTTTCTAGCTGCCCTGCCCATGAGCATAATTTGAGATTTTTTCGCATTTGTTTTCAAATCAAGTGAGCCCATGAAGGATTCAAAGGCGTCCAGAAGGCGTTGGAGCCCCACCCCGGTACGCGCAAGAAGAACCGCGTCATCTGCGTAAAGGAGAACAGGAATCCCCTGATCCCCTGCATGCCGAATATCGAGGGTCACGTCCCTAAGAGCAGGCTCCAAGGCATTCACATATAATGTGAACAATAGGGGTGCCAAAATGCACCCCTGTCTGACCCCTTTTTCAGAAGCGAAAACGTCGGTACACCTTCCACTCAGGGAAACTCTGATTTTTGCAGTTAGGCCAGAGTGCAGGTCAGCCAATAAATTGACTATTGTCCTATCCAAGCCCATTCCAGTAGTTATGACCAAAGCTTTGATCTGTTAACCAGATCAAAGGCGGAGGAGAGGTCCATGAATCCAAGGTACATGGACCCCTCCTTAGCCCTGGTATATTTCTCAATCAGCAAGTGGAGATTAAGGCATTGGTCCTGGGTACTTCTTTTAGGTCTAAAACCATATTGCACATTTGTCAGAATACTGTTCTCAGTAGCCCACTCATTTAGTTTTACTAATATAACTCTTCCTAAGATCTTAACTGATGAGTCAAGCAATGAGATTGGTCTATAACATGCAGGATCCTGCCTGTTTCCCTTTTTAAACACAAGGATAATTATAGATGTTTTCCATGACTCGGGAATATTATCATGGCTTAATGCATTAAAGACCCTGCAAAGTAGTCTCGACCAAAAATTAGGGAAACAATTAAAGGCGTCTGCAGGAACACCATCAGGTCCTGGTGCCTTTTTCTTCAGAGTACAGTCTATGGCTTGTAAAACCTCTGTTACTTCAAAGTGCAATTGATTCCCAATGACGTTAGTGTCAACCTCCTGGGCCCCGGGATCTCCACTGGTATGATCAGAATAGATGTCATTAAAGTGTTTAATCCAGCCTTCATCAGGAATATTAGTTTCAAGGGGGGAATTTTCCTCCCCTGTAAATAAAGGTTGGTTGACAATCTTCCAGAATTCTCCACTGTTTTTCAATATTGCTGGGTCTAAGAGCTGTGTCCAGGCTTCATCTTTAATCTGTTTTTTCCTGTCTGCTATGGCCTTTTTATACTGGGCTCTACAGGTGGTGATAAGTTCACGATCTTTCGGAACAGCTTTTAAAGCATTTAGCAGTGCAGAATGTGCTTTTGAACATCTGTGATCAAACCATCTTTTGATGGGCATTGTCTTAGGTTTAGAACCAACAGATAGCCTGCGATTAATCTTGCTACAGATGCTACCAAATGCAAATATCACTTCTCTATCTTCAGTCTCGCTAGATAGGCACACACCAACCTCATCCTCAGCCTCAGAGAGTACCTCTTGTACGAAGGATTCAGGGGTTATACTATCCCATTTCAGTCTGCGTCCCTGGTCTTTAACTTTAAGTACTTGTTTATTTTTACAAGGGCCATATTTTCGCCCTTTAAGATCAGAAGTTACTAAGTCCAAGGAGACAGGGTTGTGATCACTGAAAACAGAAACCACAGTTTTGTACATTAAAACCTTAGCTAAAAGACATACTGAAATAAATATATAATCAATAATAGAGCCATTGTCTGTTCCCTTAAATGTAGGGGCCCTAACCCCACCCTCCCCGCAGCCAGACTCATATAAGTTCCATCTTGCTAAAAAGTTCTCTAAACAATCACCCTGTTTGTTATGTTCAAAATGGATGGGCGAACAATTGGGAGGGGATTTTGCATCATCGCAAACACACATTAGTGAACACGGGTGTATATTAAAGTCACCCAAGAAAATGATTTCAAAAGAATTAACATTTTCACTATAGACTGACAGAAAAAGGTCCAATCTATCTAGATTATATAAAGTACAGTCAGATGCATTGGAGTTATAAAAGTTTATAAATAAAATGTTGGGAAATTCTACTGAGGAAAGTTCAACAATTAGACATTGCTCGGATCCCGAGTCACATTTCTTTAGGCTACCTTTAATATCTAATTTAAAGAGGCTTAACAATCCTCCTTTGGCTCTTCCTGCAGCGCTAGGCACTGCGGGAATACAAAAATGGCTATAGCCATCTAAAGAAAAACTGTTGTTTGTATCCCATGTTTCCTGCAATGCAATAATGTCGAACTTAATCATAAAGTCTGTCCATGCCACATTGCCTACTTTAGCCTTGATTCCCGCAATATTCCAAGTAAGCATACTAAATACTGGTACATAGTTCTCTTCGTGGCTTATATGTTCAGGCAAAATTCAATCATTTTGATCCAGAAAGGATAGAGGAGCATATCGGTTTGACAACAAAAGAGGTTGTGCAAAAGGATTTTGGTGAACTGAAAGAGCTGGGTGGTTTACAGTATTTTGGTGTTGATCTCGACCCCATCTGTTGTTTGTATCAGAATTATTATCCCACCCGAAAGCTGGGGTCCTAGGGTAGGTGACATTCTGTTGTTCTCCATAATTTTTTTTTTAAAGTTAATGGGACAACAGTACCCTGCCTGCGTTGGGGCGGGAATAAGTTAGTGAGGATGTTTGGCAGAACGCCTGTATGTGAAAAACTCACTGCCACACAATCCCCTTTAAATTTTTTGGGACGATTTCCTAACCAGGAAACCCTTTTTGTGTTCTTAGTCTCCTGAGCCAGTTGCTGCCCCCCCCCGGGGCTAGCCTCATATTATTTGTGAGCCATTGCAATGCCTTATTAGACAAAGAGGTGGGGGATTCTACTATACCAGCTTCTAGGAGGGGAACATTGGCTAGTACTAGGAAAACAGGTGAAGCTTCGACTATAAATTGTAAGGGGTCCGTTATCTGGGCTTGTACTGGAGGAATTTCAACTGTTAAAGGACCATCCCCTTTACCAACTGTGTCATTAGCTTTTAGAACCGGTAACTGCGTTGGGGGATTATTATGCAATAATTCTTCTGTTCCTTCCTTTGTCTATTTTAGCAATTAGAGGTTTAACAATGGCTTTAATTTTACTTTCAATTAGCTCAGCAATTTTTACAAACAAATCATCATCAACATTGAGCTTTGCTTTTCCCTCTCCATTTTCCTTTAAGTTAGCCTTTGGAGTATTTGCCCTCTTCCTCCTTGTCCCCGACCTTAACCCTCTCCGTTTTGGCTGGGTTTTTGCCCTAGAGTGTTCTGACCGAGGGGCTTGATCAGATATGGACTGATCTTCATCTGAAGGACAAGCCTGTATCTCCTGTTCAGAGTCACTATCTATATTGTTCACAGGGTCCACAATAAGTACCTCAGGGCCTGGCACAGAATTTTCAGTTAAGTTGATTATTAGAGAGGATAGAACGAGCTTCAAGATCAGTCTCCAGGGATATAATGTCATCAGTGGGGGGAAGTATGGTAGGGCTCAAACATCGTAGATCTGGTGATTGACTCAACCCCAAAGATTCTCTCCTCTGTATATTTATTTTTTGGACAGTTTGGACCAAATAGTTTTCCATAGTATTTGCTGTAGGAACAGCACCTCTTTTCGGCATCCTGCCACTAAAGCCTGAAGACTGTCTCCTCGGTCTTAACAGTAGATGTAAAATTAAATACAACAATGTCTTACTTGGATAGTAGGGTGTGCCTCAAGCATCCAACAGAGTTTCTGGCCCTGTCCCTGTCGCTTCCTGCCGATGAGGGCTGTAGAGGGCCCGCCCTTTGCCCAGGCTTAGCCCCGGGCGTCCCGCTCGCGTCCCGTGTAGCGGGGGTGTCTGCTGCTTTATGGCGCCTTCTGGCGCTCTCTTGCCGCGTCAGTTGCGCGCCTCCGCGAGGCCTGCCGGGTGATGTACTCCCCGGAGCGGCGGCGCGAGGCTTGGTGACTGGATGACTCTCGGCGGTGGCGGCTTACTGTCCTGGCTCTCTGCGTTGACTCCTGGCAGTGGCGGCGTGGTAAGTATGTCTCCCCCGCTCTGCCGGGGTGTCTGCTGCTTTATGGCGCCTTCTGGCGCTCTCTTGCCGCGTCAGTTGCGCACCGCCGCGAGGCCTGCCGGGTGATGTAGTCCCCGGAGCGGCGGCGCGAGGCTTGGTGACTGGATGACTCTTGGCGGTGGCGGCTTACTGTCCTGGCTCTCTCAGTTGACTCCTGGCAGTGGCGGCGTGGTAAGTGGACTCTCCAATGCCGAGTCCACCCAGACCCCAAGGTTCTTCACCACCTGTTTAGGAGTGGGTGCGGGGCCCAAGGTGGAGGGTCACCACTGTTCACTCCACAGCTCCCGGTCTTTCCCAACCAGCAGGACCTCAGACTTGCTGGCATTGAGCTGGAGACAGTTGGCCGTCATCCACCCTGCGACGTCCGCTAAACCACTCTGGAATTTTGCAGCGTCGTTCAGACAGTCATCGGAGAGGGCGACAACTAGTTGTGTGTCATCGGCCTATGACACTATAGTCAGTCCTCCACTCTTGGATACCTCAGCTAAGGGCTGAACATACACATTGAAAAGCTTAGGACTCAACGCCGAGCCCTGCGGCACTCATTGTTTGATAGAATGGGGTTTGGAGGCGAAGGGAGGGGCCGACACCAGAAAGGACCTCTTCGAAAGAAAGGAGATAAACCAATCCAGGGCGTGATCCATTATGCCAGCCTCCTTCAACCTCTGTATCAAAATCTGATGAGAGACCTATCAAATGCGGCACTAAGATACTATAGGATTAGTGTCGAAGTGTGTCCCTCATCCAGTGCTGCTCTTAGTTGTTCGGTCGCAGCTAGGAGGGCAGACTCTGTGCTCAGACCTTGGCGAAACCCCAACTGGGAGGAATCCAGTATGTTATTGTCCTGCAAGTAACCTGACAAGATAGAGTTGACATTGGCTTAGAGATCATATAGTACCAAGGAAGTAGGGAGAGAGGGCGAAAGTTTTGATGGGTAAAGGATGGGCTTCTTTAAAAGTGGCATTACCCTGGCCTGCTTCCATGACCTAGGAACCTTGGCCATTGACAAGGACATGTTGATGACCTTGCTCAAAGGTGTTAAAAGCACAGGGAGCAGTCTTATCAACTGGTCAGGCTTCATAATCTTGCAGCAGAGGGCATGTAGCACATCCTCGGAGATTGACGGAAAGGTGGTCAATGTATGAGCGGCAGGGTGCACAGCCCCGGGGTCAGGGGCCGTCTGACAGAAGGGAATGTTTTGTTTATAAAGAAGACGGCGAAGTCCTGACTATGTTTATCGGACTTCGTGGCAGACGCCACCGGTGCCCCAGCATTTTTAACGTTTTTAAGAATAGAAACAATCCTTTTAGAAGGGTTGTGACTGTTTTTGATGTCTTCAGCATAATATGCTGCCCTTGCCTTCTAGACAGCCCTATGATAGTTCGTAATGGCTGACTGATAGCAGTTCTTCAGTAAGGGGTCAAAATCTTGCCTCCACGCCCTCTCCATTCGCTTGCAGGCTTTACGCATCTTTGAGAGGGTGGTATTGTACCATGGGTTAATTTTAGTACTCCTACATACCGATTGTTTGGCAGGGATCTAATCATCCAGAGGATGTTGTAGCCAGTCTCGCAATGCTTCACTGGCGGCATCCGGGACTTCCGGGCAGCTGGGCATACTCGACGAAAGGATAGAACTAAAGTGATCAAAGTTTAGCTTATGCCTGGGTCGCCGGAGCAAAAACTTCTGGGATGATTTTTGAGAGGGCACGACCCCGGGCACTGACACAGGACTCAGATAGTAATCAGACCAGCATATCGGGATAGGGTTTGAGACAGAGAGGCATAGGAGGTTGGAGAAGACGGGGTCAAGAAGGTGTCCAGCAGAATGGGTGGGGCCGTATACCAGTTGGTATAACTGGCAGGCCACTGGGTCAGCAAAAACATTATCTGCTTCTAGGTTGTGGGGGTTGTCGAGATGCAGGTTTAAGTCACCAATGACAGGGAAGTTGGCACATCTTACGACCAGCGAGCCTACTGTGTCAACCAGTGCAGCCCTACACTCCTTCGAGGGGTCTGGGGGGGGGGGCGATACACCAATAGGCCAGACATCCCCAAGTCTCTCAGACAATGCAGAGAGCACTTCCCTTTCAGAAAGCAACTTAAAACTTCACCATTTCAAAGTTAGAATGCTTCTTAGCTGGTTGTCCCCCTATTTATGCTGTGGCTGTCAAAGGCGCGGAGATACTCCTCCGGGAGTCGAGTCTAGCGCGGTACAAATTCGCAAATAAAAATGGTATAATTGGCGTTTAAAGAGATCCCGAACCAGCCGCATTCACAGCCTGGTACATCTTCCTTGACAAATGTGCAGGTATAACATGATTTAAACACAACTGCCACACCGCCGCCTCTTGTCTCCTGGTTGAGGGTAATGATGTTATAGCCTGGGGGCAGTGCCAACCCTGGTTCTGCCACCGTGTCAGAAGACAACCATGTCTCTGTCAGAAAAAGAACATCAGAAGCTTCGTCACACAATAGGTCATATACATCTAGATAGTGTTTGACTAAAGACCAGCAATTGAGGCTAAGTAGTTTGATGTCCAAGCCGTGATCAGATGGAAAGGTAGGAGAAGATGATGTGGCGTCCATGAGTTGAAGCAACATCTTCTACAACAAAATGGACCCATGGGGAGAATGCAAAGGGAGGGACAGAAAGATTTACTTGCTGGCTTGATGGATATAAGTTCTTCCCGAGAATAGGAAAGCATTTTTTTCCCAAAATTGGCAGCATTGCTGGTGTCTGGCAACGTCCAGGTGCAGACGGGCGCAAAAGGGCTTGCCTTTGGCGAGCCAGCGGCACGTCCACTGCGCCTCTGCTCATGCCTAACTGCCGGGAAAGTGATCAGTTCCGCCCGCTCTGTTTCCGTTTCCCCACTGGGAGCTGATTTTACGGCAATAACTCTGTTTAAAATAATGCTGCAGCTCACCTACTATGCTGCATGTCCGCGTTCTGCTCTGCCTAAATGCTGGAAAAGTGACCAGTTCCACCCCCTCCACCCCCGGAAATGCGTCATCAGGAGGATGACGATGCAAAGTAAAGTTACCGCCCCCCACAACAACCGGCAAAATGCTGCAAAGGACCGGAGTGGGGAGAAAGAGTATGAAGCAATCAGGTAGGAAACAGATTTCAACTAAAAATAGAAATAAGCAAGTTTTAAAAATGCCCCACGTTTCCACTGCCCTTATTATAAAATAACGCTGTTTAAAATGATGCTGCAGCTCACCTAATATGCTGCGGGTACACGGTCTGCTCTGCCTAAATGCAGTAACATCATGAGTTTGGGAGATGCTCTGTTTCCGTTTCCCCACTGGGAGCTGATTTTACGGCAATAACTGTGGGGCATATGTACAAGCCCCTATCGCCACTGGAACGTCACTTTTTGTGACGTTTCTGTGGCGAAGGGGCCTTGCCTTGTGTAAAAGGCAGCGTTAAGCCACTTAACATTGCTTAATGCTGCCTTGTACATAAGGGCCCCTTTCACGCTATGTTTAGTGTGAAATGTATGGGCAGTGTGTGTTGTGGTGGGCGTTCCACCACAACACCCATTGTATTTGACGCTGCCCCCTATGTATAAGGGTAGGTAGATATGATGCAGCGCCAAAATTAAGACCAGGAATATCCTTGTCTTAAGTTGGAGAAACGAGGAGAAATGCATAATTTCTCCTCGTTTTTGCTTTTTCTTTGTCTGCTGCCTTGTGTAGCACACATGGGAAAAGAAAAATGCCATGGTCTGTTTATGTACAGGAAGGTGTCCCATTCCTGTACATAAACAAACCTTTAAAAAAAATATGTTTTGTAACTTTCATGTGTGCTACATGAAACAGCACACATGAAAGTTACAAAATGGCATTTTAGGATTGTTCATGTGTAGGAAGGGACACCTTCCTACACATAACCAATCCTCCCCTGCATGCAGACACTCTTGCACTCTGGTGCAATGGTGCCTGCTTTGGCGTAAAGTTGAAAAAATAAGCTCCGCCACTTCATGGTACATATCGTAATACATGGCCTAGTCTTTCATAGAATGAACCTGTTTAAGAATGCTAATACATTCCAATTCTTTATTTTCTCTTAACCTGGTGTTCTGTTCCAATGCAATTAGACTACTATCTCCTGCTTGGAAAAGTCTGCTCGCGATTACCACCATCACCAAGCTGGTTACCACTCTCAAGGGCTTCAAAGTCTTCCCTAAACTCGACCCCAAGAGCGCATACCACCCGAACTAATTACCCTGCGATTCCAAGCAACTCACTGCTTTCATCACCCCAGAAGGCATATTTCAATTCACATGTTTTCCCATCAGGTTAAATTCAGTCGCCAGTTTTTTGCATGGTTTCTGGCATTTTTATGGGGGTTAGCTACTCAGGACAGAGATTCTCTACCACAATGGATAACAAGCGCTATACGTTGCTAATGTATATACCCAGGGAGCTGGCCTAAGGACGAAGAAATGATCCTTAGTTTAGGGCTCAAGTTTGTCCCTAACGGACGGACTGATTTCACCAAATCGAAATTAGAGGCATTAGATTTTTTCCGTGAAATTCAATTGAAATCTTATTTTGCAGGGGTTGAACTGACATTTAGTCAAGAAAAAGCTGGCCCGAGGGTCAAGTCCAAGTTCACTCCCACTCAAAACATACCGAAACAAATTTACGCCTTTGAGCAGGCGGTATTATCATCCATTACCAAATTGGAAAAAACAAAGAGCTTTGTACATAACAACATAAGTAAGGGTCAACTAACGGCGATTCGTGACCTTAAGGCTGAGACCTCAATTGTGATAAAACAAGCGGATAAGGGTGGAACGGTAGTCATCTGGCCCCATCACATGTATCTGACTGAAGGCAAACAACATGTTGAAAACCGGACATGGTACAGATCGGTCAGAGAGGATCCCATTTATGAAATACAGGATAAAATTGGGAAAATAACTAAAGCTGGCTTAGATGAAGGGTTCCAAGGTCCCTAGGAATTAGATTTTTTGAACAAAAAGCAACCCAGAACCCTTGTATTGTATTTTCTACCGAAAATACATAAGAACAGCCAAACACCTCTGGGAAGACCGATTGTATCGGGCTGTGACTGTGTGTTAGAGCCAGTCTCGAAATATATCGATTTCTTCCTTAAACCTTTCCTGTCGGGTGTTAAATCATACCTCAGAGATACGACTGATTTTATCACAAAAGTGGAGGGCAGACCATTTGAGGAGGAGACACAAAAATGATCACACTAGATGTAACATCCCTCTACACCCAGGGTCAAGTCCAAGTTCACTCCCACTCAAAACATACCGAAACAAATTTACGCCTTTGAGCAGGCGGTATTATCATCCATTACCAAATTGGAAAAAACAAAGAGCTTTGTACATAACAACATAAGTAAGGGTCAACTAACGGCGATTCGTGACCTTAAGGCTGAGACCTCAATTGTGATAAAACAAGCGGATAAGGGCGGAACGGTAGTCATCTGGCCCCATCACATGTATCTGACTGAAGGCAAACAACATGTTGAAAACCGGACATGGTACAGATCGGTCAGAGAGGATCCCATTTATGAAATACAGGATAAAATTGGGAAAATAACTAAAGCTGGCTTAGATGAAGGGTTCCAAGGTCCCTAGGAATTAGATTTTTTGAACAAAAAGCAACCCAGAACCCTTGTATTGTATTTTCTACCGAAAATACATAAGAACAGCCAAACACCTCTGGGAAGACCGATTGTATCGGGCTGTGACTCTGTGTTAGAGCCTGTCTCGAAATATATCGATTTCTTCCTTAAACCTTTCCTGTCGGGTGTTAAATCATACCTCAGAGATACGACTGATTTTATCACAAAAGTGGAGGGCAGACCATTTGATGAGGAGACACAAAAATGATCACACTAGATGTAACATCCCTCTACACCCAGATCCCTCAAGACGAGGCACTCCATGTGATGGAATTGTATTTGGAGTCAAGGGAAAGACCGCACAGGGTACCCACATCATTCATTATTGCACTAGCTGAAATATCTCTTCAAAGTAATTACTTCAAATTTGAGAATGATTTTTTTGTACAGTTTAAGGGTACAGCAAAGGGTTGCCCTTATGCGCCTGAAATGGCAGTGTTGTATATTGCCCAATATGAAGAGAGATTCATATACAGCAACAACCCTTTCTTAGGCAACATGCGCCAATGGCTCAGGTATATCGACGATGTCTGGCTCCTGTGGCAGGGGAGCCAGGCAGAGTTGAATACATTTTTTGACTGGATAAACACAAGACATATTGACATTAAATGTTCTATTCAGTCCAGCAAGATGAAGATGACATTTCTTGACATTTCAGTTGGCCCTGACAAACAAAAACTAACTATATCATTACACAAAAAAGAGACAGATAGAAATACTATACTCCATTACAAAACCTCACACCCACAGTGCCTTAAAGAGAATCTTCCTTACGGGCACCTACTAAGGATCAGAAGGAATTGTACAGAATTGATGGATTTTGATACTCATGCAAAGTCTTTTTGTAAAGAAATGGAAAAGAGGGGATACCCAAAAAAACTGTTAAAACACTCTATGAAGAGAGCTAGATTCACCCCTAGGGAAAATCTGCTACAGAAAAAGAAAAAGTAGATCTGGATAAACTTGTTTGTTTAACAACCTATGGGTCTCATGAATAAATTTAGACAAATCATCTTGAAAAACTGGCATTTACTTGAGAATTTAGAACACCCATTGCAGAAACCAATCTTTGCGATGCGAAAGAACTCAAGTATCGGCCAGCAAATAATCAGAGCAGACAGCTACATCCCCAAATCAAAAAGCAACTTAACCACACATTGGAATTTGAAACTTGTCTGCGGACACCACAAATGTGGTAATTGGATAGCCTGTTCCGCAATGATTGAGGGTAATGTTTCTGACAACAATGGGGTCAAATGGAGACATGACAGTTTCACAAATTGTAAAACGAAGAATGTAATCTACGCAGTGGTATGCCCATGCAACAAAATATATATGGGCAAAACATGTCAACAGATCAACATAAGAATAACACAACATAGATCAAGGATCAGGAGAAAAGTTCTCACTGCTCCCATGGTTGAAGTTTTTCTGTCCGCAAATCACAGTGAAAAAGAGTTCCAATGGACCATCCTTACAGGGATTGATCCAAAACACTGGTCTCCATGTATTGAAAGCGCTCTGCTACGCAAAGAAGTGTATCTAATTATGAAATTTGATAGCATCAATCGGGGTTTGAACTGTATGAGTGAGTTAAACAAAGTGTAAGCTATAATCGGCAGTTCACCTTACTGGGTCACCTTTCACCGCTATGGGGTACTAAATTGCTGTCCCCTTATTTTCAGATTAAATATGTGATTGGGAAGCATAGAGTTGTCAATCTAAACAGGAACGACAAGTTCATAATGGGAAGGTTCCCTAAAATTTTGTAAAAATCCTTGTTACTGAAATACAACTCCCATAATCCATCACCAATATCATGGGGCGGCCTTCTTGATTGGCCACGATAATGATCACGTGATGACGCGGCTCGGTAATCTAACCGAAAGTCGTCTCTGCTAGCTTTTCACGAACAAGGAGTGGGCTCGCGATTGAAATAATTCCAGAAGTTTAAAAGGTGAGTGAACATTGTATTGGACTCAGCTCAGTTTAGCGCTGTCCGTGTAGAAAGCCGGGGACTAATTCTGTCCTTGTTTCCCGCAGTCGAACAAGCTTTAAATAAAGAACGACTGATATTGAAAAATGGATAATCCTCCCCCGCGGTTTGCAGCTCCCGCCCTCACACGAGTAACTAGCTGTTCTTGTTTGTTGGGACACAATGTTTCCTTTCAACAAACAACTGTCTGGCTAAATAGTGATCATCCGTTCTTGCAGAAATAAAGACCTGCGAGCGTCCTGACCAAAATTTCTGAAAATACAAGGGTGTTTGAATACACACCCTGCCAATAGGGTCAATCTCATCCTTCCCTTTTACAGCCTTATTATGTAATTTTAAAGGGCGTCTGGCTAAATTGTGATCACCCGTTCTTGCAAAAATAAAGACCTGAGAGCGTCCTGACCAAAATTTCTGAAAATACAAGGGTGTTTGAATACGCACACCGCCAATAAGGTAAATCTCATCCTCCCCTTTTACCGCCTTATTACGTAATTTAAAAGGCGTCATGATGCAGCAGTACTTTAAATTTGGCATTTTGTTGCAGAGTGGCATCCACTGCGTTGAAATACATTACTAAGGCTCACAACCTACAATAGCACCATGCAGGTATGTGGCCATGAACTATGTAAATAATACAATGAGCACCTAAGGCGTTGGGGAAGACTTCTAAAAATAATTCTTTGTGTTTTTGTCATGAACAGTCTTTCATTGAAAAGATTAATATAGTTGGGGTCGTCGCTCAGCCTGCAAGAGGGTTCTGACCAGAAGTGATGTGGTTGATCTACCTCGAGAGTCTCCTCTGTCTCCTTGCGCCCGGATCCCGGATGCTTCCATCTTCGGTTACAAGATCCTGTGGATTTCGGCGGCTTGCTTGGAACTTTTGCTGTTGCTCTACCTGGGATTGTTTTTTGATGTAGAACTGCTTACCCAAAGAAAGAGGAAGAAGGACTGAGGGTCATTTCAAGTGCACACAGCCTACCTGACCAGACGCCAGCACTCTGCCTCTGCCCTTGGGTTGCCAACGCTGTAAGTCTCGCCGCCATCGACATCCAGGAGCGGCTGGAGACTACAGCTCCCAGTGGGCTTTGCGCGGACTTCCTGGCCCCGCTGTCTTCGCGCCCGGAGGCGCTACAAAGCGGAGCCTTGACCTCGGTGGAGCGGGGGTCATTTCAAGTGCACACAGCCTACCTGACCAGACGCCAGCACTCTGCCTCTGCCCCTGGGTTGCCAACGCTGTAAGTCTCGCCGCCATCGACATCTAGGAGCGGCTGGAGACTACAGCTCCCAGTGGGCTTTGCGCGGACTTCCTGTCCCCGCTGTCTTCGCGCCCGGAGGCGCTACAAAGCGGAGCCTTGACCTCGGTGGAGCGGGGGTCATTTCAAGTGCACACAGCCTACCTGACCAGACGCCAGCACTCTGCCTCTGCCCCTGGGTTGCCAACGCTGTAAGTCTCGCCGCCATCGACATCCAGGAGCGGCTGGAGACTACAGCTCCCAGTGGGCTTTGCGCGGACTTCCTGTCCCCGCTGTCTTCGCGCCCGGAGGCGCTACAAAGCGGAGCCTTGACCTCCGCGTCGCGGGACGCGCGCAGGCGACGCCGGGCGGAGCCCGGGCAGAGGGCGGGCCGTCTGTGGCCGTCAGGGGCTGACAGAGGCTGGGCTGGGCCACGTCCCTTTCTTTCTACCAGCCGCGACGACATACGCTCGGGGCCTGTCGCCGTTCCGTTGCCCAAACCATGTCTACCCGTTCAGGAAGCCTCTCAGGGGCGAAGTTGAAAGGGGATCAAATGCCGCGAGCCCTGTCATAGGAACAATGGACCGTTTTATCACCAGGGTAGCGGCGGTGATTGAAAAGGAGATCGCCATGTCTGAGCGGCGTCTATCTGAAGTATACCTCCCCTCAAGACGCTCATCCTTGGGGACAGTCGCCCAGTCGCTCACACCAGCCATCGTCCGGGTTCAAGCGGGTACCCCTCCTAGTGTGGTCGGCGTTCCCTCAGAACCCCCCCATTTGACTGGTATAGAGCAAAATATAGATAGGCTGGATAATCTGGCCGCTCTTCTACCTATAGTTACAATGGAAGACGGTGGCCCTAGTAACCTGTCCACATCATTACCACCTATTCCGACAAGTGATGTCATCAGAGATCCTGAGTCCCCAAAATCGCTTGTACCCCCCACAGTTATATCAGACGGGAAGTTAGTTGGGGCTTCACCTAACACCGTGACTCCTGATATTAGGCAGGAGTTTCTCCCCTTAGGTAAAAAGTCGCGTAAACGCAAGAAGGGTAGGCTAGTGAGACAGGCCGCCCTCTACCAAAGAGTAAGGAAGTCTCCTGTATCTAGTACGAGAACTACAAGGGGTGCCCCTATGCTGAACGAAACCGATATAGAAGGGGATGTACTGATCTCTCCCAAGGGGTCACACTCAGCCAAGGTCTCAAAGCCAACTGACTTAGCAGCAGTTGAAAATATTCTGGAGAAGGTATATACCCTCTTGAAACCGTTACTAGCACAAGTCAAGGGTCTAGGGGAGAGGATTGACAAACTAGAGCAGTCAACCCTGGATGGGTTTCACTCACTCAAAACAACAATTAAACAAACAACTAGAGTGACTGGAAATAAGGACATGGGTGCAAAGGGGAGTGAACTACCAGCTCAGAGAGGCCCTAAGCCCCTAATATCTCAAAACAAAGCTGTTCCTAATAGTCCAGTAATCCCAACTCCTAAATCTCCTCCCCATCCCAAAGCAGGCTCAAGTCACAAGGGACCTTTAACACATACAGAGCCTGAGAAAAATAAGCCAAAGCCTCTTCCACAAAAACAGCAACAGACAACTAGTGGTAAAAAGGAAGTCCAACAAAAAACAGAGGGGAGCAGCAAATCCAGCGGGTTAACAACAGGGAAAGCCCCTAGGCCTGTAACCCAACATTCTGCCCCAACTACCTCCCCACCGGCCCCCAGTAATCCACCACGACGGATCCCCCCGATTAATCTCCCACCAGACTGTCAACCTTTTGTTGCTGTCATGGTTAATGTGCCTCCCCTAAAGGAAGGCCAGTTGGAAAACCATCAATCACTCAAGAACAAGTGTATCCACTGGCTGAAGGCAAACAAGCCAATCCCCCTGGGTGTGGACGGCATTATCCTAAGTGTCCACAGAGTGGGATGGGTAGGGCAAGGGAAAAAAATGCAGGAGGGGGATTGTGTAATCATAAACTTCCAAGACCCCAGAGTAGTACCATCCATCTGTACTCCTATCAAAAATATGGGGGCCCCGGAGGTTAAACTGGTAGATCTTTCGTATTTGTACCCTAGGCACCTTGTTAGCCCAAATGGAGGAAGTGTAAGTTCCCCTAATCCTGGCCAAAACTGGGCTGGGGTTGTAGGGGGCAATAGGGAGAATCAAATGTGGGCAATTGGCCCCTGCTGACTGGAAACAGCGAGCAGAGTAGACCCAGTAGGAGCACCACCCACCCAAACAAACCTTGCAAGTGGAATGGGAGACTCTATAGCGATTCCACAAGATCCCTGCTCTCCTCGGATATTTAGGGGGAGTTCTACAGATAGGGGCTTCCAGGCGCCCAGCGACCTTCCAGCTGTGACGGACCTAGTCTTTAAGGTTTTCAGCTGGAATGTCGCAGGGATTGCAGGAAAACTGGCTCTTCCAGATTTTACTGCATGGGTTGATGAGCACTCCTTGTGCCTCTTCCAGGAAACATGGAGCTTGGTGCCGGTCCATAGGGTGGGATTTTCCTCATATTCCTCTCCTGCGCGAGTCTCGGAATCTGGGAGAGGCCGACCTTTGGGCGGCCTTCTTATCTGGGTCGCGGCTTCTCTAAACTGCAGAGTAGTGGACTTTCCCACAGGTTCCCCGGACATACAAAATATCACCCTTATAGACCAAAGGGGAAGAATTGTTTTAAATATCTATAATGTGTATGCCCGGGGTACAAAGGGTGGGAGAAAGTCTCCAGTAATAGCTCTCCTCGAGACCCTGTTAAACAACACCCCCTATAAGACACGCACCTTGGTTGCAGGTGATATGAACTGCACGTTCGAGCCCTTGGGCTCGGACGTTTCCCTCGACCAAGATGAGGAGGATGCTAGGTGGGGGATCCCGGCACTGGACATCCCACCGATCAAAAGGTGGACAGAAGTGGCGCTCCAGATATACTCCCTGAGTCTTGAATTTAATCTAAGGGCAGCGAATGGGAGGACTTCCTCGGATAGGGGGGGTGCCCATACCTACAATAGACCAGGGCACACCTCTAGGCTGGATTATATTCTAATAGATGTGTGCTTATGGTCTTATGTAAGGGACATGCAGGTGGTCCCTTTGACAGAAAGTGATCACAACTCACTCTCCCTAAAAATGGAACAATGGTGGCAACCCTTAAGGAGGGCCAACATCAACCTGGCACCCGTACCACTAGATGAATCGGAAGTCACCCCATGTGGTAGAAGAATTAAATGGGCGAAACTGGTTTTATCCGAGGCAAAGGTTGGGGAAATTCAATCCCATCTAAACCGTGTGGTAACATCTCTCGGAACCTCCCTAGAAGGGGTGGGTAAAGCGAGTGGGTTATTTGTCTCCCTGATTGAAGCCTTAACCAACGTGTTTACCCTGTACCCTAAAAAGCCGGGCAATATAGGAACTAAAAAACCAGTTGAGGGTTGGTACACCCAAGCATGTAGGGGCCATAAGGCAAAGTTAGTTGAGGCAGTTAAATCCAAATCCCAAAGTGTGATCCAGGAAGCAAGGAAGGCCTATAAAAAGACCCTTAATTTGGCTAAAAGGGAGTGGGAAGATAAATATTGGGAAGACCTACTCCAGGCTAGTAAAATCAGGGATTCAGGGGTCTTTTGGAATCTTATAAGTAAACGGAGCAAATCCGACGCAGCCATGAGACCCTGCAATATCCCGCCCCAAAGCTGGGTAAAACACTTTGGGTCCCTATACCTCCCACCAGATGGGGAACTGCCCGTGGGGAGGGACCTCACACTAGCAATTGAACCTCATGCCTATGACCTCTTCACTCCCTTAGAGATCGAGGGGGTTATAGGCTGGGTAGCATCACGCAAGGCACCGGGCCCGGACGGCCTTCCGGGTGATCTCATGAGGGCTTACCCAGCGGAATGGGGAAGGATCATAGCAGCTCTCCTAAATGATATCATGAGGGGAGGAGTAGTGCCAGAATCCTGGAAAGGGGCGGTGGTTGTCCCTATTTACAAAAAAGGGTGTAGGGAAACCCCGGGCAACTATCGCGCCATAAGTCTGATAGACTCCACCCAAAAGATAGCTGGTAAAGCTATCCTTGGTAGGATTCTCCATTGGGTGGAGGAGAATAAAATCCTATCAGACTTTCAGGCAGGTTTCCGGGCTGGTATGGGGACTATAGAGCAGGTGTTTAGGCTGTCCCTTTTGGGGTGGAAGGTGGTGGAACTAGGCAAGGGTAGTCTTTACTTAGCCTTTATAGACCTGAAGACTGCCTTTGACCTAGTTCCCCGGGAAGAGCTTTGGAGGGTCCTTCATGAGTTGGGATTACCACCTTACATCTTGTCCCTTCTCATAAGCCTTCATGCCCACACCTTTGCACAGGTCTGCTGGGGTAAAAACGGTGATCTCACTGAGAAGATACCAGTGTCTAGGGGCGTAAGACAGGGCTGCGTCTTGGCACCCACCCTATTCTCGTTATATCTGAATGGGGTGGTAAAACATCTTCAACAAGAACCAGCCGACGCCCCCTGTCTTGGAGGTGTCCGCATCCCAACCCTGCTTTTTGCGGATGACACGCTCCTGATCTCGAAGACCCCACAAGGCCTGCAGAAACTATTAACACGATTCCAGGAGTTCTGTGATGCAAAAGGGCTAATAATAAATGTGGACAAAACGAAATACTTAGTTGAAAATCCACCTAAAAAATTGGGCCGCCCACTTACACTCAATTCTATCCCCCTAGAGAAAGTAGCCGAATTCGACTACCTTGGTATCCGGATTACGGACAGGATGTCTTGGGCAAACCACATTGAAAAAATGGTCCTTAACCATAGGAGAGTAGGAGGAGCTCTCATGAGGGAATACAGAGCCTCAACTAGGAGATCACTTACCCCAGTACTCGACATCTACAAGGCCAAAGTAGCGACATCAGCCTTGTACGGGGCAGAACTGTGGGGCCACTGCCGACTGGATGCCCTAGTCACAGCAGAGAGCAAGCTTTTAAAATCCTTCATCTCTGTTCCACTGAGCACACCATCAGTACCAGTGTGAATGGACACGGGATGTAAAAACATCAAAGATCAGGCCCAGCTTCGCCCGCTCCTGTTGTGGACACGGATTTGGAGGAGCAAAGAATTAAAATCCTATGCTGATGCCCTGGGAGATATAATGAGCCAGGGGGGTTGGGCTAAGATAAGATGGTTAAATGACACCAAAAAGCTTTTGGAGAATATCGGACTAGGAGATTGCTGGTCATCTCGTTCAGCCCCCCCAAAAGAAGTTGTCAAGGCGCTCTATTGGAAATGGACTGCGGAGCGTCTAATCACTAGCTCCAACCACTGCAGGTCCACTGTCGCCTTTCTTCAAATTAAAGACACTGTGGCCATTGAACCTTACCTGGACTTGATCACTCTCCCCTTTGACCGAGCTCTTTATTTTAAATTTAGAGTTGGCTCCCTTCCGCTAGGTGCTTTGGTATCGAAATGGTCACTAGCGGCCCGTACTTCTCCCAACTGTGCATGTTGCCCGAGTAAGGTTGAGTCCATTGCGCATGTTTTATTTGAATGCCCAGATTACGCAAGGCCTAGGAGCTTCTGGCTGAAACCACTCTGCCAAAATATGGGCACACACAGTCATTTAGTAGCCTTGCGTATCCTAAGCACGGACACTTCCCCCCCGATTGTGTGTGGAATAGCTAAATTTTTAAAGCAGTTTTGGCTCATTCGATGTAAGAGATTGTCAGTAGCTGTTTAATTCTCTTTTTAGCTAATTTATTAACGGTCTTTTAATCCTTTTATCTCTTTTAATATTTTATACTGACTTCTTGCGGCATGATTTTTTTGTACATTGTATTGATTGTATTATAAATGTGCTTATAAGATATCTCTGCATATCGAATAAAAGCTTATGACATGACATAATATAGCCCTGATGAGAGTCCGGTAATCCACAAACCAGAACTCGAAACACGTCGGCAATGGCATTAAGTGGCAATGACATTAATGTCCTTGAATAACAAGTAAACTGAGTAAGTGCATGATTACTTAGAGTATTATTTAATTTCTAAGTATAGGGTTGTTTAGTTGTCAACTCTTTCATTTTTATGACAACTATCTGAGATTAATCATGTATATATCAACTGTCTTTTGACATATCATTGTTGTGTATAAATATATTGAATATGTGGTTGTAGTTATATGTACGAGAAGACACAATTTATTTGTTTTTTCACAGTTTTTTTTACTTTTGTGGCATTTTGTGTAGTAGATGATGTGTTCTTATTACGATTAAAATCATAAATCCTAAAAAACATGAAATAAAAGACAAAATTCATTGCCAAGGTAAACATATTAATTTTTGTTTATCTTACTTCATATCAGTAATGTGTTTGAAGTGATTGGAGGCTTAGGTTATTTTTTCTCTTTTCGGCCTAAGGACAAAGGCATATCAATAAGGATTTAGGAAACATATACACATTTTATTAATAATTAATTCAGCCCGAGAACTGCAATTTCTAGAGAGTCCCTTGGAAACAAGGATATCTTCGAGCCTCGTTCTTGTACTTTGTCAGATGATCCTTGTTTTGGTGTTATACCTTACACTGGCTCTAGCATTTAAAAAATGCGCCTTTTTCCTTTCGGGCTACTGTCTTGACGCGGTTCCTGGACGCTACGCTGAAGGAATACGGCTGTACGCTTGCTGGTGAGACGTTTCTCCTTTCTCTTTTTATCTCTCGCACACAGGGATATTGGTGTCGCAACCATTACTATTTTGTGTCCTACCTTATCCGTAATGGCTGGTTCTCTAATAATGAATAATTATTGTTTACTTCCAGTGATTTGCCCTTAACATCTCTCCCTGAGTTGCAGACTGTTTCATCTTTTGTGGGCGTTAATCTTTACCACCTTGCTTTTTGTCAGGAGAGCGACTTGGATGCTACACACTATATTTAAGGTGAGATGTCTCCTGTTCATTCCTTTTAGGGGTTTGGGTTATCTCTCTTGTCCACAGTTTTACTAGAGGCTCCTCTTCTGATTCTCCGTTCAATATACGGATTGGCTGAACGCGTCGACCCACTTCAGTCAGTGTTGTAAGTGCTTTATTCGTTTTTACACTAGGCAGATTGCTATTTCATTTGGAGGACCTTCCATGCTTCTATTCTTTAAGCTGCCTTAGCTTTATTTAATATAGAGGATCTTGCCATTGTCTTTAATAACGTTTTGAACTATTCAGGGTAAGACTTTTGTTTGTTTTTGAGCGTTTTCGCTGTCTCGTGTTCCGCTTTTAGGTGTTATGCTTTATGAATTTTTCTTGTTTTCTTATTTTTATTTATAGTTTTATCTATACCCTGCTCCAGAAATTGTTCCCTTTTCACCTGAGGTCTCTTTCTGTAGCCTGATTACAGGCTCAGGTAGTGATTGTTATGATCCTATCACTTTGGAGCAAGTTTTCATTTAATTATTTTTCATTGATCCATCATCTTTTCGCTCCAGTAGTTCACTCTGGTGTATTTCTTTGAGTTCTTTTGGTCGCATTGTACTCTACTTATCACTTCTACATTGCACCTTCTATGGTATCTTCATTTACATTTTCATTTATAGACACTGGTGGCTTTCTTGTCTTATCTAACTATTACTTTGTCTATATTATGTTATTCATTTTATTGATGTGTTTTGTCTTTTGTGCTTGTGGGTACCATGATTATTTAAACTTACGCTTTTGGGAGCTGAGGTATACTGGACAATGTTGGCATGCAATTTATATTTTCATCACTTTTATCATGTTTATATTTTTGTGAATATCATATATATGATCATTTATAATTTATCGTAGGCACGTCCCACTGCCACATACTCGGATGCCCCTGCCCTGAGGAAGGTGAGACCCACATCTGGTTGAACACCGAAACTCGCGTCAGCGGTGTTTCCACTTCTTTTCTACCATATCAAATTTACTATCTGTATTTGGGGTTATCACCAGAACTGAAATGTTACCTGTTGGCCTTGGATATGTTTGGTGCCACATAAACGATTGGGATTTGGCCATTTATAGACTGTGATCATTGCAATTCGCATTTGTGAGAATTGGTCAATGTGCATTACGAGTAAGTCTGAACTCCTGAATCTACAGGAGGTTTTGGTATGTGAGAGTATGAATTGGTTGGTGTGAAACTGTTGGTGTGCATATGTGAGTGAATTTGGTGTGGGAACTAATATGCTTATAAACTATTTATTATGCTGAATGAATTATTAATAATATTTTGATTGTTTCCTAAATCTTTATTGTGATATGCGTTTGTCTTTAGGCCATCTCCTTAGGTATATACATTAGCGACTTGTAGTGCTTGTTATCCATTGTGGTATAGAAGTGGCACTTCCCCACTAGACACATACACGCCACATACATCATTGCGCAGCATTCAATCTCACAAGAGATATGCCTTTGTCTTTAGGCCATCTCCTTGGGTATATATATTAGTGACGTATAGTGCTTGTTATCCATTGTGTGAGAATCTCTGTCCTGAGTAGCTTGTCCTTTCCCCCCGACTTTTCTCTACCTTATTTGCTTCAGGTGCACCCTTATTTGAGTGGTTATTTTTAAGGGGGTTGACAACACCATATATAAGAACACAACTCCATACTCGAGGTTGTTTTAGATAGGCTGTCCAAATCAGTTCTAACACTTCGCAAAGATAAGTGCAAATTTCTGGTTGATCAGATACATTACCTGGGCCACACCATCAGTGCTTCCGGAGTTAAATGTAAGAAAAACATATGGAGTGCTATAAGTTTAGTCCCATCTCCTGTTGATAAAGACCAACTTCACTCTTTCATGGGTCTTATAGAGTATTACTCTGAGTTTGAGGACATTGCCGTTGCTACCATAGATGATGCAGTTTTTCTGGGTGAGGGTGTGTTCGATGCTAAATATTGGGAGCGCAAGATGGAGAATGACCACACCCTACAAGAAGTAATCAAATTATTAAAATCCAGCCCAGGAGATAGAGAGTTGCCTCCCTGTACTAGTGCGCCCCTATGTTAAAATTCTAGATGAATTGTCCCGATGCAGTAACAACATTTTGGTTAAGGGTGAGAAATGTACTCCCCCATTTGGCATCAGGAGGAAGCTCTTAGCTTTGGGACACGAAGGACAACTTGGCCAAACTCTCACTCAACGGCGCACTAAAAATCACTTCTGGTGGCCTGGCCTAGATGCCCAAGATGTGGATTGGGTTGAACATTGTTCAGTTTGCAAGGAAGGGGAAAAAGACTTAAGGTGGGTCTCAAATCTTATGGTTATCATATTGTGAACCCTGGTTTACCCTGGCACATCCTCCTGCCTAAATGTCATTGGCCCTATGGGTGAATTGCATGAAAATGACAGGTTTGGTATCGTTGTGGTGGATGTTTTTTCCAAATGGCTGGTGGTTTAATTTACCAATGACATTACCACCGAGAGCACAATCAGTTTTTGAGTAAAAGTATCAGGGACAAGGGTATCCCCTCCGTTCTTATTACAGACAATGGCACACAGTTGGTCTCTAAAGAAATGCAAATTTTCTTAAAAACTTGTGGAATATCTCACTTTTACGCCTGGCATCTTTGGCGTGGTTTCCCCTGACTATTTGCCTCTTCCTCCCGTATTTTTGATGCTGTGCTGGATTTTGTTTTTGCTGGTTCAGATGCTTTGGTCACGTTGCCACTGCTGATCAGTGTCAAAGTGCAAGTCCTCCCTGAGTAAATTGTTATTGTAATTGGTTATCCATGATTGGTATATTTGTATTAGCAAGAAGTCCCTAGTAAAGTGCACTGAGTGTGCCAGGGCTGGTGATTCAAATGCTACTAGTGAGCCTGCAGCACTGATTGTGCCACCCACATGAGTAGCCCTAAAATGGTGTCTCAGGCCTGCCACCACGGTGCCTGGGTGCAATTGCTAACATCCATGCTGCCCTGGCCAGTGTCCACACTGGCCAGGCCTACCCGTCCCTTTCTGTACACATTAGACACCCCTATAGAAGTCCCTGGCAGGGTGCAGTGTATATGAAAGGTAGAGTGTGTACTAGTGTGTGTGTGACATGCTCTGGTAGTGAATTACAGACATTTTAGTTTTTCACTATTGAGAGGGGTATCTTGCCCATAGGCTATAATGGGGAATTCTGAGTGTAAGGTTTACCTGCATATCTTCCCATAGGAGCAAGATAGAAAATTAAAGTCTGGTATCCCTGAACTCAGAACTTCATTACACATCTTTTAGGAAGGATGGTTTTTAAATCCTGTGTTTGGGAATAGCACTTTCAGAAAGTGGCTGTTCTCTTGTCTGACCTTTTTGTGTGCCTTGGCCTGTTTGTGAATTGACTATCCGGTTTGCGAGTGACAGGGGCTGGGGAGCCCCCAGGAGGTTGGATGAGTAAGCCCTAGGCTGAATGACTGCATCTACATCTTGAGTGGTGGGAGGGGAAAGCAGCTGGGCCTGATTAGGGCTGTGCCTACCTTCCACAATGCTGGCTCCACCTCCTGCTGGGCGGCTGACGACCCTACCCCTCTCTCTGAAAGGAGAGGAGAAGACAGAAACAGTGCTCAGGAACTGACCTGGACTGGTTCTGGCATGCCAATGCCTCTCTGCCTCTAGAGAACAAAGGAAAGACTGGTATAAAAAGGGCTACCCAGACTACAGAAAATGAGATCATCCTGGAATCAAGAAGGAACCTCTGCCAAGGAGGAAGCTGGAACACTGAAGAAGTAGGACTGTCCTGCTGTTTGCTTGTGGACTGACCTGTAGTTGCTTTGCTGCCAAGGAGAGGGGAAGGACTTTGCCGTGTGCTGTGTCCCCTTGCTTGAAGAGATCTCCAAGGCCCTTAAGAGATCTGGCTCCCTGTTGAGAAGTCCCAGGAACAAAAGGACTTTACCCCCAGCCTCCCCCCTGAACTGTGTTGAGAGAGTTCTGCCCTTCCTAGAGTGCTTGATCCCATTGTGGTGCTTCTGGAAGTTGAAGTTGTGCCTGATGTTTGGGAAGCTGGACAAGGAGAAACTAAGACAATCTGCAATTTTCACGCATCGCTCGCTTGCAGAGCGCATCCCCGACAGTGCGAGGAAATTCGCGCCGTGAAGATCGAGATCGTCGCAGCACCTGTTGCCGCTGCAATAGCTGACGCATCCTTTGCTGTGGAACGCATCGGCCCGGTGCGGGAAGATTCCGGTTGCTGCGAATATTGTCGCAGAGCCTGTCATCGCTGGGTGAGATCTCCGCATTGCTTGCTTGTGGACCGCATCACGTTGCTGCGAACATCATCGCAGAGCCATCGCATCAAGGGGCCATGAGAGAAGATCAAAGCTGGCCTGCGCATCACCGCTGCATCTGAGATCGTTGCCGTTCGGAAGATCGTCGCATCGTGCCTGTGCAAGACGCTTCCTACCGAACCTGCGCACCAGAATCCATACAAGGTATCGCATCCCTCCCCAAACAGACTGGATTCATGGCAACATGCCCGCTGTGTCCAGGAGGGCTGTCGCATCGCCTCCCTAGGGTCTCAGGAGTGATGCCTCGCTTGTTTTTCAACGTTGCTGTTTCCATTTGGAACTTTTTTCGCATCTACAGGTACTTTGGGCTAAACGTGACGCAACTGTGGATTATTTTAACGCAAACCCTAGAACTCTTCTAAAATCATATTCTGAACTGTGTATGTTGGATTTTTGTCGTTTTGGTCTTGTGTAGTTTAGATAAAGATAGTTTATTGTTCTAAACTGGTGTGGAATCCATCTGTGGTGTTTTCACTGTGTTACTGTGACTGTTGGTACAAATACTTTACACATTGCCTTTGATAAGCCTTTCTGCTCGTGCCAAGCTACCAAGGGGGTTAGCAGGGTTTATCTAAAGAGTGTATCCCCCTTACCCTGACTAGATGCAAGGGTCCCTATTTGGACATTGGTACCTACCTCTGCCAACTAGAGACCTCCAGATCTAACACTCACCACCTCACCTCCCTCTATAATCCCCAGGGAACGGTTTATGTGAGAGTGCCAATAAGGTAGTCAAAGGTATCATTCAAATGGCCTCTGCTAATGGTGTTGTTGTACGAAAGATGGTTAATGATATGATTTTTGTTCATTATTCTACTTCACACGTTCATGGAGAAAAGTCACCTTTTGAATTGATGAGGGGCAGGTCCCCTGGCTCCAAACTAGTTTATCCTTGGATGAAACAGTTAGTCACATTACTTGAGGGTAATTTGCACAGCAGAAACCAGTGAGCATTGGCTGTCGCTTTAGCATAGGTGATCAAGTTAACTGGCAGAATTGGGAGAGGCCTTTCCAAGTTTAAAGGACCCTTCACTGTCAAAAAGGTCCTTGATCAGTGTGTCATCTTGAACAATGGTGAATGTTGGAACTTTCGTGTATGGCTCTATATCAGAAGAACAGTGGTCATCTTGAGCAAACCAAGCATGTGAGTCCATTCCACAATAGTGGCTATTTTTTAGCTCAGGATCCTTTGGACATAGCCCTCCCTGGAGTTTCAGGTACAGCTCTGGGTGGGGGTTTTAACCAAATTTCCTACCCTACCTCTAACAGCATTGGTTCCTGCCACTCTCTCAGGTGCCGCAAGTCACCTACGTATCTTAAAGATTTTGACTGTTAAATTGTTTCTGTTGTTAATCATTTTCCCCACCCCCATTACTTATTTCCCTCTTTTCTGCATTGATGAGTTTTTAATTTTGTCTTTGCAAAGGAAGAAGATGTGTAACACATGGTCTAGTCTTTCATAGAATGAACCTGTTTAAGAATGCTCATATATTCCTATTCTTTGTTTCCTCTTGAGCTGGCATTCTGTTCCAAGGCAGTTAGACTCCTGTCTCCTGCTTGGAAAAGTCCACTCTCGCTTACCTCCACACTTAAATATAGGATCTTGAAATTCACTTACCTGTCCGGACTCTTCATTTACTACACATATCCCACTGTGTGTTTGACTTTGCTGAAGTGACCTCACAAAGTGATATCAACATACGCAGGTGTGTCACACTGACAGCTGTTCATGTAGCACTCTGCTACCTTTACTGACTGCAAACATTAGGAGCTAGGACAACTGCAGTGACCTAATGCTAGGACTGGACTTTAAACAGAGAAATCACAATAGGTGCCTCACACACTGCAGGGACATTGCTCTGCCTCATTGTGTTGACAGTTCCTTGCAATCTGTTATTTCAGTGATCAGAATCAGATCCATTTACAAGTACATGAGGAGAAAAATGTAACTATTGCCCTGCTAACAAGATGTGTGCGCTGATGTGTGCTGTGACTCTTGATACTATCTATGTCTATTACGTATAACTAGTTTTGGCCAAAATATCTATTTTTTAATTTCACAATACAAAAACTGTTTATGCTGAAATAAAGCGTTGCAGAATATCGTTGTCAAGAATATTGGGTTTTTGGCACATAATGTCAACATTTATAATTTGAGATTGTTTACTTGATTATAGTTGTTTAATTATACATATATAAATACATACATGATAACATTAATTTTTATGTTAGTATTCTTAGTATAACTGCTAATATTTCTTGTAATATAATTTATAGTTTAAAATGCTTACTTTATTTTTTAATTGAGTTGGTAATATATAGTGTATTTGAAAATTGATTTTTAACTATACAAGATACTAGTAATTTTGTAATTGTTTTATTTTTGTAATTGTTGTTTATTTTGTGATTTTGAAAGAAAATGTTAATGTTTCTATTTTTGTTTGTAATTTATATTTTCTTAGCTGATTGTTTTATTGCAGGCAAATAGGGTGAGAAGTCTTATAAAGTATAAATAATTTAACCCCTCTGATGTTCAACACTTTTCCTACTGTTGTATAGAATGGGGTGGGAATAGTATATCTAAACCTTCCAGAGTCCAAAAGTTCTAAACTGTTACATATATTGGAGTGGCAATAGTAAATGTAACCCTGCCGGGTCCAACACTTTCCCTACTGTTGCGTAGACTACAATGAGAATAATAAATCTAACATCTCCAGATTCTAACACTTTCCCTACTGTTGCATAGATTGTAGTTGGAATAGTACATATAACCCTTCTGGACCCCAACACTTTCCCTTCTGTTATTTAAACTGGAGTGAGAATAGTAATGTTAACCTTTCCAGATCCCGCACTTTCCATACTGTTGTTTACACTGAAGTGCAAATAGTCTAACTCCTTGGGAGCCCAATACTTTCCCTACTTTTGAATTCATTGGAGTGGGAATGATAAATCTAACCCCTCCAAAGTCTAACAATTTGGCTACTGTTGTATAGACTGGAGTGGGAATAGTAAATAGAACTCCTCCAAGAGTCCAACATTTTCCAGCTGTTGCTTAGATTGGAGTTAGAATAGTAAATCTAACCTTTCAGGAGTACAACACTTACCCTACTGTTGCTTAGAATGGAGAAGGAATAGTAAATATAATCCCAATGAAGTTAGTCAATCAGTTATACAATACTTGTATAGCGTGACTTGTCACATGTGAGGGTATCCTGGCGCTGGGCTGTGGGTTTCAGTTGAAGAGCCGGGTCTTGAGCTTATTCCTGAAATCTGTCAGCGGGGGTGATGTTTGGAGGTGGAGGGCGTTCCATAGCTTGGCGGCAGGGTGGGTGAAGGAGCGTCCTCCAGTGTGGCAGCGGGAGATGCGTGGTGTCTGTGCGAGGGCAAGGTGGGCAGAGGGGAGGTTTCTGGATGGTTGGTGGACGTTCAAATTGTGGTTCATGTATGCAGGCACTTGGTCGTAGAGGGATTTTCAGGCATTGGTCAGTTTGAAGTGGCATATTTTCTAAATTGGGAGCCAATGGAGTTTTCTCAGGTGCTAGGTCCTTTTGGGCAGGTTGAGGATCAGCCTGGCTGCTGCGTTCTATATCGTTTGGAGTCTTCTCATGAGTTTGCTTCAGGAAGTTGCCCTTCATCCAGGCTGAGACGTCCTTCATGCAGATGTGGAAGCTGGATTTTGTAATGGCGGTGTCAGCTGAGAGCGAGAGGAAGAGCTGGGTGTTGTCGGCATTATAAATGATGTTGATGTTGTGGGTTCTGATGATGTCCGCTAGTGGCATCATGTAGATGTTGAAGCGGGTTAGACTGAGAGATGAATCTTGAAGTAAGCCAAGATGGTGCGCCTGGGTTGTGAGGCAGAGGGAGGGAGAGAGATTCTCTGGGTGCACCCTGTGAGGAATGAAGCCACCGATCTAAGAGCGTCATCATCGATTCTGATCTTGCACAGCCATTTGATGAGTGTTCTGTGGGAGATGGTGTTGAAAGCTGTTAGAGGTCAAGCAGGATCAGGGTGGCAGATTCGTCTCTGTGGAGTAGGATAAGGATATTGTGTGTGGCACCAATCAGGGCCATCTCGATTCTGTGGTTTGCTCTGAATCCTAATTGAGAGGGGTTTAGCAGGTTGTTTCTCTCAAGGTGTTCAGTGAGTTAGAGGTTGATGGCCTTCTCCAGGACTTTGGTGGAAATGAGATCAGCAAGATGGGGCGTTGGTTCTAGAGATTTCTGGGGTCTGCAGAGGGTTTCTTGAGGAAGGGTCTGACCTCTGAGTGTTTTCAGGCATTGGAAAAGGTGGCTGTGGTGATGGAGGCATTGAGGATGGAGGTGAGCTAGTGGCTGATCTTGTCACTTATGAGCTTGAAGAGTTGATGAGGTCATGGGTCAGAAGGTGATGAAGTTCATTAAGGCGGTACTGTTCAGTGTGCTGAGCAGTTCCCATGTGGTGAGCTGGTGGTCAGTGGCGTTAGGGGTCAACGTTTTTGTATATGTTGGCTATGTTATTGTGGAAGTGGTCTGCTAGAGCGTCGCAAAGTTCCTGTGAGGGGGAAATCACATTTTCAGTGGCTGGTGGGCAGATGAACTCTAGGATGATGAAGAGTTCATTGGTCTGCTTAAAGCTGGGCCGATGCAGTTTGCCAGGGCCTCCTTTTTCTTTTCACATATTTGAGAAGATGGTGGAATATGTTGAGGGCGTACTTGAAGGTGGCTCGATCACAGTTGCTAGTGCACTATCATGTTTTAGTTATATGCATCTGTGTTTCACTGCGTTGAGTTCTGAGGTGTACTAGCTGGCTTGTTTGGTGGATCTGTGCAATCTGATTTATTTGGTGGGGAGACTCGGTCAGCTGTGATAGTGATCCAGTCATTTAAGCTCTCTACTGCCCAATGCTGCTTTTTTGGACACCAATCACTGGTGTCTTATGGGCTTCCTGTCTCTCTGGAGCCCCATTGGTGCTAAAAGTCTGTCTTGTGCCCGAGAGATACAGCCCAGTGTCATGACTGGCACACTCTGCACCCCGTTCCTTTTATCACTTTTTGACCAGGCGATCTGGTGGGTATTTTACAGTGGAATAAAACATAACATGACAGGGGCGTGGCTAGCCATGAACGAAAATATCCACAAACAAAAAGAGCTCTGCCGGCTCGATTGAATATCCCCCAAATATCCTGTGCGATAGAGCTGTCCACATGCGGTTCGGGACAGGAGAGGTGGCCAGAGATGAACGCTACCCTTAAAACATGAGAGCATGGAGGCTAAAGAGTATTCTGGTGTCCACTGACTGTGCGATCTGGTGAGACTCAGAGGCCCCGTGCCCTACCCGCCTGGAGAAAGTGTGCTAACCCCCGCCTTGAACACCCCGTGGGGGCTGAAAAGTGGAACGAGTAGTAATCGGTGGGGCAGATCAACACGGCAAATGAAGTAAGGTACAGCCCGTTACACAAAAACTCCTTCGCAGAGCACATCGAGACAACCCGCTCAGCTGGGAGAGTTGTGGGGGAGTCCTGTACTGGAGCGGCAGATGGCCCATCACGGAGGCCCAAATATCTGCAGCAGTAATCCTACACAGATTGGGGAGGCGTGGGTGCAACCGACTGGGAGGTGAGTGCGGCCCAGCCCCAGGACCCAGCAAACTAAAGTGAATGAGCGAAACAGACATAAGGAACCAAGTGATGAGAGAGCTGAAAAGGTGGGAGGGCTGGCGGGGACGAAGCGCTAGCGAAAGGAAAGGGGGGCCACTCGGCCCCCACGCAGGCATGGCTGGGCCCGGCCCCCCTTCCACTCCTGGTTGGTTAAGGGTCCCGCCGTTGACCCGGAAGCCGTGTGAGTGCTTCTGGGTCAAGGGGGAAGGACCAGGAGGTTAGAAAAGGCCTGGGGGGCGCGGGAAGCGGCCTCTTGTACCCGCGCTCCGCAGGCTCGCTCCTCGCCCCTGCTGCAGGGGCTGCTAAATTTTCTCTTTTTTTTCATTTCACCAGGTTTAATAATCGTTGGGGCGAATCAGCCCCGGAGCAACTCATGTTGTGGTGTTTTTTTTTCCTGCAGGTTGCAAGCTGGCGGGGTGGGGGGCCAGATAGTCGGTCGACTATGCTGGCCTGTGGTGGTAAGGTCATAATTGGTGAGCAGCAATTTAAGGTCCTTAGGGGCGGCACCATTCATCGAATGGGGTCGCCCAGGGGGAGGGGCCGTTGGGCTCTCCCAGAACTTTCGGGGCAGGATATCCGCTTGCTTGGAAGGGTGCGGGGGAGGGAGTCACGCTTTCCTCAGGCTGGTAGCCACCCCGCACATACACTATGACGTCATCAAATGGCGCGAGTGTAAGGGCCCTCCTGTTATGGTTAAATGGAGTTCACGATGCGTGCGAGGGTAACCAGGAGAGGTACGTACTCTCCCGGTAACCGGGCCCTTGTTGCGCATGCGCACTCGTACGTGAGTGCGCAGCTGGAAAAAGGATCTGACACCGGTTAGCGACCTTGCCGTAGGCCTCAGAATATTTTAATGCAAAATTGATAAGTAGGATGTTAGATTTGGTTAGGAACACGCTGTATTAGACATTTGTTAAGGTTAGCCCTTCATACCTGTCTACCTTGCTGTAAATCTAATGTCAGAATTTTGCATTTAATAATTATGTAAATAATGTTAAATAAATGACTCAGGCACCTTCTGCCGCAATGGTCTGGGACTCTTGGTGGACAACTTAGTGATGCAAAAGCTACAACCAAAGGGCCTATCCAAACACTATTCCATGGAGAGAGCACACAGAATCCCGGGCATTAGAACAAGACTGTGAGCCACACCATGCCCTATTATTGCCCACATCTTTAACTATCGGAATCAAGATGTGATTCTTCAGGTGGCCGAAAGGCCCCACTGTTTAAAATAGATAATGCAACTATATCAATCTATTCCGATTCCACTACAAAAGTGCAACAGGCAAGGAAAACATTATTTGAGGAAAAAAAGTACTGCAGGCAAAAGACATACTCAATGCTCTTCCAATCCACTCTTCGAGTGACAGCAGAGGGTAAAAAGTGGAGATTCACCACCCCAGAAGAGGTATGGGAATGACTCAACGGATGGTGAGTGAAGGAAAGACAACTAAGGAACGAACGGAGATGCACGCACAGCAACGGAGGGCCAGGCCGGGGTAGATGGAGACCCCCTAAGAGGCGGCCCTCAACAAGAAGGAGTAAACTTACCAGATGCCAATACTGCTCTAATATTTAAACTCTTTTTTATGAGTAGTCCTATTGAAATCCAACAACATGGAATACAGACTTCTTTTTCTGTCAGATATAAATCTTATCTTTTATTTGATTTTTACATATCAAAGTTTCAACATTATTTTCTTCTTTTTTAATCCTATTCTAACATCACATTTCTCATTCATAAAAACTTCCACTCTCATTCAGCATTCTCCCATTAAATCACTCATGTCCTGTTTTCACACACTCTTCTCTTCCATTCATTCGCTGCACATACCCCATACAGCGTAAATGTTATGAAACTTTTTAGTCCCTATCTCTGTAACTAGCCGTAGTTAAAAATATGAACACAAAAATTCAAATATTCACAACGATTCAGACTTTTCAGAATATTATGTCTAACAACACATAATGGTCTACGCGTTTCAAACTCTTGCCCTTTCTAGAGTTCTCTTCAGGACAGCGCAGCTGAAACATAAACGAAAAAAGGTACTTTTATTACCTCTTAGAATCCCACATTCTCTTCATGCCACTAGATGAGTTATTGTATGAAAAAGTTCACCTTCTCTTATGCTTTCTTGACTCAATCTACAACTTTCAATAGCAGACTCTGTGAATGGATTGAATGAACACATAATTTTTAGTGCGTGTCCTTAGTGTATACATTCGAAGTACTGATTTATTGTTAAAGAAAAGCTTACGTTGGTATCCAGACTTGTTTAAGCAAAAGCGGAGTTTGGATGGGAGACGCCTAAAAATTAAACATGAACGGGAGCCAGTTAGATATGCGTCCTTTTAATGGACATTGAGCATACTTCATGTGTTCTACGTCTTGGTAAAATTAGAAGGAGGCTTACTTATGCAGGAGGGATCTTTCACTCTGAAAAAACAATTCTTTTTCTCTATTCAGTGTAATTCAACATTGGTTTTGCCTGCAGATTAAACCGGCAAATTTTCGGGTTAGCAAACTCTTTACCAGCAATTCCTCTAGTAAATTCCTACAGTTTATGCGTTTCTTACCTCATTGTGGTGCTAGAATCGCTTGCCGATATCTCACGAGTCCATCGGAGCATCTGCCGCCACGGTGTCTGTTCGTCAGCCGGCTTCGTAATGGGACAACCGAATCAGTACTATGTTTTTCTTCTTTGGTCGTATCTGTGGTGCAGAAAGTCCTCATAAGTGACCCTTCTTTGGCATAACTCCCAAGCTTAGCATATAAGGAGTAACCACTCTCTAGAAATTACCTTGTATTTTGATCTGGGTCTTAGTCGATTGAGCTTCCGAGACGTGCCTTTCCGTACATTCTCAATGGCTCGAGGCGTTCTTAAGGCGCTTCCTTGTTATGTATTTATCACGGCTGCTTCGCCGCATAGAAAGGCTTCCTGGGAGTTGTAGTAATTGTGCCAGAGCTCTGGTTTAGTAACCCATTTCCTAAATTCTTATCGTGGAATGTATATAAATATCTTCCTTTCGTAGAGGATATTTCGGATGTTTTCATCACGTATACCGACCTTTACAAAATAATTTTCGTCGTTAATATCGGACAAGCTGTATTTGAACTTTCAGAATCCCTTTGCACAACTCCCTATGGGCCATAGGGTTTGCTGCCCACATAGTGTCAATTCTACATGTTATTGACCCTGACGCATTGTTCTATGTAGATGATATCTACGTGGGAGATCGCAGAATTTTGGAATTGACCAAATCTGGCTACAAGTTCAACTTTAAGAAATCTTATAGAGCATTTCTAAGTATCCTATTCTTAGGATATGGACTTACCATAAAGCCTTGCACCACATTTCCTTGAGAAGTGTATTCTGCTGCATCCTCTAAACACAGAAACTACAATCTGTGTTAGGATTCCTTAACTTTGGCAGAACATGCATACCTGATTTTGCACACCAGAATAAATAATTATATGAACTAATTCCAGTTCACATTGGACATCAGAACATGTAAACACACTCAGATCATTACAATCTTGTTAGAACCAGCTGTCTCTAGTTGGCAGAGGTATACACTTCTGACAAATAGGGACGCACCTTTTCTAGTCAGGGCAAGGGGATCACACTCTTTGATAACCCCTGCTCACCCCCTCGGTAGCTTGGCAGAGCAGATAGGCTTATCTCGGAGGCTGTGCGTTAAGCATTTATGACCACATACAGTAATAAGGTGAATGCACTACAAATGGACACGACACAGTAGTATTATAAAAATAAGTATTTTTATATAAGGCTTAGCACAAGACCAAATAACGACAAAAATGTACACAATCTGAATAAATACGTTGGGAAGGAAAAAGGATAGTTCAAAGGTAGTTTCTTCTTTAGCGCAAAGTCTTTTGTAGTACGCAAATCTTCTTCTTGGCAACACAGTTCTTAGCAACAAGGTAACCCTCACGGGGGCCCCACGACGTTGAGGCAAAGTTAATCCAAAGGTTCGGCGTCGACCGCGAGGAGCGCTACGTCGAGCCTGGAGTCACACGGACCCCCAACAACACAGTACCTTGGAAAAGGAAGCACACGATGATCAGCGGCGTCGAGCAATCCGGCGTCGCGTCTTCGGTGTCGATCAGGCCTCAGCAGTCGTTGATGATGACGTTGCAAAGAGTGAGCAGCGTTCCCGGCGTCGAGGGGGCACGAGGGCGATGCGATCAGCAGCGGTGCAGACACGAGGTCCCTTGGAGCTGGAGCCGTACTCCCACTCACTGGCGTTGCTGCTGGCGTCCATCGTGCCCGGCGGCCGGTCGTCGAGGAAGCGGGACACTGGGGCCGTTACCCACTATGTCGGGCTGGATTCGGCGGCGTCCGTCGGCGTCGAGATTGCTGGTTCTTTCAGAGGTGCTGGATTCACAGGTTCCAGCAAATAGCACTTTAAGCAGATGAAGTCCTTTAGCCCTGTGACTTCAGCAGGAGACTGGCACTCTTCCAGTCCTTGGAGATTTTCTTAGCAAGCGTGAGAGTACACACACAGTTCCTCTCTCCTGGTTCCTAGGCGAAAATAAAGAAGCACTGCAGGATTCCCCCCAGCAAACAGCACACTGGCAGAAGGGGTAGGCAAGTCCTCAGATCAGCAGGCCTCTTGTCCTTGGTTACAGGGTTCCTTGTCAGAAGTGATCTAAATTCTTGGTTCAGGGCTCCTTCTCTTATACCCCTTTTCGGCTTTGATCCATTTGTCCATGCAGGGGAATTTCCCAACATCCTGGGTCTGTTGTGGGTGGAGCCAGGCAGAAGCACCTGGCCTATTCATTGCGCAGGGCTGGGTCCTCAGACGCCCAGCAGGAGGTGGAGCCAGCATTGACACTGGCAGGAGCAGAGCTATCGGCCTCCTCGCAGGAGGTGGGGCTAGGATCGTCCATGGCAGGCACAGAGCCATCAGCCGCTTGGCAGGAGGTGGAGCCAGCATTGTATCAGGCAGGGCAGGCTATCAGCAACTACTCTCCCCCTACTCTCAACGCAAATGTCCCACTCATTCCACACTGACTCACTCAGACCTCTGGGGCCACCCAGCTCCTGTCACACACACGCAAGACCAGCAGAAACCAGATATGGTTAGACAAGAAAATAGACACTTTCTAAAAGTGCTATTTTCAAACCCAGAGTCCAAAAACCATCCACACCAACGGATGCGTAATTAAACCCCGAGTTCAGGGATACCAAACTCGACATTGCACCATGCTCCCCGAGCCAGCTAGGATCATAGCATTAATAATCCCGGCGGCCCATTCTAACTAATGGAGAGCAGGCTACCTCGCAATAGTGAAGAACGAAGATGGCTGTAATTCATTATTAGGACATGCCAACTTGGTCAGGCGTGTCCTACCTTATACTTACAATGCACCCTGCCCGTGGGCCTACCATAGGGGTAACTAACATGAAGTCAAGGGAAGGTTTGAGGGGCTGGCAAGTAGGTATACTTGCGCAGCCTGCGCGACAGCACTAGGCTGCACGTGGGTCTCGCAATGACCGACCCGTAGACATTCTTTTACGAGGCCGCTCTTGTGGGTGGCACAACACGTGCTGCAAGCCCACGAGCGGCATTTGTATTTACAAGCCCCGGCACTCTTGGTGCACTAGACTAGGGACTGACAGTAAACCAAAGAAGCCAAACATGGATACAATCGATACATTAATTTAACATCGGGAGCACTTGCGCTGTGGCACTGATCAGCAGTGGCACGGCGCCCAAAGCATATACCAGCAAAACATCGAAAAACAGTGGAGGCAAACAGAAAAAATGGAGGAGAGACTCAAGCCAATGATGTCAGGTCTAACAAATCTGATTTGATAGCAAGACGTTATTTACATATATGTGCAAATACAACAAACCTGGTCACCCTTATAGCTGTGTTTGCCATTGGCTTTACATGTATAGCCTTTATTGAAGGTGAAACAGTGCCAATTGCATAGAAATTGAATGTATATTCTCACACTGAAATCCGTTTTGCATCCTTTTGAAAAATACTGACTGCGGTGCTAATGGATATAGTTAAAAAGCAGCCACTTGCACAAGGGAAGCACATTATTGTTGTTGCACTCATTCCAGTCATAGAGGCTGTTATGAACAGTAGCATTCCAAATGCCAAAGCCCTCCATCTTAGATGGACAGAGTGGGCAACATTCTTGAAAGCTTTTTATGTAGACTTTGTCTTTTACCCGTCTTTACAGACACAAGACACAAGAATTTCTTCAATAAATACATGTTTATCCTATGCCCAGCAATGTTGTGCCTCTTGCTCCACTGTACTTGGTGTGATGTTAAATGTAAAATTACAACCACAGAAAACTCACACACAGTCCTTAGGGGACTACACTGTGCTGTTGGCTGAACTTAAAGCATTGCTTCTTGCAACATACGGATCCAGAATTCCACCCACTTATAGTGTGTGATTCATATTGTTGTTTCTAGTCTTTTAATTACAACTTTCATTATTGGCACCAGAATGGATTAAAAGATTCTAAAGGCAAGCAACACAGTAAAGCATAAATCACTTTGGGTGAGGTGGCAAACATGAATGATAGGTTGCCACTGACTTATGTTATTCATACATTGAATCATCAATGTGTGAGAAAACACGTTGTAGGGAATTATTTGGCAGATGAAGTGGAAAAATCTGCATTTGCAATGGCTACAGTTTCTGTGATTACTCATTCTCATATGAGGATAGATAACGACATACTAGCTGCTAATAATGCTACACACAACAGCATCCCTTTATCTAGGGGCTTTCCGGTTAAATACCCATAGCATCTATATGAACAAACAATTCCCTTTGTTACAATTCAGGGGTTGGCGGTCATTTGATTCCCAACCAAGATCCCACACTACCCTTTGTGACAGCTGCACATGAAGGTGTTGCATCTGCACACACAGGTGTGGCGGCCAAAATGTTGTTGCTACTGTGGTTCTGAAAATTATGGACCCTGCTATGATGTGGTATCGAGGCCCAACACTTGTGTCACAAAATATCATCCAATCATGACAAACTTGGTATCGGCAGACCGATAATGATTTGGACATTATACCTGTGCATTTGCGTCGTGATCGAGCAATGCAATCACCTTAAAACAGTAGTTTCTGCCTTGAACCCTCAAGGTTCCATTTTGTGAGCGGCATCCATCTTGTGGTTGCCCTTACATAGTCAATTGACCAAGGCCGAATTCGAACTGAAAGGACACGTCCACCTTTGCTGACTCCTCTCTGACCTGGGCGAGCTGCCTCCACTGCCTCCAGCCAAACCTGTTCGGGCAGTCCCCAACCCACTGGCCGAGCGAGATTAGCATCAAGGCACAACATGTCATAAACCATTCACTGCATACAAACCACGCTTATCATACACACACCTGTCCCTGTTTATTCTTTATGGCTAGTTTTACAGGGAGGAGGTGCCTGATTTTATTGGGGTTTCATCGATGTCTGATGGAAGTTCTGGGCCTGGCTGGGTAATCTATCACAAACTGGACATACAAAAATGTAGGCTGGCCATCATGACTTTGCTTTTTCATTATTGTGAAAATATTTATATGACCATACCATAAACCTAAGAATTCTTGCCTGAAGGTAATATTTCTGTATAACAGGAGAAGGCTAGTTCTGTAAAAACGAACAGTCTCCTGAGAATATACATCCCGTGCTGTTGTACTTCTAGGACGCTTGTTACTTGGTTGCAGCCAATAAAACTCGATCCTTGACATCACATAGAAGACTCTGTGTTTCTGTGGTCCAGAACAGGAAGAACTCAAGAGGTCTCTGGGTTTTCCCCCTGGCACCACCGGGTTCCTAAAAACCCAGTACCTCACTACAGCAAGTTTTTTAGTGGCATGGCTTATATAAATAGGCCAAGAAATATGTCCTATGTTGTGACATTTGTCAACAATTTAAAAGTTCTACCGTGGTGCGTTCAGCGCAGACACACCTGTTGATATCCAACAAACTTTCTGCTGTATTTATTTGGACCATTGCGGTCCTCTTAATTCAAATGGAGCATTTAGATGCACCATACTTGCAGTTGATTCTTGCTCAAGGTTTCTCTGGGTGTGGCCATATTGTTTGACTGATGCACACACTGTTGTTAAAGATTTATACGTCCTTATTGAAACACATGCATGCACCACATTCCACTCGTACCAGGGCCCTGCTTTCACCTCGAAAGCATTGAGGAACACAATGGCTGTAGAGATACATTAAGCTTCTCCATATTGGCCCAAGGGCAGCACTATTATGGAGAGGATGAACTATGACTTAAAACAATCCTTAACAGCTAGGATATTAGGTACAGGAGATAGTTGATCCACCACGTAAAAGGGGTACGAAGAGCACAAAATAATCTTCCTAAAAGATGTCTGGGTGTCCGGACCCCATACAAAGTCATATTTGGCATCAAAATGTAAGTTCCAGATCTTGACGGTCTAGACATTGTGGTGGCACCATACCCTTTGACATAAATGATAATTTTGCTGTCCTACATTTTGTATAAAACTTCAGCGATGACCAATTGAACACACAGATGAAGTTGTCTGCCTCTACAGGAATCAAGGAGCAGCAAGAATCTATCGGCTGGATTCAACCAGTTGGGGATATCGTTCGGGAAAGATTGTGGTAAAGAAGGAATTTGGCTCATCATAACAGGTACTGGTGCCAGTCCTTGGCATTCAAGGTACAATAACTGTAACATTGCTACCGCTTGCTGGTTGTAAAGGCAATCGTTTTAACACCATTGATCACATCAATTTAGATCATGTGATTGATTTTCAACAGTAGGCCATGAGGAGTCCTTGGTAGTTTCCTAACTCCTCTTGGTACCATACAGGAAATTCTTTTGGATGGTTGTGAGCACCATCAAAGCTGTTTCTTCCTAGCTGGAGGGGTAGATAATAAACTTCAGTTAATTCCCAATACCGCCACAAATTCCAGTCACACAACTGAAGTGATTACTGTACTTACTACTGTGTCTTCTGCAGCTGATGTTGTTTATACTGATCCATGGTTGGAACTTTCAACACAGTTTGCATAAAACAATCTCTTTCTTTCCTTTCAGAAAACATAGACATTTCTGATTTCTTGCTGTGTCTTAAGTCTCCACGTTCAAAAAGATTTCTTTATGCCATAAATAAAAAAATTGGAAACTTTCACAAATGGAAGCTGCCAGATGTTTAAGACAAATTGATCAAGATAGCTTCGATACAGTACTCAATATTGATGACAATAGTATTACTACGTTGCCTTCTTGCATTTACAACTTGAATAACATTGTGTTATCTGCTATCGATATTATGCAAAGTGATACGCCTTCATCATACAAAGGGCAAAGTCAGCTTAAATCTGTCATGTATTTAGTTGGAAAATTAGACCTCAAAAATGGCCACGTGCCATTGGGTTACCTAAATTCTATGCACCTATTTGTACCTTTCAACCTGACACATAAACAATGGCTCATGACCAAGAAAGATACCACTTACACAATGTTGCATCCCGAGAAGTTAGAACAGCTCCCATTCACAATAGCTCAGACACTCTCCGTGGCGTGGTTAATACATAGTGTAATATCTTTGCCAATTACAACATTTCAGTTCACATCTTGCATGAAACATTTACTGGAAGGTAGATATGAAGCCTTAGGAGGCAGTTTCATTCATGAATAGTAGTCACTCCATTTTCTTATCATTGTGAATGGGCCAACAAAGAGGTATTCCTTACTGGAAAGGAATGCAACACTTCTTTCGGTCACTCACTTGTTCATAAACATATTACCACTCATATCTCATTTAAGGATTTGGTAGCAGATTTGGCCTGTTTTCTAAAAGGCATCCCAGCCCTTTCAATTCTTCCCTTCCTTACTGTCCTTTCAAATAGAAGCTATTTAATGCTAAGTGACCAGGACTGTTGTGGTACAAAGGCCAGGATTCCATTTATTTTATTGGTTTCCGAGACACTCACCCGCTGCAGTAATGTGCTTTTCCCCATGACTCATGCGTGGTCTGATCATTTGTTTTGGCCTTCAATTCCAACTTTGAAGGCAGACTTTAACAAGTTAAGCTGACTCAAACTCTTATTATCTAAAAAATATGTGGCATTATTTAACCCTGGGTGTAGCAAGACTACGCGGAGGTCCACAGAGTTGGGAACTAACTCCAGGGAACTCAGCTCCGCCACCCGCTTCCACCCCACTATTACCAATTAATTAGACATTAATGAAAACTAAAACAAAAAACACTTACCTGTACTGTAGCGTCCGCGGGCTGCCCTCCTCCTCTTCCTCGCAGTCTCTGGGTTATCCTTGTGAAAACTAAACATGCGCCCACGCCCGCGCATGCGCATTTATTGCGAGATTTGCCTACTGTTATTTTCATTATAAATTTCAACATTATGCTTATTAGTATTGCATTGATTTTACTTACCTGGGCTTTTTGTTATTTTGTTAATCACAAAATCAATTTCCCTACCAAGGAGGGGGTGTAGTGATTTCCCTGTTGGGCCCACTTAAGTTCTCCCTTAGTTTTGCGTATTAGACATTTTAGGCTGCCTCTGCTTTGCACAGGCACACATAATATATTTGTTGTTGTGCCATGATATTATTTTAGGAATACACTGCACATGTTATTTGTTTTTCAGTTACTCTTCTAGGGATTCAATCTGAACATTTATAACAAGGTCGAAAAACATGGTGTACTATTTGCTGTGCCCGGCCAGCAACATTTCCTTTTATACACAACACAACACGATAGCACAGCTGTTGCTTTCCAACACATTAGTTCTTATCATATCAACTATGTCTCGCTTCCTTGGGGGGGGGGGGCAGAGAGGAGACTTCTGGCATAGAGACCAGTCCTTGAATGTACGCACCAGCCTTGTGCAAACTGAGTCTACTCCTATGAAGTGGACCACCTAACTACAAATATCAGGTATGGGGTCTATTGGTAATCCCAGAGATCAGTGATATGTTCCTGTGGTCACATAGTGAGAGTAGGCCTAGGTAGATATGTCATTTGAAATGCTTGGGCTGTTCATTGTACACAGCTTGCCAGTAATGCAGATTATGTTGCCTAGTTGTATTTGTTTTCTAATCGCAACACAATTGCTTTATAATAGACTACAGTAGTTTCAATTAATATTGTAAACTTTCTTCCTGTCTTTATTTGTTTACTATTGGCATGCATAAGTGAGAAACGAACTGTGATGATCTGTTTCCACTGTTCCATTTGGGACTAGATGGTCATGTTCTATGTTGCCGAAATCACCTGTTACTCTGAGAAGGTTAGGAATTCAGGTAATGCACTGTGAGCTAGTCAGATTTGGGCCTACAGGTACTGACGTGGTAGAGAGACTCAGGGGCATATTATCAAGGGATTTATCTCCGCTTTTTTGGCTTTAAAAGCCAAGAAAGCGGAGATAAAATTATCTCCCTATCAGCAACAGGGTGCTAACACCCAAATTCACATGTAAGCACCCTTTATCTCTACGCTTCCCCTTGCATCTCTAATTAGATGCAAAGGGGGCGTTCCAGAGAAAAATAATAGGAGAAATGTTGTTAAGCAACATTTCTCCTATTATCAAGGATTTCGCTAACCCTGTTAGTGATAAAAAAAGCAGCGCTAACCACAGATAGCACTGCTTTTTTTACACCTGGTATTTTCCTGCCTTAGCCATGATATCCTATGGAAGGTGGATATCATGGCTAAGTTTGTGAGCCCCTATCATCAAGCTAACGCCAAACTTTGAGAGATTATCGTTGGTTTTCCAGCGATAATCTCTCAATTGGCAGTTATCACTTCTGAGATAAACCTTGCTAGTAGCAAGTTATCTCTGCGATAATTTCCGGCAATGCTTAGCGTTAAAAATTCGTTGCTAAGCATCGTTAGCGATAAATATCGCTAAACGTTGGTAATATGCCCCTCAGTTCCTACATTCTGACGACCTGTCCTCCTATCTAAGAGGATGGAGGAGAGGATGAGCAAAGATACGTTTATTTTTTTACATTTTTGTATCCATACCCCCACCTCAGCACACCCATTCAGAGGCAGCCGCCACTGTTTAGAATTACTCTAGGGATCAGATGGCTTAACTACTGTTGAGCTACAGGGACTCAACAAAGTTCCAGTGGGTTCCCTGCAACAGATTAGCTGGCCAGCTTCAGCTAGACAAGACTGAGTCTTGCTGCTACCCTCTGTTGGAGTTAATCCTGATACCCCAGGTCCTGGACCCTTGACTGGCATCAGTGAGAGCTCCTCCTAAAAAGAAAGTTGAAAATCCATACTTTGCACTCTTTGCAACTTAGAATGGGTATGCTCAGGCTGAACTGCGACAACTGCAAATTGAAAGCTCTGGTGAAACCTCTTCTTCCTTCCAATGGCCTCCTCCTGGCAGCCTCCTCCAAGGCAAACAGAACTCTTTGTGCTGAACCTGAGAAGGTATCTCTTCAGCCTGACTAACCTGGTCCCTTCACCCCACTCATGATCCACTAAGGTCAGCCTCAACTTTCCACTAATCTAGCACAACCACAACCAGATAACCACGAGTGGCGCGTTCTGCTTCTTGGCAGTATTTTCACAAAAATTCTAACATTCAATATCTCCAGTTCTACTGATTTGATTTGGTTAATTTTTCTCTCAGTTTGTTTATTAAAATGGATTGGTTTAGAATTTTTCTTGTGTTGTTTTTTCATTTTATTACTGTTTATGTGGTGTATAAATACTTTGCACATTGCTCTAAAGTTAAGCCTGACTGCTTTGTACCAAGCTACCAGAGGGTTAAGCATAGGTACATTTAGTTATGTTTGTGGTTCACACTGACAAGGATTTTGATTGTTGCTTCCACCCCTTTCAACTAACAACCCAATTAATTACAGATTAGAAATGATAGAAGATAGTGTGAAAACATAAATGATGACTTCTATTATTAGATGTTACATGGCCACAATGGCCACTGAAGGTAGATAACCAAATTGCTACTGTAAGGATGTCCCCAAATGTGTCATGTGTTGTTGATCATAGTGTGGATGTCAGAGCCTGTTTTGTTATTGTAGCTGACAAGAGAGTCATAGGCCGAATAATGAGGCATTAAAACACTGGCAGACATTATGTGCTCTTGCAAAAATGATACTGATAATAAAATCTGCTTCTGTTATGCTCACAGATGTCCTCAGAGATTATTTGCAGTAAAAAGAGCTTCTTCTTAATGCAAACAGAGTAGAAAGGGCAACACTTTTTGTGGGGTTTGCGAAGTGAAGCATCGTTATACGGACATTGCCATATATAATACATCAGTGATATTGTTAATGAAACCTTGGATGTAATGTATGAGGTCAAGTTAAGTGCACATGGGTAGTAGCTGATAAGCCTGGATTGGATTCCGCCACTGACGTATTCCCCCATAACCTCCGAAAAAAGACAATTTTTATCTTGATTAGATTGCTTTGAGTTTCTAGTAATCATCATTACGCCTCTTTAACAGATAAGTCGGTGAATATATAAATAGATATATGCTTGTTTCTGGAGAACGTTTTGTATTAGCTTGAACTAGTTGGTTAAAACATAAATCAAAACACAACCTCAATTGCACCTAGAATTAGAATAAAATGATATGTTCCTATTAAGGTGGCATGTGTTAGAAGCTTTCTGTCAAAGCAAATAAAAAACGTTTTTTATTCTTCTTTACCTAGAGGGATTTGTCAATGCTTTAAACTCGTTCAGATGCTCAATTCACTCTGTGTCATATTTACGTTAATTCGATTTTTCTGTACTAATTGGATTTTCTTTTTGCAGATGTACTCCTGCTGTCACCTTTCTGCTTCTAAACGATATAGAACAAAGTCAGTCTCATAATCCTTGGGATTCGTTTGTCTGTTCTTTTTCATTCCTCTACCGCCTGCATTGATGACATCTAATATTAAAGTATTGTGTGAACTCTGATATTAAACAGAACGCTAATTACATTATGCAAACATATTTTCAAATTATACCTGCAAACATTTAATAGTAATTTGGTTTTGCATCTACAGGATATATAGTGGGGCGTTTCAAAAGTTAAATTTGTTTGTAAGTATGTACGTTTGGGGCATTCTCTAAATTCTTCTTGACCCCCCACACCTTGGAAATGGTCAGGAATGATACTCCAGCCCTAGACTGCTGTGACTCTGTCCTGATGATTAGTGGAAGGGCCCACCCTACATTTGGTGGGGGTTTAGAGCAAGAGATTGCTCTATGTGAAAAGTGATCTCCACACAAAGATAAAAGCCAGTGGGCAAGTGCATGGTGCAGTGCTATTACAACGCAGGTTTTACAACGAAAATCATTACAACGCATTGCGCGGGGGGCGCTCTAGGATAGGGAATAGATTTAATTTACTATCCAACACCTTCCCTAGTGTCTACGGGGACTGGAGTTGGAAGAGTAAATTAAACTATTCACTATCCAGCACCCCAAAGAGCTATGCGTTGTAAAGGTTTGCGTTGTAAAACTGGTGTTGTAACAGCATGCGTGGTAAAAGCATGTGTTGTAACGTCATACATCCGCATGGTGGGCTTCATTGCACCTGTGTGGAATTCTGTGTTGTGGTGGAGAAGTCCACACAGTGGAGACAGAACCCAGTGATAATAATCCTCTACATTCCCAGTTGTTGCCTGAATACCTGCCCCTGGTGCAGCTTTCCAGATCTATTATTGGGAGTAATGGTAAAACTATTAGACCTTCTCCAGAATAAAGACTACATTTAGGGTGAAACTTTACTAGTTTTTACCTCAATTGTGCCCAGTGTTTTTATTCATAGCTATTCCTATGACCATTTAAGCCAGCCGTCTCCCACCTTTGCTTTAATTAGAGCTAGTTATGTTCTATGAAAATCCTCCCAAGATACTTATGTTATAAGTGGGAAGTAACCACGCCAGCCATGATCACTGGCCACCCCACGCAAGTTTAGCAGCAGTCATCATCCCAGAGCATCAGCCAGAGTTGCAAGCAGTAATGTAAAAAAGGTTTTTCCAATGTTGAATGGCTCTAGTTGGGTAATACATAACAGCTATATCTGCAATGCCACTAGCACCAAGCTAATAACAATGTTAGTAGTAAGTCTCCCCAAAACAATTTGATTCTTACCACTCAAATACCAGCTTCAAAGTATTTTGGAATTTTTTAAAACCTTCTCCCAATATAGGGATAAAAGTTCTTAAACTACTCACATTTTCGCCTGAAGTGCATGGTATTCAGCTGTAGTATATGCGTAGTAATTCATCCAAGCAGAAGCTTTTCATTTAGGAGACTGGGCCAGGAGTTCACACTCTACTCGTTGTTGAGGCCCGGTCTGAGCTTTGGACTTGTGTCTTGGAAGCTCAGTGATGCAAGAGAGGTGGTGCTCAGCTGAAGCTCCCATGGTGCAGTGACCTTATCGTCAGTGCATCCTGCTAACCCTCTTTACTATGTTCTGCCCTTTGGGTAGCAACAATACCTCCCACTCCTTATCAGACATTTCCTTCAGTCCCTACTGAAAGAGAGTCTGTCCACATGCAGGAAGGTCGTAAACCCACTCCAGTGACAGGTCTGCTGCCCTTGTCATTAATTGACAATGTTATTGCACAGTGACTTTCTGTGATCAGTGACTGCCATATTATAAACAAATGTATTATATCTATTGACTGTTAATAATGGCTTTGTAATATATTGCACACAGAGTGTTGTTTGTCACTGTACATAATTAAATGTGTTACATGTGATTAGTATTTATGATTGTCTAACTGTCACCCATATTGTTTTTAATATTTTTAGTGCAATACACGGCCACCTGAGGAAGGCTAATTGGCCAAAACGCGTGTTGTGAACTACCTTGCCGTATTGCCTATATCACTTGTCTTGTTTTATGTCTAATGCTTGTTTGTAAATGGTTTTAAAATCTATATGCTTATGAACTACAAACCAGTCATATGATAAATGAATATATAATATGGAAAAAAAGATATATATGTATATAACACTATTGTCATATAAAGAAGAAATATCTCTATGAAAAAGAAAAACATTTATATTTTTTGAATGAATAAAGTAAATAATTTAATATAATTGTTTCTTTTGGGTGGTGAGTTTACTTACTTTCGACAGTGACTACCATAATTACTAATGGTGGTCAGCACATATAGTGCTTTAAAGTTTTTGCACTATCACTTGAATATAGACCTTTCTCAAACTGATCAGTGACTGCCATTGACATAATTTGGGGCTATGTCAGCATGCTTACTGTCGCAGCAATTATCCAGTGTCGAACATTAAAATGAAAACCATGATATTCCGTCTTGTACAATAAAATCGAAAGGATGCAAACAGTTTGATTTAGAAAGAAAGCAAATTATTTCCTCCTGCTTAGGAATGACAATGCAGAGAAATTATGTTTGATGAGCGCTGGCATTATATTTTTTGGTTTACTATTATTAGACCACTTTTGCTGTGACCCTAAATGCGCTTTACGTTCACCCCTTACAAAATAAACACAATCTTCTGACTCTTTTCTTTGAGGCTATGTAGGAAACTGGAATATTAATTGATGGGATGAGAACCTGTTGTAATTTGGCAGCGATTGGGTTAACATTAGCAGAAGCCATCCTGTATTTAGAGGCCGTTTTGTGGAATCCATTTTGTATTTCTGGCAGCCATTTTGTATGCCATGTGCTACCACATGCGTGCCATGTGCTCTGTCCTACCTTGCTGTTGTCTGCTCTTGAAATCATCCACTTTGCACATGCTCAGTTGAGCTTGCAGTTGTCCATGCAGCTGCTGTTAGTCTGTAAATGTCAGGATGTGTTCACCAGAATTAGAAACTGTTAGGCACTTTCACTTGTTGACTGTGCATTTTCTGTATGACCTTATATGTACCTAAAACCTACTTCTTGTACTTGTACCACCTTCTTTTGAACACCTGTGTGGGTATAAAAGGACGAAGCTCCTTCCATTCAGTGTGCTACTTCATACATTGCCGAAGGGTGTTGTGTGAAAGTAGTTCCACCTCCTGAGGCTAATAAACTTTGTATTTTCTATTCCAGTTTCTGTGCCAACTTCTATCCTATTGGTCTGAGGACTTGTGTAGAGAAGGGCAAACCCCTAGCACTGGTAGGCCTTGCTGAGGCTCACCACCACAAATTGGCGCCCAACCTGTGGGGTTCATCGGCGACTCGGATGCCCGAAGGAGTGGTCGAAACGGAGGATTGGAATCTCGCTTTGGATGAACACTGCCCGAGGGGACCCGCATCTTGGTAACCACGGCGTTTTTCTCTCTTTCTGATCTGACCCTCCAGGTGGTGCTGGTTCTCGACTGAGATCTCTTCTGTTGATTCGCCGTGCAGGGACCATTTGGTCAATTTAAGAACTTGGTGATTGGTGAGCGTTGTCATGCAACACTTGCTGTTGGTTTTGTTGCCTGCGATTGCTAAGGTCGTTTTTGCGGCGCTTGGAATTTGTGTTGGCCAACTTGGATTTGTATGTGATTGATATATGAATTGCAATTTATATAGGCAGGTAATGAGGAGAATTTTCTCTGCTTTGAATTGATTTGAACTGCACAATGTTCTACAGTACCTTAAGTGCTACCTTGGTTATAATACTGCATATTCTGCACTATTTTTGGCATGCCTGTTTCTAGCACACTTCGTAGAATGTGTTGCTTTTGTAGTGGTACCAATTTTAGACTCGATGAAGCACAACCTGCCCCCCCAGAGGGGACGCCTGATAGGGACATGTATATTAAATATGATATTTCTTCTATAACGTACAGCACGTTATGGAATAAGTATACCCGTAAGGATCCTGAGTTGCGTTGGCCTATGAATGGGTCATTTGATTTACGAAAGATTCAGTATGTGGAACAATGTATGTTTGAGAGAAAGACTAGGCCAGTGTTTGACTGTGTGCGAATGTGGGAGAAAGAAGTGCCCGAGCGAATGAAGCATGAACAAGCCTTGATTGAAAAAGAACAGCGAAAGAATATTCATGCGAAAGCATTAGAAATGAAAAATAAAGACATAAAAGAACTAAAAGCGAGAGAAGATAGGGAGCGCCATTTACAGGTAACTGGCCAATACGCTGTTTGGCGGCCCCTATATCCTATTCTCAATAAGCCTCAAGATGATTTCTTGTTATTAGATCGTTCTCCGCCTCCGTATATTTTTCCTTCTGCTCCTCATGAGTCAGATGAGGATTCTCCTGCAGACCATGAGAAAGCACGGGAAACTCGTTCTATGTTGTCCGCTGAGCGTGCGTCTCAGCTTATATCTGCTGCTTGAAAGCCGCCCGTAATATTGCTCCTGCTTCTGAACTTTTAGATGACAGGAAGGATTGGCAGGAAAGGGACAAGTATATTTTACAGAGGTGTTTGCCGCAGAAGTTGTTGAACGGTTTAGGAAACATTCTGACGATTTGGAGCCTGTTGATATAGCAAATGATTCTAAGCAAATGCATGATTTTTTGTCTCTTAGGTGGCTGACTCAATTAGGCGTTTGGTTAAATTACGTGTTGAGACAGTCCGTTTGCGGGAAGAGAAAAAGGTAGCAGATGCAGCTGCACAAACATCTCAGACCGGAGTGGCCCAAGCTTCTATCTTCGGAACAGATAAGACTATGATAGTTCATGCGAAACCTATGCGGGAAGCCACACCTTTGTATGTTCCTCCGAAAGGAGCGGGAACAAGTGATGATAAGGCTTCTACTGATGCAAAGGGTTATTTTATTTATAATTGGGTTTACACTCCTTGGAATAGAGCAGATGTTATGGTTCTTTCAACGGCATTACCTGATCCGCGGAAAAATCCAGCAGCTTTTTATGAGGAAGTTGAGGGTTGACTTTGCCCGATATTGACCTGTTTTTCGGTTTGATATTACCCCCTGATATGTGGAGAACTGTTCGTAAAGTTGATGATCGTGCGACTTTTGGGGCATTATGGAAAGATTTAGAACAATTATAGTAAAGTTAAAGACCATTATTACCCCTCAAAAGATAGATTGGTCTGTATTAGCGTCTTGTAAGCAAAAGACAGAGGAATCGGTTTCTGACTTCTTCACGCGTTTTGAAGAGGCATTCCTCGATTTTAGTGGCCAGTCATTGACAGATGAAACGGGCAGGCATCTGTTCATGAATAAATATGTAGCAAACCTGTTGCCAGGAATAGCTAGTTGCCTAAAGGCCAGCGAGAGTTCATGGACTACCTCTTCTCCGGTTTCTCTTTTAACCATGGCTCTGTATTATGAACGAAAGGAATTAGAAGCGAAAGTTATTGAAGATAAAAAGACTAAAGAATTAAAAACAAAGGTTATGTTGCTCAGGTTATGGTCCTCCTTCTAGATGCAATGATAGAGGTGGACGTGGATCTTATGGTTCGTCCTTTGCCTCTTTTACTTGTTCGAATTTGTCTGTTGATCAGTGTGCGTATTGCAAGAAACTTGGACATTGGGCTTCCTATTGCCTGGCTCTACGTGCTCAGCAGTATCCACGTGGTCGGGGACAAATGCGAAATTGTTCAGGATATTCAGAGTCTAGAGGAAGCACAGATGATCGTGCTAGGTTTGATTCTAACATGCATGGACAGGATTGGTTTAATGCTTTTGACAGACGAAATAAATATCAAATGTCCGATTATGTGGAATCCAATTTCAAAGATTCAGTTTATGCATTGGATTGCCTAGGATGGGGTAAGGAATCAGTTGAAGTTCCAGTAGATCAGAAGGGTCCCTATGTTACAGCATATGTTTTGGGTTCTACTGATCAGTTTCTGGTTGATACAGGAGTTACTCGTAGCGCCTTATCTAAACACTTGGTTCCAAGGGCTCCCCTGTCTGGCTTAACTATTACATTGATAAGTTTCGATGGAACACCTTCCCTTAGCCCACTATCAAAACCACTTGCAGTTCATGTTGACAAGTTTTCTGCTCCATGTCCATTTCTGCTTTCTCCAAACACACCAGATAATATTGTGGGTCTTGATATGCTTAAATATTTCAGGGCTATGATACGATGTTCTCCAGAAGAGGTAGGGGTTATTATGAATGACAACTACCCTGTGATGGAAAGATCCTGTATTGTTAAAGAGGACATTGCATTAGCTTCACTCCCTAGTACTTTGTGGGCTACTTCAGACACCGATGTAGGGCAAATGGTTATTCCGCCAGTACATATTAGTTTCAAGGAGGGTGCTTCATTGCCATGATTGCCTCATTATAAAATTTCTCTAGAAGGAGAAGAAGCACTTATACGTATTGTTCATGATTTGATTAAAGTGGGGGTTGTAGAAGAAGTTCCCTATAATGTCTGTAATAGTCTTATCCTTCCCATTTTGAAAAAATATACTGATACTAAGATTTACAGATTCATCATTGTTTTATGAGAAGTCAACAAGCTTGTAGTACCACAGTACCCTGTGGTTTCAGACATGATATGATATGATATAGCAGTTTTATAAAGCGCACTAATACTCGGGAATGTCCTGGCATGAGTGAGCTGGAGCAGCGGAAAAGTCATTAGATGTACTGGCTAAACTGGAAAGTTTTAAGGCGTTTTTTAAAGGGATTGAGCTCATGAGTCAACTGGAGATCGAGAGGGAGCAAATTCCAAGCAGTGGCGGCTTTAACCAACAGTGACTAGCCACCTAAATAGATTCTGCGGAAGCGCGGGACAATGGCCCCACGAAGAGAGGCAGATCGCAGGGGGCGGTCATGGAACATAGAAAGAAAAAACGCTTCCTGAGATAGGAAGGGCCAGGTCCTTGCAGGGCCCGATGGGCCAGGGTGATAGCCTTGAACTGGACGCATTGCTTCACGGGCAACCAGTGTAGCTCTCGTACATATTCCCTAGCACTGGTTCGACTGGGGGCATTGTAGAAGAGCCTAGCTGTGGCATTCTGTATCGTTTGGAGCTTCTGCAACAGGTAGCCCGGTAAGCCAATGAACAAGGCGTTCGAATAATCAATCCGCGAGAGAATAAGAGCACGTGCAACTGCCTCATTGGCCACTCTTGGAAGCAGGGGAAAAATTCTTCTAAGGATTTTATGGGTACTAAAACAGACCCCGATCAGTTTCTTAACATAATCAGTAAACCGCAGGTCCTTGCTGAACCAAACCCCCAAGTTTTTTACAGGACCCTCATCAAAACGCAGACAAGGAAAGTGAGGCGGCCAAAGAGATTGTTTAAAATTCGAGGGAAACTGGCCATGCAGGATAACCTCCGTTTTGTCCTCGTTTCAAAGACGCCTGAGCTAACCAGCCAAATACAGAAGCAAGGCATGATTGGACAATGGTAGTGTCCATATCCGGGGCTTTCCACGTAAACAGCACAGAGTGTCGTCAGCGTATGCTATTACCTTCGCACCGAGCTTCTCAGCCAAGAAGACCAAAGGGGTTAAGTAGATAATAAATAAAAGAGGGCTCAGAGTAGAGCCCTGTGGAACTCCCGTATTCAAATTCCTAACCGAGGAAGCGCAGTCGGCCATACAGACCTGCTGCGTGCGGTGGTCCAGGAAAGACTTAACCCACTCCCAGGCAAGGCCAAAAATACCCACAACAGAGAGACGCGCCAGAAGCCGCTGGTGGGGCACCGTATCAAAGGCGGCAGAGAGGTTGAGTAAAATCAGGGCCGCCCTACTGCCCCCGTCAAGACACTCCCTGATTGCCTCCGACATCTCCACCAAGGACGTCTCAATACTATAGGCCGACCTGAACCCCGACTGGGCAGGTTGCAATGCCCCTGATGATTCCAGATAGGTCTCAAGTGTCCGAAAAATCACTTTTTCACAGACCTTGGTCAAGGCCGGTAGCAGGAATATTGGTCGGTAATTGTCCGTGACCACTGGGTCCAAGGATGATTTTTTAAGAAGGGGGAGCAATTTTGCTTGTTTCCATTGTGCCGGGACCACAGCGGTGTGGAGAGAAAGATTTACAATGTCAGTCCCAGCTGTACAGACCTCCCTGGCCGCCCCAGCTAATACACCGGCTGGGCACGGGTCCGCTGGAGAGCCAGATTTTAAGGAATTGAGGATGGCCAAGATGTCTGTTTCAGCTGCCGCTGTGAATGATGTAAACTGATATGCGACTGGCACCGGGGGGGAGGCAGGCCCCAAGAAGGAAGGCCCCTTGATCCTAGGGTGCGAGCCCACACTGTCCTGAATTTTTAGGATCTTATCTACAAAAAAAAGTAGATAGCGCCTCCCACCATTGTTGCGAGGCCGGAAGCACCCTTTGTTCAGCAGCAGGTGAAAGAAAACTATTGACTATAGCAAAGATTTCCTTGCAGTTGTTCCGAGCCAACGCAATCCTCCCGGCAAATTAGCTGCTTTTAGCTAGCCTACTGGCCGTATAATGCTCCCTCTGAGCCAAGCGTAATGACCTCTTGGCCAGCGGGCAGTACTTCTGGCCCCACTTCTGTTCTAGTTTTTTGCACCCCAGTTTAAGATCCCTAAGCTGATTGGAAAACCTATTGAACTGGCGCTGACCCCCTGACTAATCCAGCACTCAAAGTTCGCAACTGCACCCGCTAAATCAGGGGCAGGGATCGGGCATGACTGCTGAAGGGCTGTCAAAAAGGCTGAAAGATTAATCTTTCCTGGATGAGAGTCAGGTGGCAATAAAGGACCTCTAACCGGCCTGTCTGATGACCAAGAAAATCTGATCAGATGGTGGTCCGACCAGGTTACCGGCTCAGGTGCTTCAACCTTGAGAGGAAAATTGGAGCACACCAAATTGATGAGGTGGCCTCCCTCATGGGAGGGCAAATCCCCATATTGAGTTAGCTGCACCAGGGAGTCCCGAAGGGAACCCGTATCGCGGGCTGCCGGGGAGTCCAAATGAATATTGAAATCCCCTAAAAGCAGAAATTTGGGGTAGCGGAGGGAGCGGGATAAAATAATGTCATCTAGAGCCTTGAGGAATGTGCCTGCGGGACCAGGAGGACGATACACCAGGATGCCACCCAAAGTGAAGTGGGCTGAGATAGTAAAGGCGAAGTCTAAAGCTTCGACCCCTCCCAGTTGTCGACGACTGCATTGGTGAAAGTCCACGTATCCCTAAACACCACAGCCGTCCCACCTCCTCGTCTCCCACCTCGATCCCTTCTAACAATTTTGTATCCCTTTGAGATTGCAAACTCTAACACTGGACCACAGGACTCATTGAGCCATGTCTCCGTAATGAAAAGGGCGTCCAGTACGGAGTCGGCTAGCAGCTCATGAATGTCAGCAGCATGTTTAACCATTGAACACGCGTTTATAAGCGCAGCCAAAATCCTTAGGGCGCCAGAGTCAAAGGTAGGGGGGTGACATATTAGGGTGGAGCCGGAATTTACATAGAGGGCAGCCACTGGGGGGAATGTGACCGACCCCCCCCTGTGAATGGCACGGCCCTTCTAATGCTAACAACTCATCGCGGGTATAAACAATCTTTTTATAAGGCAGATCCAGCTCCGCTAGACCCGAGTGGCTGGCGCTGGCCGCTACCGGGGCGTGGACGGGCGCAGAAGGGCTTGCCTTTGGCACACCTTCGGCGCGCCAGCTGCGCGCGTCCGCTGCGCGCCCAGGGTAGGATGTGCAATTTATGCCCCAAGCCCCTCCCCCAGCTAGACCACTGCCTACGGTCCCGCCGGGATCCGGGACTCACATAAGATGGCACCCTGCCCTGCCCTCCACAAAAAACAGCACAAACAACCGTGGTGGACCGGGCAGAAGGGCGTTTAAAAGGTAAGCTAATGTCACCATGCACAAAGATTTTTAAAAGGTTTAAAAAAGTGCAAACAATTGAAATTACAGCTGGCGGCAAAGATAGGAAGCAAAAGAGAAATCCAGAACAGAGAATAACTCGCAGTCTGCCCCAACTCACGAGCGGCTAACGAGGAGCTGCTACCACCCTCGTATTACCGGATTGGGCCCCACGATGCCTGTCAATTTATGCCCCAAGCCCCCCCCCCCAGCTAGACCGCTGCCTACGGTCCCGCCGGGATCCAGGACTCACTCAAGATGGCGCCCTGCCCTGCCGATCACAACAAACGGCACAAAGAGCCGCGGTGGACTGGGGCGGAAGGACGTTTAAAAGGTAAGCTAATGTCACCTACCACACAGAATTTTAAAAGGTTTAAAAAAGTGCAAACAATTGAAATTACAGCTGGCGGCAAAGATAGGAAGCAGAAGAGAAATCCAGAACAGAGAATAACTCGCAGTCTGCCCCAACTAATGAGCGGCTAACGAGGAGCTGCCGCCACCCTCGTATTACTGCCATAACAACATTGCTTACCCTAGTTCGTCCATCAGCAACTACATTTTCTGTGATCGATTTGAAGAACGCTTTCTTCTCGATTCCTATTCATCCTGATAGCCGATATTTGTTCGGTTTCACTTTAAATAATAGATCGTACAGATTTTGTACAATTCCTCAAGGGTACACTGAGAGTCCGAGCATTTATAGTCAAGCCCTGAAACGACAACTTGACTCCTTTACTTTGTCTGAAGGAGTGGCTCTTATACAATATATCGATGATATCTTGTTGGAAGCCGATACGCCTGAGCAGTGTGAAAAATTTACTTTGTCTCTACTTTCTTTTCTTGCTACACACAACCATAAAGTGTCACGAAAATAATTGCAATATTGTAGACCAAGGGTTACCTATTTAGGTCACCTTCTGTCTAAGGAGGGCCGTGCACCTACACCTGATGGCATTCGAACAAATTTTAGATACACCAGTGCCTTCCACTCAGATGTTCGTGCATTCATTGGGTTGACTTCATTTTGTAGGCAATGAATATTAGGGTTTTCACACATTGTTAAACCCCTGCTAGCGCTTTTGACTAAAGGTACTCCAATCCCCCTTCCATGGACAGATGAATGTCAGAATGCTTTTCATCAGTTACGTCAAGCACTTTGTTGTGCACCAGTGTCAGGGACTCCAGATTACACAAAGCCTTTTAAACTCTATGTACAGGAGAAAGATGGGTGTGCATTGTCGTTTTTAGTACAGACACATGGTGACAAGCAACGTCCCTGAGCATACTTTTCAGCAGTTCTTGATCCTGTTCCTCGAGCATTGCATGGGTGCTTTCGTTCAGTTGCAGCAACAGCTGTTCCATACATCAGAGTGAAGGGATAGTTTTGTCACAAAAAACTGTTGGTGCTAGTACCCCATGTGGTTGATGCCCTTTAGAATCAGACGAAGACGCAACATTTGACTAGTGCTCTTTTATCAGGATACGAATTGACACTGTTAGCCCCTCACATTACATTGAAGAGATGTGCGACACTGAACCCAGCTACTTTGTTGCCATATCCAGCGACTCAGGCTCTGTCACAGGAGTCTCACGACTGTATCTTCCTTTCTGAGGAACAGACAAAAGGTCGCGTCGATTTGCAAGATATGCCCCTTTCAGATGTAGATGGGGAACTGTGGGTTGATGGGTCCTGTTTGAAGTTACCAGATGGTACGACCTCAGCTGCATATGCAATTACGACACTTAAGACAGTAGTGGAGACAGCTCGCATACCACAGAAGTCGGCTCAAGCAGCTGAGCGTGTGAACTTAGCACTGACTTGCGTGTGAACATCTGTACAGACAGCCACTATGCTTCTGGAGTGGCCCATGATTTTGGCCTACTTTAAAAGGAAAGAGGCTTCCTTACGTCCCACGGGATGCAGATAATGCATGGAGAATTAGCGCATAATCTCTTGACTGCACTAACATATCCAATGAAGATAGCTATTGTGAAGTGCAGTGCACAGAAGAAAGTGATTGATAAGACAGGACAAGGCAATGCCTTTGCAGATTGCGTAGCTCGTGAGACTGCAATGCAACAAAGCACTACTTCCATGTATGTAGTGAAGTCACAAGCTGAGCGATGGCATGATGCTAGACAGGAAGTGCTAAATGTACAGAGATCTGCTTCGGTAGCAGAACTTGAGCAATGGGCCAAAGAAGGAATATTGGACGATGAGGGTTGTTGGCACAACAAAGACATGGATATGTGGAAAATGCCTGCAGCCTATTTACAACCTATGGTTCAAATGGCACATGGGCTGGAACATGTTGGAGCTCTAGCAATAACGAAATTGCTTACACGAGTTTGGGAGCATCCTGAAATTGCCAGCACAGCTAAGCGAGTAGTACAGTCCAGTTTGATCTGTTGGCAGTATAATCCTGGTAAAGGGACACAAACTCCTACATCCAACTTGAACGCTGCAATAACTTAAAGTATGTCCTAGTGGTGGTATGTGCCTTCAGTAAATGGATAAAGGCATACCATAGAAAGGATAATGTGGAGTGACAATGGACCTCATTTTATTCGGCAAGCTGTTGAGCATGTCCTGAAAGGATTAGGGATCAAACAGAAATTCCATGCTGTCTTCCACCCGCAATCAGCAGGATTAGTGGAGATGTACAATGCTACAGTGGAGCTGAAATTAGCGAAAATACTGGCTTCCACGTCTTTGAAGTGGCCAGATGGTATTGTTGTCCATAAGATCGGTGCCACATTCACGATCGGGGCTTACACCATAGTGGTATTTGGGAGATCGATGAACATTTGGGGAGTTCCTAAGCCACGCCCCATACATGATGGACCTTGTGTTCTGATCAATGATTATTTGGCACAGTTAACCAACAGTTTGATCTCTATTCATCAACCGGTTCGAGAAGCTCTTTCTGACAGATCTACAGGTGAGGCCCGCGATCTCCGACCTGGTGACCAGGTTATTGTCAGAATTTTTGAGAGGTCGAACAGCTTACAGCCGAGGTGGCGAGGACCAAAGCAAGTGCTTTTGGCTATGAGGACAGTAGTTCGAGTGACGAACAGAAAAAACTGGATCCATAGTACACACTGCAAGCGTGTGTCGCCTACCTTGGTGGAACCTGCTGTGCTGACCGACCATCAAGAGATTCTGGATACGGAGAAAAGCCAAGCCATCCCACCTGATGAATCTGAGGAAGTCTTCCCGGACCACACGATTTCTGGAGCATAGCGATACCAACTGAGACCAAGGAAAGAGCCTGCATTGTCGAAAAGGACTGCTTGAGCCACCGCCCTGGGTTGGTGAAACCGAGTGCCGATGTGGCAAGGGGGGGATCAGTCCTGCGAAGTGACACACGTCTTGACCCTCGGTAAAGAAAGCAACGGCTGCCCAGGGATAAGAGCTCCAACGAATATTTTATTTTTACGACGAAATAATCATATCTGCTGAAAGATCAAAAGTTGCTAAGATCTGCAATAGGAAAATAATTTGTGCTGTAGGGTTTGTTGGTGCTATGGTGGTTATGGCAGCAATTACATGGTATGTTGAGAAAGTGGCTCCTGTTCGAGAGCTTTTAATCACCACTACTCCAGTACCAGTTGAGCACCACTACTTTACGCTTCCCTACCATAAGCAGAAGCATCGGCAATCCTACCTAAACAATACGTACATCCAGATGTGCATCATACTCATAATGCCACAAATACTACCAACTGTTGGGTGTGTGGGATGATACCTGCACCCCAAAAGAAAGGAGGAACACCCTTCATTCCTCTTGCTTTTTCACATAATGGTTCTTGTCTGGTTTGCGCTTTTGTTTGCCTCTGAAAGGGCCAACATTACAGAGATGACAGTAGAACAAAGCAATTATCACCTCAATAAATAGTGTTATCCTGATGAGAATGGTTACCCTCAAGCTAGAGGAACTAAATAGGAATGGGAGGAGTACCAACCTGACATTATTTCTATGCCACATGTTTTCACAAATACAAGGATTATATAAAACAATGGATCTTTTGTAATTTATGTAACTAGAGCTAAAGCAGCTAAAGCAGACTTATGTGTTATGTTATGTTATGTTATGTTATGTTATGTTATGTTATGTTATTTTTACTTTACCGTGCACAGCTGCCCCAGCGAAGGCGTGTCCTGGTTGTGTTGGGAGAATTTCAGTGGGAAGAAGTGAATGTACTGCAATTCTAACCATTGAAAGTGCTAATAACAGCAGTTTTACGTCTTCACATAATACTTACTTTGTGTGCGGAAATAATGGATATTATCAACTACCTGTTGGGTGGTGGTGGGTCTGCTATGTGTCCTTTCTGTTGCCCCCTGTGTTTCTGGCACCTGCATCGTATCACCGTAACTTTAAAATTTACAATGACATTTCCAAAAACAGAAATAAAAGGACAATAAGTATGGATGAAGTTGACCAAACTGACACCGCTTTGCAACAATATGTCGACTTTAACTTGGGCTTATTTTTCTTCGTGGGTGCTGCATTGAACAGTAGAAAGATAAGGCGATTGACTCGTGTTGTGGAAGCTGTTACCAATCAGACAGCAATGGCACTTGGGACCATTACAGAGGAGCTACAAGTGGCGAGGATTATAGCACTCCAAAATCGTATTGCACTTGATGTGATTTTGGCTGATCGAGGTGGTGCATGTTGCATCATTGGCAGCAGCTGTTGTGTTTTCATTCCGGATCACTCGCTTTCAGTATATGATGCAATCTCTAAACTACATAAGATTGCTGCGGAGATTCACTGAGAGACTGGTAAATGGACTTTTTCGAACTGATTGTGGACACTCTTTATTACTTGGGACTGGAAGCTACAGATTATGCTATGTATACTATTGGTGATACCATTTACATGCCGTATATGTATACAATGTGGTGCCATGCTTTGCCTTATTTGCATCTCTGCTTGTATGCATGCTAAAAGAAATGTTGCAGAAATGAAAGCCCAACAAATGCTAAATAGAGAGGTCACTGAACTGATGAGCACCGATGTACAGGATGCATATCTAGATTATCCCAGATGAACGAATGTCTTCAGCTAATGCTAAAAGGGACGTCGTTGTAATTTGGCAGCGATTGGGTTAGCATTACCAGAAGCCATCCTGTATTTAGAGGCTATCTTGTCCGTTTTGTGGAATCCATTTTGTATTTCTGGCAGCCATTTTGTTTGCCATGTGCTACCACGTGTGTGCCATGTGGTCTGTCCTACCTTGCTGTTATCTGCTCTTGAAACCTGCCTAGAGACAGGTTATATTTAGCCTCTTCCACTTTGCACATGCTCAATTGAGCTTGCAGCTGTCCATGCAGCTGCTGTTAGTCTGTAAATGTCAGGATGTGTTCACCAGAATTAGCAACTGTTAGCTCCTCCCACTTGTTGACTGTGCATTTTCCGTATGGCCTTATATGTACCTAAAACCTACTGCTTGTTTGTACCACCTTCTTTTGAGCCCCTGTGTGGGTATAAAAGGACAAAGCTCCTTCCATTCAGTGTGCTAATTCATACATTGCCGAAGGGTGTTGTGTATATGTAGTTGAACCTCATGAGGTTAATAAACTTTGTATTTTCTATTCCAGTTTCTGTGCCAACTTCTATCCTATTGGTCTGAGGACTTGTGCAGAGGGCGAACCCCTTGCACTGGTAGGCCTTGCTGAGGCCCACCGCCACAAATCCACCCCAAATAATAATCGCAATCCTTGTCAGCGAGAACCACTAAAGCCACTAATCCAAGGATCTCCAAGCTTATCTGTAGTGAGACCTTCCTCTGATCAAAGAAAGTCCTCTCAAGTTTCTAGCAAATGGTATCAATGTAAAAGAGTTACCACATAAGTAGCTTTACAGTATAAGCACCCTAAGCAGTATTATCAGTAAAGGGACCCCAAGCATTTCAGGCAAGGCTACCACCAGAAATGCCAGGGAAAGGCTTATCAATATGAAATAACTCATGAAATAACAGTCAAGTATCACATGCCCTCTGCCACAAAGGACAGAACTACAGCAGTAAGTCTCCCCAACTCATTTTAAATTATTATTTAACTACAGCTGTGCATGTTTTTGGAACTGCAACCTTTTGTCTTTATCAGCATATATTTTTCTGAATGTGTTTCATGATTACCCTTGCCCACGAGTATCCAGAACAATCTGGCATCTGGGCTTGAGATGAACTCCCCGAGTTCTGCCCATCTCCTTTAGTCCTAGTCCCTCTTGGCCTTTAGTTGGCCCAGTTTATATTGCCTCCTCAAGCCCCGAATAACGGGATGTCCCCTTGCCTTGAGGCAAGGGACAGCTGTTTTTTCAGGGATATGCGCTCTTTTGAGAACCATGAGGTAATTTTGTTTATTTTCATCTGGCTCGACCTAGACTTATGTTGGTGGACAATAAAGTTTTTAGCCAGTGGCAACAAAACTTAGAATGTAAATCACTGCAGCTTACTCATGTAGGTGGGTCTCTAGAGCGGGATAGCAGCAGCTGCAGGTGGTTCTCGAGATCACATTATAGGGTGCTAAGCCTGGATTTGTCAGCCAAAATTTTGGGCCATTTGGGCCGACGGTTATCATTTGAGGGGTTTACCTCCCTTGTGGAGAGGAGATTGTGAGCTGCCCTTGACTTTTCACGTCACAGATGCTCAATTATAAGGCTAAGAGTATTGTGGTCGCTTTAGCAGGTCTGGGTATTGGACATGTCTACTACAGGTGGCCAAAGGCTAAGGTCCACTAGAATATAGTCAATTCGGCTGGACCCTTTGGGTCCAACAAAAGTAATTCTCCCTTTTTTGTCCGAGGAGGTCCTTCCATTGGCAGCCTGTTGCCTATGTGCTAGGTTTAAAGAATTTAACTTAAGGGCTGCTTGGGACAAATTCTTTATTGGTAGCAAAACAAGTGAGGGAACAGACCACTTGTTGTCTTCCTCATTGGTCTCTATATTGTCTTCCTGATCGAGGGGCTCAAAAGTTATGTTGAAATCACCTGCCACAATTAAGGGGTGGACTGTCTGCTTTTCATCCAGTATCTCATCTAATGACTGCAGGATTGGTAATCTACCTAGTCTAGTGCTCCTTGCACAGATGTTAAAAATGTCTATGCACTTACCTAGAGGGCCTTTGAGTCTAACCCAAAGAATATTGCTGTTATTAATGGGAAGCTCCTCTATTGCACAATTGAGTGTGATTTTAACCAGAATATGTAACCCTCCAGAAGGGCGGCCATGCTTCGAGGGAATTGCCGGTCTGTGTAACATTACAAACCCTGGAGTAAAAACGGGGATCGGACTCTAGGTTTCCTGCAAAATGCAGATCTCATGCTGATTAATAAGCTCAAGCTGGGAGAAGCTTTGTGGGTAGTCTGTAGCCTTTGTATGAGTTGATTTGTGATACCAGCGTAGTATGCGTTGCCATAGTTCATTCTGCTGCTGATTAGGGCTGGGTCACCGTGCATCTGACATTTTTGGGGAGCCATTTCAATATCTTGTAGAGCACATGTAGGATGAGTAATCAGGAAGATGTTACTTTGTTTACCTGTTTGGTCATTCAAGATGATTCTAAGGTTTCTGGCATGGAATGTGGGTGTGGGAGTGGGTCCCAGTTCAGTTGGACACCAGGAGGAATCCCACAGTGAGCTCTTGTTCCCAAAAATCAAAACTTCCATTTTGTTGGTGTTGGGTTTTAGGCAGTTCTGTTTCATCCAGTTTGCCATGCTTAACGTGCAGGTTGTGAAGTTGGTCCTTGTTGTGTGTGTGTTGTCTGTGAGAGAGAGGATGAGTTGAGTGACATCTGCGTAGGAGACAATGTTTATTCCGTGGGATCTTATGATGTGGGCCAGTGATACCATATAGACATTGAAGAGGATAGGGCTCAGTGATGACCTGTGAAGGTTTTTGCACGTACAACAGCACCCAAACTGCAGAGATGGGAGCCATTGACAACATCAGAATCCTCCTAAACTGTAGGGATGTGGCTTCCCCGATCCTCCTTGACCTCTTAGCAGCTTTCAACACTGTGTCCCACCACACCAAGATCAAGAGGCTTCATTAGATCAGAATCCGAGAGGATGCTATCAAATGAATTGCATTCTTCTTCACTGGAAGAACACACGGAATCCACCTTCCGCCATTCAGCTCAGAGCCCAAGAAAATCATCTGTGGCATCCCTCATGGTTCATTCTCATTTCTGATGAGTCCTGTTTTTTTTTTTAGGAAGATTCGTCAGTCATAAAAGATTCCTGGACACCTTTCTATAGATCAAATTACTAGTATTCTTAGTCAATCTGGGTTGGCTGATATTTGATGCACTTTGTGCCACTCCAGTAAAGGCAATACATTTTCTGGTCCATGTTTTAGGATAGAAAGGTTTATAGGATAATTAATGCTTATAGGTCTGCATCCTCAGCAGGCCCCAATATTGTCAAATGCAAGCCAGTAGGAAAACATTGACATTTGAAAGCAGCAAATTGGTCTTGTGAATCTACCCTTAGAAGTTAAGGAAAAAATTATGTTTCTCAATTTGTTGGCAGTCTTTAAACTTGTCATAATTGAACTCTACTCTTCTAATAGAAAGTGCATTTTTCACACTATTGTAGCAGATTCTATTTAAGACAAAGAGGGGTATCCCTCCCGACCAATCCGGTTAACTATTCTATGGTTGTTTTGTTGCAGTTTGAGCTCTTGTCAGACTGTTAACTATACCTGACATGTTCAGCTTAATTATGATATCTGGTCCTGTGGAATTATCCTCCATTCTTATACCTGTGGAATATTTGACCTTCATCAATATATAGTTGCCGGATACAGGTTCTGGACTGTTCTTGGATGCAAAGAAAAGGAAGTGCTGAATGGATATTCAGCATTGCTAGTGCAGTATGATTTAGGAGGACTAATCCTTGAACAGCATTGTATGTTGTTTTAGAACCTTTATGAGATCTGTTAACATTCCATGTTGGAATATTTTTTTTAACCTATGTTCTTTGCTGCTAGATTGTGAAAATCTGAACAGGTGCCTGGTCAGCAACTGTGTAAGTTATATGGTGTGTGCAATTGCCACAGGGTCTTTGAACATGCACCTCTAGTATATTCTACAGTGCTTGACTGGATGGACACCTGTTTCCTTTCTCTGTGGTATTGTTTTACCAGCATGGTATTGTTTCACCAGTATATTACAGACAGCTTCTCTAGTGAAGCATCTCTTCGGGCACCACAAGTTAGTCTGTTGTAACACTTCTTTTTGAGAATTACATATTTTCTATAACATACATGTTGCTTGGTGTGGTTACAATTTGTTTTCTTAACAATATGTCCAAACATAATGCTACTGTAGCTTTCATACTTAGGAGTGTCATATCTTCCTGCCCTGCTTCTATCTAGTATGCCGCTGACGCTGGTGCTGTCATCAGGACACTGCTTACTAGGTTGTGCACTGCGAATACATATGTGGATGAACAATTGTGTTATTTCCATGCATGGGTTTAGGATAGTGTTGTCCTTTCCATTTTGTCAGTGGTTTGTGATGTAGCCAATCTTTGTGGTGTTATGTGTGATCAGTGAAGCGTTGTTTCCACTTCTTGATATAAGTGTGAGGGCAGTGAGGTGTTTATAAGTAGGCTTGCTTTCCATTTTTGTGATTGTAATAGAATCTTGAATCCAGAGATCTCTACAGGACTACCTGCACTGTGCAGAATTCCTTGTTTATCCTCGTTGGACCATTTCCCAGGAAATACTGCCTCCTTTGAGGATAGCCGTAACGGTTTGGCTGATTATATCTCTGATAAAGTAGTAGGTATCTACTCCTCCTATTTAGAGGCTGCCAAAATGCTACCTGTCTTGACATCTGGACTGAGCCTTCTACTGACCTTCAGAAACTCCTACAGTTTAATCCTATAGCGCTTTCATAGATATACACCTCCATGGCTTTAGTTAAGTTAGGCTACCCTCTTGATCTGGCGTCTCCTATGATCTTGGAGGGCAGAATTTATGCACTCGGTCCTGTCTTTAGAAACCTTTCGAATAACTCTTTTAGGTTGGCCAAAGTGCCTCCAAACTAGCGAACTATAGGTCAATCTCACTGCTTCCTTTTCTGTTGAAAGTGTCAGAGAAGCATAATAATCAGCAGATATTAAGTTTCACTGAGGAAAGGAACATCTTGCACAGAACTCAGTTTTGCTTCGTCCACAATTTAGCACAGAGTCTGCTTTGCTTCTCATTTTTGAGTCCTTATTGTAGATAGTAGACAGAGGAGATACTGCAGCACTCCTGCTGTTCGATTTGAGCATGGCCTGTGTCACTATAACTCATAGTCTGTACTTTAAATGCTGTGCTGGATTTCGTTTTTGCTGGCTTAGATGCTTTGGGCACTTTGCCACTGCTGATCAGTGGAATGTATGAGGTCACTTAGCATGCTATTACTTAGCATGCTTTTACTACGAAGTTTTTACTTCGCAAATGCCTTTACTTAGCAGTTTTGTATTACGCATACCTTTACTTCGCAAAATCATTAAAAAGCATTAAATAGGCATTACTCAGCAGTACTTTACTTCGCAGGATTTTACTGCGCATAAAGATTCTTTTTTAAAAAAAAAAACCCTACACAGCAACACTACCCTCCACGCCCCCTACACTTCCCAATTCACTAAAACACTACCCTACAGTACACTTACACTACAACACTACCCTAAACCCTAAAACACTGCCCTACACTACACATACACTGCAACACTACCCTAAACCCTAAAACACTACCCTACACCACACATACACTACAACACTACACTAAACCCTAAAACACTACCCTACACTACACATACACTACACTACCCTAATCCCTAGACACTACCCTACACTACACATACACAACCACACTACCTTGAACCTTAAAACACTACCCTACACTACACATACACTACAACATTACCTTAAACCCTAAAATACTACCCCTACACTACACATACACTACAACACTACCCTAAACCCTAAAACACTACCCTACACTACACATACACTACACCTCTACCCTAAACCCTAAAACACTACCCCCTACACTACACATACACTACAACACTACCCTAAACCCTAAAACACTACCCTACACTACACATACACTACACCACTACCCTAAACCCTAAAACACTACCCCCTACACTACACATACAATACAACACTACCCTAAACCCTAAAACACTACCCTACACTACACATACACTACAGCACTACCCTAAACCCTAAAACACTACCCTACACCACACATACTCTACAACACTACCCTAAACCCTAAAACACTACCCTACACTACACATACACTACAACACTACCCTAAACCTTAAAACACTACCCTACACTACACATACACTACACCTCTACCCTAAACCCTAAAACACTACCCCCTACACTACACATACACTACAACACTACCCTAAACCCTAAAACACTACCCTACACTACACATACACTACACCACTACCCTAAACCCTAAAACACTACCCCCTACACTACACATACAATACAACACTACCCTAAACCCTAAAACACTACCCTACACTACACATACACTACAACACTACCCTAAACCCTAACACACTACCCCCTACCCTTTCTACCCTAAACCCCAAAACTCTACCCTACACTACACATACACTACAACACTACCCTAATCCCTAAAGCACTACCCCCTACACTACACATACACTACAACACGGCCCTAAACCCTAAAACATTACCCCTACACTACACATACACTACAACACTACCCTAAACCCTAAAACCCTACACCCTAAACTACACACACACTACAACCCTACCCTAAACCCTAAAACACTACCCCCTACACTACACATACACTACTACACTACCCTATCCACACTGCCCCACTTACCTCTCTCTGCCCGTGGTCCACTCTTCTCCTGCGAAGTAACGGCATATGCTAAGTAAAGGCATATGCGAAATAAAGGCATGCTAAGTAAAAGCATGCAAAGTAAAAGACAATGCTAAGTAAAAGATGCTAAGTAAAAGAAGTGCGAAGTATAAGATGCGAATTAATGGTTGTTTACCGATCAGTGCCAAAGTGCAAGGACTCCCTGTTTAAATTGTTATTACAATTGGTTCCCACTGATTGGCATATTTGAGTTACCTGCAAGTTCCTAGTAAAGTACACTTAGGTTGCCAGAGCTTGTAAATCAAATGCTAGTAGTGGGCCTGCAGCACAGATTGTGCCACCCACATGAGTAACCATGAAAAGGTATCTCAGACCTGCCACTGCGGTGTCTGTCACAGTTTGTTAACTGCCATGTCGACTTGGCAAGTGCACCCACTTGCCAGGCCCTAACCCTATGGCAGGGTGCAGTGCATGTGAAAGGTAGACGTACTGGTGTGTGGCACATGTCCTGATAGTGAAATACTGCCAATGTAGTTTTTCACTATTAAAAGGCTATCTGTCCTATAGGATAGAATGGGAAATAATTTGTAACATCTTACAAGTATAACTTCCCATTGGGACAAGATAGGTAAATACAGTCTAGGCTCTCTTAACTCAGAATTTAATAACCCATATTTTAGTAAAGATGGGTTTTAAATTGTGTGTTTGAAAATGCCACTTTTAGAAAGTATGTGTTTTGTAGTTTAACCATTCTGGATGCCTCTGCCTGTTTGTGTATTGACTATCTGGTTTTGGAGTGACAGGGGCTGGGGTTGTGCCTTCATTGTAGACAGCCATTGGAGGGGTTGAGGTGTGCCTGGCCCTTCCTGAATGACTCAGAGCTGAGCTGAATAGACCGTGGCTGAATTTAGAGTAGTAAGAGGAGTTTTCCTTGCATCTAAATAGGGCCTGTCTCCGTTGCACAATGCTGTCTCCAACCCCCTTGGTCATACTGCATCAGCGAGGACAGAACTGGTTTGGTCTAGGCTCAGAGACCCTTGCACAAAGAGAAAATACATTAGTTAGGGTATTAGTATTAGACCTAAAATGCAAGAACCTTTGATCACTTCTGGACTCAAGAGGAACCTTTTCCAATGAGAAGAGATATAGAGCTGTGAGGAGGAGTACTTCCCCCTTGCTGTGGGCTGTGTGTGGTTGGCCTGCAGTTGCAGTTTCTACCAAGGAAAGGACAAAGACCGAGACTTTGCTGTAAACCTGCTTGAAGAAAAATCTCCAATGGCCTGTGTTAGCTGGCCTCCTGTTTTGAAGTCTCAGGGACGCGATGACTTCATCCCCCGTTCCCCTTAACTCTGCTGCTGAGAGTTCTGACCTGTCAGGAGGCACCTGTTCCAGTTATGGGCCTCTGGAGAATGTTCCTGCTGTTGCGAGCTGAAAGAAACCTGAAGACCAGAGAAAATCAAAGCATCGCTCTTCTTTTGGGTGTTTTTCCCAACACAGCAACGCCGTCCGAGAAGAATCTCTACGTATCACTGCACCGCTGCCAAGACGATGCTGCGCCTGTCGTGGCTGCAAGAACAAATGCATTGTGGGATCGTGGCGGAAGAAACCGACATAGCGTCGCATGTCACAGTTGCATCGATCGCCGATGCATCCCAGACTTCCACACATTGCACCTGTGCTGCAAGCTTTACAGGTGCATCAACCGGGGACTACAACCGGCTTGCAATCAATGTATCACTTGCGCTACAGTCCAGATTCGACGCATCACTTCTCCTTTGTGCAACAGCACTGTCGTATATACAGGTACTATGTGTAAAATCCTGCATCCATAGTTTTCTATGAAGCCGATTGCTTGAAACTTTTTCAAAGTCATTTTTAATTACATGCATGTTGGATTTTCGACGTTTTGGTTTTGTTGAGTTTAGATAAAGATACTTTATTTTTCTTAACCGGTGTGGTGTCAATTTGTGGTGTTATCACTGTATTACTGTGTGTTTTGAGTACAAATACTTTACACATTGCCTTTGGCATAAGTCTGTCTGCTCCTGCCAAGCTACCCAGGGTGAGAGCAGGAGTTATTTAAAATGTCTATGACCTTACCCTGACTAGAAGCAAGGGTCCCTATTTGGACAAAGGTGCCTGTCTCTGCCAACTAAATACCCCCATTTCTAACATGGTCTTATCAGGGTTTTTATAAGCCTTTTCGATGAAAGCTGATTCCCCTGGCTCAAGGGGTTTCCTCAGGGCTCCTCCTTGAGCCTTACTCTTTTCAACCTTTACATGTGCCTCCTGGCTTATGTCATTAAGTGTCACAGCATTTATATTTTATTATATGCTGATGATACTCAATTGATTATTACTCTCCAAATTTTGCTAGTGGAGCGGCCTCCCTGAGAGCTTGTCTGTCAGAATTTGCCTAGAGGATCAACCTCAACTCCTTAAAATTAAAAACAGGAAAAACTGAGGTCCTGATCCTGGGCAACTAGCATACTAGCATGCTTCTTGGTCCCCGGGCCGCCGGCACTCAGCACATTTTCAGCCCAAAACCTAAGGTCAAGAACTTGGGAATGTAGTTTGATCACAATCTCCCATACAATGACCAAGTTACGGCTTTGGCAGGCAGGTTTTTTGGAATTCTCAAGTCTTTAAAGACCTTTATTGGCCTTCTACCTTTAGATGCCCAGAAGGCAGTCGTCATCTAGCGGATGGATTATTGCAATGTTTTGTATCTGGGGGTTTCTCAATCATGGCTGTAGAGATTCCAACGGGTTCAGGATTGTGCAACCTGACTGCTATTAAAACTGCCTAAATGGATTCCTATAAGCCAAGCACTTCTTAAACTTCACCGGCTCCCTTTGCTACTGCAAATGCGAAGGTATCAACCCAGGCCAACTTTAACAGAAAAAACACACTGGCTGTATTTTGCAAAAACTATAACACAAACATTAATACTGATAAAAAGGATTTTTAATTATTTTGATAAAAAAAGATTTAAACACATATATCTTGTATACACGATAATTGATACAGTTTAAAGTTTTTTTGCTGGTAAATAAAAAGTAAAACATTTGTTCTTAAAACAATCAAGGGACGATATTGTTGTCCTGTATATTGTTGGTACGGCTGTAGTCTGTCAACGCGTTTCGACACGTTGTAGTGTCTTCCTCAGGACAATATATTTTTCAGCCAATTTTTTCAAATTAAAGGATGAACCCTCAATCACTAGAATTCTTGTGACTTCTATGCTTGCAGGTAAAACCAGTCAGTTGGAAATTTATCAAACCTGGTGCGGCTTTTTTCCGGGGTTTTAAATCTTCACAAAAATACACGAAGAGTGAGGCACCTTTAACAATCATGTTTTGGTATGTGAAATCTTTTTTGGGGGATTTCACTGCTCACATCCCACTCTTCATTTTCTCGATTTTGTGACCTTTATTTTCTTATTAAAAGCCAGAACCCGCCTCGAAAACTCTTTTCACTGCGAGGCGGTACCGAATGCGGAGCAATTTTGCAATTGACGAAGGAACGAAGAAGCCATTCAGAACGCCCCAATTGCTACGGAAGCTCTCTTTTTCTTCCTTTTAGTATTCTGCTACGAAACGTAATTTTGCAAATGAAGCTTCACTTATGTCCGACTCCAGCGTTGAGATTGAGTCTTTCTTCGTGCATATCGCTGTCTACGCGTCAGGTTGAAGAGACGTATCCAGAGCGAGGATAAAACAAATCTGCAGGAGTGCGACAGCTGAAAGGCTTCCTCTGTTTTAGTATTTCTTCTGCGTACCTGCTAGTATGGAAAATTGTCCTGGGGAAGACACTACAACGTGTCGAAACGCGTTGACAGACTACAGCCGTACCAACAATATACAGGACAACAATATTGTCCCTTGATAGTTTTAAGAAAAAATGTTTTACTTTTGTTTACCAGCAAAAAAACTTTTAACTGTATCTATTATCGTGTATACAAGATATATGTGTTTAAATCTTCTTTTTTTATTAAAATAATTAAAAATCCTTTTTATCAGTATTAATGTTTGTGTTATAGTTTTTGCAAAATATAGCCAGTGTGTTTTTTCTGTTAAAGTTGGCCTGGGTTGATCCCTTCGCATTTGAACTTTTTCCCTGACCCAGGTACTTTATCCTCATCAGGGGGTCCTTGATACATTATAAAATCCCTTTGCTACTGTTACAGGATTTTCAGGAGGAGCGGCATGACCTATTTGCATCCTCCTATCAAGCTGTATTACCCGTTGAGGCATTTTAAGTAATCTGGGGCCTTTTTATCCCTGGTCCTGAGGGTACACATGGGTGAGAGTTCCTTTGGCTATTTAGCACACAGGCTTTGAGAATCTCTCCCTCTGCAGTTAAGGCACTCTGAGACAGAACATTTGTTTCGGAAAAATCTAAAAACCTGGTTGTTTGCTAACTAGTTTCTTGAGCATGGAGCAGCTATTTTGGTGTATTTGAACTTAGCACTGGGACACTCCTCTGGGAGTAGCTATGCACTTTAGAAGCTACTTTATTATTCTTATTCTTATAGAAGAACCTACACACTACCTCCCCCAATATCTTGCCTCTAAATGAATAGAGAAGGTAGGCTCAGATCACCATGTTGTCCCGGAACCCTGCCATTAAATCCTGCCATTTTTTTCAAACACAAAAGGGTAGAGGGTCTATATGTAGTTCAACCACCCCGAACCCCCTAAATAACTATAGTATACACATAAGAGGTAAAATGCAAGACGGGATTGATAGTATTCAACCACAATAAAAACGGCTCCACAGAAGGTTTATCACCTCTCCAAATTATAAGCACGTCGTCAATATAACGACGCCACAGCTTAAGATGAGTCCTCCATGGGCAGGCAATGTCATAGATGTAGGTGTGTTCGAAGGCCCCCACATAGAGGCCCGCCAAACTAGGTGCAAAAACACTGCCAATGGAGGTGCCGTGGGTTTGGCGGTACAATGTGCCACAATATTCAAAGACATTGTTTGTAAGGGCAATCTTCGCTAAGTGTAGAATGAAGGCCCTAGGTGTCTGGTATTGCCAGTCCTCCTGAAAAAGTATATCCTCCAAGACCCAGAGAGTTTCCCTCTGAGGTAAGGGTACCATTATATTAGACTGGGACAGTAAGACGTCCTGAAGAAGACCTAGGTGACCCAGTATTTGGATCTATGACAGAATTTCGACAGACAGAATTTCGACCTACACAAATATCGGCGTAATTATATCGATAGCAAAAATATCGACGCCCTATGTACAACATGGTAAGTACCAAAATATCGAAAAATTAATATCGATGTAAAAAATATCGTTGTTAAATATATCGATTTTTTTTTAATTTAAAATAACATAAAAAACTGTAAATAATACATAATAATTACTTAAACATATTTAAATATATGTAATAATTGTTAAAAAAAATAATAATACATATTTAATAAAAAAAAATAATAATAAATAATATATAATATATAATTACTTAACAATAATTACTATTCCCACTCCAGTGGGTGCAACAGTAGGGAAAACTGACCCTGAACACTAAAAATACCCCTTTACCCAAAAACCTAAAACTGACCCTGAACCCTAAAAATACCCCTTTACCCATAAACTGAAAACTGACCCTGAACCCTAAAAATACCCCTTTACCAAAGAACTGAAAACTGACCCTGAACCCAAAAAATACCCATTTACCCAAAAACTGAAAACTGACTCTGAACCCTAAAAATACCCCTTTACCCAAAAACTGAAAACTGACCCTGAACCCTAAAAATACCCCTTTACCAAAGAACTGAAAACTGACCCTGAACTCAAAAAATACCCCTTTACCCAAAAACTGAAAACTGACCCTGAACCCTAAAAATACCCCTTTACCCATAAACTGAAAACTGACCCTGAACCCTAAAAATACCCCTTTACCAAAGAACTGAAAACTGACCCTGAACCCTAAAAATACCCCTTTACCCAAAAACTGAAAACTGACCCTGAACCCTAAAAATACCCCTTTACCAAAGAACTGAAAACTGACCCTGAACTCAAAAAATACCCCTTTACCCAAAAACTGAAAACTGACCCTGAACCCTAAAAATACCCCTTTACCCAAAAACTGAAAACTGACCCTAAACCCTAAAAATACCCCTTTACCCATAAACTGAAAACTGACCCTGAACCCTAAAAATACCCCTTTAGCAAAGAACTGAAAACTGACCCTGAACCCTAAAAATACCCCTTTACCAAAGAACTGAAAACTGACCCTGAACCCTAAAAATACCCCTTTACCAAAGAACTGAAAACTGACCCTGAACCCAAAAAATACCCCTTTACCCAAAAACTGAAAACTGACCCTAAACCCTAAAAAAAACCCTTTACCCAAAAACTGAAAACTGACCCTGAACCCTAAAAATACCCCTTTACCCAAAAACTGAAAACTGACCCTGAACCCTAAAAATACCCCTTTACCCAAAAATAATTAATATTACAAATACATTACTTCCCACCCTATTCCCCTATACACCCACAACCCGCTCCAGTAGTAAAACATATAATTTAGTTAAAAATACACATAAATTATCAATTAATTAATCAATTAATCAATTAAAATAAATAATTGCCAATTAATATTTAATTGCAAAATAAATTAATCATAGAAAAATAAATATTTATTTACAAATAAATTACTTCCCACCCTATTCCCCTATAAACCCACAACCCGCTGTGGTAGTAAAACATAATTTAGTTAAAAATATACATAAATTATCAATTAATTAATCAATTAATCAATTAAAATAAATAATTGCCAATTAATATTTAATTGCAAAATAAATTAATCATTGAAAAATAATTATTTAATTACAAATAAATTACTTCCCACCCTATTCCCCTATAAACCCACAACCCGCTGTGGTAGTAAAACATAATTTATTTAAAAATATACATAAATTATCAATTAATTAATCAATTAATCAATTAAAATAAATAATTGCCAATTAATATTTAATTGCAAAATAAATTAATCATTGAAAAATAATTATTTAATTACAAATAAATTACTTCCCACCCTATTCCCCTATAAACCCACAACCCGCTGTGGTAGTAAAACATATTATTTACTCTTATATATTTTTAAATTATTAAAACATATTAAACACATATTATAACAATTAATTTAAATACTTAACTTATATTTCTAACACATATTAGTAAATCGAAATTACTTACATCGATATATATGCTATCGATATTAGTAATTTCGATATATATGCTATCGATATTAGTAATTTCGATATTACTTACCTTAGGGTCGATATTCTGGCCATCGATATTCTGGACATCGATATTCTGTCCCATCGATATTAGCAACTCGATATTAGTGTAGGTCGAAATTAAGAACTCGATATTTTGACTGTTTACCCCAGTATTTAAGGGCAAGAAGAGGTCGAAACATGTTGACCACAGCAGTAAAGGAGGGTTGCTAGGGGGGGTCCTAATACCCTACCCTAGCACTACCATCCATTCATTTTAATCCTGGCCTTAGAACCTACTAATAAAGTTTATATTTGGTATCCAGGAGCCAGTTTTAACCATTCCCTACTGCAATTTTTTTCCTATTACTGTACTCAGTCTTAAGCTGTTGGTTTCTGTTTGTGAACATTGTTGTCACTTTCAATCTTGTGTTACACGTTGTCTTTGTATATTTGTGTTCCCCCTTCCTTTGCTGCGCCCGGAGTGCAGCTACACCCAGGCGTTGTAGCAGACCCGATGATGAAGCATGTCACACACATTGTGTGTGAGTGAGGGCAAATTTCATCACTTGATTAATTTGTGCTTTTTGTTTTCTCCACCCCTCTTATGTGTATACTATTAGATCCTGCCAGCCTACATTGGTACAAGCCTTTGCTGGCAATGTGATGAGATTATGGAACTCTCTCGCACCTCATCTGCAGTAAGCACCATCAAAAAAGTGATGAAATAGATTCTATTTTAAGGTACCCACCCTTTGTATTTGCATATAAGATATCCAGGGATGCATCCCGACTCAAAATATTTTTTTACCCATTTACTTTCAAGAGCTAAACTTGTTTAGTGCTGGAAAACACTCAAACGTAGTGCAAACCAGTTCATCACTGCTTTGACTTCCTTAGCGCCAAGGGCAAGTACCATGGGTAGTGCTTGGGCGTTCCCATGCAACCATCCAGGGTTTCTGATGCTAAGTAAAAACTATTTACTAAAGTGGACAGGATTTAGCATGACAAATTAGTGCCCATTTCAAATAGGCATGATGAAGGAGAAATGCTTTTATTTCTCATTCTTTTTCAACTTTGCATGTGTGCTGCACTATACAGTACCCATACAAAGTGGGAAAAGGTTTCAAGTACTTCTAAGCATGGTATTTTGTACTGGAAGGGTTCCCTTCCAGAACAAAATCTATGCTGTGCTCATGAAGACACCCTTGTACTATAGTGCAAATATATGTGTCGGTGGTGCATGACAGAATATTTCTGCGCCCGTGCTAGGTGGAGGGAGGGAGGAGAGTGCATATTTCGGTAAATATGGCACTTTCCTGCTCTCTCATCAAACTGCAGAGCACTTGCGGCTGCTGCGCTGCATGAGAAACTAGTAAATCTGCCTCCCAGACTCTACCTCCCTCATCTTGATTCATCTCAATCTCCTTCTCTTGCCCAGTCGTCCTCAAAGGACGCCTATTTCCATTTTTATATCGCCCACCCTGGCTGCGTCCTTATCATTTTGCATAGAGACGACCTATGTTCTATCCCACGTAATCAGGTTGTGAATAGGTAAAATTATTTTTATTTGTTTAGTGTAAACAGTAATGTAACTTGTTCTAGGCTTCTTTTCCTCTGCTACTTTCTCATTGCTTCCTTTAGCCTCTAAATTGACATTGCAAAGCGCTCTAACAAGTATGGGCCACGTTCCCGCTATATAAAACTGCATTATTATTATTATTATTAATAATAATAATAATAATAATAATAATAATAATAATAATAATAATAATAATAATAATAATAACAATAATAATGATGATGATGATGATGATGATGATGATGATGATGATGATGATGATAATAATAATAATAATAATAATATTCATCATCATCATCATCATCATGTAAGCTTTGTTTGACATCCTTTTCTGCATAACTTACTGATTTGTTTTATTGCCTGGGACTATTTACAAGCAATGTGTGTGATTATCTGCAAATATTCCCATAAAAAATAACTATAAAGCAGTAAAGCAGATATTTACCCTACCTAAGACTGCTCCATGGACAAAGATTGGTGATTTTGTGCCCCTCCAAGGAAATAACAAAATCTGAGGGAGAGAGAAAGTGTGTGTGTGCTTTGCCAGCCATACAGAGATCCTATTGTCTTAACTTGAAGTATAATTTTCTGCTTTGAACACCAGGCATGCTGGTACAGCCTCTTACTGTTTGCAGGAGCACCGCAGTCTGTGCCACGCATAATGTGTTATGGATCAAACTGCACAGTGTGAAACATCACCATGGAGGAGACACTGGCACACAAATGCATTGAGATGTGCAATGAAACTGTGCAGCATATGTGATTTTGCAGCTTACACTGCTGGCTGACTTTGGAGAATAAGGTCCTTAATTTAAAATGATTTAGCCCCTGCATGCGCAGCTGCACAGAACATCTGGCTTCCCTCATGCTCAGAGATAGAACAGACCCAGCTAATCTGCACTTGGAGTTAGCATTATTCCTTATTACATTATTGATGGCACAGTGTAACTCAGTAAAATGATCCCGCTTCTAGGCCAGCTTAATCCTTATCAGGAGAACATTAAAACTCAGTGACGCAGAACCTCTCCACTCACTGCCCTTCTCGCACGTCCCCACAGCCTGCTCAGCAATATTCAAGTTATGTAGAAATGTGATGAATGCAAGAGGTAGCATTTGTTTTATTTTCCAAGCTGATAAAGAAGATGTTATAGTGTATATTTACTCTATTGGTAAATAATTCCTCCTTAAATTAGACATATCATTATTAATGGATGTGGTTGAACTAATGACTTACTTATTATGTATAAATAGCAATTCCAGCTCGAACTCTATGTGATGTGGGGCCTGAAGTATTAAGAGTCCGTTTAAGAAAATGTATATTGCATTAAATACCTATTGGCAATTTCTTAACAGGAATCTACTAAAATGCATTCAGTAGAAGTTGGTGCAATTTCCACACCGAATACCACCGAATGGATTGGTATTTTGTGAATCAATCTATGTAAACATTTTGTTTTTTTATGTTCTAAATACATCTTTCCCAGAAGGTGGTTGATCACCCCTGTATGTAAGAGTTTGTTAATTACCAATCAAATTAATCCTCTCAAGATCTGCAAGAGTGAAACAACCCAGCGGTAGTGGTTGGAGTCTACAAATTTCATTTTGCAGCCTGGGCCATTAGACAAAAAGAATTATTCAGTGGCTCTCGCTCTGAAACTTAGGGCCTCATTAGGATGTCAGTGAAACTGCCACCGGCAGGCCGTTGGTGGTGGCCCCACGGAAATTCAGGATATCGGTCTGACCACTGCATTATGGTGCGGTCTGTCGGACCAGAGCGATCGGAGTGACAGACCACTGCTTCTGACAGGCTCAAGGAGCCCGCCGGGACGGCGGTCAGGTTCCTGCGCAGGCACCACCATAGGGAGGTTATGATATCCCTTTCCAACGGCCTCATTGTGGTCCTACCGTCATGAACAGGCAGTGCCCCCTCTAACATCCATGCATCATGTGCCTGGCACCACATGGTACCTGGCACAAAGTGCATGGATTTATAAAAATATCCCCTTTTCATTGGAAGTTTGTACTGCAGCCTTTTTCTGGGCCACAGCACAAGCCGTAATTGAAAAAAGGGATGTTTCCGGCTGTCTACATGGTGGTCACATGCTAATGTGGCAGGTTGGACCACAGACTACGTGTCAGCAGGTCACAACCACACAAAGATGGTGGTCGGATGCTCGAACTCCATCATAATGACCCCCTTAGATTGACGTTGATATATGTACACCACCACCCTGTGATTTTTAAAATGTATTTGATTTTGTGAATTTCAATAAGCTAGAGCTTGTTTATCCATGTTTTATCTACATAAAGGGCCTAATTATGATGTGGGGTGGACTTAGGTTCACCTAACACCGTCTCAGTCCTGGGACCAACCGATCTTTGGTTGGCGGGCCAGACTGCCTGATAAGGATGCGACGGAACACAGTTTAGTCACATTCCCACATTTACCTGTCAGAGCATGCATTATAGCCTGCAACCGCCCATAATACATTCTTCCATAGGGAAATGGGAGGTGCTGTTCATCCCTGTATCCCGTGGCAGGCACCTTCATGTGCCTGTCACGGGGTGCAGGGATCAACAGGCGGGCACTTGGCCCCCAACCGGAGGCCGCACACACAAGAGGGTCCTGCTGGGGACCCCCAAACACGCTTTCCGACTGGTTTCAATGTCGGACAGGCCGGCATGGAAACCATGCCGGAAAAGCATACATCGTAATCCCAAGAGCAGAAAGGCCCGCCCTTTGGGATTTCTGTCTGATTCCAACAGCGGAAGCCAGCCAAAATGACCGGCCAGTTTAGTTTCTGACCGCCAGCATTGTAATGCGGGAGCCTGAAACCAAACAGGGGTAGATTACAAAGCGGCCCGGAAAGGCTATGACCAGTGGTCAGAGCCTTTCTGGGCCGCATCATAATCAGCCCAAAAGTCTATAAATGTAACTATCAAAATAAATGGTAAACTTTTTTACCTGTTGTATGACAATTAAATCATTTGCTTCGATCTGTCTGTACACTTTAAAATAGGTTGGTTCACAAAATACTGAATCGTAATGGGTTGCAATTCGACCTACCAAATTAATATGCATGAGGTAGGTCGTAAATTGAGACCCTGTACAATAGGTTAGACATAGTGGCCTACTGGGGTCAGCACACCACACCACCATGTCAGTGAATGCTTTGAAATGAAGCAATATATTTTTTTAAATGCAGACCATTTTCCTAATAGAAAAACAGGCTGCATTTAAAAAACTGAAAATGAATACTTTTATTTAAAAAAATTAGGCGCTGGCAGTGGACACTACCTAAAATATTTTTGTCAACCTTCACAAAGAGGAAGAGGTACCTTGGGGACCCCTACCCGTTTGCAAATATTTGCCATCAACGTTTATTTGGTGGTAAAATATTAATGTTCTGTGACCAGATTTCGCCCCCAGAACATTATTACATAAGCTCAAGTATCAGTATTTGGAAGGGACGCCCTTCGCGCACTATTCTAAGTACTGATTCTGCATTTATTCCAAAAAAACTGCTTAGTCCATCATGATCGCAAGGATATGCTGTCCGCCTTACTGCAAGCAATGTATATTGTATTTGTTAGATTTGGGGGTCTCTAGTTGGCATAGGTAGGTACCTGTGACAAATAGGGACCCTTGCGTCTAGTCAGGGCAAGGGGGTACACTCCTAAAATAATCCTTGGTAGCTTGGCACAAGCAGACAGGCTTGTCTCAGAGGCAGTGTGTAAAGCATTTGAGAACACATACAGTAATCCAGTGACAACACTACAGAGGGACACCACACAGTTGTATATTAAAAATAAGTATTCTTTATATAGATTTAACACAAGACCACAAACGACAGAAAACCACAAAACTGTACTTAGAACGGTAGAATTAGCTTAGTTCTCTTTAGATCTTAAAATGAGACACTTTGAGTCAATGTACCTTGAGATGCAAATATGGGGCTTTCTTGTTGATGCGACACGCTTCATGGTGATGCGGCGCCGTCTGCTGCAACCTCGATCCTCTTCTCTGGCGAAGCGAGATGCTTTACACGATGCTAGCCGCGACAGGCCCTGCAATACACTTCCCAGTGATGCGGCGGCGTCTGCTGCAACGTCGATCCTCTGCACTGGCGATGCGAGTTGCTTCCACAACAATACGAGCCGCGACAGGCCCTGCAACACTCTTCCTGGTGATGTGGTAGCGTCTGCTGTGACGTCAATCCTCTTTTCTGGCAATGAGCCGCGACAGGCCCTGCGACATGCTTCCCAGACATGTGGCGGCGTCTGATGCGACGTTGATCTTCTTCTCCGGCGATGAGCCACGACAGGCCCTGCAACATGCTTCCCAGTGATACAGGGTCGTCTGCTGCGACATCGATTCTCTCTCCTGGCGATGCAAGGCGCTTCGCTGGCCCTGCGATGACTCAACGATTCTTCTGCAATTCGCTTCCCGGTGATGCAGCGGCATCTGCTGCGACGTCGATCCTCTTCTCCGGCGATGCGAGGCGCTTTGTGCTGTGAAGCAGCCGCGGCAGTTCGGCGATGCGCTTCCTGTTCTTGAGTCGCGTTTCCTGCTCCTTGCGATGCGCAAGTCCTCAAAAAGTTCAGCACAACTGCATACACTTCAAAAGAACTCCTGGGAAGCTGGTGGGTGAAGTCTGTTGTCCCTGAGACTTCAGCAGGAGGCAAGCTCTGTTCTCAAGTCCTTGGAGATCCTTACAAGTTGATGAAAAGTACACAAAGTTCCTCTCTCCTTTCTTTAGCAGTTAGGCAACCACTGCAAGCCAGTTCCCCAAGCAGTCCTTCAGCTTAGGAATAGTCTCTCCTCAGTCTCTCTCTTGTTCCAATCCTCATCAAAGGTTTCTTCTTATTGTCCAAAAGTGATCTAATTCTCTGGGGTCTGGGTCATGGACCATCACAACAACTTGGGATTTTCCCCCTTCATTTGTATCAGCCAACGAAGAGGTCGATGGTCAGTCTGAACCAGGAAGTGCGAGCCAAACAGGTATGGCCGCAACTTCTTCAGAGCCCATACCAGCGCAAAAGCTTCCCGCTCAATTGCACTCCACTTCTGTTCCCGGGGAAGCAGTCTCCTGGACAAGAAGACTACAGGCTGATCCAGACCCTCTTCATTGAGTTGCGATAACACTGCCCCAATGCCATGCTCTGATGCATCTGTCTGGACAATGAACTCCTTGGAGAAGTCTGGGGCCCTCAGGACCGGTGCTGCACACATTGCCTGTTTCAATTTCACAAAGGCTTGCTGACAAGCCTCTGTCCAGACTACCCGTCGAGGTTGTTTCTTGGATGTGAGCTCTGTGAAGGGCGCTACAATAGTGCCATACCCCTTCACAAAGTGACGGTAGTAACCTGTGAGGCCCAGGAAAGCTCGGACCTCAGTCTGGGTCTTGGGGGGTTCCCAGGCCATGATTGCCTCAATCTTTGCCTGGAGGGGCTGCACTGTTCCCCTACCCACCAAGTGACCTAGGTACACAACCGAACCCTGCCCAATCTGGAATTTGCTGGCCTTGATTGTCAAGCCAGCCTGTTTCAGGGCCTGGAGAACAGCTTGCAAGTGACGCAAATGGTCCTCCCAACTGCTGCTGAAGACAGCAATGTCATCCAGGTAAGCAGCGGAAAAAGCCTCCATTCCAGAGAGGACCTGGTTCACCAGCTGCTGAAAAGTGGCAGGGGCGTTCTTGAGCCCAAAGGGTATCACACAGAACTGGTAATGTCCCTCAGGTGTGGAGAAAGCTGACCTTTCCTTTGCTCCATCTGTAAGGGAGATCTGCCAGTACCCCGAAGTAAGGTCAAAGGTACTCAGGTATTGGGCAGCTCCCAGCCGGTCAATCAATTCATCTGCCCTAGGGATCGGATGAGCATCAGTCTTGGTCACTGAGCAGTCCCCGGTAATCCACACAGAACCTCAGTTCTGGAGTGGTGCCCGGCGGGGCAGCTTTTGGTACTAAAACCACCGGACTGGACCAGGGGCTACTGGAAGGTTCAATGACTCCTAGCTCCAGCATCTTGGTAACCTCACCGTGGATGCTGGCCTTCACCTTGTCTGACAGCCGGTAGGTCTTTGACTTCACTGGTGGGCTGTCTCCTGTGTCCACATCATGGGTACACAGGTGGGTCCTTCCCGGGACAAGGGAGAACAACGAAGAGTACTGCTCCAATATCTGGCGGCAGTCCTCCCGCTGCACAGGAGTTAGGGATGGGGAGAGAATCACTCCCTCCACCGACTCATCCTTTTCCTGAGACGAAAACAGGTCAGGGAGAGGCTTGCTTTCCGCTTCCTCTCCTCCATCAGTCACCATCATCAAGATGACCTCGGGCCTCTCATGGTGGGGTTTGAGGCGATTAGCAGGGGCTGTCGAGGGGTCTTAAGATCCACCAAGTAGGTGGCCTTACCCTTCTTCTCCAACACCTCAAAGGGGCCTGACCAGCGATCCTGGAGAGCGCTTAACTCTCCAGGTGCCATCACCCACACTTTCTGGCCAGGCTCTAACTCCACCGGGTGAGCGTTGTGGTCATACCACTCTTTCATTACTGCTTGGCTGGCTTCCAAGTTGTCAGAAGCTTGCTTCCACAACTTTGCCATGTGGCTCCGGAAGGCCAACATGTAACTCACCACATCCTGGGGAGGCTTCCTGGGAGACTGTTCCCATCCATCCTTCACCAGGCTGAGAGGTCCACGCACAGGGTGCTCGTACAGTAGCTCAAAGGGGCTGAAGCCCACTCCCTTCTGCGGCACTTCCCTGTAAGAGAATAGCAAACAGGGTAGGAGGACGTCCCATTTCCTCCGCAGGCTCTCAGGCAGACTTCTTATCATGCCTTTTAAGGTCTTGTTGAACCTTTCTACCAGTCCATTGGACTGGGGGTGGTATGGAGTGGTGAACCGGTAGGTCACTCCACACTCCTTCCACATTGCCCGCATATAAGCTGACATGAAGTTGGTCCCCCTGTCGGACACAACTTCTTTGGAGAAACCCACTCGGATAAAGATCCCCATCAGGGCCCTAGCCACAACAGGTGCAGTGACAGTCCTCAGAGGAATTGCCTCTGGGTACCGTGTGGAGTGATCCACCAGAACCAGGATGAACCTGTGACCAGCTGTAGTTGGTGGATCCAATGGCCCCACAATGTCGATGCCCACCCTTTCAAAGGGGGTGCTAACGACAGGAAGTGGTTCCAGGGCAGCTTTTAGCTTCACCCCTGTCTTCCCACTGGCTTGACAGGATACACACGTCCGACAGTATGTGTCGGGTGCCACTTTCATCTGAGGCCAGTAAAAGTGGGGGACAAGCCGGGCAAAGGTCTTGTCCTGGCCTAAGTGTCCTGCCAAGGGAATCTCATGAGCCAATTCTAGAAGAAAGGCTCGGTATCGTTGAGGGACTACCAAGGCCCGCGATGAACCGGGCAAAGGTACCTTGGGTTCACTGTAGAGGAGTCCATCCTCCCAGTAAATATGGTAGTGGCCTGCAACGTTCCCTGCTGCCTGGGCTTCGGCCTGTCGCCTCAGTCCCTCAAGGGTAGGGCACTCCTTCTGGCCCTTACAAAACTCCTCTCTGGTAGGCCCTCCCTCCGCATGCCACTCAGCAGGGATGGGTAGGTCCTCCAGGGAGACTACTTCCCCCTCCACGGACTCCTGGCCCACCACCGCAGGTGGCCGATCTGTCTCATGGGGCATGGAGGCCGAAGCAAGCTTCTCTTGTCTTCGGGTCTTTCCCTTTTTGGCAGCGGGCTGGGCCATTGTTCCAGGCTTCAGCCCAGGCGAACTCCCTCTCCGGGTAGTTGCCGACCTTGTGCTTACACAGGCCCAATCAGGTATACCCAGCATCTCCGTATGAGTCCGGTATTCCACCTCCTTCCAAGCATTGTGCTCCATGTCATTCCCTAACAGACAATCGACTGGCACAGCAGGGCTTACGGCAACTCGAAGTGAACCTGCAACCACTTCCCACTCAAAGGGAACCTCGGCCACAGGGTAGTGGCCCAATCTGCCGTCAGCCATCGTGGCAGGGTGGAGTACATGTGGAATCACCTGCTCTGGAGACACCAGTTGACTCCTCACCATTGTCATACTGGCTCCTGTGTCTCTCAGAGCCTCCCCTCTTTGGCCATTGATGGTGATCCATTGCCCATCCTTGGTAGTATTTGAGGGCATCTGGATCTTAGGAACCATCTCCCGATCTCCCAGGGACACTAAGGTGACACCCGCCCACTCACCCCCTTATCTAAGGGCAACTCCTCCCCGAGCACTACACTAGCTACTCCCGGGGCTTTTCCTCCGGTGACAGGGGGTGGTCTCTTTGGGCACTTGACATCTCCCTTATAATGTCCAACACCACCACACTCAAAGCAGTGGACAACCCTTGGCTGCTGGCTTTGGCCAGGATGAGGGTTTCTGGGCGGGTTAGCCTTAGGGGTGAATCCTGTTCCCTTTCCCTGGAAACTGTTTTGGGGACCTTTTGAGAACTCCCGCTTTTTATCTCCCCCTCCTTCTTCTGGGGGGCGCCCTGTCCGGCCCTTTGGGAATCCCCTCCAGTCCCCTTTGAGGACACCCGGGTACTTGCCCAGATGTCCGCCTCCTCTGCAAGCTTCCGGGGGTTGGTCAGCTTGCTGTCCACCAGGTGTTGACGCAGCTCGGGAAAACATTTCTCGAGTAGGTGCTCTTTGAGAATAAGGTCGTACAACCCCTCATAGTCCCTGACCTCGCTGCCTTGTATCCAACCCTCCAGTGCCTTCCTTGCATAGTCCAGGAAATCCACCCAATGTTGTGTGACTAATTTGTGACTTCCCCTGAACTTTTGCCGGTACTTCTCTGGGGTCAGCCCAAACGTTTTAATTAGCGCCACTTTCATGGTGGGGTAGTGGGTCTGCTCTTCCTGTTCCAGGGCCAATAGTGTGTCCTGTCTAGTAGGAGGCATATATTTGTACAACCCACCCCCCAGTGTTTTTCCTGGATCCCATGGGCTCTTAAGGAGACCTCATAGGCAGCCAGCCACTTGGCGATATCATCCCCTGGGCTATAGCTGGCAACTATATCTTTAGGTAGGTAGGGTCTGGATTCCCTGGTCAGTTCTTTTGTTTCGCTGCCACCATTTGGAGAATTAGAGGATCCCATCTGTAGGGCCTTGAGTTCTAGCTCCCTAAGTTTCAACTCATGAGCCATCCTCTGCTCCTCCCTCTCCTGTTTCAACCTGGCTAACTCCCACTTTAGTTGTCTTTTTTTCCCTCCTGTCCACTAGTTCAGCTTTGGTTAAGCTTCTTCCGGAGACACTGCTGCCCTCCCTTGAGGGGGTCCTAGGTCCTGGGAGTAGGTTTTCCATCTCAGGATGGAACAATCCCTCTCCCCCTATGACTGTGTCCCGTTCCGTCCCCTCTTCCTCCTCCTTTCCCTCTCCATGTGCTGCCACCCAAGCCCTCAAACTGGTCTGGAGTTCCCCCTTCTTGGCGCCACGCTTAAAAAACACTCCTATCTTCTGACAAAAGTCTCTAAGCTGGGCTGCGGAATAGGTTTCCAGTTCCTTCAGAGCAAATTCCATTTTGCTGCTGATAGATATCGGGACAGTCACTCGGGAACAATTGGTTCAAAGGGCAATTCGAAGCTACCTCCACCCACCACCAGGAGTAAATTTGGAAAAAAAAAGAAGTAATTGGGAAGTCCGCCAGGAGAAAACTCCAGGTGTAGGCCTGTGGAGTACACTTTGTTACTTCAGAGTAGACGCAAACACAGTTCTCATCCCACCGCTGCCACCAATCATGTTGGACCTGGGGGTTTCCAAGTCACCTAGGGTAGGTTGGCGCTAAGTAGGAAGGCCTAACTCAAAGGTACATGTGTAAAGTTTGCTTCACACCCTTTAGTAACCCAGCATCCATCCACTCAAAAATGACGCTACACCACTTCTTTTTAGGAAAATATGAGCTGTTTATAAAAATAATATTATTTACTCTTGTTTTTCCTGTGTGTCAACTTAGTTATTGCTCAAATCAGATATTTTCCATTTGCACTCTTACATAAGATAATTCTGCAGCAATCAGTTCACAATATAACATTACCACTCCCTGGGAAATATAGCACAGTTTCAGTTGTAACCATGAAAAGATCTTGCTTCTCAATGCAGTAAATTACAGTGGTACCTTACTCCTTGAAACTCAAGATACTTATCGTAAGCAAATTACAGTGTTTCAAACCTTCATCCTAATACAGAAATTCAATAGGGAGCATTAGACTTCCACGTTATGTCATAAGGCAAAACATCGCTTGGTTAAGAGCAAGGTACTACATATTCCTTCTGTCAGCTGGTGAATTACTGTAATTATCAAACAGTAACGCAAGGTTTGCCTTATGGACACCCAGCGCCAGTAACCTTTTCCAATTTCTGACAGTTACAGAGGAGAACAGACGGGCACTGAAAACAGGCAGATCCCCCAGCGTTCTTACCAGGGGTTCAATACTTTCCAGCTCAGTTAAGGCTTGTTTTGTCCCAATCGGGAAAAAGGAAGTCTGGCAATCACCAAGCTGCCTAGTCTGAACTCCTGTGTCTCCACTTCCCTACAGCCCAGAGACTCTGCAGTTGTTTAGTTCAGCTCTGGATATTCCACCAAAGCTAGACACTTACTTATTTGCCGATCAGTCCCTGTTGAAAGCACACCAGGATTCCGGCGCTCCTTCCTGATCGCTTGTCCCCTTCACACGGCCTGCCCGGCCGACGGACACCTCAGCTCTGCTCCGCTTCTAGTCCGAGAGATCTTCCAGCCCTCCACTGAGCCTGCGCGGCGGTCAAGACACCTCAGCGCCTCAGGAGCCGCCCAGACCTTCACTAAGCCTGCGCGGGAATTGAGTCGGCGCTCCTCTTCTATGGCACCGCCCAGTCTCTCACTTGGCCTGCGCAGCGTTCGAGACACTACTCCCGGCAGGAAGATGCGGCGCTTCACCAGAGGGTAATTCGGTTCCTGGGGCAAGTAAATGTCAGCAATCTCTTATCAAAAGTGCCGACTTAGGCGGGTCACTGCCGGAAAGCCTCGAGTTCAGTCTGACATGACACCGGGGGACAGCAAGTGTAGGGATTTACTGCCTTCCCCCACCGCCAGGGGCCTTGACTTAATCTAGTGGTCAGCCACAATCGCCCTCACCTGGCCGTGTCTTCTGTCCTCGCCTCATTTATTCCACATAAGATTACCACAGGTTACTCCTGCGTCAGGGATATCTCGAGTCCATGTCTTGGCAGGGTCAGATCAGCAGATGAGGGATAGCATCAAAACAGCAGGGTTAGCGGCCCAGTAGGTCTGTTAACCCCCACAGTGCACCAGTCTCCTCCTTCCACCGCCTCTACTCCTGTCCTCCAGCTCTCCTCTTCACACAACACCTTCTTAAATGGCTGCCCAACATTCCGCCTTATATAAGCTGACCCCAAAAGGTCCAGAAGGGTCCAGAAGATTCTGGAATGTCCCTATACTAACCTATGGGTCCGTTCTCTGAGGTGGCAGTTGTGGCAGTTACTGACCACCATTTTGTGGGTCTTGTTAATCTAGTCAGAAAGGCACCTAGGCCTCAATACAAAACTTTGAGGTCAAAGAACACCTAACCCCTAGGCCAACACCTGAAAAACCCAGTGGACATAAAAATTAAAGGTTCTGAGGGGCAAAAAGGGAACAAAAATAAATAATTAATTAGGAGGGACTACCCAAAGGGCAGACAGGTCTAACAAACTGGATCTAGAACAAGAAACAGAAGCATCAGAAGATGGGAAAGCATTCATGTCAAACCCCATGCTCTCCCCAGGAGACTCAACAGAAACCCCACAATAACCATCTTCTTGCGAACACTGGAAATCAGACATGTATGGAGACAAAACATCTAATTCTGCCTCCACATCAACAAGATCTAAACTAGAATTTTTAACCTTAGCAACCCTTCTTTTGCTCCACCATTTTCCTCCAAGTACCTTAACAGCATGTTTGCTGACTTGAACAACAGTTGTCTCAGGATAAAACTTAGACCCCTTCACTTTAAATGGTCTCCTAATTTTAACCTTGTCACCAATATTGAAACAGATTTCTTTCACATGTTTCTCTTGATCATATCTGATTTTGAGCAGATTCAATTTTTTTTTAATTTGATCTAAACCAGATGCATCACCATCATGGTAAGTTTTGCTGACCACCCAACCAGGGGATAGTTCATTAAAAGATTGTCTCCCTCTTAACAAAAAGAACGCAGTAACTCCGGTGGTTGAATGCAGAGTGTTGTTCGGTCACTCACCACTTCTTGAACATTAAGCCCAGAAGAAATAGCCAACTGAACAGCATCCTTCAAGACACGGTTGACACGTTCTACTAAACCATTACCTTGAGAGCTATACAAAGCAGTGGTAAGGTGCTTAACAGCTAAGTTCTTAAAAAAATTCTTCATGTCATGCGACACGAACTGTACACCGTTATATGATACCAGATAAGTAGGTATTCCCTCAGATTGAAAAAGTTGTTTCAGACATTTAATTACATTTATCGTGTTAGGTTCCTTTAAAAACTTGATGAAAACCCACTTAGAATGATAATCAACAATGGTAAGAATAAACCTAAAACCTAGATTTAAGCCTCCAATCAGTCCTAAAAAATCCATGCCCAATTCCTCCCATGGACTGTCAGGAAAAACAACAGGACACAAAGGTTTATTCACAGTGCGTAAAGATTTCTCAGCATGTGAGCATTCAACACAATCATTCAAAAAGGAATCCACACAAAGATCCATCCAATAATGAAGTCTTAATCTCTTCTTGGTACTAGTAATCCCACCGTGACCTTTGTGAGCAATATTAATAATCTTCCTTCTGATGGACACAGGAGGAATAAGAGAATAACCTCTCAAAAGAAAATCACCCTCCATACTCAATTCCTCTCTAACTTTGGAAAATGGAAGAAGATCCTTATCAACTTGATTTTCTCTTGGCCAACCTTCAGCAATTTATCTTTTCAAAATGCACAGAGTATTGTCCTGTAAAGAAGCCTTGATCCAATCAGATTCAGACACGACATCCCTAGCTAACTCCAGACCATCCAACAAATTAACTACCACCTCCTTGTCATCAAGAATAGGAACGAAGTCTGAAGAGCTTGAAGGGCATCTGGACAAAAAGTCAGCAGTGAAGTTTTTTCCTCCAGGAATGTGTCTCATCACAAAATTAAAATCATAAAGTTTGGAGAAAAGTCGAACCAATCTAGGACTTGCATTCCTTAGACCTTTGTCATTCCAAATATAAATCAACGGTTGATGGTCTGAAATCAAAACAAATTCACGACCCCAAACATAAGTAGAGAAATGCTTAACTCCCCACACACAAGCTAGAGCTTCCTTTTCAATTGTACTATAGTTTCTTTCAGAAACCGTAAGTTAACGGGAAGCAAAAGCTATTATAGCCTTATAGCCCGCCGTAGAGGGCTATACCGGCTATTAAAGGCCCTTTCCAGCGTTAATGGCCCCGAGCCGAAGGCGAGGGCCTTTAACAAGGGAGAGGGACTTTAATAGTGGTATAGCCCATCTACGAAGGGCTATAAGGCTATTAGAACATTCTGTCACTAGAGGACAGAATGTTCTAACAAAAAAAACAAAGCCTTTTGGGAGCGTGAGGGGATTGGAATCCCCTCAGGTTCCCTGAAGCCTTTGTCCACAACCAGAGCTGTGAACAAAGAAACATTGGAATGTTGGAGCTCCGGGCTTATACCAGCCATTATAAGCCCAGAGTACTCAATTGTTTTCAATGGAGCTCCCAACATTCCAATGTTCTAATATATTTTCATCACCAGCATTAACTTGGCTCAGGACAGCTCCTAACCCAGCATTACTGGCATACACAGTAATATATGACACTGAATTCTCATCAAAAGGTTTGAGAGCAGGAGCTCCTATTATCAAATCTTTTAAAGATTGAAATGCCAATTTGTGTTCCTCACCCCACAGAAATTTGACATTGTTCCTGGTGAGCATCCTTAATGGCTCACTTAAATGTGCAAAATTCTGGACAAATCTTGAGCAAAACTCGCTTAACCCTAAAAATGACCTTAACTGGTCCTTATTACTGGGTTGAGCACAATCTCGAATTCCTTGTAACAGGTCACGTTTGGGAGCAATGCCTTTATCAGAAATGGTATGACCAAGATACTCAACCTCATCTAGCAGAAACTTACATTTTTGTTTTTTAACAGTCATACCATGATCTTTCAAAATACCTAGCACCTGATCCAACTTGATAAGATGTTCCTCAACAGTGTTTGTAGAAATCAAGATATCATCTTGATATGCTAAAACATCACGAACCTCTCCAAACAGTTGAAACATCAGTTTCTGAAAGACAGAGGCCGCCGAAGCTGGGCCAAAAGATAACCTCAAGTATCGGTAAGGACCAAAAGGAGTATTGAAGGCTGTTAAGTCCCTAGATTCTTCACACAACTCGATCTGATGATATGCTGCCCTCAAATCTATGGTAGAAAAAACTTTAGTACCTCTTAACTGAGCTAACATGTCTTGGATACGTGGCAGGGGAAAACAATCCACTTGTATGTTCTTATTCAAAGCTCTAAGGTCTATATATAGCCTAAGCTCATCACAGTTCTTTTTAAGTGCGACCACAATTGGCGAAACCCATAATGAGGAATTAATGTGCTCAATAACACCATCCTTACACAGCTGATGCAGATGAATTTTAAGCTTCTCCCTGATACTAAGAGGGACATGTCTGACTTTGTGGATCACCGGCACAGCATCAGGTTTCAAAATGATTCTGTGTTCAAAACCCTTAACTGAACCAAGAGTGTCAGAAAACACAGCTTTGTGCTTCTCCATAATTTTCCCTAGTGACAATTCTTCAGTAACCAGAGCACTAACTGCACTAGAGCGATCTAAAGAAATAGGATTGTTGGTACCTGGTCTCAAAACTAAAGGTAATTTCCCTTGATCTCTCCATCCAAGAACATTATAGCCATTCTTAGCTACATACATTTTAGCCTGCACAGTGCGATCTTCAAAAGTGAGATTATCAATGAAATAACCCATTAAATCAATAATCTTCCCATTAAACGCAACAGTGCATATATCAAGGGGTAAAAGATGAAGACCCTTCCACTTTTCCAAGAAAAGAACATCAGTAATAATGGTGATGGGGGACCCTGAATCCACTGTAACTTTCACAACAACCTCACCAATTTTTAAATCACAAACAGGATCAGAAGAATGTTCTTGATCATCTACCAAATCTACGGACAATAGAATCTTCCTAACAATCTGTTCTTCACTTATATTAGGCACCTCCTCAGAATTCGTGACTTCTAAAAACATTGTTTTAGTTTTGAATTTGCAATCAGCAGCAAAGTGTCCAATTTTTTTACAATTAGTACATTGTTTTTTTAAAGCAGGACACGAAGAGGAATTAGCCAGATGTGACTTTGAACCACATCTAAAGCAAGCAGGAGATTTATCAGTTTCCTTCCATTCAATTTTAGAAGATTTATCACGTTGATATGCACGTTGAGATGAAACCTTATTTACTAAATCAATATGAGTAGGTTTATTATTACTCAATTCTTTAGAAGCAGTAACCGACCTTTCAATGCCTCTTGCAAGTTCTAAGGTTTCTAAAAGAGAGGGATTCCGACAACATAGAATTCTCTCCTGAGCTTTGTTATTAAAACAATTTACCACAATTTGATCCCTAAGATACTGGTCAATAGGACCCTCAAATTCGCAAGTTGCAGCTAAAACCCTCAAATCAGCTAAAAACGTATCAATTTTTTCATATTCTCTCTGCTTACGAGTATAAAAATTGTGTCTCTCAACAATTATACTCGGTTCATCTTTAAAATACTTTTCTAAACGTGCAATAGCTTCAGTATATTCATTCCAGTCATCTGAAGGTGGGGTCTAACTACAGGAGGTTGATGATCAAAAATTCTCTGACCTTCAGCACCCAAAGCACTATATAACATTGCATTTTTTCTAACAGGAGAAAATTTTACAGCATCAATGGCAATTATATAACTATTAAACGACTTAAACCACTGGGTCCATTTAATTGTTGGAGTGCCTGGTTCAGGAAGAAATGGAGATGGAAGAACTGCAGTTTGTTGAGCCATAATAAATTCTAGAAAAACTAGAAAAATGGAAAGTAAAAGGCTTATCTTTTACAAATTAAACAAAAATGTAATTTAAGAACAAAACTAGCTGAATGCATAAGGGTAAATGAAACAGAAAATTAACCAGATTGTGAGTAGCTGTGTGTATCAGCGTAGGAAACACACCAACTAATAAATTGTCAAAACACTGTAAAGCTGTGTGTGTCAGCGTGAATGATACACAAAAGTCTGAAGATTTTTAGAAAGCTGTGTGTATCAGTGTGAATGACACACAAAAGTCTGAAACTGTGTAGAAAGCTGTGTGTATCAGCGTGAAAATTAGACGTAAAGAAAACACTTAGTTCAAGAATTTAAAATAAATACCTCCTTTTAACGCAGGGAAATGTGCGCTGATTGCGTGTTTATGAAGAGCATAAGACGCGATGTTATTTACACTCGCTGTTGAAAGATCTCCAAGTGCATATTAAAATGAAGATCGGAGATCGTCAAGACGCGCTGTCTGTGTTGCTAAGAAACAAAGGCCAATGATGACTTGCACGTCGGCGTATGACGCGTGATGACTTGTACGTCGGCGTATGACGTAGTGAAGATTTCCGGCAATAGAAGATTGAGTGAAGATGGCCGGAGATTCCAAGGAGCGTCACTGAAGCGCACTGGAGTATTCTCGAGGCTCAGATTCTCAAGGCCTAGGAGGTAACTGTCACTTAATGAATTTGAATAGCGCAGTAATGGGAATTTTAAGAACTTCGCCGATTGTAAGAATATTTGAAGTTAAATCGAAGAGGGAGTTAAAAACAAAGTTCAATGAAACTAGATATAATCAAAATATCGGCAAGGAGAAAATAAACGAAGAAAATGCGCATAAGATTGTGACAGTTACATCTTTTTTTTTTTAAGAAAAATAGAATCAAAGTCAAATTTTTAAAGTAAAAGGAAAGTCTATGAGCCTGCATCGGGTATACCAGTACAATAAGGTACATGCAGCGAAGCTCCTAATAGACTTAATAAGTCTTAAAAGATAAATAAATGAACTTATCTTGAAGGTAGATGTAGTAGTTCATATTGAAAGTTCAAAGAAGTTCAGCAAAGGAAAATTGTAGAGTTGAAGGTCTATCAATAGTATTCATAGAGAGACCATTCAGGATCATGAACACTGAAGTCTGATCAGATCTTCTTGAAGAAATTTCAGAGTGGGTTCAGGGAAGTGCTGACTTGACCACCTCGTCGCCAAATTATGTTGCATCCAAGAAACACAGTAGAGAGGAGTAAACTTATAAATAAGTTTAATCTTGAAGACAAGTACAGCACTAGATCTGTCAGAGTGTTCCTTCATCAAGTTTCAGTCTTCAACAGAAGATTTCAAGCTTAACATTCTATGATTACCTAGCAACCAAGCACTAGGACTAAGCAGTCTAAAGAACACATAGGATAACTAATAAAACATAGGATAAGGAAACACAGGAAACACAGGATATAACACAGGTCTTCACATTCACATACCAGGACTTCAACCATGGGGGAACCCGTCTCCCTGAACCTCTCATTTAGAGTCAGTAGAGTGTCCCTCCCACCACTAGGACCATGAACCCCTGAGTCAGTTTCTTCATTCTCCTCAGGGACACTGCGCACCACTGGAGCTACCTCATGTTCTTGAACCTCCTGGTGTATGTTAACCCCCTCCTTCAAGTCAGGCGCCGCATCTTTGGGTGTGTGTACTACTCCCTCAGCACTAGATACATCAATTTTTCTGTCACCATCTGAGCTGGATTCCTCCTCCAACTCAGCAAGACACTCATGGCCTCAAGCCTCTTGAGCTCTAACTCAAGCTCCCTCATTCTCAACTCATGCTTCAACTGTATTTTCTTTTTCTCTAGGGCCAATCTCCTATTTTGTAAGTCCAGTTGCCCACCCAATTTGAGCTTGGCAAGCTCAATTTCGTGCATCCTGTGTTCCTTCATGTCCGCCAGCTCCTCTGGGGACAGACTCTTGGCAGAGACACTGCTACCTGCTGGGGAGGGTACTCTCCTCCCCTCTGGACCCAATGGCTCCTCTAGCTGCCCATCTGCATTCTCAGCCCCTTCCACAGGGGTATTACTTGTTTTGACCCAGGCCCTCAGCGCCTTTTGGTACTCCTCCTTCTTGGAGAGACCGGTCATTGAAACTTTTGTGGATGGCACAACCAGTGCTGCAAGCCCACTAGCAGCATTTGGATTTACAAGCCCTGGGCACCCCTGGTGCACTGTACTAGGGTCTGACAAGTAAACCAAATTAGCCAATCATGGAGTCACTAATCCATACATGACATTTACAATAGGGAGAGCATATGCACTTTAGCACTGATCAGCAATGGTAAAATGCCCAGAGTCATAAAATCAACAAAAACAGGTGAGACAAAATACAGGAGGAAGCCAAACAGTTCAGGGATGACCCTGCAAAAAGGGCCAAGTCCAACAGTATTGTACTTGTATTAAGACTCTCTGGGCATTCGTCAAATTTGGGAAGAAGGAACATAGCTCACAAACTCTAAATCAGTCCCTTGCTCTGCAGTGCTGCATGTGTAACATGGGATACATTCGGTCCTGCCCCTTAGCATGTTTTAATTAATATTGATTACATTTAACACTTGTAGATGCTGCTGCCTATGAAACTCCCCTTTATTAATAACAATAGGGATTATGCTAGTGCTGCTTTCTCAATGATACTGTTGGATTTGTTCTGCAATTTTACCTCATGAGTCTATTAAGTTGAACAGATTTCTGCTTGTTAAAGGAGAGGAAAGACTGTGTCAGCGGTATTTGTTGCGGTTTCAAGAAGATTGTATCTGATTAGCTAATTAGTATTCTTTGTGCAGTTATATTTACTCCCATCTCATGATGAACAGTGTTCTTTGTGTATGAATGACATTTTTTTCTGTAGAAAGTCATAATTATTGTTTTTTTAATCTATTTATAAACTTAAAATATATTCAGAGAAATGTTAAAAACCTGAGATCCCTTGAGTCTACAGCGTCTCTTTTATGCAACTCACTCAAAATATTAACAAACTAAAACAGTAAAAAATAATACGAGAGTACGGCACAACAATAATACAAAGCAATAATGAAGCACAAAATCATGACTATACACATTGACAAAACACATCAACACACCAACAACATTCAGCAAAACAAATATGCACAAATAATTTTATTTCATATGTTTGTGCACTTTATATATTACCTGTTTATGTTGGAATGGTTAGCTTGAAAAAGAAGGTTTCTTCAATGTGCAGCTGACAATGGGCATTGATTAGAATGACAATTTCCAGGCATTGTGTAGTAACGAGGCCCAGGCTAGTGGATGTAGTTCAGGAAGATTTATTGAAGAAGGTTACTGGATATGTAGATGAGCCCTTCCAGGGGCATCCAGCATGCTGCTCAGCCCAATCTCAACTGTGGCTTTTCTTCACAGACTCCCAACATTCTGTAATGCATCATTACTGTAACATTCCACTGGCGGAGCATGTGGTTGAAAATGGCATACATAAACATGGACAGGAAACTAGGATACTACATATCTCCTTTTCTCATATAACAAAAACAAATAAGATTGAAACCGAAAAGGCAGAACCATAATTGAGGTGAAAAGAGAGGTCTTGTCGGAAGCAGTGACCAAGAACTCAAAGGAATTAGAGAAATTAAAAAGGCAGAACAGAGCACTAGAGAAAGAGAGGTTGGAGATGCAAGCCAGACACAATAATTTGAGAGTTCTTAAAGTACCGGAAGGGTCCGTGAAGGAAGATATTAAAGCCTTCATATGCAAGCTATTAAGGGAAGGTATCCTGAAAGATAGACCAGAAATTGAGTTGGAAAAGGAGATTTAGAGAATCCATAGGGATCCCTTTAAACTGAATCCAGGCAAGAAGGTGCCGAGTAAGATTTTGATCAATTTTCAAACTTATGCAGTAAAGGAATTGGTGCTGGGAAGAGCATTTAAAGAGGGAATATTAAAATATGAAGATTTGAGCACCCAAATAAGATCAAATCTGGGTAAAAGAGCAGCGTAGAGGCAATGGGAGTTGGGATCTCCAATAAGTGAGCTTAGGAGCAAGGGAGCCCAAGTGCAGATGAAATTCTCAGCACTGTTAAAAATAATGTGGCGTAATAAGATGTACAATTTCGATAATCCAGAAGAAGTAGATACTTTTCTAGCACAGATGAAGGGATGAGCGCCTTAGAATATTGTGTAGGTGATGCAGTGATAGGGTGTTAGAAATGTATATATGTGCCGGTTCCTCATTTATCTGTTTCTAAAAAATTTTCTAGTATTCTTTGTCTTTGGGAATGGGGAGGTCACAAAGGGCGGTTTGTAATGCCCAGGGAGTAAAATGGGGGTTTCCCATGGGGGTGGGGGGGGCAGGTAGTGGGGAGCATAGGGAAAAAAAGAGAATACAATTGTCCTCAAGATGATATATTTGAAGAGGAAGGAGAAGGAGATGGCAAAGGCAAGTAAATATATACTTGGTGGCAGGCTAAAGGAGATGGAAGGTTGCGGGGAAAATAAAGCAGAGAGTGGAAAATCCTAAGTAAATACGTTTTTTAACATGGAATGTCAATAGATTAAGGGGGAAAAAGACATATAGAGTGTTAGAATTCTTATGGGATAGTGTTGCACAAACTATCTTCTTACAAGAAACCCATTTAGAAGGCAAGAATGCAGAAAGTGTTTTTGTAACTTAGGTTGGGTCCAAGTGGTGCTCAGTTCAGACCAAAGGGGGAGCACTAGAGGGGTGCCTATTATCATAAGAAGTAATTTAGGAATTAGGGTGGTAAAATATGAGACTTATGATACGGGGATATAGTGGCCACTATCTTGATACAGGATACACCTCTGGTCTGTGCAGTTTACTATGGGCCCAATGAGGATAATCTGGGTTCTTTATCAAAGCTGGAAACCTGTCTATTTGAAACAGAAGCACCCATAATTTTAGGAGGAGATTTCAACTTGGTCCTAAACAAGGAATTAGGCAGAACGTCACATGTGAAATATGTTACCCCCCCAAAAGCATTTGCTAGACTTAAGAACATGATTATGGACTTTAATTTGGTGGACATTTGGCGTAGCAAGAATGGAGGGAGAAGAGTTTTAAGGTATTACAGTAAAGAGTATCAACATCATTCCTGCATAGATTACTTTCTTGTAGATCAAGCCCTATGTGGGGATATAGAAGTAGTATCGCACATTCCAGCAAGTCTATCTGACCATTCTACAGTAGTAATGTCTGTGAACTTCCACCAAAGGGAAGGGCAAAGGAGATGGATGCAAAGGAGATAGACGCTGGCCAGGACTATTTTACTGGATGAGGAAGTGATAAAAGATTTGGGGGAGAAAATTGAGGAATATTTTCAGGTAAATATTGGTTCTGCAAATGAGCAGCTGGTTTGTGATGCCTTCAAACATATGTAAGGGGAATTCTGAAGCCTATAACAGGGGGGAAAAAAGATAGCAAAACAGGATGAGGAGAATAGAATAAGGAAGATGAAGATGAAAGAGAGAGATCCACAGAAAGCCTCCCTAGAAGGTGCAAGCAATTTGTCTACTTTGGCTAAAGAATTAGAGGATCTGCCGGCTAAATTTCAGGCTCAATTGGGTAAAAAACTAATCGAGAAATGGAAGGCGAGTAAGCTTCAACATTTTGCCTATGGTGAAAAATGCAGCTCTCTGTTGGCCTGGAAGGCGAAAGTAGATAGAGCCATAAACACAATAAAAAACTTAATAAGTAGAGAGTCAGGGGTGGGGCTGTGTGCAAATGCAGATATATACCGGGAGGCTAGGGGGTTTATGAGTGAGCTTTATAAGGGAACTATATTCCCAGATCAAGAGAGCATCAATAAGTGGTTAAGGCAGGAAAATCTTCCACAGCGGGCTGAAGAATAGAAGAGAGCTTTGGGAAGGGATATAACAGAAGAGGAGGTTAGGACACAGTGTGGAAAATGGATAGTGGAAAAGCATCCGGACCGGATGGCCTCCCAGTTGCACCATACCAATGTATTTTAGATATAGTGGTACCTACTTTCACATCCTTGTGTAATAGATTATATAACCTGGGAGAAAACATTCCCAACTCATGGTCAGAAGCCACAATCACATTAATATTGAAACCTAATAAAGATCCACAGAAAGTAAATTCCTATAGACCCATATCTCTGAAACGCCGATTACAAGATTTACTAGGGCATTATGGCATCACGAGTAGCAAAGGTGATAAAAGAAGTTGTGCACTCTGATCAAAGGGGTTTTATCCCGGGGAAGCAGTTAAATGAGGTAATGTTTCAGATGATAGGAGGGGTTGATATGGCGGAAGCACGAAAGACCCCCTAGACTATGGTGGCAGTAGATGCTGTTAAAGCATTTGATCAAGTCAACTGGAAATATTTGTAGGAGGTCCTAACTAGTTTTAATTATCCGAGAAATATGGTTAAGGCAGTGAAAAATCTGTACCATAGCCTGTTAGACTCAGAGGTTCTGGTCCACTTAGGGTAACTTGGCTCAAGGGGTCTAGGCTACACCCCCAGACTACTGTGTTGTGCTTGCAGCCCACACCGGCAGTAACCCAGCCTTTCACCACCAAAAATTACACCACACCATACTTAGAAAAAGTAGAAAATCTTTATATTTTCTTAGATATGTTTCTTTAGTTGCTCAGAGATTATGAACTTTACATTTCGGTCATTTCATTGGTTAAATCGGCTCTTATACACATGGACCATAACAAGAAGAACTTTGTGTCTTGACAACTCCAATCTGGTTAGGATATTAGAGAACCAGCTAGCTGAAAAAAATATCTTCAGTAATGAACCCCTGCATTATACTAGGAAAATTTTAGGGCACTAGGCAAATTTCATCATTCAGTGACACCCCAAAAAGAACCTTTAGCATTGAACTTCATTACTGTAATCACGAAAATGCATCAAGACATGTTGCTGATAAATTAAGCAGGAAAAGTTCCCCCTTTGAAGCAATATCCAGAGATTTACAAAATAGGAAGTCTGTTGTCTCTTTGTGGATAATGTCGCCCTCCTTAGAAACTGCTAGTCAGTATAGCCTCTAACTTCTGTGGGGAAAGTCTCCTACTCCTTCCCAGTCTTTTCCACTGGGGCTGAGCATCAGATCTACCCTTTTAACATGCCTCCCCTTACCTAAACTCTTTCACACTTCTTTAACACCCTTAGTCTAGATTGGAGAGTTTCAGTGGGGCTCTCTTATCACCTCGGGCCCTCTCCACACTTGGCCGATCTTACCGGACTTTCTGTGATGTCCTCCGCCCAGCCAGCTCTCCCTAGAACGTGCCGTCCGGCCAGCGAGCAGCTACTCTCTTTGTCCGCTTCTGCTCCCAATGACTGTCAAGCCCTTAGCGGCTGTGCCTGCGAAGAGCCGGCAGAGAGCCTCCTGATCTGCATCCCCGCTGGCTTCCTGGTCCGGCCCTTCACCTCTTTAGAGAGGCGGAACCTCACCCGGCACAGTCTCCTCAGCTTGACGCTCGCTTCCGCACGCCGGGAGCCGAGCTCCGCTATGCTGGCTCTTCGATCGCTGCCCTCCTTAGAGCCCCTGCTTTGATTTCTGGTCTCGGGCCCCACCTCCTACTTTCCCGGGTGACCTCTGTTCGAGCTTACAGTCACTATTATCCCGGACAGAGGCGGCCGCCCAGCAGCAGGGATCTCAACGGGGCTAGCAGCGAGGAGGGGATGCACACACGGCAAGCACCCGGGAGACCCAGACAGCAACGGACTCCTGACCTGCGCTCCCCTTTGAGGTAGGAACTCGGGTGACTAACTGGGAGGTATGTTTGTGGGATGATGCGGTTATGCTCCGAACAGCAGCGGAGGTGAAGGAACTATGTTAGAGGTCCGGTGCCTTCCCTAGTGTCCACAGCCCACACCTCTCTCTTCACGGGACCCTTGCTCTCTCCTCGTCTAACAGAGTAGGGGTTCACTCTGAGGGGCCTATATGGGAAGAACATAGATAACTTTGCGGGAGGTGACAATGCCAGGGCTTGATCAACCAGTAGGGGGTGGTTTTAGCAAAAGGGGGGTAGCCAGTCTAAACACAGCCAGACTCCTTCCTTAGTGCACCAACCTCCCCACAGGCAGCCTAACTCCTACATGACATCTCCCCTCACGCTGCTCTACCTAAAATGAGCGCCCCTCACCACCTCTAGGCCAGGTGAATATAGAGGGGTCCAGAAGGTTCTAGAACTCCTCATACAAACTTATGGCCCCAGATTCTGAGGTGATTTGTGTAAGCCGCCATTTTATGTCTCCCTACTCTCCCACCATTTTATAGGAGCACCTGCGCTGCATCATTATAAAGTAATGAGGAGGAGCCCAGAGTTACAGAGTCAACACCAGTTAAAAAAAAAACAAAAATAGTCGACACCCAAGGGAAAAAAAAACAGAGGCTGAAAAGGGGATGAAAATAAATAATATTTAGGAGGAATCACCCAAAGGGCTGACAGGTCTAACAGAGCCTTGAGCTAAGGTCTTGTCTAATGGAGGGCTATCGAATTGGTTCAGCATAACAAGAGGTACAAGACAGGGATGCCCCCTGTCTCCGCTCCTATTTAATCTACACATAGAGCCTTTTGCTAATCCAATTAGGGTGGATATAGCGATTCTCCCCTTCAACTCTAACGGGTTTGAGGTAAAACTTGGTCTTTACGCAGATGATATGATCCTTTATACAATTAATCTCCAAGAGGCAATACCTAGTTTGATGAGAAATGTGGAGGGTTTTGGTTTAATCTCGGGCTATAATGTTAACATAGACAAAACCTAAATTATGCAATGAAAATAGGCATTCAGGGAGCCTGCACTCAAATGCATTATCTGGGGGTGATTATTATGCAGAACTTAGAAGATATTCCGAGAGGAAACTGGAAGAAAGTGAGTCAGGAGATTTTGGCCTTATTGTTGAAATGGGTGAACCTATTGTTAAATATCTCTGGTAGGGTAAACCTCATAAAGATGATTATACTCCCGAAAGTAACTTTTTTTTTATTCCATCCCTTTAACTTTTAGAAAGGAGGCAAGGGATATCTATATTTTACAGTTACCAGATTGAACTCCCTATTGTCAATGCAGGGCTAAAGTTCAGATGATCCTTTCTTTGACACAGAAGACAAGGAAGCTCCCACAGGGGACTTATGAGTGATGACACTGTTTGCCAGATATGCATCTAAATATTCTTTTAAGGCTTGCCGTTCTAGGGGTGGGGTAACAAAGAAAAAATATGCCAGTGAGGAACAATTGTAATAGAAAAAAGCACAGTTGAAGACTCAAACGGGCAATAAGGAGGTAGTTCTTTGATTATGTTTTCTTGAAATACATCAAGAAAGTCATGATAGGATTCAGGAACTTTGGAAATCTGGGCAATAGATTGCATGGAGTTTTCAGATGGAACTATATAAATTTGAAGGGAAAATGGATTGGCAGTACAGTGGTTGATGCAATACTCCAATTGCAAGAATACGTAAGAGTACAATACTAGAATAGCTTAATGATGATCTAAAAGAATAAGAACTCAAAAGGTGACCGTATTGACAGCAATAGATGCATAGTCCCAACTTTCACTGTCTCAGGGAGAAGGCCAGACAATCTAGAGGGTTAGATGAATATGATTCTGGAAGATAGGTAGTCAGGCAACTGTTGTGAGTTCATCTTAAATTTTGTCTCTTAAACCTTTTAGGAAAAGAGAGAAAAGAGTGGAGTCAGTCCAATCAATTTCTCTGGACAAGAGCTTGAACTTGAAAACAGATGAATAAAGATCCGTGGAATTTTGAGAAAATTCCCAAATTTCTTCTTGGGGTGAAACCCTACTCAAGCAACAACCACAATCTCTGTCAGAATGAAACACAAGCAAATCCCAAATTAACTTGTGCTTAACCCTCTTGTAGCTTGGCATACAGCAGCCAGGCTTAACTTAGGGGCCATATGTAAGGCGTTGTACAGAAAAATGGAGTAAAATGTATCAAATGATTTGTGATCAAAAGGATAAAAACCCAATCAGTAAAACCATAGCTATGCAATTTTAATGTTTTAGGCACAAATAGTGCCTAGAAGCACAAAGTGTCAACTCTGGTTATCTGCTCGTGTCAGACCAGCACATAGTCACAAGTTTAGGCCAACCACGATGGAGCGCGAGCAAGATACAGGGATCCAGTTAGGACTGCTGAACAAACTAACTTAAAACCAGGTTTGCAGAGCGTTGCGAGATCCTGCCTCAAGATTGCATCATTCAACAGTGGTTCTGAGTAGCTGCAAGACTGCAATGCGGAGTCCTGTGTCGTCATTGAGGATACTCTCACCGATAGGCTTGCGATGCAAAATCCTGCGTCGAAGATGTGGTGCGCACCGGCAGTTCTGAAGAAGCTGCGGGTCTTCCAATGCAGAGTATCGCAACGCCATTAAGGATGCCGCCAATGAGGGGTTTGCAATGCAAAGACCAGCATTGAGGAGGTTCTCGTGTAGTTCCCACTAATCCATAGGATCTGTGCAATTATTGGACAACATAAACTTTGGGTGAGGTGCCTAGACTAAATCCGAGCAACCCTGCAAGATATCTCGACCAAGAGACCAGCTAGCTCACAATGCCACCATAAGCCCCCCCTAACCCTACAAGGGAGTGAATGATTTCTGGCAACCACTAAACATGACAACCCTGACCCCTCAGGGATCGTAGAAACAGATCAGAACTTTTTGCTCAGTCACTTGAGCTCATTTGTGCTCAGAGAATTATACAGAGAATGCACACTGGGACGATTTCAATATAGTTATTGAACCAACATTATTTTTGTGTAGAATACATGTGCTGCGATAATCAGTGGACAGAAGCAGATGAACGTTATTACAAGCACTAAAAGAGTAAATAGCAGATACATTTCTACTATGGTGCTAAAAGAGTGTATATATGCAGCCATATAATACAGGGCATTAATCAGATGTTATCCTACTATGCAAACACTACTCTGCATGTACCTAGAGTGTGTGTAGGTGTAAAGCCAAGAATTCCCCCAAGGTACGATCCAACCCCATTAGCGGGCGGGGGAGAATGTAGCAGTCCATCTTGGTCACGAACTGGGCACCCCCTCACGGAAATGTCAATACGCTGTGTTGAGGTCTCAGCATGTAGAAACCCTTGGGGTCTGCTGAAGTGCCTCCTTCACTAATCTATTGGGATGCTCTGTATTTATAATAGTCCAGCATCGAAGATGCATTGTGCTGCGCCATTCCACAGCAGCTGTAAGATGCTTTGTGCTGCATCGGTACTGCTTCAGAGGCCCACAGCCAGGCTGGCAGAGCACCTTCAAGCTCACTTTCAATGGTCCAGGAGTAAGGTGGGACCACTTGGGGAGTGGGACCCACAGCAGACAGAGTCAAGGTGCTGGGTTCCAGGTGGTTGAAAAATTTGATGTCCCTGATGCTCTGATTAGGAGACCTGCCAACTAGTCTTTAGAGTCACTCTGGTTGTCTTGGGTTCAAGATGCAGGTCCAGTCCTTTAACTGAGGCAGCAGGGCAGCAAGCAGCAGGGCAACAAAGTAGCAGTCCTTCTTTTAGTGTTATGTACCCCAATCTAGGCCTAGGCAGCTACATGACCTTTTACCTACATTTGGCCTACCTTGCTTTGCATAATGGTTCTAGCACTAAAGGTTTACCCTGTTATGTGCTGAATAAATGTCGATCGATTTCCTTGAAACTAGCATAATTTATTATGCATGAGGATTCTTAGAAAAGTCCCTGCAGGTGACGTACATAACAGGATTAACATACTCTGTATAAAAGTCATGGTCATCTTCATCATAGGGCAAAAGGACTACTTTTCATAATTGCAGGTATTGATTTAGGCTCATTTACAAAATTGTACTCACAACATATTTATTGTGTAAGGAACCCTGAGGCTATCTTTATGGTATAAAAGAACCATACCAACACTAGAAAGGGAGAGAAGAAGCTTCCACGCTGACAATAGACACTGAGGTCTCTGCCTACAATAGCTACAACACACAGCGGTCTGACATCCCTTGCAGGGTGTCAAACTCGAGTCCAAGACTGAGTCCTTCGTTTCTCCCTTCAGGTAATGAGGTCGGCACTTTCCTAGGGGATTCTTGGCATTACATCCACATACATGCTATGTACACTTAGGTACATTTAGGTAGGGATTGCATCGTACGACTGTGCTTAATTAACATCATGTATCTATTTACCTCCATATAATCACTGTTTTAGCACCATGGTAGGATTCTACCATTTATTTACTCTGTTGGTGCTTGTAAACTTATACATTTGCTTCTGTCTAATGACTGTCACAGTAAACATGTTTTGTACTAGAATGACGCTGGTTCATTAAATGCTTATTGAAAAAGTCCTCAAAGTTTGTTCTATGTATCTTTCTGAGACTAAGGGGTCTATTAGGATGGTGGTCGGAAAACCATTCCGACCACGGTGGTAGCGGAAATGAACCGTCCGCGCACACCGTGGCAAAACCGGCAGTGCGATTAGGATCAACTGCCAGAAAAAAAACACCTGGATCGACACAAAAGACTGCCGGTAATCGGCGGAGCAGGTGAAAATCCATCCGCGGCGGTCGAATTTGCGGCGGAAGAAGCTAAACCCGCCTCAAGGCCAGCAGATTGACCGCACCCACAATTAGGATACCATTGATATGACAGCGGAACGATCCTCTGTTTCTGCCCGCCGTGATCGCAAACAGTGATGAATAGGAGAGCCGGCGGAAAGGCTGTTGCATACCCATCTGCACTGCTGCTCCGGAACAATTATGGCGGTCGAAAGAAAAAACACACAACAAGGCCACCAAGTGTACACATCAAACTAGCTCAGCCCCCAAAAACCCATAACATACCCCAATTACACATCCCCATGGCAACGAAACAAATGCAATGCCCAGGACAACCCACACAACACACCTGACAGCAATACTCCATTTTGACACACCGACATTGCTGAGTATAAAACCAGCCCCTTCCCTGACCAGAATTCTTTGCAATACTCCACCCCTGAAGGAACTAACCGCACAGCACAAAGGAGAGGCAAACCACCACACATCTCACCAGCAACAACAATACACACACACCCCGTACATCACCACCACCACTCTCACATCTGCACCTCAAACAATTTGTACATCACACACCATGGCACAAAAGAAAATGTCCATATTCACTGACAATGAGTTGTCAGTCATGGTAGATGAGATAATCAGAGTAGAACCACAATTGTTTGGTAACCTGGTCGAACAGACACCATTAGCCACCAGAACACAAATGTGGGAAAGGATAGTCAACAACGTCAATTCAGTAGGGACCACCCAGCGCTCCAAGAAGGAGATCATGAAGAGGTGGCATGACCTCAAGAGGCAGGTGAAAGAGAGGAACAAAAAGAACAGTCAGCTGGCTCAGATGACTGGCGGTGGCCCTCTCATTCCACCAAGAACATTCACTGCATGGGAGGAAAAGGTGCTTGCAATACTGCATCCAGAGAGGCGCACAGGAATAGCTCAGGGAGTGGAGGCTAGTAAGTACAAACAAATGTCTACCATCACACTGCTATGTACTGTCTTGCACAACTACAAAAGCTACACCTCCTAGGCCCTATTCCATTCATGTGCACCACACACTTTCCAACATATGTCACACAGATCCAACATTCACTCCCTCTCATGCACCCCACAGGTAGCTAGCAACATTCCCTGGTTTGCATGTGTACAGACAGCAAACACTACAACTCCCACCAGGCCCCCTGCCCCGCAGCTGAGCAGGAGGGATCACTTCAACCCCACCCAGAAGCATCTAGCAGCCATTGTAATTCAACAACAAAACTCACAGGTAGGTAGCCATCTTAACAGGAAGGGCTGTTGGTGGGTGGGAAGACTGCACTTCCACTCCCACCAGGCCCCCTTGTCCCACAGCTCAGCAGGATGGAGCACTCCCCACAACCGCGACCATGTGGCAGCTATTGCAGTGCTCCCTACAAACTCACAGGTAGGTAGCCATCTTAACAGAGAGGGGTGTTGGTGGGTGGTAAGACTGTACTAGCAGAGGTGTGGCGCCACGGCCAGAGTGACTGACGCTGGAATCCAGGGATCATGGTTCGATGCCCGGCGTCGGCGGCAGATTAGCCCGGCACCATGTGACTCTGGGCAATAGCTTGCTTACTCTTCCCGACGGCCCTCAGCGCCTAGAGACCCATTCGGGTGATTGTTTGCACTTCACAAATGTGGATTATTATTATTATTATCAGGCCCCCTTGTCCCACAGCTGAACAGGATGGAGCACTCCCACCCTCCCCAGCCAAAAGCATGTGTCAGCCACTGCATTGCTCACTTCAAAGTAACAGGTAAATAGCAATCTTAACAGGGAGGGGTGTTGGTGGGTGGGAAGGCTGCACTACCACTCCCACCAGGCCCCTTTGTCCCACAGCTCAGCAGGATGAATCACTTCCACCCCACCCAGAAGCATCTAGCAGCCATTATATTTTAACAGCCAAACTCACAGGTAGGTAGCCATCTTAACAGGAAGGGCTGTTGGTGGGTGGTAAGACTGCACTACCACTCCCACCAGGCCCCCTTGTCCCAAAGCTCAGCAGGATGGAGCACTCCCCAGACCCCCAACCGTGCGGCAGCTATTGCAGTGTTCCCTACGAACTCACAGGTAGGTAGCCATCTTAACAGTGAGGGGTGTTGGTGGGTGGGAAGACTACACTACCACTTGGACCAGGCCCCCTTGTCCCACAGCTGCGCAGGATGGAGCAATCCCAGCCAGAAGCATGTGTCAGCCATTACATTGCTCACTTCAAAGTAACAGGTAGGTAGCCATCTTTACAGGGAGGGGTGTTGGTGGGTGAGAAGACTGCACTACCACTCCCACCAGGCCCCCTTGTCCCACAGCTGAGCAGGATGGAGCACTCCCACGACCCCAGCCAGCAGCATGTGTCAGCCATTGCATTTCTCACTTAAAAGTAACAGGTAGGTAGCCATCTTAACAGGGAGGGATGTTGGTGGGTTTGGAAGACTACACATCCACTCCCACCAGGACCTCTTGTCCCACAGCTCAGCAGGATGGAGCACTCCCCACACCCCCAGCCATGTGGCAGCTATTGCAGTGCTCTCTACAAACTCACAGCTAGGTAGCCATCTTAACAGGGAGGTGTGTTGGTGGGTGGGAAGACTGCACTACAACTCCCACCAGGCACCCCTGTCCCACAGCTGAGCAGGATGGAACACTCCCACCCCCCAGCCAGAAGCATGTGTCAGCAATTGCATTGCTCACTTCAAAGTAACAGGTAGGTAGCCATCTGTACAGGGAGGGCTGTTGGTGGGTGAGAAGACTGCACTACCACCCCCACCAGGCTCCCTTGTCCCACAGCTAAGCAGGATGGAGCACTCCCACGCCCCCAGCCATAAGCATGTGTCAGCCATTGCATTGCTCACTTAAAAGTAACAGGTAGGTAGCCATCTTAACAGGGAGGGGTGTTGTTGGGTGGGAAGACTGAGCTTCCACTCCCACCAGGCCCTCTTGTCCCACAGCTCAGCAGGATGGAGCACTCCCCACAACCCCAACCATGTGGCAGCTATTGCAGTGCTCCCTACAAACTCACAGGCAGGTAGCCATCTTAACAGGGAGGGGTGTTGGTTGGTGGGAACACTGCACTACAACTCCCACCAGGCTCTCTTGTCCCACAGCTCAGCAGGATGGAGCACTCCCCCCACACCCAGAAACATCAGTCAGCAATTCCCTTCAACCATGCCACAGAACAGGTAGGTAGACAGTGCATGCACCCTGCCATTCATCTACAAAAGCATGGAGCCATATGACTGCACCTGCCCTCACATTCCACCAAACTTGCCATAGATCCAACAGCTAATTCCAATGTGCAGACAGCTAAGCATATGTAACGGTCACAGAAACCAAAGTGTGACTCATTAAATCAGATGTTTAAGAAATTCAGGGCACAATCATGCACAGCACGGACTGCCATCTATAAGTGCCACGGGGGCAAAGCTTTAAGGCCCATATAAAAACCAAACAAGCATGGTCCTTAGTAAAAAGAAAGCAAAGCATGTGATATGACAAAGGTATGCATGAGATTACAATGGCTAGTTCATGTTCAGATGTAATGTTTTCCATGCAGAGTAAACAACAAAGATGCTTCACATGAAGTTTTTGTGCTGCCTGCAACACTGTACCTGCCTCAGAGGATGCCCACATCACCCCACAATCTGAGGAGGGCAGGGAGAGTACGCTGGTACATAGAGTGGTGATGCCACAGGTCTGGGACAGCAGGGCAGGAGGGAGGGCAACTGGGCGCTAAGCATGGGCGAATTTTGCGAATTTCGCGTTCGCGAATTTTGCGGATTTGCAAACTCGCAATCCGCAAAATCCGCGAATTCTCGCGAATTTGCGGATTTTTTTTTTTGTGTTTGCGCGGGTTTCTGCCAGTTCGCAAGGGTTTTTTACAATGTCGCAAACTGCGAACTTACCTGTCGGGTCGCAAGTTTCGCGAACTTGTTGTTTCTACGTGTCCAGCCTGTTTGGGACACTCTTCTTCATCACTGCCACTCTCTGTCACCACTGCCACTCTCTGACTACTCATGCCACCCTCTGGCCCACCCATGCCACCCTCTGTTTCATCACAGCACCCTCTGGTTGTCCAGTCAGTGTACATTATTGTGGCAACGCAAGCACACCTTCCCTGCCTCAAGTGACCTGAATTAATTTGGGGCTGATTAATGTGTCACAGAATATTTTTTTAGCTGGCACCTGCTTCCTTAGTGCTTCCTGATTAGTGATCTTTTGCACTTGCTAAGTGCTTTCATTGTTGCAAAATTAGTTACAACACCTGCCCTGCCCCAACTGACAATAATGCATTAGGGGCTGATTAATGGATTTGAACTTCCAGCCTGGCTCCTGCTTGTCTCCCTTAGCTGTAATTCAGGACCTTTGTGGCATATGTGTAACTATTCTGAGGTTCAGAGCAGGGTCACATAATAGTTTCAACTGGCAACTGAACTCTGGAGGGGCCCCTCAGGAAGCACTACAGGAAATGGCTACTAATGATGAGCCTGAACTTTTGAACCTGGTAAGTAGTTACTTTCAGTTTTGCTAAGATCGTATTTCTGCAATTTTGCACTTATTCGCGGGGCGCGAACTCACGCGAACAGTGCGAACAGTGCGAGCAAAATCCGCTTCTCGCGGATTTGCGGATTTTGCGGGAGATTCGCGAATCTCGCGGATTGCGAATTTACCGAAAATCCGCAAAATCCACGAGCGAAACGGATTTTACGCCCATGGTTACTGGGCGCCAAAATCTACTGGACACTGGGATAGAAGCCCTGGCCAACATCGCCAGAGTCCTTGGGGCTTATGAACGAGGAGGACTGGAACACACGGACTAGGCTCTGGAAGATTCATGTGACCTCCCTCTGCTGCTGAGGCCCAAAGACACACAAATGGGCCAAATCGTGGACCTCTTGGGCCAGCTTTTAGGTGTCCTGAGAGACAGGCCTCTGGCCATATCAACAGCTCAACCTACCTCCACTGGCACGCAGGATGACAGCCCCTCCACCTCGCCTGTGGCCACAGAGAGGGGTAAGTCCTCAGACCCCGTTGAGCCTGCAGCAGAGGCCCCAACTGCCAAATGCTGAAGGGGCCGTCCAATGAAAACCAAGGGAGGAACACGTGGCAAAGCACCAGCCAAATCCAGTCAAAGAGCCAGCCTTGATGGCACCCCTCTTCACCTTCCCATTGACTTTGTTGACTGTCCTTATCCACACTGCCATGTTGATGGCAGGCATCTGTTGGACTGTGTCACCAAATCAATGTGGTGACTACATCTATTGTCTCATCTACCAGTATTACAACTCATTGATTCCCTTTTCACCTCTTAGTAAATATTCCCTTCTATGTCACATATGCCCATTGTAAATAAACACACCTTACACACCTATGTTTTCATGTCAGATCCATGTTTTTCACAAGATGTTGACTCTGCTTAAGATGTACCAGGAGCACTGATTGTTGGGTGGCATGAAGAGGCTGAAGTGACCTAGGAAAACACAAGAGAACTATATTCACTTCTCAGGTGATGGCTTCACAGCCATTACACAACATATGTCATCAAGGTACTCAAATCCGAACACATTACAATGAGCAACAGTACCGACATAGACATCCTGTAGCTGTGCATAACTGCCATGTCCCAGAAACATTAGCGGCCAGCACTGAGCCCACAACAGGCAGCAGTCACAAAGCTCCCCTAGGCCTTTTCACCAAAAACAAAATCAGCAGACAATGGCACCGTTGTACGTTTTCACTCACCTTCAAGGGAAATAGCGGTTGATGAGCTGTTGACGCAGGTCGACAGCCTCCTCCTCTCCACTATCCTTGTCCCTGGACATGTGTGGGTTTGCAGGCGGGGGCCTCGGCTGCTCATCATCGTCTAGGAGCAGGGTGATCTCTTTGCGTAAGGCCAGGTTGTGGAGCATGCAGCATGCAACTACGACCTGACACACCTTTTGGGGAGGGTATGTCAGTGCACCTCCAGTCTTGTCCAGGCAGAGAAATTGTGACTTAAGTAGACCAAAAGTACGCACCACCACACAACCTGTCCTGCCAAGGGCATCATTGTATCGGACATCCCCCGGGGTCCTGGGATTCCTCAGTGGGCTCAGCAACCGAGGCTGATTGGGATATGCAGAGTCACATAAGTGTGAGATACACAGAGCTATTGTGTAATATAATCTGTAGCTGAGAACAGCATGTCACACATACAGCACACTACTTGACTCAGCGTAATCACCGACAATCCACGCACGCTCTGGATGCAGATTTGCCATCAGCTGTGGTACGATGCTGTTATGCAGGTTGTAAAAGTCATGGCATGATCCAGGAAATTTGGCACAGACATGTGAAATTATCATATCCCCCTGTAATACCTCATGCACATTGATGGAATGGAAATGCTTCCTATTCCTGTAGATGTGCTCACGTGCCTGTGGTGGAACCAGGCCATAATGTGTGCAGCCAAATGGCACCAAAAACATTAGGGATGTGGCCAGGGTCATAAAAATAATTCTTCACAGCTGCCAATTCATGCCTCCTGGGGAAATGGATGTATCTGTCCTTGTAGGTCATCATAGCAGACAGGACATCACGTAGCACCATGCTGAACATAGGTTGCGACATCCGACCTGCGCTGGACACCTTGTACTGGAATGAACCAGTAGCAAAGAAATGCAGGGCCGCCATCACCTTACACGTTGCAAGGCATCAGATGGGGCTTCAGCAGAGCACATAGGTCTTGAAGGGTAGATCGATCAAGACAGAACTTCTGTATGATGTCCTCATCCTCCATGTCCACCAGCACTGTGAATGGACGATGCTCACTTGGTCGCCTCCTAGTTGAGATGAAAGGGGACACATATCAAGTTAATCCCCCTATGAGATGTGTCCAACATCTTATGTGTTGACTGAGACAGCACCATCAATGACTGGCATCAAAGTTCAGCTTACAGCAGAACTGACACGTAGGGCACCTTGATCTAAACTAGTCGTACACTTGTCCAGTATTCACACAGTGAGTACCGCCAAAACAGATTCAGACTATGTGAATGCCAAAAGGTACATTTCAACATCTTGTGTCACCAGTCCTGAGAGTAGGATAGACAGCACTAGTGCTAGCTTCTATGTAGCTGATGTACCTGCCACTTCTTCTTGCTTAAGTCGAACAGGGCACACATTACCAACACAATGAGCACAGTGTGTGCATAAATAGCAAGCATTAACATAAGTTCAGCAATCTACACAGTAAAATAGGCATATTATGTGGTCAGACCTTCATGACTGTGGGTTGCTTAGCCATTTCACACATTGAAATGTGTACATATGTGAGAGTCCATCACATCACAGTCTGTGTACATAAACAACAATGTCATAAGTGACATGTGAGGGAGTCCATGCCTGTGCATTAATCCTGTGCACTGACATGGCATGTGTAGTCATCAGGAGCTAAATCTCACACTAGCATTGGTTAGCACTATCTGGTGGCCTGATTAATGTGTCTACTGTAAAATGTTGAGAACTGGCCATTGCCACTGCCACAGCATGATGTGTCAATAGGTGCCGTAAGCGTGCTCCGCCACCAGAATCATGGCCATAGGCACCAATGTCAGGCGGTCAAATTGCGGTAGCGCCTGCCTGGCCCCTGCGGTGTGTCACCGACAATGCCCATGCCCATACAGCCAATGGGAACTGCAATCGCGGTAGTGATATACACATTATAAAATGCCGGTTGGCGTGCTTCGCCACCACGAACATGGCCATAGGCACCAATGTCAGGCAGCCAAATCACGGTAGTGCCCGTCTGGCCCCTGAGGTGTGTCACCGCGAAGGCCCATGCCCATACAGGCAATGGGAGCCGCAATTGCGATAGCCCAATGCAATTTTAAAAATCACAGTAGGCCTGCTCCACTACCGAGGGCTGATCATTGGTCGCATTTGAAAAAAGCTGACCTGGAACACCAATTGCAGAAGCTTAGTACCACTGAAACAACCCCAGGGGGCTATATCTGTGTGGGAGAGAGCCACACATTTCCACAGCTTCCAGACACTGCTGACTGACACTCTTCACCACCACCTGCTGCTGTTCCTGGCTCATGGACCCAAAGATGACGAGGACTGGAGAACATCAGGGCCCGTCCCTTCACCACAGAGGTGCTTTCACAGTATGGTGCTCCTGATGTCATGGTAAGTGTTTCAGAGGGAAAGTAGCGAAGTGCACACATGAAGTTGATCTGCTGCAGTATGTGCCTGAGAGTGTGTGTTTGTGTGATACACTGCCTAGAATGCTGACTCCAGGGGAAAGGGTTTTTTAGCCTATTTGATATATTTCCCGGGCTGCATATCAGGATGGGAAGGACTTGCAGTGTTTTGCAGCCATACAGTGACACTGCAATTTTGGAAAAGTGGGAGTCAGAACAGAAATTGCCTGTGGTAATGGATGTTTGAGTCCATGAGGTTTTCACTGGCTCTTTTGTGACATTACAAAGACTTTTAGTCCAGACGGTACAGATGGAGGTGGGTTTAAATGTATATTGCCACCATGAATATGTAAGCATTATGCACGAGTGAAATGCCTGAGGATGACACTCTTGCTGGAAATTCACCTATGACACAGCAGAATGTTGTACTTCTGAAACATCCTCCTTCCATTTTCTTCATAATGTGTACATAGTCGCATGTGTAGGCACTGTTTGCCCTCTCATATTATACATGCATGTGACAGTTCTGATGTCCCACGTTAGACCGCACTGTGAGCCCCCGTTGGCCTGCACAGTTACTGCTCAATTTGACAGGGACCCATCACTGAATGGACAGATGGGTTGTCTGCTAACCTTTTCATTAATGAACTATCTTAGGCCTGTGGATTGCATAAGACAGACCTTGTGAAAAGGGTTTGAGATTGTAAGATCATATCCCTAAATGTGACCTCATGACACAGTGAGCCATTCACAGGGCAAGGGCATTGATGGGTGTGCAGTGTTAGACACAGTGAGTCTGCACTGACACATCATTTACATTGTAATGTATCTCTTGCTCCCTCACATACTGCATCACAGACGTGGGCCTTCTTCACATTGCTTTCTGTGTTGGCATTCTGCATGTGTATGAGATGGTCAGGTACTGTGTCCATCCGCATTTAGGTATGATTATCTCTTGCTAATGTACTACGTGTCATGTTGTATTGTCTCTTCTAAACATATCTGAATAGCTGCGCTGCGTGTGTGCATGTTCCTGACTAAGACACAGTGGTACATAATTTTTTTTTTTTTTTTTTTTGTAAGCCACAGTGGTACATAACCCAGTGTCACTGAAATTTCCCCCTCTTGTCTCCCATGCCTGCAGCTCAATGGCCACCAGTGTAAGGCTATATTGAGGGCCATTGCACACAAGGTGCGAACTCTGGGTGTCTCCAACTGACTGTCACAAGAGGTGGGATGACATTTGCCAGCTGTGCAAAAATGTGGCAGCGATAACGCTGGGGCTGCTCCCTCGGACTGGCAGGTTGGCACGCAGGAGAATGTTATTGCCCTTGACATTGCATGCAGAGTTGTGGCCTTATGCCTCGGCTCCACATTCACCCTCACACACTGTGTCTCATGGCAACATGTCTCTGTCTCTATGTGCCACCACGCCACCCGGTCCCAGCACCCCTCCGGCTACCAAAGCCACTGATGCCTCTACCTCAGCTGGTCTTCTCTCTCCCAGGTCCAGTCCTCCAGCTGGGTCTGGCAATAAGCCACCTCCCAGTTCGACTTACAGCCAGGTCTGAGGCAAAGTCCCTCTCGGAAACCTATCTCTCCCACAGCACTGCCTGGACTGCCCATAGTTATCCCCCTAGCTGTGTTGCTGACCATGGAAGTGTACTGTGTCACCCAAGGGTGAACCCTTTTCACGTTCTAATGTACACATGTCCCTCCTTTGCACTATGGACTGGCCACTGGCTTTGCTGTTTGTGATTTGGATGCCCATTCCCTGTGCAAGTGCTCATGCATACACGTCACATCTTTGCACTATGGACTGGCCACTGGCTTTGCTGTTTGTGATATGGATGCCCATTCCCTGTGCAGGTTCTCATGCACACACATCCCTCCTTTCCACTATGGACTGGCCATTGGCCTTGCTGTTTGTAATTTGGATGCACACTCCCTGTGCAGGTTCTCATGAACACACATACCTCCTTTGAACTGTGGACTGGCAACTGGCCCTGCTCTTGTCTAATTTTGATGCCTATCTGTGTAATATGTAATAAAGAAAGTTATCCTGTTGTCTGCTTTGTCAGTGCCCTTGCTAAATAAAACGTTTTCTGCATGGGTATGGTTTCATGTGACACCTGCTCCGTATGCCAATTTAACATTGCCAATTGCTTGTTTTACTTTTTCATAGTTTGCCAGAGGTGACAGGCACTTTAGTTCTTCTGGACTCTGAGGCTTGAGGGTGCAATGATGGTTGTTTGTGATGATCTACTGTTATCCTAATCCTTCTATGGTCAGGTTTGCAAAATTGTACACATGTCATGTTAGGATGCACTACCAGCACAGAGGGGAATAATATCCACAGGATTATATGGGACTGGCCAGGGTCCATCATGTCTGTGTGATTTTTCTTGATGTGTGAACAGCAGTGTTGATGTATGTTCATATTGTGATGGCCTGTCTTCCTAGTCACATTGGTACATTTGAATGTGTGCACTTGAGTGGTCATGAAGTGTGAAGGGGGTGACTGTCAATAGTGTTGATGTGTGTATGCCCCTGCAATGCAATGCCAACTGCACACATGTATGACCCAGACGCTGAGTGTCTGCTTGTTTGAATTGTCAGCCATGTGCTTCAGATTGTGTGCACATGTAGGAGTTGTAGGTTGTGCACTGCGCCGTGTGGTGGTGTTTCCTTGCACTCCTGGGGGTCACCTACTTGTTGTTGCTGCCAGTTGTGAATATGCAGAGTGTGTGACTGCCAAGTCTGTGTTGTGTTTTGTTGATCAGTCATGTATCTTGTTACTGTTTGTGCTCACTGTGCAGACATGCTCAGCCACACTGACATTGTAGGTGAGTTTTCTCATGCATTGCTGTCACTTGACCCATTTTTGGCTCCAGTATGGTATGTGGGATGTGGCGTAATATCTTCCCCTATTTGTGCTTCTGATGCCTACCCATTGTGAGTGACTCTTCTATGTGTTTGTGTACAGTACACTCCTGACCGGTCCACTACTAACGTACACACCGCATCAATTTCATGTCACCTGCCCCTTGGGATGCCAGTGTGTGAGCCTCCCCACCACTTTATTTGTTACACTATGATTTATGGTGCTGATCTCTGACCAGGACCAATGTGCCACTCAGGACAGTTTCACAACCAGTTATGTGAGATTTGCTTGTACTGGTTTGCAGTCATGTTTGCTAACGTGCAGTACAATTGTTTGTGCTGCACAGTCCTCATGTCATGTTGTTTGCACCTGGGTGTCCCTGAGTTGTGCATCTGTGGGTGTTGGGAAAGCTGTATGTGTGTTTTCTGAGGTACTGCTACCCTTCCAGAGTGTGAAGTTGTCTGTGTGATGTGCTGATTTGTGTGGTGGGAGTACATGTTGTGGCACTGAGATGTGTGTGCTACTGATTTAGTTGGTGTGTGCACACTACTTGTCCTGGATGCAGTGCTGTGAGTGTATGTTGCCTTGTACTTGCCTGGTGTGCATCCCGCTGATGTCCAGCTCAGTTTGCAATGTGATGGATTAGTATGTGCAGCTGTTGTGTTTTTGTTGTGGATGTATGCAGTGTTTGGGCTGTGTTGGCTCTTTCTGCTGATAGATTCTGTGTGTGTGTGTATGATGTTCTATTTGCATGACCTTGTGTGTGAGTATTTTCTGTAGTGTGATACATTCTTATGTGTGTTGCAAGTGTAGTGTGCATTACAAGTGTGCCTGTCACATGCAGCAAAGTGTATTCTTGTTACTTGGCTTGTTTTGGGTACAGAATAGTGCTATGTCCTCCTATATTTGACCTGTCACTTGTCTGTATGTCTCCCTGAGTTGTTGCATAGAGGTCACTTTGGTTTAATTTCACTCACTGTGTCACCCATGTCTGGTTGATGGCCTAAGGGTGGGGTGATATGTTTCTTCTCTTGCATGTGATGTACACATAGTTTGTGGCTTGCTCCATGGCTTTTCAGCACTGTCCACTTCACTTTTAGCTTGCCCATTTCTTGTTCTCCATTGCTGCTGACATCTGGTATGTGTATGTGGTTATGTGCCAGTATGGGATGTGTCTGAGTGATTTGACAGGCAGTGTGGACAGTTCAGTGGATGTTCATATGCAGTGTGTCTTCATTTTGTGATCGACTCAGTTTGATTGACATGAGTGGGAGGTAGGTGTGAGGAGGAGGGAAGCCATACCCCTGAGCTTATGTGCAGGGTGTTTCTCTTCACCCCCACCTTCTAAGACAGACTCCCTGGTTGTTTGGTGTGTGAGGTGCAGGGTCTGGCTACACCTGGAAGATGAAATGTGCAGGGGGCACAGGAGGAGCACACAGCATGTCCCCAAATGGGTGTAGGGGGCATAGTGTGTGAAGGGTGGAGGTGGGCCCTGTAAATCTTTGTAGACAGCCCATGCCTGGCCCTGCCTACTGCAGTGACGGGACCGGGACATTGCGGTGCTTTCGAAGTTGATGGGTGACCTGGATGCAAAGGGGGGATTTTCCTTAAGGTAGGACATGTGTGGGTACACTTGGGGATGTGTTCCTGTCCCCACCAGAGTGTCTGATGTAGACAGGAACCGTATGACAGCTCAGGTGTTGAGTGTTGTGTTTGTGTGCGGAGTTTTGTGATTGCGTACCTGTGGTCCGCCACGGTCCATTATTTGCCGGTAGTGGATCAGGTATAGCACCGGAGGCTTAAAGAGCTGGATCCATTGCGGTCGGGACCAGGTGGAGGGGACCGGGAGTCTGATTTGGCTCTCCGCTGTTGTGCATCCGCTGTCTCTGGTTGGGTGGTTTCTCCGCTGCGGTGTGACAGGCTGTTTGAGGCATCCTGTTTTGTACCGCAGGTGGGACGCCATTCCGCACGGCGGTGGGTCTCTATTGGCTCCAACCGCTGTGGTGGCGGGCACATTTTTATGGCGGTTCACATGGCACCACGTCGGATGGGAAATGGGTTACGTTTGCCCATTGTAATATGGCAGCCGTGAGGACCGCTGCTGGCGTGCGGAAAAAAACATTTTCGGCCAGCACCGTGGTTGTGCCTCCGCCCACCATCCTAATGAGCCTCTAAGTGAGTATGATTGACTGAGCAAAATGTACTGCACTGTTTCCACGATCGCTGAAGGATCAAGGGTTGTCATGTTGGATAGTTGCCAGAAACAAATTGCTCCTTGGGAAGGTTAGGGGTGGCAGTGTGAGCTAGCTGGTCTAAAGGCTAACATCTCCTTTGGGGGTGTTTGGAAGGCAACTGGACACCAATCCCTTAGTTTATGTTGTCTAAATGTGCAGATCTTATGTATTTTTAGGAACTACACAACAGAAGTGCAGCACAGCAGACCTTCTGAGTCTTCAACAGGTCCAGAAGTGTAATGAAGAGTTTGATGTGAGGGTACAATATAACTAGGGCCATGTTTGAAGTAGTAGAAGTTCAAGAGGTTCCCACCGCGGATGTGCTTGGAATTCCCTGCATTCCTGCCCTGGCCCAGCTTGTCTGGGGTCACGATAGGCTAGTGTTCAACTGTTTGTGAGTGTGCTCAGGCAGAGCCTTTGTGATATGCAAGTGTGATAGATGACAGCTCCTCACCATCAAGTCATAGTTGGCCCATCCTGCCAACACCAATTGCCATTTGTCTCACTGTCTGGTAGCACTAGCCAAAGACCAAATGCCAGCTACACTTAGTCATCTGGCTTCCCTTCTGTCCTGGCTCCAGCCCAGCTACAGGCACAATGGGCTAGTGTGAAATTATTTGTTTGAGAACAGGGCTCAGCCTATTGATATGAAAGTGGGGCTGTCCCCAGCCCTCTCCCACCTTAGATGGTCTATCTAAGCACACCTAATCTAAATATGGCATTTTCAGAATTATGACCTAAAATTGGACTTTACCCAATCAAAGTTGGCACTTCTTAAACAGAATAAGGTAACCCAATGTTATCCCAGAGGAGAGGTAGGCTTCTCAGTAGTGAAAAAGGGGTTTGAGAGTTTTTCACTATCAGGGCATGCATAAATTAAAATTATATGTCTACCGTTCAATTACAATGCTCCCTGTCCTATAGGTTGGCTAGGGATTACCTTAGGGTGACTTATATGCACTAAAAAGGGATTTTTGGACTTGGTGTAGGACATTGGAGTATTAGATGTGTGCCCTGCACAAGTAATATGTCCACAATCATCCCTACAAAGTACCCCATTGTAGTGCATCACTCTCTCAGGTTAGCGAGGCAACGCAGCCCAATGCCTAATCAAGGGAGGTGGTGTGGGTTAGTAATCACCATTCATTGGCACGCACTAATAACACTCAATAAATGATTGTCAAGCCAATGCTTTTTCTTTAGGAAAAGGAGAAGTACATTCATCACACACACTACCAAATGATATGCACTACTTTACAAATATGTGCATTGGCAAATGCAAAATACCATATAAGACATTGTATACTCACCGTTGACCAATTAAAGGGGCACACAAACATATCCAGTGAGTCTATTGGTTTTGTCAAGGTTCAAGAGCAACACACCACAGAATAAAATCAGCATATCATCATCATGCTTAAGTGCAATTATCAATAAGAATAATCCTGCATGAATGCACTGATTTAAGCTAATTAACCATATACTGTGAACAGTGATCATTATCATCATAATGGGAAACCAATAAAGCAGTTACATTGAGTAAAAACTGCAATTACAAAAGCAGCCCCTAGAAGGCATCCCATTATAAAGACATTGCATTGTAAACATACTCTTGGCCCGTAGAATTCTCTTCAAAACATGTATTGTCTTTAACCATCTTCAGGCCATAATGACTGCAGCCGTACACATAACCCTAGAGGGTGAAGCACTCCTATCTTTAGGACAACAGCTCCAGCCTTTGGAGTGCTTGAAAACATTATAGATATTCTGAAGTGGTTATGGATTCATTGACCCCACAAACTTAAGCTCAGGCCTTTTTGTCACATAAGTGGTGCCCCCTGCCTATTTTGTAAACAAGAAAGCTGCACAGGGCATTAGGGGGTGCTTCTCTGGGGGCAGTGAATATCGATTTTCCTGCTAAGTTGGGGAGAGCCATGAAGCTTTTTCTTTTTTTATTGCTCTTGAGCTGCCCAGTTACACCCCAGCACCTCCTCATGCCTCCTTTGTGGGGGCCAGCTTAGGAAGCCCACCCCTGGTTTCCCCTGCCGGCTCCCCGAAAGGGCAAAATATCTTGCACTGCCCACAGCAGCCGGCAGCTCTTCTTCCCTGTCCGAGGTGCAGGCCTTCTGCAGTGGCCACCCCTTTAGCTGGGGTGAGGCCACCGCCATTGAGGGTGTGCTACAACTATCCCCCTTCATGTTTGGCCTTCGGGGGTCATGAAGTGGCCCAGGCCCACTTCAGGATACATATGGAAGGTGGAAGAGGTCCATGAGGAAAACAGAGAGTCGGGGGAGGGGACCCCACACATGCCCATCCCTGAGAAAATGAATACAATGAATCCTGTGTTGACCGCTGAGCTCTGGTTCACCCGGGGGGTATTTTAAGGATGAGCAGTGGAGCCCCATGCCCTCATGGTGAAGAAAAGGTCGCTAAACTTTAAAATGTCATAACTCAGGCCTGTTGGGACGATTTTGACAATCTTCGGCTCATTTTACTCCTAATGGTAATCAGGGGCAGTTGCAGTAACCCTTCTCAACTCCAAAGCGGTGCAGTCCAGCTTTCCTCCTGGTCTTGGTTTCTGGATGCAAAAGTCCAGGTCATTCCCCCAACCGGTCCTCAGTGGGTTTAAGGGGACCTGCCTCACTGGCCCTTGGGGAGACCCACTGCTTGGGTCAACTGGGCAGAGTCCTTAGTCCTTGCTGGCCATCAGGGGATTTCTCCATCCAGTACTCCATGGTGGCGCCAGGATCCAATATTGAAGAGCAGAAAAATCTACAGGCAAGAGAGAATCCCCCTACTTCTGCAGGAGTTTTTAAAAGGAAATGGAAGGTTTCAGAAGTCAGGCGCCCCTGGCCAATCCTAGACAATTCTGGATGCTGCAGGTAAGAGCAGTGGGGCGGGGCCAGGTTAAGGGGGATTTCGAGAGACGACCACATGAGACAATTTGAATAAATTATTGATTTTCCCTTGTGGTCGTCTCTCGAAATCCACCCCATAGGGCCCCACCGCCCTACCACTCTTACCTGCAGCGGCTGATCCTAGGGTGCAACATCACCTCTGCACCGCAATCCCAACCCTCCTGTGCAGCATGCTGGGACAGTTCAAAATGGGGTTATCCAGGAACAACTGGTCACTTCTGCTCCGGAGGCCTCAGCTCCAACCCTATTTGACAACACTGCCAGAGTTCTGAACACCAAAAGTTCAAAGAGACCCCCCTTCCTGGCTTGGCTCCAGTTGTCTGGGCTTCCTCCTTTGTTCAGCGGGCTTGTGCAGGCCCTTCACTTGTACAGTGTGGCAGCTGAGTGACTGGTGCAAGTCATTTTGCCCCACCCCTCTCTTCCTCAGGAGATGTCTGAAGTACTGTTAGTTGCTCCCTTTGTGTCGGGAGGCCTTTGTTTCTGCTGCTGAGAAGAAATACAATTAACTGGGCACAGCAGGGTGACAAAGGGTCTAGGCTCTGTTCCTGAGCAGAGCCTGAGAAATATGAAATCTCTAGATGACCCATAATGAGTACAGATATCCTTTTTGATATTACAGAATTGATTTTTCCACACAGGTTACATCCCAATTCCAGGCATCAATGCTCTCTGTAGGCCTAAGGGAAGCAAAACTGCACTATAAGGCAGTTTTCTCCCAATGAGTATAATAAAGTGTCACTAAAGACCAAACAGTAAATCACACTGACTTTCCGTATTAGTGTACACTAACATTATAAGGCCTATCCCATGTAAATATTTAGTCCTGTTGTGTGCAGTTTTCTGGCTCCAAATGACAGTAGTCTCCCACATGCAGCCTGCATACGGGTGCCCACACATGACCACATGTGTTAACATGCAACCAGCCAAGTGCCCCTTACCCTTGCTGTGTCGCAGCTGCCTTGTTCCTAAAAGACAGATACTGGCAGCAAACATGCGCAGTCTGTTTGCCATGTGATTACCGTAAGTGAGACACATGTAAGGAGACTCACTGTTAGGCCTGGCTCTTTCAGCGGGTTTTTGACCCTGTTTTTGTAGTTTCCATGACTCTGAGCACTTTACCACTGCTGATCAGTGCTAAAGTGCCTGTTCTATCCCTGGATATTGTGTTGATGGATTGAAATCTCCATGACTTGCTGATTTGATTTACCACAAAGTCCCTAGTACAGTGCACTGTATGTGCCAACAGCTGGTAAGTCAAATGCTGCTAGTGGGCCTGCATATCTGATTGTGCCACTCACACAAGCAGCCTAAAAAAGGTCTCAGATCTGCCACTGCAGTGTCTGCACGCAGTCTCTACTGTCATGTCAACCTAGCAGTGCACCCACTTGCCAAGCTCTAACTTTCCTTTTCTTACATGTGAGTCACCCCTAAGGTAGGCCTAAGTTACCCATGTGGGCAGAGTGCAGTGTGTTTGAAAGGTAGGACATGCACTGATGTGTGGTTGACATGTCCTGATAGTGAAATACACGGTATTTTGTATTTCACTATGGAAAGGCTATCTGTCCCATAGGATAAAATGGGAGTCAATTTATAACATCTTATAAATATCACTTCCCATTGGGACAAGACTAAAAGATGGAGTTTAGTATGCCTGAACTCATTTAAAAAACATCTTTTAGTAAAGATGATTTTTATACTGTGTATGGCAAGGGCTTGAAATAGAGATTGCCTCCTGTTCACAAAGTCTTAGAGACAGCAACGACTTCACTTACCTCTGGGTACTGCCTCTGAAACCGTGGGTTTAAGTTCCCACAGAGGGGGCAAGCAGCTGATACCGTCACTGACACAGCTGTGGGCTTTATGTCCTGAAGACACTGCAGAGGGCACAGCCGCACTTTACACTGCAACCTTGGTCTTAACAATGATGACCGCTGGCGACACGTGAACCACTGCTAGCACCTCAACCTGTGAGCACAACACTATGCAATGCCTCACTTCACTCCGCCGCCCTGGTCTCATCGACGACATCGCTGCTCGCTGACCGTGTAACCCGTGACCACACCGTGCCTTTGGGTCACCGTTCGTAAGTTACTCGATGCACCGCCCTATCCCACACCGTAATCTGGGCTGACCAGTGCCAGCTACCTTCAGCAGACACTGTCGCTTGCACCGTGACCTGTCAGCACCGCCACAATCACCTCCTCCCTCCGCACGGCAGCCCTGGTTTCACCAATGCCACTGGGCGACCGTCACTGCTTGCAACGCTACTTGAGGGCACAGCACACCACACCGCTACACTTTACATTTTAAACGCCACAGTTGCTACGATCGGGGCGCACCAACTCGGTCGGCCGGATCTGTGCACAAGTCTGCTGACACTAACGCCGATCAGCACTGACGTAGGCAGCCTGAACTGTTGGATTCTGTAGTTTTCAGCACCGCAGTTGCCCCGGACAGAGCAACCGACTTCAATAACTGCATTTTTGAGTCATACTCGCAGAGTGTCTATTTTTCAATATTGTATGTTAGTCTTCTTTGTTTTAGTCTTGTTTGCACAGATACACATTGGCTATTTTTCTAAAACTGGTGTGGTGTTCTTTTGTAGTGTTTTCACTGTATTACTGTTGGTTATGTGCAAATGCCTAACACACTGCCTCTGATTTAAGCCTGTCTGCTCGTGCCAAGCTACAAAGGGGGTGAGGAAGGGTTATTTCAGTAGTATATCCCCCGTATCCTTCCCCAAAGGAGGGGTCCCTATCTGGACAAAAGTGCTAACCATTGCCAACTCGAGACCCCCATTTCTAACACTCACCTCCAGTAAAAAGTCCAAAACAGAGAGATCCAAAAAGCAAAAAGTCCGGGCGTACTGAATTGGGTGGTGTACTGAATGGGTCAAACCCAATTGCAACACTTGGCAAGGGGGTTATATTGCCAAGTCGAATTGGCAGTTAAAAACTGTTGGCAGGCTGGAAAGGCAGGCCTCAGACACGTTTTAGAGAGCCACTTAAGTGGGTGGCACAAATACTGCTGCATGCTCATTAGTAGCATGTACAATTTACAGGCCCTGGGTATTTGGTATACCAGTTTATTAGGGACTTATGAGAAATTAAATATGCCAATCAGATGTAAGACAATTTTACCATGTTTTAGGAAGTGAACACATGCACTTTAGCACTGATTAGCAGTGGTGAAATGCACAGAGTTCAAACGACAACAAAAATGAATTTAGAGCAATAGGAAGCTGAAGGCAAAATGTTAGGGACAAGACCAACCTAAAGCTGTCAGATGTATTATGACAGAGTTACATTAATAGTTACCAAAACAAGACAAAACTATTTACATCACAGTAGCAATTATGTCTTATATCACCTAGGAAGCTATACCATAAGAGGTCAATATCAATAAGAGTTCTCCATCTCAGGTGTAATTGAATCACACTTTAACAATATGTGCTCATCTCATTTACAAATATGTTCTTGTCATATTCTAAAAATGTTCTCACTTTGTTTTTAGAAAACAGTACGCAACATTAAAAGTAAGTTATTTTCTTAAAAGATTGAGTTTTTTTATCCTTAAATACTAATTTGAAATTGTTAGTTAAATAATGTATTATGCCCACAACTAGCAGGTATTTTTTTCAGCATACATACTAATGATGACCACAAATGCCAGCATTTAAATTTTATAAATACATTAGTTTATCTAATATTCCCAATTTGTGGAAACTCACACAATTTGGCACATATACTCTTTGGTCCGCCTGCTCCTAATGGACACATACTGCATTATATTCTGATATAAAGGCTTATAAGGTCTTGCACTACCACCCAATGCCACTATTTTCCTGAAATATTCAACATTGGCTGGTGATGACCACCTTTTGAGAGGATTGGTCAATGTATATTGTAAGGCCTACTACTTGCAAGAGTACCATGATTTTGTCACAACATGCTAGAAATGGTTACCAGATGCTGAAGATAGCACTAGATTCCAAGATTTACCCCCTTGTATTCAATATGTTTACAGTCAGGTATCTGTATCACACATCATTGACAGCAGCCATATGCCAGGGATGACTATCATATACTAGAGCAGGACTTCATTATCCTGGGATCATTTGTGGCATTTTGTCAGTAATATTCCCAAATGCCAGAGATGCCCACCCTATTAGGGAGCAGTTAGCATATACCAGCTATTACATGTGTCAGAGATGCCAGGGAATATGCCAGGGATGTTGCATAAAAGTCATTGATGGTAACCATATTCTTATCCCTTTAAGCATTTGCCATTAAATGGCAGTTTGCCAGAGATGGCTACGAGCTAGCAAAGATGGCCGCGTGGTGTCGTGGCACCCCATAGATCACAGGGATTTGTACCACAGAATGGGAATCTTTACAGTTTTGCTAAGTGTTATCAATTGGGTTATTAGTTAAGAGGGGTGTAGGATGCACTAAAATAAAAAACACAACCCATGTTAGGGTGAGCCCCAAATGTCTCTAAATTAACTTGTGCTTAACCCTCGGTAGCTTGGCACGAAAGCAGTGAGGCGAAAATTACAGGTAATGTGTAAACTATCTATGCAGCATTCAAACAAAATAGTAATAAAGTGAAAATACAACACAAGAAAAATGTAAACTCAATTTAGAAAAACTTAGGAAATGCACAGAACACCTGAGTTTCAGGAAACAACTTAAGACCTTTTTGTTTCAGTCATAAATCTTTTCCCCTTTGGACTTGCTGACAGCGTTCTTTAGATCACAGGTGCAGAGATACTCCTTCGGGAATAGATTCGAGCGTGTTACAAAACCTACAAATAAATAAAAAAAAAAAAAATTGGTGCTGCCTGAAATATAATGCCAGTGTGTTGATAACTCAGCAAATAATAATTTTGTGCGGAGTACAGGATGACAGCTGGTGGCGCTGACAAAGCCTGCGAGATCAGGTTTAGATCCAAGAGTGGCTGGAAGTCTATCAAGTGGTGTTTTGGTAGCCATCGTAATAGAAAGTTAATCATAGCATTTCATTCTTCCTCCTCTGAGATTCCAACAATGTGAATATTGTCTCTCTTCAAGCAATCTTCCATTTTAGTGTCTTTTCATCTCAAATCCCAAATTTCATCCCCCTAGTTTTGCAATACAGTTTAGTTTGCTCTCCAGATCAGGAAGCTGGTGTTCAGTTTGTTTGAGTTGTGCCTTAAAAGTGTCTAATTTGCTATGCATTGACTTAAGTTTTTTGTTAATGTATCTGGTGGAGTGTTCTACAGTGACCAGGCAAGTTTCAATGCTGTTTAAGTGCGCTAATTAGCGAGTCCAGGGTTGTCACAGATATGTCTTCAGGAGGGGCTCTTTCTTCTTAGAACCATCTTACAGGGCTTTGTAAAACTTTAGTTGCCTTGCTGATTTCTGTTTAGACATTTAATAGCAATCAGGAAACTGTACATGGAGGTTGCAATAGTGAAATCCAGTAAGGAAATGGTACTGAGAACCAAATGCAGTATTAAACTTTGACCCTAGGTGGTGCCAAGTTATTGATATGAGGCTGCTGGAAGGTTTTTAAATCAGATGCAGAACAAAAATGGCATCTTCAATTGGGGTCTATGCCGTCGTCATGGTGAGTCCATCCAGATCCAAAATGGTGGGTGTAATAGCTCACCGGCAGTGTTCCGGGCCTGGGAGTGCAACAAGCCAGCCCCCAGCTGCCCTCCAAGAGGGCAGCATTAGCATCCCACCATTAAATTGTAGGGAGTTACTCCTGAGCCATCCAGCCGTCTGCCGCATACACTCCTGGAAGAGGTCCATCGACACGCTTGTCTCTCCTCAAGGGAGAACACCAGTTGAGTGTCGTCTGCATAGCTGACCAAATCAATGCCGAAAGATTTAATTATAGGGAACAGAGGCTGAAGGTAGATGTTAAACAGGACAGGGCTGACCGCAGAGCCCTGCGGTACCCCATATTGCACTGAAGACTTACTAGAGGTGAAAGGTGCCAGATTCACCATCTGCTGTCTTCCTGATAGGTAAGATCTCAGCCATTTTAAAGCCTGACCTGACAACCCTATACCCTCCAGCCTTTCCAACAATATTACATGGCTCACTGTATCGAATGCGGCCGACATATTGAGTAGCACCAAAATGGTGTCACTCCCATTGTCTGCTCGCATCCGCAGATTGTCCAGTACGGTCGCCAAGGCGGTCTCTGTGCCATGACCTGGACGGAATACAAATTGGTCCCTATCCAGCAGATGGTTGTCCTCCAGATAACAAGAGAGGCTTTTGCTGACTACTTTCTCCAGGATTTTAATTGGATAAGGCAAGAGAGAAATAGGTCTAAAATTTGCTGGTGTATTGGGGTCTAATGATGTTTTTTTTAGCAGAGGTGTTACTACTGCTAACTTCCATGCCTCTGGAACAACTCCCACTTCCAAAGATTGACTGCAAATCTGTTGTAATCAGGGGAACGTTCCATGGCCTACAGTTTTCCAGATTTTATGCAGAAGAGAATCAAGTGGGGAGCCAGAGGACACGCTGTTAGCCAAGATTTTAAAAGAGTCGGCAGTAAGGGCGGGAAATATGTTCAGGGAGATATTTGCCCGGACCACTTCATCTGGTCCCCGGGCTGAATTATCCAGGTCACTGCTGTTATTAAGGTCAAGGTCTCCGACAATTTTCGCAATTTTATCTTTAAAATGAGCAGCAATCTCCCTGCAAAGTTCTTGCGAGGCAGCTACCTTCTTGCTTGTGCCTATTGGGCATGAAAGTTCCTTGACGATTTGTAACAGAGCTTTTGTACTATTGGAGGCTTGTAGAATGGAATTAGCATAGAAGTTTGATTTGGACAGAGCAATAGCCTTTTTATATGTTGCTAATACCAGCTTCAAAGCTATTTTATCTGGTAAAGAGTAGGACTTCCTCCATTTCCTCTCCGCTTTCTTACAGGTCGAGCGTAGTAATCTTAAATCCTCGCTGTACCAGGGGGCTGAGGTTTTCTTCCTATTTTTTAAACTCTTTATAGGAATTATGGGGTCCAAACTATTAGTTATGTGGCTACAAAAAGCTTCATAATTCTCCTCTACCGTGATGGAAGGGGAGAAAAGATTTACATTAGTGAGAGGCTGTAGATTGTTCCTACCCAGTTTGGCCCACTCTCTACCCCTTCTGTATGTAACAGAGCAGGTGTTGTCGCTCCTAGGGCTGGGAAACTTGATCCTAAAGTGGATCATATGGTGATCAGTCCAGGTTTGTGGCAATACCTCTATCACCTCTGTCTCTGTCTCCAGAGCGAACAGAAGATCCATCATATGCCCCCCTAAATGAGAGGGTTGCTGAACCAGTTGATGTATGTTAAGGTTCCGACAGGAACTTTCCAGATCTCGTAGATGGCTGCCCAGACTGCCAATATCCCATAGATTAAAATACACCATTATGACCTATCTAGAATGGGTTAGGCTCAGATTGTTAATTATATCCAAGAGTGCAGGAAAGTGTGTGTCCTGTCCCGGAGTCTGTAGCAGATCATTCCAGAGATCAGCCTACCTTTAGCCTCTTGCACAGAAAAACCCAGGATTTCTATTACTTTAACTTCATCTATCTCCAGCGGCGCAACGTTCTAATCCTCTTTAAAAATGACCCCTACCCCTCCTCCCCTCCCCACAAGCCTGGATTTATGAAAAACTTTATAGCCCTCTGGACATGCAAATCCCATTTCTACAGAGGAGTCAGGGCTAGTCCAAGTCTCCGTTAGAAAGAGAGCGCCCAGATTCATATCTTCAATCAAGCAGCAAACTTCAAGATGGTGCGTGAATAGGGATCTAGAGGTGATCATCCCACAGTTCAGAAGATATTTGGCCTGACCTGTTCCTGAGGGAAGCTGAATGTGCCCTCCACTTACTTTATTGCCTATTTCCAGTAGCAGTTCCCTGGAATATTTTATCCATCCTAGTTCTGTAGAGGATCGAGCAGCATGGCTGGCGATGGCCGCGTCCGTGGCACGGACGGGCGCAGACGGGCTTGCCTCTGGCGTGCATCCGGCGCGCCATCGGCGCGCCTGCTGCGCGCATGCACTGCACACTTGCATAGCCTTGTCTAAATAGGCGGTCGCAAAGCAGCCAGCCAGCCACTAGAGCGTGAAGGGAAATGGCGCTCACTAGTGTACAGTTCAGCCCCACACCCAATATGGCGCTGGTAATCACTCGGGAGCCTGGAGGGGTTCAAATCCCACTTAAGCAGCAGGTGATTTTATACAATTTTTATAGTGCAAGTGAGGGGAGTAAAAATGACACAGGACCACAGTGACTTAGCTATAATTATTAAAAAACTGAAAATTCGCCCGTTTTCACCAATAACTTGCCGCAGCGCGGGTCAGCGCGATGTCAGTAGTTCCAGTCTTGAGTCTCGCGCCCCTGCAAAGCCCAGTCCTAAATAGGCGGTCGCAAAGCAGCCAGCCAGCCACAAGAGCGTGAAGGGAAATGGCGCACACTAGTGTACAGTTCAGCCCCACACCCAATATGGCGCCGGTAATCACTCGGGAGCCTGGAGGGGTTCAAATCCCGCTTAAGCAGCAGGTGATTTTATAAATTTTTTATAGTGCATGTGAGGGGAGTAAAAATGTCACAGGACCACAGTGATTTAGCTATAATTATTAAAAAACGGAAAATTCGCCCGTTTTCACCAATATCTTGCCGCAGCGCGGGTCAGCGCGATGTCAGTAGTTCCAGTCTTGGGTGGTTGAAGCAATTGCTGTAGCAATGCTGCTGTCCCACTTGCTTGATCTTGGGACCATCCGAAGGACCCTCGGCCCAAGCAATAAAAGACATATAAGCTTAGCTGTTATTGCGCTCCCACACAATGTCAGAGTTGGGCACTACTAGGGACCATAATCAAGTTTATGCAACCAAGAGAGAAAGGCTTTGTGGTGGTGCTCATGGAGAGTCAACCATCTTCTTCGCAGTCAGGCTCTGCCCCTCCCTTCCGCCTGCTCTTGTGATAGATACTGCCATACACAAACTTCCTCCTAGGCTCAAGGGATATCTGATAGTCCACTTTGGTGGACCCTTTCCTCGAGGTTGGTTGCCTCTCCTTGCAAAGCTTCTTCAATTAAAACCATCTTGACAGTCTCAAAACTGCTGAGATCCAGCTCCATGTTTGCAAAATTTCACAGGTGAAAAAATATGAGGCAGGAATTACATTTTGAAAAAGGGAAAAAAATCAAGGAAAATTTCAAATAAACGATTCTTATGCATTATGATTGGATCCTACCAATGAACACCAGTGTAAGAAAGTGGGTCATTAGTTGAGAGGGTGAGAAACCCCACCCAAGTAATAAACACTATCCTTAAAAATTAAACTTGTACTTAACCCTCTGGTAGCTTGGCAGAAAACAGTCTGGCTAAATCTAGAGGCAATGTGCAAAGTATTTATGTCACACTCAAACAGTAAGAACGTGAAAATACAACACAGGATAAAGCCCAAACCAATTTAGAAAATTAGAGTAACTTTAGTACAGAAAACAACAAACATTCAATAAGTAGAACCAGAATTATTAGTTTTTAGGTAAAGATAGAACCAAAAAGCACAAAGCCCCAATCACGGTTATGTGAGCGCAATAGACTGGGTCAAAGTAAAAGGTTCAGGCCACCCACAATGGTATGTTCATTGGGTACAGGGAACGGGTTTGTCCGGGTGGAGAGTTTGTCTTCTCTCTCATTCCAGTTCTATGTGAGGAGCCTCAGCCGAAGCTTCATATTGTCAGGGGAAGTCAGAAGATGGTTGTCAGTGTGAAGTGCAGGGGGGGAGATCGGGATGTCATTGCTGAGGTGAAAAGTAGGACACCATCAGATTTTCACATTGTGAGAGACGCAAATGGTTGTTGCTGGCGCAAAGAGCACAGAATCGCTGTTTTGTCACTTGCAGTCGAGTTATAGCATTTTGCAGGAGCACATTCTAGCACGAGCCAAGGTTCCAGGAACTGGGGAGGCACCTCTTGGGGGTCAGGACTCACTCCAGCAGAAGGCAGCAGGGCCACTTGGTGCTGGTCAGCCAGACAGATGCAGTAGAGGCCTCTGCAAGCGTGCTGTGTCCCTGTAGCTCAAACAGGATGTTGTTAATTTAGGGCAGCCCTTCTTCAGATTCATTCACAGTCCACAAGTGTTCTGATTCTGGGTTATAAGGGTGCTACTTTTATACCCCGGGCCAGTCTGTGTGTGGGTGACAATCCTTAGCCTACTACCAAACTTCTTCTGATAAGTTCTTCCATCTTTCCTAGGTTTGGCTCCGACCTGGCTGGGGAGTCAAAGGCAAGGGCACACCTGGAGGCAGTTCTATTTGTATGTGCTGTTAGCAGGTTCCTTTAAAGTGTAATCAGAGCAGGGCACTGCTGTACTCCAGCCAATCTGCCAGAACGACCCACTCCTACACTCTTGGGTTCCATGTGAAAGGAATACTATTAGAACTGTGGTCTCTAGTTGGCAGAGGTATAGACCTTGTCCAAGAATGGACCACCACTCTATTCAGCGTAAGCTAGATACACACTGAAAGACATCCAGTGCTCACCCTCTGGTAGTTTGGCAAAGAGCAGTCAGGCCTATCTAAAGAGGCAATGTGTAAAGTATTTGTGCAACACACACATACAGTAACACAATGAAAACACCACCAAAATATTCCACACAGGTTTAGAAAATAGATTATGTTTTTATGAGTAAAACAAGAGCAAAATGACAAAAAAACAAAACATAGCACCAGAGCTATGAAGTTTAAATCAAAATCTAGTGATTAGAGTCAAATATCTCTTAGGGGTTACTTGAGGCCATACTGGACTGGGGTGAATTCACAGTTCAGCCCGACCACGATGGAGCGCAGACTGGCTACAGGGTTCATGGAGGACCTATTGATAAGTACTATAGCTGGAGGAAGCTATGATGGCGAAGACTCGACGCATCGGTTCGTGCAGATGATGAAGGTTTTTTCGACGAACCTCTTTACAATGCACACACTGCGGAGTCACCGAGCTGCACTGTCTGTGATTGTTAAGCCTTACAGTCCAAGAAAGCAATGTTAGCGATCACTCCTGCATCGGCTTTTAAATGGAATGTGTTGGTTTAGTCATCACTGCGTAACTTTTGATGGTTCTGCACAGCAGAAGTTACCTTTCAAGGGCCCAGAACTGGACAGGCACTACTTGCCAGGGCAGGACTCACAAATGTGTCCAGGTCCAGTTTCTGTTGCAGGGCTGAAGAAAGTTTTTGTATGGCCCTCCGTTTTCAGAATAGGGGACAAGCCAGCAAGCCCTTGGAACTACTCTGGGTTCAAGTGAGGTTGGTCCAGTCCTTATCCTCAGCAGGGATGAGATCAGCAGGCAGCAAGGCAGCACAGCAAAGCAAAAAAATCAGTTCTTCCTTAACAGCAGTCAAGCAGAGTGGCAATACTTGTAGCACAGCAGCCGTTACTCCCAGTAGATTTCTTCACAGGTCCAGTGGAGTATACTTTCCTGGTATGGTCAGAGGCCCAGTACTTATACCCAGTTGTGCCCTTGAAGTTAGGGTGACTTCAAAGCAAGCCTTTGAAGTGCACAGGTCCCCCATTCTTCCCAGCCCTAGCTCCAGACTATCAGTAAGGAGTAATCAGACCTTTGTGTTGAAAACAGGACAGTGCCTATTCAGGTGTAAATGTAAGCTCTCCCTCCCCCTCTTCCTGCCCAGGAAGAGCTATCAGAATGCAGTTGAATGCAGATGAGTTCTCTGTGACACCCACCCTTCCTGTTTTTGTGGCTGTCTAGAGGAAAAACACAAAGTGTAGCTGTCACCCACCCCCGGCATGTATTAAAGACATGCTTCAAGGTACACACAGCCGTAAGAGCTGAGACATGTCCACTTTCTAAAAGTGGCATCTCTAAGATAGTAATGTTAAATTCAACTTTATCATTAAAGAGGATTTATCACTACCATTCCAAAGTTATGAAACATGATGCAGCTATTCTGTTCTAATCAAGAATTACAGCTTAAAAATTTATTAAGGAATCCCCAATTCTAGCAGATAAGAGGAGTAGGCCTCGCAGTGGTGAAAACCGAATCTGGGTGTATGTCCTTTCCAGGACATGCAAAACTTACCAGTACATGTCCTAATTTAATTTAATTTAATTGCGGGTTTATATAGCGCTAGGAATCGACTCCCGGAGGAGTATCTCCGCGCTTCGACCGCTGGGGAACCCGTCCTGGCTCACCCTGAGAGATGGTCCCTAATGGGTATCTCTAAGGTGCGACCAAGCATCCCCGGCAGTCTGGGGGGGCTGTTGTGAAGATGAGGCAAGCTAATGCCCAGAGTTGCCGAGTGTGGTCCCTGACTGGAGTAGGCACAGAGGCGAGAATTATCGAGCCCGCTGACCCTGGTCCACGACCCTGCCGCATCGGGAATCGAACCCTGGTCCAGGGCCGTCCTCTGCTTACAGGTCTGCCGCCTCTAACCAGTGAGCCACACCACTCCACTTACAGAGCACCCTGCCGTTAGTGCTACTTAGGGCTTACCTGGTGGTGATGTATGCATAATAAGAGAGGAGTTTAAGGCTCGGCAAGTGGTAAATGCCAAGTCGAAGTGGCAGTACACTGCACACACAGGCCTTGCAGGTTTGAAAGGCTACTTGTATGGGTGGCATAATCAGTGCTGCAGGCCCACGAGTAGCATTTAATTTACGGGTCCTGAGAATATGGTATACCACTTTACAAGGGACTTATAAGTAAACTAAATATTTCAATTGGGTATACACCAATGTCACCATGTTCAGTAGAGAAGCACAAGCACTTTATTACTGATCAGCAGTGGTAAAGTGCTCAGAGTCCTACGCTAACAAAAATACTTCAGCAAAAAGAGGAGGAGGAAGGCAAAAGATTTGGGGTGACCCTTCAGAGAGGACCATTTTGCAAAAAGTACATATTACACCACAGGAGAGCCATTAACTGTCATGTGATCCTGCACACTGGAAAAAGGCCACATTTGGTTTAGACAGAAAAGCACCAACCAAGTAGCACTTTTTTTAGACTAATAGTTTAAAATCATACTTTACCATTAAAGGTAAAGCTATTACTTATTAAGTGCAATAAAGTACCCCCCTGTTAGTCTATGGGAGACTTAGCCTTGCTACAGTGAAAACCGACCTTGGGATATTTCACTTTCAGGACTTATAAATATTAAGTACACATCCTACTTTTTAAATACCATCACTATGCCTTCTGAGCCTTTAGAAACTACCTCAGAGGTGACTTATAGGTAGGGCTCCAGGTTACATGGTATTTACTTTTTTATTTTTCCATCTGTATTTATTCATATATTATTTTGTGAATCGCTGGGAGGAGTCCAAAAGCGTGACTACAGGGTCATCAATAGGTGGATCACTTGTCCCATGCAGGGACCCATCCGATGTAATGATGGCGCCCCATAGACTTCATACTGGGATGCTATTAGGCTCTTCATGGCACTACACACACCTCCTTCTGGAATGTCACTGAGCTCCTGATGGCATCTGAAAGACCTCATTCTAACATGTCACTGAGTTCCTGATGGCATCTGAAAGACCTCATTCTAACATGTCACTGAGCTCCTGATGGCATCTGAAAGACCCCATTCCTGCATGTCACTGAGCTCCTGATGGCATCTGAAAGACCCCATTCTAACATGTCACTGAGCTCCTGATGGCATCTGAAAGACCCCATTCCTGCATGTCACTGAGCTCTTGTAGTGCCTTAGCTGAAATCCTGCACTTATTACGACCCTGAAGAGTTGGGTTGATGAGCCTGTGAGCAATCCAACTGATCACCAGTGTAAGATACTGGTATCAGCAGGAAGGCTCACACAAGGCAGGTTATAGGTAGGAGTTTTAGTTTATTCCTCAGCAAGAACATCCCATCCAGGTCCCAGCGACTGGATAAGCCAACAGTCTCTAAACCCATTCAAATCATGGCATTCCAACCCCTCATGTAACCAGGATACTAATAGAGAGCACACAATCCCTGGTTACCATGGCACAGTAGAGGAACAAGCTACAGATGCCAATGGGCACCCACTGAGTTCCTACAGAGATGTCAGGCAGCTGCTGCATTTACCACAGGTGCCTGCATCTCCTCCATTGAACCCTTGAAGTCAGACCATGAGTTGTTTATGGCCCATCAAGAGGTCCTGGCTGAGTACCTGCGGGAGCCCCAACGCGGCTCTGCGGGACCCACCGAGCTCCTGCAAACACCCAAAGAAGAATTAATACTGGTCTAATCTCCGACTCCTTATAGCAATATCTTCGCTTCCTTTCATTCATAATTATCTGATCAAATCTTTGCCAACGTTCACTTGAAATATTTTTCATATTGCAATAAAGAAATGAGTGAATGTCATTGCAGTTAACATCCTCAGGAAAAAAAGTTAAACTTAGAGCAATTCCTGTGAGGCCTTCGTGTTTACTTCGTCTTTGCTTTAGCTCGTTGCATCTTGCAAGACCTTGTCTGCCATTTTACCTCATGATTTCTATTTCAGGCACAATGCAGTGTATCCGCTGACTAAACCAAACGTGTTTATATTCCTTTCTGGCTGCTGCACATATTGACTTAAAAAACAATTGCTGTCTGACTGCACAAACATGCCTGCAGCCCCGTTGCCTTCATTTAATGTATTCCTGTCTATGCTTGGGTGGCGAGAATCTGTTATTACTTCGGCTTTCGGACGTGTTTTCCATTTGCTCAATCATTTCACAGTTTGGTTGTTTTCTTTTTGTCAGGTGGCTTCGAAAAGATTCCAATAACTGGTTTCTATCCACAGAACGGAGCATTCGTTTCTCCAAACCCTCTTGCCGTAGGGTCCGGTTGAAAGGACGGCCCACAGACACGGCAACGAAAACCCCACAGATCTTGTCTCGTAAAATTACATTGATCCAGACACCACTAACGTGATCTGCGCTGCAGTTGTAAGTGAAATACAGCTGCGGGCCCATCCAGTCAGCGGCTCCGATGGTATGGTTCAACCCGATGAGCCCAGGGACTTTTTTATGCTTCTTAATTGAATGGCCTGTAGAATATGTCAGGATTTCCTTTCGCATGAACGGCGAAAAAAAGTCTATTAGTAACATAGACATATTGCAGCTGTATAACAGTGAGGCGCAAGCAAAGCATCCTTCATGCATTAATGACCTCTTCGCCAGTATTAATACCCTCATGCTGGTCAAAGAGCTTTGCGAGCGAATGCAACTTCTGTGTGAGATGCGACTGCTCAGTTTCAAACCCTGGCATGCCCAGTTAGTCTTTCATCCTTCTTAGGTCGATAACATCAGTACTATTGAGTTGGGGGATAATTAACACCTCTCATCACTTCTTAGAAACCATCCAAAAGTGTAATAGGTATTGTTTGTGAAACATATTAAATAGCAAATTGGACGTTTATGGCAAGCAGCAGAGGGCGCTATAAAAGGGTAGGAATTATTATAATTGGTGAAACCTACTCTACAGCTAAATTGATATTAATGACTGTGTATTTGTTTAGAAAACCCTGTGGGTTTACATAGGATTGTCCTAAGGCAAGAGCAGACTAGATGCTGCAATATAGGTACCGACATGGGCAGCCATTTTATCTTCCAGGCTGATAACATTGCCCCGTTCCTTCTGTGGAAAGACATGCCGAGAACAGCAGCCCACGTGGCTATGATCTTCAAACTGCACCTGGACCCACTATGAGTGATCTTTGACTCCCATCAAAACAAGATTCACCAATATGGCGAGAACACCCACCTTTACTCCAGGACCTCAAAACTCAAAGACATTGGCTGCTTTTCCATCATCCAAGCGTGGATGTCAATCTTTCAGGATTTGTAGAGTGCAGCTGCATCACCCATGAGGGCCTGGAGGCACTGTGGGATCTTGCTGCAGGGTCGCGCTGCCTCTCACCATCAGTTGAACATCCAGGTCTTGAGGTCCTTCCTGAACTGCTGGAGCAATGGTGAGGCTCTGTAGTGCGGCAGGGGGGGGTGATGGAAGGGGGGTTGTCAAACATTTACCTGAAGCATATCCTGACTTAGGGGGCATTCATCCTCAATACTAGCACAAAACACAAATCAAGAGGTAGTTCTCCAACAGGTTTAATCAATAGAAAGGGGGGGAGGAATGACTGTCCATCCAGTCCCCCGTTGCAAGGTACCAAAAAATCAAAAAAGTGGGATGGACACTGGTAACCACGTTACCTTGGTTTCTTACTTAAAACACCCTCCTAAACACGGTGAGTTCGATCTTATGGGCGGTATATCTTTTTCTCCGCCCTACACTTGTGTTATGGCATAGTCATAGGGTTTGATAAGTTGTAATGTATGCCCACCTCTGGTCCAGCGCGGTAGCGTCCAGAGATAAATTTGGTGCCCACAAAAAACAAAAATTAAAAAACAAGCTTACATCTGTGAAAAACTTTAATAAATCGGATGGTGCCTGTCTCTGAAAAGAATCGGGTATAACACACGGACCGTGCTACTAGATCCTGTTATATCTCTTTAGTAAATGTCAACATGTTTCTGCTCTCCTTCGCCCAGCCGGGTCTGCAGAGCATTCATCAGGACGTTTAAAATAAAGCAATACTTACACCAATTGTGTAGTATATTTCTGTGGGTATTTTGTTCACCACAAGTTAATTTGTTGAGGTTACGCTTGCCCCCGGGGGCAGAGTCAGCACTAACGCCGGAGAAAGTCCGAACGCGGCCTGTGACCCGTTGATACCTCATCAAAGCAAAAAGAGGTACAAGCGTAACCTCAACAAATTAATTTGTGGTGAACAAAATACCCACAGAAATATACTACACAAATGGTGTAAGCATTGCTTTATTTTAAACGTCCTGATGAATGCTCTGCAGACCCGGTTGAGCGAAGGAGAGCAGAAACATGTTGACATTTACTAAAGAGATATAACAGGATCTAGTAGCACGGTCTGTGTTTTATAACCGATTTTTTTTAGAGACAGGCACCATCTGATTTATTAAAGTTTTTCACAGATGTAAGCTTGTTTTTTAATTTTTGTTTTTTGTGGGCACCGAATTTATCTCTGGACGCTACTGCGCTGGACCAGAGGTTACCTCAAGTTTGAGGTGGGCATACATTACAACTTCTCAAACCCTATGACTATGCCGTAACACGAGTGTGGGGCGGAGAAAAAGATATACCGCCCATAAGATCGAACTCACCATGTTTAGGAGGGTTTTTTAAGTAAGAAACCAAGGTAACGCGGTTACCAGTGTCCATCCCACTTTTTTGATTTTTTGGTAGTTCTCCAACATAAAACTTGAACGGTTCACACAATTCACCATGGATGTCAGACAAATTAAAATGAGCTTTGACTCTCTTTCAAAACACAGGTCAGCAAGAAAACATAGGCATCCCAGTACAAGCGATCACTCGTCCATCCATGGAAACCTGTGCCTTCCTGATGTGAAACTGAAAACCTGTTGGACTTGGCCCTTTTGGCAGGTTCACCCTGAAACTTTTTGCATTTGCTTAGCCTGTTTCTGTAACCTGGTGTTGGTGATTTTAGGCCTCTGCGCACTTTTTCACTGTAGTCCAGTGTAAAGTGCGTGCATTCTCTGTGTATGTGTGGTGAGAGTGGACTGCCCTCCTATAGGAATGCATGGGGAATATGTGTGACCATGGTAGTTCCTGATGTTTGGGGAGTGCAGGGTCGAGTTTGGTATGTACGAACTCGTGAGATTAAATGCTGCGCGATGATGTGCGCGGATTTATTGTGTCTAGTGTGGAAGTGCCACTTCTAGAAGTTGGCATGTCTGTGCAGTAAATGTGAATTGACTGTTTGGCTTGTGATTGGCTGGAGCTGGCTGGTGTGCCTGGCTCCAAGAGTCAGGATGGGTCTGTCCCGGTGGTGAATGGAGAGATCTGCATGTTGATAGGAGGGAGGAGTGCACCTGGGACCTGAATAGGGCTGGGCCTTCCATCCACAATGCTGGCTTCACCTCTGTGGTGCATCTGATGTCCCTAGCCTGGCCAGGGAAAGGGAGAGAGGGGCTGAGCAAAAGAAAATGCTCAGGAGTTCCCCTGAACCAGTTGTAGCTGGTTCTCCCATTGCCTGCACCCTGTTAAACAAAGGGATTGGGTGTAAAAAAATAGGGGCTGTGACCCCATGAAAGGTATTCTTGTTTTGTCAACTTGAAACTACCAGGGGCGTGCTGCTGCTGGGGCCCAGGGGTAGGCTTGCCTCCCTGGGCCCTGCCCAACCCCTGGAAGCCTTGGATCTCTTGTTTGGGGTCCCCTTTTGCTTCCCCTGATGCCTCCTGGACTGCTGGGACCATTGGCTCTACAGGATTGCTTTTACCAAGGCTTGTTAGAGCCTAGGCGCCTTGGGAGCTCTGTATTTTAAGGACTCAGGGAAGGAGGGATGTGTGGGCTTGGGGGCGCAGCAACGCTACCTAGAAAGGAAAGGGAATACCTGGCGAGGGATTCCCCCGAGATTTGCCTGCGTGAGAAATGCAGGTGCCCATCCTTCGTCAAAACCTGCACTTTTAATGGATGTGCGGGTGCCACCCCGCTTACTTAATTATTTAAATTCCGGTGCCCACCCCGATTATGGCCGCTTCTTCATTTATAGTCCTAGAGCGAGTGCCCACCCCGCAGTGTGCTTTTTGATGTTGAGGGAGCCCACCCCTCATTGCCAAAAGTGATCAAAGCCGCAGCCCGGGAGGAGCACCGGAAACGGGAGTCCGGCCCGGCGTCTGGTTGTGGGCGGGGCAGGGTGCCCATGACTTCCGCTTCCAGCCGTGCTGCGTTCAATCTCCCAGGTAGGGAGAGAAGTGTATGGCTGCTCTGCAGGGCTCAATTAGCTTGTATCTCCGTGCGCTCCTGTTGTTATAATTGGGTGATAGTCTCCTTGTGTTGGCGCAGTCCTTGTAACACTGTGTCTGTCAGTGCCTTAATAATATGGTTGTAGACTGTGGTCGCTTGATCACAAAGGGCACGCTCTTTCAACATAAACCTGAGTGGTTTTTCCTAAAGTTCAACTGTTTAAAATTTTGTTCACATGAAAAGGTTTTCGCAGATCGTTTAGTTCATAGCAATTATATTTATTGGTAGAACATTTCCTTAGAAATTGACATCATTTCCAATGAAGAGTTCATTTAAGTTCATGAGTATTTCACGATGTTACATTATGCCCAATGCAGGGCTCCCATGAGCAGAGGGAGCCCTGCGACATCAGGGAGTTGTCCACAGAATAAGCGCGGTGCAGCGGGACCCAATGACGTTCTCCCGGAGCGAGAGAGCCCCCACCCGCTGCTGCCACACCAAGAGAAGCTCTGCTGCACCGAGAGCAGCCCTGCTATCGCCATGAGAAGGAGTTCCCCCCGCTAGAAGCCCGGTGAGTGAGAGAGGGCTGGGGGGGGGGCTCCGGACGGCCGAGTGGTGATGCCTGGTTAAGGCCCCTAGGCTGGGGGCATTTGGAGTGGCCCGGATGGCAGCAGGCCGCTCCCACGTTTTGCACAGTGGTGGGGGCATTTAGGTGGCCCAGGATGGCCATGGGCCACTCTAACGTTTTATTAGTCAATTCCCGAATGGGCCAGGGGCCGTGTCAGGCCCCAGTTATTTCCCAAGCCCGAGGGCTCCAACGTTTGGCCATACTGGTTTACTTGGGCCCAGAGGGACCTCTGCTTATTATTTGAGGAGCCAGTGTGCTCCATGGCCCCCGATTATTGTTAGAGCCCCGTGGCTCCTAGTTGGTGCAGAATAAGTTAAGGAGCCAGAGTGCTCCAGGGGACATGTGTATCTTTAGAGCCTAGAGGGCTCCAACGATTTTGCGCAGTTTTTGTTCTGGAGTTTGTTTCTCAGCTGACCAGCAAGTAGTGGGCAGCTGCATCTTTTAGGCGCCATGGGAGTGAGAGTCCCTGAGAGGGGCAGAGGTGGCACAGTGGTGCCAGGCCTTCCACAGCTGCGCAGCACTTAGTGCCAGCTGCAGCGTTTAGACCCCGTGTGATGGTTCTCAGCTGCCCAGCAAGTAGTGGGCAGCTGCAACGTTTAGGTTTGCGCAGATGGCGCACCCATGACTGGCGCTGCATTGGCAGCGTGCCCTGACATTCTGGACACAGGGCATTTGAGCCCCTTCTTGAGATGGCCAGTTGGCCAGGGGGGCTGGTATATGGATAGGGCATAAGGCCCTAATGTGAGTTATGCACTGAAGAGAATGTGGTGCTAGGAAATGTAATGCATTTAGTATGTTTCGCTCACCCTGTGTTTTATACCTCTAAACTGTGGTTTGTGATTATGAGGTTATTTTGCATTTCTTGTGGTTATGCTAGTGAGATGATGTTTCACTCTGTGATTTACGCCCCTAATGTGAGTTATACTTAGGAGGTAGGGTCTAATGTGTTTAGACTAGTGAGAGATGGCATAATGTGTTTATGCTGGTGAGGTTGGCGCAGAATGTAATTCGCGCCTGAGGTGACTGTGCATAATGTAGTTTATGTTACAGGTTGAGGTGGAGTACAGTGATTACCAGTAGTTACTGGATGTAGGTTTATGATCTATTTTTACTTGTACCAATATCTGCTAAGTGTTGATCCTGACAGTGGCCCACGTGGCCCTGTCCTGTGTAAATAATCCCTTGTGAATATTGCCCGTGCCAGTTGGCCCAATGTATATTGTGTGATTATTATCTGATGTGTGATGAGAATACAAAGGCTATTTTTTATATAACCTTGTGTGGAGTTCCTTTTGTGGTGTGCCTGGGATGTTGTTGCTGTGTGCGTGTACAAATGCTTTACACATTGCCTCCGAGATTAGCCTGACAGCTCGTGCCAAGCTACCAAGGGGGTGAGCAGGGGTTATCTTGGCGTGTGACTCCCTTGCCCTGACTAGAGTGGTGGTTTCTGCCTGGCTTTGGCGCAAGCCTTAGCCAACCAGAAATCCCAGTTCTAACAGAACCCCATGTCAAACTCTAGTCCAATCCCACCTGGCTTGTTCCAACCTCCTATTGAGCTGTCTTCATGACCCAATCAAGGTACCAGTAAATTGCTTCATTTACACCGTTCTGCAACCCATCAAAGGAATGACGAAATACCATCAAATTTTTCACATCCTAGTAGATTGTACGTTGGCTAGCCTCCCACACAAGCATACTTCATCCTCAGGGCCAGTTCCATCACCTATCTATAACACGTTGATGGATAGCTCCCCACCTCACTTGAAAGCAAGCTTCAACATCACCGAGACAAATGTAAGATTAGGAGCCCCATCACTGTCATACAGCGAGTCATGAAATCTCAAAAAGAACCCAGATGACAGCATTTGCAATCTATTCATCCAGAATTTGGAATATCTTGCTAGACATCATGCTTGCCTCATCCCACCTGTTGTTCAGCAAATAAATCAAGGCACATCCTTTAAGAAACACACCACCCTATGTCAATGACATGCATTTCAGCTCTCACCACAGAAGTTGCCCTTCCTTTCCCCACTGAGGATCATGATGTCCACATATCACCTAGCCTTAATCGATATATACACCACTCTATTGCTCTCCAGGAAGGTTTGCGCTATGTAGAGAACAGGGCATACAGAAAAGCTAATGGATTTCTGCACCTCAATGCTTACATAGAATATTTATTTTTTGAAAAGAATTAGGGCTTAATTTCTATCTGTAAACTAATAAGGCAAGCTTACTTTTGCTTCCTGACAACGTGAGGATGAGTTGCAGCCCAGCCGGAGGAGTTTTACGCAAATTCTAATATGGGAAGTAAGAAAAAGAGCCACTTCCTGGAGGAATTTTTCGCTAAAATAGAATGCGAGTGGGAGAATAGTAGTAAAGTATTTGACAGATTAAAAATCAAGGATTTCTTATGTGAGGACAGCCACCTCTTGGAAGATACCATTGTTGAGACTGAATACAAATGGGATATTAGAAGTAAAGATTTTGAAAGATCCAAATTCAAGGATCCTTATGTGAAGCACTAGTGACAACAGCGAGTTGCACAGTAGCCAAATAAAAGGATTAAAAACGTTGTTTTTATGAGACTGTGGATAATGGATAAGAATATGCCCAAAAAGTCAAGTGAGCTAAGGTATCATTGACATCAAATAAGGACTGAAACCAGAAAGGCAACCAAACAGTGCTAATAAAGAGAGACGTATAGTTATCTTGATAAAGATGGAATATTAAATCGAACCATCGAAACACGTTGACGGTGCATTCAAACACATCCGTGGGACTAGTTTATCCTACAGATAAGAACGACAGATTGTATCTAGGATCAGCATTTAAACTATTGAACCCGGATGTGTTACTATATGACAACATGTAGTGTCTGTATTTTTCTCTCTGTTAAATGTTTATTGGTACACAAAATGTAGGTATTAGGTTTTTATCTTAAGTAGTATTGGAATTAGGTATACATTTTCTTGTAATCACCCCTCCAGTGAAACATGGTTTTGTCCTTTTATATGCAAAATATATGATTTTATGGTATATGAATTTTGATTTTAGTGTGATTGTAAACAATTCTATTGTGTGTTTTAATTGCAACAACTGTCGATTTTTAATAACAATATTTTCCAATATATACTTCATATTTGGCATGGTTATATTTAGAACAGTGTATGATCTAACACATGGGCTATAACTTCTTTTGCTGGGAACCCTGAGATCCAGTATTTATATAATTTTCCACCAAGGGAATTACATTTCTATCAAGCTTACTTTTGCACCATAGCTCATAGAAAGGTAGATTTCAGTCATCCTTTAACAATGCCCATTCTATGTGCAGCTACAGTTAAAAGTGTATTTTTTCCTAAAAATGAGATCAACAAACAGTTTGCTGTGCTAGAGTCACCATTTTCCAGCTTTCAGAACCAATATTTACTGAATAAAAACTCCAAATTGTGTACCACAATTTTGGCATTTATCAAAGAGATAGCCCATTTTTTTCATTTTTTATGCTCTCAACCTACTTCCAGTTTGTGGTAGAAACTAGTGTGAAACCCTTGGGTGATTTAGGACCGCTATAGATTTCTGAAAAGTAGACAACGTTCCAAATTCAGCAAGGGTAGGATGTGTAGATCCCTTAAGGTTTTCTCAAAGAGACTAACTATTGAAGTAAAGAAATATCGAAAATGAGTAGGAAAAAATGGCAATTTTTGACAATGCTTTCATCTGTAACTTTTTGTCACCATGGCCGATTTACAAAATCAATATACTGTTGACCCTTCTGGTTGCAGGGATATATAAGATTTTCAGGTTCTCCAAGAACCCAGGGTACCCAGAGCCAACAACTGATCCGCACTGTACAAGGATTTTTCATCGTGTACCGAGTACATACCAATTCATATGGTGACAAACATGGGTAATAAGGAAACCAATGCAATTCTAAAAATGTGCACAAGATATGGAGTTTAGGAGCAGTGGTTAATTGTACATCTCTGAGTTTGTGGGTACCCGTAATAGCATATGATTTAGAGCAGGCTTCTCTTATGAGTAGCTTGTGAGATCCTGGTAGCTCTCCAGCTACCTCTAAGTAGCTCTCCAGTATGCAACCCTACTAACTAAATTATAACTTTTGCTTGGTTGAATTAATATCTATATACCAAAATTAAAAACTGAGCATTCGTGATGGAAATATGTATATTTTCAGAACTCATAGCTGAGGTTTGGAGAAAAAGGGTTGAACTTCCTTCTGAATTTCCATTAAAAAAATGTTTTCGTTTTATATAGCGCGAACTAGACATTGGGTATCAGAGTGCGTTACATGAGCACAAGTTTCATTACAGAAGAACAAATTAATTTTTGTTAGGCACAGAGAGATTAAGTGATTTGCCCAGAATCACAGAATGTTGAGCGTCATTGCCAAAACTCGAACCCAGTTCCCCAGCTTCGAGTTCGACTGCTCTAGCTGTAAGGCTACATCCTCTCCCCATTTGAGTTTCCAATTCAAACATTCTAAAAGTTTAGTTGGGTAACAATAAACCTATGTTGCTTCTTACAAATATACTCTTTAGGGTGCACATGTATTTAACAAATTCACAAGGTAAGTTACATTTAAAGCTAATAATTGAGTGATAAATCAAGCCACGTTGTGAAGATGTAATATTACCTTGTACCAGAGGCATTACACTATGGCTGTTTTGTGTTACCCTTGTAAGTGCATTGCAAATTTCTAAACACTTTTTTACATTAATGCTGGTAAACCTTCCTGATGCATTGATGTGATAATTGCTGATATTCATGAATGGAATTGCCACCAATTAAATATTTTCTGATGTGTTCACTGTTTTTACAACACTAATAACATTAGTAGCTCAGGAAGATTTTAATTGAACACAAGTAGCTCTTACTACAGAAAACGTAGGAGACCCCTGATTTAGAGGGTATTTTTCAAAATGTCTTCCCTTTTATAAACTGGCTTATATTTGGAAGGCACAAATACACCAAAATCCAATTGGTAATAACAAATGTTCGACTATTCGATGCTCCCACATGTCTTCCGATAAAAATTATACCTTACTTGTGTGGGTAGGCAGGTAGTTTTACCCAAAAGCCCTTTTAAATGTCAAACTTTGGTAAGAAATAGACATTTTCCTTCTATCAATTTTATTTTTAATTTTCAAAAACAAATGCTGTAAAATATTTCGTGAAAAAAATGGGCCCCTTCCCTGCCTTTCCACAGAAAATTTCATGGTGGGATACCAGCCAGAAAAGGTTGACGAAAAGGTAGGTAGTGATCAACACGGAGGTGCCAGCATCAGCACTGCTACCATTGTTCTCTGCTTTTTTCAGCGCCGCCCCATCGGGATCTAGGACCCTGGTGGTGGCAGCGGTCTTGTGTCAGACATGTGGCAGTCAAACCGCCAACCTTGTAATCGGGCAGTATGACCGCCGTGCTTGTAATCAGGCCCTCAGTCTTGAAGTATTCTTGCACATATTGCCTACAGAATGCCTCACTGCACAGTTGCTTTCAAAACATGTTATGGTTTGCCAGGAGATACTATATAAGAACAGACACAATCTCCTCTTACGTTTGTTTGAAATACATTCTTACACAATCTTGGTATCAGTTCTGTATCTTGTTTCTATGTTGTTTTAATAGTTTAATGTCTGAGAGATGCGTACTCTGCCCTAATTTTGATACACACTGAAATGTACATTGTCCTTAAACTAAGAATGTGAAAATCATCATCAAGCAAGCTATTTTGTTTATTATCCTTTTTCAATACTGTGGTAAATAAATATTTACCGTCTGAATTTCTATGCAATAAAGTTCAATAAAATAACTCAGTCGAAAATAAGAGGCAAAATCTGTGATATCTGAGTTTCAAAATGGGTTTTATTCCATAAAATGGAATGGTTCGAACCAGGGTATCATGTTCCTTTCACCATAAAGGATCAGGAAGGGATAGAGCATACTTTATTGACAGAATACAACTTTTATAGTAAATGCATATACTGGTAATGGATACAGAAGGCGTAACAGCTGAGAGAAAGCGAGATAAGAACACATGTGCGTAACAGGAAGGCGTGCACGAGGGCGTACACAGGGGTGTGTGCGAGGAACGTCACATAAAAGTGTCACAAGTGGGTGGAGACATAGTGGAATCTTGCAGTGTCAGCAGAAATCTGTAGCAAGGATGCGCGCGCAGCAGCATGACGTGTGACTGACGTGAGGCAGGAGGGTGCAGGGGACTTGACATTTAACACTAGAGGAAAGAGACAGAAGTCTGGCATGTCAGATCGACTCGTTCCTAAATCATATCTGATATCTTGTGTTTGGGGAACTATATTATCTGGAAGTAAAGGTCTCTTGGGCAGAGGCTACCCTATACTGACTATTAGTGCGTGCATATGCGACTACGTGTCTGCGTGTAATGCGAGGGGCCATGGGCCTACCATGGTAACGGGAACAATGAATTACTTGCATGGAGACAGAAAGGCCGGGCCCTTTGCTCTGCAGCCGGAGAAGTGTTTATCTGTTCTGCTAGACTGGAATGTGTTTTCGAGGAGCTGAGCTCGGCTATACTGATAACTCGAAGGCAAAATACTGTCTTTGGCAGGCAAGCAGGCCGAGCCGGGCACCGCTCGCCACGCAGGGAGTAGGACAGAGGTCAGGGATGTATCCCACGTTGCAGCTTTCAGGAGAGAGAATGCAAGAAAAGGGCTTGATGGCAGAAATCAGGGCCTAGCTCTGCAGGGCTAGGAAAACGTGAAAGTGCACCATGAAAAGACGTTGGCAAGGCATACTTAGAAACTGAATTATTAATCCATTCATGGTGGATCTGAAAGAGGACAGGTTAAAGTTAGACGCAAATGTATTTGCGTCTTCATAACTGGTAGAGGAGGGAAGTTACATGCACTTTAAACTCGTACATGGAGACGGTGGGGTACACGTTAGGGGACATTTCTTGACTATAAAAATTCATATTACCTCATTCCCTCCTTGTCCCCTACGGACCCTTCATGATATATCGATCTTCATTAATCCATCTATCTGTTCATATAACATCATTTGCTCATCCTTTCTCAGGCGGGATGTAGAGCGTGAACTTGAACGGGGAATGCAGGCCGTGGCACACAGGCCACATATCGCAGGCCCACATTGGATGCAGAGACAACAACTGAATACTATGGCCAATATAATCCCCAGGAAAGAAAGTAACTTCCATCCCCAGGCGGTTATCGTACTCCAGAACCAACCGGACCAAGTCCAGGTGCCTGGGTCCTGGTGAATCTGATCAGCTATCTTATGAAGACGGGATATGGCTCTATATACTGATGGTGCGTTTTCTGGAATGAAAACACAGCAACTCGATCCGATGACTCTACAAGCCCCTCCCCTATCGGCCAGGATGACGTCAAGGACGAGACGATTTTGAAGAACAACAAGTCTTATAGCGGACTGTTCCTGCGTTAAGTTACCTAGGGCGGAAGTAGTTTCGTTCACTACTGCTTCAAGTGTTCTGGTCAATTTTCGTATCAATTTACTATTAGAGACAGGTCCTAAAAAGAAAAAGAATCCTCTATTGAAATCTGTATATTGTTCCCATGCTGTTTCAGTCTGATCGACAATTGGGAGTTCTCTCTTGTGTCTCGATTGCATAAGCTGAGGATTTCTATGGTAATCAGGAGGAGCTAGGAAAACAGGGGGCAGTAGGAATGCAATGTAACAGGTACCATCCCAATCTAGAGGTAAACGTATGTATGCGGTATGACCACAAACGAAATAGGAATGACGGGAAGCTTTGAATGTGGACTTGCCCTTATCACTGAATTCGATCACAGTAGTACATTCACTATGACCTAAGTGTATTGAACCATTCTTTCTAACACATAATTCGCCTTTAACGGGTAACACTGACATAGAGGGCAAATCTGGTTTGGTTTCAGACTGGACATTCAGAATCATGAGGTTAAGTGTATAATTACCTAATCCATATACTTCATTTTCTAGATCGGTCCCTGTCCTTTGTGGGAGACCCTCCTTGTCTGGGAAACATGCTCGATGCATGACTGTGTTCAGATTTCCCCACACCCAATTGCCTTGGTAAACTATGGAATCAGTGTCTACAGAATTAATTAAGCTGAACCAGGCACCACAGGAACCATTATGTGTAAATGGGTACGGGAAGAGGGGCAGAGCTCCCTTGTATTTCTGATAGGGAGGGAGTCGGCCACATATCCAACAATTTGTAGCATTGCTGGTCTGATGGGAATGGTGTAACATACTGATAAATGTATTGTTGCGCAGCGCAAGTCTGTAAGACATTTCATGTGGAGGTAGTTCACTGAACGTGTGCTCTGCAGTGTTATTAAGAGTAGAGTGTGCAATAGGAAAGAACATGTGCATTAATACACTGATGCCAATAACCATAAGACTCAGAAAAAACATAATCAACAACGTAATGATAAAATAACTCCAGAGAGATTTACAATGTTTCTGTTTCTTGATCTGTTTCTGTCTATCTCTCTCTCTATTGGGGTCTGGCTTGTACATGTCAGGAACCTGTCTAACCGCTTCACCTAGGGGAGGACTTAAACAATTAAACTGTCTGACTTGCTAGACCTCAACTTTAAACGGTACTCCTGCTGAGGAGTTTTCTCTACCAGTGGGAGTTTGGTGTCAGTCTCTGGGACGGGGCCGGGCTGGGAGTCTGGCTCTGGCGGCAGTCCATGATATTTTTTTATATGACTTGAGTGGAGCCAGCCCTTGCGGCCCTCCACTTTCACCGCTGTCCTTGTAGTCAATAAAACAAGCTTCGGCTCCTGCCAGCGGGGCTCCAGCGGACTCCTCCTGTCAAAATTTCTTGTGAAGACGAGGTCCCCCGGTGTAATCTCGTGCGGCTTCACCTCGGTATTGTCGGGAAAGGCTGCAGCCACCTGTGAACGACATGATTGTAGTGCAGACATCAAGGAAGCAAGGTAATCTGTCAACATGTTACTATCAACATCGGTTATTTTGCGAGGCAGAGGCGTCCCCCACATATTCGGTGGCCTACCAAAGACCACCTCATACGGGGATAGCCCCGTTCTGGAGTGTGCAACCATTCTCATGTAAAACAATGCAACTGGCAAGGCGACTATCCAGTCAACCCCTTTCTCGGCACAAATTTTAGCAAGACGTGTTTTTAGTGTCTGATTGTGGCGTTCCACGAAACCTGCTGCCTCGGGATGTCAGACGCAGTGGAATTTCCACTGATATCCTAGCAGGAGTGATACCTGCTTCATTAACTCGGACGAGAATGGCTGACCATTATCTGAGTACACGACACGAGGCAAACCGTATCGTGGGAAAAATTCACGAACCAACTGTTTGGCAGTGGTCGGAGCAGTGTAATCTGGGACTGGATATGCTTCTGTCCAACGGGAAAGTGCACATACAACTACGAGGACATATTTGAATCCTCGACATCGTTCCATCTGGATATAATCCATCTGGAGGACTTCAAAAGGGTGATCGGGAGGATTGAATCCACCTTGCTCTACAGGGATACCTTTGCCTGGATTGAACTGACAACAGATCATGCAAGTACGCACTTTCTGTTTTGCTGCTGCTCGTAAATGTTTGTTGTACCAGAGGTTCTGTAAACTGTCTAACATGGCTATCTCTCCTAAGTGTGCTGGACTGTGTGCGGTATTAATCATAACTTGAACCATTGAGTCGGGGAGAAACCATGTGGCTTTTCCCTTCGTCATCCATCCCTGATCTGTCTGGATCCCTCCTAGTTCAGTCCATTTCTTTATTTCGTCTGGAGTAGCATGTGTCTGTATGTCAATTACATCTAGTGCGGGATCCTTAACTGTCATGCAATGTGTCGGTATCGGAACTATTGTCTTTGTCATATCAGCTGCATGTGTGTGAGTCAGAGCTGAGTGTTTCGCAGTTCGATCGGCCAGGTCGTTACCCTGGGAAATAGTATCTGTAACTTTAATATGTGCTTTGCACTTCATGATGGCTATGGCTGATGGCAAATGTATTGCTTCCAATAATTCTTGAATGAGGGGACCATGTTGGATTTTGGCTCCGTGAGAGGTCAAGAAACCTCTTTCCTGCCAGAGTACACCGAAGTCGTGTACGACTCCAAATGCATAGCGCGAATCTGTGTATATGTTAACATTCCTGTTTTTGGCTATTATACAAGCTCGGGTCAGAGCAATGAGTTCTGCAGCTTGAGCAGACAGTGTATCAATACGGTGTGTTTCTTTGACTCCAGTTTCAGTGGTCACTGCATATGCGGCCACTAATTCTCCTGTGCTTGTTCTCATACATGAACCATCCACGTAAAGTGTCAGGTCTGGGTTAGTCAGTGCAACATCTGTCAAGTCTCGTCGGGGCTTTGTTACTGCATTAATGATCTCTATACAGTCATGTGGAGCTGGATCTGTAATGTTCGAGGGTAACAATGTGGCAGGATTGAGTATATTACAGCGTCTGATTTCGATGTGTGGTTGGAACAATGTCAATTTGTAACCTGTCAGTCGTGCTATAGTCAAGTGTTGAGTCTGTGTTCTGTTTAAAAGAACCTCCACAGAGTGTGGAACTTGTACTGTCAGGGGATGTCCTAACACTATGGAATCACTTTGTCGGATTGCTAAGGCTGTCGCTGCAACTGATTTTAAGCACGCAGGCAGAGCCTGGGCTACTGGATCTAATGTACTCGAAAAATAAGCACACGGCTTATGTGAACCTGCTTGGTCTTGTGTGAGGACAGATAATGCTGTGCCATCACGTTCTGTAACAAAAAGTGTAAAAGGTTTGCTGTAACATGGTGTTGCCAAAACTGGTGCTTGACATAATGCTTTCTTTAATTCATCAAAAGCCTGTGTGTGTTCCTGAGTCCAAGGGAGGACAGTCGAAGTCGCTGCCTCCTGTGTTGTCAACTGTATGAGTGGCTTGGCTAGAAATGCGTACTGGGGAATCCATTGTCTGCAGTAAGAGGTGAGGCCAATGAAGGCCCGCACTTCCTTTTGTGTCTTGGGTTGCGGTAAGTGTGCAATTAACTGAATACGGTCAGGTGTTAGCTCTCTCCCCCTCTTGGACAGCAAGTGCCCAAGGTACACCACTTGCTGAACACAGAATTGTAGCTTTGAAGGGGACACCTTGTGTCCCTTGTCAGCCAGAAAATGCAAAACCGTCAGTGATGCTTGTTCACATTCAGGTTCGCTACGGGCGGTGATCAGCAGATCATCGACATACTGAAGTAGGGCAGTGTTAACTGGCATGTGAATACTGTCAAGTTGTCTCTTTAAAGCTTGGCTGTAGATGCTGGGGCTTTCTGTGAATCCTTGAGGTGCGCGTGAAAATTTGAAGCTACGGCCATTTAAACAGAATCCGAAAAGGTATTGGCTTTCCGGATCAATGGGGACACTGAAGAAGGCGTTCTTGAGGTCAATTACAGTAAAGAACGTCGCCTCTGAATCAATAGCAGTCAATAAGGATGAGATATCGGGGACCACAGGATACTGTGGCACAATGCATTTATTTAATTCTCGTGAATCGATCACCAACCGATAAACTGGTGGTGCATTCGGGTCAGTACGTTTAAGAATCGGAATGATAGGGGAATTACATAGATTGGAGTCGGTTTCTACAACCACTCCCTGTGCAATGAGCTCTTCAATGATTCCCAGTAAAGCCACTACAGCATCGGGTGGTAACTTGTATTGTCGGATTCTGGGCAGTACAGCTCCTGGCTTGAGTGTAACTCGATATGGTGTAATGTGCATACAACCTACATCAGTTGGGCCTTTCGCCCACAAATATTCTGGTACATTTTTCAATCTGACATCAAAATCTCGTAATACATAGTGACCCTTAAAGTCACGCAAAAACAGTCTAACTACTTCCGGAGAACAACATATTACAGCTCCTAGAGCTTTCAGTGTCTTGATACCTAACAAGTTTTCTGGGCATGATTTCGTGAGCAATAAGTCTGTAGTGCGTGATAATGGACCAACTGCTAGGGGAACAGGTTTCGATACTTCATTAACAATGGGCTGTCCTGAAAATCCAAGGGAAACATTCTGTGAGCCTGAGAGGGGTGCCCCTGGTACCTCGTCGTGACTTATTGTTGTTCGACTTGCCCCTGTGTCAATCAAAAACTTTCTGTCTTTTCCTAATACTTGACTATGTACATAAGGACCCTCTTGATCTACAGGAACTTCAATGAGAGGCAAGCCAACCTCCCTCTCTAGGCTGTTTCATGAGTATCGCTGATAATCGGGGTAATCGGACTGGGCATACTGGTACATCTGCTGTGAAACTTGCTGTGTCGCGGCAATGGGCTGTGGATGTGGTACCGCTACTGTCTGTACTGTCTGTTGTGGAGCAGGCATAGGCTGCACGTTCTGGGGAATATGTTGCTGAACCTGGTGTTGGACCTGGTCCTGTCTAGGCTGACGTGGTCTCTCTTTAGTTTTACCTGTTGCTATGTTGTGTTTCAGGACTGTACATTCATTCACATAGTGGCCTGGCTGTTTACAATAGTTGCCTGTTCCTTTAACGGGAGCCGCCGTATTATTAGACTGTGTCATACCCCTTTTCTGACCGTCAGCTTGAACTGACTGAGCAACTAACATTTTCATTTTTGTGTCTTTCATACGTCTCTGTTCGTGATCTTGTTCTTCCCTAATTCTGTTCTGATGGTACTGTAACATTTGTAACATTTGGGACGGTGTATTTGCTTGCCATGTACTTTCTACTTTCAAAACACGGTTCTTAACTTGAGGCAGGGAATTCTCGACTAATTTTGATACAAAGAGGTGTGGGTATGACTCGCTACTTGTTTTCAGGCCACTGTTAATAATAAAACATTTCTCGAATCTAGAATAAAAATCACTAGTATCTTCATCGTGTTTCTGTTTACAGGCGGATATTGCGTCCCAGTCTTCCTTTTTAGTTGTTAACAGTCTAGGCAAAACCTGTACTAATAAACCTGGTAATGCTTTAGCTTTATCCCCAAGGCCTAAACCTGCGGTACGACCATTTTCTTCAACTTCTAATGCAGCCCAATCGATCTTTGTGTCTCCCCCCTCCCATTCTTTCTCCTTCAGTTTCTCGTAAATTCCAGCAGGCAGCAGTACTTTTAACATTTTCATTATATCTGTATACCTGTAATCGCCCATGAGTAACATATCTTTAATCTCTCGGTGAAAACCTGCGGGATCTTTATCATGACTGGGCACTATTTTCTTCATTTCCAGTAATTCTATTTTAGTGAGGGGTGTATATACACATACACGTTCTAATGTGTTATCGTCTTTTCTGACTGGATGTACTTCCCGTAAGGGATTCTGTCTATCAAAGTAAAACATTTTTCTTTCTGAGGGTGGTGGAGCTGACATAAACTGTGGTTTCAGAAAAGCACTATACTTGCGTCTATGTTCTAGAATTTCTTTAATTAAATCAGTACCTAGGCCTCTCCATCTATTAGAGAGCAGTTCTACTAATATATCCGGTAAGGGACCTGGATCAGAATGTTGGCTTTTAAACAATGTAATGAGATGCTGAATCATGTATATACTAGCTAATTTTTGTTCATCAGGGGAAAGGTTAAAAAATGTCTGAGCTATTGCATCATCATTATATGTGCTAGAATCATTAGCCAATTGTACTGCGGACCGGGCTAGTTCTTGCTCATCCATGGAATTGAGTACATGGTACCCCATTCGAGCTTGAAGTATTTTATCGGTAGCTTGAAACATATGTTCAGGTGAACTCGGATTTGATATAGCAGAGAGAAAAATTCTTTTGCTTTCTGGACGTATTGTTTTCTTAAGGTATTTTCCCTTCCCTACATATGCTATTATCTCTTTGTCTGACTGTTGTGATGTTTCTGCTACATTCTCTGTTTCCTCCTCCTCTTGCGAGGAAAGTGGATCGTCTAATTCAAAATCTTCCTCAGGTTCTCGCTGGGCATGTATGTCTATTATTTCTTTACGGATCATTTTAACCATAATATGTATACTGTTCTCCTTATCATGTTTACCCTCCGCCATGTTCTGGCTCCATTTAATCAGTCTTTTCATCTCCGTTTGCGGAAAACCTGCCTGATCTTGTTCTCTTATTAAACAGTTAACCAAAAATCGCATTATAAAACCTTTAGTCTCAACTTTCTGACGTGACATGGCGTCGGCAACAGACTCCGGTCCTTCTCCTGTTCTGATAAAGAAATACAATTTTTCTAGATGTTCTGGCATTTCGGGTAGTAGCATCAAATAGTCTGTAACGCGTCTCAAACGTATGGACGCTAATAACATGGGTCCTGACGTACCAGGCACTGTGTCATATCTGCAGTCTGTAAGTTCTCTTCTAAGTTGTTCGGTCGAAGCAGTTTTCGGTGTTCGAGCCTTTGCTAAATCTCTCATTGTAACTCTGTGTATCTGTGGGGGTGTTTGATAACCTCCTGTAGCACCTCCTGAACCGGAGGCTTGAGCATAACCTGGCTGTACTTGCCGTAGCTGGGTTGGGTCCTGGACCACGCCAGTCCCAAAAGGATTTAATGGATGCAGTTGTTGGATACCAGGGGGGACAACGGGAAAGGGTGCGGGTAGCGGGGCTGGATGGATCTGCTGTTGCGGAACTGGGGGCGGATGGTCTTGGGGTAGGAGACCGTCAGCAGGTGCAGGTTGTGCGGGTACATGGGCAGGTGCAGTAGTATAGGTAGGGGCTGCATCGTCTAAATAGGAAGAAATAAAAATGTCTGCTGTGGTCTTGTGACGTAATTTAGTCGGAACCAATGGAGGGGGCAGATCTTTTGGTATTTCCGGAGTGGCCTTAGTAAACCCTCGGCCAAAAGAGGATACATACCATTCACAAGGGTGTTTCGTTGTCGGTCTACTTGCTCTGCTTTAACTCGTATTCCTTCTTCAACTAGCACGTTTTCTCGGGCTTTATCTGAATCTTCTCTATGTTTCTCTGCTTTTCTGAGTTCTTTCTCTGTACGTCTATGAGATTCTTTACGCCACAATTCTATAGCGTCTTTCTGAGATTGTCTGGCTTTCTTTTTCCATAACGCTTCTTCTACTCTAATGATGCAATCTGCATCCCATGTCCCTGTAACAGGCCATCTGTATCTCTCGTCTAGGTTCTTAGTATAATCAGCCCATAAATCTAGATATAAGATGGCATCTAGGCCATGCTTATGGTACATAAAATTTCCGGGAGTATCCCTAGGTGGGATAGGAATTGCTTCCCCTAGTATCCCTTTCCTAGTTCCTATCTGTCTTAATTTGGAAAACAGTGGCATCTTGATATTCGGTACTTGATACTTACTTGAACCTGAACACACTTTTGACACAGAAACACAGTAATGTATATCAAACAGTCACTCATACCACGACATTAATCACATAGAAACATTTTGAACACGGATTAACTAGGCTTGAATTCTATAACGAAAACAAAAATCGAACTGTTGACTAATTACTTGATATACTGCTAAACAGTACAGATACACTGCTAAAACAGTGCAGACCGGGTCTGTGTACCCAAACCCGTCTTGACCGGATGCATAGTAATACACCCGTCTAGATGCGTCCCCAGGAACGGTACTCACCGGGAAGCACGGAACGGAAGGCCTCGGAAAACTCGTCTGGACTGGACCGGACTGGACTCGACTCGACTCGTGACGTCACAGGCACGTCGGAACTGGTGGGCCTCTAAACACCTCGGATCTTGCTCTCTTGGCTAGGCTCTGGTCGGGATCCTCCGCACTCCTTACCGCCTCGTCTGGGTGTCGATCGCAGTCTCAGTCACCTCCGTCGGCCAGAGGGAGATACAGGAAATCCTGCGGGTACGCGTAATTGTCCGTCTTGGCTGTGGCAGGGGGGCTAGGTTTGCAACGCACCGCCGGCGCGTAAGGTGGGGGAGGGGTGCCTATTCGGGCGCCAAATTAATGTGGTAAATAAATATTTACCGTCTGAATTTCTATGCAATAAAGTTCAATAAAATAACTCAGTCAAAAATAAGAGGCAAAATCCGTGATATCTGAGTTTCAAAATGGGTTTTATTCCATAAAATGGAATGGTTCGAACCAGGGTATCATGTTCCTTTCACCATAAAGGATCAGGAAGGGATAGAGCATACTTTATTGACAGAATACAACTTTTATAGTAAATGCATATACTGGTAATGGATACAGAAGGCGTAACAGCTGAGAAAAAGCGAGATAAGAACACATGTGCGTAACAGGAAGGCGTGCACGAGGGCGTACACAGGGGTGTGTGCGAGGAACGTCACATAAAAGTGTCACAAGTGGGTGGAGACATAGTGGAATCTTGCAGTGTCAGCAGAAATCTGTAGCAAGGATGCGCGTGCAGCAGCATGACGTGTGACTGACGTGAGGCTGGAGGGTGCAGGGGACTTGACATTTAACAGTAGAGGAAAGAGACAGAAGTCTGGCATGTCAGATCAACTCGTTCCTAAATCATATCTGATATCTTGTGTTTGGGGAACTATATTATCTGGAAGTAAAGGTCTCTTGGGCAGAGGCTACCCTATACTGACTATTAGTGCGTGCATATGCGACTACGTGTCTGCGTGTAATGTGAGGGGCCATGGGCCTACCATGGTAACGGGAACAATGAATTACTTGCATGGAGACAGAAAGGCCGGGCCCTTTGCTCTGCAGCCGGGGAAGTGTTTATCTGTTCTGCTAGACTGGAATGTGTTTTCGAGGAGCTGAGCTCGGCTTTACTGATAACTCGAAGGCAAAATACTGTCTTTGGCAGGCAAGCAGGCCGAGCCGGGCACCGCTCGCCACGCAGGGAGTAGGACAGAGGTCAGGGATGTATCCCACGTTGCAGCTTTCAGGAGACAGAATGCAAGAAAAGGGCTTGATGGCAGAAATCAGGGCCTAGCTCTGCAGGGCTAGGAAAACGTGAAAGTGCACCATGAAAAGACGTTGGCAAGGCATACTTAGAAACTGAATTATTAATCCATTCATGGTGGATCTGAAAGAGGACAGGTTAAAGTTAGACGCAAATGTATTTGCGTCTTCATAACTGGTAGAGGAGGGAAGTTACATGCACTTTAAGCTCGTACATGGAGACGGTGGGGTACACGTTAGGGGACATTTCTTGACTATAAAAATTCATATTACCTCAATACCATTGATTACGATACGCAGTACAAATTCAGTTTTAAAGTAATCGTGTTGGTGAGTGTGTCCCATGGGATATTTGTTTGTCTTATTGCACTTATTCTGGTTCTCATGGGCAATGAGAGCAATCCTTATGCTGTATTCAGTCCCCTAAAGAGCACTTCAAAAACTAGTAAAGACTTTACATTTTTGCTGCACAGGGTACTCCGTGAGAACATGGTTTATGTTCCATCCACCATTATGTGCAGTGTGGGGACTATAATGCACTTGTCGATAGGTGAACAGAAGGCCTACTGTCTTCTGACAGCAGATAAAGTTGTCCAGCAGGGCATAGGCAAATCCATGATTTCCTCAAGTAGAGAAACACAAATTCTACCTCTGCTTACTAGTGAAGTAGTGGCCAATGGAAGGTAGGTACCCATGCGCAGTCATTGAAAGTTTACCTTATGGCAGCTCCATCTCAATTTACGAATACTTCACTTTTGTATGGTACAACATAAAGCAAGTAGATAAATGCAGGGCTGGCTGAGATGGGCACGGGGGACAGTAAACACAAATCTCCTGCCTCTTTCCTTGCTTAGAGAAGACTCTATAACGATCAGGACAACATGGTTGAGGCTTTTTATTTTTTTCAGGAATGCGATCAGCAAAGTGTCAATCCTGCAGCCTTGCCATCTCCTCCAGAGCATATGAAGTGGAGGCTGCTGCTTCTGTAGCAGAAAGACTTTCAATTGAAAGTCAAGGAAAAACACGAGTCTTCCTGTGGTACTCTGATGATAAACAACATATGCATTGTTTGTTGCCATCTAGATCAGGTGAGTAAACAACTTCTTATACCGAGTGCAGGGTTTATGACTTGCATTGTATGGCTAAAGAACATGGTCATTCTTATCACTCCGCTCATGTACTTGCTGTTATCAAGTATGCAATTGTGCCAGTAAACTTCGGCCATCAGATCCCAAACCGTGGTAAGGAAGCGCTCTCAACATGAATTGTAGTGAGCACCTAACCATCACACTTATCAGAGAACTTGACTGTGAGTAGTTTGTTGAAACGCACCTCAGTGTTCTGGGATTTTTTAATTCTCTCACCAATAAGCTCTTATGGTAATCCTTTGTGGCAACAAGGAATCACATGCCACAGTGCCTGCTTTGTACAGTTCACTGACCAACTCTACTCCTGTGAAGAAGTTGTCCACATAAAGGTTAGAACTTTCATGAAGGAATGGCTGGACAATCTCCCATACAATCTTTCCTGCGACTCCTATCGTGGGAGGGCAACATACAGGGTTTAGAGGGGAGTCCTTCTCTGTATGCATTCTTAACCTGACCACGTAGGACTCTCAGAGCTCTTCCACAGCATGTACAACTTGATTACATAGCGAGCTCTTTCACTTGCAATGCACTGCCTGAACAACAGCCGCTCTATTCTTCCCTGGAGTATAAATCTCTTGAAACCTGGTAGACAAATGTTCCACGATGGGCTACATTTTCAACAACCTGTGATGGTCTGGATGGTCCAGGGGGCAATGCAGCAGAATTGTAATTGAAATCTAGCATAGGTTGTCAATATGCTGTTGACCCTTCTGGTTGCAGGGATATATAGGATTTTCAGGTTCTCCAAAAATCCAGGGCACCCAGAGCCAACAACGGATCTGCACCGTACAAGGATTTTTCATTGTGTACCGAGTATATACCAATTCATATGGTGACAAACATGGGTAATAAGGAAACCTATGCAATTCTAAAAATGTGCGCAAGATATGGAGTTTAGGAGCAGTGGTTAATTGTACATCTCTGAGTCTGTGGGTACCCGTAATAGCTTATGATTTAGAGCAGGCTTCTCCTATGAGTAGCTTGTGAGCTCCTGGTAGCTCTCCAGCTACCTCTAAGTAGCTCTCCAGTATGCAACCCTACTAACTAAATTATAACTTTTGCTTGGTTGAATTAATATCTATATACCAAAATTGAAAATTGAGTATTTGTGATGGAAATAGGTATATTTTCAGAACTCATAGCTGAGGTTTGGAGAAAAAGGGTTGAACGTCCTTCTGAATTTCCATTAAAAAAAAATGTTTTAGTTTTATATAGCGCAAACTAGACCCGAGACATCGGGTATCAGAGTGCGTTACATGAGCACAAGTTTCATTACAGAAGAACACATTAATTTTTGTTAGGCACAGAGAGATTAAGTGATTTGCCCAGAGTCACAGGATGTTGAGCGTCATTGCCAAAACTCGAACTCAGTTCCCCAGCTTCGAGTTCGACTGCTCTAGCTATAAGGCTACATCCTCTCCCCAATTGAGTTTCCAATTCAAACATTCTAAAAGTTTAGTAGGGTAACAATAAACCTATGTTGTTACATACAAATATACACTTTAGGGTGAACATGTATTTAACAAATTCACAAGTAAAGTTACATTTAAAGCTAATAATTGAGTGATAAATCAAACCACGTTGTGAAGATGTATTATTACCTTGTACCAGAGGCATTACACTATGGCTGTTACGTGTTACCCTTGTAAGTGCATTGCAAATTGCTAAACACTTTTTTACATTAATGCTGGTAAACCTTCCTGATGCATTGATGTGATAATTGCCGATATTCATGAATGGAATTGCCACCAATTAAATATTTTCTGATGTGTTCACTATTTTTACAACACTAATAACATTAGTAGCTCAGGAAGATTGTAATTGAACACAAGTAGCTCTTATTACAGAAAAGGTAGGAGACCCCTGATTCAGAGGGTATTTTTCAAAATGTATTCCTTCTTATAAACTGGCTTATATTTGGAAGGCACAAATATACCAAAATCCAACTGGTAATAACTAATGTTCGACTATTCGATGCTCCCACATGTCTTCCGATAAAAATGATACCTTACTCGTGTGGGTAGGCAGGTAATTTTACCCAAAAGCCCTTTTAAATGTCAAACTTTGGTAAGAAATAGACATTTTCCTTCTATCAATTTTATTTTTAATTTTCAAAAACAAATGCTGTAAAATATTTTATGAAAAAAATGGGCCCCTTCCCTGCCTTTCCACAAAAAATTTCATGGTGGGATACCAGCCAGAAAAGGTTGACGAAGAGGTAGGTTGTGATCAACACGGAGGTGCCAGCATCAGCACCGCTACCATTGTTCTCTGCTTTTTCCACCGCCACCCCATCGGGATCTAGGACCCTGGTGGTGGCAGCGGTCTTGTGTCAGACATGTGGCAGTCAAACCGCCAGCCTTGTAATCGGGCAGTGTGACCGCCGTGCTCGTAATCAGTCCCTCAGTCTTGAAGTATTCTTGCACATATTGCCTACAGAATGCCTTACTGCAGAGTTGCTTTCAAAACATTTTATGGTTTGCCAGGAGATACCATATAAGAACAGACACAATCTCCTCTTACGTTTGTTTGAAATAAATTCTTACAAAATCTTGGTATCAGTTCTGTATCTTGTTTCTATGTTGTTTTAATAGTTTACTGTCTGAGAGATGCGTACACTGCCCTAATTTTGATACACACTGAAATGTACATTGTCCTTAAACTAAGAATGTGAAAATCATCATCAAGCAAGCTATTTTGTTTATTATCCTTTTTCAATAGCATTGATTAAGATACGCAGTACTTATTCAGTTTTAAAGTAATTGTGTTGGTGAGTGTGTCCCATGGGACATTTGTTTGTCTTATTGCACTTATTCTGGTTCTCATGGGCAATCAGAGCAATCCTTATGCTGTATTCTTAAGTCCCCTAAAGAGCACTTCAAAAACTAGACATTACATTTTTGCCGCACAGGGTACTCCGTGAGAACGTGGTTTATGTTCCATCCACCATTATGTGCAGTGTGGGGACTTTAATGCACTTGTCAATAGGTGAACAGAACGCCTACTTAAGCATGGGGCAAATTTTGCAAATTTGCGATCCGCGAATTTGCGGATTTGCGAATTCGCGATCCGCAAAATTCGCGAATTTGTCCGAATTTGTGGATTTTTGTTTTTTTGCGTGTTCGCGGGGTTTTTTGCATGTTCACGGGGTTTTTTGCATGTTCGCGGGGATTTTTGCGTCTTCGCGGGCCGCTTGCATAGCGAAGTTACCCATGCAGTCATTTATGGGAGAGGGAGAGAGAGATAGATAGATAGATAGATAGATAGATAGATAGATAGATAGATAGAAAGAGAGAGAAAGAGAGGGAAAGAGAGAGGGAGAGAGAGAACGAGAGAAAGAAAGAGAGGCCGAATCTCTGAAGGGCCAGATTCCTGAGTTGCCCCTACAGAACATACAGCTTTTTATTTTTAGCAAAATGCATATGAAAATTGTGCTGTAAAGGTCTCTTTTAGTTTAACCCCTCCTGACAACTCAAAATGGGTGTATTTGCCATCCTCTCCCTTGTTCCTGTTTTTTATATCTGTAAGTGCTTCCTGATGAGGTTTAATTCCTTGGACAGGTGCCTCGTTGCCTACTTGTAACTATTCTCTGACCCTGCTTCAAGGGTCAGAGCAGGGTCAGAGAATAGTTGCAAGTAGGCAATGAGGCACCAGGAAGCAATTAGCAGCAGGTGTCCAAGTTGAAGTTAATTTGTTTGTAACCCTTTTGTAAAAGGTTACAAAGAAATTAGGTTCAACTTTTGCACCTGCTGCTGTAACCCTTGCTTGGCTGAAAATTCGTCCCCGCTGATTCGCGGATTTTACAGCGATTTCGCAAGATTCGCGGATCGCAAAATCGCGGAAAATCCGCAAATTCGCCTGCGAAACAGATTTTACGCCCACCCTTACGCCTACTGTCTTCTGGCAGCAGATAAAGTTGTCCAGCAGGGCATAGGCAAGTCCACGATTTCCTCAAGTAGAGAAACACAAATTCTACCTGTGCTTACCTAATGAAGTAGTGGCCAATGGAAGGTAGGTACCCATGCGCAGTCATTGAAAGTTTACCTTATGGCAGCTCCATCTCAATTTCCGAATACTTCACTTTTGTATGGTACAACATAAAGCAAGTAGGAAAATGCAGGGCTGGCTGTGATGGGCACGGGGGACAGTAAACACAAATCTCCTGCCTCTTTCCTTGCTTAGAGAAGACTCTATAACAATCAGGACAACATTGTTGAGGCTTTTTATTTTTTTCAGGAATGCGATCAGCAAAGTGTCAATCCTGCAGCCTTGCCATCTCCTCCAGAGCATATGAAGTGGAGGCTGCTGCTTCTGTAGCAGGAAGACTTTCAATTGAAAGTCAAGGAAAGACATTCATGTGGTACTCTGATGATAAACAACATATGCATTGTTTGTTTCCATCTAGATCAGGTGAGTAAACAGCTTCTTATACAGAGTGCAGGGTTTATGACTTGCATTTTATGGCTGAAGAACATGGTCATTCTTATCACTCCGCTCATGTACTTGTTGTAATCAAGTATGCAATTGTGCTAGTTAACTTCGGCCATCAGATCCCCAACCGTGGTGAGGAAAGCGCTCTCAACATGAATTGTAGTGAGCACCTAACCATCACACTTATCAGAGAACTTGACTGTGAGTAGTTTGTTGAAACGCAACTCAGTGTTCTGGGATTTTTTAATTCTTTCCCAAATAAGCTCTTATGGTAATCCTTTGTGGCAACAAGGAATCACATGCCACAGTGCCAGCTTTGTACAGCTCACTGACCAACTCTACTCCCGTGAAGAAGTTGTTCACATAAAGGTTAGAACTTTCATGAAGAAATGGCTGGACAATCTCCCATACAATCTTTCCTGTGACTCCTATCGTGGGAGGGCAACATACAGGGTTTAGAGGGGAGTCCTTCTCTGTATGCATTCTTAACCTATACACATATTACTCTCAGAGCTCTTCCACAGCATGTACAACTCGATTACATAGCAAGCTCTTTCGCTTGCAATGCACTGCCTGAACATCAGCCGCTCTATTCTTCCCTGGAGTATAAATCTCTTGAAACCTGGTAGACAAATGTTCCATGATGGGCTACATTTTGAACAACCTGTGATGGTCTGTATGGTCCAGGGGGCAATGCAGCAGAATTGTAATTGAAATCTGGCATAGGTTGCAATAGCAAAAAACGATCTCTGCTCATTTACTGTGCAAAGATGGCTGTTACCCAAACTGTGCGAGTAGACAAGTAGGACTGCAAGCTTGATTTATGCACTACCCCCATTTTGCGTGTGAAGTCCAAAAATATCTTCAACTCATCAAGTGGAGTGGGTGTACCCTAGAATGAGGCCCTAGAGTGCCTCGATGCTCCCTCAGAAATTGTTCAATATGCACATTTGTTTGCTGCATAATTTCCTGAAGGAAATCAACATCCAAAAAGAGAAGGATGTAGTCAATCTGCAAAACATTGCCTAAATTGACTTTACATACAGTGACGCCAGTGAACGCAGAATTTTGGGTGGAACTAAATTGAGGGGTGCCAAGAGAGCACTTGCCGCCGCAGGTCCCTGCTCTCTGGGTTCACCTACCCTGCAATGGTCGCTCCACTGCACAGACTGTACTTGTGAAAGGACAGCACAACTGCCATCATCATGTCCCCCAGAACCAATGGAAAAGTAGTTGTTGGATGGTGCTCCATCACTTCCAGACCCTGCTCCATTTTCCTCTGCCTCAGATGCTGTCTCAGTATCTGCTGCCTCTGTATCTGATCCTGCCTCTGTATCTGATCCTGCCTCAGACCTGTCCTTCGTAACTTGCTTTATGGCTTGGCAGCAGTCATCCACCTAGACGCCATCTCTGCATACTGGCTAAAACCTTCCTTCGAAAAGACTGTCCTATGTAGAAGGCAAAAGTATAGTTGTAAACCAGTCGGTGGGTGTGTGCATTTGTTATCATCAGAGTCCGTGGAATCATGCAGCTGGACAGCACCCAAATAAAGGATAGATTTCACTAATTTATGCCGCAAGAAAAGGCAAATTAAGCTCCATTATGCAGTACATTTTTTGATAGTATTACATCATTATTGTATGAAAAATTAGGAATATGGAACCAAAAGATGACCAGTAAACCTTTGTGGAGGGCGTTCCACGGCATGCAAACATGTCACATCTTTAGTAACTTTTGGTCCATTTGAGATTATTTTTCTAGCAAAATCTCCTACCTTCCTTTACTAAAATGTTGTCACATATGTACAGTCTGGCTTTTTTTTAATAGATGTGTGTTTTCGACAGGGGAAGGGGGAGAATCGCCCTTCAGGGGAAACACACGTTTATTTGTAAAAAATGAACCCCAAGGGGGCCAACCCATGTCTTTAGGGCTGACCTCCACGTATATTTCTTATATATTCTTTTGGGAAATATGTGTTTTCGCCTGGGGGGAACTAAACACACATTTCCAAAAACATATGTGCCCACTAGTATCAGGTGGGCCGACCCCTGACAATTTAACATGACCTTAAGGCAGACCCCTACCTAAATGTCCTTGTTTTTCCCTGGGGGTGGCTGTGATTGCACATTCTTGAAACAAATGAAGGCCCAACAGATGTTTGGCCCTTATGTCAGGAGAGCCAACCACCTGACAATTTCATTTTTTTTTTACTTCCCTGGGGACAAGGGAAAAATATATATATATTTTTTAAAATATTGCCTCCCTGGGTGGGTCAGCCTATTTACCACGAGGACTGACCCCCCAACAATGGACCCTGGTGGTCTGGTGGGTTTCCTGACTGCAAATAGCAGCAGAATCGCGTTCCACAGCCAGGAAACAGTTTCAGGGAGGCCTCATTGGAAAGGAGAGATTCTCCCTTTCCAATGAAGCCTCTCTGAAACCTGGGGAGACCATTTTAGGCATTTTTTCCCCCAATGGAGCAGGAGAGAGCTTTTACCTGTTCTTCTTGTCCCTCCAGTCGGGAATCTGTGATGTCAAAGATGGGTGGGAGGAAGGACAGGGGCTGACGCAGAAGCGATTCCACATCTCCTCCACCTTTTATTTGTTAAAAAGGGAATCCCTTTTCAGCAATCCTGAATGTCATCAAAGGGCCGACATGCTCACAGGGGAGGGAGTGGCATTAGGCATTAGCTGGCGGCTGCACTGAAGATGTTAAAAAGAACAATATTTATCCACAATAAATGTGAAATAATGTTTGTAACAAAAATGAAAGAAAGTATAATGTGTCCCAAATTAAGAAAAACACAAAAAAGACAATAATAAATAGAAACTAATTACATTTCCAAAGCCCAAATTTATAATAGTTCCTTTGCCATCGTTGTTGAGTAGTTTGTTACTTATTGCTCTCTATGGTATTTTAAAGAGCCTCTGCTTTAGTCCTAAGATGTCATACCTGTCACTTACCTTAAGCAAGTACAAGCTCATGAACGTTTTTGTCACAATTTTGCAAAGTGCAGATACAGGGTACGCATGTGACGGAAAAAAATTACAAATGATGGCTAAAATAGAAAATGTGATTTTATAAAACAATGCTTGCTGCTACAAGGCTGAGGAATACATTTCCAGTGTAAATAGGTATTATAACTTTTATTTGGTAAAGTTTGATAGGAATCTAGCATGAAACTATAATTTATACAGTATGAAAAAATGTTGGTATGGTCAGATGTTTATCTCCTATCCTGCTCAAACTATTTTTGAAATAATTGAAGTGAAGCGGAAGTGCTTTGCTAAATATTCCCCATAGATATCCTTTGAAACATTTTCCTAATGACTCGGCAGTGCAAAAGGTCCTATTCATTGAGGAAGCTAGAGCTGCTGCAGACAAATACCAAGGACTAAAAAAGCTGGACATTTTGATGTGGAGCTGCACTGCTGCTGTGAGGTGATTTTCTGCAATCTGAAGCCATGTACTGGTGTCTGAGTATCCAGCCAGGATGTTGACGTATTACAGTAGAAAAAAAAGTATTGGGCATTTTATAAAATATGTTAGTGAGAAGTTCAAGCATAAAGCAGGACCAATCAATAGATGTATTCAACATCACATCATCGCCCTTAAGAAAACATCCTAAGACTAAAGATGAAAAACCATGACAAACCATTACATTTTACCTGGCTACAATCTATTGTGTTAAACTTTTTAACCTTAAATTTTCCCTTTCTGTTAGTAACTCAGGGGCATATTATCAAGGGGGTTTATCTCCGCATTTTTGGCTTTAAAAGCCAAGAAAGCGGAGATAAAATTATCTCCCTATTACCTAGCTGTCACTAACACCAGTTAGCCACAGCTAGTAGGAGATAGCGACCATCTTGGGCCCCACTTTGCATGTCAGTGATATTTATCACTAATGACATGCAAAGTGGGCGTGCCAAGATGTTAGCGACTGAAAACAGTTGCTAACATCGCTATCTCCTATTACCAACTTTTGGAGATATTCGCGCTTAGGAGTAGATTATGATGGCGGACGGACCTGAGTCCGTCCGCCACCATAGAGTAGGAGGGACCGTCCGCAGGGGCAGCGGCGGTCCCTCCGTGCAAATTAGGATGTGACCGCCACCCTGGCGGTCACATCCTGTATTTTTATCATTGCGGCGGGTGCTGCTTGAAGCAGCACCCGCCGCAATGATAAAAATGTGAGTTGTGCATTTGCATGCACAAAGCGGCAGGCACCTCGCGGTGCCTGACGCTTTGTGCAGGCAAACACAGGGGGGTACCATAGGTACCCCCCATGTGCACCCCCACCCCCCCTTCACCCCTGGGGGCCCGCAACGGGCCCCCAAACACAAATCCGTATGCCTTTACACGGCGGAAATGCCGTCGTGTAAAGGCATCTTTCCGCAGACATCCTAATGTGGCTGGCGGTGTCTGATAGACACCGCCAGCCATGTTAAAGCTTTTCCGCCGCGGTCGGAAGGCGACCGCGGCGGAAAAGCTGCGGACTGAAAAACGATCTCCCAGCCATCCTAATCTGGCGGGGGGTCTTTTTCAGTCCGCAGCGGTTTTCCCGCATCCTCTGGGCCGGCGGTGGATTCCGCCGGCCCGGAGGATGCGGGAAAACCTCAATCGTAATCAGGGCCTAAGCGCGAATATCTCCAAAAGCTAACACCTGCCCTGAACAGTTCTTAGCCATGTTATCCAATGGGAGGTGGATAACATGGCTAAGAGCATTAGCTCGGTAATGCATGAATATCGCGGACTTTTCAGCGATATTCATGCATTGCGGCGATTTTTATCGCATTTGCGATAAACCTTGGTAATACCAAGGTTTATTTGCGGTAAAAATCGCGGCAGCTCAGCGGTAAATTTTTGTCTCTAACCAAGCAATAGCGATAATTATCGCTATTGCTTGGTAATATGCCCCTAAGTTTTTGATACGGTAACTGTATTTTTCATTAAATAGTGCACATTGTAGGAAGATATCCTCTTTTTAGCATAATCACCTGATTGTTTTGGACTGATGCTGCTGTTTTGTTGACTGCGCACTGGGGCACTGCTAGCAGGCCCCAGTGCATGTGCTCTGCCGTTCAAACATGTTGACATTGGCTATACTCCAGATTGGCATATTTAACTTTAAAAAAAAAAGACAAGTCCCTCGCATATGGTAAAAAGTGTACCCAGGGGGTGAAAGATAACCACCGCTAGTGGACTGCAGTACATATTGTGCAACCACTAGAGTGACAATGCAAAGCATGTTTCCAGGCCTTGCTCTCCAGACTGGGTGGGCACACCTGCCTATTCAGCATGCCAAAATAAGCCTTTTACCTTGCCTAAACCTTCCTACTTTCAAAGGTAACTCTTTTACCAAGACCAACCTGCTCCTCATATCCGACCTGCACTCCATTGCAGTAAGCCTTAAACCTTACCCGTGTCAGCTTTATAAATTCATATCTCCCGTTCCCCTTAGGTTTTTTTCTACGTTTGTTGTCATTTTGGACATTAAAATATTCTCTGTGTTGTAAATTGGAGTGGAAATTTTATTGTGTTGTGTTTTAAACTTTTTAACTGTTTTGTTACTTTTAAATGCTTTACACTTTTTCTTACGTTAAGCCTGTCTGCTCTGTGCCATAGCTACCATGGGTTGAGCTCAGGTTTAAATTCCTGAAACCTTTATTGTACCTAACAAGAAGAGTGGCTTTATTTCTTGTGCTGGTCTACCAATCACCCTAACTAATAATCCACTTTCTAACACACATGCATTTCATAAATGTATCAATAAATTAATCAATCAATCAAATAGGATTTGTAACGCGCAGTTTATCAACCCTGAGGGTATCCAGGCACTGGGGGGGGGGGGGATGCTGCTGAGATGACTTAGTCGAAGAACCAGATCTTCAGGCCCTTTTTGAACTCCTGCAGGGTGTAGGATGTGCGGAGGTGGAAACCATTCCAGGGCTTGACTACCGGGTGTTAGAAGGTGCTGCCACTGCTCCTGCTTCTGTGGATGCAGGGGTGTGGGCCAAGAACAGGGATGAGGAACAAAGTTTGCGGGTAGGTTGGTAGATTTTCACCCTGTGGTTGAGGTAGGCTGGGCCCTTGTTACAAAGAGGTTTTTGAGGGGGGGGGGGGGTGTGAGCAGTTTGAAGTGGCATAATTTGCTGATGGGAAGCCAGTGTAGGGTTTTGAGGTAGGGGGAGGAGTGGATCTGCCTCTGGAGGCATCTACGTTGCATCCAGCATGCAGCACTGGTCATGCATCTGTGTAAGTTAGATTTTATGTTAGTAAGATCTGGGTAGAGCGGGAGGATGAGCTGATTTTAGTCTGCGTAGGAGATTATGTTCATGCTATGGGATCTGACCAGGGTGGCCAGAGGTAAGTATTGAAGGGTCGAGCTTAGATGGAAACCTTGTAGTACACCGCAGAATGTGTTTTTCGGTCCTGAGGTAAACGGTGGGAGGCAGATGCTTTGGTTTCATCCGGAGAGGGAGGAAGAGACCCATTTGAGGGCCTTCCCTTGGAACCCCATTTGATGGAGACAGCTTAAGAGGGGGTGGTGGGACACAGATGTGTCTGTGAAAAATCTTGCATCTTGCGCTAAGCTACTTAGAGGGTTGAATAGAGACTGCTTACAGGATGCCGCCATAAGTGTCAAACTCTTTCTTTCTGCTTCCAGCACATAGTCACCACTGAGCAACTTGAATGTCTTAACCGGAGGCAGTTCCTCCACTACTCACATCAAGACTATGGCCAGTCTCTTGAATAGCTTGATAATGGTATTTACTTCACTAGCCCCCACCATCTGTGTGTTTTAGCAGTGAAAACAGTTGTCCTCATCTGCTCCGCCTCCAATGAGGAAAAACAAACTGAAACATCTTCTCCTTTCTTCTGTAACTGATGCTTGCTCTGCAAAGTTCTGGCATCCCGTGCATCTACAGTGCATGGGAGGGGCTCAAATTACATGCCAGGAAGACTACAAGGTGCTTGTAAGGGATTGCTTTTGCATTTGGTCTCTACATCAGCTGGTAGTAGACTCAAAATCTTCATGGGTCCCCACATTTACCTGTATTCACAAAAGCAATCAATGTGCACATTAGCCTTTACACATATGTTGCAGGATAGGTAGTAAATATGACTCACAAACACATCCCCTGGTTACTGGCACTTGCAAGATGGCCTTGTTATGGTGGTTGACCTAAAGTTATGTGGCCTTGTAGAAGAAGATATAGTACTTGGGTCTTTTTAGGCAGGAAAAATAGCAACATATTAATTTAAACTTGGAGACCACAGTATAATCAGATCTGTCTATTTCTATTCTGGACCAATACAGCATTCAACTTGACTGCCCTACAGATATATGTATATGTCACATGAATGTGTACCCAATAATGCCTTATAAGGTTTACATATAAATAATGGAAATGAGGAACATGTGCCAAGGGAAGTGTTCGTCCAAAAGTTTTATACAGGGTCATAGAGCTGGCACACATCTTGGACAATTAGATGCATTATAAACTAGACAGTCCTGCCAAGCATTCTAAAACTAGGCAAGCCTGAGCTAATACACTTTATGAGAAAAATATGTATTTTTTAAAAAGAGATGATCTGAGAATGTAGTTTTTTAAAATGAAAAGAAATACGATTAGCAGAGTGAAACTGTTAGTACAATAATAACCTTCAACATTTCAAAGAACTGCCCAGAAGTACAGCGATGCAGAAATGAAGTAATTCACAGGAGGCACCTGCCAAGAATGAATCAAAATACTTACATTGTTAGCACATTGTTGTTTTCATAATGTGCCAATGATGAATTGCAAATATTTTTTGGCAGGCATTTTAGCATCACTTAGGAAGCACTTATAAAGTTTGAAAGTTATTCGCAGTTTACAACTAACATTTTTTCTGTAAAGTTTGATAGTTGACATTAAACATATATATATGTCTTTTGGCACTTCCATCATATTAGCTTTTTATCCTTGTCTATAATTTTGTCCTCTACTGTCCTTTACCTCTAGTACAGTAATGTATCAACTACTTTTTCTTTTTGCATTCTCTGCTAGTTATTTCATCTTTCTTCACTCCTTGCACTTCATCCTATAATCATCAAAGAATATTCATAAATCTGTTAGTTTGAAGTCCTTCCATTTACTGATCTTCCTGCTACTATATTCAAGACAACTGCTGAGTTAGGCATCACAGCATTTCCAGGTTTTATGAACAGGTTCATTTATCTGATAATGGGTGTTTTGTATTTGAGGATTTTTGTGGACCCCTGTGTTGTGTCCTATGTTTGTGTGAATATGGCCCCTTGTGGTCCCAGCGGACTCCTTACAAGTATTACGTAATCTGTTGGGTGTAGCAAAAATGTTTGTGACAAGGTGCGTTCAGTTAACAGTTGCATGCTGAAGAACAAAAACTTGCAAACCAGAGCTCTGTGTGTGGCATTGTCTAGTACATGCTTCCGGGCTGGAGAGGACACTACATCTGGTGACGAGATTGGAGTTACATATCACAAGGATACAAGACTGCTCTCCCTGAGAGTTTGCCGTTGTCCAGAAGAAGGAAAATGGTGTCCACCGACCTGAGCTCCTGAATACTAGTGAGCAGGTAGATGCTTGCAGGGGTGCCACTGGGCCAAGGGACGCAGAAAGACAAATGCTGTCTGAACAGTACACTCTAGAACAAACAGAGGATGGGAAAAGTGCCAAATACAGCACAGCTGTGTTCCTGACACCACTATCTCCCTTTGATGCTGCCAAAGAGCTGAATATTGATACCACATGGGCTACCTGAATCAAAACGTTTGATGGGTTCATAGATGCTACAGATGAAGCAGATGACGAAAAGATCATGAAATACTCGAAGAACCTTGCAGGTGATGGGGTAAAAGAAGTAAGAAAGAATGTATCACATGCTGATAAAGTACCATACTGTCAAATCAAGAAGATGTTGAAAGCCAAGTTCAATCCAATGCCGAAAGTTGACTATGAAAGATGCAGCTGCAACCTATAAGACCTGTAAGACAGCAACCTAGTGAGATGATAGACAAGTTTGTTAAGAGACTTGGCATGCACATAAAGCACTGCAAGTTCAGTGAATTCAATGATGAATAAGCCGTGTGTATAACAGTTATCAATGCTTGCCTCTCCGATTCAGTCTGACGACTCATGCTGTGAGAAACACTCAGTTTTGGATGAATGTGCTGATTGACAGACTGCAGATATGAAAGCTGGAACAACCCAGAATAAATAAGCATTGAGAATGAAAAGTAAGCTGACTCACAAGGCAGAGGCCTACAGAGTGATGTCTTCAGAGAAAAATAAAGTGTGTTTCTGCTGCGGATTCTCCTTTCCACATGAAGGTAAATGTCACGCAATCTGACAGCTATGCCTAGGCTGTGGGAAGAAAAAGCATTTCATAATGATTTGCAAAGTGAAAGAGAAACTAAATGCATCCTGGAGGGACAATAAGATGGACGTCAGAAAGCACCAGAACGCTATAGCCACTCCCACAAGGCCAAACAACAACATCGACTGAGGCAATTTGAAAGAAAAATAAGTCAATTGTTATCAAATTCATCATCCAAAGGTCTGTGAATGTCATCATCAGGTGACAGTGAGGAAGATGGATGTGTGATGATGGTGTCAGTCACTGACAGAAGTTCACTTGTGGGATTGGCCGCATGCAAAGAAGAACACAAATCTAATAAGAATTGCCTCTGGAAACAACAAAGTTAATTTGAATATTGTACTAAAATAAGCTCAAGGTGAATGGTTGCCCTACAGCTTTTATTACAAATAGTGGTGCGTCGATAAACATCATGCTGGCAGGAATGTACAAAGAACTATGTCCAATACCACATCTCACTCCATCGAGGACAAAGGAGTACACCTGGGCAGTGTCTATGTCCTTGCAGAATCAAGGATCCTTTGTAGAGGCCATGCAGCACAAAAAAACAATAGTGCAAGCGCCAATTCATGTCCTCCAAGGTACATTGTTGAGTGACTGCTTATTAAGTTTCAATACCACTGCTGACATGGGACTGATCGATATTAACTACAACTTGAAAGCCCATTCTGAAATAGTGAGTTAAATCCTGACATTGTTTAATGGATTTGGGAAACTTAAAACAAGGAAGATGCAGCCTCACATTAACACCTTCGATGCTCATGACGAGCTCAGCTCGTCATGAGGTACACCCCTCGTACACTCATGACGAGCTGAGCTCGTCATGATTGCATTGTTTTATGACTTCTTCAGCACAGCAGGGGAATTGCTGCAGCGCTGATGGTGTTAAGGAAGACATTCGCCCTGCATAGCAACCCCATCAAATTGCTTTTCACTTACATGAAACCACCGAGAAAGAACTAGAAACACTGTTAAAGCATGACATCATCTAGCATTATACTGGTCCAATGCTGTGGGTTTCACCTATTGTGGGGGTGCCAAAAAAGAACAGTGGAGGCTGAGTGCATATTTGTGTTGATATGGGATAGTCCAACAAAGCAATAGAAAGAAAAAGACATCCAGGTCCACAAAATGCTGACATGATCACACAGCTTAATGGCACCAGATTTTCTCCTGGCTTGATTTGAATAAAGGCTACCATCAACTTGAATTGGAAGAAAACTGTAGGTACATTACCACTTTTTCAACTCAAATTGGTTTGTTCCAATATAAAAAGACTCTGTTTTGGTGTGTCATCAGCTGCAGAAACCTTTCCAGTTATCATCCGTCAAAAATGTTGGCGTGTCACAAATGCTTTTAACTATAGTGATGATATATTGGTGATATATCATCGTCCTACATGAAAGGAACACGATAAAGCACTCACACAAGTATGCCATCTGCTTGCTGATACATGTATCACACTGAATGCAGAGAAGCGTGAGTTTCACAAAAGTATACTTAAATTCTTTAAGCATATTTTCTCTGAAAGGGGAATGACTCCTGAGCTTGAAAACATATAAGCATTGTCGTCTACCTGCCCTCCAGAAGATGGGACCATGTTGTGATCCTTCTTAGGCATGGTCAGCTACTGTTCCAGGTACATTTGTGATTTTGCCACTGTGAGTGCCTCTGCAAGAGAGCTAACAAATAGAAATGTTCTGTTTGAATGGTCATCTGAATGTGAGCGAAGTTTCAAGAAAATGTAACACCCAATTGGAAATGCAGCAAAAATTGTTTACTTTGATCCAAAATTGCATACATAGATTGTTGTAGGTCCAATTCTGATGCCTAAAGTGCCTAAAGACACACAGATTATGGATGGAATGCAGAGCAAATCAAACATTGACCCCAGTCAAAAGATCTGGGTTAAATCCAGTGTTCTTTTTGCTCACTATGCCAACCCAGTTTGGACCTAGCCATATGCCAATCAGTCTTGACTCTGTGCCTCATGGGAAAAGTCAAGCCTTAAATGCCAAGCCAGGTCCTCCCTGGACTGGAAATAAGCATCCTGGGACCACTTTTGGGGCATCACCCCTCATCAGCCAGGTTAGCTTGAATCCAGTGGCACAGTGAGCTCGGGACCCACGTCTGGGCGTACCCGGCGCACTTAGGGTGAGAAAGCAAAAGACACATAGATGATGGATGGAATGCACAGCAAATCAAACATTCACCTCTGTTCAAAAGACCCGAGTTAAATTCATTGTTCTTTTGCTCACCATGCTATCCCAGTTTAGACCTAGCCATATCCAAATCAAACTTGACCCTGTGCCTCATGGGAACAGTCCAACCCGAACTGCCACATCAGGTCCTCCCTGGACCTGAAATAAGCATCCTAGGACCAGTTTCAGGACATCATCCCCTTTTCAGCCAGGTTAGCTTGAATCCAGTGGCAATGTGTGCCCTGGACCCATGCATGGGAATACCCGGCACACTTAGGGTGAGAAAGCAAAAGACACACAGATGATGGACGGAATGCAGAGCAAATCAAACATTCACCCCAGTCAAAAGATCTGGGTTAAATCCATCGTTATTTTGCTCACCAGTCTTAACCCTGTGCCTCATGGGAACAGTTGCCTAACACAATGGACATTCTGATGTTCAAAGACACACTGTGGCCTATGCTAGCCGGAGTCTATCTCAGACAGAACATACTTATACTCAAACTGAAAAAGAAAGCTTAGCTGTAGTGTGGGCATGTGAACACTTCCATGTGTTTCTGTACGGAAAGCATTTCACCCTTGTCATGGATCCTCAGGTTTTGGTCACCATTTTTGGAAATATGAAAGCCAAGATGTCCCCTCACATCAAGAGAGTTGATTACCCTATTGTGCACAAACTGGGGAAGGATGAAAAACCCTGCAGACTACTTTTCACAAGTGCAGCTACAGAGTCATAGTACAATGTCCAAAGCGTCCAAGAACTACATCAATTTCATAGCAAAGTCAAGAGTGATTACAGATCATTCTATTGAACAGATTCTGACAGCTACTAGTACTGACTAAGAATTGCTAAAGCTTAAAGAAATCATTGCAACGCAATCATGGAAGAAACATACTCGAACTCTTACAGATTATGTTGAGTAACAGAAATTCAAGACTTTTTAGGAAAAACTTTTTGGCGAGAATAGTCATACCTGAAAGCCTGAGGCAATAAGTCATTGAACTGGCACACAAAGGAGATAGTGGCACACGAAGGAGATAGTGGCATTGTCGCTACGAAAAGAGCCCTCAGGGATTGAGTGTGGTACCTGCACCTTCATGAATGAGCAGGTATGGGAGAGGATTGCGATTGACTTCTTTCGACCCATCAACAATGGACATCATCTCATGGAATTTGTCGAGAAGTACTCACGTTTTCCAATAGTGGAAGAATTATCATCAACCACACATGGCAGTCATTGAGAGGCTGGATGACATTTTCGCAGCATGGGGTGCTCCTGCTATTCTAAAATCTGTCAACGGTCCCCCCTTTAATAGCAGAGAGTTCAAAGACTTTCTTAATTCTTTGAACATCAAACATCTGAAAAGCCCACATCTCTGAATACAGGCAAAGGGAGTTGTTGAACGATTTATGAGTACTTTGTAAAGGGTGGTTCAGTGGCATCAACCTCAGTTCAGCTTTACACTCAGCATTCCATGCCTCCCGTTCCACTTTTTATTCCAAGACAGGAGAAAGTCCTGCCAACTTGCTGCATGAGAGGGCTCTTTGACAAAGAACCACCAATCGGTCAATGGTAGGGGTGGGCAGAGATCGCAGACGCGTTCAGAATTCTGCAGCGTGGCATAAAAACTCAGTGGAATTCTGCTGAGTTCTGCTCCACCCTAAGTAACCCACTGAAATTGCAAAATAAGCTTTGAAAGTGAGCTTTCTTATGCATCGACAGGATCTGTGTCAAGAACTTGGCACCGTATAACGCGCAAAAGTGGTATAAGTGTGTCTGGTTAGTGTGTTGTAGAGAAGACTGACTGTTGTATGGTAGAACAACTAAAAGCTTAATAAAAATAAGGCCTAGTGCTTTAACAATTTAGTTAAAATTGTCATAAAAATTGTGTCACCATACAGCCAATAAAGAGAAAAGATAATGTAGCATGCAAAAGTAAGCTTGATTCTTACTTTATAAAGAGTAAGTGTGCCACCCTCAGGAAGTATTCAAAACTAAGTCTGGTTGTTTACTGTTTAAAGTTAGGTTGAGTTTACAATGGTAGTGATGAGTAACTTGGGCAGAAAGCGCACCACAGACGTAGAGAATCGAGTTTTCTCACAGCAGATTGAATTTTTTTCATAACAAGCCTTTGAAGCTCACTGCCAGAGTATGTGGCAGCTGGATTGGAATTCACTCCTCATTGCTGCTAGAGACTGCGTGCAGGGAGCAAAGCACTGCTGTGCTGCCCGGCTTTCATTAAGTATCCCTTGCACTGTACTGATTATCATTTCTTATAATTAATCACAGAGGGCAGTAGAAATCTCTTGTGCTTCCCTGGCTACCATTTTTTACAGAGCCACAGGGGGCAGTTATCGTCCTCGTGCTTCCCACCACTGACAATGCAGATTGAAGGAGCCAGGCGCCCAGTTTGGCACTGTTGCCGAGGGTCTTAGAGTGGTGATGAGGGAGTCCAGGAGGCAAGTCTGGAGTGTGAGGTAAAACCACAGCCAGCTCGGATTCCACCTGGCTCATGCTACCAGACATTCCTTCACATTGCTGGGCACACATCACGCTTTGTTTTAATTCGATTCTATGCAAGCCCACTAGCAGTAGCGTTGCGCGCTGCATCGCATTTTGCTATGCAGCGCGCGCAACAAAATTTGTTTCATTTATTTAATTGTTTACTTACCTCCAATCATCCATATTCCGGTGTTTACTACCCCCCACCCTGACCCTCCCCCGCCCCACCCCGCCTTACCGCCCCACAGATCTCCCTCCACGGGCCGCTACTGCCCACAAGAATCCCTACCTGACTCAGCAGGCACAATTAAATCTAATGCTACATATTTTAATAACTTCAAGGAACTGAAACCTACGCAGTGAGGTACCTAAGGGTGAGTTTACATATGTCTGCCATGTAGATTGCATGCACAGTAGGTGGAGGAGCATGGAGCCAGACGATTTGTGGGAAAAGCCGAGACAAAGGTCTGGCTTGATATCAGAGGTAGGGGTGGCTGGTGGGGTCAAACTCCGCCGTGTGGCAGAATTGGAGTTTTTTTATGAACTCCGTGCTCCCAAGGGAGTGAGGAGTTGGCAAAACTCCACAAATTGCGCTGGCAGAGCAGAGTTCCCTGCCCATCCCAAGCCAATAGACCTTGATGAGGTTTGTGTCACTGACACCTCTCACAAATCCAAAATGAAATCTTACGCCGATAAGGGCCAATGCACTTGAGACACAGTCTTCAAGAAAGGAGACAGAGTTCTTGACAAGCAAAAGAGGACATGTAAGACTGATGCTCCATTTGATGCTGAACTGCTAAAAGTTATGGGGAGCAAAAAACATATGGATATATGGTAACTGTCCAATGACCTAGAAAATACCAAACCAGAGACTTGTCACACTTTAAGTATTTGCCTCAATGTTTTTTGGCTCCATGAGTGAGGCAAGGCCACCTGAGTGCCCAAATCAAGCATCCTACTCTTCTCGTACAACTAGATATGGAAGACTGGTGGGAGCACCTTGACGATTTATCAAGTATTTATAATGTGTCTATATTGGTTCGTACTTTTTATTTAACAAAGGGGGAGATGTTGTGTTGTGTGTATGAGGCCTCTAGTGGCACTCGTTGAACTCCTTACCAGTATTACGTAATCTGTTGGGTGTGGCTGGATGTGGTTAATAATGTTTGTGATGTGGTGTGCTCAGTTAACAATTGCATGCTGAAGACTAAAGACGTGCGAACCGGAGCTCTGTATGTGGCGTGGTCTATTACATGTTACCGGGCTGAGGAGGAAGCTGCCCGTTGTATGACTCATTTCTACAGCCATCGATAGAGAGGTGGACAAACAAAAGAAAAGCAGCAATTTGCATTGGTGAGTCGGTGGACCAGGGCCTGTACAGCCATATGTATTTAGAGTAACTGAGAGAACTCAGGACCTTTGAGTATTTTTTGGGAATTGGTATTTTTGGGGGGCAATTTTGAGTGTGGGCAAGCAAGGGATACAGTTTAGTCTTACATTTCTGATTTGCTGCTGAGCATTCAAGGCCTGGTTTCATCTTGTTTGCTTAGTCCTATGTGTTCCAGTGTTTTGCATACATTAGGAAATCTTAAAAACGTAATGGAATAGAAAGGGTGTTCTGGAGGGTACAAGCTAAACTGGTTTGCATTGTTCATTCAAAACAGGATTTAAAGATTGAAGGTTAATCATTCCCTATCTCAGACTACTCTGGTCACATCAGGGGTCCCACAGGGCTCCAGTTCAAGTTCAAGTTCAAGGATTTATATAGCGCACTACTCACCCAGAGGGTCTCAAGGAGCTTGAGGGAGGGAGGGAGAATTACTTATCGAAAAGCCAGGTTTTTAGCTGCTTTCTGAAGGAGAGGTGGTTCTGTGTAAGGCGGAGGTGAGTGGGGAGAGAATTCCAGCTTTTGGCTGCTAAGTAGGAAAAGGATCTTCCTCCCATGGTGGATCTGTGGATGCGCGGAATTGCGTCGAGGGCTTGATTGGATGATCGTAGTTGGCGGGTGGGTGTGTAGAAGGACAGTCCAGTGTTGAGGCATTCGGGTCCTAGGTCGTAGAGGGCCTTGTGTGCGTGGGTGAGGAGACGGAACGTTATTATTTTGTTGACGGGGAGCCAGTGGAGGTCTTTCAGGTGACCGGAAATGTGAGCTTGATGGGGGATGTCCAGTATGAGTCTTGCTGAGGCGTTTTGGATGCGTTGGAGTTTTTTCTGTAGTTTGGCAGTGGTTCCGGCGTAAAGGGTATTTCCATAATCCAGTCGGCTGGTGACCAGTGCGTGGGTGACTGTCTTTCTTGTTTCGGCGGGGATCCAACAGAAGATTTTTTTGACCATGCGTAGGATGTTGAAGCATGAGGATGAGACGGCGTTGACTTGTCTGGTCATCGAGAGGGAGGAGTCCAGGATGAATCCTAGGTTACGTGCGTGATCTGTAGGTATGGGTGCTGTACCCAGGGCCGGTGGCCACCATGAGTCGTCCCAGGATGAGGGGATGATCCTAAGATGAGGACTTCTGTTTTGTCTGAGTTTAGTTTTAATCGGCTGTTCTTCATCCATTCGGCTACTTCTTTCATTCCTTCCTGTAGATTGGTTTAGGCGGTGTTTGGGTCTTTGGTGAGGGAGAGGATCAGATGGGCGTCGTCTGCGTAGGAGATGATGTTGAGGTTGTGTTGTCTCTTTAACTCTCTTTAACTTGTTGATGGAACCTCTAACGGAAATTTTCAGCTCATCCAACAACCACTACCTAATGCACGTTGATGACACTCAATTATACCTGAAAGTCTTCTCCCCTGAAGATATCCGATCCCTTAACTTAACTCTACAGAAAACCCCAAAGTGCAGCCAACTCAAACTAAATACTCGAAAAAATGAATTCCTCCTAAAGGTTCCGCCCAACCAGTCATCTGTCATTGAAGAATGGTTGAAACAACTAACATCCCTTAACTGTTTGCCTCAAGTTATTGACTCAGTTGGAAGTGCAACCTTCTGCGGCTTGCCCAGATCCAAATTTGCTCCTCTAAGGGCCTCTCTCAACTCTGCTGCTAAGCTCATCACAGGATCAAAAGGAAGCATCCTCATCACACCCAATTTGAAATCCCTCAACTGGCTCTCTTCCAAAGCAAGAATTCAGATAAAATTGCCTTTATGACCCACAAGGCCCTTCATTTCAAAACCCTGAGTTATCTCACTCAGAAGCTTGAGCTTTCTGGTGGTGGCAGATCCTCCAGAAGCTCTAACACTTTACTGCTGAAACCTCAGAGATCCCGTAAAAAGAAACCCTACAACCAAGCTTTCTCTGGGATCGCCCCAAGTATTTAGAACGCATTGCCTCCTAAAATCAGACTGATTCCCTCAACTGCATTGTTCAAGAAAGAAGTCAAAGTACTCCTTATTACCAATTTTCCGCCCTAGATCCTAGGATCTCCTCCCTTCTTCCTTGTCCTGTTCCGTCAATCGCACTCATGACTACTGCCCTCCTGTTATCTTATTGTTTTCGACTTATCAGTCCTGACATTGAGTTGCACCCTCCCTTATCTGAGTACTGCCCTATTCTGTATTTTTTCAACTATAATATTATTGTTTTATTTGTCTCTGGTCTCTGAACAATTGCAAAGCGCTCTAATACTCACAAGGGTCATGTTTGCATTATATAAAACTTTGAAATAAAAACATTCTTGTGCAGGAATTGGTCTCTTCCAACCCATTTGAGGCTAATGCATAAAGCGTAAGTTCAGATAGAATTATCCACACTGCTTCGATCACTAACTGAACTGACAGTCCTTTATAAGCTAATGTGTGGAGTATATGTGAAGCGACTTGTGGATGATGTAAACATTTTGAATTGTGAATTCTCTTTGCACATAGAGAGACTCTTATTGCAACAGTATGCAACTCAGAGGCACTAGACTTCAGTATGCAGTCTACAGAGTTATGACTAAGTTACAAAATTATCCAAATCTAAGGATTCTGAAATGTTTTCAGGTTTCATGGAGTCCATGCTAAGACCATCTTTGGAAGGCTGGCATGAGATACAAGGGAATTCTCAATGAACCATGCAAACTATATTGTTTAGAAAGAAAAAAATATCCACACAAAGGTTTGACAAAAAGTTAAATGTTTAGTAAGAAAAGTGTCTTAAATTTCAAGAAATGTTCATAGAGACACGTAAGGACAGATATCCAACTATTAAGGAAATCGCCCATTAGAAAACTATTGGGACAAACGTTACTTTGAAGCCAATGGGAAACAGAAATGTAGTAAAAAGGTTTCTGTGAGACCTCCAGAGAGTAGACTGGAATTAACACAATACATGTGGTTGTCGCACAACTACAAACAGGCATGCACAGAATGATTTTTGACCTAACAAAAGATTATACATACACAATCAGGAGCAAACAAAATGTCCATTGAGACTAACCTGGCATCATCATTTTTTGCTTTGCACTCGCTTTGCACTCGTGAGTGACCAGTTTTGCATTAGTGGCCTGTTTCTGCACTAGCACTAGCATTTACAGATTGATTAGCCAATGCAAAATAGGATTCCGCTGAACTATCAATACAATAATGATATTTGCATACACTTAAAAGATGATTGTGTTCTGGCCAATCAGTACAAATGCTGCTGCAAAATTGCACATCAGTACTGTTGGAATGTTTAATGAAACTCAAACGTATAGATGAAATCCCTTAGGGAAGGACAAGGTTACAAAATAAGGCCAAACAACAAGATGCTGGCCACCACTTCAGAATTTCTAAAAGTTAGAGAATGTTTTGAGTCTTTGTGGAACTAACTGTAGTAAGCACAGCAGAACACACAAAGCGTTGATTCAAAGTCGAATATCTGCAATACAACTGGATAGATTTACGGGGATGTGCTTAGTTTGGTCTCACTTGCAAACCCCACAGCCCACTTAAAGGCCATGAGGAAGGACTGAAGGTTCAGGTTTTGTGAGGATCTCTCACAAAATCCTGCATGGCACCTGTATGATTCATGCATGATCAAGGTGTGTGAAGGGCGTCGTCCAAAGCCACTCTCTCCATGCTGCTTGCATGCAGCTTCTCCATTTTGTTTCTTGGACACAGACAACAAGTAACGTTCTTTATTAAGTTAAAGCAGGAAGAGTGGTAACAACTGGCAGCGTTCTGCCATGAAACAGTAGGTTAAATGTTAAAAGTGAGGTAATGGCATCCTCACCCCTAACTGCTGAATCCTGAGTACATTGCAATCTTTCTCTCTCTAGGCTAATATTGTAACTGTTTGATTAAATATTGACACTTATGAGTATATTTTAAGGGAAATCAGATCACCCGGAAAGGCAACAGGCAAGAAGAGCCTGTTCTTTCCATTAGATAGTAATTCTACCACCACAGCCAGTCCATCGAAGCCCAGTCAGAGGATAGTAGTCCATCTTCAGAATGATGGGTGCATTCTGGAGTCCTTCCTGACCTCACAGTTATGCTATGAAGTCTCAGTTCTGTTATGTAGGAGATCTCAGTGAACATGCATGATTGAGGGGGAAGCTGGTGAGCTTGACTTGTACCAAAGTGATATGTACTGGCTTGAGGGCTTCTAGTAAAGTTACTTTACTGTAGAGCTAGTAGTCAGTATTAAGGAAAGTTGTAAGGGCTTTTCTTGTGAGAGATGCAAAGACTGACGATGGAAGAATTTCGGGGCATATTATCAAGAAACGGAGTTACAATTATCGCCGCTTTAACAGCAAAAAACGACTGCTAGAGCGGCGATAATGGGCTTGATAATATGCCCTTGAGAATTCCAATAGAAGCCCATGTTCTGGTGTCAACATGTCCATGTTTGACATTGACTGAGGGCCTGATTAGGATGATGGTGGGACTGCCAATGACAGCCTGTCAGTGGTGGTCCCACCACCATCGGACCCATCATATCAGCCTAACATATTTCAATGGTGGGCGACAGTCAAATAGACCAACCTTCATGCATGTGACAAGCTCCTTGAATCCACCGGTGTGTCAAAGGGGGCCCCAGGCAGGCCCCCTTCATCCTGAGGCCTCCGGATGTGGGTTGAGGGTATACCCAAGGGACCCCCCTTGTAAAACCATGCACAGTGTGGCAGGCACCATGGGGTGCCCATCACAGGGTTCAATGTTTTCCGCCTGGTTACACCTTGGAGATACCCAGTAGGGACCATCTCACAGGGATAGCCAGGACGAGTTCCCTAGCGGTCTACAGAGCCACGATGCCTCAGGGCAGCAGTGCGCTTTACAAGACACATTACATTACATTACAAGTGGGGCACTACTTGTGCAGTGGCCCACGAGGGACAGGAGCCCTGTTTGGGGCCCCAAAGACCCTTTCCGACAGCCTTTTCAAGATATGCAAACCGCAATGAAAAGGCTGTCAGAAAGAGACACTGTAATCCCAACGGTGGTGCCTGCCTCAGCACCGCAGCCATTCAAGAGATACGAGTCCGACCGCCACCCTGACAGGAGCCGTCTTCCCCCGATGGTTTCAGTCTGACCACCTGCATCATAATGCGCCGATCAGGCTGAAGGGCTGTCTGTTGTGGGATTGCCACAGACAGCCTGTCAGTGTTTGTCCCACTGACATCATATTGAGCCCCTAAATATATGTGACAAATAGCTAAAATATCTAGCAAACTCTCAGTAGGCCTAACACACAACACTACTAATCAAGAGAACACAAACTAAGACTAAATAACTTTAATACAAACTAGCACTATACCTAACATTAACTAGATCTACCTACATCCTCTCCTCCTTCAAAACACTATAGAAAAACAAAAAAATGGTCTTAACTTATTGGACAATCAGCAGCAGCTAACTAAAGCAAATGGCTACAAAATGAAAACAAAAAAAGTTGTTCTCTCAACGGAATACAATGGGATTTTAACCAAAAATTGTACAACATGTAAAAAGGATATTTAAAAATGTCATAAGACATGTAAACAAATGGCAAAAAATGTATTAACACCTTAACCGTGGCAGCAATTCCGCCACAGTGCGGCGGCTTTGAAGAGTGGGGGGGTGGGTTGCGGCGGCCAAAGGACGTGCAAGCACTATGGAGGTAGTGCTCACAACGGCCGTTGGCTGACGGGCGCAATGAAAGGGTTAAGAAAATAAAAATAATTAGGTACTGTATAGTGCAAATAGTACAAAAAAATCAATAAATAATATCATATATTAGTATTTATAATATGCTTAAAAAAGTAAAAAAGAAAACTTGCTAATACAATTTGAATGCATTGCAAATGTACAGGGCTCAGAATAAAATGATGCACATTTTTGAAAATATTGAAAAATGCAAATATGTGCTGCAATGTTAAGAAAATATATAATGTTTTTTATTTCAAATATATAGGAAATGTAAAAAAAGTTATAGTTTTGTGTTATATAAAATATGTGCTTAAAAAATTTAAATATATACATTAAACTACATAAAGAACAATATGAAAATTGTAAAATGTGTCATTTACTGTCCTTTAAAAAAATAAAATATCAATGATGTGTGTGAAAAAAAAATGCAATACTTTAACGTTTACATCTAAATATTAGAATAAACGTTTCATACAATAAAGTGGTTACACTTAATACTTCCACTTCTATTGAAACCATTGTGGGTTTCAGGCTGTACACTAAAGAGGTCACAATTACTGTTCCTGTTCCATCTTAAGACAATAAGGGGAAGGTGTTGGACACTAAAGTGGCCACATTTATTATCCTCACTCCAATTGAAATCATTTGGTGGAAGGTGTAGGGCACTGAAGTGGTGATGTTAGATCTGGGGGTCTCTAATTGGCAGAGGTAAGTACCTTAGACCAAGTAGGGACCCTTGCTTCTAGTCAGGGTGACGGAGTACACAGTAGATAACCCCTGCTCCCCCTCTAGGTAGCTTGGCGCGAGCAGGCAGGCTTATCCCCAAGGCAATATGTATAACAGTTGCACTTAACACAAACAATGATCCCCCATCCACCACAAACCGAGACCACACAGGTAAGTATATTTATAAAAATATATCTTTATCTAGGTTATGCAGTAAAAGATCAGCAGTACACGATAATTACTTCTTCAGGCAAAGGTTGCACTTAATCTTAATGGTTGCCCTGGTGTTCAGGAAGTTTTAATAGCAAACTCAGTCTCAAGTCTCTTTAAATCAGTATAGAAAAATGATATAACTGACTTATCTCAAATAGGTTTAAAAACGAACAGTCAAGCAATGCCAGCGTGTCAATTTACTTTGAAAATCAGGCCTTTGAACTACTGAGCCCCAGCCAATGCGAGCGCACCTCACCAAGAGTTGCTAGCGCCTTTGCACTACTCCGAGCAGAATTTCCCTAGCCCTGGCCGGTCCCTGCAGCCCTCCGCCCGCTCTCAGCACTCCTGGGAGCGGCGGGGAGCTAGTTCGGCTCTCCGAGCAGGGACGACAGGCCAGGGGGGCAAGGATTGCTTCTGCGGCTCCCTCGGTGAGGTAGGGTCCATCTTTCCAGGCTTCGGCGGCATCACACGGCTTCAGCGGCGTCCCCAGAGGTCCCGGTTGCAGGGACCAATCAATGCGCGACTCGGCAGGCGAGCCTCCGGGCTGATGATGTAGCTCTACTCCTCCTGGCCCAATCACGTTGCGGCCTCTTCGCTTCTTTCTCTGTGGCATTGCGGGGCGGGGAAACAGCTGCAGGGATCTCCCAGGCCCCCAGGTCGCGGCGGTGAATTACGGGCTGATGGTTTCCAGGGCCACAGATCGCAGTTGAGGCGGTTCACACCAGCAGTTCGTCAGGGGTGATTCTACATGTAGGAAGGCACCACTGGCCTCCTCTCACCCCTGATTTTGTGCCGATGAGCACAACGATCTTCCCTCACAGCTGGCAAGTGGAAACACGCGTTGGGGCAAAACACCACATGATCTCCTCAGCAGTTTGGCAATGCTTAGGAACCTTTTAACCCTGGGTTCCAGAACAGGAGGCCAGCTCTTCTCAGGTCCTTGGAGATTCAGTTTAGGAGACACAGCACCCAGAAAAGTCTCTTGGAGATCAAGTAAGCAGGGTCACAGCACACAACAAAGTCCCTCCTCCGCTTCAGTTGGTCAGCAGAACAGGTCAGCCTTTAGAGCACACAGCAAGGCAATCTTCCTTCAGTTCTTCAGAAGTCCTTCTTCCAGCAGAGGTTCCTCTTGATTGTAGAATCTAATTTTCTGTTGTCAGGGGTCCTTCTCTTATACCCCAAAAAGTCTTTGAAGTTCTTTAAAGTCTTTGTGCAAGTGGGCCCTGAGCCCGGTCTAAACCAGTTCTGGGTGTTGCTGGGGCACTGGGGGTTTCCTGGCTTCCTTCTTTCTTTCAGTATCAGGGACAGAGGTGACAGTCGCCCAGCGGGATGTGGAGCCAGCATTGTGGTCAGGCAGGCACATCCCTAGTCACTCACAGGTGCTATCTCCTCCCGCTTCATGGGCAGCAGATGCAGCCTTTCATCCACGGACTGACTCAGACAACCTCCTGGGGGCTTTGCAGCCCCTGTCACCCTCAAACCAGACAGTCAATCCACAAAAAGTCCCAGGCACACAGAAAGGTTAGACAAGAGAACAGCCACTTTCTAAAAGTACTATTCTCAAACACAGAATTTAAAAACAACCTTTCCTAAAAGATGTGTTATTAAATTCTGAGTTCAGGGATATCAATCACTTATGTCCCATCTTGTTCCTATGGGAAGATAGGCTGGTATCCATTGGGACCAGCCTCCCCCATGTTAATCTATGGAGCAAGATAACCTTGCAGCAGTGAGCACCCAAAATGGCTGCTGCTCACTACCAGAGCATGTTACCTGCACTAGAACATGCTCTACCTTACCCATACACTGCACCCTGCCCAGGGGGGTACCTTGAGCCTTTCATAGGGGTGACTGATGTGCACAGACAGGGAAGGGTTAAGCCCAGCCAGTGGGGACACTGGCTAGGCGGACATGGCAGTCCACTGACTGCACACAGGCAATGCGCTGGCAGGCCTGAGACACCATTTTAGGGCTACTTATGTGGGTGGCGCAATCTGCGCTGCAGGCCCACTAGTAGCATCTGTCATCACCAGCCCTGGCACACACAGTGCACTTTACTAGGGACTTCATGGTGATACAAATATGCCAATCAGGTACACCCAATCAATATGACAATTTACATAGGGAGCACTTACACTCTGGCACTGATCACTAGTGGCAGAGTGTCCAAAGCATCTAAACCAGCAAAAACGAAATTCAGCACAGCATCAAAATACAGGAGGCAGAGGCAAAAAGATGGGGGAAAACCACACCAAGGGTGTCAGGTCTAACAGGTGACATTTACTATTCCCACTCCAATGAAAGCCAATTATGGGAAGGTGTTGGAACACTAAAGGGGTCACATTTAGTATTGCAATTTCCCACTCCAATCTAACCCATTTAGGGAAAGGTGTTGGACACTAAAATTGTCAATGTTACTATTCCCACTCCAATCTGAACTATTTTGGGGAAGTGGTGGACACTAAAGGGATAAAATGTACTCTCCCCACTCCAGTCTTAGCCATTTAGGGTAGTCCTATTCCCAGTCCAATCTAAAATACTTTTTGTAGGTGTTTAACACTGAATATAGCACAATATATATTTAATACTTCAAATAAACAAGAATTATAATATTATCTACATAATATTAATACATGAATAATATACGAAATGCAGATATATTTTACATAAACAAAATAAAATCTACAAATCTACAAAACAATTACAAATACATAAATGTTTAATTATGAAATAACACAAATACAATTATTTATAATTAATTAATAAATGCTCCTTTCCACTACCTATATTACACAAATTGCACATTGAAAAAACAATGAATAATTAAAGTTTTAAACTTTCATATACCATTGGAGCGAAAATTAACAGAACAGTATACCTCTACATAAAAAATATTGCTATGATTAATTGTTTCTACAACACACTTAAGGCCACGTCGGCAGTCTGCTCCTGCACCACCTGCCAGAATACGAGTTTCCTCGTGCCTGGTGGGCTTTTTTGGGATGTCCTAAGGCGGTGCCCCTGAAAATAGGCACCACAATGGGAACGGCAAATACGGTTACAAGGCATGGACTATTAGGTCCATGCCATGGCGGAACTGGGGTGCATGCACACAGGGGGCACATGTTGTGCCCCCCCTGCATACTTACCCATGAACAAGGGCAACAGAGGGCCCGTTGTTTCAGGACAGCCAGCCTTTTCATGAAGGGAAGACCTCCATGACACCGCTGGCGGACCTGAAACTCGTAATATGCATAGCGGTGCCACAGTGGCACCACCAACATATTACTGAGGGCCTGATAGCAAAGCCACCTTCAAGGAATGACGGTTCCCTGGCAGCTGCCGTGGCACAATGGAAGGCCAACTCCCCTACTGGGGCGTACGGATCGATGGTGTGGCGGTGACTGAACCGCCACCGCCGCGCCCCCACGAGTCTGGTGGTCCTTGGACCGCCAGACTCGTAATCAGGCTCTAAGAAACAAAATTCAATTTAATAATGTCATAATAAATTTTTTAGACAACACAGTTACAAACAAAAATTAGTAAACATATAATGTATCCTTATTTATAATGACATATAAAAACTTTAGAATTCAAATGTAATAAATAATAAAAAGCTATTAATCATTAATATAATATAAAAAATTCAAATTTCTATATTTAATAGTTGCAATTATATGTTATTTATTTAAAAATTAAAAACTTTACAAAGTGAAAAAGAAATATTAAAATAAAAAATTATAAATTACCACATAGTAAAATAAGCATTACCATTTACCATTAAACTATGAATAAAAAGTTTCAACCAAAATATATTAACATTTTCACACTATAAATATTTTTTAGAAAACAAAACATTAATTAACTTCAAATATTATTAAAATTGTCAACAAAAATGTAAAACATGTAACTTATATTTTTTAATAAAATATCCAAAAATAAGAAAACATAAATATTACAAAAAATAAATAAAAATGTATTTAAAAAATTGGTTCATAAAATATTAAATATTAAATATTAAATGCAAAAGTGAATGTTTATAATAAAATTTCATAAAATCATCTAAACAGCATATTTGCAAAATGAATTCAATAAAAATATTTAGAAAAATCTCCCTACAGTTTCTCCCTAGAAAGCCACCAGCACCTACTCCTCTAACGTATCAAAACCTATAAAAATGCTAATTTACTCTAATTAATAATTACAAAAATTAATATATTTAAATATTACATTAAAAAAATTTTATACGAAAACACAACACAGAAATTAAAGTACAACACCAATCAAATGCTACAATTACCATAAACCCTTTATTATATACATCAATAATTTACAAAAAGATATTTATTACAACAATATTAAATATTTGTATTCAATATTTTGTTTAAATACTGATCAAGTAGGAGAACACCAAACATATCCACCAGCATGAAATAGCATGTAGAGTACATCAGTGGCAGTAACAAACAAATACTTAGTCCCAGGAGCAAGTTAAAAACCAGCTTAGACAGGCTCAAGAAGAATGTCTGATCCAAGAAATAGTTAGAATGCAAGGTTAACTGCAATATCAACAACTTTGACTAAGAATTGAAGCCAAGTGAAAGAATCTGCTGGGTTTATGTAATGGGTTACTAAAGAATGTTTTTCACTGCTATTCACTAGGAGGAGGTACTGTCGCTAATCTGAAAGATGTTTTATAGATTATGATACCGACTAGATCAGTGTTATTGACTACCCTTTTAACAATGTGCATTAGGCAAGCATCCAAAAGGAACAAGATTATTTTGGGAGTTTGGAGAGAGTGACTGCAACTTAGGACTCGATTACGATGTCGTTAGGAAACTGTTCTGAAACAATCGGTTTCAGAATAGTTTCCAAATGAATCAGGTCCTGTGAGTTCGGATGACCGATTACAATGCTTCCGAACATCGTTCAGACGGACTCACATTGACTTCAATTGGAACCTGTGTTCCAAAGAACACAGGCTCTCATTGAAAAAAGGGATGGCTGGGCAAAACCTGGCAAATTGTTGCAGTCACCCCTTGTTGCCTACCACATTGGACATGGTTGGGAAGAGGGGTCCCTTGGGTACCCCCACAGGCTACATTTGTAAGTCTCAGTATGAAGGGGGGTGGGCAACGGGCCTCATAGACAGATGCCGGCAGCCGTTTTCTTTTGGGCAAACCGAATTGGAACGGCTGTCTGAATTTTTCATTGCGATCACTTGTCGGGAAAATATGACCATAGAGCTGTAAGAATTGGCTCTGAAAGACTGTCCGGATGCTTATCGGAACCGATTGGGTCTGCTTAGGTGATTTCCTCCGGGAATCGTAATTGGTCATTGGGAAATCTGTATGATTCAGTAGAAAACAAGAGTCCTGAAATGGATTCTGCAATACCGAATCCATCTGGCGCCTTTTCTAATGAAATTGTAATTGGACCCTAATAGGAAGATGAGAGTTTAAAAGGAAGGAGTTCCATGAAGGAATGAAACAGACCTGAAAGTAGTATTGAAGAAGAAGTTGTCTTGACCCAATTGAAGGTTTAATATTGCTATTTTAGTAAAAACATTCTGGGGGTCTCCACAAAGTTTCTAAGTTGCACAGATAGTGGTAGAACCGCAAGAGGGGTTTTAAAGATCACAAACGATTCCATAGACACCGTCAGGAGAATTAGTGTTTGTAGGAATTATGGCTTCATAATAGTAAGCATGCATACTAGCTTTCTAGTGCACAATTTGGGCCCTTGTGCCATGTTTGTTTAGATTTTGTAGACTTTTTTCTTGTTCATAAGTTCTTTCCTTTATTATGGCACACTGATCCATGGTGGTGCTTTGAAATCCACAGTTTGAGCAGTACTTCTAGTTTTCTGCTAAAATAAAAACTGCAGAACTATGTGATCTGTTTAGGAGAAAGCCATACCTAGACCTGCAATGATAAACTCAAAAAACCGAGAAAAAAAATCAAGAATTAGACCTGCATCAGGGGTGAAGCTGGTGACTTTCTGATGCAGACCTTATATAGAAGAGGCATCCAAATGCATAAACACCACTCAATTGCTGGTGCTCACACTGTAACATCACCCAGTAACACAATGTTGGATGCCTCACAAGCAAAAGGGGCCACAAAATCAGCAAAAGATGGACCACACCCTGAGCAAGAACCAGGGGGAAGTTAAACTATACGGAATATAATAGAACTAGTAGCCAGTGAAACAATGTTGAAATTGAGTATTTCATTAAAACCAGTAAGAGTGCACTAGGAGGTACAACCGTGAGCTTCTCTCTATTGTAGCTATTATTCTGCCATAGCTGACAGCAAGTGTCTCCATGTCCATCCAGCACATGCACAGGGGTGGATAGGCTTACTCAGTGCTTAATTTGTACAGGGATGAGGGCCAGTGCCCAAAGCTCCACTCAGAAGCCTGCAGCCGGCACTTTGACACGTCAGCGCCCCAAACACCAAGGCTGCATAGTCAGGAATCCACCTCAGGTGTCTTTAATCCACTCCTATACACTCCCTGCCCCTTTATTCCCTCCTACAGGCCCATGCGATCTCCCTCTGTGACAGTTGTAACACCTTTATTTTTCTCCTTCTTCCCCTCATGTGTATTTTAATCTCTCTTGCTCTCCGTAAATGTATGATGTAGAAAACAGGTGCCGGTCCACAGAAATGAGTGCCTGAGGGAGTTTCGCACCAACAACCACCTGCGGACATTAAGCACTGGGCATGCTTTTGGGTCTTTGAGACATGTCCATACAGCCCTTCCAAATTTGGTGCTGCCCTAGTGGCTCAATCATTAATGGACGTCTGCACAAAGTGTGGGCAGGGTTTTCCACAACAACAAGCAGAATGACAATGCTTGGGCAAACAAAAAGGGTGATTAAAATTAAGAAGAACTGGAGCTAAAATAAAGTGAGAATGAGTTGGCATTCACAAGTGCAAGGAAATAAATATCAGAAGAGAAGCAAAAAAAAACTGGGGGGGATATTTTCAAGAATGTATGATAATGTATTTATTTATTTTATTTAAGCAACGTGAAAAGCGTGCAAATACCCTTGGGTGTCTCGGTGCTGCGGACTAAACGGAAAGGAAAGGCCATGGAGCGGGTGGCTTATTGGTTGAAAAGCCAGGATTGTACTTGTTTCCTGGAGGCTAGCAGGGTGGGACTGGTCCTAATATGAAGGGGAAGCATGTTCCACAATCTGGCAGTGGCGACTGTGAATCTCCTATCGCCCTGTGAGGCTTTCTTAATTTGAGGGACAATCAGAAGGTTGGCTGCTGATGAGCGCAAGGATCTATATTGGGCGTGTATGAGCAGAGGGCTTTCTTCAGAAACTCAGGTCCTTTGTTGTGGGTTGCCTTGTATGTGATGTATAACGCCTTGAATTTGGTTCTGCTTCTTATGGGCAGCCAGTGAAGCTGTTGCACAACCTTGGATATCAGCTTAAACTTGGGGATGCCTGACAGAATCCTGGCGGCTGCATTCTGCACCAGTTGTAGCTTACTCAGGACCTTTTCCTGGGTAATAATTTGGAGACTGTTACAGTAGTCAACTTTCGACATTATCAATGTGCTGATAAGAGTTCTGCCAGCACTGGTTAGGAGAAACTGTAGGAATTTTTTTATTATCATGAGGATGTAAAAGGATGAGGAAACAACTGCGTTGGCGTGGTGAGTGAAATACAGCTTGTCATCAAACATATCACCCAGGTTTTTTACTTTTGTGACGGGGACGGAGGTGATCCCAACTTGGCTAGCCACCATGTGGGGGACCAGCCAGGGGAGAGATTACCAAAGATCATCACCTCCGTCTTGTCTGAGTTTAATTAGAGGCAATTGTTAGCCATCCATGTACTGATCACCAGCATTCCTTCTTGAAAGCTTGCTGCAACTGCCTGTCCATCATTGTGTACTGCTAGCACCAATTGTGTATCATCAGCTTATGATGTTAGACCCATCCCTTAGCATTTGATAACCCTCGCCAGGTCCGACACATATATAATAAATAAAGTCGGACTTAGTGATGATCCTTGTGGCACACCACATGGGAGCACAAATGGTGGGGAGCTTGGTCTGATTGGATAGAAAATAGGTCAGGAGGGATTTGGCCCTATGTCTGATGCCGATGGCTGAGACACGGTCGATCAGGGTGGCGTGATCAACCGCGTCAAAGGCTGCTGATAAATCCAAACTGAAATGGCACGATGAGCAAAAAAACGATGGATTTAGGCCCAGATCTCTGAAGAGGGGTGAAACCCTGAACCAGTTCTGGGATGCTTGTTTCCAGTCCAGGGAGGGCCTGGCTTGGCAGTTCGGGATGGACTGTTCCCATGAGGCACAGGGTCAAGACTGATTTGCATATGGTTGGGTTCAAACTGGAATGGCATGGTGAGCAAAAAACTATGGATTTAGGCCCAGATCTCTCTACTGGGGTGAATGTATGACATTGTTCTGCATTTTGTCCATCAACTGTTGTTTTTGCATTTGTCACCCCGAGTAGGACGGGTATGCTCAGACGTGAGCCACGTGCTCTCCATGCCACTGAAATCAAGCTATCCTGGCTGAAGAGGGGTGAAACCCCGAAACCGGTCCTAGGATGCTTGTTTCCAGTCCAGGGAGGACCTGGCTTGGCAGTTCGGACTGGACTGTTCCCAGAAGTCACAGGGTCAAAACTGATTTGCAAATGGCTGGGTTCAAACTGGAATGGCATGGTGAGCAAAAAAACGATTGATTTAGGCCCAAATCTCTGTAATAGGATGAGTGTATGACATTGTTCTGCATTCTGTCCATCAGCAGTTGTTTGTGCATTTGTCATCCCTAGTGGGACGGGTATGCACAGACGTGAGTCCCGTGCTCTCCATGCTACTTGAATCAAGCTATTCTGGCTGAAGAGGGGTGAAACCACGAAACCGGTCCTAAGATGCTTGTTTCCAGTCCAAGGAGAACCTAGCTTGGCAATTCGGGCTAGACTGTTCCCATGATGCACAGGGTCAAAACTGATTTCCATATGGCTTGGTTCAAACTGGAATGGCATGGTGAGCAGAAAAACTATGGGTACAGGCCTAGATCTCTGTACTGGGGTGAATGTATGACATAGTTCTGCATTCTGTCCATCAACTGTTGTTTTTGCATTCATCACCCCGAGTGGGACAGGTATGTTCAGACGTGAGTCCCGTGCTCTCCATGCCACTGAAATCAAGCTATCCTGGCTGAAGAGGGGTGAAACCCCGAAACCGCTCCTAGGATGCTTGTTTCCAGTCCAGAGAGGACATAGCTTGACAGTTCGGGGTGGATTGTTCCCATGAGGCACAGGATCAAGACTGATTTGCATATGGCTGGGTTCAAACTGAATGGCATGGTGAGCAAAAAACACAATGGATTTAGGCCGAGACCTCTGTACTGGGGTGAATGTATGACATTGTTCTGCATTCTGTCCCTCAACTGTCATTTTTGAGTTTGTCACCCCGAGTGGGACGGGTGTTCTCAGACGTGAGTCCCCTGCTCTCCATGCCACTGGAATCAAGCTATCCTGGCTGAAGAGGGGTGAAACCCCGAAACCAGTCCTAGGAGGCTTGTTTCCAGTCCAGGGAGGACCTAGCTTGGCAGTCCGGACTGGACTGTTCCCCGGAGTCACAGGGTCAAAACTGATTTGCAAATGGCTGGGCTCAAACTGGAATGGCATGGTGAGCAACAAAACGTTAGATTTAGGCCTAAATCTCTGTACTAGGATAAATGTATGACATTAGCGCCAGGACACCGTAAGGTAACAGCGCGCTTAATAAGTGTCAAAAAATAAATAAAATAAATAAAATTGTTCTGCATTCTGTCCATCAACAGTTGTTTTTGCATTTGTCACCCTGAGTGGGACGGGTATGCTCAGACGTGAGTCCCCTGCTCTCCATGCCACTGGAATCAAGCTATTCTGGCTGAAGAGGGGTGAAACCATGAAACCGGTCCTAGGATGCTTGTTTCCAGTCCAGGGAGGACCTAGCTTGGCAGTTCGGGCTGGACTTCCCATGAGGCACAGGGTCAAGACTGATTTGCATATGGCTTGTTTCAAACTGGAATGGCATGGTGAGCAAAAAAACTATGGATTTAGGTCCAGATCTTGGTACTGGCGTGAATGTATGATATTGTGCTGCATTCTGTCCATCAACTGTTGTTTTTGCATTTGTCACCCCGAGTGGGACGGGTATGCTCAGACGAGAGTCCCGTGCTCTCCATGCCACTGGAATCAAGCTATTCTTGCTGAAGAGGGGTGAACCCCCGAAACTGGTCCTAGGATGCTTGTTTCCAGTCCAGGGAGGACCTGGTATGGCAGTTCGGGCTAGACTGTTCTCATGAGGCACAAGTCAAGACTGATTTGCAAATGGCTGGGTTCAAACTGGGGTGAATGTATGATATTGTCCTGCATTCTGTCCATCAACTGTTGTTTTTGGATAAATACAATAGCACGAGGACTGCAGCACCTCCGTAATCTAGTACCATCCTAATTTCATCAGATGGTTTGATGAGGGCTGTCTCCGTACCATGGCCCTTTCTGAAGCCAGTTTTTGTGTCATCCAGTAAATTCTTATCATCAATGAACTGGGCCAGCTGTGTATTCATGATTTTTTCAAAATTCTTTGCTGGAAATGGGAGACAAGCAATTGGCCTATAGTTTTTGGTCTCTGCATGGTCAAGATTCTTCTTCTTTAGCAGAGGCTTAATGATAGCCTTTTTCCAAACGGAAGGATAAGTGCCTGTGCTGAACTTCGAGATGCAGATGTTTGGTAGGATGGGTCCTGTCAAGTCAGGGATTGATTTCAAAATAGATGGAGGGCAAGAGTCGTTTGGAGATCCAGATTTGACAATGGAAATTAGATCCGTGATCTGTTCCAGTGAGACCTGGTTAGATATCGAGAAATTAGGAGTGAATTTGGCGTCACTGGGGTCGTCAGTCTGATTGCCAACCTATGTTTGGGCCCAGAATCTGGCATAGATTTGGCTAACCTTTCCTTGCAATTAACTGGCCAATGAGTTGCAGAGAGATTGGGTGGCGTCTTTGGAGGAATTTGTCACCAGCCCTGATAGCTTGGTCACTACCTGTAACAACTGTTTAGCAGAATCTTGGGCAGTTTCGATTTGTCTAAGGTAGGAATTACTTTTCTCAGAGATTATGAGGTGTTTGTACTTGGTCATTGCCTCCATGTAGCAGATTTTTTCTGCGTTGTCATAATCTCGACACCAGCGTCTTTCTTGGTTCCTGCATCGTTGTTTCTCGAGTCTCAACGCCTCTGAGAACCAAGGAGCGGAAACGGCATTCCTGTTTTTGGAAGCAGTTTTGAGTGGTACTAAAGCACTGAATGTGTTGTGGAGCCATTCTGAGTAATTAGTGGAAGGTAATTCAGGATCTTGTGTGATGTCATGCTGGGTGGATAGCAAGTGTGATTTGAGGATATGATGGTCAATGCTACTCCACACCTTGAACCACTTAGGGGAAGGAACTAGTGTGCAGAGGGTTGTATCTCCCTGTCTGAATGTCGAACAGAACTGTGCAGTGTTCTGTCCAGGTTAGAGGAAGGACATTCCTTAGAGAAATGTGCTGGTTGTTAGAGAACAGACCATCCATGGTGTTGCTGGCTGAGTGTGTGGGGCTAGTCACCAACTGAGAGAGGCCTACTGCCTCTAGTTCTGCTGTGAGGGATGAGGTGTCCCTATCTTCGTGAGCCTCTAAGTGAAAATTGAGTCTCCCATGATGGTGAAATTGGGATCTCCCACTGAGGGTTCTAATAAATTGCCCATAGCCAAAAGGAACTCGGCCCGAGATCCCGGTGGGTGGTAAAGGAGGGTTCCCTTGAAGGATTGGGATTGAGTGAGCATTATCGAAAAGGTAAGTGCTTCACAGAACATAGAGGGAATTGTCTCTGTCCTGACTGAGTACTTGTCTCGATAGATGAGCGACAAACCTCCTCCTTTTTAGGTCTCGGCTAGCCGCGCGAAAGCGCGTCTCCGCCGAGATCTTTTGTCAGCGAGTGTGCTTCCCAGGAGACAGTTCCGGCCGCGCGCTTCCTTGGAGCCGATTTGAAACGGGAACGCGCGCTGTGGCCAGGCGCTGTCTCCTGGGAAGCTCAAGCACCACACACGCATGCGCATACACACACACAAGCGCCCATGCACGCACGCACATACATACATACAGAGACACCCCCCCTGACACATACACACACGCGCGCACACACACAAGTGCACCGAGGCCCCCCCTCCCTCCCTCCCTCCCCCGCAGTCACCGTCGCACACATACATACCCATTCGAGCATACACGCACACACACAAGTGCACCAAGCCCCCCCAGCCTTTTGGAGCTTACCTGGCCAATGTCGGGGACTCTGCTCTCAGCACGCGGCGCCCAACCTCCTGCTGGCGCGGCCCCGGGGCTCCACACCGCTCAGAGGAGCCCCGGGCGCGAGACGCATTTGACTCCGCCTGCCTCCTTTTCCGGTCTGGACGTGGCCCCGCCCCGTCACAGGCGACCGTGCCTGACTTCCGGGGCGGCCGCGGCGGGATTCCGGGGGCATTTAGGATGCTCTCTCAGCTTGCACTGGGCACACTCCTTAGTTACTGCAGTCAAAATAATGCTCATGAGTCACGTCTTTGGTAACCCCTCTCTCCCTTTGAGTAATTCTCTAATTCTCAGGTCTGCTTCTTTTGAAATCATCCTTTATTGTAGCTACATCTGAACATACACCGCCGGCTGCTCTTGCATCTATGGTGCATACTTTTAATTTATCCTGCTGTATTTATGTATTCGGAGACTCTCCTTGCTGCATGACGCTCTCTAGCGCCCCTTCCCGGTGGTCGTTCGTGGCAAGAATGTTAAATAACTAAATACAAGTAAATACATAATGCTTCTAACGTGCACTTATTGTCATGTCGCAGAATTATACCCAACATCAGCCTTGTTCACGCTGTGGGTGGCTGGTCACAGTCAGGTTTAGCGAGACGTGGTGAACATCAACTGTTCGAGGTTCAGGCCGGTGGTGCACGGGTAGCTTGGGGACAAGCGTGCACCGGAAGCCGAGGGTGACGTGCACCTCAGATAGTGTGGCTCAGTGATGGACATGCTGCTGACTTAGGTTCAGGCCGGTGGTGCACGAGCAGCTAGGGGACAGGCGTGCACCGGAAACCGCGGGTGAGGTCACGTGCACCTTCCGCAGGCGTGGCTCGTTGAAGGAATCTGCTGACTTTAGCGCTGCGCGAGGACGCCAGGCCAGCTTTGGCGAAGTCCATGAACTCGCAGCCGTGAGTTGGAAGGTCACGGGGGCGGAACCTCACACCCACTGCGAAAGGGGCTTGGGGAGGGTCGGGGTGAGGAGGGGAGAGTGCTGAGTGCAGAGTAGTGAGTGCAGAGTAGTGAATGCAGAGTAGTGAGTAGTGAGTGCTGAGTGCAGAGTAGTGAGTGCAGAGTAGTGAGTGCAGAGTAGTGAGTGCAGAGTAGTGAGTAGTGAGTGCAGAGTAGTGAGTGCAGAGTAGTGAGTGCAGAGTGGTGAGTGCAGAGTAGTGAGTGCAGAGTAGTGAGTGCAGAGTGGTGAGTGCAGAGTAGTGAGTGCAGAGTAGTGAGTGCAGAGTAGTGAGTGCAGAGTAGTGAGTGTAGAGTAGTGAGTGCAGAGTAGTGAGTAGTGAGTGCTGAGTAGTGAGTGCAGAGTAGTGAGTGCAGAGTAGTGAGTGCAGAGTGCTGAGTGCAGAGTAGTGAGTGCAGAGTAGTGAGTAGTGAGTGCAGAGTAGTGAGTAGTGAGTGCAGAGTAGTGAGTAGTGAGTGCAGAGTAGTGAGTGCAGAGTACTGAGTGCAGAGTGCAGAGTAGTGAGTGCAGAGTAGTGAGTGCAGAGTAGTGAGTGCAGAGTAGTGAGTAGTGAGTGCAGAGTAGTGAGTAGTGAGTAGTGAGTGCTGAGTGCAGAGTGCTGAGTGCAGAGTAGTGAGTGCAGAGTAGTGAGGAGTGAGTGCTGAGTGCAGAGTAGTGAGTGCAGAGTAGTGAGTAGTGAGTGCAGAGTAGTGAGTAGTGAGTGTGCAGAGTAGTGAGTGCAGAGAGAGTGTGCAGAGTAGTGAGTGCAGAGTGAGTGTGCAGAGCAGTGAGTGCAGAGTGAGTGTGCAGAGCAGTGAGGGCAGAGTGAGTGTGCAGAGCAGTGAGTGCAGAGTGAGTGTGCAGAGCATTGTGTGCTGTTGAGTGCAGAGTGCTGTGTATTGGCAATGTTAATGACAATGCCATTTATTTTTGATTTAAAGAAAAAAAAATGTCATGAGCAATGCCAATAGCTCTACCTTTAATGATGCCGAGACCATTGCATTGCAAATGCTTGTTTTAAATTTCTGTCATGTCTGCATGCGCAGAAGCCGCCAGGGGTCATGGTACAGAAGTCTAGTTACACAAGAGGGATCACCCTAAGTTTCTGTGATAAATAAAAGATCCAGATTATATTTGTCTTTGTGTTTAGGGAGGGAGCACGAGTTTATAAGAGCTGAGTGAATATTTTCCTAATTTGTGTAAGTAGAGTGAATGCGAGTGAGGGCTGATCTATTGGATATTCGCAAGGAGAATATCTTTTAGTTGTTTACTGGTGTAGGTTAACGCCATGCCGAGTGGGCTGGATTGATAGAGCCAGGGGGCATTGCCCTGGCTCTGGTTGAGGAGCGGACGGGCGCAGACGGGCTTGCCTTTTTTTAAGTTAGGCTAAGCTCAATTCTTGGGAGCCCTTTACCAGGCGCTCCACGGCTGCAGTACCAACCGTACTCGTTGTTTTACCTGAAAAACCTCAAGTGCGTCCGCTGTGCGTTGTGACAGGCATGTGTGTTTTATAGGGAATTTGATCAGCTGCTAGTTTGCTGCCCTCCGTAATGTTTCCGGATGTGTGCGAGAATCACTTCTGGTGTATGTGTCAATTCCCTCTACACAAACTGTATAATCAGCTGTGGACCGGGGAAGCGCGCAAGGTGGGTAACGTGACAAGTAAGTGGTGAGATACTTTTAAAAATGAATATGAGCGTCAAGCGCCTTTAAAATGATTAAAAAGAATATTTTGAAGTTAGGCTAAGCGCAATACTCTGGAGCTCTTTACGAAGCGCTCCACGGCAATAATTGCAAAATTAGCTTAACACAACTTTTAACATCGCAGTCTATCTCTGGAAAATTTCACAGTGTTAACTAAGTATTCACAACACTGAGGTACCATGCAATAGTCTCATGATAACACCTCAAATGACCACGTTAAAATCAATGTGACACCGCAAAAATGCAAAACACAAATGCAACAAAAAGCTGTGATGAGGCCAATCGCGATACAAAAATCAGTTAAAACCAGCGACAGGCCTGCAATGCATACGCGTCAGGCAGGGAAAATTACCATAATAGTAGAAAAGAAAAGACAAACAAATGCCAAACAACAGAGATGGCAGTCCATCGTGGACAAGGTGAATACAGTCTAAGTGCTGAAGAGAACAATGAAAGAGGTCAAGAGGTGCTGGAATGATGTCAAGCGCAAAACCAAGCTGAAACTCGCCAACAACAGGAAGGCAGCAATGCAGACTGGAAGTGGGAGTCCTGCGCCACAGGAGGATCTGGACGATATGGAGGAAATGGTGTCCACAGTCATCAGTGGGGAGACGGTGGTAGGAGTTGGGGGACCGGACACTGCTCAACATGACCGGACACAACAGCATCAGGGTGAGTAACGACCGAGGACTTGGGGCATGGGGGAAGATAGGCACAATGGCACACTTGTACAATTGAATCAAGCACATCTGCGGACAAACCATACCCCAGCCCCCAACTCCCACCAAGAGACCAATGTACCCAAGTATGCAGCATCTCAGCACTATATAATTACAGAAGTCAAAGGCACACTGCATGAAAGGGATAAGGGCAGCAAATAAAGAGCAGCAGGGGCGACTACCCCGAAATGCAGCACACACATAACATGCAGAGCACATCAACACTGACAACAATGTGGTACAAACCACAACAGGTCCACAACAGAACACAGGACGCAACTGGTGCAGAATTGGTGTAGACACTGGCCAATCACATTTGGCATTGCAGGGAAATATGAGTTGACAATGTACAAGTACAATCACACACAGGTCATGTTGTCGAAATGTCCACTGTCCCCCATCAAACAGGCAGATCCTCCCAAACAGCCACAATGTACACAGTCATGCAGACTGCATTGTGTTTTTATCTAGGAACCTGAATCAATATTACCGTTTTATGCCCTTACACGACTATAATCAATAAATATCCCTATAATGGCATAAGAATCAGATCCATATTTCAGTAAATCGCCCTTGCAGCCCAAGGCATGGCAAAAGCTACTTCCTTAGATTCCTAGAAAGCACAATGAGTTCTTTCAACACACCAAACCTCCAGCAACCTGGGAAATCCCCGATTGCTTTGTTTTGATTTGTAATAGAACTCCTGCGAGCACTGTAAGAAAGGCCAGTTCTTAGTGACATCTTTATTGACGTCTTATGTCCAAACCTTACGTCAAACTTTTCACCTTTCAGGTATAAATATACCAACGTTGCCTTAAGCAAACACACAGTGGTGGTTTTGGAGCAGAGCAGCTAATCTACTTGCCGAGAGCCTAGCAGACGCGGAGAGCCCACGGACGCTGCCCCTCCTCTTTGACGCGCTGAGAAACACGCTGTCTTTTCTCCTGCCGAGAAATCCAGCTCCGGCGTTTCCAGCCTACCCTTGCGGGTGACTGGGATATCAAGTCCTGAGAGAGAGATACCAGACTTCCTACATTCTATTCCCAAGGTACAGTGCTGATAAACCCTTAGAGAGAATTCTTGAGTCAGATTCTTGGCAAAACCTACTTAACTCAAACTGCTACTTACTTACTCCTTCCCACGTATTAGGCTTAGGTCAGGTACACCGGGGTAGGCGTATTTTAGAAGCACCAGTTGAGCATGTTAGCCTATGTATATATGTATATATATTTTATCCATTTTAAAGTGTCTTATGGCTAAGAAACCATATCAATGCTTTTACAGTATTATTTCATAATACTCCTTTTACTGTACGTACTTTACTTTATATTAAGTATTGTGGCAATTCATTTCTCTGGCATGAGAAGGAAGACTGCTCAATAAATAGTACCTTTTATTGAAAACGCCTGTCTCTCTATTCTCTGCACTCTGGTGAAACTAAGAATGCACATCTGACTGAGTGAAATAGCTGTCTATTGTTTTCACACAACTCTAGAGATTTACTCTTATTCTGAGGGAGCAAAGTTCTCATGTTTATGCGGTTGTCGGAAGCTGAATCCCTTCTTGTCTGAGCCAGGGAAGCTGATCCCTTCCTATTCAGTCAGGAAAGTTTCCAGTGACCTCTGAGCTAGCTGGCGCAAACCTAAATTAAGTCTAACATAGTCAGTAGAGACCTAGAAGACCTCAGTCCTACGTCTACACTGCTGTTTATGTTATTCCAATGCGCAGAGCCTATTGGGAACATAGGAACTACACTACATGGCGCCCAACGTTTGGTAAGGCGATAAAACTAACGCAAGACATTAGAGTAACTCAGTTGTGCTTTTTCACGCGGACCCTTTTCCCCGCAAATACTCCAATAGACGTCTGGAGTGGGTGAAAGGTTAAAATCCGCCGGAACTTAGTAGGAAGAGATTCCTATGTAGAGTTTTTAGTTTAGTCAAGGTTGAAGGATACAGTGTTCCAAAATATTGTGCACCTAATCTGTTGTTTCCTTGAAACTTGATCTGCAACGAAAAAATAACCTTTCTGCCAGTAAAAATGCCAGATAGTGAAGACAAAAGGGAAGCAGCTAGATTAGCAGCCCAACTAATGGAGGATGACACGAGTCTCCTACAGACTGACTGGAATGCTATCCTCATTCCGGTCAACATAAGAAAAACTATAACTGTAAAACTTATAGAAAACGGTCTGACATCACGAGGTGGTACAGTCATTTTCGTGATAGAGGCACAAGAATATCGGCAGACAGCGGTATTCTATTCATGGATAAACTTTCCAGCGGCAAACCCTACAGCACACAAATTCCACTATTACAAAATAGAGGAACCTCCGCATGAATACACTCCTTTCGAGGATGTGGAAATTCCACTAAATTACCAAGAGCACCTGCTCTGGTTTAAAGGCGCCCTAAAACATAATGATCACATCACCAGGCTCGGTCCACTAGGTAGACCAGGAGCAACGTGGCTGGTTCTAGCCAGCTACACACCACATCCTGACATTGATAAAATGTCAGACAAGCAACTTTTAGCCCAGCTAAAATTACTAATTAAAATTCACAGACAGTTAGTCCAATATGTAATGCGGACTGCAACAGTCCAACCAGCTGTTAACATTCCACAGCTAACACCTCATCAGGGGAACACAAATAAAATTACACCACTGAACATTACAATCATGTCTTTGTAAAACACCCACAAAACGGGAACAAATTCCATTCTGGCTAGCACAGAAAATAACTCAAATAGAGGCGGTATTCCCGAATACTACCCCTAGTGAGAAACACAGAATTCTGACTATCTGCCTTCCAATGGGGGTCGCACCACATGTGGAGGACTGTGACACTTGGGGCACAGTCTTGGCTTCCTTTTACACAAAAACACATGGTGTTCCGTCTCTGGCGGTAACACCAGATGTGCTAAGACAGATTCAAAATGAATACGGTCCAGAACCTGCTTTAACTCTTGGTATGAAATTACTGAAAGACTTCAAGCAGGTCTCGGCTATATTATTAGACAACATAAAAGGAGAAGCAGCATCTGTGGCGATCCGCCGAAAATTGAAAGAAACAGATATAGCAGACCAACCAATTGAACTTGCCAGAATCATAGAAAAATCCTATGAAGAACTAGGTAGAGATAGTTTGGGTGGGAAAGTGGTAAAACCCCAACTACTTGAAAATCCTGAAAAGATATTTATTAAAAATAATCTAAACACTCCAAAAAAGAACTGGGATGTAAATAAACAATCCACTCCCAAAGAGAAAAGATTCCAGTCCAGAAGAAGGTCTCCCCGGCGAAGGGAAAGAACTCCGAACCGAGAACACCAGTCTCCCCAAAGGGAACCCTCTGAGAAAAGATACAACCTTAGAAAAAGGGATAATTTGAAAAAGCCTGATAGATATCAAAATATTGATACAGGTCCCTCTCGATCTTTTTTGCAGAAATCGGAAAGAAGAGGACGGTCAGAACACAGGGAAGAGCATGTCAAGTCCAAAGACAAGGAACCTGCTCAAAGTAAAAAATTACAATTTCCAAGAAAGAAGGTAGCCAGTATTAAAATAATCAAACATGCCGAGGATACTGAGGACACAGCTGAAAATCGGAGAGTGGGCACAGACAATGCTAGACAGCGCAGCAGAAGTCACCATAGCTCGCAAGATCCTGATGAATCATCTGGAGACAGTGGACACGAATGAATACATTCAAGTGGAAACTGCAGATACCAGAGTTAGCGAACCTCATAAAATTACGAAATAACATTGTGTATAGAGGGAGATAAGACTAGGAAGGTAAGGGGTCTGTTTTGGGATAACCTCTCAAAAGGCTATGACATCCTATTAGCTGAAAAAGACTGGCCACCAGAGTTTGTCAGGGAGTGCCCTCATGGCGAAGAAATGATTATGCCTGCCTTCTCAAATCATATTCCAATACATAGAAAATACATATATGCAAGAAAATGGGCAGTAGCTCAAGCACCTGCATCATGTAAGAATCATATAGGATGGGATGAGGACTCTCCTCCTCACAAAATCCAGTTAAAAAGTCAACCAACTGCACAAAGACAGTACCAAATTAAGCAAGAAGCTAAAAAACAGGTCAGGGAGATCTTAGATCAACTTGAATACCAAGGGGTGATTGAAACATGCACCTCTCAAATGAACAATCCTTTGTTTCCTGTCTCCAAACCAGCAATTCATATCGTCTAGTCTTGGACTACAGACACCTTAACTCATGTTGCAAAACATTTGCGGTACAGAATTCGCACAGTGCGGCACTAATGAATAACATAGTTCGCAAAAAATACAAAACAACATTAGACATCTCTAATGGATTCTTTTGTCAAAACATTGCACCAGAAAGCAGGTATTTAACCGCTTTCTCAATAATGGGGTCACAGAAAAATTTCTGTCGACTCCCACAGGGATTCAAGAATAGCCCAGGATTATTCTCAGCAAGAGTAACAGAGTTACTGCAAATGTATGATGATGAGGGATTATCTTATGTCGATGACATCTATCTCACAGACGACGACTTGGATACTCACTTGAAAAGAGTGAACACCATAATACTTGGGTTTGCAGCAGAGGGTTACAAATTCAACTTTAAAAAGTCACGAATTGCCCATCTAACTGTCCTATTTTTAGGATATGAATTATCAAGTGAAGGCAAAAGCCTAGCAGACAACTTCTTAGAGAAGTGCGCTGTACTCCAAGCACCAAAAACACTGAAGAACTTACAATCGATACTAGGCTTCCTGAATTTCTGAAGAACTTACATTCTAAATTATGCTTAGAGGGTTAAACCTCTCTACGAATTAATAAAACCCGATTTCAAACCAATAAATTGGACTCAGAAACACACAGAAATTTTGAGATCACTGCAAACAGACATGTTAGCTAAAACAATATTAGAAACACGTGACTATATACGCAACCTAGTAATCTGAGTCATCCCAGGAGGATGCGGATTCCTGTACCTGACCTCTAATGAGGGAGAAACGGTACCTATAGCATACAAATCACATTTGCACACACAAGCAGAAAAAACATTCAGTCTTACAGAAAATACTGTAAAGGCGGTTCAGACGGCTATAGCAAAAGAAAGAGCCCTAGCCCAAGGCAAAAGAATAACTGTTTTTACAGCAGAATCAGCCTTTGAGGCATTATTCAGCCCAGTTAATCTAAAAACGGTGGCACTAAATCCAAAATGGATACAGTGGGAAAATTATCTTGCTACAGAAGACGTGATATACTATTTTGTCCCGAACATGAAAAAACTGAATGATTTGAAATATGAAGAAGAATATCCTCTGCCAATCGAAATTCTGCCTCTCCAACAGTACTCTTGTATAATCTATACGGACAGATTTGTACAACATTACAATGTAGATGATAAATCCTACAATGCAGCCTGCGCGATTGTTAAAGGTCGCTGGCTCTGCGGTAAATTCAGACCGAAAATATCAAAAACTGAATCACTGAGAAACTGTTCGGCTCAGAGAGCTGAAATCAGATCTTTAAAGATGGCGCTTGAAAATGCCGATCGTGAATTCCCGACACTAATAGTGTGCGATTCGCATTTCTGCGTCAAATCTTACAATAATGACTTGCAGAATTGGGTTCAAAACGATTACAAAGATGACACAGGTGCCACAATCAAGCATAAAATGCTTTGGGAACAGGTAGTTCTTTTACAGAAAGAACTACAAAAGACTCACGTGACACACACTCTGAGTCATCAACGTGATGGCGTTCACATTGCAGGGAATTAATTGGCTAATACAGCCACAGCGGAAGCGAGTAAACCGGCTTCCGTTGCCACAAAAAAGCATTCAAAAAAATAAATAGACGGGGAAACCATGCTGGCGGTCAAAACGTCTTCAAAAGACAACTGTGCAGCACTACCCGTGAATTACCCACTCAATTATACATATGTAATTGATGCAAACTCCAATTCTTTTGCTCAAATCCCTGGAGTGGGGGATAGAGTAATTCTAAACATGAACAGGAGAGTCTTATTAATAGCAGACACACACATGGGTGAAGGTCTGAGGCACAAACAGATGAAGGAATCTCTGAAAGAATTACAATCAGAACACTGGTGGCCGGGGATGAGCCTGCAACATTATAAATTTGCAAAAAGCTGTCCAGACTGCAACAGAGATTGCTGTAACGAGCCAACCGGAGTATTGCCTTGGCCACTTCTGTAAGTTAGCATAAGGCTATCTATACGTAAAAACCAGAGTCCCATTAATTCCTTTTCAGACTAGATTCACTTAAAAATGTGGCCCCAGCGCTCGGCTGACGCCAGAACTGTTATAAAAGATTTGCGAGTCTTTATCGGCACATACGCAATTGCCATGCTACATTCTGACCAGGGTCCTGCTTTTAGCTCTCGAGCTTATAAGGAGGCCATGACCAGCATGGGCATTGGGTTGCGGTACTCTTGTCCCTTCCATCCTGAGGGAAACGGGATAGTGGAAAGAAAAAACCGAGACATAAAGCAATCTATAACGGCAAAGGTACTAGGTTCGGGTGATGGGTGGGTCCAGCATATGATAAGTGTCCAACGTAGTCTTAACAATCTGCCAAGAAATTCTCTAAAAGGTTTCAGCCCGTACGAACTATGGTTCGGAACTAGAATGTATATTCAGGATTTAGATAGTCAGACTTCAGTGGTAGAAGATAAGAAAAAATGCTTTGACATCAAAGATCGTTTGGCTGTTTTACAGGACTTAAATGAAACAAGAAAAGCCCTGAGCAACATAGAGTTAAAACAACAGCCAACAACCACTGAAGATACACCACCTGTCCCAGCAAGTCCTGTATGGATTCCAAAGATTGGGGATCTGGTCAGAGAGAAAATAGCGGTGAAGAAGGAATTTGGGCCTTTTTACAGAAAAGCAGTATCTGTCTTATCTGTCAACGGAACGAGATCAGTTGTACTACCGCCCCTTGCTGGTAAAAAGGAAACCGAGTTGTATCCATCGACCTGGTAAAACCACAATCATGTGGCCAATAATAAGTAGTAGGCCCAGTGGACTCCCAAGAAATAGCAGAATACCAAAATTTGCTACAATCCAAGAGGTTCAAACTGAGAGACTAATCACATTTGACAAACCTGCAGTGAATACAAAAGGACTATGCAACAATGCCATGGAACTTGTGCCTCTTGAAACCCAAATTGAAACAGTTCGTCAAGAAACACCAGTCTACAACGATGTAGCCTCAGACTGTACTAATAAAAGACAAATTGAAAAAGCAATCCCAACAATTGACAGAACTGCATCTGGCTACTTCATCAATTTCGATAACTTTTCTGAAGATCAAAGCGACCGTGAAGTAACGCCAGCAACAGAAACTTTTAAAGACAAAGTAAAAGAACTCTTTCATCAACTCAAAGAAACCTATCTGATTTCTCCATGGATTGAATTTTGGATTGTGTTAGGTGTACTTTTCCTCCTGCTTTGGCTCATCATGGTACTTTGTTTGGGAAAATTCATTGAGGGAAAATACGGTACAATGGACACAGCAGGTCAGAACATCAACTTGGTCCTAAAGCCACACAAGTCATCTCACATCGAGAAAAGAGAACTATCATCAGTGAATGTCACAGCCATTCCAATACCCGGCGGGGTAGTTTGGGACAAAATGGATTACGAAATCTATGGACCGATCGAACTCTTGAAATATCCTCATCAGTTTAAGGTTTCATTAAGTGACTTTGTAAAACCGAGTACATTCTCTGATGATTGAGACTTTGAAAGCATAAATAATATGATGTCAGATCTAGTAATGCCAGCAAAATTTACAGAACATGATTATTTATAGGGTTCATCGAAATAGATCACTAAGTGGTATACTTCTGTGCCAAGGTATTAATTTACATGGGGCCTGTGAGGGAACTTCAAATAACCTTTCATGCCACCAGCACGGCACACCTGCAACACAAATAGAGCCATTCTTTAGACAACTTTCTAACGGGAGTTACGTTCTAATAACGGACCACAGCTGTTGTGGCATGGTGCCAGGGAAAGCATATCTCGTAAGCGTTAGTTCCATGGTCAATTGTTGTATGCAAGTATTGTATCCAAACGTCCCTACTGATACAGAGGCGACGATTTGGCCTCCCTTGAATATCTCTTCTATGCAAATTGATATTTTAAGCAGAATGAAGTCTGTGCTTTTACAGACAACAGTGCCTATTACGTCATCAAAAGAAACGTATGATCTTCAAGTTGCAAGGACAACTGCAGAGATACATACACTTTTATCAACTAATTGCCCCATGCATTTCGTAGAAATGCTAAGCCAAATCCTAAATATGTCAGATGCCAGTGGTATCGCACAAGTTTTTAAGACAATTTTTTCGGGACTGTTAACTCCCTTCGAAGCAGTCCTGGGAATCTTTCCCAATGTTGTCCATTCGGTCTTTGGCGGCCTACCACTACTTTTGGGACTCGTAGCAGGAATTTTATTTTTGACTCTTCTGCTCCGTTATGGCAAGCCAAGCCGCAGACAAGACTCCAGCAACAATGGAAGAAATGATCCTAGCTATACGCTATCGGGACCGCATAACTAAAGTCCTTGGATTAGCCCGGCTAAGAGATCTGAATATGACCTGGTTTCTTTCATTCAGACCTATATGGCAGAACTGCATCTTACCTGTGCTTCGATGTATGCTATACGTAAAAGAATACCTGTCTTACACTAGAATCAGCAGTACCAATGGATATCGATACTTTGCTAAGTCCTGTAACGGCTCATGCATCGTGTTGTCCCCAGCGGTTACCAATCCTGATGACGGCATTCGTTGAAACTTCACCACTACGATTAGGTGGGAGTGAAGCAAGAAATGAGAGCAACATCACCCAGGTACGACCTTCTGTAAGCATTGCTGATCCTGACACCGATGATAGCAATCATTCTCACGACTGCCCGGTTACAGCATTTTCAACCATCGTCGAACTTTCACCTGAAGCTGTAGACTGTCTTTATGCACATCTGTCTGAAATAATGTTCTCCCCTGAACCAAAAGAATCACTTTTAAGCAAACCGGCACACAGCGTTCCCCTGAACTCTGAATTCGGCCTTCAGCTTTGATAAACAAAAGCTACTGAAAACATTTAGAACTATTTTTCCCCTGAAACGAAATTATTTTTTCCAAATTCCAAAATATTTACCTTTTTTTGGCACATGTACTCTGCTTACAGTAGAACTATTCATAAAGAACAGAGCTTCTATTTTTAGTTATTCTAGAGACAAAATCTTACCTCAGCCTCTAGCACACTTACAAGTAATTGCATTTATATGTGATGAAATGGTCTCGACCTTCTTTTCTGTATTAAGAGACATTTCAAGTGTAATTTTCGCAAATCGTTCAGCTAAGTATATATGCATTTTTTTTTAGTGAATGATTAGACTGCTTAAAAAACGTACCGTACCTATAATCTTTCGTGTATTTCGCATACACCATTTCGAATGCAAAATGTATTTTGGGGTGGGTTGGAATACACATGCACCTTTATTGCTTAGTTTTTAGTAATTGATGGACATTAGATCGTGGAGTGGGTATTGTGTTTGTATCTAGGAACCTGAATCAATATTACCGTTTTATGCCCTTACACGGCTATAATTAATAAATATCCCTATAATGGCATAAGAATCAGATCCATATTTCAGTAAATCGCCCTTGCAGCCCAAGGCACGGCAAAAGCTACTTCCTTAGATTCCTAGAAAGCACAACGAGTTCTTTCAACACACCAAACCTCCAGCAACCTGGGAAATCCCCGATTGCTTTGTTTTGATTTGTAATAGAACTCCTGCGAGCACTGTAAGAACGGCCAGTTTTTAGTGACATCTTTATTGACGTCTTATGTCCAAACCTTACGTCAAACTTTGCACCTTTCAGGTATAAATATACCAACGTTGCCTTAAGCAAACACACGGTGGTGGTTTTGGAGCAGAGCAGCTAATCTACTTGCCGAGAGCGTAGCAGACGCGGAGAGCCCACGGACGCTGCCCCTCCTCTTTGACGCGCTGAGAAAGACGCTGTCTTTTCTCCTGCCGAGAAAATCCAGCTCCGACGTTTCCAGCCTACCCTTGCGGGTGACTGGGATATCGAGTCCTGAGAGAGAGATACCAGACCTCCTACATTCTATTCCCAAGGTACAGTGCTGACTAAACCCTTAGAGAGAATTCTTGAGTCAGATTCTTGGCAAAACCTACTTAACTCAAACTGCTACTTACTTACTCCTTCCCACGTATTAGGCTTAGGTCGGGTACACCGGGGTAGACGTATTTTAGAAGCACAAGTTGAGCAGGTTAGCCTATGTATATATGTATATATATTTTATCAATTTTAAAGTGTCTTATGGCTAAGAAACCATATCAATGCTTTTACAGTATTATTTCATAATGCTCCTTTTACTGTACATACTTTACTTTATATTAAGTATTGTGGCAATTCATTTCTCTTGCATGAGAAGGAAGACTGCTCAATAAATAATATCTTTTATTGAAAATGCCCGTCTCTCTATTCTCTGCACTCTGGTGAAACTAAGAATGCACATCTGACTGAGTGAAATAGTTGTCTATTGTTTTCACACGACTCTAGAGATTTACTCTTATTCTGAGGAAGCAAAGTTGTCATGTTTATGCGGATGTCTGAAGCCGAATCCCTTCTTGTCTGAGCCAGGGAAGCTGATCCCTTCCTATTCAGTCAAGAAAGTTTCCAGTGACCTCTGAGCTAGCTGGTGCAAACCTAAATTAAGTCTAACATAGTCAGTAGAGACCTAGAAGACCTCAGTTCTACATCTACACTGCTGTTTATGTTATTCCAATGCGCAGAGCCTATTGGGAAAATAGGAACTACACTTCAATTGTATGAAAACATGTGCAATGCAACAACATACACATGAACACATTGCTAAACTGCATCTCCCCTTCACATTGCAGAGGGACAATCAATAACTCCTGTAGAGCAGGCAGAACCTCTCTTCTGTGATGACGAAGAGGTCCACCACAGCTTCGACTCCAACGCACTCCAACAGCTCATGGACATCCTCCGCAGCCCACCTCCTGAAGCAGGGCAGCCCAGCTGCTATGAGGAGACCCAATCCACTGCACAGACCACCCAGCAGGCAGCACCCACCGCCACGACTACCTCCTAGGACCCCTACAAACAACACATGGCATTCCAACTCAGTGTGTTGGGGTGCCAGGAGAATTTGTCTGAACAGGTGCGGGTGAGCTTCGACCGCATAGCAGACAAACTAGATGCCATACGTGGGCGTCTAAGTCCCATCAGGGACCACTCACAGTCCCTAACGGACACCCACAGTCTGATCCATGCTCTCCAACAGACTATGGCTGACATTGCAGGAGCCCTGACTCAGAGAATAGAACAACTGTCCAGTCAGAGTGGCTCTAGTGATGTCACACAGGAGTTGGGAAACATGCAGAGGTTAATGGAGACCATGGCACGGGTGAATGCGGAACGAGCGGCTGCCACGGCTGCACACCAGCAAGTGGTAGCTGGGTTCCTCAAGACCATCCTCATGGCATCGCTGCCACAAGACCTGGTGCTGATGCATGCTGCTGCTACCACTACATCCAGTTCTCCGCCCCCTGAAGTGTCAGTGCCACACAGTGCGGCAGACATTCCCCCTCCGGCCCCTTAGGTGTCACTGCCACACAGTGCAGGAGACAGAACACCACCACCCACACGTGAGGCACATGCAACAGCAGAGGACAAAGATGCAGATGAATCTGCCATTGTGGTAAGAAGGACGCAGTACTATTCATCTCCGGCATATAGACAGTTTCTGCTTTGTTCTGCCCTCTCATCATCACCTTCCACTGTCCCCCGGTGCACTCTGCGACACTCACTTAGGACCTCAAGATTGGCTCCCATATGATGTTTGATCGCCAATGACACAGCAAACAGACTGCGGACTGAACTCTTCTTTTGGACTTGTCATTCCCTGAAGGACTCTGGCTGGCCCTCCACGGGCCAACATCATCATGTGGGGTTTGCATGGCCCTGTACTGCTCCAGATGCAACACTCCACTAAATGTGCACTAAACATTCCTAATCACACAGATCTGTCATGTCTATGGTCTTTCAAGTCTGGCAGTATGGATGAATGGAGGCTAAGTGAATTCCTTTTACGTCTTTGTGGCTCATGTCTTAGAACTGGGTCACAGGGTGACACATTACTGAATGCTGTGCGAGTGGCGCTGACACAACATCAGGGACACACGCATTATTTACTTCTTTGTCCAGCCAAGTACGGAATTACGCCCAGAGCCCGGGGGTCATTGGCATACCTTTACCCTGGACTGGCATACGCCAGGACAGCCCACTCCGCTTACGCTCACAGGGGGGGAGGGGATGGCAATGCTACATGTCCCAGTTCTTCCCTGTAGTGATCTGCTGGTCACAGGTCTAGTTGTCAGCATGCCACAGCCACTCCTTCACGGCTGGTGTACACCCACAACACACCCATCCAGCACATGTGTCACAGGACATGAGACCCTGCCAATAAAAAGGGCTGGGCGCAAGTGCTCAATGCCATTTCCGCTTTCTATCTGGGTGTATCTGTGTGGTGTTTGTGTAGGAATGAGGGCCTAGGGCAACATCACAGAGGTGACATGATTGCGGCCGGACCACGATACCCAATCATACATGGTCCATCTCTTGTGGGGCACAGACTTGGTGACACCCGATACATTGTGGCCGGCACAGGCACACCACCATGGAACGGTGACTTTCGGTGCACCGAGGTAGGGTGACCTGAAGTGCTGAGCAGGTGTGCAGCCTGCGATGATGCCCAGTCCCGGCTGGCCAGACTGCTCAGGGTTTGTGTGCCAAGCTAGACCGCAGTGTAGGCCAGAGCCAGCAGACAGCTCTGGTCTACTGCCACGTGTCGTCCCCTCCCGGATCACAGAGTTAGTGGCACCTCAAGGGCTGAGCAGGTGTGCAACCTGTGATGATGGTGTGTGCACTGGTATGTCCTCTGCCATGGCAAAATAAAGACCCAGAATCAAATGTGAGACCCGGTAGCCTGCAGAGAGGGGCTGCATGATGTGGAGGTGGCCATGTTTGTGGGCCCTGGCCTTGGAGCTTGCACCGGCACGTGGTGGGCTCTCATTGTGACATGCAGGGGCTGGAAGGTGAGCAGTGAGGCCTAGGTGGGCAGGGGTGGGCATGCACAGCTGGGCGGCAGGAGGGGCTGGGTTGGAGCTGCATGGGTTCACAGGGGCAGACAGGCGATGATGGCGTGTGCAGTTGTTTGTACCCTGCCATTCGTGTATCTGGATTGTGCTTCAGATGACGGATCTGTTTTAGATGTCGGACCTGGTGAACTGCACTACATACCGGCACATGTTTGGAGACACACTGGTGTCAGCAGGTGAGCAGTGAAGCCTGGGTGCGCAGTGTCAGCTTTCTCTCTCCCTGTCCCTCTCATCTTTTCTCTGTGTCTCTCTCCCCCTCTCATTTCGTCTTTCTCTCTCTCCCCCTCTCCGTATTTCTCTCTCTTCCTCTCTTTCTCTCTCTCTCTGTATCTCTCTCTCCTTCGCACTCTCTCTCTCTCTTTCTCTCTCTCTCTCCTTTGATGTGCGCAAGACACACCTTCTCATCTGGATATTTGTCTTGCAGGCTGTGACCTACAGACTGTCCTGAGGAGAGCTGCTATGTGTCTTCATTTCTACTCTGTGTTTATTTGAATACATTTTTATTTGTTATTTGGAAGGTGAATGTGTGATGCTCATTTTTGTGACGACACATGCATGTCACCAAATGTGATTGCGTGACATCAGGCAGATTATTTGGTGCATGATTCCGTGTAGTTGATGTGGCATGTCTTTGACCGGTGGGGTGCCCAGGGAGGGGGGTTTCTGGGGGTGGTGGCGGTATGTATTGTGGCCCTGTTGGCTATGGGCTGGGTACCCTTTTCTGGTGCAGGCTGTTGTTCGACTTTACACCAGGTCAGAGCAGGTGTTAATTTCCTGCTTCTAACGCACCTTATCGCATGTTTTGTGATCTTATCGCCAATCTGGCTGGTCGTTGAGAATGTTGCAGAGTGGTGTTGTTGCAGCTTTTGGCACGGGAACGCCTACTCTGCATCTCATTAGCGATAGTTGTGGGGGTCATATGAGGCGATGTTTTTGGTGGCTGCTATCGCAGGTAAACTGGTGATATGGGCTGTTAGCACCAGCCTGTAAATGGGGAGATAAATTTATTGCGACTTTGGCTGCGATAAAGTAACGATAACTCGGTGATAGCTCCTTGAGGATATACCCCAGATAGTACAGTGTGTATGGTGCTCTGACAAGTCTGAAGGTTAACAGTGTAGTATACTGATGCACTCGTCATGAGCACGGGGACAGGGCATTATCCCAGGAAATGACTTTCACCAATGCTGGGACATGAAAGTAAACACAAGGTGGGATTAAGTACTGAAGAAACAGTACTGTAGAAATACAGCCTATAAAAACCTGCTGCCTGACAAGAGAAGTGTGGCTCACTGGTTAGAGGAGGCAGACCCTGATGCAGAGGTCAGACCCGGGACCAGGGTTCAATTCCCGACGCGGCAGGGTCTTGAGCTCAAAATGTCCACGGACTTGATAATTCTCGCCTCGGTGCCTACTCGAATCATGGGTTCACACTCTGCAACTCTGGGCAATAGCTTGCTTAATCTCCACTATGGCCCTACCGCGATGGGATGCCTGGTCTTCACCTTGAGGATGCCCAGTAGGGGTTATCTCACAGGGAAAGCCAGGACGGGTTCCCAAAGCAAGCGCTAAGAGACCTGTCGGTGATTTGGCGCTATATAAATCGAAATTAACATAACATAACATAACTACTAGGGAAAAAGCACTAAATAACAAGAGCTGCTTAAAATAATAAAGAGTCCATGCGAATGAATTAAAAAGAGACACTAAAACAGATAAACTGACAATGGAGCCAACTCCCCAAGGAAAGTGTAGCTTCAATGGCACTCAGTCAATCCTGAGAGTGCCATATCTTGAGCTTAGTATTATGACATTCACAGAGAATGAGGGACATGCTGATGCTCAGGGAAGAATGGCGACAAACCTAATGGTTTGTAAAATAATGCAGAAAGGAACTGTATGAGCTCATGTTACCGGGCAGCTACCATGGAAACAATTTCTTATAATATAAATTGTATTGCATGTTATTATCAAACAAAGAACAGTGAACATCCACATATCCACTATCCCTCTTGGCTCCCCATCTCACTAAAAGAGTTGCTTCCCTCCTTCATGTCACGTATTTGGCACGTCAGAGACACAAGCTGATTTATGCAAGGCAACCTGTTATTTGGAGCAAGTAAGAAGTTAGCAAGCATCTCCACTATTCAGCAATATCCTCAGTCAATCTTTCATTCCTCCTTGTATTTTCCATGTTTTCATGTGATATTTATCAGCTACAGCCCATTCAAGCATGTCCTTTTTCCAAGCAGAATGTCTATGAGCTCTATCAGACACCTGGGGAATTGAAATTCAGCGCTTGGCCACACTGTGCCCAGCGACACCATTCTTATTCTAATTTTTAATATCCTTATTTTTAGACCCAGTATCCTTGGCATGGTTTCCCCTGACATTTTGCCTCCAGACCTACTGTTTTGCTGACTCCATTTTTGTTAGCTTTAGAACTCTGGACACTTTACTACTGCTAACCTGTGCTAAAGTACATGACTCTCAGCTTAAAACATGGTAACATTGGTTTATCCACAACTGGCATATTTAATTTACTTATACATCCTTAGTAAAGTGCACTACATGTGCCCAGGGCCTGTACATTAAATGCTACAAGTGGGCCTGCAGCACTGATTGTGCCACTCTGTAGAAATCAATGAAGTCTGGTAGACAGCTCTTGTAGTTGATAGTTTATTCTTCAAGTTACAGCTTAGTAAATTCCAATGTAAGCCTTAATATAAGCCCCACCAGGAGCAGCCTCCTGGCTGCTCAGCCCATCTTCTCCAACAGCTCCACCTTCAAGTACAAACATCCACAACATTCCAAATGACGTCATATAGCTAGAGCATCAGGCAGAGAACCAAGGCCAGGGAGATGCATTACCTAGGAAGCAGATTACTACACATCTTCCCCTTTATAATATTAACAAAATGAAATAGTATACACATATATAAACATAGGAAGAGAAGATAAACATTTCAGAAGTAAACGTAAAAGAACACCATAATAACATGATCCAAACTCTCCTTATGTAATAATAATAATAATAATGTAAAAGCAATGCAATAATGAGAAAATAGTAATGTTAGTAATAAAATAGCCTTCCCTATGTAATAATAATAATAACGATGCAATAGCAATAATGTATTAAATATATGTATTAAACAGTAAGATCGCCTTCTCTATGTAATAATAATGATAATAATAACAACATAGTAAATGTAGTAACAGTAATGTAAGTAATAAAGTAGTAATGTAGAAGTCGTAAACTTAAACAAATGGCAGCACCAGGGAATACCATACGCCCTCCACTGCACACACTATAATATACCGTCCACTTACCAAGAACACCCTCTACTGCATACTATTGCAGGACCAGGGAACTGTACATATCCTCTAGTTCACATACTATAATGTTTCGTCTGCATACTATTGCAGGACCACACACACATTAATACACAGTAGCCTCCCAATAAGAGAACACATACCTCTTCGTAAAGGGGGAACCCAACTCCCTATAAACCACCACACACAGTAACCTCCCAAGGGGGAATCCACCTCCCTATAAACCATTAAAACCACACTCTCGAAGTAACCTCCCAAATAAATATAAGGGGGAATCCACCTCCCTATAAACCACACATTTGCAGTAACCTCCCAAATAATTGTAAAGGGGGAATCCACCTCCCAATAAACCACACACTTGCAGTAACCTCCCAAATAATTATAAAGGGGGAATCCACCTCCCTATGAACCACACACACGCAGTAACCTCCCAAATAATTGTAAAGGGGGAATCCACCTGCCTATAAACCACACATTTGCAGTAACCTCACAAATAGTTGTAAAGGGGGAATCCACCTCCCTATAATAATACTGTAAAATGAAAACCACATTGAGTATCAATTTGGAATGACACGCTGCAAATCAAAAGCAGATGTACATAACATTGGCATATATCACCAAATTCAATGCAGTGTCACTGAGTGACTTAGAAGTCATCACATGCACCACAACAAACGAGTGAGTGACATAATACTCAACAATCATCTCACACAGAACAGTTCTGGCTTTCTTATTTCCTTCGACCCATACTCTAACTCCTTATAGCAATATTTCATTACTGTTCCAGTTCTGATTCCTCCTTTCTCTCCGAGTGAACTAGTTAATTTATTTTCCTAGTGCAACTGCGCTCCATAGCCAGAAGATGGCGATGTTGCACCAGTTCTAAGTTTTCCAAAGCAACATTCTCAGTAATATGTAGTTTTCAATTAGTGTAAATGACAGTACCTATGACGATCTTCAGGCAGCAATGCTTATGGCAACCCTCACATTAAAATCATCTTTATCACCAGTACTTGACTCACGAAATAACTCTGATGGCAATCCAGGTTAGCTACAGAGCACAGAGACACAACAACAAACTGGGGCCTTCTTGCAATTCCATTTCAATACCATGGAGACACCAGTCGTGGTTGGCAAACACTGCATAGTTACAATAGACTGTGCAAAAGCCTGTAGACTACAATCCAAAGTTTTCTCCATATTTGTTCTCTGTCACATTTTTAACAGTGGGCTTGATTCTTTAAAGGCATGTGATCAAAATCTGCAATCATTGCTCACAGTTGAAACTGAAAATTGTTGTTGACTGCAGTTTTCTCCACATTTGTACTCTGTCGCATTTTTAAGAGCGGGGCTTGATGATTCTTTAAAAGCATGTGATCAAAATCTTCCCCTGATTATTTTCTACCATGTGCAGCCACTTCTCATCAGGGCACACCGGAGCCTTGACAGCATTCAACCCCGGGGCATGACCTTCGCCCCTACTGGGGCTCGATGTCTGCCCCGACATCACTACATCACATCCCACTCTCGTCGCCAATGTAGAAATCAATGAAGTCTGGTAGACAGCTCCTGTAGTTGATAGTTTATTCTTCATGTTACAGCTTAGTAAGTTCCAATGTAAGCCTTAATATAAGCCCCACCAGGAGCAGCCTCCTGGCTGCTCAGCCCATCTTCTCCAACAGCTCCACCTTCAAGTACAAACATCCATAACATTCCAAATGACGTCATATAGCTAGAGCATCAGGCAGAGATCCAGGGCCAGGGAGATGCATTACATAAGAAGCAGATTACTACACACTCACATACGTAGCCTTTTAAACATGTCTCCGGTCTGCCATTGCAGAGCCTGTGTGGGCAGTTTTAAACTGCCATGTCAACCTGCCACGTTAACTCTCTTGCCAGGTCCAAACCTTCCTTTTTAATACATAAGTCACTTCTAAGGTAGGCCCTGAGCAGCCGAAGGGCAGGGTACAATGTATTTAATAAGTAGGACTGTATTTGTAGGTTTTACATGTCATGATATTGAAAAGGTTTTAAATTAATGTTTCACTACTGCAAGGCCTACTTCTCCCATAGGATAACATTGGGATTACCTTATTACATTTTATAGGTTTAATTTTCAATTGAGAAGGCATCAAACATCCAAGTGTGTTGTCTCTAGTATCACAATTTAAAATAACATACTATGGTGAAGTCAGATTTCACATTGTAATTCTAAAAATGACACTTTTAGAAAGTTGCCATTTTCTCACTTTAGCCATTTGGTGCCTTCAGCCTGTCTCTGTCTGAGGTGGGTGACAGCGGGGATGTGTGCATTCCCTGTCATCAGCCACACACAAGAGTAGCTTTTGTGTGACTGATGTGCCATCCACAACCTGATTGGCCATCCTGGGAAAGTGGGAAGGGAGAGCTGAAGCTTGCACCTAAATAGGCTGTCCACTGTCCCCACACAAAGAGCTGTAAACCCCCCTGTAGTGAGTCTGGATCCAGCGCAGGAAGGGCAGGGACTCTGTGCACTTCAAAGGCCTTTCTTTGAAGCCTCTTGCACTTCAAAGACACGACTAGGTAAACATACTGGACCTTTGACACCACCAACTCAGTACACTTCTCGACCTGTGAATACATTGCCAAGAAGAAGGACTGCTGTGTTGCTACCAGGACTCCCACAATGCTGGACTCCTGATTTTCTGTGCTGACCTGCTGCCTTCTGCCCTCTTGCTTGGAGTGAGAAGGACTTGACCTGCATCTCTCTAACCCAGAACCAAAGTGGCTCCAAGGGATTGCTGGCATGCCTCCTGTTTGAAGTTTCATGGACATCAAAGACTTCCAACTCACCTGCAACAGCACCTGAACTCTGCCACCTGTGAGTCTTGCCCTGCCCTTGCCCGACACTAATCTAGTCTGGGACCCGTGGAAGTGGGTATAAAGTGATACTCTAGTAGAAATCCCCGCATTGATGCCATTGTGCCACTCGGAAATGACACATCTCCATTGATGCCAACGCATTGCTGCTGTCACAAGGATTGAGTACTACTTGGTGCACCGCCTCCATTCCCAACGCATCATCAACTTTGCATGGCTCCGAGCTTATGCATTGCCCTCATTCCGTGGTTCGATGATGCTGCATCACCTCTTTGCTTCTCTCATCTCTGCTCTGATGATGACACATCACCTCTTTGCTTCATGCATCTCGGCTCCATTGACACCGAGACTGAGGTAATGCAGCAAGGCAAGGTTGGTCCCTGTATCCGACAAGGGCTCCATTGCGGTCAGCCTGAACTTTTTGATTTGACCCAGTGTAGCGCGAACAAATAGCCTGGTTGGCGCTTTATGCTTTCAAGCACTACATTTCAGTTTATTCCTTAAAAATACATAACCCTGGTTATACCTATTGGATTTTTATCATTTTGGTTCATTTGTCAGTCCGCATCTTTCAAGACCGTCAGTTGTCTCCTAAGGCATCTGATGCAAAGCTTTGCAGCCGCCAAGCCATAGCCAACCCTCTCTTCCTGTGTTTTGTGGGATAGTGGAAACCCCTTATCATGAAGGAGCGCTAGTCCGGTAGACAGGAACAGGCAAATGTCCTCTGGTACCGCAAGAACAGTCCTCACCTTCGACCAATAATCTGCTAAATTTGGGTCAGCTTCATAAAATGTGCCTTATTTCGCAAAAAACGCATACTACACCTCCTGCAATCTGAGTGTGGCAGCAGACCAGTTTTGTGTAGCTTAATCAGGGACTAATTCCAGTTGTGAAGTAATTTAAGTATGAGTACTTTATTCACGCATATCTAAAGAAGGTGCTGTATTAGCAAGTAGAGCAAACCAGGACTTCAGAGTATATGTCCTGCCTGTTCAGTCTAATCAAGTCCAATGTAGTTGAGGTGAGAGTGTCCGTGGAAAGTGCTGTGTACATATATATATATATATATATATGATATATAGATATAGCCTCCATTGGTTGAACTCCATGGGCCCGATACACAAAGGCACTTGCGTGTAGTAAAGTTACAAATGCAAAGTCTTCGCTCTTGTGGCGGAGTCTCCGCACTAGTGTGCCTTGCAGAGATTCCACCCCGGGAGCATGGATTCCGCACTCTTAACTTTACTACAAGGGGAATCAGGGCCCATGTGTTTAGGTATGATCAGGCTGATGAGGGAGAAATGGAGATTGCCCACGCCACAGTTTGTCCTTGAGACAGTGTTGTAGTTGATAGTAGTAGTGCATCTCTGAGTATGGTCTAATCCATAATCAGAGGAGTGGTCTGTAAAAGATTTTAACGTGTATCCCAAGATCATTTAAGCTACCGTTCTGATGCCACAAGTTTTCCTGGCAGACAAACTAATCATCCTCAATAGCCCCCCTATTCGAAGGCCTGCATTGTTCTGCAACGGAACTGACTTATGGAGCCATGGTTTGAGTTGTATTGAGGTATGGACGCATTTCTATATGTGAAGCATGGTTAGCACAACAGGGTAAGTGATCTCGCAACATCTCTGGGGATGCTGCATAGAGAGCACCAAAGCCAGCTTCATATTTATTGAAGGATACTCTGTTCTATTCATCTCCACATAGGGTTCCATGGTCCCTAGGAGCAAATATACCATTTGGGATAACTGATTGGTGCGGTGAGTAATAGTGAGGTGAGTATTTGGAGGCAATAGAGACCTCCCACTTCTGGGTGTGAATGCAACTTTGGGAGACGGAGCTGATGCTTTCTAGCTCCCCAGCCAAAGCCATGATTTTATTGTCTATGACAACTCAAGTTTTTAAGGCAGCTTCTTGTTCATAACTGTAAGGGTTTGCTCAAATCAAATCATCTATGTGTGGCAAGCTTAATTAAGAGTGACATACTGAAGAGGACATGCATCTTGCGGACAGCAACAGGAATCTCTTGCCTAATTAAGTTCTTCACATTTGCATGTGCCCAAAGACCCAACCATACGTTGCTTAGGATATATACTTGGTGCGGTATTTCGTGCACAACTACTTCAAAGGCCATCCATGTAGAGGAGCACAGGACTGAATTGTGACCAACCTGGGGCATGCCCATTCCGCCCCCACCATCACCTTCCTTAAGTTATTAATGCATAAGGTAAAGAGGAAGTGTGCAAGGAGGCACCTCTGCCCCACTGCCCTTGCCATAAAAAACTCTGCAGTGTACTCCCTCCCTATTCCAAATTTCACTCTGGCAGTAGGTCCCATAAAGACTTCTCTAGTGATGTTAAATATATTGATGTATACCCCCATGTCTTCTATCAAGTGCCACATCTTACTGTGAGAAACATAGCCTAACGCACTTGACAAATCTATACAACCTAGAATGACAAAACCACTGTTGGCAAATGTGCAGTGCCTATACCACTCCGAAATCCATATTGGATATCCATTAAGTTGAACAGCAAAACACACAAGGTGATGGACGGAATGTTGCACATTGGCAAAACATTCACCCCCAGTTTAATCCATCGTTATTTTGCGCACCACGTCACCCCAGTTGAGACATGGCCATATGCAAATCAGTCTTTACCCTGTGCCTCATGGGAACAGTCCAGCCCGAACCGCCAAGCCATGTCTTCCCTGGACCGGAATCAAGCATCCTAGGACCGGTTTCTGGCTATAAGGCGTCATCAGCCAGGATAGCTTGACTCCAGTAACATAGTGAGCACGGGACCCACGTCTGGGCATACCCTTCCCACCTAGGGCGAACAGCAAAACACACAAGGTGATGGACGGAATGTTGCACATTGGCAAAACATAGTTCCTTTCTTAAGTGGTTGTCTGTCTAACTGCTCATCAAGTGTATAAATTAAGCCACCCATCTAAATGAACCATGCATGACAATGTGGAGTCAGAAATTGAATTATATCCTTAAAAACTCTTTATCTTCAAAATTGAGTTCATAAAGGATTAATACGCAAGTATCTATGCCATCTTATGACCCTGAATCTAAAGCAATTTACAAAATTGCTTTGAAAAAATTCCTTAAACTAAAATGAGTTACCATGAGAGACTGTTTCTCTCTACAAATCTCTAACGCTAAGAACTCCTCAAAAACCCTTTTTAATATTGTTAAGGAATTTGTAAACCCTCCCGCCAGGGCCTCTCAGAACCCCTCTAGCCAGGCACTATGTGATGGATTGTCTGATTATTTTTTAGAGAAAATTGATAAAATCAGAACTTTGTTTCCTACCGAGGAACCCTCCCCGGTCCCCCTTGTTAGGGCACCGTAAACTGCATCTTTGCAGTCTTTTAACGAGCTGACTCTTGAGACCGCACTCAGGCTGTTCACCCAGTGCAAATCTGGCTCTCCTTCCGACCCAATCCCCGCCAAGGTCGTGGGTGACCTGGCCCCCTTACTGGCTAGACCCTTTCTTTCTATTTGGAATGCCTCCCTCTATCATGGCAAATTTCAGACTGCTTTGTTGGTCCCCATCCTGAAAAAGCCTGATGCTGATCCTACAAAATTTAGCAATTATCGCCCCATTTCCCTCCTCCCCAAACCCGCAAAAATTCTGGAAAAGGCTGTGCAGCTACAACTGACTGAATACCTAGAAAACAATTCTTTACTGCACGATTCTCAATCCAGATTCAGAGTGGGCTTCAGTACGAGACTGCTCTTTTGGAAGTATCCGAGACGATCCGTGAGTGTGTGGATAGGGGCGAGGAGGCCATGTTGGTCCTCCTCGACCTATCCGCCGCTTTTGACACGGTTTCACATAAAATCCTACTAAATCGTCTAAAGCAGGTTGGAATTGGTGGTTCCGCATTATCCTTGGTTGAGTCATTCCTTACGGGCAGATCACAGAAGGTGGCGCTCAGGCCTTTTAAATCAGAGGGTAAACCCCTGCTGTGTGGTGTTCCACAGGGCTCTGCCCTGAGCCCTCTGTTTTTTAATGTCTATCTCGCACCCTTGGCTGCAGTGGTGGAGTCCTGTGGGGTCAGAGTGGTCTCTTACGCTGATGATACTCAGCTGATATTCTCTTTTAGAGATCACTCTGACTCCACCTTTGCCAACTTCCGCCAATGTTTGGATAACATCTGTGCCTGGATGACCATCAACCACCTTAGGCTTAATACTGATAAGACAGAGGTCTTATTTTTTAACCAGAAAACTCTAATATCCCACAGCCTGTGATGGCCCACAGTGCTCAACCCCTCGCCCACTCCTGTTCAATCAGCACGCAACCTTGGTTTTCAGTTTGATGACTCACTTTCTTGTAAAGCGCAAATCAACAAGGTCACCTCAGCTTGCTTTGCGAAACTTCGCATGATTAAAAAGGTTTTCCCTTACCTCTCCTTAGACGCCCGTAGAACCATCACTCAGGCCCTCATCACATCTCATCTAGATTACGCCAACAGCTTGTACGCCGGTGCCCCTCAATATCTTATCGATCGTCTTCAGATCGTGCAGAATGCGGCAGCTAGACTGATTGGAAATATCCCCTACCGTCAGTCGGTTGCTTTTTATTGCAAAGAGCTACACTGGCTTCCCATTGCATGCCGCATTCAATTCAAGATCCTCACCCTCGCCTTTCGTGCTATCAATGGCCTTGGGCCAGGATACCTGAAAAAGCGAGTGGTAATATATAAATCAGTCAGATCACTTAGATCTAACAATTTACGTCTCTTGGTTGTACCACGCTTTCGACGATCCAGAATGGGCGGCAGAGGGTTTAGCGTAATGACTGCTAAACTATGGAACTGCCTCCCATTTAACCTCAGGTTCTGCCCGTCTGAATCCCTCTTCCGTAGTAAATTAAAAACGTGGCTGTTCTCCAGGTCATGAATTTAGTCCTGCACTTGTCTTGATCCTCTCCTGTATTCCTGAGCTTCTGTGTTAGCGCCGGGACACCCCTCCGGGGGTAGCTGTGCGCTGTATAAGCTACTTAAATAAATTAAATAAATAAATCTGGTGTTACATATATTGACGCTGCATATCTCACACTGAAATGGGACCCCTGCTGCAATCCAGGTCACAGTCAAAATAACTTTAAATACTGTCTAGAATATATGAATTGTAAGGTATGGTAGGATATCCACTATGGCTGAAATGAATATAACATTTTAAAAAATACAAAATAATCAGATGTTTTGAAGTTGCTTTTGATTAGGGCATTGGTCATTTACAGCCTGTATAAAAGACATACAGGTCATGTGGGATATTGTATTTTTGTGGTGGTCATCTTCTTGCACTACAATCCTTAGTGACCATTCAGCCTGCATTAACAAAGGGCTGTTTGTTCTGCCCCGCTATACCAACAAGCTGTGGATGTTCCTTGCCAAGTAATTTTCCTTAAGTTCCTATTGGTTTCTTAGGGTCTTTCAAACAATACTTTATTCCAGCACTCCAACCAAATCCAGACCTCTTTGGTGAGTTAGAAGTGAGATTTACCATTGGTAAGAGCATTTTTTTCAGGTGAAGTGCTCTGAATTTCAGTTTCACAGCAATAAAAGTTTTCCATTCTGTTTTAACTTTCCTGGTATGATCAAGGAAGATGGCGATGGTGTGGTTTTCGAAGCTAGAAGTAGCTTGTTTTCACATAGCTTGTAGTATAGCTTTTCTATCTTTTTAATTACGAAATTTTGATATGATGAACCATGGCATACCAGTTGGCAGCCGAGTAGTCAGTGCTCCATGTGATCTCTCAACTGTGAACATTTGGGACAAGTCCTTGGGCTGAAGTACCTGTACAATCCTCTTCCAGGGGAATTTCTCTGTGATCTCAGCTCATTCAGGGAAGCCCAGAAATCTGAGATTGTTTCTAAAAGCACAGTTTTTTGCATCCTCCAATCTATCCTCAAGAGTAGAGGGCGTATTCTTGAGTATGGTCACCATTTTCCTCAACATATCCATATATATGTGTAGCTCTTCAATGTCTCTCTCTTTCATGGTGACTTTGTCTGCTATTTTTCTGAGGTATGTGCAGAGACAATTGACTTCGATAGGGACTTCACAAATCTTTGTCTCTAGCTATTCCCTCATGTTTTGAATTTCCACAAGGAGGTCTGATATTGTAGGCTTGTGTTGCTATTCAGGGGGCTCAGCTGTGGACATCAGATTGGTTTGGGGAGTCTGTCATTGTGCCAAGGGTTAGGGGATGGCATACTGCATGATAGAGAGTCCCTGCGCATGTGTAACATCTTTGTCCTTCCCCATGCTGTTAAAAATATTGCACTCCAATTTAAGCTTGGGGACAAACAGGTGGTCTGAGTTAATATGCCACACACCATACAAAAGTCGTCTCAGAATCGCCTCCCCTCAGCACAGAGGGTGTTCGCTTGACATAAAGGATGATCCAGTGGACATAAAATGGCCCAGGGTTCACACAACGCCTAATAGGCAAGTAGGTAGGGGCTGGTTTCTCTGCTTTGGGGCTGTCTCTATTGCTGTATTGCTGTAGAGTTGCCGGATACATTCCTATGTGCAGTGCTTCTCAATAAACAATACAGAAAATGGTTTTATAGCGTGCATAAAGAGTACTTTAAAACCATTCGTATTTTGCATTATTTTGAATGAAACACCTGTAGCCAGTCATGCTCTTATGATCCACAGTCAAACTAGAGAGCAGATTTACTTAAGGTTTCCATTGCCCATGCATGAAGTAAGTCATCACAAGGCAATGAAAATACTTAAATGGGATTTACTAAGCCACGCAAAGCTGTCTTGTGCGGATTTGTGTTAGTGAGTAAATCCAAAATAAGCCATGGTAGCACATTTTGCTTTCTTGTGTTACCTCATGGTAGGGAGGCATTCCATGCAAACAGTGTGGGCATTCACACACATCCACCCATGTTTTTTTACATATGTCAAGAATGACTAAGGTCTGTAAACCTGGGATTGTGCCAAAATGATGTGCCTCCCTGCCCGAAGATAAATATCTTTCTTTCTCCTTGCTACTTCTTCTTTCTATGTCTGCTGCATGCTGCAGGTACCCCTTCCTGCACAAAAACAATCATGCTCGTAACACAGTCACCCTTTTAAATCTTCAATGAATATTTGTTGCTCAGTAGGTAAGTAAGTACAAGTAAGTAAAGACTTATAGAGTGGTCGAATGCCGAGGAGTTTTGATGCTAGATGAGCGAGGCAACATGTCAAGAATCGGGTGTGAGAGCTTCTTTCATATTGAGGGAATAGCCAGGTTTTTAGCATTTTCCTAAACATGGGTCTAGTAGGTTGTAGCCTAATATTGACTGTGTTAGACCTGGCATCTTTGGCATGGTTTCCCCCTATCTTTTTGCCTCTACCTCCTGTATTTTTGATGCTGTGCTGGATTTCGTTTTTGCTGGTTTAGATGCTTTGGGCACCTTGCCATTGCTGTTCAGTGTCAAAGTTGCAAGTGCTCCCGTTGTAAATTGTTATTATGATTGGTTATCCATGATTGGCAAATTTGTGTCACCAAGAAGTCCTTAGTAAAGTGCACTGAGTGTGCCAGGGCTGGTGATAACAGATGCTACTAGTGGGCCTGCAGCACTGATTGTGCCACCCACATCAGTCGCCCTAAAGTGGTGTCTCATGCCTGCCACCACAGTGCCTGTGTGCAGTCTGTGAACTGCCATGTCCTCCTGGTCAGTGTCCCCACTGGCCAGGGCTAACCCTTCCCTTTTTGTACACATTGGGCAACCCTATGGAATGCCCAGGGTACCACCTTGGGCAGGGTGCAGTGTATGTGAAAGGTAGAGCATGTACTGGTGCTGGTGACATGCTCTGGCAGTGAATTACAGCCATTTTAGTTTTTTACTATTGTAAGGCTATCTTGACCCATAGGCTATCACGGGGGATGCTGGCTACAGTGGCTACCATCATATCTTCCCAAAGGAGCAAGATAGGACATAAACGTTTGGTATCCCTGAACTCAGAATTTAATAACACATCTTTTAGGAAAGGTTGTTTTTAAATCCTGTGTTTGAGAACAGCACTTTTAGAAAGTTGCTGTTCTCTTGTCTGACCTTTCTGTATGCCTTGGCCTGTTTGTGAATTGACTGTCTGGTTTGTGAGTGACGGGGGCTGGGTGGCTCGCAGAGTCTGAGTGGGCCATCCCTGGGATGAATAGCTCCATCTGAATCTAGAGTAGTGGGAGGGGGAAGCACCTAGGCCTGAATAGGGCTGCGCCTGCCTTCCACAATGCTGGCTCCACCTCCTGCTGTGCGGCTGACGACCCTGCCCCTCTCTCTGAAAGGAAAGGAGAGGCCAGGAAAACAAAAAAAGTACTCAAGGAACACCCAGAACTGGTTCAGACTGGACTCAGAGCCCTTCTGCACAAAGGGATCAAAGACTTTTAGGGGTATAAGTACAGGACCCCTGACTACAGAAAATGAGATCATCCTGGAATTAAGAAGGAACCTGTGCCAAGGAGAAAGCTGAAACTGAAGAAGGAAGACTGTCCTGCTGTTGCTCTGCTGGACTGACCTGCTGTTGCTTTGCTTCCAAGGAGGGGGGAAAGACTTTGCTTTTGGTGCTGTGTCCCCTGTCTTGAAGGAATCTCCAAGGGCCTGAGAAGAGCTAGCTCCTGAAATCCCAGGAAAAAAAGGACTTCACCCCCAGCTTCCCTGAACTCTGCTGAGAGAGTTCTGTCCTTCCTAGAGTGCTTGGGCCAGTTGTGGTGCCCCTGGAAGTTGTACCTGTGTTGGGAAGCTGGAAACCAAGTTTTTAATGACTTTCTGCAAGTTTTGTCGCATCGCTCGCTCGCGGAGCCCATCCCCACAGTGCGAGGAAATTTCCGCCGCTACGAAGGTCGAGATCGTCGCAGCGCCTGTTGCCGCTGCAAGAGCCGTCGCACCCTTTGTTTGCGGGATGCACTAGACAGGAGCGGGAAGACTACCGTCGTCGCAGAGCCTGTTGTCGCTGGGTGAGATCGTCGCACAGCTTGCTGGCGGACCGCAATACGTCGCTGCGAGTGTCTTCTCAGAGCCATTGCATCTAGGAGCTGCGAGAGGAAGATCACCGCTGGGCCACGCATCATCACCCCAGAGATCGTCGCAGCCCCAACAGATCATCGCATCATGCCTTTGCGAGAGTAAACTTCCTACAGAACCTAAGCACCGGAATCCATACAAATAATCGCCTTCCTCCCCATACAGAACTGATTTGTCGCAGCACACCCGCTGCTGCAGCTGGGTTGTCGTATCGCCTCCCCAGGGTCTCAGGAGCAACGCATTGCTTGTTTTCCACCACACCAGCTTCTGCTTTGGAACTTTGTCGCATTTAAAAGGTACTGTTGGCTAAACATGACGCTACTGTGAACTTTTCCCGCAACTGTGGATTATTTGATCGCAACCTTAAGAACTCTTTTTGCACCATATTCTTGAACTGTGTATGTTGGATTTTTGTCGTTTTGGTCTTGTGTAGTTTAGATTAAATACCTTTATTTTTCTAAACTGTTGTGGAGTCAGTTTGTGGTGTTTTTTTTCTGTGTTACTGTGAGTGTTGGTACAAATACTATACACATTGCTTTTGGATAAGCCTGACTGCTTGTGCCAAGCTACCAAGGGGGTGAGCAGAGGTTATCTAAAGAGTGTTTCCTCCTTACCCTGACTAGAGGCAAGGATCCCTATTTGGACAGTGGTACCTACCTCTGCCAACTAGAGACCCCCAGTTCTAACAGACCGGCAGTTCATTCCAAAGCTTAGATTCTTGATAGGAAAGGCATCTACCTCCCCATTTGACCTTTTGAATTTTGGGGACCTGTACTAGTCCTTAATTGGCTGATCTAAGATTCCGCCGTGGGGCGTGCCTATGAAAAAGATTCTGAAGGTCCGACGGCCCTCCACAGGATAATGCTTTATGCACCAAGCATAGCGCCTTGAATTCGATGCCCTGCTTGAACGGAAGCCAATGAAGCTCTCTAACACTGCTAAAAATACGGTGATATTTGGGAAGAATAAGCAGCACTTGCACTGCTGCATTTTGAATGGATTGAAGTTTTACCTGTTGGCATTTTTCTATGTGCAGGAAAATGTGTATTGCATAAGTCTATTTGTGAGAGAATTAGACTACAACAGATTTCATGAGATCCAGAAGTATTAAGGGCAAAATGTTGTGCAATGTCTTCAGAAGAAAAAAGCAAGAAGATGTTAAAAGGTTAATCTGTCCTGCAAAATGTAAATGGTCATCAAACAGGAATCCGAGGTCCCTAGCTTTTACCGAGGGGTTCGGGCAGAGACCTGCTTCTGCCAGCCACCAAAATTGGTTCCAGAGTGGTGACCCATTCCCAAACTCCATGACCTCCATTTTGTCTGTATTAAATTTGAGATAGTTCTGATGCATCCACCCCATAATGAGCTTCAGACAGTTGTGAAATCTCCCAGCCATGGTTTCCATAATCAGAGAAATAGAAATAACAATCTGAGTGTCGTCAGCATATGATACTAGGGAGAAACTGTGAGCCTTAGTCAGCTTGGCCAGAGGTGTAACATAGATGTTAAACAGAGTTGGCGATAGTGCTGAATCTTGGGGAACTCCACAAGGGAGGGAGAACCTCTCTGATCTAAATTTGTCCCAACACAACCTATGTTCCCTTGCAGTGAGGAACAAGGTGAGTAAGGTTAGGGCTGCCTCTTTAATTCTAATGGCCTTCAGCCACTGCATTAATACCAAATGATTACCAGTAGCAGACGCTGCTGATTCGTCAAGCAGGATAAGGACGGCTCTTCCTTCCCCATCTAGCTGTCTGCATATTTACTCAGTGGCCATAATTAGAGCTGACTCAGTGGAAGTGCTTAATTTGTGCCGGTGATTTCCGGTGCTCAGCACCTCCACTTATTTTACAGGGCTAGGTCTATAAGATTGTTTTTCTCCTGGGCGGCAGGCCTGGTAATTATTAACAAAAATGTACCTGTCCTTCTTGGCCTCTGCTTGATATGTCTTCGCACGCTGGCCCATCCTGGCCCAGGTATGTTGAAATTGCATCATCATCACGTTTGTGAGGTTAGCAGTGCATGCCTGCCTTCACGTGCCATTTCTAATGGATAATCGTTGCTGAGGGTGGGATCATGGCATCGGTGGGCTGAGGCAGGCTGGGAAAGTTAGGAACAAACTTTCCACAAAGTCATAGAGCAGATTAGAAGTGCGTAGCAGCCTTTCTTTAATGACCTCCCACTGAACTGAAATCCTGCATTTGACGAGCTCATGGTCGGAGCCACTACCAACTTCAGTCATTGTCAGATGCAGGTGTGGACGTGTTCCTCTGTACACTTGAAAAACTGCCAGCCCTCTAATAGCTGTGCTGCATGAGCCTCACAGCATTACTGGGAGCAGCTGGTCCAGAGGCATTGCAGGGCATTCTGAACTGCAAACTCTCCCCTGGCCTGCGCAAGGTGATTGGAACACCCATGGCCCACTAGGACCAGCAATCGCCCTCATGGATCAGGTAAGTGGAGAAAATCATTGATCGCGCTGGGAGAAAGGGGGGTGGGGTGGATGTGTGTGTCAAAAGTATGCATGCGTTTTTGCCTTGGCCTTGAAAAAGAGGATTATGCATTTTTGTAGTGTTTTCGTTTCTTCGTGCCTTTCACCTGTTCACACTGTCTGCTGATCTCATGTGGGGAAACAGGATCACATTATTAGAAGAAACAGCCAAAACAAATAGCAGCTATCTGCATGAGAAGGCAGTTTCTAATCTTCCAGTTGCTTTTAACTTTATTGAAGTGAAAAGACCGGTTGATGGCGGAGATGAGAACCAGAAAGGCATCCACTAATTTAGAAAGAAAATGGACACCCTTTTTAATTTAAATGGGCGGAAGGAGGTTAGTTAATAGCAGTGAAATATGTTTGCATACGAATTCCTTATAGTTGCTATTGTCTTTGCAGAATCAATTTATTTAAAATATAAACATCTATGTGAGCCACAACAGATGGATTTCTGAATAATTTCAACTTTCACAAACGTTTTGTAATGGCAGAGGGGTCTGTGTACTTTTTCTGCTTAAATTGCTGAAGGGTGTTTTTTTCTCATTTATTCAAAGCTCGAGTCACATGCCCACACAAAACAAAGTGAGATTTCAGGAGAGGTGACCACATGGTCTAGTGACTGCAGCTGCCCACCAATAATCACAGGGATTCCGGTAGGAATACCTGGGCTCAACCCATTGTGAATCCGATAAATTAAATCTCCCTTTGCATGAAAACAAGTATAATGTAGTCTCAATTGTTGAGCAGTGCTTTTCTGCCCTCATTTCTGGGATCTCATCATACCGTGTAAAGCTGCTAGAAATAAAATACGGATTTAGCTTGTCACCTCAGCTTTAAACTTATCTGATATAAACTAAGGAAAAAGCATTAAGACTTGATGTCAGAAAGAGATACTAATCTAATCATTCTGACTTAATGGCACAGTGTGAAACGTGAGAGTCACCTGTAGTCAAACACAGCTACCTTGCTTGCCCAGATCATGTGATCATAGATTAGCTTTATTTCACCATACAACCTTTTTTGCCGAAAAGTGTGCTATAAATGCACTTTTTGATTAAATTTTTTCATAATATGTAATCAGAGTGAGAACCTCCTTTACTTTAGGAAGGCTCACTAACAGAAATTCCGATTAGGTATTACACATGGTGTTGAGCCATGCCAGTGGCAGATGTGGGTGGAGTCACCTGAGGAAATAGGTGGAGCTGGGGGAAGTGGGTGTGGCCTCCTAGCAAACATTGGAGACCTGCACCTATTCTTTTACAAATTAAGCACTACTAAGTGGAATGGTCTGAAGCCCTGTTTGGTGGGATCTAGGAGGTCGTTGGCGTCAAGTTGCCAGTTAGGTCTTGGTTGACTGATTTTTCTAGGATTTTGGTCGTAAGCGGTAAGCAGGATATGGGCCGGTAGTTTTTAACCTCGGAAGGGTAAAGAGAAGGTTTCTTTAGAATAGGTCTAATGAAGGCTTTCTTCCAGGAAGCTGGGAAAGTACCTGACCTAATGACATTATTCAGAAGTAGAGTTAGTTGGGTACTAATCTTGCCTGAGGCAAGATGTATTATAGCAGGGGGTCTGGGGTATGTTGGGGATTTGTGGATAGTAACACATTGTTTACTTTGTTAAAGTTGAGAAACTGGTCAATTGCCAGGAAATGATCTCCTGGTTAAAGCCCTGTGTGAGTGATATAAGGGACGTGGAAGGGACAGGGACACTCCCTGCAAGTTCATTATAGACCTTTTGAACTTTGGTCTGAAAGAAATTGGCCACTTTATCACTTTACCGCAAAGGGCTTGATCTGGTGCAAATTGATTCTCCTGTTGCAATTTGGACAAAGCAGTGACGGTCTTAAAAAGCTCTCTCGAAGAGGTTCAGCCACCTCTATTTTGTTTATGAAATACTTCCTCTTAGTGTTTTTAATTCCTTCCTTATATTCAGCTAATGCTAGTTTGTAGATAAGCTTACCCTGCACACTATATTCTGCCCTCCACACACCCTCTAAGCGCCAACACTTCGACGTTATAAGTTTAAGATCTGAGTTGTACAAGGGAGCTGGATCTTTTTTTCTCCGCTGTTTATTTATTTTTCTGGGCCAACTGATCATTAGCAGATGTAATCAGTCAATCAAAGTTGTCGGCTGCCTTATTATTATCTGACCCTAGCAAGGGTGGACTTTTATCAAGCGTCTCTACTAGATGCTCTCTGTTGATTTTATGCCATGATCTGAATTTGGCAGCCTCTTTGACTGAGACATGTTACTCTCGAAATAGGAAAGTTTAAAGAAAATGGTTTTGTGGTCTGACCATGTTAGGGGTTCTACTTTAACCACTATAATATTGGAATTATTAGTGAAAATACCATCAATAGTATGACAGGCCTTATGCGTGGGCTCTGAATCAGTGCGAAAACCACCATATTATCTAATAGAGTGGAGGTATCTACATTATTATCCCATTCAGAAAGGCTTCCATAAATGTCTGTAGACCTTGTATGAACATGGATTTCGGTCCTGGTGGCCGTTAAAAGAGTAGAGCAGGGAAGAACAATGTGTTAGTGATTTTGATGTTAAAGGTCATAGCTTTTGGACCTAGCTGCTGAGTAGTCTCAAAGGTGGCTTTAAAACTAGACCGATTAATAACTGCTATGCCACCACCCTTTTGCCCTTCCTGTCTACACTGGACAATGCATACCCTGCCGGTAGCGCTATAGCCCAGTCGGACTTGGACATTGGCCCAGGTTTCCGTTAGGAAAGCAAGATCTGGGTTTGACGTGTGCAACAGGCATTCAAACTCGTATTTGTGTTTAATCACTGATCTAGGGTTCAGTAAAATGTTATTTAATGCGCTCCCCATGGGTTCAAGGACATTATTTTTCCCCCTTGAGGGATTGTGTGGAGACGCAGATAAAGAAGTGGCACTGCAGGCTTCAGTAGCTTAGTCTGACGAGTTGATATCCCTTTCACGAGGGCTAAGGGCGAAAGTGGTATAGGCAATGTTAGTGACCATAAATGAGAAGTAGCAGAAAGTGAACTGAGATGGCCTAAGTGGTGGGGTTGCAGCACTTACCCTTATTATATGCCAATAGCTGTGCCCTAAAATATGACTGGGGAACCAGTCAGCTACACTGAGCTTGTGTCTCCAGATAGTCGTCAACCCTAGCTGGGAGCACTGCTTTAAACCAATACCTTCTCCTCCAGCTGCTTGGGTTAGGCCAGTTGCTCTCCTGAACCATTTGGTTCCATTCCAGTGCAGTTTCCATTTGGCCAGCCAAAGTCCCTCTTAATAAATCTCCACCACCTCAGTGGGTATTTTATTGCTAGTGTTTGCTCCTCAGCCAAGCACAACTTATGACACCTGGCCACATTTACTTCCGGCTTGGCTTCACTGCACCCTCCCCAACCCCCACCCACTCTGCAACATCCTCTCACGGAGTAGGGTGACCAACTGCTATGGGTGCAAAAATTAAAAACAAAGGTCGAAATTCAGGCCTTAAGGTAAGTTTTACAGACACGTGAGAGGAGGTCACGGAATACAATATAAGTAAATACTACATAGTCAACCAACATAAGTACAAGTCATAATAAGTTTATATTAGGTTAAGACAATCGTGTACTTTATGTTTTTTTATTATGCACACAGCTTTGAGCAACTGCGAAGGTCTTTCAGTGGTATTTCACATGCTCCAAATCTATTTATATGATTACTGCCCTGGGTTGTCCGGTCTGATATTTTGTTTACAGTTCATGGTCCTGAGCAGGCATTTTTGGTGAGAGAAGTGGTTGGGAAGATCCGCTCTGATGGACTTTGTTACTAGCATCTCATATCTGAGTGCCATTGTGAGATGTAAAGCAGCCCGCATAGAATGTAGCTAATCGGGACCTGCAGTGCTTGACTAGAGTTCCATGCTTTATGTGTCAGATGGGTTCAGGTATTCCATGTCTGTTCAGCTGGTGATGCCTGGTTTAGAGACTGTTAAAGTACTGAGTGATGGATAAGACCCATTGAGGAAAGGTCTTGTGTGAGGGTAAGAGCATTAAGCAGGAAAAGGGAGTTATTAACCAGCTTGCATGAGCTATATTTGGCTCCACACTCCTGAGTGTTATGGTATTATTGTGGGCCCGAATGGTTAGATAGGAGTTGACATTACTATATAATGCCCTGACTTTGCGTATGCCAGCCTCCCTATTTTACCTGTATATGAAAAAGAGTATACTGATTGGGCTGTTTCATTTCTGTGAGCTGTAAACTGCTGATTCTCATTCATACACAGACGTGTGCTACAGACTAGAAACTGTATACATTGTTGAGGAATTATTGTAGGTCAGAAGGATGCACTGTCTTTTACATACAGAACATTTTCCATTGAAATGGAAGCAAAATGTGTGGAAATGTAGATTCAGCAAATATCTATCATTTAAACATCAGCAAGTAAAGCAGGGGCGGATTCTCCATTAGGGTTCTGGGGCTACGCCCCCCCCTGAAATTATTTCCTTCACATTCCTATACAAATATTACATTGATTGATTTATTTAGAGATACAATCATATTTCTAAACAAATTGATGTATTTAAGTCTGGGCTGTCTGTCCCAGGCTGCCTGCCTGCATTGCTCTGAAGCAGGAGATAGAAGCTAGGCAGTAAATCAACTATTTGAACTGTAACACACAAAACAGGGCTTACTGTTCTAAGGCCCTTCATAATGAATCAATGCCATTGAAGTCTACATCAGTATCCACTATAGGCCAGTAACCCTTTCATCATCATGGTTTGGGGCGTTGGAGTCTCTGTCCCTGCGTGAGAGCAGCCGTCAGTCATCCACAGGCATAAATCCCACTCTTTCCCATTTGTTACACTTTGGCGTGGATGCAAGCACATGTGTTTTGATGCCACTACCTTGTTCTCCATAATGGTAAGTGTTAGAATGCTAATCTTTAGTTATGTATATTATTCTGAGACCCCTCGCTATGCTAACCACCACCACTGTGACACCCCAGGCCATGGCTGCATGTCACCGGCCCTGTTAGAAGGGGAGCCGCTGCATTTGCTCGCCACAAAATGGATCCAAAAGACGATCCGGCCAGGGTTCTTGTTCCCTTGGAAAGTAGATCCAAATATTCGAGTCAAGCACAAAGCGAGAGATATGTGCTTACAGTGTACAGTTATCTGCTGTAAGACATTAAAACTGACCCTATCGTCATGCCTTTAACAGCATTAATGCCAAAACCATGGATTGATTTACCAACAATAAGTGTTAAAAACATTAAGGCAATGTATGTCAGCGATTTAGTTCCTCTCTTATTTCAAGTTTTACTTAATCTTGACTTCCTCATGAGTTAGCTATTTAATCATGTTGTGTTTCCTTTTTTTTGTGCATACTTTGAGTTGTGCAGGTGTTTATGAGTGGCTTTGATTCTGTTCTTTTTGCATTGATCACCCCGATTGTGATGGCTATGCTCAAACGTGAGTCCCATGCTCTCCATGCCACTGGAGTCAAGCTATCCTGGCTGATGAGGGCTGAAAGCCTGAAACCAGTGGATGTATGACGTTAGCACGCATACTATTACCACGCATACCTTTACAACGCGGTACTTACAACGAATACCGTTACAACGCATAGCGCTTTGAGGTGCTGGATAGTGGTAAGTATAATTTTATATTCCAACTCCAGTCCCCGTGGACACTAGGAAAGGTGTTGGATATAAAATTAAACGTATTCCCTATCCTAGAGCGCCCCCCAGCGCAATGCGTTGTAATGGTATGCGTGGTAATGCCTGCGTTGTAATGGTAGTGCGTGGTAAAAAATGCGTGCTAAACGTTGTATACCGAAACCAGTACTAGGATGCTTGTTTCCAATTCAGGGAGGATCTGGGCTGGCAGTTCGGGCTGGACTGTTCCCATTGGCCGCAGGGTCAAGACTGATTTGCATATGGTTGGGTCCAAACTGGAATGGCATGGTGAGCAAAAATATTATGGATTTCGCCCAGATCTCTGTACTCAGGTGAATGTATGACATTGTTCTGCATTCTGTCCATCAACTGTTCTTTTTGTATTTGATTGAGAGCTCTGATGATGAAGCCAAAGCAAAGTGCTTGTCAGTGGGTTGGCCTCTTTGAAGAGCACATTGAACAATGGTCATATATTCCAGTTATAAATGCAATTTTGTGAAAATGTGTTTGATGTGAGTGCACAGATGGCGAAATATTTAAAGGGCAAAAGTAAAAAATTGCTTAAATGTGAAGGAGCGCATTTAAGGGAACAGTGAAAAGAGGGTGCTGAAGAGGAAAGAGAGGTGGTTGAAGATGTGCAGATCTTTTTGTCAATTTTTTCGCTGGAAGAGGATCCAACCTCGACCCCAAGTTTGTCCAAAAAGCTTGCCCACGTAGCTCACTACATAAAAGTCGTACCAAAATTTTACGCCTCACCACTTTCAAATGTCACCAGCTGCCACTGAAGTAAATGTCTTTATTGCACATCATGGAGCATGTTGTACAGTTCGGTTGCACATGTGCTAGTGTTTCGCCTTTTACTAGTTTGCCAGCAAATCCCTGAAGTCTAGCCTGTCATGCTCATCCCACCCCCATTCCTCACAGGCATCACAGGTCAGGTGACACTGTCAATAAAAGAGGTGAGCGCGCAAGTGACCAGTGCCAGTTATATATACAGTAACCATGCCTCTGTGTCATTCTTCCATGTGCATTCGGGTCATAGGCTCAAGACCCTACAATGGCAAAGATGTGGGTCGACCCCACCAGTCCCCTGATGCCAACCGAGCCTGTTGCGGCAGTGGCAGCTCACCCCGGGTTATGGCTGACAAAGATCGCCGGGTGACGGGAGCAGGAAAATTATGGCATGACAGCACCTGGCCTGGAAGAGTCTGCATATGCCATACAGACACAGAAAGCGGCCTGCGAGGAGTGAGGGGAGAGAAGCCAAGGCCATTACTGCAAGCGCGCCTCCTCCACAGTGTCCAGTTGTCACCGCGGCGCGAGGGAGAGAAGAGACATTGCTGCCCTTCAATAACTCAGAAGGAAAGAGAGAGGACATTTTGCTCAGTAGCCAGGCTCTCTGGTGTCTGGGGTAACGAGCGAGGAGCCTTGTAACTTTTAAGTACGATAACAATGTAACAATTCTATACAGGGCACAAGTCCTAAAGAAAGAAGTTGGGGGACGCTGTCACCGGAAGTGACGTCACAACAGGAAGTGACGCCATGAAAGGGGCCAAGCTCCTCGTCCCAGAGAGGCCAAGGAGTGAAGTCCAGCTGTTTGGCAGGGGGGACGGCGTCCCCCAGTAAAATAAGTGGGGGGACACCGTCCACCCGCATGGTACCCCATCTCGAGCCCTGCTTCTATTCCCCCCCATTTAGGAGACGTGCAGTCAGCACAGGGAGTGTGGCACCAATGCCTACTATGAACTGCTGCATGTTAAAAGTTGCTCTCAACGCGTCCCCTAGTGGCAAGATGCCACTATCATGGTAGGGGAGAAAATGTTATATGTCCTGCAGCCTACCTAGTAGTGCATCTTTGTGACGCACCTGTGAGGCCAGCAGCGGGAGGTAATCTGTAGGGGTTTGTGACTAGTGCTGCAGTGCCACATAGTGGTCATTTGTGGTACCACACCCGAACCAAGTAACCACATTACAATTGAATGGCCCCCTGCTCGCAGAAGGCTGACAGGGCCTGTAGTGAAAGTGGCTGCAGCACCCAGTGACACAAATGAGGCGGTCTGACAGGGCTAAGTTCACAGAATAAAGAGGGCCCACACAACCCTACAACCGCAATCTAACAGCGAGTGACTGTCTAAGGAGGGACACCATACGCCTCCATTAGGTTACCGTTTTGAGAGGTAAGACTGTTACCCCCACCAAGAGCCCCAAGAATTCCAAAGCTACACCAGCCAAGGAAGCTGCCAAGAGTCCAGTGAAACCCAATGCAATGAAGCCCAAGTAGCCAAGAAAAAAGTCAGTCCAGTCCAGGTAATGAAATCAAAGGCAGCCAAGCCCAAAGCAGCAACAGTTACAAGAAAGCATGGCCTGCAACATCAGTAAAGCTGCCGCAGCCCGTCTTTGTTGGAACTGTGAGCCAGTCCCCCAGTGGGAGCATGAACGGTTGCATAAAGACTGCTAAACCCTTCAAGGCCCTGCTCATCAGCCAGCAAGTACTGCTACCACCGTGTGCAGCCAGAGATTAGCTTCCCCAGAAGAGGTGCAATGTCTATTGGCCTGAGAGAAGAGACCACACAATGAGAAAAATAAAATGTCCCCCACGTAAGGTGTAAGCTGAGAACACCCATGAAGAGATTGCCTGATAGCCCCACCACTGCCTGAAAGGGTACCAGTACAAGGTCAAGGGACGCAGAGACAATGCATGATTGCAAGGAAAAAGTGCGCCCCCAGCACCGAATAGCCACCATTGGCCCGTCACTGTGCATGTCATACAGAGTGACCAACCCTGCCTAGCATGCCTGCACTTAGCAAGACTAAGTGGCACAATGGCGTAGCCTCGAGTCGCAAGCACTACGCTCTGGAGTGAAGAAGAGAAGACGGAAGAAAGTTGACCTTCCATCTAGGGAGTGGAGCACCAAGAAAATCCCTGAAGAAGGGACAGGACTTGTAAGCGGTTCACAGTAAAACAAGAGAACAGTCCTATAAACAGGATGCAACCAGGGAGGTCCCTGGGACGAGAACTCCACAGTGAGCGGCCTGATCAGAAAAGGGAAGAGCGTGGCATGATGCCATGTCGCGGAAAAGTCAAGGAGAGGAGTATGGCACACTACCACATCGCGATGAAGAAGAAGAAAGAAGAGGAAAGGTGAGTGACAGACCCGTCACATGGAAGATCCTGACAACCTAGGTGCACTGGAGAAAGGAAGAAGAGTGACAAGAACGAGTACACCGAACAGCAAGTGGCTATGAAGTTCTTGCAGCGATCCTCACTCCAAGGAAGACATTGCCACCTGTTGCGCAAGTTGTCAAATGGTAAAATCGTCATCAGTACCATATGCATAACCAGAGCCACCTAAGTAGCACTGCATCTCCAGAGTGGGGCCTAATGCCAGAAAAACACCTGAAGACTGACAAGGCATCCCTGGCACCGTGGGAGGCTGAACACCCAGAAGCCATCTGCCAGACCCCACGTGAACCTGCTGACGAGAACACACTTGACCATTTTACCATTTACCCTTGGGGTTGCACAAGTCATTTGGACATAGCCTTGTTGAGAGTTTTGCAGCGACTTTGTTGGACGGCCTAAGTGAGGCCCTGCACCCCATGCAGTCATGTGGCAAGCCAGGGAAGAAGGAATTGAGGGAATTCCATTGTGAGGGAATCCCGGAATGAGAGATGAGTCTGCAGCCATTCCACGACATCCACCAGGAGGCACTGAGGCTGCGAAGGGAGGGTGGTCACCCAAAGACTAGCTGTTAAATGCTCGTGCACCTGAGTCCTGCTGCAAAGAGAACACAGAGCATGGGACAACCACCCTTTGTGGCTTAACAAGCGGCTGGCACATGGCTCTCTTGGCGGTTCCTCAGCGACCCCTTCTCGCGGACTATGATAGGCCTGCACGGCCCACGCTGTCACATGGCAGCCCAAGGAAAAGGGAATCAAGGAAATTCCTGTGTGAAGGAATTCTGGTACAAGAGATAAGTCTAAAGTTGCTCCACCGATGGGTATCGGGAATCACCACGGCCTCAGAGGAGGACACCCAAACATCACACTGATCCTGGACTGTCGTATGGACGTCTTGAAGAGCCTCAGTGGTGTTTTGTTTTGTTGTTTATTCTTTCCCACATGTTGGACTCATTTGTTTCCTTTCATAAATGTTTGGGAAGTGTGTAGTGTTGTGCTAGACACCTTCTTCTGTTTGGCCTTGTACTAGTTTGCCAGCCACTCCCTGAGGGCTGGGCTGTTCTGCTCACCCACATCCATCCATCACAGGCATCACCGGTCAGGTGACCCTGTCAATTAATGAGGCTGGGCACACGAACCCTGGGTCAGTTACATGTACAGTAACCATGACTCACTACCGTCCTTCCATGTGAATGTGGGCCCAAAATCCCGCACCTACAGCCCTGTTATTGTATGCAGCCATGATTGGCACCTTTCCTCCATCACTTCAGCCCACCAACTCAGACAGTTTACTGACACAGTGGCTCTTCCGGCAGCTACCCTAGACCTGACAACTCAGTCCAGGGGTGAATTCCTGTGTGCGTCATTCAATGCAGTTGTAGCCTGTTCCGCCTTGCCTTGCCCTCAGAGATCTGCTTTGGGATCACCTTCCGCAGATGCCACCTGGCAGAGAACTTCCGATCGAACGGAGAGTACTGCTGATTGCACATCTCCCTGCCCCCTTTGGCGTCCTAGCCTTCGCATCCACAGCTCAACAGGCCTGCACTTACTCCAACGTTTTCAGAGGCCATAGATGCGGATGTTCTTCATAGCCACCATCATGCTGGTGTTTGGTACGTGTCCTTGTTATTACTGATTTGCAGCTTGGTCATGTTTATGCACTGCAGGATGCAGGAGGATGACTGCAGGATTTGCTGCAGTCCTCCCAGCTAGTGTGACTTACTTGTTGGCCATCTTGGCAACTCCTGCCCCAGAGAAACAAAATTAAGCTAAATTAACAGAAGAAATACACCCAATTAAGCTAAATACAAGCTCAACTAATAAAGAACCTCTACATAAGGAAAGGGAATGTGGTGAAAAAAGAATCAAAAATGCAGCATGGAAGTGGCTTAGACAAGCAGGAGTGTGACACGCTGGCAGTTGGTCTAAAAAGGGCCATGTCATGCATTTGTGAGTAGGGCGTTCCTGTACAAACAGTAAGTACACTGACTCTCGGAAAGGTGAGATCTTTAACTCCTTCGGTGCTCATGACGAGGTGGAGCTGTGCCCATGACGAGCTGGTCTCGTCATAATGGCTCCACGCCGCCCATGCACAATTGATTACCCGCAATTAATCAGAGGGCGGGGTTGTGACAAGCCCAGCTTGTCATGAGCACAGCTCCACTGTGATTCATGACGAGCTGGGCTCGTCACTAGCAACGCGGCCCCGCGGACCCCCCTGCACCGTAGGGGAATTGCCCCCGCCGCGAAAGGGTTAAAGATTAAACAAAATCCAGCAACCCCTGGTGTGTGGTAGATACTAGTGAAATTAAATTTTACCTAAAATCAAAGGAGAAACCTATCTGATTGAACTACAAAACATTATAATTTATTAAAGCATCTACACATACTATTTAAAGCAATGGGACAAAATAATTAAAGAGACAGTGGGGCCAAGCCTCAAAATATAATGCAATGCAAAAAGAAGGTAAAGAAAAAGACCCAACCTGCAGTGGGCTTTGTCATGTTCATCAGCAGGAACACTGCAGCAAGAGGAGAGAGGTGCAGAATGTAGGTGCTACACCTCCCACACCCACTACTGAAAATATGTTCTCCTCATGGTTCAGAGAGGGTAGGAGGTGTTGAGTCCATGAGGCTGCACCCGAGACAGTTATTGAGAATCATATGTATCTTTTTAACTGTAATGGTGCCTCCATCCTACACTATATGACGTGAGAAGCACCTCTATGAAGTGTGCCAGCAATGTCTGCTACAGTCAGAAAGGGACTGTTACTGTGTTGATGCAATAGTACTCTCACCTTACTTGTGGTGGTAGAATAGATGCATCAAGATTAGGACTCCTGGTTTTATGGTATTTATGTTTTTTGACATTTCCATCTGTATTTATCCATATTTATTTTTTTCTAATTTTATCTGTATTTATTCATATTTATTTTAGTCTTTGTGAAAAAAATAAAGCTGAAATTAGTATACTTACTCATTTATTTAACCAATAAATACACACTCATGCTTGAATGCCTGCCAGGTTTCAATGCACTTATATAAAAATATGCAAATTTCAGTATCAACCTTGTGTATATCTACTGCTGTTAAAGCCTCCTTACCAAAAGCCCTTTCTTTTTTATCCCTCTTACCTATAAATCCACGCAGCTATTGGCATGGCAGTCATGGCAGGCAGAATTTAGAATTACTCAAAAAGCAACCCAATTTCCATTTTTATCCACATGTAAAACTAAATACAGACACGAAAATAAATGTTTTCTGGCTGGATTTATCTGTAAAAATCAGTAAAAACAACGGAGCAAAGGGAGCCTTAATCAAGCTGTGTTATTAGATTTTGAGCAGTAAATACTAGAAAACCGTTAACAGTTAATAACATATGTAAAATTAGGTCTGCATGTCAAACGGATCCAGGAACCAATCACTTCAACCACCTAAAGGATGTCACCCTGCTAACACCAAGGAAGAAGTGATGAAAGGAAACAGATAAACTGCTTAATCCTTCTAGCTGACACATAAAACTGATTTTGATGCCTTTGAGAGAAAAATGACAATCATGCACAGATTGTACTAAATATACATTGGAGAATTGTGAGAAACAAATCATGAAAAGACTTAGGGCCAGATGTACGGCCATTGATGTTTGCGACTCGCAAATTGCATTAAATAGCGAGTCGCAATTTGCGAGTCTCAAGCATCAATGTACAACAGTGTCAGAGACACTGTTTGCGATTCCCAATGGGGTCGCAAATTGCATGCCTCATGCATATTAATGAGGCTGTCGCAATTCCTTAAAGAAAAACGGGATGCATATAAAAAAAAAATCTTTTTGTTTCATTTTTCAATTGCAGGTAGTGGTCCCTGGGACCACTGCTGCTCTTAAAAAACGTTTGTGCACCCATTCACAAAGGGGAAGGGGTCCCATGGGGACCCGTTCCCATTTGCGAATGGTTTACCACCCTCTTAAAGAGGGTAGTAAACTGCGAGTTTTTGGCGACTGCAAATGCAGTCGCAAAACATTCTTACATAGGGTTTAGATTCATTTTTAGGAAGGGACATCTTTGGAACGCCCCTTCCTGATAGTTAACTGTTGGACTTGGCCCTTCTGGCAGGTTCACCCCTAAACTTTTTGCTTTGATATGTCACTTGGTGTTGGTTGTTTTTGGCTTCTGCGCACTTTCACTGTGTCCCAGTGTAAAGTGCGTGCGCACTCTGAGTGCATGAGTGCCTGCCCTCCCATAGGAATGCATGGGGAATGTATGTGTCCATGTTAGTTCCTGATGTGTGGGGAGTGCAGGATCGAGTTTGGAATGTGTGATTAAATGCTGCGCGATGATGTGTGCGGGGTTAAGGTGTCTGGTAGAAGTGCCACTTCTAGAAGTTGGCATGACTGTGTAATAAAGGTGAAATGACTGTCTGGCTTGTGATTGGCTAAAGCTGGCTGGTGTGCCTGGCTCCAGGAGTCAGGATGGGTCTGGCCCGGTGGTGAATAGAGAGATTGACAGCCAGATGGGTGGGAGGAGTGCACCTGGGACCTGAATAGGGCTGGGCTTTCCCTACACAATGCTGGCTCCGCCCCCTGTGGTGCGACTGATGACCCTAGCCTGTCCTCTGAATGGGGAGAGGGGCTGAGCACAACAGAGTGCTCCAAAACCCTGTACTACCAGACAAAGGAATTCTGTGTATAAGAAGGGGCTGTGACCCCATGCAAAATGTTCTCTTCCTGATCCTAACTTGGAGGGGGCCTGCTGCTGCTGGGCGCCAGGAGGACCGCCACTGGGGACTGCCTCCCTGCCTGGAGGGCCCTGTGAGCTGGACCCTGGGCCCAGCCTTTGCACCTCCCCACCTCCTGCAAAGACTTGTGCTGGCCTTCTTTTGGACCTGTGACCTTGTTTCCTAAAGCGCCTGGGCAGCGCTTGATTTCTCCTCCAGAGGAGCGCTGTGGTTTCCAACTGCAGCCCGGAGCTGCAAATCCCTTTCTCAAGGGATCCCCCGGCATGGGGATCCCCATGCCGTTGTGCCGTCTTGTGCCCCTGACGGGTGCCCACCCTGCCAGGGATCGTTTGCATACAGGTCGCGCTGTGCCCGCCTCCACACGCAAGGGCCGCACTGCCATTGGCTGGGCAGTGACCCAGAAGTGCCTCAAACAAAAACCGGAAGCAGATGGGAGCTCACCCTGCGTTCCGGTGTGGAGAGAAGGAGTGAGGCAGCCCCAGCGCGACAGGAAGAGTCTGGAGAGAGAAGCGGAGGGGAGCTTGAGGCACGCTGCTGGTGCCTGCCCTTGCCACTCCCAGCCCCGTGCGGCCGCCAGCAGAGGCCCAAAGAGAGGTAGAGGAGACCGCGAGGGAGTCCCAGGTGAGTATGACGTTGCCCCCATCGCGGTCCCTGTTCTCCCCGAGCGGTCCCGCAGTGCATCGGACCGCTCCAACGCTGAAGGGGGCACTTGGTGATTTCGAGTCCCCCAAGCGGGACTCCAACGAAGGGGGCATTTGTTTAGAGCCCACGAGAGGCTCCTGGGGACATTGTTGTTTCGAGCCTGAAAGGCTCCAACGTGAACAGGGGCATTTTGATTTCTAGAGCCTAGAAGGCTTCAAGGGTGCATTGATATTTCAAGCCCACGAGGCACCAACGTTTGTTTTCCGAGTCCCCAGAAGGGGGGACTCCAAAGTCTGGGGGCATTCTTGTATCTTGTATCTCAAGCCCACGAGGCTCCACACACATTGGGGGCATTTCAGAGGGTAGAGCGGCCCTGGTTGGATGCGGGCCACTCCCCTAGTGTGGCAGCATTGTTCTTTCGAGCCCACGAGGCTCCAAGGGCACATTTTTGTTTCCAAGCCCAAGAGTCTCCGACGTGTTGGGGCACAGTTGTTTAAGAGCCCAGAGGAGAGCCAGGAGGCACGGTGGTGCCAGGCTTATTTCCCCAGCTGCCCAGCACTGGGCAGCTGCTACGTTTAGGCCCTTGCGCATCCTTCCTTGGCTGCCTGCGCAGCCAGCCCAGACATTCTGGACATTGGGCCTGTGAGCCCAAGAGAGTCCAGGTTGGCCTGGGGTCAGTAATGTGATTTTTGGCGTAAATGTGATGACCTACCTAATGTGATTTCTGCTTAATATTCAATGCCTTTTTGCCTATACCCATAAATGTATTTTTATGTTTCGGAGGGTGTTTTCCAAGTACAGGTGATGCTAGTGAGTTCATGGGTGATATTTGCCTAAGGTATTTAGGATTGCTTAGCGTGTTCCTACCTTTTACCAGTGGTTACTGGTTGTGTACTACATTTGCTATTTGGTGCTACAATTATTCTATGTTCTAAGTGCTAATCCTACAAAGTGCTATTTCTACGAAGTGCTAGTTCTACCAAGTGCTTATTCCTGACAGTGGTCCATGTGGCCCTGTCCTGTGTATATAATCCCCAGTAAATTCCGCCCGTGCCAGTGGCACAGTGTAAATTGTGTGTTTATTATCTAATGTGTTATATTTGGTATAATACAAAGGCTATTTTTATATATAACCTTGTGTGGAGTTTCCTTTGTGGTGGGCCTTGGGTGTTGTTGCTGGGTGCGCGCCAAACGCTTTACACATCGCCTCCGAGATAAGCCTGACTGCTCGTGCCAAGCTACCAAGGGGGTGAGCAGGGATTATCTTTGGTGGGTGACTAGAGTGGTGGTTTCTGCCTGGCTTTGGCGCAAGCCTTAGCCAACCGGAAATCGCCATTTCTAACACTAACCCTATTTTACGAGTCGATATTACATTAGCGACTCGCAAAATAGAGTTGGTACATTGTGCTACTGTTTTTTGCGGTGAAAATTACAAAAAACAATTTGATGGACAGAATGTAGATCAATGTCTTACATTCACCCCAGTACAAGGATCTGGGCCTAAATCCATCGTTTTTTGCACTCCACACCACCCTGGGTCAGATAATGGCTTTATGCAAATCAGCTCTGACCCTGTGCCCCATGGGAACAGTCCAGTCCGAACTACAACAGCCATATCTTCCCCAGACCGGAATCAAGCATCCGAGGACCGGACCGGTTTCGAGGTAACACCTCTCATCAGCCCGGCTAGCTTGACTCCAGTGGTGTGGAGGCTCTGGGACCCACGTCTGAGCTACCCCAGTACACTCAGGGAGAAAATTACAAAAAACAATTTGATGGACAGAATGTAGATAAATGTCTTACATTCACCCCAGTACAAGGATCTGGGCCTAAATCCATCATTTTTTGCACTCCACACCACCCTGGGTCAGATAATGGCTTTATGCAAATCAGCTCTGACCCTGTGCCCCATGGGAACAGTCCAGTCCGAACTACCACAGCCATATCTTCCCCAGACCGGAATCAAGCATCCGAGGACCGGACCAGTTTCGAGGTAACACCTCTCATCAGCCCGGCTAGCTTGACTCCAGTGGTGTGGAGGCTCTTGGACCCACGTCTGAGCTACCCCAGTACACTCAGGGAGAAAATTACAAAAATGTAATTTTGACATTGATCCACATTCTGTCCATCACCTGTTTTGTTCGCAATTGCTGCCATAAGTGCGCTGGGGATGCTCAGACGTGGGTCCCAGGCACTCCACACCACTGGAGTCAAGCTAGCCGGGCTGATGAGAGGTGTTACCTCGAAACCGGTCCGGTCCTCGGATGCTTGATTCCGTTCTGGGAAGGACATGGCTTTTGTAGTTCGGACTGGACTGTTCCCATGGGGCACAGGGTCAGAGCTGATTTGCATATCGCCATTGTCTAACCCAGGGTGGTGTGGAGTGCAAAAAAACGATGGATTTGGGCCCAGATCTTTGGACTGGGGTGAATGTGTGACATTGATCCACATTCTGTCCATCACCTGTTTTGTTCGCAATTGCTGCCATAAGTGCGCTGGGGATGCTCAGACGTGGGTCCCAGGCACTCCACACCACTGGAGTCAAGCTAGCCGGGCTGATGAGAGGTGTTACCTCAAAACCGGTCCGGTCCTCGGATGCTTGATTCCGTTCTGGGAAGGACATGGCTTTTGTAGTTCGGACTGGACTGTTCCCATGGGACACAGGGTCAGAGCTGATTTGCATATCGCCATTGTCTAACCCAGGGTGGTGTGGAGTGCAAAAAAACGATGGATTTGGGCCCAGATCTTTGGACTGGGGTGAATGTGTGACATTGATCCACATTCTGTCCATCACCTGTTTTGTTCGCAATTGCTGCCATAAGTGCACTGGGGATGCTCAGACGTGGGTCCCAGGCACTCCACACCACTGGAGTCAAGCTAGCCGGGCTGATGAGAGGTGTTACCTCGAAACCGGTCCGGTCCTCGGATGCTTGATTCCGTTCTGGGAAGGACATGGCTTTTGTAGTTCGGACTGGACTGTTCCCATGGGGCACAGGGTCAGAGCTGATTTGCATATCGCCATTGTCTAACCCAGGGTGGTGTGGAGTGCAAAAAAACGATGGATTTGGGCCCAGATCTTTGGACTGGGGTGAATGTGTGACATTGATCCACATTCTGTCCATCACCTGTTTTGTTCGCAATTGCTGCCATAAGTGCACTGGGGATGCTCAGACGTGGGTCCCAGGCACTCCACACCACTGGAGTCAAGCTAGCCGGGCTGATGAGAGGTGTTACCTCGAAACCGGTCCGGTCCTCGGATGCTTGATTCCGTTCTGGGAAGGACATGGCTTTTGTAGTTCGGACTGGACTGTTCCCATGAGGCACAGGGTCAGAGCTGATTTGCATATCGCCATTGTCTAACCCAGGGTGGTGTGGAGTGCAAAAAAACGATGGATTTGGGCCCAGATCTTTGGACTGGGGTGAATGTGTGACATTGATCCACATTCTGTCCATCACCTGTTTTGTTCGCAATTGCTGCCATAAGTGCGCTGGGGATGCTCAGACATGGGTCCCAGGCACTCCACACCACTGGAGTCAAGCTAGCCGGGCTGATGAGAGGTGTTACCTCGAAACCGGTCCGGTCCTCGGATGCTTGATTCCGTTCTGGGAAGGACATGGCTTTTGTAGTTCGGACTGGACTGTTCCCATGGGGCACAGGGTCAGAGCTGATTTGCATATTGCCATTGTCTAACCCAGGGTGGTGTGGAGTGCAAAAAAAGATGGATTTGGGCCCAGATCTTTGGACTGGGGTGAATGTGTGACATTGATCCACATTCTGTCCATCACCTGTTTTGTTCACAATTGCTGCCATAAGTGCGCTGGGGATGCTCAGACGTGGGTCCCAGGCACTCCACACCACTGGAGTCAAGCTAGCTGGGCTGATGAGAGGTGTTACCTCGAAACCGGTCCGGTCCTCGGATGCTTGATTCCGTTCTGGGAAGGACATGGCTTTTGTAGTTCGGACTGGACTGTTCCCATGGGGCACAGGGTCAGAGCTGATTTGCATATCGCCATTGTCTAACCCAGGGTGGTGTGGAGTGCAAAAAAACGATGGATTTGGGCCCAGATCTTTGGACTGGGGTGAATGTGTGACATTGATCCACATTCTGTCCATCACCTGTTTTGTTCGCAACTGTTTTTTGCGGTAGCAAAAGGGCAAAATGTCCCTCTGCAATAGCAAAAAACAGTCGTACATCTAGCCCTTGGTTACTGCATTGTAAAAGAATGCAGAAGCGAGTAGGTTAGATAAAACCATTCTTTGAATAACAAAGGTTCGTGATTTACTAAGTTGCATTGGTGTATTTAACATGTAGCAGAAAAATGAAAGTGATGACTTGTAATATAATAGATTCATAAACCATTTTCATTAAATAACAATGTGTGTGAAGAAAATAATGAAACTTATGTAATTTAGGTAGCATTTGGTGTGTATTTTAGGAGCCTCATTTCAAAACTCCATGCTTTGCATACATGAACATGTGCAGTGGGGAAAGAGAAAAGGATGCTGCACGTTTATAATAAGATTTCATGTTTTGAAACTTTCCAAGAATAATTCTCATATATGTACTAATGAGAATGACTAGAAACTATACACATATTCTATGTTTTTAAATATTTTTGTACGCTGATATCTTGGAAAAGTAGTAATATGTCATAGTTACACTTGCTAATTTTGATGTAACTAGAAAGCTTAATGAGTGCAAATAAGTTTAAAGAAATATATAAGGATTTCAAGACTTTAGAATAAAAAGTAATTTTACATTATTTTATAGTCTATATTTCATTAACCAAATTCAATTAAGGCCTGCATTTTCCTTACTTGATTGAATTCTGTTCTCAAGAAAAGCTTCATAGACTTACAATGCGGAATGAAACTATCTTTCATAGAAAAAGTTCCCATGCCCATAGTAGGACTACTTGCAACCTTTTGTGTTACTTTGGGAGCATCTGCCGTGAGAAACTGTCCTCTTGAACTCGCTCATGTACTTCTCCAAAAGGACCATTGTTAAAATCATCTACACTGGATGGTTTAATGGCTTATGTGATGATCACCACCTTTTTGCTATAAAATGTGTCTTCTTTGCGCTGCATGACAATCACCCTATACAAACTGAACAATGGACTGGGGGATCTGAGCAGAGGAGGTGACACCCCAGAACTTATGGATTACAATACCTTCTTTGCGACGGAGTGGAGAGGTACAGTTTTTTCTTCTTTCTTAGAGATCTTTCACTTTTGCAGACTGAGAGACATTATTCTTTCCTTGCAGACTATATTGACTGATGCATATGCTGTGTGCGCTATTCCCGTACTTATTTCCTTCATGGGCGAAAACCTTTGAGTTGAGATTACACATGCCCTTTCCTGAACTCTTCTAGGGCTTTGGTAATTGATAGCCCAAGAAAGAAAACATATGATTATTCTGCACTCCTAGAAGAAATAAATGCCTGATATTGATGTACTACTCTTAGATTAATTGATAAAACAAAACTATCATTGAATGCTTTTTTTGTCTCTCTATGTCTCAGCTTCAATTATTGATTGTGCATTCCAATTGAGAATTAATGAGGGACGGAAATCTGAATAAATAGATCTCTGGACCGCAGATTCTAATGTTAATATTCTGCATAGCTTTAACTGAGGTATTGGTTTGTATGATTTGAGTCTGATTAAATTTCTTCAGGAGACTTGGTCTAGCTGAAATTATTCTGTATATATATAGTATAGTGTAGTGTTGAGGCATATATATATATATATATATATATATATATGAATCTAATTAGTTTATAGGTCAGTTATTTAATTCCTAGTCCTCATTGGATAACTGGATTAGATCCCCTATATCTGATCCCTCTAGGCACGATTCAAGATCCCTCGGAGAACCAAGAAAATTAAACCTGATGGGTAGTGTTAGGCGACAAGGTGTAAACAAGTAAATGGGCCTAATGGTGCTGCAACACATGTAAATACTGCCTTACTAAACATATATAACAGTATCCTCCTTCCATTTAAGTTACTTTCTTTTTCATGTATCATTCTATTGTCCTTTGTAAGGAAATACTTATTTTTACATGATCGCCCCCCAGTTTTCGAACTGATGCTGCAGTTGCAAGGAAAGCAAGCTGTGTGTTGTGCCCAGAATCTACTCTAGAATGTCAAACTTTGCATTGCAGCTGGCAGGAAGAGAGAGAGACCTTGTGTCTATGATCAGCACTTCCCCACTGTCTCGCACTGCACCCCTCTGAAACTGTGTCTCATTCAGGATTACTGGTTTCTCAGAACAACGCAGCACTTCCTGCTCAGCCTATATGGGTGGTGTATGCCTCAGCGTGAGCTGATCAAAAATGCCGCAGAGTGTAAGCCGCTGCAGTTACTCTCAGCATGGTCTTCCAGTAACGCGTTATCCTGGTAAGTAGGGTTAGGCCAGAAGCCACTGGCTTGTCCACCTGGCTCTGCCCGAGGACCTGAGTGTATCCAGAAACTGATGGTGCAGGCCCCGCTTGTGAGGCCCACCAACAGTTCTCTGGCCTGACTTGAGGCTCTACTTTGGTTGCGAATTCCCAGAGTACGGCGATACTGCGCCAATGAGGGTACTGAGAGATTAGTTTGGCCTGTAAAAGGAGTAAAGCTGTCCTACACTCCTTCGTGGGAGGCTCTGTTTTGGCCAGAAAGTTGCGATCAAAGTAGCACAGAAGGGCTTTTGACTTGCTAGATCTTGGGGGCATTATGGGTAACTGGTACGGGGCGTAACCTCAGTGGAGGATCCCCTAGAGTAGCGTACTACGCTGCATCAGTTTGGGATGACCGCATCTAGAGTTCTTTTGTCTATCTGTCACCAGGGTCCTTGTAAATCACACTAGCAAGACTAAAGTAAGGACTCCTTATAGACAGGAAGGTGCTTTACCTGCCTTATCAAAAATGCTTATATCTTAAGAAGTATCCAATGAAATTTCTATTGTTTTGGACTTATTTTGTTCATAATATTTAAACCTATTTTTATAAAGCTGCATGGAGTCTTTTTGTGGAGCATTCACTGTGTTACTGTGTGTGTGTATTGCACAACAATTTAACAATTTGCCTCTGTTGATAAGCTTGTCTACTCTGTGTCATGCAACCAGAGGGTGAGTACAGGTTACATTTAGTGTATCTAGCTTACCCTTACTAGAGTGGTGTTTTCTGCCTAGCTTTGGTGCACACCTTAGCCAACCAGAAAACCCAATTTCTAACTTGGATGCATAATTTTTATACTATTATACTAGGGACTATTGTTCATTTGAACATTCTAAAAAGACACTCTTTTTAGGTAAAGAGCCAGGCTTTTATGACTTTTCAGGCTTTTTGGATTATTCCTATAAAACTTTTCTTTTAGACTTTTGATATCTTCTTTTTAGACTGCCAGACTTCACTGATTGGGCTAGATATTCCTGGTCCTTTCTGTGTTTACCATTTACTAATAGGAATTTGATTTATTCCCAAATGTACCATGTTTATTTAATTTCGTAAAGGTACATTTCATTATTGTATTATGTTTTTGGTACTAATCCCCTTGTCTCTTATAACCGTTGCTTTCTGGTATTATATTATTATTTGAAAAAAATCAAAAATACTGAGAATTGGAAACGCCTCGCAGTGGCGGTTTTCTTAATGGTTTAGTCCGAGCGATACATTTCAGGATTCAACCATTCCTGCCTATTTACCTTCCTTAATTAATTAGGGGTGTGGCATTGTGAGAAAGGCGTCCCTTTTGCCCTGATCACCCCTACTTTTTGACTGATACTTGTGGTAACTGTCTCCTACTGTGCCCCTGCTAACCAGGCCCAAGCTCAGTGATCTGATAAAAATGTATATGGTAATTAGGTATAAGTACAATTGGCATTGACATACCCTGTAAGTCTCAATTATATAATAAGGCAATGGGGATTTAAACTACTTTGAACCCTCAAGGGGAACCTTAGGAAGAAGTTCCAGAAGTCTTGAGATGTTTGGAGCAACTTTTGGTAAACTTTCCATAAGGGGACTAACTCAAGCCAGCTACTTTCAACTACAACACTGCCAGCATTTCAGGTTTGTCACACTGAAAGCTCTGGAGCTTCAGACTTTCAGTATTTGACTGGCATCTCGCAAAGAAGTGACCCGACAACGTTGCATCTAAATCAGCCTGTTGGAGAGGACTGCACAACATTGAGAAAAAACTCCATAAAAGTTTCTAGGTGTGAAGGTAAAATTTGGACCGGGCCTCCCGCTTACTTTTTCCGACTAAGGCTCGATCGCGGTTGGCTTCAAACTTTCACCTTGTCCCGGTCAAGCATGACTGGATGTCCCAAGTTGGTGCTATATGTTTTAAGCACTAGAAAAATTGTAATCTATAATGATTCATATCTCCGGTTGCCTTTATTGGATTTTTGTCATTTGATGTCATTTTAAAGAAAAAAATATTTCCTAATTTTATAAATTGGTGTGGGATTTTTATTGTGTGTTGTGTCTTACTTATTTAATGTATTGTTGTTCTTAAATGCTTTACATACCTGCCTCCTGAGTTAAGCCTGCTGGCTCGTAGCCAACTACTAAGAGTTGAGCCAGGGGTTAATATATTGAGACCTTGTTATTAAGGCCCTATATGTCAAGATAAAACACACAAGAAAATGCAACTGATTTACTAAAACCATTAATTGTAATTTAGGACAGCAGACATGATTAGACAGCAAGGATTGCCACGGCGCAACTGGAAACAAGCTGATTTTTTTTAAGCAGCAATTTATAAAATGTCAAGAAAACTTTATGCCAGCTACTGCCTCCGGGATCAACCATCTGTCACTGGTCAACTGGAATTCGTCTTAGGTTTTGGGAGGCAAAAAGATAAGGACATAAGGCTGATAATATGTCAAAAAGATTCTCCGGAAATCTCAACTCACATATGTGAAATCTAGAGTGGATTTATATTAGGAGATTTAAATACAGAATCAGCGTTTTAGAGCTGAATGTAAGAGTTGTAAGCAAATGCGAATGCAAGTCTCACTACTACTAACATGATTATAAGAGGTAACTGGTGCTCGATAAATATGCACATTTTCCAAAATTAATTTGGTATAATAGTGCAGCTATTTGAAGCAGTGTTAAATGTGCGGTACAGTTAATTAGCATGATAAGAAATAAATATTCCCAAGCTTGCTTTTTTTTTAGCCTATAAAGTAAACAATGTATGGTACCAGTTTTACAGCAGGAAGCAATTAATCTATATTCATCGACTGAGCTTGCCAACACACACCATGTTACTAAGGATTTTAAGGAGCAGATGTGAATTATATTCCAAAGCAATCAAGTGGACTTGAGTGTGCTAAAATTCAATGGCCTTTTGCTTTCCTAGTCAAAAAGGCAAAGGTTGGCCACTTTCAGTGGGCTGTAAACCGGAGGCCGCAAAATGATTCTGCTGACAGATGCTTTTTATCAGGTGCCAATTTGTGGCATGAGATGCTCATTAAAAAGTAAAGAAATTGAATTTTGTATTAGAGAACTTACAAAGTAAGACAGTTGATGTTCCTAATAAACGTGTATGTATACAGTGTTCGTTACATATGTTATAACGTTTTCCAGCACTAGTTGGACATTTCCAGTGAAATTATTACATGTTGTAAACCACAATTTTCATTATTTTTGTTTGTTCTTTCGAAGCAGAGGAATGACTCATAAAGGGCTAGATTATGTCACAATACTTGTTTGCAAGATTTGCCTGCTACCATATTTGTTGGTCAACTAGCAATGGAGCATTACCATTGTTTTGTTTTCTGTTTATATTCTAATTTTAAAGAGTGCAATGGTTATGAACTAAAAACACAAAAATACAAACATACAACCAGCATATTCAGGCCCTCATGGGCTTATTTACAAGCCCCTTGCGCCACCAGTGCATCACTTTTTGTGATGCACCGGCTGCACATTTTGCTGCCCCATATTTACAAGGACACGAAAAGCCACCCTGCGTGGCTTTTCCTGCCCTTGTAAATATGGCCCCTTTACAGGCAGCACTTTGCGTGAATGGGGCGTTCCATGTATGTTGCTGTAAGGGGTCCCACCCAACACCTATGAAACCTGACGCACTTCCAGATTTCTGAGAAATCGTAAACCTGGGAATGGGTCTGAATGATACGGAGGCATAGGGAGGTGCAACAAGGAGACATATTAATTTCTCCTAGTTTTTCTCCTCTTTTAATGCGTGCTGCATAGAACAAGGAAATCGCCTCTTGTGATTGTTTATGTGCAGGAAGGTGTTCCTTCCTTCACATGAGCAATCATTGAAAAAAACACAGTTTTTCAACTTCAATGTGTGCTGCATCTAGCAGCACACATAGAAGTTTGAAAACACCATTTCAGATTGTTTATGTACAGGAAAAAACACCTTCCTGCACATAAACAATCATCCCTGTGATGCAGGCATCCTTACACCATAGTGCAAGGATGCCTGCATAGGCGCATGGCTGCTAATTGTGCACCAGCGTAGGGGAGATCAAAGGGATCCTTCATATTGTTGTCAATATGATGCATCCCTGTGCTTTGGAATGAACGCAGCCAAATGGCTTGCACCACAACGCTGCATAAATTATTTGTAAATAGGGTCCTCAGTTGCTTGAATTTGGTTAAGGGATAATGGTAACCTGGAATCCCGAAACAACGTTACAGCTATATGATGATTTTTGTCTTCAGAATGGAGAATAATAACATGCACCCAGATACCAAGGAAACATCCACAGACAGTATCATAGATGGCATACAAAGTGCATTCTCCCCCCTCCCCACTGCATGCTTTACGAGGCCCCAATTCAACATCAAACTCGGGAGTCATGCTTGATTTTCTGCAGTGTGCTTGTTTATTAAAAATTAAGTTCACAGGTCAATTACTTCATTGACCCACCCATTTCTTTATTTATTAGTAAAATATTCCATCACAGTATTTAAGAATAAACTTGCACTTATATACAATATACACTCATTTACCGCCCATTCTCCAATGGGCCTTTGATTTGACTTCAGGGTTGCGCCAGCAGGCCGCAAACCAGATCACCTGCTCTCTTTACGTTAACCCCCTTCCGGTCAACAGAGCCGCAGGTGAGTAATGTGCCCCCACTTGGGCAACCAGCGGCCTCCGGGGTAGGGCTGAAGAGCCAAGGCCACCAGCAGGTCAGCCCCAACTCTCCCGCCAGCCCAGAGTCCAGAATGATTTAGCAAACCTGTTCAGAGGTAAAACTGTCACTAGACAAGAAGTTCCCGTGGTATTCTTGTCCGGAACCCCGCTACTGCCCTACCTGAAATCCTTAATATAGGGATGGGTGGGTGGGTGTCTTCTCTAGGCGACGTCCGACTCCTGGGCGACAGCGGACAAAGAGGGGGCCTCTAAGATGGTCGCGGGCTTTTATACCTCGCGCCATACGACTACTTCCGGGGCGCTCCGCCGCCCCCGTTCCTATTGGTCCTTGCATCATATCTACTTCCGGGTCGGCTGACTCGGAAGTGAACCTACTCTGGGTCGGCCCTTTGGCTGCCACTAACTACGCCATTCCCCGAAGGGGGGTGGCGCCTTGCATAGATGGCATACAAAGTGCATTCTCCCCCCTCCCCACTGCATGCTTTACGAGGCCCCAATTCAACATCAAACTCGGGAGTCATGCTTGATTTTCTGCAGTGTGCTTGTTTATTAAAAATTAAGTTCACAGGTCAATTACTTCATTGACCCACTCATTTCTTTATTTATTAGTAAAATATTCCATCACAGTATTTAAGAATAAACTTGCACTTATATACAATATACACTCATTTACCGCCCATTCTCCAATGGGCCTTTGATTTGACTTCAGGGTTGCGCCAGCAGGCCGCAACCCAGATCACCTGCTCTCTTTACGTTAACCCCCTTCCGGTCAACAGAGCCGCAGGTGAGTAATGTGCCCTCACTTGGGCAACCAGCGGCCTCCGGGGTAGGGCTGAAGAGCCAAGGCCACCAGCAGGTCAGCCCCAACTCTCCCGCCAGCCCAGAGTCCAGAATGATTTAGCAAACCTGTTCAGAGGTAAAACTGTCACTAGACAAGAAGTTCCCGTGGTATTCTTGTCCGGAACCCCGCCACAGGGCGAGGCGCTTACTGGCGGACTCAACCTCCCCCCCGCGCTCGAGAGCTTCGGAGATGGCCCCTAGGACTGTTTCTATAAATATCTCAGTGCCCGCCTCAGAAAGGTGCACTCCATCCTCCGCGTATAACTCCGGCCTGGTCGTTTGTATCAACTTGTGACGAATAGTTCTAATACTAGATTTTTGGAGGATTTCCGCCACCGACTGGTTCAACCTTTTAATAGATTTGTTCACTGCTTTCATAGGTGCGCCCCGCACCCAAACGAGCCTCGGGATGACTTCTGACCACAGTACTATGGCTTCCGAAAAAATGCTTTTGACCGGTGCTAGAGTAGAGAACAGGGACTCCTTCACTTCTCTCCTACCGCCCGGAATCATATCGTTGCCTCCGCAGTGCAACACGAATACATCCGGATAAGGCATGCCTCTGGCCAAAGCCACCTTAACATCACTCGGGACGTCCGCTAGGCGCTGCCCGCCTATGCCTACCCAATGATGATCACAACCTTGCATCATGGTCACCCTGTCTTTGAGCGTCTTTTCGAAGTGCGCCCCCGCCCTGCGAATGAAGGAGTGGCCACAACAACATATTTGGATTCTCTTAAGGGAGGTACCTATAGTAAACATTAAGAGATACGGTGAGAATGAATCTAAGCAGAAGGGGACATAAAATTAGTGAAACAGATTTGCTAGACTAATTGCGGGCGGACATAACTTTCATAACATGCTGATTTCCAGCGACCTAATCTCTTGATTACCTGTTCGGGCAGGCCTAAGCCAGCAGCTGTTGTTGCTGCTCCAATTCGGAAAGAATGGGATGTAAAGTCAGTAGGATCAACTCCGATCCTTGCCAGGGTCATTTTAACTACTCGTGTGAACTGAAACCTGGTAAGAGGTAGACCACTCTCGTGAATTAACAGTCTATCCTCCGCTCCCTGAGGCCTGACTTGGATGAATCCCCTCAGTAGGTTAACTGGACAGAAGGGCTCCCCCTCTACTCTACCCAATTGTAACCAAGTCCCTTTACTCAAAGGGTCCGTCTTCGATCTACGAACTCTAAGTCTCAGGACACCTTCGGACTCAATTATGTCCGAGCACCTTAGGCCCCCCTCACTATCTGTCTTGGACGCTGGGAGTAATTCAGAGATCCGCAATGCTCCGCAAAAGGCTAAGGCATAGGCCAACCGGAATAATTGCGTCTCATAGGGGGAAAAACAAACGAACGGCAGTGCCTCCAAGATTTTAACCAACTTCCATACGTCTATGGGTCTTCTGGAATCTTTTTCCCCTGGTGTCAAGCGTTCCCAACCTCTCATTGCTCTTCTTACCCTCTGATCCTTTGTCGGGACAGAAACTCCCTGTAGACCTGCATAGAATGCCAATGCCGACAACTGTCTTTTCATGAATGCCACTGATTTCCCTTTCTCTTTTTGTTGTACTATGAAACCTAACACGCTCTGAGGCACAAAGGCGTCCACTAGGCCCGCTCCCCTCAAGTATGCCGCATAACACTCCCAGGACTTTTGATACATACTCTTAGTCTTGGGGCCAAGGATGCAGATATCAACTCGGCAGCCGTGGGGCACCAAACTTCCATAGCTCCGCTGGGAAGGCTGTCATTGTCGTCTCCGCTTGCGGCCAATGCTCCCGGAATTCTGTCAACTTAAAACGAGACAATGCATCAGCCGCTTTGTTCTCTACACCTGGAACATGTCTAGCAGTGAATTGGACATTGTGGCTCAGGCACTGCAATACTAACTCTTTCAATAGCCTGAGCACCCAAGGGCAGGTTGCTCTCTGACTACTGACATGCTGTCCGACCAGAATACAATGCGCCTGTTTGCGAGCATATCCCCCCACAAGTGAAAAGCTACCACTATGGGGAACAACTCTAGAAAAGAAATGTTATGGGTCAGACCTCGCTCTATCCATTCGTCTGGCCAATGCTGCATGCACCATTTTGGGCCCAAGATCGCCCCGAAGCCAATACTCCCTGCAGCATCAGTGAATAGCTCAAGGTCAGCATTTGAGGTGCTGGCTGCCCGCCACAACACTGTGCCATTGAAATCCTGCAAAAAACATTTCCAAATCAGTAGGTCCTCTCTCACCTCGGCTGAAAGCCTCACCCTGTGGTGCTGTGCCCGCAGCCCGGACATTGCCCTCGCTATACTCCTGGAGAAAGCCCTGCCCATTGGTATGACCCGCAGGGCAAAGTTCAGTTGACCCAAAAGAACTTGTAACTGGTGTAAGGTTACCTTCCTTGCTCCTAGACAGCTATCAATTGCGGCCTTGAAGGCATCTACTTTAGTCTTTGGCAACCTGCACACACCTGTTGTAGTATCAATTTCAATGCCCAAAAAGGTCAAACATGTAGTCGGGCCTTCGGTTTTTTCCGCCGCCAATGGCACCCCCAGCGCCCCAGCCAAATGCTGGAAGCCCAGAAGGGCCTTCCTGCAAGACTGGGAACCCTCGGGACCCATGAATAAAAAATCATCCAAGTAGTGGACTACTGCATGCGATTTGTCTGAGGTCAGGAACTGCTCCACTGCCCATTCCAAGAACCTCGCAAACGTCTCGAAAACTGCACAGGCAATAGAACACCCCATAGGCATGCATAAGTCTACGAAGTAGTTACCATCAAAAGTGAAACCCAAGAACCTGGTATCTTCTGGGTGAACAGGCAGTAACCTAAAAGCCGACTCAATATCAGCTTTAGCCATTAATGCTCCTTCCCCCAATGCCTGCAATTTTTCAATGGCCGTGTCAAACTTGGTATACCGTACCGTGCACAGGTCTGGGTCTAGCTTATCATTGACAGATAACCCTGGGGGGCTTGATAGATTATGAATCAGACGGAATTTACCTTCCTCTTTTTTCGGAACTAATCCTAACGGCGAGCAAACCAGATTATGGGTAGGTGGATCTTTGAAAGGGCCCCCGACCTGTCCCAAGGATACTTCCTTCATGATTTTGTCTCGCGCTGCCTCCATATTTCGCAACACTGAGTTTTGATTACGGGGCGGGACATTGGAAGGGGGGGCTGAAGACGGGATACGGAAGTCAAACGTAAAACCATGAAGCAGGAATTGAGCCTCCTCGAGGTTGTCATACTTACAGAGGAGGTGTGTCAGGACATGCCGTTTAATGGGAGTTGGTAGCCTTGTCGGAAGTTTTAGGTGGCTTTCCCTTTGGGGTGACATGGCTGGACTGTTCCTTGGGATTTCCAGTTTTCTTAAAACATCTGATTTCAGGATGGGAGGTTCCACCGCAATACGAACACCAGTGTTTGAACCTGCACGAGACCCCCCTGGTGCACTCATTTCTGTTAAACTGCCAGCAGGCCTGTTTTTTCTCTCCGACGTCTTTGTCACTCCGAAAGGACTGATTCTGAGCAGGGGGAGCAGTGTTAGACGCTGAGGGGGAGGAATAGAACACTATGTGCCATAGATTGATCTCCCGCTGGTCCCATGATATACCTGGGTGGACAGCTTTCATCTGTCTAAACATTTTATCATACTTTAACCACCCCTGGCCTGGAAACTCAGCTGCCGCACCATGAATCAGGGATATATAGCTCATCATTTGAGGGCCCAGCACAGGATACTTTTCCAATATAACTGCGGCATAAATAGCAAATCCCGTGATCCAATTTTTCATGGACCACTCCACCCACAACTTCTTTTGATTATATTCACCCTCTTTCCCACTTTTGGGTTTTCCCGCCGCTACCCCTGCATTAAGGAGGTCGAACACCTCCACATATTCACTTCTGAGTATCTTTTCTTTCATATCTGCTGGCACGTGCCAGGTGATCCCTGTGGATGGCGATAGGGTCATTGAGGATGAACCAAACATTAACGGGCTGAATGCTAACAGTGGGTGACCTGTTGGTTGCCCCCCAGCCACCCCTTGTATCTGGCTATTAGGAGACCCAGTCCCATCAACCACGGTGCTAGCCATTGGGCCCTGTGTTGGACACCCTAAATTCGAGTAAGCATTCATCATTACGGGGGCCCCATTTGTCGGGTAGGACATGGCAGGAAGCATCGAGCTTATGAGGCCGTTACCTATCGCTTGCCCATGCGATCCATATAATTGCATCCCTGATAACTGCGCGACCCCTCCGGGTTGCACCCACACTTGAGACACTCCGCTACCCGGTTGCGCCACAACTGGCGGTGACATACCCTGCGAACAGGACGCCCCCACAGGAGTGACGGGGAGCCCTCCTATTTGCGTGGGCCTAGTCACCACGTGCTGCCCTTCGGTATCGTCTTTGTCTTTATCTGCGCCTGAATTCGAGTCAAATGTCTCTAGCACCTCCTCCTCACCTGGTGATGCTGGTTGGGGGTCTGCCGGCCTAGACCGTTTGCCTTTTGTTGCACCTTTAAGCTTTTCTGGGGTACGCTTCGCTCTCCTGCCTCTCCCCCTTTCTTCCTGAGAATTCGCATCTGCTCTAGCTCCTTCTCTCATGTTCTTTAGTACCCAATCCACGCCTTTTTCTCTTGTGAACTCCAGCAGCTCCGTAAAAGCGAGGTATTCATCATTTTTGGCTGCGGGTTCTTTGCCCTTCGGTGCCCTCTTCGGCGGCATCCTGCACTTAAAGAAAACAAACGTTAAAAACCTTTAACTGATAGTACATGCATTTAGGCAAGCCGTGCCGCGGCTTGGGCTTGTTCCCGGGGAATCAGGTTGTGCTAAATGCGCCAGCGCTCACCCCCCTGAAGACAACAAGGGGGCGACCTCAAAAGCATTTAAAATTACCGCTGGAACCTGATCCTCCCTCCACAAAACGTATGAACAAAGAGATATGCATGCATAACGCTCCCTCAACTTTAAAACTCAATCATACAACACACTGCACGGCCCGCTAACCTAGATCACGAGTCGGATTGACCCTCGCTGTTCACTCCCACACGAAGGTCCCGCGATGTCTTCTCTAGGCGACGTCCGACTCCTGGGCGGTCAGCGGACAAAGAGGGGGCCTCTAAGATGGTCGCGGGCTTTTATACCTCGCGCCATACGACTACTTCCGGGGCGCTCCGCCGCCCCCCGTTCCTATTGGTCCTTGCACCATATCCACTTCCGGGTCGGCTGACTCGGAAGTGAACCTACTCTGGGTCGGCCCTTTAGCAGCCACTAACGACGCCATTCCCCGAAGGGGGGTGGCGCCTTGCAGTGGGAGGGCCGGAATGGGTCAGTGGGATGTGGGTGTGAGTCCTGAAGGAGCATTGTGTGTTCTCTCAGGTTTTACTTTGGGTAGGGGGAAGGGCAGAATGGTGCACAGAACCCCAGCCTCAGTCATTGGCCCTGAGTAATACTTCCAGTGAGGATCAGAGGGATGGCGGTCCAAGGACTATTTGTATGGAGCACTGCATGCTCTCCTCCATGCTGCCTAAGGAATGGCAGGGCTGAGCAGTCTTACTGCCCTCAAGACCTGCAATGATACACCTGGTGCAAATCTGTAACAAATCTAACCATGCCTGGAGTCTCTGAGCCCGGAAATTCCAAGTCAGGATTATGCGGACCTGGATTTCGGAAGGAATACCATCATGCATAGGGAGGGCCTCAGACTTACTGAGCAGAAGAAAAAAATACACGTTTGGGAAACTGTCACAAAATTGCTAGTGATTTTTAAATTGTATCTAATAAGCAAATTGAAATTGACAAGGATTAAGGACCATGGGCCAGATGTAGGAGGCCATTTACCGACAGGTAAATGGGTATTTGTGATGTAGGGGGCCAATTTTACCGATTCGGTAAATTTACTGAATCGGTAAATTTACCGAATCGGTAAAATACAGAATCAGTATTTTTACCGATTCGGTAACTGCCAGATGTAGGTGGGACTCTTCTGAGTCCCAAAGGCCTTACAGATTCGGTATTTTACCACCCAATCCAATTGGGTAGTAAAATACCGAATCCAGGTGTGCAAAAGTGTGACTACACACACCGGGTCACTGGGGTTCTAATATAAACCACAAAGTGATCTCACTGTTTTTAATGTGAACAACTTGCCCTTTAATAAAGTTGTTTGGGTCCAGCTGTGATCTTTTACCACACCAGTCTTTCATCACTGATCACATATATCACTTCACACTTTTGTTATACCTGCTCCGCTGCAATCGCAGGCGTCGAAGCACACAGGGGGGATACTCGGTCCCTCCTGTGGTGAACGCCATGATGAAGCATGTCACCACTAGGGTGAGTGAGGGTTCTTTTAGAAAATAGTTTTTTCTTTTCTCTCTTTCTCCCAGTTCTTTGACCGCACATATAATTTAGTTTTTACACTGTGTGTTTCTTCAATTAGGTACAATGTCACTCATGAATCCACAGCAATAGGCGCTCTTTTGTTGTTGTAAATTATGATTTAGGGGTTGGAGAGTAGCCTGTTATACCCTTCCTCTCTAGTTGTTTATACACAATTATGTATGAGTGTCATCAGTGTAGAATTGACCAAATCTTGTCTAAGAGATCAAGGAGTGTTTCCATTAATCATAACTACTACCAGGGATACCTTTTGAATATGTTAGTCATATGTGTGCCTGCAATATTAATTTAAATGTGTCTCATATTCATATAACAATCTGTCATATTTATTCATTTTAATATGCGCCATATTCCTTTAAAAATCATCGTAATAATCTTATCTGGTGGCTTGGTAATTTTATTGTGTGTCAAATTTTGTTCAATGCATGGCTTATAGTATTTTCAGCGCATGCTGAACTTATATTAATTAATGGTATATTAAATGCAGTGCATATCAAATTCACATCTACACATGTTACATTAATTTCAATATGTACTGAATTGGATTTTATTTTATGTATATTTATACAATCATTTCCATACTGCTTGCAAGGTGTCCAATGCCTATTAAATCAAAGCATGTCATATTTGTTTCAACACATGATATTCATTTAAAAACATCTCAGATTCTTTTCAACTCGTGTTTCCCAATGCCATTTCAAGAAATATTATTTCACTGTAGGTCTTATTGATCTTAACACTTGCCATATTAACTTCAACACTGTCCTATTAATTTAAGATCAGTGTGTGCTATATTCTGTTCAGTGCATGCCATATTTATTTCAAAATATGCCATTTTCCTTTAATTAAATACTACATTCATTTCAATTAATTTAATATTCATGCCATGCCACATGCATGTCAGAACATGAGTCATTTATTTCTAGTCATATTTATTTCAATTTGTGTCCATATATTTTTTGTGTCAATGTCCTTTCAATGCATGTCATATTCCTTTCAAATGATGCCATATTACTTTCAGCATGTGCCACATTCATTTCAACAGGTGAGATATTGATATTTATGCTATTCACGTTTCTTTCAATGGTGTACCATATTCATTTCAATATGTATATGGTGATTTCAATTTATCATTGATTTAATCTCAGTTCCATTAATTTCAATAATGTGTATTTCAATGTGTCATATTCCTTTCAACATGCAATAATTATTTAATTATGTATAAAACTTTCATTTTTATTGGGTATTCCTAATTTCAGCAGGGGTAATATTTATTTCAGAACTTGACACATTGATTTCCCCTTGGCTCTGACTTCAGCAGCCACAACAAGGTAGGAACTGTACAGTGCTGCTAGTAAACTTTAACATCTTGGATCGTAGCAGATTTATAGTCAGCATGGGACTTACTCTAAGATGTTAACAAGCAGTGCCTTCTGTATTTGCAAATGTGCATCTTTATCTTTTCTAGGAACGTAAGTGAATGACATAAGCACTAAGCCTCCAAACAACATGACAGGCAAGATGCTGGAAAAAAATTAACATACCATACTGTGAGTCGTGATTAAATGGGGAACTGGCTTTTTCAGGTCACATACTCAGAATTCTGTCTATGCATTCTGCTAGGAATTTAGAATAGTTCATTTTTAATTTTCTCAGGAGGGAGTAAAAGTCTGGCTATGAAAGTCCTTCAAATAGAACACAGATGGATTACCTTCACAGGTGGAGTTTTGGATTCAGGTTTGCCTCTCCCTCCTCTCTTCTGTGAAATCACTCTCTTGACAGGCAGGACCCGATATCACCCATCCCCAGGAATAGTTTTAGCAGTTTAAGTAGAGTCTCTATCCCATCTTGCTTCTTTGCAGCAATTACTTTTCACACGGAATGCAATTATGAAGCTTTATGTCCTGCAATAGATGCCTTAAAAGCAGTGGTTGGAACACTAGTCAATGCCTGCACACTACCTTGTTAGCTATACATTCCAAAACACCAATGTTCCCCTTACAATCTACCTTCCACTGTCCTGAAATAAACTTGTGCAGATCATCCCTCAGAGAACCAACATCTTCCACATATGAACATTCCCTAATTTATAGGAAGTTGCTGTAACAACCATTACTATCCCCTCAAGCTTCGAGAGGCCTTTGTAAAACATTGGAATGGAATATTGCTCTGCGGGCCTTTACCGGCCTGTAGAAGCACGAAGCACTCCATTGTGAACAATGGAGCTCCCAACATTCCAATGTTCTAATATTAGTTAGCTCTTACTGACATTAACACAGTTCCTGGATTTTGCTAAACATCGGGATAAATTCATTTTAAAAAAGAGAACTCAGTACAGCAACCATATTTAAGGATAAGAGACATATTACTAAAAAAGGCCTCAACTGTGCTCTTTTTGCACCGGCACACAAACAGGCTGCCTAGTTCTATGAACACACCTCAGCTCCATAGTGCAAAAATATATGAGAGTGTTGTCTATGAATCCAAAGGTATGTGCGTGATGTCTATGGGCCCGATTCACAGAACTAACTTAAGACTTAGGCCCACATGCATCATTGTAGGAATTTGCGATTCCTAAATTGCGAAAATTAAGGAATCGCAATTTAGGAATCGCAAATTCCTATGCATTAAAAATTCGCAAAAGTTTTTGCGATTTCTTAATTTTCCTTATTTGTGATTCCTTAATTGCGAATTGCAAATAAGGAATCGCTTTACATTGATTCCTATGGGCCTAGAGGCCCATAGGAATCAATGGGAAGGCATTCTCATTTTGCGAATTCGCAATTAAGGAATTGCAAAATAAGAATGCAATTTCAAGGGTGCAGGGGGGGGGTCCAAAGGACCCCCCCCCCCCTGCACCCCTGGAATGTCATGTAAGTACATTTTATTCACACACATGTCCCAAGGGCATGTGTGTATATAACAAGTAAGTTTCAAAAATGCATTTTTTTGCATTTTTGAAACTTTTCGCAAATTACCATGAAGGTTTACTTCATGGTAATTTTCCCCTTCCTAATTGCAAATTTGCAAATTAAATAAAATCATGCACAGCATTTAAGAAATCACAAAATTTGCGATTTCATAAATGCTATCGCAATTTGAGAAATCGCAAAAAATTGCAATTCTTAAATTGCGATAAATGAAAAAAAAATTATGCATCTCAAAAAAGGTTTTTGCATTCGCAAACGGACGATTTTTGCGATTCGCGCTGTTTCGAACGCAAAAACACTTGATGCATGTGGGCCAAAATCCTAAACTTACTACTTTTGGTATTCACAGAAGTTAGGATTTTGTATTAAGTTTGTCTTAGGACAGACTTAAGACAGACTTAAGACAAAATCCTAACTTAAGTCTGTCTTAAGTCTGTCTTAAGTTTGTCTTAAGACAAACTTAAGACAAAATCATAACTTCTGTGAACACCAAAAGTAGTAAGTTTAGGATTTTGTCTTAAGTTAGTTCTGTGAATCGGGCCCTGTGAATCCAAAGATATTGTGTGATGTCTATGAGAGCAAAGATATGTGCGTGATGTCAATGAATGTAAAGATATACGTGTAATGCCCATGAATTCAAATATATGTGGGTGTTGTCTATGAATCCAAAGATATTGTGTGATGTCTATGAATTCAAAGATATGTGCGTGATGTCTAGGAAGAGGAGTTAAATAATATCCAATGCTTATACCATTTTTTAAACATTTCACACACTGGATGTTTCCTATGCAGTTCAGTAGGAATCCAATGATTCAAATGTGTGGAGAAATGTAAATATTTCACATACTTGATGCCTTTTTGTGGTGTATTTATTAAACAAAGCCAGATCTAACAATCTTTGTAGGTCTGGCTTTGTGTAAAAAACAGTGGGTGGTAGTGTGGGTATGGATGCCCCCCTCACCTAAATGAGCATACAGCAGATTAAAGCGCTGTTTACACAACTTCAAAGGCAACTGGCTGGCTAAAAAAAGTTTTGCAGCAAAAACTAAGGGGTTATTACAAACCCCCTTGTGCCGTGGGTGTGTCACTTTTAATATGGAAAAAAGTGATGCGCCGGTGATGCAAGAGGATTGTAAATATGCCCCTAAATACCTCATCAACACTTGCACCACTTTGGAGTGGCATAATGTGTGAATAAATCTTCATTTGTTAAAATCATGAGGACAGTTTCAAGTAGTAAAGACTAGGGTTGAGCAGAACTCGTGGTGTTCCAAAAACTCTGCGAGATTACACAGAGTTCCATCAGGAGCATAAAATATGCAGCTCTTACTGCAAGCTAGTGCCAGCAGCATGAGCAGTGCTAAAAAATAAACACTAATGGCACCGAGTTGATTACTCGAGCGGCTGAGGAAATATAAATTTTATGGTCAAGTTGTGTTCCCTAGCGAGTACCCCACCGTCTCCATGTACGAGTTAAAAAGCATGTAACTTCCCTCCTGTGCCAGCTATGAAGACGCAAATACATTTGCGTCCAACGTTAACATGTCCTCTTTCAGACCCACCATGAATGGGTTGAGTGGTCCGTTCCTAAGTATGCTATGCCAACGTCTTTTTGTAGTGTACTCCTACGTTTTTCAGCTCTGGCTGAAGTAGGCCCTGAATCTCTGCCACCGAACCTCTTTTCTGGCTTCTGACTCCGAGAATCTCTGCCCAGGCAGCCCCTGTACTCGTGAACTCTGACTTACTTTCAGCGCGGCCCCTCGCGCTCGGCTCAGCCTGCTGCCTGCCAAGATTGACTATAACCTTCGAGTTATCTGTTTCCCTCCCCGAAAATACATTCCTGCCTGCTAGCTCCAGTAAACATCCTTCCTCAGCTGCAGGGCCAAAGGGCCGACCTGTCTCTATGCAACTAATTCAAGTAATTCATAGCTTCTGTTGCCATGCTCCCCTGGAAGGCCCCGTGCCCCACGCTTCTCTTACAGACATTCAGGCGCTTATACATGCACTCACAGTCAGTATAGAATAGCTTCTGCCCCAGAGACCTTTCCGCCCAGATAGCTTAGTTCCTAAACATCAGATATCAGATATGATAGAAGCACAAGTTGATCTGACATGCCAGACTTCTGTCTCTTTCCGTCAGTGCAAATGTCAAGTCCCCAGCACCCTCCGACTCCATGTCATGCACACGTCATGCAGCTGCGCGCGCATCCAAGTTTCCGATTTCTGCTGACATTGCAATATTTTCTGTTAGTGCCACCCCTTTGGTGACACCTACCTGTGACGTTTCTAGAACACACCCCTAGTTCACGCCTCTTGATTACGCACATGTACCACGTGTATACTGTTATCTTGTCTTCTCTCTGCTGTTACGCCTTCTATACTGTTTCCAATGATGCAAAATAAGTATATAAGCTATGTACTGTTAATAAAATGTAGCGCGCTCTATCCCTTCTGACACCCTGTGTGGTGTTCGGAACATGATAATTTGGTCTTGACCATTCCTTTTTAAGGAATAAAACCCCTAAGAACTCTAACACCACGGACTCTGTTTTCTTTCATTTCCGATTGAGTTATTATTGATTAAGTACTTACCTGCATAGAAATTAAGAGTAAATTATTTATTTACATCATTTTGGCGCCCGAACAGGGACCCCTCCCCCACCTCACGCGCCGGTTGGTGCGTTGCAACCTATGTCCCCTGCCGTCAGTTAGCCGGAACATACGCGTATCGGCAGGATTTCCTGCATCTCCCTCTGACCCACGGAGGTGACGAAGACTGCGATCAGTACCCAGACGAGGCGGTGAGGAGTGCGGAGGATCCCGACCAGAGCCTAGCCGAAAGAAGCAAGGTCCGAGGTGTCAAGAGGCCCACCAGGTTTCCGAAGTTTTCCGAAGTTTTCCGAAGTTTTCCGAAGTATCGAGTCGAGTCCAGTCGAGTTTTCCGAGGCCTTCTGTTTCCATGCTTCCCGGTGAGTACCATTGCTGGGTCGTATCTAGACGGGTTTGGGTACACAAGTCCGGTCTGCACTGTTTTTAGGCAGTGTATCTGTACTGTTTAGCAGTATATCTAGTATTCCGAATTTCTGAATTTTTTGCACTGTTACACCAGTGTATCTGTACTGTTGAGCAGTACATCCAGTATAGTGGGGTAGTCATCTATGTCTTAAATGTTTTTTGTGTGATTAATGTCGTGGTATGAATGTGACTGTTTTTTGTGCATTATTGTGTTTTCTTGTATAACTAGTTACATTCAGAATTAAGTATCAAGGATTGCGCATTTCAGTATCAAGTAAGCAGAATGCCGTTTTTCAACAAGTTAAAGCAGATAGGAACTAGGAAAGGGATGCTAGAGGAAGAAATTCCTATCCCTCCTAGGGACACTCCAGGCAATTTTATGTATAATAAGCATGGCATAGATGCCATATTGTATCTAGAATTATGGACCGATTATACAAAGCACCTAGACGAGAGACACAGATGGCCAGTTAATGGAACATGGGATGCCGAGTGCATCATGAAGGTAGAAGAGGCATTACGGAAAAAGAAAGCCAGACAGTCTCAGAAAGATGCCATAGAATTTTGGCGTAAGGAATCACATAAACGTGCTGAAAGAGCACTTCGTAGAGAAGACAGACTTAGAGAATCAGGAAAAGCTCGAGAAAACGAACTGGTTATTGAAGGAATCCGAGTAAAATCAGAACAAATAGATCGCATCCGAAATAGCCAAGTAAACGGCATGTATCTTATGGCCGAGGGTACACCTGACGCCATTTCAGAAATACCGAAAAATTTGCCGTCGCCATTAGTTCCAACTAAAGTAATGCATAAGACTACTAAAGACATATTCCTAAATTCCTACCTAGAAGATGTAGCTCCAGCTTACACCAACTTGCCTGTTCGTGCCCTGCCTACCGACAGGGACGGGGGCGGCACCCCGCCCCCAGATCATGCCTCGCCAGTACCACAACAGACTTCTACTGTCCCGCCAGCCCCGCCGCTTCCCGTACTCAAAACTGACCTACCGAAACCACGTTTGCCTGATCCACCTAAACGACAAGTTCAAGTTCAGATACAGACTCCACAGGGAGGTAATGCACAAGCTTCCGCTTCAGGAGGTGCGACCGCGGGTCCTCAGACCCCGCCACCAACTCACAGATTCAATCTCAGAGGTATGCAGAGTCCTCTTACGTACAGATCTCCCCACTCCTCTAATTCATCCCGCCTTGACGCATTGAAAGAAAACATGTCAGTTTGCAGATATGATCCAGTACCCGGAAAAGACGATTTAATGATATTGGCATCATTACGGTTAAGATCTGCTACTGATAACTTGCTATGCTATGTAGGAATGAAGGAGCGTCTAGATAGAATATATGAGTTTGTTCAGACAGGGAAAGACCCCGACAGTATTAAGGATGCCATGGAGAAACAGAAAGTTGACATGCAAGCACTGATACTACGATTTTTCATAAATTGTCTGATAAGAGAACGAGACAGGCCCGGAACAGATCAGAGTGAATTAGATGCATTGAACAAGTGGGGTCAAAATATAGCTGAAGGAAAACACGACAAGGGGACTTGCATAGCCTCTATGTACAGGAAGATTAGGAAAGCAGTGATAGCAGTACACGAGAAAGAGAAAGAAGAGGCTTCCTCCGAGGAGGAAGAAGAACAGGAAGAATCCGAAAGAAATGTAGGCACCATAGCATATGTAGGTAAGGGAACTTACCTTAGGAAGGGTATCCGTCCAGAGAGCAAGAGAGTTTTCTTCTCTGCCTTGACAAATCCGAATTCTGCTGAGCATCAGTTCCAGGAAACTGATAAAAGGCTTCGAGATCAAGTTGGGTACCATGTACTCAATTCTATGGATGAACAAGAACTAGCCCGATCAGCTGTATCATGGGCTGAAAATGCAGACATATATAATGATGACACAGTGGCACAGACATTTCTGAACCTCTCCCCCGACGAACAGAAATTAGCAGGTGTATACATGATTCAGCACCTTCTTATCAAATACAGAAAACATTACTCTGATCCCGGTCCCTTACATGAAACACTAGAAGCACTACTGATGGATAGATGGAGAGGCTTAAGTACCAAACTAATTCAAATAATTCTAGAACAACGACATAGATATGATACCTTTGTAAGCTCTGAATATGTTCCCGCCCCACCTCTAGAAAGGAAAATGTACCACATGCAATGCGGGGGTAGTATTGAAAGTCAGAACCCCTTACGAGAAGTGCACCCTGTTATGGGTGAGGATAAAACCTTGAAACGCGTGTATGTACACACGCCTCTGACTAAATTAGAACTGTTAGAAATGAAGAAACTAGTACCATGCCATGATAAAGACCCTGCAGGTTTTCATAGAGAGCTTAAAGACATGTTACTAATGGGGGATTACACGTATGATGATATCATGAAGATGTTAAAGGTACTATTACCCACAGGTATTTTCGAGAAATTAAAGGAAAAGGAATGGGAGGTGGGAGACACAAAGATTGCCTGGGCAGAAATAGAGGACGAAGAAAAGAAACGGGTCCCAGGATTAGGCCTTGGGGACAAAACTAAAGCATTACCAGGTTTGATAGTACAGGTCCTGCCCAGATTATTGACAACTAGAAAGGAAGATTGGGACGCCATCTCGTCCTGTAAACAGAAACATGATGAAGATACTAGTGACTTCTATTCAAGATTCGAGAAATGTTTCATTATTAATAGTGGCCTCCAGCCAAGTAGCGAGTCGTACCCGCATCTTTTTGTATCAAAGTTAGTCGAGAATTCCCTACCGTTAGTTAAAAACCGTGTATACAAGGTTGAGAGTACATGGCAAGCAAATACGCCATCACAGATGTTACAAATGTTACAATATCATCAGAACAGAATCAGAGAAGAACAAGATCAGGAACAAAAACGCATGAAAGACACAAAGATGAAAATGTTAGTAGCTCAGACGGTCCCATCCGACGGTCACAGAAAGGGTACGACCCAGACCAGTCACACTGCAGCTCCCGTTAAAGGGACATGCAATTATTGCAAGCAGCCAGGTCACTACGTACACGAATGCCCAGTCCTGAAACATAACATAGCGACAGGTAAAACTAAGGAAAGACCGCATCCGCCTAGACAAGACCATAACCAGCATCAGTCTTCACAGAATACACAGAGTACACAGCCTATGCATGCTTCCTCGACTCCAGCACAGACCGTAGCAGTACCACAGCCACAGCCCATTGCTGCAACTCAGCAAGTTTCACAGCAGATGTACCAGTATGCCCAGTCCGCTTACCCCGAATATTCACGATATACATGAAACAGCCTAGAGAGGGAACGTGGCTTGCCTCTTATTGAGATTCCTGTAGATCAAGAAGGTCCTTATGTACACAGTCAAGTATTGGGAAAAGACAGAAAGTTTTTAATTGACACAGGGGCAAGTCGCACTACAATCAGTCATGATGAAGTTCCAGGGGCACCCCTCTCAGGCTCACAGAATGTTTCCCTGGGTTTTTCAGGACAGCCTATTGTAAATGAGGTATCAGAACCAGTTCCCCTGGCTGTGGGTCCATTATCACGTGTTACAGACCTGTTACTCACGAAATCATGTCCAGAAAATCTGTTAGGAATTAAAACATTGAAGGCTCTAGGAGCTATAATATGCTGTTCCCCGGAGGGGGTTAGACTCTTTCTGCGGGATTTCAAGGGTCATTATGTTTTGCGAGAATTCGATGTCAGATTGAAAAATGTACCAGATTACTTGTGGGCAAAAGGCCCAACTGATGTAGGCTGCATGCATATCACACCATATCGTGTTACACTCAAAACAGGTGTTGTATTACCCCGAATCAGACAATACAAGTTACCACCCGATGCTGTAGTGGCTTTACTGAAAATAATTGACGAGCTCATTGCCCAAGGAGTGGTCGTCGAGACCGACTCCAATATCTGTAATTCACCCATCATTCCGATTCTTAAACGTACAGATCCCAATGCACCGCCAGTATATCGGCTGGTGATTGATCTTCGAGAATTAAATAAATGCATTATTCCACAGTATCCTGTGGTCCCCGATATCTCATCCCTATTGACTGCCATTGATTCAGAAGCAACGTTCTTTACTGTAATTGATCTCAAGAACGCCTTCTTCAGCGTGCCTATTGATCCAGAGAGCCAATATCTCTTCGGATTCAGTTTAAATGGACGCAGTTTCAAATTTTTGCGCGCACCTCAAGGATTCACAGAAAGCCCCAGCATCTATAGTCAAGCACTGAAAAGACAACTAGATTGCATTCAAATGCCAGTTAACACCGCTTTACTGCAATACGTCGATGATCTGCTGATCACCGCACGAAGTGAGCCCGAATGTGAAGAAGCATCATTGACAGTTTTACATTTCCTGGCCGACAAGGGGCACAAGGTGTCTCCTTCGAAGCTACAATTCTGTGTTCAGCAAGTTGTGTACTTGGGTCACTTGCTGTCCAAAGTGGAGAGACAGCTCACTCCCGATCGCATTCAGTTAATTGTAAATATGCCGCAACCCCAGACACAAAAGGAAGTGCGGGCCTTCATAGGCCTCACCTCGTACTGCAGACAATGGATTCCCCAGTATGCATTTCTAGCTAAACCACTCATTCAGTTAACGACACAGGAGGCAGCAACTTCGACTGCCCTCCCTTGGACTCAGGAACACACACAAGCTTTTGAAGAATTAAAGAAAGCCTTATGTCAAGCACCAGTTTTAGCGACACCATGTTACAGCAAACCGTTTACACTTTTCGTTACAGAACGTGATGGTACAGCGTTGTCTGTCCTCACCCAAGATCAAGCAGGTTCACATAAGCCTTGCGCTTATTTTTCAAGTACATTGGATTCAGTAGCCCAGGCACTCCCTGCGTGCTTAAAGTCTGTAGCAGCAACAGCGTTAGCAATCCGACAGAGTGATTCAATTGTTTTAGGTCATCAGTTAACACTTCAAGTACCACATTCTGTAGAGGTTTTGTTAAACAGAACCCAGACTCAACACTTGACTATAGCACGACTGACAGGTTATGAATTAACACTATTCCAGCCACACATATAAATCAGACGCTGCAGCATCCTGAACCCCGCAACACTGTTACCAACAGTTATGACAGATCCAGCCCCACATGATTGTATAGAAATCATTAATGCAGTAACAAAGCCTAGACGAGATTTAACAGATGTTCCATTGACAAATCCAGACCTGACACTTTATGTGGACGGTTCATGCATGAGAACAAGTACAGGAGAATTAGTGGCCGCGTATGCCGTGACCACTGAAACTGAAGTTAAAGAAACACATCGTATTGACACACTGTCTGCTCAAGCAGCAGAGCTCATCGCTCTGACCCGAGCTTGTATTCTAGCCAAAAACAGAAATGTTAACATATACACAGATTCACGTTATGCATTCGGAGTTGTACACGACTTCGGAGTCCTCTGGCAAGAACGAGGTTTCCTGACCTCTCATGGGGCCAAGATTCAACACGGTCCCCTCATTCAAGCACTGTTAGAAGCAATACATTTGCCTTCGGGCATATCAGTCATGAAGTGTAAAGCACATACTAAAGTTACAGATTCTGTGTCCCAGGGTAACGACCTGGCAGACCAGACAGCAAAACATACAGCACTGACTCACACCCAGATTACTGATGTGACAAAGACAATAGTACCGACAAAGTGTATGACAGTTAGAGATCCCGCCCTAGACGTAATTGATATCCAGACACATGCTACTCCAGATGAAATAAAGAAATGGACTGAACTAGGAGGGATTCAGACAGATCAAGGTTGGATAACGAAGGAAAAATCTATATGGTTTCTCCCTGACTCAATGGTTCAAGTCATGATAAATACAGCACATAGCCCGGCACATCTAGGAGAGAAAGCGATGTTAGACAGTCTACAGAATCTCTGGTACAACAAACACTTACGAGCAGCAGAAAAACAGAAAGTGCGTACTTGCATGATCTGTTGTCAGTTCAATCCAGGTAAAAGCGTCCCTGTAGAGCAAGGTGGATTTCATCCTCCCGATCACCCTTTTGAAGTCCTCCAGATGGATTATATCCAGATGGACCGCTGTCGAGGTTTTAAATATGTTCTCGTAGTTGTCTGTGCTCTGCATCCTGATCCCAATTTTTAAAAAAGGAGACCGGGCTAATCCCGCTAATTACCGTCTAATTGCATTACTGGATGCTATAGGGAAAATCTTCGCTAAACTTTTATTAATATCTATAACAGAATGGGCAGATAAAAATAATATTATACCCAGGGAACAGACAGGTTTCAGAAAAGAGCACGGAACTCTGGACAACTTAACCATGCTACAGGTAATTGTAGATAAATATGTTTGTGTACGTGGTGGAGGCGTATACGCAGCATTTATAGATTTCTCTGCAGCGTTCGATAGGGTGGACAGACCAACGCTGTGGAGAAAGCTGTCGGCATTGGGCATGCCGGGACATTTATTGGACCTAGTTAAGTCCTTGCATTGGAACACATGGTGTCGGGTGCTACAAGGAGGTGATAGGGGTCTCTCCCAAGCCATCCCATCCCGTAATGGCCTAAAACAAGGATGCATACTGGCACCCACTTTGTTCTCCCTATATATGGCTGATTTGCCAACAGCTGTTGCTGACTGTGAGGGACTTGCCCCAAAAATTGGAGGAACTGCCATACCCATTCTAATGTACGCAGACGATATTCTTGTTCTAGACCTGACCCCGAAAGGTCTTTCTAATCGTCTCCATACATTGAATGAATTCGCCGATGCACACTTTATGAAAATCAATAGTTCAAAAAGTAAAGTTATGTGCATCTTTGGAAAAAAGAAATGCAGGTCCAAGAGTTTTAATTGGACATTAAGTGGTGAAAAACTAGAGGTAGTTAACTCTTATACGTTTTTGGGCAAAATAATATGTTCTAACCTTAGTGAGAAACCCCACATTGAAAATAACTCTAGAAAAGCAATGGCCCATGGGAGGGGATTATGTTCCTTGTACAAAGCGACTGGGAGGAGACACTTCTCATGTTGCTTGGATGTATTCCGTGCAAAGATTCCTGCTACCCTTTTGTATGGAATGGAATTGGTGGATCCATATCAATGGGAGTTTATGCAAAAAATGGAGGGGAAGGTATTAAGGAAAATTTCTTCATTAAATTCTGCCTGCTCCACTTCATCTTGCAGGCTGGAATTCGGACTGCGAAGTTGTAGGGCTCAAGGGTTAGCTGCTCTAGTAAAATGGATAACATGCTTGGCCCGAGGCAAACCAGGAACCTTACGAGAAAGCTTAAAAAAGGAGCTCTTGGGCAACTTTAATGAGTTCTCGCAGCTAGTAAAAAACTTTCGACTGGCTGTTTCAATATTGGATTTGGATGAAAGTACGTTGTTTTTACTTTCTCCATTAGAACTAAAGCTAAAGTTAAAAAGTGTGTCCTGGGAATACTGCTACAAACTGGATATACTTGCCCAACAGAAAGATAAAGATAGAGAACTCCTGGTTTTAACCTATACACCAAAACAAGCCCAACAATATCTAACTTGGAACATTCCGCATGGTGTCCGTAGGGTATGGTATCTCCTTCGCCACAATTTGCTTCCACTAAATACATTACTTGCAAAATGGTATGGAGTGTCCCCCTTGTGTAATTTTTGTAATAATGCCGCTCAAGATTTTAAACATGTTCTGCTTATTTGCCCAGGCCTGTACTTATTGAGGAAAAAATGGATAAAACCAATCTGTATACAAATGGGAATTACGAATGTAAAAATGTTTTTTAATGCTCTTCTCTGCCCCCCTAATGAAATGTTCTGTTTTAGAATTTTTAAATATTTTAAAGAATTTTTAGATATCTATTAATGTGATTCTGGTGAGATGTTGATGAGTGTAACTTTGTATATAACAAGTGGTTGTTTAGTCGTTGTATTAAGTTTGTGTTTTAAAGTATGTTTACATGTATGTTATTTTATGTGGCCCTCATTGAGAGCCAAATCATAATAAACTTTGACTTGACTTGACTTGTCTGTGCTCTGTCCCGCTGGACCGAAGCATACCCAGTATCAGATTACACTGCTCCGACCACTGCCAAGCAGCTGGTTCGTGAATTCTTCCCACGATACGGCTTGCCTCGTGTCGTATACTCAGATAACGGTCAGCCATTCTCATCTGCATTAATGAAAGAAGTTTCCCTACTGCTAGGATACCAGTGGAAGTTCCATTGTGTCCGACATCCCGAAGCAGCAGGCCTTGTAGAAAGGCATAATCAGACACTAAAATTACGTCTTGCAAAGATCTGTCAGGACAAAGGGGTCGACTGGATAGTCGCCCTGCCCGTGGCACTATTCTACATGAGAATGGTCGCCCACTCGAGATCAGGGCTATCCCCGTACGAAGTGGTCTTTGGCAGACCACCGAATATGTGGGGGACGCCCATTCCGAAGAAAATCACTGATGTTGATTGCAATATGTTGACAGATTACCTTGCCTCCATGATGTCTGCACTCCAATCATGTCGTTCACAGGTTGCCGCAGCTTTCCCTGACAACACTGATGTAAAGCCGCACGAGGTCCGTCCTGGGGATCTGGTACTCGTCCGGAATTTCGACCGGAAAAGTCCGCTGGAGCCCCGCTGGAAGTCCCCGAAGACCGTTCTTCTCACCACGAGGACCGCCGTGAAGATAGAGGGGAGAAAGGGGTGGGTCCACACGAGTCACATCAAGCTTTGCAATGAACTAAAAAACGAACTAAAACAGGACTCTGACTCGTCCACCCCCACCAAAGACTGTATAAAACCAAGTGACTTTACCGTTACCGAACGAAAAAAGACTCCCCAAGAACAATATCGTATGAAACTCCGATCTAGCAAGTCAGACAGTTTAATTGTTTAAGTCCTCCCCTAGGTGAATCGGTTAAATAGTTTCTGACATGTATCCCCTAGATCGAGATAGAGAGAGAGAGAGAGAAGCAAAGAAAGGTACATACTGCAAATCACTGCGTAGTCACTGTATAGTGACGTTGTTAATAATGTTTTTCTTAAGTGTTCTAATTATTATTGCCAGCATTCTGCTACCCATTTATTGGCCTATTTTCAGGCGTGAACAATCTGCTTACAATGTCTCTGCTGAACACACTTTTAGTGAATTACCTGCACATGAACTCTCTTACAGACTTGCGCTGCGTAACAACACATTCATTAGTATGTTACACCACTCCCATCAGACAAATAATGCTACCGACTGCTGGATATGTGGCCGACTCCCTCCCTACCAGAATTACAAGGGAGCTCTGCCCCTCTTTCCGTACCCGTTCACTCACAATGGCTCCTGTGGTGCATGGTTTAAAATAATTAATTCCTTAGATCCTGATATTGCTGTTTTCGATGGAGGCTGGGTTTGGGGAAACTTGAACTCAGTTCTGTTAGATGTCTGTTACCCTGACAAGGAGGGACTCCCCACTCGAATAGGAACTGATCTAGAAAATGAAGTATATGGATTAGGTAACTACACAATTAGTCTCATGATCCTTACTGTTGAATCCGAAGCCGCTCCAGTTCTGCCCCATATGTTAGTATTACCAGTCACAGGTGAATTGTGTGTCCGAAAGAAAGGTTCAGTACACGTAGGTCATAGTAAATGCACTACTGTGGTCGAATTCAGTGATCAGGGTAAATCGTCTTTCAAAGCTATCAGTCACTCTTATTTTGTTTGTGGTCATACCGCATACATACGTTTGCCTCCAGACTGGGATGGTACCTGTTATATTGCATTCCTTCTGCCACCTGTTTTTCTAGCTCCCCCTGATTACCATAGAAATACGAATCTAGTCAAGAATAGATCCAGAAGAGATATCCCACTTGTCGACTACACAGAAACGGCATGGGAACAGTACACTGATTTCAATAAAGGATTCTTTTTCTTTCTAGGACCTGTCCAAAACAGTAAATTAATACGTAGATTAACTAGAACACTTGAAGCAGTAGTACATGAAACTGCCTCTGCCTTAGGTAACTTAACAGAGGAGCAATCTGCTATGCGGGTTGTTGTCCTTCAAAATCGTCTTGTTATTGACGTCATCTTGGCAGATAGAGGTGGAGCCTGTAAGGTCATCGGGTCAAGTTGCTGCGTTTTCATCCCACAAAATGCACCATCTGTCTATCAAGCTATTACCCGTCTGCATAAAATTGCAAATCAAATACATCAGAATCCAGGCACCTGGACTTGGTCTGGTTGGTTCTGGACAACGTTAACAGCTTGGGGATGGAAGATCCTATCCTTCCTAGGCATTGGCCTAGTCATAGTATTCAGTTGCTGCCTGTGTCTACAATGTGGACCGGCAATATGTGGACTGTGTGCCACTTCCTGTATTGAACATTCCAGTTGTCTCTCAAATCGTCAAAGAAAAAAAGATGAACATATAATGTTACAAGAACAAACTGATCGATTCATGAGGATCGATATCATGAAGGGTCCGTAGGGAACAAGGAGGGAATGAGGAAATATAAATTTTATGGTCAAGTTGTGTTCCCTAGCGAGTACCCCACCGTCTCCATTTACGAGTTAAAGTGCATGTAACTTCCCTCCTGTGCCAGCTATGAAGACGCAAATACATTTGCGTCCAACGTTAACATGTCCTCTTTCAGACCCACCATGAATGGGTTGAGTGGTCCGTTCCTAAGTATGCTATGCCAACGTCTTTTTGTAGTGTACTCCTACGTTTTTCAGCTCTGGCTGAAGTAGGCCCTGAATCTCTGCCACCGAACCTCTTTTCTGGCTTCTGACTCTGAGAATCTCTGCCCAGGCAGCCCCTGTACTCGTGAACTCTGACTTACTTTCAGCGCGGCCCCTCGCGCTCGGCTCAGCCTGCTGCCTGCCAAGATTGACTATAACCTTCGAGTTATCTGTTTCCCTCCCCGAAAATACATTCCTGCCTGCTAGCTCCAGTAAACATCCTTCCTCAGCTGCAGGGCCAAAGGGCCGACCTGTCTCTATGCAACTAATTCAAGTAATTCATAGCTTCTGTTGCCATGCTCCCCTGGAAGGCCCCGTGCCCCACGCTTCTCTTACAGACATTCAGGCGCTTATACATGCACTCACAGTCAGTATAGAATAGCTTCTGCCCCAGAGACCTTTCCGCCCAGATAGCTTAGTTCCTAAACATCAGATATCAGATATGATAGAAGCACAAGTTGATCTGACATGCCAGACTTCTGTCTCTTTCCGTCAGTGCAAATGTCAAGTCCCCAGCACCCTCCGACTCCATGTCATGCACACGTCATGCAGCTGCGCGCGCATCCAAGTTTCCGATTTCTGCTGACATTGCAATATTTTCTGTTAGTGCCACCCCTTTGGTGACACCTACCTGTGACGTTTCTAGAACACACCCCTAGTTCACGCCTCTTGATTACGCACATGTACCACGTGTATACTGTTATCTTGTCTTCTCTCTGCTGTTACGCCTTCTATACTGTTTCCAATGATGCAAAATAAGTATATAAGCTATGTACTGTTAATAAAATGTAGCGCGCTCTATCCCTTCTGACACCCTGTGTGGTGTTCGGAACATGATAATTTGGTCTTGACCATTCCTTTTTAAGGAATAAAACCCCTAAGAACTCTAACACCACGGACTCTGTTTTCTTTCATTTCCGATTGAGTTATTATTGATTAAGTACTTACCTGCATAGAAATTAAGAGTAAATTATTTATTTACATCATTTTGGCGCCCGAACAGGGACCCCTCCCCCACCTCACGCGCCGGTTGGTGCGTTGCAACCTATGTCCCCTGCCGTCAGTTAGCCGGAACATACGCGTATCGGCAGGATTTCCTGCATCTCCCTCTGACCCACGGAGGTGACGAAGACTGCGATCAGTACCCAGACGAGGCGGTGAGGAGTGCGGAGGATCCCGACCAGAGCCTAGCCGAAAGAAGCAAGGTCCGAGGTGTCAAGAGGCCCACCAGGTTTCCGAAGTTTTCCGAAGTTTTCCGAAGTTTTCCGAAGTATCGAGTCGAGTCCAGTCGAGTTTTCCGAGGCCTTCTGTTTCCATGCTTCCCGGTGAGTACCATTGCTGGGTCGTATCTAGACGGGTTTGGGTACACAAGTCCGGTCTGCACTGTTTTTAGGCAGTGTATCTGTACTGTTTAGCAGTATATCTAGTATTCCGAATTTCTGAATTTTTTGCACTGTTACACCAGTGTATCTGTACTGTTGAGCAGTACATCCAGTATAGTGGGGTAGTCATCTATGTCTTAAATGTTTTTTGTGTGATTAATGTCGTGGTATGAATGTGACTGTTTTTTGTGCATTATTGTGTTTTCTTGTATAACTAGTTACATTCAGAATTAAGTATCAAGGATTGCGCATTTCAGTATCAAGTAAGCAGAATGCCGTTTTTCAACAAGTTAAAGCAGATAGGAACTAGGAAAGGGATGCTAGAGGAAGAAATTCCTATCCCTCCTAGGGACACTCCAGGCAATTTTATGTATAATAAGCATGGCATAGATGCCATATTGTATCTAGAATTATGGACCGATTATACAAAGCACCTAGACGAGAGACACAGATGGCCAGTTAATGGAACATGGGATGCCGAGTGCATCATGAAGGTAGAAGAGGCATTACGGAAAAAGAAAGCCAGACAGTCTCAGAAAGATGCCATAGAATTTTGGCGTAAGGAATCACATAAACGTGCTGAAAGAGCACTTCGTAGAGAAGACAGACTTAGAGAATCAGGAAAAGCTCGAGAAAACGAACTGGTTATTGAAGGAATCCGAGTAAAATCAGAACAAATAGATCGCATCCGAAATAGCCAAGTAAACGGCATGTATCTTATGGCCGAGGGTACACCTGACGCCATTTCAGAAATACCGAAAAATTTGCCGTCGCCATTAGTTCCAACTAAAGTAATGCATAAGACTACTAAAGACATATTCCTAAATTCCTACCTAGAAGATGTAGCTCCAGCTTACACCAACTTGCCTGTTCGTGCCCTGCCTACCGACAGGGACGGGGGCGGTACCCCGCCCCCAGATCATGCCTCGCCAGTACCACAACAGACTTCTCCTGTCCCGCCAGCCCCGCCGCTTCCCGTACTCAAAACTGACCTACCGAAACCACGTTTGCCTGATCCACCTAAACGACAAGTTCAAGTTCAGATACAGACTCCACAGGGAGGTAATGCACAAGCTTCCGCTTCAGGAGGTGCGACCGCGGGTCCTCAGACCCCGCCACCAACTCACAGATTCAATCTCAGAGGTATGCAGAGTCCTCTTACGTACAGATCTCCCCACTCCTCTAATTCATCCCGCCTTGACGCATTGAAAGAAAACATGTCAGTTTGCAGATATGATCCAGTACCCGGAAAAGACGATTTAATGATATTGGCATCATTACGGTTAAGATCTGCTACTGATAACTTGCTATGCTATGTAGGAATGAAGGAGCGTCTAGATAGAATATATGAGTTTGTTCAGACAGGGAAAGACCCCGACAGTATTAAGGATGCCATGGAGAAACAGAAAGTTGACATGCAAGCACTGATACTACGATTTTTCATAAATTGTCTGATAAGAGAACGAGACAGGCCCGGAACAGATCAGAGTGAATTAGATGCATTGAACAAGTGGGGTCAAAATATAGCTGAAGGAAAACACGACAAGGGGACTTGCATATCCTCTATGTACAGGAAGATTAGGAAAGCAGTGATAGCAGTACACGAGAAAGAGAAAGAAGAGGCTTCCTCCGAGGAGGAAGAAGAACAGGAAGAATCCGAAAGAAATGTAGGCACCATAGCATGTGTAGTTAAGGGAACTTACCTTAGGAAGGGTATCCGTCCAGAGAGCAAGAGAGTTTTCTTCTCTGCCTTGACAAATCCGAATTCTGCTGAGCATCAGTTCCAGGAAACTGATAAAAGGCTTCGAGATCGAGTTGGGTACCATGTACTCAATTCTATGGATGAACAAGAACTAGCCCGATCAGCTGTATCATGGGCTGAAAATGCAGACATATATAATGATGACACAGTGGCACAGACATTTCTGAACCTCTCCCCCGACGAACAGAAATTAGCAGGTGTATACATGATTCAGCACCTTCTTATCAAATACAGAAAACATTACTCTGATCCCGGTCCCTTACATGAAACACTAGAAGCACTACTGATGGATAGATGGAGAGGCTTAAGTACCAAACTAATTCAAATAATTCTAGAACAACGACATAGATATGATACCTTTGTAAGCTCTGAATATGTTCCCGCCCCACCTCTAGAAAGGAAAATGTACCACATGCAATGCGGGGGTAGTATTGAAAGTCAGAACCCCTTACGAGAAGTGCACCCTGTTATGGGTGAGGATAAAACCTTGAAACGCGTGTATGTACACACGCCTCTGACTAAATTAGAACTGTTAGAAATGAAGAAACTAGTACCATGCCATGATAAAGACCCTGCAGGTTTTCATAGAGAGCTTAAAGACATGTTACTAATGGGGGATTACACGTATGATGATATCATGAAGATGTTAAAGGTACTATTACCCACGGGTATTTTCGAGAAATTAAAGGAAAAGGAATGGGAGGTGGGAGACACAAAGATTGCCTGGGCAGAAATAGAGGACGAAGAAAAGAAACGGGTCCCAGGATTAGGCCTTGGGGACAAAACTAAAGCATTACCAGGTTTGATAGTACAGGTCCTGCCCAGATTATTGACAACTAGAAAGGAAGATTGGGACGCCATCTCGTCCTGTAAACAGAAACATGATGAAGATACTAGTGACTTCTATTCAAGATTCGAGAAATGTTTCATTATTAATAGTGGCCTCCAGCCAAGTAGCGAGTCGTACCCGCATCTTTTTGTATCAAAGTTAGTCGAGAATTCCCTACCGTTAGTTAAAAACCGTGTATACAAGGTTGAGAGTACATGGCAAGCAAATACGCCATCACAGATGTTACAAATGTTACAATATCATCAGAACAGAATCAGAGAAGAACAAGATCAGGAACAAAAACGCATGAAAGACACAAAGATGAAAATGTTAGTAGCTCAGACGGTCCCATCCGACGGTCACAGAAAGGGTACGACCCAGACCAGTCACACTGCAGCTCCCGTTAAAGGGACATGCAATTATTGCAAGCAGCCAGGTCACTACGTACACGAATGCCCAGTCCTGAAACATAACATAGCGACAGGTAAAACTAAGGAAAGACCGCATCCGCCTAGACAAGACCATAACCAGCATCAGTCTTCACAGAATACACAGAGTACACAGCCTATGCATGCTTCCTCGACTCCAGCACAGACCGTAGCAGTACCACAGCCACAGCCCATTGCTGCAACTCAGCAAGTTTCACAGCAGATGTACCAGTATGCCCAGTCCGCTTACCCCGAATATTCACGATATACATGAAACAGCCTAGAGAGGGAAGGTGGCTTGCCTCTTATTGAGATTCCTGTAGATCAAGAAGGTCCTTATGTACACAGTCAAGTATTGGGAAAAGACAGAAAGTTTTTAATTGACACAGGGGCAAGTCGCACTACAATCAGTCATGATGAAGTTCCAGGGGCACCCCTCTCAGGCTCACAGAATGTTTCCCTGGGTTTTTCAGGACAGCCTATTGTAAATGAGGTATCAGAACCAGTTCCCCTGGCTGTGGGTCCATTATCACGTGTTACAGACCTGTTACTCACGAAATCATGTCCAGAAAATCTGTTAGGAATTAAAACATTGAAGGCTCTAGGAGCTATAATATGCTGTTCCCCGGAGGGGGTTAGACTCTTTCTGCGGGATTTCAAGGGTCATTATGTTTTGCGAGAATTCGATGTCAGATTGAAAAATGTACCAGATTACTTGTGGGCAAAAGGCCCAACTGATGTAGGCTGCATGCATATCACACCATACCGTGTTACACTCAAAACAGGTGTTGTATTACCCCGAATCAGACAATACAAGTTACCACCCGATGCTGTAGTGGCTTTACTGAAAATAATTGACGAGCTCATTGCCCAAGGAGTGGTCGTCGAGACCGACTCCAATATCTGTAATTCACCCATCATTCCGATTCTTAAACGTACAGATCCCAATGCACCGCCAGTATATCGGCTGGTGATTGATCTTCGAGAATTAAATAAATGCATTATTCCACAGTATCCTGTGGTCCCCGATATCTCATCCCTATTGACTGCCATTGATTCAGAAGCAACGTTCTTTACTGTAATTGATCTCAAGAACGCCTTCTTCAGCGTGCCTATTGATCCAGAGAGCCAATATCTCTTCGGATTCAGTTTAAATGGACGCAGTTTCATATTTTCGCGCGCACCTCAAGGATTCACAGAAAGCCCCAGCATCTATAGTCAAGCACTGAAAAGACAACTAGATTGCATTCAAATGCCAGTTAACACCGCTTTACTGCAATACGTCGATGATCTGCTGATCACCGCACGAAGTGAGCCCGAATGTGAAGAAGCATCATTGACAGTTTTACATTTCCTGGCCGACAAGGGGCACAAGGTGTCTCCTTCGAAGCTACAATTCTGTGTTCAGCAAGTTGTGTACTTGGGTCACTTGCTGTCCAAAGTGGGGAGACAGCTCACTCCCGATCGCATTCAGTTAATTGTAAATATGCCGCAACCCCAGACACAAAAGGAAGTGCGGGCCTTCATAGGCCTCACCTCGTACTGCAGACAATGGATTCCCCAGTATGCATTTCTAGCTAAACCACTCATTCAGTTAACGACACAGGAGGCAGCAACTTCGACTGCCCTCCCTTGGACTCAGGAACACACACAAGCTTTTGAAGAATTAAAGAAAGCCTTATGTCAAGCACCAGTTTTAGCGACACCATGTTACAGCAAACCGTTTACACTTTTCGTTACAGAACGTGATGGTACAGCGTTGTCTGTCCTCACCCAAGATCAAGCAGGTTCACATAAGCCTTGCGCTTATTTTTCAAGTACATTGGATTCAGTAGCCCAGGCACTCCCTGCGTGCTTAAAGTCTGTAGCAGCAACAGCGTTAGCAATCCGACAGAGTGATTCAATTGTTTTAGGTCATCAGTTAACAGTTCAAGTACCACATTCTGTAGAGGTTTTGTTAAACAGAACCCAGACTCAACACTTGACTATAGCACGACTGACAGGTTATGAATTAACACTATTCCAGCCACACATAGAAATCAGACGCTGCAGCATCCTGAACCCCGCAACACTGTTACCAACAGTTATGACAGATCCAGCCCCACATGATTGTATAGAAATCATTAATGCAGTAACAAAGCCTAGACAAGATTTAACAGATGTTCCATTGACAAATCCAGACCTGACACTTTATGTGGACGGTTCATGCATGAGAACAAGTACAGGAGAATTAGTGGCCGCGTATGCCGTGACCACTGAAACTGAAGTTAAAGAAACACATCGTATTGACACACTGTCTGCTCAAGCAGCAGAGCTCATCGCTCTGACCCGAGCTTGTATTCTAGCCAAAAACAGAAATGTTAACATATACACAGATTCACGTTATGCATTCGGAGTTGTACACGACTTCGGAGTCCTCTGGCAAGAACGAGGTTTCCTGACCTCTCATGGGGCCAAGATTCAACACGGTCCCCTCATTCAAGCACTGTTAGAAGCAATACATTTGCCTTCGGGCATATCAGTCATGAAGTGTAAAGCACATACTAAAGTTACAGATTCTGTGTCCCAGGGTAACGACCTGGCAGACCAGACAGCAAAACATACAGCACTGACTCACACCCAGATTACTGATGTGACAAAGACAATAGTACCGACAAAGTGTATGACAGTTAGAGATCCCGCCCTAGACGTAATTGATATCCAGACACATGCTACTCCAGATGAAATAAAGAAATGGACTGAACTAGGAGGGATTCAGACAGATCAAGGTTGGATAACGAAGGAAAAATCTATATGGTTTCTCCCTGACTCAATGGTTCAAGTCATGATAAATACAGCACATAGCCCGGCACATCTAGGAGAGAAAGCGATGTTAGACAGTCTACAGAATCTCTGGTACAACAAACACTTACGAGCAGCAGCAAAACAGAAAGTGCGTACTTGCATGATCTGTTGTCAGTTCAATCCAGGTAAAAGCGTCCCTGTAGAGCAAGGTGGATTTCATCCTCCCGATCACCCTTTTGAAGTCCTCCAGATGGATTATATCCAGATGGACCGCTGTCGAGGTTTTAAATATGTTCTCGTAGTTGTCTGTGCTCTGTCCCGCTGGACCGAAGCATACCCAGTATCAGATTACACTGCTCCGACCACTGCCAAGCAGCTGGTTCGTGAATTCTTCCCACGATACGGCTTGCCTCGTGTCGTATACTCAGATAACGGTCAGCCATTCTCATCTGCATTAATGAAAGAAGTTTCCCTACTGCTAGGATACCAGTGGAAGTTCCATTGTGTCCGACATCCCGAAGCAGCAGGCCTTGTAGAAAGGCATAATCAGACACTAAAATTACGTCTTGCAAAGATCTGTCAGGACAAAGGGGTCGACTGGATAGTCGCCCTGCCCGTGGCACTATTCTACATGAGAATGGTCGCCCACTCGAGATCAGGGCTATCCCCGTACGAAGTGGTCTTTGGCAGACCACCGAATATGTGGGGGACGCCCATTCCGAAGAAAATCACTGATGTTGATTGCAATATGTTGACAGATTACCTTGCCTCCTTGATGTCTGCACTCCAATCATGTCGTTCACAGGTTGCCGCAGCTTTCCCTGACAACACTGATGTAAAGCCGCACGAGGTCCGTCCTGGGGATCTGGTACTCGTCCGGAATTTCGACCGGAAAAGTCCGCTGGAGCCCCGCTGGAAGTCCCCGAAGACCGTTCTTCTCACCACGAGGACCGCCGTGAAGATAGAGGGGAGAAAGGGGTGGGTCCACACGAGTCACATCAAGCTTTGCAATGAACTAAAAAACGAACTAAAACAGGACTCTGACTCGTCCACCCCCACCAAAGACTGTATAAAACCAAGTGACTTTACCGTTACCGAACGAGAAAAGACTCCCCAAGAACAATATCGTATGAAACTCCGATCTAGCAAGTCAGACAGTTTAATTGTTTAAGTCCTCCCCTAGGTGAATCGGTTAAATAGTTTCTGACATGTATCCCCTAGATCGAGATAGAGAGAGAGAGAGAGAAGCAAAGAAAGGTACATACTGCAAATCACTGCGTAGTCACTGTATAGTGACGTTGTTAATAATGTTTTTCTTAAGTGTTCTAATTATTATTGCCAGCATTCTGCTACCCATTTATTGGCCTATTTTCAGGCGTGAAAAATCTGCATACAATGTCTCTGCTGAACACACTTTTAGTGAATTACCTGCACATGAACTCTCTTACAGACTTGCGCTGCGTAACAACACATTCATTAGTATGTTACACCACTCCCATCAGACAAATAATGCTACCGACTGCTGGATATGTGGCCGACTCCCTCCCTACCAGAATTACAAGGGAGCTCTGCCCCTCTTTCCGTACCCGTTCACTCACAATGGCTCCTGTGGTGCATGGTTTAAAATAATTAATTCCTTAGATCCTGATATTGCTGTTTTCGAATGAGGCTGGGTTTGGGGAAACTTGAACTCAGTTCTGTTAGATGTCTGTTACCCTGACAAGGAGGGACTCCCCACTCGAATAGGAACTGATCTAGAAAATGAAGTATATGGATTAGGTAACTACACAATTAGTCTCATGATCCTTACTGTTGAATCCGAAGCCGCTCCAGTTCTGCCCCATATGTTAGTATTACCAGTCACAGGTGAATTGTGTGTCCGAAAGAAAGGTTCAGTACACGTAGGTCATAGTAAATGCACTACTGTGGTCGAATTCAGTGATCAGGGTAAATCGTCTTTCAAAGCTATCAGTCACTCTTATTTTGTTTGTGGTCATACCGCATACATACGTTTGCCTCCAGACTGGGATGGTACCTGTTATATTGCATTCCTTCTGCCACCTGTTTTTCTAGCTCCCCCTGATTACCATAGAAATACGAATCTAGTCAAGAATAGATCCAGAAGAGATATCCCACTTGTTGACTACACAGAAACGGCATGGGAACAGTACACTGATTTCAATAAAGGATTCTTTTTCTTTCTAGGACCTGTCCAAAACAGTAAATTAATACGTAGATTAACTAGAACACTTGAAGCAGTAGTACATGAAACTGCCTCCGCCTTAGGTAACTTAACAGAGGAGCAATCTGCTATGCGGGTTGTTGTCCTTCAAAATCGTCTTGTTATTGACGTCATCTTGGCAGATAGAGGTGGAGCCTGTAAGGTCATCGGGTCAAGTTGCTGCGTTTTCATCCCACAAAATGCACCATCTGTCTATCAAGCTATTACCCGTCTGCATAAAATTGCAAATCAAATACATCAGAATCCAGGCACCTGGACTTGGTCTGGTTGGTTCTGGACAACGTTAACAGCTTGGGGATGGAAGATCCTATCCTTCCTAGGCATTGGCCTAGTCATAGTATTCAGTTGCTGCCTGTGTCTACAATGTGGACCGGCAATATGTGGACTGTGTGCCACTTCCTGTATTGAACATTCCAGTTGTCTCTCAAATCGTCAAAGAAAAAAAGATGAACATATAATGTTACAAGAACAAACTGATCGATTCATGAGGATCGATATATCATGAAGGGTCCGTAGGGAACAAGGAGGGAATGAGGAAATATAAATTTTATGGTCAAGTTGTGTTCCCTAGCGAGTACCCCACCGTCTCCATGTACGAGTTAAAGTGCATGTAACTTCCCTCCTGTGCCAGCTATGAAGACGCAAATACATTTGCGTCCAACGTTAACATGTCCTCTTTCAGACCCACCATGAATGGGTTGAGTGGTCCGTTCCTAAGTATGCTATGCCAACGTCTTTTTGTAGTGTACTCCTACGTTTTTCAGCTCTGGCTGAAGTAGGCCCTGAATCTCTGCCACCGAACCTCTTTTCTGGCTTCTGACTCCGAGAATCTCTGCCCAGGCAGCCCCTGTACTCGTGAACTCTGACTTACTTTCAGCGCGGCCCCTCGCGCTCGGCTCAGCCTGCTGCCTGCCAAGATTGACTATAACCTTCGAGTTATCTGTTTCCCTCCCCGAAAATACATTCCTGCCTGCTAGCTCCAGTAAACATCCTTCCTCAGCTGCAGGGCCAAAGGGCCGACCTGTCTCTATGCAACTAATTCAAGTAATTCATAGCTTCTGTTGCCATGCTCCCCTGGAAGGCCCCGTGCCCCACGCTTCTCTTACAGACATTCAGGCGCTTATACATGCACTCACAGTCAGTATAGAATAGCTTCTGCCCCAGAGACCTTTCCGCCCAGATAGCTTAGTTCCTAAACATCAGATATCAGATATGATAGAAGCACAAGTTGATCTGACATGCCAGACTTCTGTCTCTTTCCGTCAGTGCAAATGTCAAGTCCCCAGCACCCTCCGACTCCATGTCATGCACACGTCATGCAGCTGCGCGCGCATCCAAGTTTCCGATTTCTGCTGACATTGCAATATTTTCTGTTAGTGCCACCCCTTTGGTGACACCTACCTGTGACGTTTCTAGAACACACCCCTAGTTCACGCCTCTTGATTACGCACATGTAACACGTGTATACTGTTATCTTGTCTTCTCTCTGCTGTTACGCCTTCTATACTGTTTCCAATGATGCAAAATAAGTATATAAGCTATGTACTGTTAATAAAATGTAGCGCGCTCTATCCCTTCTGACACCCTGTGTGGTGTTCGGAACATGATAATTTGGTCTTGACCATTCCTTTTTAAGGAACAAAACCCCTAAGAACTCTAACACCACGGACTCTGTTTTCTTTCATTTCCGATTGAGTTATTATTGATTAAGTACTTACCTGCATAGAAATTAAGAGTAAATTATTTATTTACATTCGCGCTGTTTCGAACGCAAAAACACTTGATGCATGTGGGCCAAAATCCTAAACTTACTACTTTTGGTATTCACAGAAGTTAGGATTTTGTATTAAGTTTGTCTTAGGACAGACTTAAGACAGACTTAAGACAAAATCCTAACTTAAGTCTGTCTTAAGTCTGTCTTAAGTTTGTCTTAAGACAAACTTAAAACAAAATCATAACTTCTGTGAACACCAAAAGTAGTAAGTTTAGGATTTTGTCTTAAGTTAGTTCTGTGAATCGGGCCCTGTGAATCCAAAGATATTGTGTGATGTCTATGAGAGCAAAGATATGTGCGTGATGTCAATGAATGTAAAGATATACGTGTAATGCCCATGAATTCAAATATATGTGGGTGTTGTCTATGAATCCAAAGATATTGTGTGATGTCTATGAATTCAAAGATATGTGCGTGATGTCTAGGAAGAGGAGTTAAATAATATCCAATGCTTATACCATTTTTTAAACATTTCACACACTGGATGTTTCCTATGCAGTTCAGTAGGAATCCAATGATTCAAATGTGTGGAGAAATGTAAATATTTCACATACTTGATGCCTTTTTGTGGTGTATTTATTAAACAAAGCCAGATCTAACAATCTTTGTAGGTCTGGCTTTGTGTAAAAAACAGTGGGTGGTAGTGTGGGTATGGATGCCCCCCTCACCTAAATGAGCATACAGCAGATTAAAGCGCTGTTTACACAACTTCAAAGGCAACTGGCTGGCTAAAAAAAGTTTTGCAGCAAAAACTAAGGGGTTATTACAAACCCCCTTGTGCCGTGGGTGTGTCACTTTTAATATGGAAAAAAGTGATGCGCCGGTGATGCAAGAGGATTGTAAATATGCCCCTAAATACCTCATCAACACTTGCACCACTTTGGAGTGGCATAATGTGTGAATAAATCTTCATTTGTTAAAATCATGAGGACAGTTTCAAGTAGTAAAGACTAGGGTTGAGCAGAACTCGTGGTGTTCCAAAAACTCTGCGAGATTACACAGAGTTCCATCAGGAGCATAAAATATGCAGCTCTTACTGCAAGCTAGTGCCAGCAGCATGAGCAGTGCTAAAAAATAAACACTAATGGCACCGAGTTGATTACTCGAGCGGCAGCCCGCTGACCACGACCACCTGCGTTAGAAAATCGTGCGACGGGAGCCCAAATCTCCCTCGCGCTCACCAGCTTGCATTTCTTGAGAGAAATTCCGCCACATTGCAATTGGCGGAATTTGTTCAGAACTCTGTGTTAAAGGACAACACGGAGTGACCAAATTTCACCGATTGCAATGGGCAGAATGAGACATTCCGCTGTTCAGTAACTCACCATATTAAGAGCTTAGGGTTGCCCAATTTAGTAGTGGGGAGATGAGAGGGAGATGAGAGGGCAAAGTCCTTATCTATGAGCAACTTCTAGTACACACGCAAAATGGGATGTTCAAAATATTTATTTTATTTTTTTATTTATGCAGTTTTATATAGCGCGGACACTACCCAAAAGTGCTAGAGTGCAGTAGACATACGTGATTACATGGGTACATACAGAGGGTTTAAAACTACCAAATATTACCAAATAGAGTTTCATCAGATCAAGAATTACAAAATAGTAAATCCTTACAGAAAAAAAGACAAGTACATTCAGCAGTGAAAATGTTGTAAGCGCCAGGTGAAATAGAGGTAGTGCAGGTCTGTGCCAAAGGGTGAGCGTACACGTCACTGGACAGGATTAGCTGCAATATCTGAACCAAACCAACGATGAAGGAGGAATATATGGAATAAGTAGATAAATAAGTAATGAACAGAAGTATAAGGAATGTGTAATGTTACCTGCAACATAACATGTGCCACTATGTATAAAACACCCAATCACAAATTAGTATGAAAAATAAAAATCACTTAGAAAGACAGACAAGTGTCTATTTAAAATAAAGCAACAAGTCTTGGCACAATCTAGGGCATTTTATATGATGAAAATCCACTCCTGATTGGTGATATTGCAAGCTGTTTGATCAGCAATTGTTTTCAGTTCAAGGTAAAGTTCATTGAAAATTTTTAACAGTCATATAGACAAATCAATGAAATAAAAACATGAAATTATACAACAAAAAAAATACATAATAATGAGAATCAAAAGTAGATAAGAGATAACAATTCGTAAAATGTGAATACAGAAAATACCAGCTAGGAGATACAAATTAATGTGATACTTTTAAATACATAATAAACAACAGTGCAATAATGTAAGTAATATAAAAAAGAAGAAAGATAACACAATAAGAGGAACTCAAGGAGGTTCAGCAATTGTTTTAACTGGAATGTATTCAATTTCTGAGTAGTTTAATTTTTACCTGTTACAGAAGAGTTGTATTAGGGCTATCCTATTCTGAGATGTCTCTTGCATCCCCTGACTGTGAATGAGACCTCTCACTACTTCACCTTCAAATGACTGATTCAACTTGGAGCCAGAGGGTTGGTGTATAGCCTTCGGCATCTTATGCTAGCCCACAGAGCTAACATAGGGTAAAAGAGATTAGAAATCATTGTTTAATAAGACTTCTACCTCGAGTTTTGGATACAGCTTGCTTAAACTGGCACAGGCGTGTCACTGGTGCAAAGGCCGTAAGAACTATTTCATTAATACTGCATCCACTAGCGACAGAATAATGCAAAACTGTAATTCAACTCGCTCTGTGCAGAAGTCTATTATACAATGGCACGATTTCAGAATATTCCTACCACATCAAACATAAAAGAGGACATTTTTATAGAACTGCATACTGTTCTTCTGTGCTTGTACACTGGCATTTATTCAATAGACACATATAAATGCCCCATGTAGTTGATTTTTTCCAACAATAGAAGTAATTTTGTTTCACACGTCAAAAGCCTCATGAAAATCAAATTAGTAAAAACTGCAGTCTGATATTTTCTCTATTCTATCTAGAGGTAATTTACTTTTAGTTTAAGAGCCTTTGGGATCTACAGAACACATTATAAACACAATAATTTTTCTTCAGTTTAGTAGGTTATGGACAGCTTTATTAATCCCTGGCCTAAGGTATGATGAAGACTGTAAGCAAATTAAAGCAGATGGGACCTCAGAATTCAGATGCCAGAGCGCTACCTCTATGCAGGGCTGCTTAGAAGCTGTAAATAAATAACTACTGAACAAGACAATCCTTGCATGGAAGATACAGTGGGGATTAGAGAAGGGCAGTCAGTCCTGGGATCTCTCAGGGGCCTTTGTGAGGCTAAATAATAATCAGGGAACAGGATTCTCTCGAGAGAAGTTAATAAGGCACCCTTTAAAACATAACCTAGTAGTTGTGGCACAATCAGACGATACTTCCCACGACAAACCAGAGTAAATTTCAGGAAATGCTGACATTTTCTAAGTTAAAAAACACCTCTTTCTGCTACAACCAAGTGTACCAATGTTGTGTTTTATGCAAGGAAAGTCACTTCTATGGTTACTGCTACAGTCCTCAGGTCATAAGGGCAGGACAACGGTTTCTGCTACAGTCCTCAGGTCATAAGGGCAGGATACCAGGCGCCAGGTGTTTCTCCAGCCATGGCTCTATCAGGGTCCAGCCGCTGGTGATCAGTTTTGCCTCCCGTAGGGCAAGGAGCCCTCCTACCTTTTGTATGCATGTAGCAGAAATAGGGGATCAACCACTTGACCCTTGAAGAGCAATTACAGTCCTTGCATTCCAGCAGGACTTAGGAATCCTTCTGTTTTTTCCCCGGGCCAGTCAAAGACATGCCCTTCCAGATGTTTCTTCCCACATCCAGTAATGTTCTGAGGAAGTAGTGAGGTGTCACCCTTAGCCTTTGCATGTTCCATTGATTGCAGAATTCCCTACAACCTGTTCTCACACTTTCAATCACTATCTGCTCTATTCAGCACTTCATCTGATGGTTTACTGCAAATTTCTCGAGAGCCCTAAAAGAAGAAGGTTACCACCATCTTCCACCTGAAGGATCTCCGGTCCATACTGTAGTCACCCGCTGTTGGACAGAACAATCCTCGGCATGGTAAAGGACATGTACCCCTGTCCTGAGTGCCCAACTCTACTGTTGTCTGGATCCCTAATTCTGATTTTTGTTGTCATAGGCAGGGATGGATAATTTGTGTGTGCCCTGATATATGCCTGTCTCACGGACTGCAGACTAATTGGACTTGGATGGCGGCCAAAGCACAATCCTCACAGTGATCAAAGGCTACTTCCTCCACCAGGAGTTAAGAAGCACGGGTGCGGTGGTGACAGCATAACAAGCAGTGAACAGTGGGAGTGAACAACTCCTTTTTACCCTGTGTCACTAGAGGTAGGCTGTGGGAAAGTTGTCCTTTTTGCAGTGATCACCCCCAATTTTTGACTGATGCCGATGGTTACTGAGTCTGAAAGTGCCCCGAGCTCTGCTAACAAGGCCCAGGGCAATGCTCTCTCCTCCTAAGGTATATTGTAATTGGTATAATTCCAATTGGCCAAGGCAACCTACCTGTAAGTCCATACTATATGGTTGGGCATGTAGGCTTAGGGATCCCAATGGACTTAATGCACGTATGTGTGCACTGTTGTGGTGTCTGGTTTCATTTTACAGACAGGCCAGCTTTGCAGGCTGGTTTTAATGTAAAACTATGCCCACAATCGACTTTGGAATTAAAAGTACTTCCAAAGCCCAAAGCTACCTTTTTAGAACGTATAAGTAAGTCACCCCTAATGCCTGCCCTGGGTGCCCCAAGGGTAGGGTGCATTGTTACAAAACACCCCATACCCTTTTGTATGCCCTGATAGAGAAAAACAGCTAAAGTTGTTTCTCTCATGTACTGCTCCTAGCCCCATAGGCTAACATGATAACGTTTTTTTAACCTACTAAAGTCTAACATTTGATTAGAGCTAGCTAACAATAGCATTCAAAGTATCAAAATAATGTTTACAATATTTATGATAGCTATTACAGGGCAGCCCTGTAGCAGCCTCTTTTGATTGGCCAGCCTTTGACAGCCTGGCCAACCTACTTCCTAAGTAGGAGTCCTGGGGCTGAAATAATGTCATTAGGTGGGAGGAGATCTGCTTCCTGGAGAAGTGAGTGAGAGGAAGGGGGCTGGGGAAATAAGCTGGACTTCAAAAGCAGGAGAACAGATATCATAGGACCCAGGCCAGGTCCAACTTCTTTGATCCCAAGCCAGATGGGAGCCCCCTAATTAGACTAGTAGAGGGTCAGTAAGGGGAGTGTAGTCAGATCTTAGCCAAACCTTTGGGTTGGGTTACAAAGACACAGACACCAAGGAGAGATTTTCTTCCTTTTGATTTTGAGAGAACAGTGCATTCTGGGTCAAAAATAAGCCACACTTTGCAGGAAGTGGTTATAGCAGAGGGAGGCAACTTTACCCCCATTGGTTGGGGTGTCCTCCCTCATGCCAGCCCAAATGGAGGCTAAATATGGGAGAGATTCACAAGCTCCTCCGAACACTGCCTGGAACATAAAAACAAAGAAGGACTGCCCTGGTGGACCCTTGGACTGCACCACAGATGGCTTGCACTCAAAAGGACTCCCTGATCAGCAAAAGATACAACATCGCTGTAAGAAGTCACCTGCAACCCCAAAGAAAAGATCATCCCATCTGACCAGTTGCAACTGGATTTTTCCTAGACTGTGAAAATACATTGTGGAAAATTGAGTCCTAGCTCCCATGAGGCAATCCAGAGTCTTTGAACCCATGGACTGAGATAGTGGACACTGATTTTCCCCAAAGGAACCAAGAAATCACACCATCTGCAAACAAAGAAACTTTCTTCAAAGTTTTGCAGAAAAGCTACAGGAGGAGACTGGCTCAATGTTGAGAGTCAAGCCGCTGTTGTCGACTCGCAAATCGGCCTAAACATGCTGGTTCGTCTTGCTGAAAGCTCCGGAGCCCCTCACTGTCGAAGACAAAGATTTCCAGAGACTCACTGAGGCATTGTGCTGCAGCAGACCACTGTTGTTGAATTGAAGTTCGGATCCGATATGCATGAGGACCTGCTGACGAGCCCGTCAATTACAGTCGGCCAAAAATGTTTACTTTGTCCTGGTCCAGTGCAACAAGATAGCCGCGAGTGGGGCTTTAAGCTTTTGGGCACTAGAATCGTCAATTTTTTCTTTGCTCTTAAAAATTCATTTCCCTGGTTCCCTACATTGGATTAATGTTGTTTTGGTCTCATTACAAAAAGATAAACATATTCTCTATTTGTATAAATTGGTGTTATATTTTTAATGTGTTGTGGGTATTACCTATTTACTGTTTTGGTTATATTAAATGCTTGACACACACCTGTCTCCTAAGTTAAGCCTGACTCTTCGTTTGCCAAGCTACTCAGGGTTGAGCAAGGATTCATATATTGAGACGTGACTGGACCTATTAGTAATTGTGGAATTATTACTGTCTGAAGGTGAATAAATCCACCTACTAATACTCCACTTTCCTACAGATTTCTACTGGTTCACTCATCTTTTTTAAAGTTTTGCTGCTGTGTTCTTAACACACCCTTTGCCTACATCCGCTAGATGAAAAGTGCTGAGCAGTGCAGGAGGAGTAATTCTGCTGCAGTTATATGTATGCCTAGGAATCAAGTGCTGTATGGGGAGCCTGAAGCCTTTATCACCTCATTGCAGTGACCCTTTATGCTAGGAGGGGCCACCATGTAAGTAATTGTTGCTGACAAAGCCCCAAGACCTGAGTGGGCCTTAGCAGCAATCCCGTATGCCATAAGGGGCTGCCTTGGAATAGGAGGATGAGGGCAGCTGTTTCCCGGTGGTCGATCAGGGATCTGATGTCGTCAGTGGCTGCGATGAGGGCGGTCTCGGTGCTGTGGTTAGCTCGGAAGCTGGACTGTGAGGGGTCGAGGGATCCGTTAGTTTTGAGGAAGGCGGCAAGCTGTTTGTTGACGGTCTTCTGGAAGACTTTGGCAGGAAAAGGGAGGAGCGAGAGGGGGCGGAAATTCTTGAGGTCGGTGGGGTCCGCTGTCGGTTTTTTCAGGAGGGCGCTGAGCTCGGCATGCTTCCAGCTCTCCGGGAAGGTGGCGGTGGTGAAGGAGATGTTGATGATGTCCCGGAATTGGGGTGCGGTGAAGGAGCCCACCTTGTTGAAGACGTGGTGGGGGCAGGGGTCGGTAGGTGAGCCGGAGTGGATGGTGTTCATCGTGCGGGTGGTGTCTTCGGTGCTGACCGGGGTCCAGTTGCAGAGGGTGGTGGTGGGGAGTTGGTTTAGTGGTTGGGTGCGTGGTCTGTGCGCCGAAGCTGTTGTGTATGTCGGCGATCTTGCAGTGGAAGATCGAGGCGAGTGAGTTGCAGAGGTCTTGCGAGGGTGTGATGTTGTTGTTTACGGCGCTGGGGTTGGAGAGCCCTTTGACGATGCTGAAGAGTTCCTTGCTGTTGTGGGTGTTGTTGTCCAGTCGTTCTTTGAATGTTGTCCTTTTTGGTGGTGCGGATCAATTGGTGGTGTATGCAGGTGGCGTTCTTGAGGGCTGTCATGTTTTCTGTGGTCTGGTCGTGTCGCCAGGCTTTTTCGAGGGTGCGGCAGTTTTTCTTGGAGGTTTTGAGTTTGTTGGTGAACCATGAGGCTTTCTTGCTGCCGGGTCTGCTGGGTGGGTTCTTCAGAGGTGCGAGCTCGTTGGCGCAGTTGGTGAGCCACTGTGTGAAGTTGTGGGCTGCTTCGTTGGGGTACGTCGTGTTGGTGGGAGGGTTCTGGCTGAGGGAGGCGGTGAGTTGGTCCGCGGTGATCTTGCTCCAGCTCCTACGGGGAACCTGTTGCGGGTGGTGGTGGGTCGTAGTTCTCCTGAAGTTGAAGTGGAAGCAGCTGTGCTCAGTCCAATGAAATCCGGTGGAGTGGCTGAAGGAAATGTGCTTGCTGGAGGTGAAGACGGGGTCAAGCGTGTGGGCAGCGTAATGGGTGGGGGTGTTCACCAGTCACTTGAGTCCGAGGTTGGCGGGGTTGTCCAGCAGGGTGGTGGTGTTGCTGTCATTGTTGTTCTCCAGGTGGAAGTTGAGGTCCCCTAGGAGGATGTAGTCTTAGGAGGTGAGGGCGTGCGGGCTGATGAAATCCGCGATGGCTTTGCTGAATTGTGTGCATGGTCCCGGTGGTCTGTAGATGAGAGTGCCTCTGAGGGTGGTCTTGGGGTCTCTGTGTATCTGGAAGTGAAGGTGTTCAGCGGCGGTGAGGGTGTCGTCGGAGTTGGTCGTGATGCGGATGGTGCTTCTGTGGATGATGGCGATGCCCCCTCTGGTCTGGTTGATGCGGTCCCTCCGGGTGATCTTGTATCTGTACGGGATGGCTATGGCGATATCAGGTACTGAGGAGGTGTTCATCCAGGTTTCCGTGAGGAAGGCGACGTCTGGTGATGTTCTGTCGAGCAGGTTCCAGAGTTCGACGGCGTATCTGTGGACGGAGCGGGTGTTGAGCAGGATGCACTTGAAGTGGTTGTTGCTGGTGCCTGGTCTTTCGGGTGCGGTGCAGGTCCGGAGGCAGGTGTAATTGCAGGCTTGGCAGGTGAAGGGTCCGTGGATGCGTTTCGAGGTGGCTCGGTAGCAGGCGGGGTTCCGGCCTGCATTGAGTGCGTTGAGGGTGGCGGCGTCGTAGGTCCGTCGGTTAGGCTGGCAGCGTCGGGGCCCAGGGGTCCTGGCCCTCGGCACGGGACAGGCGCGGATGGGCGTAGATGGGCTTGCCTTTGGTGCGCCTTCGGCGAGCCCGCTGCGTGTGGCCGCTGCGCGTACGCGCGGTCCCGCCATATATGGCGAAGTGGGAGGGAGGAGAAGCTCGGAGGCGGGAGCGGGGTGGCAAATGGGGACCGGGGATAAGGAAGGGGGGCGGGGCCGCAGAGGAGCGACAGCGGAGAGTATGGGGGAGGGACAAGGGCGGGAGAAGCTGACACGGCGGGAAAAACAGCGGCGGGAAAGGTAGACACAGGAGGCGGCGAGGGGAGAGCGGAGGGGGACAAGGGCGGGAAAAAACCTGACATGGCGGGAAAAACAGCGACGGGAAAGGCAGTCACAGGAGGCGGCGGTTAAGGGTCACGCAGGCCTGAGGGCGGGAGCCCAGGCAGCAGGAGTGGCGGGAAGAAGGGCAGCAGCGTTGACCAACGCACACGGGGCCGTGCGGTGAGTGGGGTGACCAGGTTAAGGGTCACAGTTCACTGCTGCGCGGTCCCCGCCATATATGGCTAAGTGGGAGGGAGGAGCAGCTGGGAGGCAGGAGCGGGGTGGCGAATGGGGACCGGGGATAAGGAAGGGGGGCAGGGCCGCAGAGGAGCGACGGCGGAGAGCAGTGGGGACAAGGGCGGGAGAAGTTGACACGGCGGGAAAAACAGAGGCGGGAAAGGCAGACACAGGAGGTGGCGAGGGTAGAGGGGGGACAAGGGCGGGAAAACTGACACGGTGGGAAAAAGAGCGGCGGGAAAGGCAGTCACAGGAGGTGGCAGTTAAGGGTCACGCAGGCCTGAGGGCGGGAGCCCAGGGAGCAGGAATGGTGGCAAGAAGAGCAGCAGTGGTGACCAGGGCACACGGAGGCCTTGCGGTGAGTGGGGTGACCGGGGTAAGGCAGGGTCCTGTCAATTGTAATTGTGGTACTGTTATTGTTGTCACTGGTGCTGCTTGTTACTCGTTTCCCGCTGCTGCTCTCATGTAGCCCCTCCCTCCTGCTCTCCCGCTCCCAGCTGAGCTTTCCCTCCCTCCTCCCCAATTTAAGGCAGCCAAAGGCAAGCCAGACTGCGCCTGTCTGAGACCCGACCTTGACAAGCACCAGAGTCTCTGGATCTCCAACCATTCACCGCTACGTCTCATCTACCCTCCTCGCACTCAACCCTTGGAGGAACAACAACTGCCAGCTATCCACTCCGAGCACCACCCACGGACAGTGGGTCACAGCCATTAGACCTTCAACACCACCAGCACCACCACGGCCATCGCCTCTGCACCGAACGCCAACACCGCCGAAACCCTGCGGTGCATCCTCCTCAAAGTGTGCTCCCTGCACAGACACAACGTTGAGATCTGGGACCTCCTCGATACCCTCTTACCGGATGTCGCCCTCGTTACAGAAACCTAGACCAACGCCTCCTCCACCCCGACATTGCAATGGGCATCCCTGAAGGAAACAAGATCCAGAGGAAAGACTGCCCCAACCGCCCAGGAGGAGACCTCACCATCTCACACAAGACCTCCCTCCGACTCTCCCCCTCCACCATGAATGACTCCCGCTCCACCACTGAACACCTTTACTTCCAGATCCATACCAGCCCTACCACCACACTGATCGGCACCCTCACTTACAGGCCCCCAGAACTGGAGCCTCGTTCACCACAAACTTCACTGACCTCATCCCATCCCACACCATTGCCTCCATAGTCTACACACTCATCGGAGACTTGAACTTCCACCTCGACAACCCCAGCCACCCCAACTCCACCACCCTCGCCAACATCGGCCTGAAACAGCTCATCACTGCACCCACACACAAGACAAGATATACCCTCGACTCCATCTTCTCAGAAGGTAACAGCATCCACTTCAGCCACACCATGCAACCCCCCTGGATGGACCACCACTCTGTACACTTCAACGTCAACAAACCCACCGCCCCCAAACCTGCACTGCACTCCCTGAGAAGGAACTGGAACAAAATCACTGAGGAGCACCTCAACTCCACCCTCAACCGCAAAGTCTCAACCACCTTGACTGGCATTAACCTCGCCGCCAAAGAACTCCACAGATGGATTATCAACTGCCAGTTCTGACAGACGGCACCCCAGGAAGGCCACCTGGTTCACCACTGACCTCCAAGAACCCAGACGCACCTGCAGACCTCTCAAAAAGAACTGGAGAAACAGAAAAACTCCAGAAAACCACACCACCCACAAGAACGCCCTGACGGAATACCACCAATGCATCAGATCCACTAAAAGGATCTTTATCCAAAACATGATCCTCGCCAACTCCAGCAACTCCAAGGAACTCTTCAACGTCACCCAGAAATTCACCAAACCGCCCCAATGAAACCATCACCCCCTCCCAGGACCTCTGCGACAAGCTCGGATCCCACTTTCATCTGAAAATCAAGGCCTCTATGACCACTTCGACGACCAGACACCTGACTCCGAAACTACCTCCCTCTCCAGCATCCAGCAACGCCAGACAGCCTACTGTCTCCTCTTGGACGCCAGTCACCCCTGAAGACACCACTTCGACCATGAAAGGCATCCACTCAGGGGCCCCTACGGACCCCTGCCTACCACACATCTACCACAGAGCCACCATCGCTCCAGAACTATGATGCACAATCAACACCACCTTCAAGACCGGCACCTTCCCCCAACAACTGGAAATGCAAAGAAGTCAGACCCCTGCTCAAGAAAACCCACAGCAGACCCCACGGACCTCAAGAACTACTGACTCATCTCCCTCCTCCCCTTCACAGCAAAAGTCACAGAGAAGATTGTCAATGCCCAGCTAACAAAATCCATCGAAGAAAACTCCATCCTCAAGCACTCCCAATCCAGATTCCGCAGCCAACGCAGCACTGAGACTGTTCTACTAGCCGCCACAAGCGACATCTGCATCCTCCTCAACCAAGGACACACTGCAGCCCTGATCCTACTTGACCTCTCTGCAGTGTTCGACACAGTCTCCTACCACACACTCACCGCTAGACTCCACAACACCAGCATACAGGGAACTGAACTCGACTGAATCCGCTCCTTCCTCACCGGTAGAACCCAAAGGATCATACTGCCACCCTTCCTCTACGAACCCATGGAAATGAAAAGCAGAAGACCCCAAGGATCAAAACTGAGCTCCACCCTCTTCAACATCTACATGGTCCCCCTCGCCACCATCGTCAGACAGCACAGACTCAGCATATATCCTATGCCGATGACACCCAGCTCATCCCATCCCTCACAAAAGATCCCGTCACCGCCTGACGCAACTTTCAGGAAGGAATGGAGGACATCACATCCTGGATGAGCAGCAGCTGCCTGAAGCTCAACTCAGAGAAGACAGGGGTCCTCATCCTCGGACCCTCCCCCTCTGCATGGGACAACACCTGGTGGCCCACCGCACTCAGCAGCTCTCCCACCCCCATGGACCATACCCAAAACCTCAGCATCGTACTCGACTCCTCCTTATCCATGGCCCGACAGGTCAACTCCTTTGCCTCCAGCTGCTTCAAAACCCTCCACTTTCGCCGAAAGACCTTCAAGTGGATCCCCACCGAATCAAGGAAGACCATCACCCATGCACTCATAACCAGCAGACTGGACTATGGAAACACCCTCTACACCGGGATCAACAAGTCTCTGCTTCACAAACTCCAGACCATACAGAACACCATAGCCAGACTTGTCCTCAGCATTACTCGACACAAACATATCACCCAACACCTGCGTAACCTCCACTAGCTCGCCGTCGAGAAGAGAGTTACTTTCAAGATACCCACCCACGCCTACAAATGTCTCCACAACACCGGACCCCAATACCTCAATGAGAGAATCTGCTTCCACGTACCCAAGAGAGACCTCTGATCCGCTGACCTTGCCCTCACTGAAACCCCGCAATTCCGCAGAGCCAGAACATGTGGAAGAGCCTTCTCCTACATCGCGGCCAAGACCTGGAACAAGCTCCTGATCGACATCAGATGCGCCCTCTTACTGAACATCTTCATGAAGATACTCAAGACCTGGCTCTTTGCCTGAGCCTAGCAGCTTACCCCCCTCCCCCAATGCCTTGAGACCCTCACGGGTGAGTAGCGCACTTACAATTGCCCTGATTGATTGATTGATTGATTGAATGTTAGAACTGACTTCTTTGATGTTTTTCTTTCACTATTGTTTCTTCTCAATTCACTCTTTACTTACTAAGTTGCGTTCTCACTTTGATACAAAATTGCTAGACCCAGAGGCCAAGATGCCCATGGAGATAGATAATTGTTGCCGTAGTTATGTATTGTTGGGACTTTGGCTCGAGTTGGGACTGATGGGACATTTTGGAGGTGTGGGTAGGATATTCCACATAAAGTTGAGGGAATGTGGTGTGGGAGGGAGGGGGTAAACAAGTAGCACAACACAGGCAGACAGAGCGAGGAGATAGTACACAGTTCCCACCTAGACAGCAGACAAAGGAACTTCCTAACGTGGAATATCTGGGGATTGGGAGAACCACGCAAAAATGAATGAATGAATGAAATGTATCTTGTCCTGCGCAAACTTAGCCCAATGGGCGTCAAGGGGCCTACTTCAAATAATACAGCTCGCCGAATCAGACAGCATTCTCTCATTGGTAGGCTCTGATGAAGAACCAAGTTGTAAGAGCCTTTTTAAACAAATCAATTGAGGGTAAGGTTTTGATCTCAATTGGAAGAGAGTTCCAGAGCTGAGGAGTGGCTACAGAAAAAGCTCTCGCTCCCCATCTGGTCAGCCTAGTATGGGGCACTACAAGTTGAAATAGGCCGGCCGATCGAAGACATCTTGTTGGAACATAGCGGGTAAGCAAGGTACCAAGTGCGTCATCGGGGCCAGCCATAAGTGCTCTGTATGTCAGACATAGGATCTTAAAAGAGATTCTATACTGGACAGGAAGCCAGTGAAGGTCTCTCCTAGCAGTCGTGGCCGATGATGCCATAGGAAGGGCCAGAACAAAGCGCGCTGCAGCATTCTGCACGATTTGCAATCGATGAATGAGGCCCTTGTTGAGCTCCACATAAAAAGAGTTGCAATAGTCGATCCTGGAGCCAACAAGAGCGACTGCGATCTGTTTGCGCGCCTGAAGGGAGAGATAATTACGAATTCTGTTTAGGATCCTAATGACACCCCAGCACGTGGCCACAGTCCTGTTCAAAAAGCGGCACCTCCTTGTCTACTTAGACAGACACAAATATAAACATTGTTATGATACAGGAAACACACACAACTCCCGCCTCGGATCCCACCATTGTAGCTCGCTGAGCGTTACACAGATACTTCTCCTTGTATTCCTCCTATGCGCAAGGAACCGCCATCCTCATCTGAAATAATACCCCTTACTTAGAGGAGGGGTCTCTAAATGATGCACAAGGAAGATATAATGTGGTCTGGGGAAAACTAGCGTCACATTCAGTTATACTAGTGAATTGCTATGGCCCTAACGCAGACGACCAAGCATTCTACGTTGCGCTACGAGGGCAAATTATTAGCATAGGCTCAACACACGTCATTTGGGGTGGAGAATTTAATCTCACTATCCGACCTGCCCTATACCGTTCCTACCATCAGCCACAACACTACACGAAGGCCCAATGCCAAGTATAACAGATCATGGACGAACAATGACTAAACGATGCATGGCGAGACACACATCTTACAGACAAGGAAGGCACCCATTACTCCTCTGTGCACTACACTTGGTCCAGCAGAGATTATTGGTTGGTCTCCAGAGGCCTTGGGACCTGAATAAAACATGCACAGCACTTGTCACGTACATACTCAGGCCATACCCCGGTGCTCATGCAGCTGTCCCCGTTGGGGGGGCCTCCCTTTATATGACCTGGCACCTTCCCACACAGTCGCTATTGGATGCCCCATTTAGAGCTGAGCTAGGGCTAGAGCTGGAGAAATTCCTTGAACGCAACATAGACTCTGTACCCATATTGGCAACCGTATGGAAAGCACTAAAAGTGATCATACAGGAAAAATGCATTGCAAAGGCAGGGAGTATACTTAGGGACATAGAACACACACTGGGAAAACTAGAGACGCTTATCAGGGACTTAGAAGCGAGGCTGGCTCCAAATGACGAGAGTGCAGTATATATATATGCATAAATAAGGGACATGATTACTGAGTACCAAAACGTGGCAGACAGGGAATGCCTCTTCCGCAGTAAATATCACGAAGCGAGAAGATATGGGAAAGGCGAGTAACCGGGGAAAGCACTGGCGGAATTGACTCAGAAGCTCAGGTTCTCCAACTATATGTTGGAGGTCTGCAACTCGATAGGGCAGCCTCAGAAAGATAATGAAGCGGTACTGCAGGCCTTTTGAGAGTAGTACTTCTCACTATACACCACCCGGAGAACTGCTCCCATAAATGTAGTACTCTACTTGGTGACTGTAGAGCTAGGATGGCTGAGCAATTCACAGACAGAATTCCTCAAATAGAACTTTGAAGAAGACGAAATCTGAGCTGCTATTATGCAGCTTGGTTCAGAAAAGGCCTCAGGACCAGACGGGCTCCCTGCAGAGTACTATAAAGCATACATTGATACGCTGGTGCCCTTCCTGAAAACATTATACAAAGAAGTGTTGCAATTAGGTACACTCCTCCTCACTATGTGGGTAGCTCTGATAATATCCATCCTAAAACTAGGCAAACCTCCATAGACTGTAAGTCCTACAGGCCACTGTCCTTAATAAATTCTGATCTACAAATACTGGTAAAATTGCTGGCAAACCACCTAAGCCTGCTAATGGATAGACTCGTGAGGCCAGACCAGGCTGGGTTCATTCCAGGCAAATCCACTTCATACAACCTATGGATCTTGTTTTCGATCTTACAAGATATATACCTGTAACTCAATGCTGTGGCAGTATTTTTGGATGTTCCCAATGCTTTTGATTCCCTTGATGTCAGTACTACAATGCATGGGCTTCTCCCCACGATTCAGGAAATGAGTGCAATTGTTATATCACAAACCACTGGCAAAGCTATTCATCAATGGAACACAGTCCCCGGCCTTTGCCATCACCTGAGGAACTAGACAGGGCTGCCCAGTGTCCCCTCTTTGCCCTTGTGATAGAACCACTGGCGGCTATGCTTAAGCATCCTCATCAGGAGTAAGCACTGAGATAACCCTCCAGGCAAGTCCTAGTGTTGTTATATGCAGACAACATCACAGTATAAATTAGGGGACCCCAGACAAATCTAAATGCAATACTAAAAGAATTTATCAGATTTGGGGAACTCTATGGGGTAACTAATAATTTGGAGACGTCCCAGATTTTTCCACTCACTCCCGTAATCTGCCCTCATCCTCAGTAATTGAGATGTCAAGGAAACTTAACACTTTGTTCTTAAATTCAAGTTTGAATTGGATGTCATGGGCAGTGAGCAGCAACTTATTGATTTCCATCTCTGGCTCAATGCCCAATCACATGACATCCAATTCACACTTAAATTTAACAACAAAGTGATAAATGTCCTTCAAATCTCAATTAGAGAGGATGAGGGCAGATTACACTCTACCCTATAGAAAGACCAGCGAAAGAAACACCCTCCTACGGTACTCGAGTTATCATCCTCTTAACATCAGAGACAATCTACCCGTTGGTCAGTTTTTGAGGTTGCGTAGGAACTGTACCAAGAAGCATGACTTTTTGTGGAATCTGCCAACTTAATGACTCATCTGATTTAGAGGGGGTACCTTATGAATCTACTAAAGAAAGCCTGAAAACGAGCTTGGTTCTCCCACAGGGAATTCCTCTTGGAACCCAAGCAGAGAGCAACTTCTGAACAGGAATGTCTGGTCTGTGTCACAACATTCTGTACAAGAAGCAATGAGATTAAGAACACCATCAACCACTACTGGCACTTGGCAGCGGATGAGATAGGAATCACTGAACCTCTCATGTATGCTTTTAGAAAAGGAAAAAACGTGAGGGATTACGTGGTGAAATCCCAACTACCCACCAAAACCAAGGACAACCAATTAGCTCTATGGAACATCCCACCAATCAAAGGGCATTATAAGTGCAGACAGTGTAAAGCTTGCCCTATGACGAAGGAGATGAAACAGTTCATTCACAACATCTATACTTACACTTTACAGGATCATGCCAACTGTAACTCCGCGGGGATTATATATGCTAGAACCTCCCTGTGTGATTTCCCATACATTGGCCAGATGAAACAGAAAATAAAGGCCCGTATACTGCAACATTGCAGTAGAATACGGTGTAAAGTTCAGTGGGCACCCGTCATACAACACTTTACCACGATCGGACACTCGGCTGAGAGTCTGAAGTGGTGGGTCATTGAAAAAGAGACGACCAACCCAAATGGAGGGGAGTCAACTTTACCAACACCATCTGTATTCGATAATGTAAATGGATACACATTCTGGACACTGTTTTGAAGGGTTTGAATGAGCATGAGAAGATGGCGAGACAGGTGGCAACATTATTTCCACTATCACTGTGTACATTGTATAATACACCTGAATGTTTATTGTCTTATAGAATGTTTATTTTGTCATTTTTAATTTATTGCCTTTTTTGTAAGCATAGGTCTTTAGGCCCAGACGGCTTTCACTAATGTTTGACGTTGTCTGATATATACCATCATATGTCGCAACTAGGGCGATTTCATGGCTCTCTAGTCTGCTCTTTATTACCACCGGCCCCTCATGCAGGAGCCGGAGAGTCAAGCTGAAGCATCCATTGTGTCTACGGCGCAGCTACTCTATCGCGCAATAACCACTCCACGCATCAGTTTGCGTAAAAGGCCATTTATTAGGACAGGCATGACATTTACAATAAACATAACACCATTAACTTAACAATCCCCCCAACATCCTGCCTTTCAACCGTCATCCACTCACGTGCTCCACCAGCCACTCCCAAATCACACCACGACCTCTTTGCATCTCATTCACTTCCCCTTTTCACTTTCTAACTCCTCGGTCATTTCCATCCATCGCACTCCCGTCTACCACTCTCTCCCATCCTGCACCTGTAACCCCCTCCCTGGAAGGGTGATTCTGCCCGTCATGGACTTCCCACCCCTCCCAGTTCCCAGAAACACCCCCTATCATGTCATCCTGTCCTAAACTGGCATGTTACCCAACATGGCAACTTCAACAACAACACCCAGCTTCCCCTTTCAACTATGTAGGGTGGGTGGGTGGCAAAACTGACTTCTCCCTGAGGCACCGGGGACAGGAAAAGGAAGTTGTTCCCCTCCTGTCCCCCTAAATAGCCTCCTACCTAACCCCTCCCACCCCTGACCTAACCCTAACTACTTCCTGCCTGTCCCTATCTCGCGCGAACTCCCCGGGGAAAAGACTGGTCTGCCGACCTGCTTATCCCCGGGGGCCGCATCGCGCAATAACCACTCCACGCATCAGTTTGCATAAAAGGCCATTTATTAGGACAGGCATGACATTTACAATAAACATAACATCATTAACTTAACAATCCCCCCAACATCCTGCCTTTCCACCGCCATCCACTCACGTGCTCCACCAGCCACTCCCAAATCACACCACGACCTCTTTGCATCTCATTCACTTCCCCTTTTCAGTTTCCAACTCCTCGGTCATTTCCATCCATCGCACTCCCGTCTACCACTCTCTCCCATCCTGCACCTGTAACCCCCTCCCTGGAAGGGTGATTCTGCCCGTCATGGACTCCCCACCCCTCCCAGTTCCCGCCACCCAGTGTACCCCCTGAGGGCGGTTACCTGCCTCACCAAGCGTGCACCTTTCGAACTCAGTCCCTCTTACACCAGATCGATTCATTCCATAAAAAGCTAATCAAATCCCGCAGCTCCATCAGATAAAATGCGTTTCCCATGTGAGAAAGGTGCACGCCGTTGTCCCTGAAAAGAAGTGGCTGTTCCAGCTGAAGCCCGACATGAGCCAGCACTTTGATACCCCGATCCGCACAAAAGAGTCTCATCGCCCTGTTCAATTTCCTGCGGGCCCTTTCAACGGCCGCAGGCTTGAGTGCACCCCTCCAGATCCTCCGTGGAACAAATTCAGTCCACACAATGCAGGCGCCAGCCAGATTGCGTTTCATCACCTCCAAGTCCCTCTGCATCAAATGCAACAGTGACACCCCCGATTGCTTCACCAAGTCATTTTCCCCCAGGTGGACGATAAGCATGTCTGGGGAGCCCAGCTGCGACACTCTCCTTGTTAGCCACAGTTCACCCCATCGCATTCCACTCTTACCCCACCATTGTACTTCGTGAGGCTGCTCCTCAGGCCCAGGCTACAGCCGTACACCTGCCTGACAGCGTATTTCGAAGCCCAGTGTACAAAAGAATGCCCAACGACCCAAGTGACCGTCTTGGCCCGCGGTCCACGAACACAACCTACGAAGAGAAAGAGATTAGTACCAAAGCATAACAAGAAAAATGCCAAGCAGCGCAGCCGTCCAAGCAGTGCGGCCCACGCCCTCACTTACGCACATAGCGCTCACAGCACCGCGACTGCCAGCGACCAATCCTCCTGATCTCCTGCCAGGACCAACCCAAGCCCGCCGCCGCCGTGGCTGCCCCAATCCGAAACGAATGCGTGCCAAAACAAGCCGGATCCCTGCCCAGTCTCTTCAAAGCCATCCGCAAGACCGCCAACAACTGGAATGACGTCAAACGCTTCCGCGACGCGTGCACAAAACTTTCCCCTTCTGACCTCTGCACTCGACCACCGAAACTCAGCCACTCACGCACCGGGCACACGCTCGCACAACCACTCTCCGACAACCAAACCCACTTCACCCACCCCAGCTGGTCAGTCTTGGAACGTCCCAACCAAATGCCCAATCGCGCCCCATCCACACGCACATCAGCAAACGTCCGACCCGGCGCCCCACAGGTCCCCAGCAATTCTGACACACGAAATGCCCCGAAAAACATCCAGATCATGCACAAGCGAAACAGCGAAACAGCGCTACCTCCTCCCCGTCATAACACCAGAAATGCAATTCCTGCAAAACCTTCTCCAACAAGTCAAACGTGACAGCCTCCCGTGGCAACTCCCCCCCACCCAACTCCGCCCGCACCCGCCCCCAGCAGATTCGATCTAGCCGGATCAAAACCCATATACACCATGCTGTAGAAAGAAACTCCCGTCAACTTGCCAGCTATCGTCGTCTGTGACAACCCCTTATCCATGCTGTCCAACACAAAGCGCACCACCCTTTGTTCACACTCATCTTTCGGCAATGTCCCCACATCCTTCCCCAAACCCGCAAAGTCCCCAAACTCAGTCCAAGCCAATCTGTATGCCCGCCTAGTAGACTCCGACCTCTCAACCAAACCAACCACTCTCACTCTCCCCATGCCCAGATACCCTCCAGCACCTTGGTCTTGCAAGCCTCCACTCCCGGCGCCAGCTCCCTGAAGCTCTGCCACTGCGAACGAGATAACGCATCCGCAATTTCGTTACTTGCGCCAGGCACATGTTGCGCGCGAAACAGCACATTGAAACGCAGACACAGCAGCATGAAACTTTGCAGCAAGCGCAGCACTCGCAGGTCCCTTGCTTTCTGGTTGTTTACCAAGTCCACCACCGTCATGTTGTCCACATGAAACAACACCGACCTGTTCTTGAATTCTGGGCCCCACACCAGCAGCACAACCAACAAGGGAAAAACTCCAAGAACGCAATGCTACTGCCCTGGCGCAGCCAGTGAGCCGGCCACTGCTCCGCACACCAGCGACCGTCCCAGAAGATCCCGAAACCTGCCGCTCCCGCCGCGTCCGAGTAGAGTTGAACCTGCCACACCATCCTGTCCCGCGCAAAATCAAGGACACACCGTTGAAGTCTTCCAGGAACACCAGCCACACTCGCAAGTCCAACCGGACTCCCAGCGTGATCCTGACCCTGTGATGTGGGAGGGCCACGCCCGACAAGGCCATGCCGAGCCGCCTACAAAATGTCCTCCCCGCCCTCCTCACTCTGCAGGCAAAGTTCAACAATCCCAACAAACGCTGCACCGACCTCAAATCCAGTTTCTGAACCTCCAGCGTGCCTTTCAAAGCATCCTGCATCTCAGCCACCTTCGTCACTGGTAAACGCGCCTGCCAAGTTACCGAATCCAATTCAATACCAAGGAATGTCAAGCAACAACTGGGCCCTTCCGTCTTCTCCGGTGCCAATGGCACCCCAAAATCCCGTGCCAACAACTGAAACTGCCGCAGAGCCGTTCCACATTCGCCTGAGCGCCCCGTTCCCACAAACAGAAAGTCATCCAAATAGTGAGACTCCAGCCGGTGCCCACTGCGGTCCACGAAGGTCCACTGCAAAAAGGAGCTGAAAGTCTCGAAGAGCGCGCAGGAAATCGCACAACCCATCGGCAACACCATGTCCACAAAAATGGCTCCGTCAAACTGCATGCCCAACAAAGGAAAATCCGCCGGATGAATGGGGAAAAGGCGAAAGGCCGACTTGATGTCACACTTGGCCAACTCTGCCCCCCTCCCGCAGGACTGCACCAGACCAATAGCATCATCTACTGACGCGTACGCCACTCTGGAGTCCTCCTCCGCAATGAAATCATTCACCGACCCACCTTCCAGCCAAGACAAGTGATGAATCAATTTGAATTCCCCTTGCTCTTTCTTGGGCACCACCCCCAAAGGTGAGACAATGAGATCCGACAGCGGTCAATCAGAAAACGGACCCGCAATCCTGCCCTCCGAAACCTCCTTCTCCAATTTACGCGCCACAACCTCCGGCAATTCCTTGGCGGACCGCAAATTCTCAGCCCAACGCCTCTCCCTGGGCCCCTGATATCCAATCCGAAAACCTTCAACAAAACCCCAGTACAAATGCAACGCCGCCTCCTTATCAGGGTACCGGGAGAGCCAAGGACCTATGGCCTCCACCTTAACCGGAGTATTTCCACTGCTCTGATGGCGTAGCCAAGGTGAGGCACTGTGTGACTGGGTGACGCCTCCGCACTTTGAACACTCATGTTTAAATTTACAGGAGGGGCGGTTGCAGAAACTTTTATTGAACCCCCAGCAGGCCCCTGAAGCGACTGGCTTGTACTGCTGCCCTGCTGATCCAGACCACACAGCCTGGTTCCCTTGTCCACCTGCAGTTCCCTGGTTACCCGCCCCAGACTGGGCGGGGCGCGGCTGAAAAGACCGATACATGACCGGAAGACCACTGGCCGTATGCCTAGACGCCGCTGCCTGCGTCGAAGACATCCACTGAATCCAAAGTTCCTGGTCTACGTCCCCCCACGGTTTGTCGGGATTAACACTGACCCTGGCCTGAAACTCCTCGTCGTAGCTCAACCATGCAAAACCCCCGAAATGAAGCTGCGCCTTCCTTATCACATCCATATACTTGAACAATGCAATAGCCCGATCCCCATACTTCTCACAATAAATACTCGCATAAATCACGAAGGCCGACGTCCAATTCTCCATCGTGACCGGCACCCTCGGCCGCCTGGTCAATTCCCACTCCTCCTCTTTAGACCCCTCCTTCGCCTGAATCTCCCTATGCAAGAGCTTAAACACATCAACATATTTGTGCCTCCAGATCCTCTCCTTCGTCTTGTCCGACAAATGTGACCTCAGGGGCATCGCAAGCCCCATGTACGGCAATTTCTTCCGAAGCTTCTCTACCCCTTCATTCTTCCCCTCCAAGTCCTCCGACTTGTCAGTCTGCGCACTGGCTGTTGCGACCTGCTTACCCCCATCAGCCTTCACAGGCACCACTCCACCTGGGGTCCCAGACCGCACAGACCCATCCCCCACCCCCACCGACAGGCAGGGCTTTTTCCTTCCCCTACTCCCCCGTCCATCCAGGCGTCCCACCAAGCGCCCTCACCTGACAAAGTTGCAGGAGCGTCCCGCTCCAGTCGCCGTGCGTCCGCCGGCTTCGACATCCCTCTGCTGGCCCGACTGCCGCCGTCCCGTGCCTCGTGGACAGCACCTCGTGGAAAGCACCAACCCTGGCCGCTGCCACCCTAGCCTTGCACAAACTTTCAGGTTCACGCAACCCACCCTCTTGCAATTCATCCTCCTCATCCTCATAGTCCAACCACTCATCCTGCACATCCAGCGGCACCACTTCAGTCACAACTCTCTTTGCACCTTTCCCTTTCACCCCCCTGCTTCTTCGACCCGGCGTTTGGAGGCCGTTTTGCGCCCCGCCGGCCCACCCCAGCCTCTGCCAGCTGCCCCTGCTGGCCTGGTCCCCCCCCCGAGCCGTATGCGCTCGGGGAGGCCTCAGTGCCACCAGGTCTCTGATCCGTCAAGGCAGTCCCTGAAATTTCCACCCAGACCCACTGCCCTTGAGCCCCTGGGACCCCCTTTCCTCGACCCCCAGCCGACCCCCGGCCACACCCGGGTGCCTGGGCCCCATCGCCCCTGGGCACCCCACCCACCTTCGCCTCCCTGGCGCACATAGGCGCTGCCACTCCCTCTCATTTTCCGCAATGACGCAGCGCTGGTCGCGGGCCCTCTCCTCCTCGGTCATGTGGGCCCACCTGTCGAACATGGAAGACTGCCCTGGCTCCCCCAGGCCTCCCTTCCCGGGCACGGGTGCCGCAGCACTCCCCGCCACCTGCCCTGCCCCCACCTGCTGCTGCGCCTTCAAAGGGCCCTTGCCCATGGAACCCTGGGACCTCACAACTCCTTTCTGGCCCCCCGAAAGGTCGACCAGTTGCTCAAAGACAGAGAACCCCTCCTCTCCCCCGGAGTCCTCCCCGGACAGCGTGAGGGCAAACTCCTCTCCAGCCGCCACCTCCCAGTCATCTGAGTCCTCCCCCCCCACTGCCTTCGCTGCTCTCGCCATACCCTACCAACTGATCCAAGCTCCTAGACAACCTGGCCTGCGATGCCAGCGGAGCCTGGCCCTGCCCAGGCTCCCCAACTGCAAACCTGGGGCCCTCGGACCCCTCCCCTCCGGCCCCCTCCTCCTCCTCAGGACCACATCCCCTGCCCCCACCTTGGCAGGGAGGCTCAGCCTCCTCCCCCCTTTCTTGGGGGCCTCCTGCGGTTTCTTGCCCTTTCCTTTCTTGGCCCCCCCCTCACGAGCCCCAGAGGGCTCATCCATACAGGCTGCAACAACTGCAGCCACCTCCGCAGACGCTGACATGGTCGGGCGGGTCATGCCGACCCATGCCTGGTCCGGGACACCGGGCTGGAGGAGATCTGCCCTCCCAGCCCGGCCAAGCACTAGCAGGGCAGCCCTCACAGCCTCTGCATCAGGTGTAGCCATGCCTAAAATCAACCGTTCGCACCCTCCGCGAGATGCGTGAGGTTTGGCACCCACGCTCTGCCCGTCCGCGAAATGCGTGAGGTTTGGCACCTACGCGAACCGCACCGGAGCACCTGCGATGATGATGCGGAAATAAGTCTAAATAGCACCCCACCTAACTGTAAATGCTGTAAATTGGCCTAATCGTCGCACTGGGACACCAGTTACGACGTCCAAACCAACTAATTAGTACTCCGCCTACCTAATTCACACTCCGCCTACACTCAAAACTGACTTCTCCCTGAGGCACCGGGGACAGGAAAAGGAAGTTGTTCCCCTCCTGTCCCCCTAAATAGCCTCCTACCTAACCCCTCCCTCCCCTGACCTAACCCTAACTACTTCCTGCCTGTCCATATCTCGCACGAACTCCCCGGGGAAAAGTCTGGTCTGCCGACCTGCTTTCCCCCGGGGGCCGCAACGTGCACGTGCTGCACTCCAAGTCTATTTTACAGACTCTTAATGCGGGGATCAGTCTTGTGCCTTGACTTGATAAGCGAGGTATGGACTCCCTTGGGCTCTTCTCGAGCAAGTTTAGGAAAATAAACTTTAAACTCGTGTGACAACCAACCTCTGGGGGTATGCCTCTAGTGAAACTCGTATGAATTTAGGGCTGTACTTGTTTTTTTGTTTTTTGTTTTTTTTTAACATGTTTATTGCATTTTTGTCATTTTACAACATTACACATATGCAAAAGAAAATGATTGGCCATGCCGTAATGTAGAATATTTGTCACAGATCACTTCAGTTGCTCATAAAGGGCTGTACTTGTTTTATGTTTCAGAATATTGATCCCTTTTTTGGAGTAATCTTCCTGCTGCTCCAATACCTTGTATATGGATTATTCTCCACTACAACGCAGCAGCTGTGCGGGTAAGATAATTCTTGGTTCATTCAATATGATTTATCGCATTGTTTATTATGGACCCAAAATCCTATGTGCACCTCCCATTTTTACAGACTACCCACCCAGGGAACTGTGAACAGGCAATCCCAATGGCTCCTGTGAATAGGTTAGTAACACAGGGACAGCTTGGCCTTCAATCACGTTTTCAATTCATGATCTTGTATCCCTTTTTTTATGATTATGTCCATAGGTTGTCTCCCTTTTTCCATTGTCCTGAGGAAGACCCACAAGCAGAGGATACTACTTACCCTTTATGCGCATAAGTCGGGTCGAAACGTCAAATTATTTTTCCTAAATGGGTCTGTACCCTCTGTCACCACTACCCCATCCAACCTACAGATGATGTTTCTCTGTTTTCATCGAAAAAATCGAGATCAACAAATAGAATTGATTCAAGTGGGGCAGACCTTGTCTAACTGGTCTTGAAACAATGTTTAACCAGTTTCATTTGTAACTATTGTATTTCTTTTCTGAATCTACCTCCCCTTCTGTCATCTATTTGACACATGAGCACTATCCTTTTCACTTCCCTCTGCTATTTGAGCAACCTCCTATCCTGCTTACAGAGTATGGTAATGTATCTACCTGTTTATGATGTGTCTGTGAATTAAAACAGATCTCTAAATACAATGGGTGTCATTTGTATTTCTATGTGAAGGTGCACATTTGGAAACTTTATATGTATTTGTTACCTTCTGCTAATCATATGCATGCTTGATTTGTATTTCAAATTATAAATATTCTTACGACACATTTTGAGTGACTAATGAGTCAAGGACACATTTCAATGGAACAGGGATACATGGCACCAATACCACTGTCTGGATTCCTTGGCGTTGACACAAAGACGGCTGGAGGTGGTGACTCCACTGTTGCATGCACAAACGCTGCCTGGAGAAACATCGTGAAGAGCTTGCAAGTACCTATGATGTACTCCCCTGCCCAGCCCCTGGCCTATCAGTCCGCTACTCCTGTACTGCATGAGGGTACCTGCCGAAAGATGCTACACCACAATATTCACACATGGGGGAATGTGTATATCGGGGGGAAATTTCGTAATAAGGAAGAGTTTTTTGGGTAGGGCACCCCTTCACCTATACAACTTTTTCTATACATTAGTATGAGGAAAAATGTCAAAGCAGCTACCCCAGACTTTCAAAATGAAACTCCAACATTAGTACCACTGTACAAAATGCTCCAAGCCACCAGCGCTTCACATGCAGTGGTGCGACTCTATCAAAGCACTTTCACCTCCCTGGTGGCGACTACGAGGAAATCTAGGGCGGGATGGGAGGTCGAGATTAGCGCACCCATGGAGGATGTGCACTGGATGTACTGCTGCCAACAGACTGAGCGAATAACATCAAGCAGTAGACTGAGAATCATTCATACAGAGTTTCTGCAAAGGATGTACTGTACCCGGCAAAGCTGAGATGCTACAACCTAAGAGACACTGATAAATGCGACAGATGTGGGGAGGAGGCAACTAACTTTCTCCACCTAGTTTGAGCCTATAAACCAATCTTCCAATATTGGGAGGAGGCCAGTGATGCCCTTTCCCAGATGACAGGCACGTAAATGCCCCTTACCCCAAACATTGCGCTACTTGGATACACGCACACCTGTACGTGTTGGGGAGGAGGTTTGTAGATCTCGGGTTGCTACTGGCTAAATGCATAGGGCCTCATTTATGAGGCTGTGCGTCACTTTTAAGCCGCCGGTGCGTCACTTTTTGTGACGCACCAGTGGTGTAAAAATTGTGCCTTGTTGCGCCATATTTACAAAGTGACGCATCTAGGTAGATGCGTCACTTTGTAAACCCCTGCGCCACATTATACCTGCTCTAGGTATAATGTATGCAAGGGCAGTGTATTGACATAAGAAAGGGTCTTAGAAGTGACGCAGTGAAATCTATGAGATTTCACTGAGCCACTTCTAGGATGCAAATGCATCAATATCTTACGCCTTCCTCACAGCAGGCATAAGAATGACGCAGGCCCTTTCACATGGGGCGTGTCCCATGTGAAACGACACATTGCTGGAGTTGCGTCACTTTTGTGACATACTCCAGCAATGCGTCACTTTTGCGCCATACAGATAGGTCAGAAATACTCCTTGCATACAATAAAGATGACGCATCAATCATCGCAAGGAGGGCACACTGAGAAGTGACGCATTGCTGCTTTCACGCAGCAATGCGTCACTTCTCATAATTGAGGCCCATGGTCGGGTGCAGCTGGGGCAAGGAAGAGCACCTAAATTTAAAGACTGGCTGCGTGGGCTAGTCATTTGGCAGGAACATTTAGCCATATGCTCCGAGCTCCTTACAATGACATCTCAACACAAAGACATATGGGATCCCCTAAAGACATACCTATCAGACACCCTCTTATGAACCAGAGGAGAGCTAAGGTCTGATACACATATCATTGCAACAACATCACTTGACTAATGAAACACACGACTACTTACCTGGTAGATGGTGGTACACACTAAGTGATAGATGCGAAACCTAAGAGTAACGCATTATGAATGTTGAACTAAACAAGAGATGAATATTTAACAATCAAAAGCAAACTGTATTGTTCAAGGAGATATATGAACTCCAAACACAGGAATTGTACTGCAGACCTGGATGTTATGGCGTAGAATGTGTAAAAAACAAAAAAAACCAAAGGGGCATATTAGCAAAAACCTCATTAAAATTATCGCTGTTTTAGCAGCAGGAAACTGCCGCTAAAACAGCGATAATGGGCCTGGTAATATGCATTATAGAATTCCAATAGAAGCCCAGGTTAGATGTGCAGGTTAGATGTGTGGCCCCTCAGCCACACAATAGCAGAATGTGGAGAGAGGTGGGAACCAAGTATGTGTGAAGGAGGCAAGTCACCTATGAATAAGAATGAACACAATGCCAAGTGTGGCGGTGATGTGCTGGACAGACCTCAGTATGAAGAGCATGCATGTGGACATATACTGCTGGTGCTTGTAGTGTTGTGGACAGTGGACTCAACCATGTTACCCCAGGAAGTGGGGAAGACCTCAGTCATGTAGCTGTGTCGTACCCCCTATACGTGTAAGTGGAGTGGGCTGGTCCGCCGTACACCAGTCCAGCGTAGGAGAGTAACTAAATAGGCCGGGCTCTGGGCATAGTTCACTTCCAGGAAGGCCAACGCAGCTGCCAGGGCGGGCGGCACTCACCCTGCCATGAGGCCGCTGCTGTGACTGCCGGCCTCCTCAACACAGGCCCCCTGCGTACCCAGCGGCACAGCACCACAGAGTTATGTCTGTGCTGACTACTGCCTTCAACCTACACTGCGTACAGCAGGGCTCACAATTCAGATCGAGTTGCGATTGCAGATGATGCAGGCCTGTAGGCCACAGACATTGCTACCAGTGCGCCCGCCCAGACCACGCATCATCGCAGGCTATGCACCCTCTGAGCGCTTCATGTTCCACTATCTCTGTGCACAACAAGTCAACGCCACGTGGCCTTATTGAGGCAGAATTCATTAGCCAAAAGACATCGCTCCAAGTGCGGCCCACCCGGAAGACACATCATCGCTGTCTGGGCACCCCCTGAGCGCTGCAGGTGCCACTAACGGAGTGCACCACAAGTCAACGCCACGTGGATGTGGACCCCTGCTGACCTCTGCCTCCGGGCTACACTGCGGTCAGCAGGGCTCACACACATCCAATCCATTCCTGACTTTCTTGGACGATGCATCATCACCTGGCTGCGCATCCCCGGAGCGCCACAGGTGCCACTAACTCTGTGCACCACAACCCATGGACCCTTTATGATTGAGTTACATACTGCGGACGCAACAATGTCACCTCAGGCAGTGTGTAAGACCTGGGATGATGATGATGAAGATGAGGCAGGTGTAACACACCCAATTGCAGCTGCAGTAGGAATATCCCGAAGGGACACAATCATTGACAATTTCTTCACATGAGCACGTTAAGCTCTGGTGCCCCTACCTGGGTGCACCACAAAGTCATGGCCCCTTCAGATTGAATATTGGGTGACCTCTGTACTTGCTTCGGCAACCTCCTTGATGCTTCGCAGATGTTTGTGCTATGTTGGTGTTTTCTGTTTCCACTTAAATAGTGATCACTGTTCAAGTTGTTGCCAGCACCAACCATTCACTGAGGGCAGGCTCACACTCACCCCACACCCATCCAGCACAGGCGTCACTGGATATGTGATCATGGTAATAAAAAGGGGCCGGGTGTACGTGCGTGGCCAGTCCACTACCTTTTTAAGTGTGTCCATGTGGTCATTATGCATGAATGATGACCTATCAGGCGGAAATACTTCTGCACCTACAACCTCAGAATTGTACGTGCCCTGCACCCCCTGACAGATACCATAGCAGCTGATGATGACTCCCACACTATGCACAGGCCGAGGAAAGAACAACGTGTACACATCCCACAGTCAGAAGTCCTTGCTTGAAGTTATCTTGCATGGAATGGCCTACACACTTACTCCCACACCATCCCAGGCGTACAACCATTGCACGCTAAAACAGCTCATTGATCCGAGCTGTGGCATTTCATCCACAAATCTGGCGCAGGTCAGAACATTGCTGCTTCAACCAGAGCCACTGGCGCAATGGCACAACATCCCGGACACATGCACAACCCTTGTCACATGGAACTGTACCGTGCACGTATGCGGATCAGTTACTGGCTAAGCTTCCGCCTTGCCAACATCACCCGTGTTTAGCTTGTGTTGCATTGTCAATTGTGCATATTCGAGTGGTGCATGGGTGTCTGCCTATCCAACAGGATGCTAGATGAACTGGAATTTGACATGTTTGTGCGCCCCCTGTTGGCACACGACCAGGAGTGTCACTATGATATCCGTTTATGGGAAGCGTTGATACTTGGCATACATGCTGGCAGCTGAACTTGGGAGATTGCACAAATCCTTGTGTGCAATGGCCATATTGAACCGCTCCCCTAATGGGCTGTATTGCAAGTTGGTGAAAGGGGATGGACGCAGCACATCTGTCCAGACCTGCTAGTGGATGGACTCATCATTGTGTTTGATGAAGTCGACAACGACTTCATGTTGCAAATATTAGCCTATGAAGCTGCAATCGCTTTCATGGATGAGTAACTATGTACCTGCAGCTACAACAGATTGGAACACAGTGTACATGTCCTGACACCTTGTTGCATCTTAGAGATCTGGTCACATATCCCATGCCTATAGTGGACATGGCTGTATTCTCCTGGATTCTGAATACATGAGGGATCAACAACGCGGCTTAACACACACCTGTGAAAGGTGAGGCACTCCCCCGTAGTGGACAGCGGCACTTGGCAACGTTCCTCATTCTGTTACACTGCTGCATTGGTCTGCATGTTGTGGCATTTATCTTGCCAGTACTGACACGCATATACTAATAAAGTCAACACACCTAACTTGTATTCAACTGTGATGAGTGTTGATTTGAATAACAATCTGTGCCATGGCCGTACCTGCTCATTGATAGCATTAACCAGGGAGTTCCTTTTTGTGGAATCACTGTCCCTGCATTCATCCATACTTTCATTCTTGATTGATCATGGCCATGACTCATCTGTGTGAATTGGAATGTGTTATTCACATTCACTGGAGTGTTGAAGCTGGACCAGTACAGGGCCATGCAAACCCCACTTTTCATTGTTGGCCGATGGAGCGCCAGCCAGAGTCCTTTCGGGGTTGACAAGTTCATAGGGAATGGAAGACTACAGTCCACAGTGTGATTGCTGTGTCATTGGTAACCAAAACAAATAGGGCAGTCCATGTCGAGCTCCAAGGTGAGTGACAACCAGTAGTAGCACCAGCATCCATCCTCACCAGGCCTTGTGGTGGCAATTGCATGACGAGATCTGCAGGGCCGGAAGATCACAGCTACATCTCGCTGTTGTGCAGCCTTGGCAACCATTTCTGAGGCTTGAATTCACATGATCATTCACATGTGACGCAACTCCTTGCTGACATCTCTGGGGCCACTCTGACTAGACAGTTGTTCTTGGCACAGAGCCATGACACCAGCAATGTCAGCCATGGCTTGTTGTAGAGCAAGAAGCAGACAGTGGGTGTCCGTTAAGGACTGTGAGTGGTCCCTGATGGAACTTAGACACCCACGTATGGCATCTAGTTTGGCTGGTATGAGATCGTACTGAACCCGCAGTTGGTCCGACATCTCCTCCTGGCACCCTAACACACGGCATTGGAGGGCCATGTGTTGGTCGTGGGGATCCTGGGAGACAGCTGTGGTGGTGGGTGCTTCCTGCTGTGCGGTCTGTTCAGGTGGTTAGGTCTCATGGATGCAGCTGGGCTGCCCTACTCCTGGAGGTGAGATGCCGGAGCTGTCCCTGAGCTGTTGGAGTGCGTCGGTGTAGATGTTGGAGAGGTCCTCTTCATCATCAGTGCTGAGTTGTTCGGTCTGCTCTGCAGGAGGTGTTGATTCTCCCTCTGCAATGTGAAGGGGAAATGCAGATTGACATTGTGTTCACATTTATGTTCCTGCGTTGTACACGTTTATTGTCAGACTGCATGGCAATGTACATTGTGACCTATTTGAAGCGGAACACTTGACATTTCTACGCCATCAGGGATGTGAGGTTGTGGTTGTACATTGTCATCTCACAGTTTCCTGCTAAGCCAAATGCGAATGGCCATGTTCTAAACACAACCAGCAACAGTCGTATCCTCTGTTCTGTTATGAAAGTGTTTGTACCACATTGTTGTCAATGTTGGGGTGCTCTGCATATTATGTGTGTTGCATTGTAGGTGAGTTGCCCCTTCAGCTCTGATTTGTCTGGCCCTTATCCCTTTCAGGGGGTGTGCCTTTCACTTCTGTGCTCATACAGTGCTGAGATGTTGCAGACTTGCGTACATTGGGTTCTTGGTCGGAGTTGCGTTTCTTGGGCATAGTTTGTCCGCAGATGTGCTATACTTACTTGTGCATGTGTGCCATTGTGCCCATCTACCACCGTCCCCCCAGTCTCAGGTCGTTACTCACCCTATTGCTGTTGACTCAAGTCCTGTTCTGCTGTGTCTGGTCCCCCAACTTATGCCACTGTCTCCCCGATGATGGTCCCAGACTGGTCCTCCATGGGGGTTGTGGGGTTCTGGTTGTCCTCTGTACTTGCTCTGGCTACCTCCATGGTGCTTTTCAGTTGTATGTGTTTTGTTTGTGTTTTTTGTTGCTGCTTTTATAGTGATTTTTCCTGCCTGACTTGTGGGACTTGCAGGCGTGGCGCTGCCTATCGCTGCATTTTTATCGCAACTTTTTTCACGTTCGGGTTTAGGTTTCTATCACAGACATTTGACGCATTATCGGCAGACTGAGGCATGTTACAGCTGTGTTGTGAATAGGACGTTAACACAGAGTTATTTTCCCATGATAGACGATGAGATGAAAGATTGTGTTAACCGATTTTGGCGATGATTATCCCACGGTCTTGAGAATATCCCCCCTTATGGTATATGGTGAAGTCCTATTTTAAAGTAGTTTTCAATGGTAAAATGCCTTTATTAATGTGATTGTCCCACTTTGGGTAAATACATTGCAGAGATCGTTTATGAGCCAATTGCTTTTGCATGATTTAAACAAGATGAATAGATTGTAGAGATCAATTTGTATATTATTTATGATTTATGGGAACTAACTGAACTTGAGCTAAAAATACATTCACTCATAAAACTTTGAGCATCTTTCTTTTATAGCCTTAGAGCCCGACATAGGTTTTATGCACAATAAGGAACTAGTATCCTTCAAGCTTGAATAAACCTACAGCCATTACATAGGATATTCCTACTCAGCTGTGGCTGATGTTTCCCTCCACACTCCAGACATCTCTGGAATAATGTGAATAGGGGGCTCTGAGAAAGCACAACTGAACTACTCAGATTTGACCATTAACTAAGAACCAAACCAACATTGGCGACACCATGTCATGTAGTTCCTATAAATCTACAAAGGATCTGCACGTTTAGACAATATAAACTAAGGGATTGGTGTCCAGACTGTTTCCAGACACCCCCAAAGGTGTTGTTAGTTTGCAGGCAAGTTAGCTTGCAGTGCCACTATGAGCCCCTCTTACCACGGAATAGTTTCTGTCAACTATCGAACATGACAACCCTGACCCCTCAGGGATCGTGGAAACTGTACAGTACCTTCCCCTCAGTCACTCATGCTTACTTTGTCTCAGAGAGATACACAGAATAAACAGTGGGGACATTTTCAATAAGTATTTATTGAACCAGTGTCATTCTCGTATAAAATATGTGTGCTGCAACAACCATGAGACAGAAACACATATATACAATTTTGATACCCGGTAGACTAAAGAAAAGGTAGAATTCTATCATAGTCCTAAAATAATGAATATATGCAGGCGTATAGATACATAACAGGAATAATGTGTACTCCTATGATGCAAACCCTAACTAGCTGTACCTAGCATGTATGTAGGTGCATAGCCAAGAATCCCCTTAGGATAGAGCCAACCCCATTACCTGATGTGGGAGAATGAAGGACCCCGTCTTGGTCTCGAGATGGACACCCCACAAGGGATGTCAGAACACTGCATGTTGGAGTGTCTGCGTGCAGAGACCTCAGTGTCTCGCAGGAGCATGTCAGCTAGTCTTTCTCCTCTGGTTTACGCAGTAAAGATGTAGTGCTTATATACCTGAAAGGTGCCCTCAGGCGTTCTACCTAGAAGTGTACTGTGGGCATGTCAGGCAAGGATAATGATAGAGGTGACCCTTATGCAGAGTTATTATGCAGAAGATGGTAATCCTGTGGTGATACTGAGAATCCTCGTGCTTATTAAATGAGGTTAGTTTTAGGAGAAAACCCCACAACAGTTTTGTAGCACCTAACAAGATAAAAGGTCAGCGACAAGCCCGTTATGTAGAACAATGGTAAGGCAGATGTAGGTAAAAGTCATGTAACTACCTAGGCCTATATTGGGGTACATTGGGATTCATAACAGTAGTGAAAAACTTCCAAATGTGTTTTTCACTAATCTGAGGCCTTCCCTGCTAATATGTTAAAATTAGGAATTCCTTATTACACTTATAGGCTGTAATTCCTGATTCAGATGCAATAGCTCAGTCATGTTTCGCATCATTGGAATGGTAATGGTAAATCCTCTTTGCTGGCAAAGTTGAATTTATCATCACTATTTTAGAAATGCTATTTTAGAAAGATGGTGTTTCGCTACTATTAGCTATGTGTGCCTGTAGCCTGTCTCCAATACACATCTGGGGTGGGTGACACCCATCATTCCTTTCTATGTGACTGTTTAGTCACATAGAAAGGAATGATGGGTGTGACTGAGTGGCCGTTCACATCTTGATCGGTCATCCTGGGCAGGATGGGAGTAAGGGGCTGACACTCCTGAATAGGCAGTGTCCTGTCCCCACACAAAGGGCTGCATACCCCCTGCAGTGAGTCTGGAGCTAGAGCTAAGAGGGAGGACCTCTGCAGACTTCAAAGCTCCTCTTTGAGATCACCTCCACTTCAAAGGCATGACTGGGTATCAGTACTGGGTCTCTGACCCCATCCAAGCAGACACTACTGGACCTGTAAAAAAACTCTGCAATGAGGAAGGACTGTTGTGCTGCTACAAGGACTGGCACTCTGCTGGACTGCTGCTCATGGAGAACTTCTTTTCGGCTGAGATGCCTTTCTGACTTCTACCCTCTGCCCTGCTGAGGAAGAACTAGACTCTTGCTTGAACCCAGAGTAATCTCTAAGGGCATGCTGGCTTGCCTCCTGTTTTAAGACTTATGGATATGAAAGTCCTACAACCCCCTCATGTATTTGGTCCATTGGAAGGGGATCCAGCTGCTTGCTCCAAATTAACTGACACGTCCTCTGCTGCATGAAGCAGAATCAACATTGTTGCAGGAACAATACCAGCATATCGGGTTTGGGACCAGCACAGTGCCCTTGAAACTGCTTCATCAGAACCACTGCATCGCCGTCAGTGCAGAGTGATGATTGACAAATCCCATCAAATGTTTGGAGAAACTCAGCGCATCAGCTTTAGAACCAAAGCATCTCTGAACCGGCGCTTCTTCATCGCTACGTGGAGAAAATCGATGCATCACCTCAACTGTACAATCAACACCAACGCGTCACTTGCTGCAACCCGAATCTTATTGTTGCATCCAGGATCAAGGTATTTTTGTTCAGCAGGCCTTGCATGGCTCCTGCATCCAGCCCATGCTCCATCACCATTGGCCTGAACTCTTGACTTTGTCCTGGTCCATTGTGACCAGATTACCCCATAGGCGCTTATTGCGTCTAAGTGCTAGTTTTCCCTTTTAGTCTGTAAAAAATCCCTGTCATGATTTCTCCTTATTGGATTTTTATCATTTTAGTCATGTTTTATTTATTAAATCATACTGTATTTTTCTATACTGGTGTGGAGTCTCTTTTTGATGTTTTCATTGTGTTACTGTTTGAAGTGTTGCACAAATACTTTACACATTGCCTCTCAAGTTAAGCCTATCTGCTCTATACCAAGCTACCCGAGGGAGAGCACAGGTTAATTTATGGTGTGTCTGAACTACCCTGAGTAGGAGTGTGGTTCCCGTTTTGACAGGGTGCACACCTCTGCTAGCCAGAAACCTAATTTCATGGTGCCCCTGCCCCTTCTAGGGTCACCACCAGCCCAAAAATATATAATATTTAAAAAGTGGAATGGCATTAAGTGGCACCCTTTTTAAGAGCAGTGAATAATTAATGAACAGTACAGAACATATTATTAACTGGGGATGCATGAGGAGGCAGGGGTTCCTGGGGCTTGTCCAAGGCATCCCCATCCCCTTAATATAAATTAGGCTTGGGGAGAGGGTGCACTTGCCCCCTTCCCAATATATGGATAGTGGCCCTAGTGGATGTGGCCACATTTAACTAATGAAGGCTCAGGAGGGAGAGGGCACTTTCCCAGCAAAAATGTTGTTTTTGAGAGGTTCACCTCCAGGTTTTAAAGCTGCAGTTCTCAGGCTACACATGAAGGCAGAGAGAGACACATATTCTTTGTCATCATAGCGGATGGCACAAAATATGTTGCAAACTAAGGTGACATTTAACTTTTCCATGTCATTGGTGTATTTTCCTAAACCACCTATGGTCTTACTGGAAAGTTATATAAGACAATTAGGAGTTAGCCTATTCTGTCATGTGTAGATGCCAGTGCGTGTTAGAAATGGGGTTTATGGTTGGCTAGTGTATGCACCTAAGCCAGACAGAACCCACCACTCTAGTCAGGGCAAGTAAGTTACACACCAAAGATAACCTGTGCTCACCCACGGTAGCTTGGCACAGAGCAGTCTGGCTTATCCCCAGAGGTCTTGCGTAAAGCATTTGCGCAACAGACTCACACCAGTAACAGCCACGGCCCGTGGAGGGAGTTGCTGTAGGGCAGACAGCCGGGGCGGGGGAGGGGTAGGGTGGGGGGTGATATACACCGGAATATGGATGATTGCATGTAAGTAAACAATTAAATTAATAAAAGAATTTTGTTCCGTGCCCTGCATCGCAAAATGCGATGCAGGGCGAGTTACAAAATTGATTTTATTCATTTAATTGTTTACTTACCTGCAATCATCCATATTCCAGTGTTTATCAACCCCAACCCTGCCCCTCCCCCGCCCCGCCTGTCTGCCCCACCGCAACTCCCTCCACGGCTGCGGCTGACCAGTAATGCAATAAATACACCACAAAAGAGACTCCACACAAGAATATATAATATATATGGTATACTGTAAATATAACATAGACCAGAACGACATAATCATGAACTGTGCATACTATGCAAATCCTGAGTCAGTACCCAACATCCTTGCAAGGCACTTATTGTAACATTACAACATCCAGGCATGAAATGCAACAGATCGTAAGATAAAGACACATGAATCATCACCACTGTGCAAACTGTGCAACTCCGGGAGTAGTAGTCATTATCCTGACAACGCAGGGTAGCTACAGCATATATCAGTGATCATTTAGTAAGTGATGCACACATAGGGAAGGTGTATAGGTTGCCCAATGACAAGGACTATATAATCTGTACAATGGGGGGCCAGCAAAAAGCTCACATGGCAAAATTACATGAATTATATAGCCAGTATCCACAAGGTAAACCGATTTAGAGGAATGCATGTATCACAATATATATAACCTTGGAGCAACCAGAATATCTGTGCTCCTACTAGGCTCGTAATGCTTCCTCCCAAGTACAAGCTCCTTCACAGGGTGAACAGAATAGTGTTTCCTAAATGCAAGCAAACCCAGACCCTTACATGGCTGCTGGACACCTTCTTATTGGTCAAGGAAGCAGTGCTTTAGAGAATGAACTGCGCTCCCTTCCTAGGATATCCAGTAATGCTTTTAATCAGTGCAGAGCAATACTACCTGGGTAGTTCCAGCTTGGGCACCACGATGCTGCTTCTTGAGGAGGCCAGGTGTCCGTATGGGGCACCTAGTGCGGCTTCACTAGGTCGTGGGAGTCATACTGCCTGGCGGTACAGTTCCTCAGTGAATGAAAGTGGTGATCATAGTGTGGGGCGATGCAGCCAGATGCCCTTAGCGTGTGTCATAAAACTTGCCCCCAGCTAAGCGATGGTGCACGGATGAGGTTTGCTAATGCGAGTCCTGTATGTGCTCAAGACCAGTGCAGCTCACACACACACGCATGCCGTGGCTACCGCTTGGGGGTTGCTTGTAGGCCGAGCAAGAGCTCTGTACCTCTGGCACTTGGTTCTTGGTGACACCGGTGTTAGGGGAAGAGCAATGCTTCACTGGCACGTGAACTGGCAATCACGCTGCTGGAAATTTGGGTGGCGCACCTCTGGCACTCGGGCCGGCGATCATGTTGAATGGCTATCGGGCAGCATCTGACTTGGAATACAGAGCACATGGTGACGACGGTCACAGCTTGGAGCCTCTCCTGCCAGATGGTGCTTCACTCAGGTGCGCAAAACAAGGACTGATAGTCAGCATGCACTGGCAAGGCTCACAGAGACCGAGTCCAGTGGCAGGTGCTGGGGGTAACCTTTGATGTCCCTGACATTTTCTAACAACAGGGGGCAAGCCAGCAAGCACTTGGAGTCACTCTGGGGGTATTCTTGGTCCTTATTGCAGGGCAGAGGCCACTAGACAGCAGGACAACACAAACAGGCAGGGCAGTAATCCCTTAGCACAGTCCAAGTTCAGCATAGCAAAATGGCAATCCTCCAGCACAGTAGCCTTTATTCCAGCATAGGTTCTTCCAGGTCCAGTAGTGCACTAAAATACATGTCTTTGATCTAGGGGCCATGTCAAAAGAATCCTTACAAGGGCCCAACAATCCCTTTCAATCCTAGCCCTTGCACCAGATATATGGTAGGGGGTAAACAAACCCTTTGTGTGAGGGCAGGACATAGCCTATACAAATGTACGTGTGCCCAACCTCCCTCTCTTCCAGTCTTGGAAGACTATCAGTATGCAGATACACTCTTGTCACATCCAGCCTTTTCTGTATTGTAGCTGTCTGGAAAATATGCACAATATGTAACTGTCACTGTGCCCTAGACGTGGAATGGAGACAGGCTGCAAAGAACATAGAGTTATTAGCACAGAGAAATGCACACTTTCTAAAAGTAAAAGACACACACTTGATGGACGGAATGCAGAACAAATCAAAACATTTAGCCCCACTCAAGAGATCTGGGTTAAATACATCTAACATTCTTTTGCTCACCATGCCTCCCCAGTTTAGACCTGGCTATATGCAAATCAGTCTTGACCCTGTGCCTCATGGGAACAGTCCAGCCCAATCTACTAAGCCAGGTCCTCCCTGAACAAGAAACAAGCATCCTAAGACCGGTTTTGGGGTTTCACCCACCATAATCTCGGGTCTGCTTCAACCCCCCCCCCAAGTAAAATGGATTTAGAAAGGATTTGCGATATAAGTCATGTAAATTCCAGGTAGCACATAATCCTGTGCGATGGGGTTCAAGCTGACAACAGCACATCTGTGTTACATGTCATCTGAACTAAGCCACCTGACAGGTTCTTTTCAAAAGCCTGTTTTATTAACAACAAGAACAGGACCACCACCAACAATACCACCACCAACAATACCACCACCACCACCAATACCACCAACACCAATACCACCAACACCAATACCAACACCACAAATACCACCAACACCAACACCACAAATACCACCTCAATCACCAATACCACTACCACCACCAATACCACAACCAATACCACCACTAATTCCACCACCACCGCCACCTATACCGCCACCAATACCACCATTAATACCACCACAACCACCACCAATGCCACCCATACCATCCCAACACCAGAAATATCACCAATATCACCAATACCATCACCACCACCAGCAATTCTACCACCACCAATACACCACCACAAATACCATCATCACCAATACCACCAGCACCACCCCACCAATACCACCACTACCATCACCAAACCACCATTACCACCACCACAAATACCATCAGAACCAATACCACCAGAACCCATACCACCATCAATATCACCACCAATAAAATCACCAATACAAATAGCACCTTCACCAATACCTCCACCACCATCAATGCCAATACCATCACCAGTACCAATACCACCGCCACCAATACCACCACCAATATCAATAACACCACCAACATCAATACCACCGCCACAATCACTGATATCATCACCAATACCATCACCCCCACCAATAGCACCACCACCAATACCAGCACCACCCAATACCACCACCACTAATATCACCACCAATACCAACAACGCCACCATCACCAATACTACCACCACCAATCTAATACCACCACCACCAATACCACCACCAATACCAATACCACCACCAATACCAAAACCACAGCCATTACCACCAATACCAATACCCCCACCACCAATGCCAACACCACCAATATGACCACAACCAATACCAAAACCACCAATACTACCACCACCACCACCAATACCAATACCACCGCCATCACTAATACCACCACAATCACCAGCACCACCACCAATGCCACTACCTATACCACCACCAATACCATCACCAATACCACCACTAATTCCACCACCACCAGCCAAACCACCACCAATACCAACAATACCACCACCATCAATATCACCACCCCACCAACAACATCACCACCCCAATACCACCACAAATAATACGACAACCACCACCATCACCACCAATATCATCACCACCGATACCACCAAAACCACCACCACCAATACCACCACCACCCCCAATACCATCACCACTACCACCAATACCACCAACAATACCCCCACCAATACCACCACCATCACCAATGCCACCACCATCAATACCACCACCACCAATACCACCACCAATTCGACCAATACCAACACCACCAACACCAATACCACCACCGCCAATACCAACACCAGTGTCATATGGATACTTCATTACATATATTGCGTTAAGTTAGCATGAGTGTATTACATGTTTAAACAGCCGTTTTGCCTTCGGCTTCAGTTTTGCACACGACACGTACTTGTTGTTGTAGCTTTCACCCTAGAAGCGGTGAGGTGTTTTATTTGAGAATAATATGTTATTCCTATGCTATCAGCTTTGCCTCGTACACTTGGTACAACTGTCTGCACACTGAGAGCTGCACACTCTAAGATTAACCTAACACAAGGTTGCTGAGAAGTCTGATCCTCGCACCACATTAGACATTAGACATAACACAAATAATGTTGATGCCAACATTTTGGGCTCTACGCGGGTTTAAGATAGAGTTACACGGAATGAACGAAGACACTTGGTGCTGCGCATGGAGAGAGCTGGTAGCTGTTGATGTGAACTGCTCCTACTGACATTGAGAGGTATGGGGCCGCCCTGCTAAAGCCCGAATGAGACCTTCTTAGATATAAAATAATATACTAGATAGGGTGCGCGAAATATAGGTGATATCGATTCTATAGGTTTTGCATTATAACATGCTAGCACCTTTTGCTTACTATGGATTAGTGACTATGCTGCTAACTCTGATTTTTATAATCTGCATTTTGGTATTATACAAGATACTGCGTTTGAGAACTTTGCATTGAATAATAAATATTTCAAACTTGCATGTGTGTTCTTTGACTCCCAGTTTTGGTTTGAAATGATTATATAACGAAAGAGTGTTCATGTGTTCCACGACTCCTGAGGTATTCTAAAGATCATGTTCTGGTTTGTCTAAGACATGGTTCATTCCATAATGATCCATGAGACACTGTAGCTAGCTAGGTAAGGAGATTCCTGACACTGAGATGAGTTTTGGATCATCCTAACTCACTAAGGTTCTAGATCTCTATGCACAGTTCTGTGGGAGAACGGAAACCCTGCTACATGGCGCCCAACGGATTGGTTGGCCGTATTTCATGACACTCGAGTAGTATATCATTCAAAACCTTAACACCTTCATACCCGTTTCCGGTAAACGGTGGTGTCGGAAAAACCTGCCTATTTTTGAAATAGGTCTTTTCAAGCTTGAATTCTTCAGTAAACGGTTTCTTTGAATTACTACCCAGTTGTGCTATAAATTGTTCTTTGTCTCTTTTCGCTTCCTTTGCTACCATGGCCGTGGAAATTGCGCAGCATAGCCGCATCGCGGTTCGCGACCACTTGCGGACATACAATGTCCCTGTGGACGGCTTGGCTGTGGTTCTAGTGGTGAGTGCGGAACATGCGTACCCGTACGAATTATTTTATTCCTGGGTAACATTTCCGGCTGTGGACGCTAATTCGGGCGTCTTCCATTCATACACTGCCTCGGCAGTACCGGCGGCTTATGCTCCGTACAGGGCACTGGAAGTACCTATAGACGCTTGGCAGCACGGAGTTTGGTTTGGTGGCGCCCTACCCCATTCTTTGAACGCTACGAGGTTAGGTCCTTTGTCCATTCCGGGCACAAATTGGCCCGCCTTGGGTGGATTTACTCCTCATCCTAATCGCGCCACTTGTAACGTAGGTGACCTGAGGCGTCTTCATGAGGTCTCGGTTGGCGTGATTAGGGCGCTTGTTCATTACATTAGTCGTAATATTCAAGGCGCAGCTCCCGCAGGTGCGCAGCTTCGAGCAGAACAGGCTGGTTTGAAAATCAGTCCTGTCTTGGTGAATTCCGTTATGGGCAGAAAGCCAGATAGTACGGATGAATTTCCTTACTGGCTTGCCGAGAAATTCGACCAGTTAGAGGCTGTGTTTCCTAATACGACTCCGAGTGAAAAACACCGGATTCTTACGCTTAGTTTACCGAAGGAAATAGCCCCGGAACTTGCTGACTGTGAGACATGGGGTAAGACATTTGCAGCGGTTTACTCGAGGTGCTTTGGCACACCGTCGGTTTCGAACCTGTCTGTGATCCTCAAACGTGTTCAGGATGATCACGGACCTGAGTCGGCGGTTGAGTTGGGTATGCGCCTGAACGGTTCATTTGAGACAGTTTGCGATATTATCCTTGCCAATGTAAAAGGGGATGCAGTGAACTTTCAGGTGGCCAATGGTCTGGCGTTAGTACCCGATGCCGAGAAACCCCGTCAGCTGGCGAGAATTATTGTGGCGGCTTATAAAACGGTTGGCCGCAATTCTAAGGGTGCGAAGGTTTTTCTTGAAAAAGAAAAGAAGCAGCCCCAGGGGCAGTCTTCGGAAACAAGTGGACAGCCCAAGTCCAAAAAACAAACTTGGCCCAAAAAGCAGAATAAGGGTAAGCAACAACAACAACAGACACAGGTCTCTAGTCCGGCACCTTCACTACCTGCGCAGTCAGAGCGTGTTTATGAATTGCGCGATCGCGCTACGATTAAATCGCCTGAAAGATATCAGGCATCTGACCAACGCTCTCCTCGTTCCTTTCAGGACTCATCGGCTCCGTCAACCGGTGGTGGAGGGGGCGGCAGGGGCAGGGGTGGTCAGCAAGGACGTGGCCAGCCCCGCACGCGAAGTGAAGGGGACCAGCGGGACGACTCTACGCCAAAGAGACCGCAGTTTGCCAAGAAGAAAGTCGCTGCCTTAACGGCGCATCGATATGCCCCAGATAGTGAGAACGCGGCTTCGGAATCTGACGTGGGCTCTGACCTTGCTGGACAGCGCGGCGGAGATTACCATAGTGAGAGAGGCCCTCCGTCCACTGTTGAAGGTGACAGCGACTGACACTTATGTTGTAATCGAAACGGCTGATACACATGTTGCTCCCCCTGAAAGGCTTTTTGAAATTGTCCTGTTAATCGAAGGTGACATGCAGCGAACTGTAAAAGGGGTGTTTTGGGAAAATCTTTCAGATACGTATGACATTTTGCTTTCGGAGGCTGACTGGCCCCCACCTTTTGTTCTCGCAGCTCCGCGAGGGGAGGAGGTAATCCTCCCCAGTTTCGCGCACACTGTCTCGAGAGTGGAAGCGCTGCATTTTGCAGAAGAGTGGGCTCTGGCGCTTGCGCCGGCTGTGTACCGAAATCAGTGTGGCTGGGATAAATTGTCCCCTAGCCATGAGATTCCTTTACGGTCACAGCCTCAGCCACAACCCCAGTACCCCATACGACGTGAAGCTAAAGCTTCGGTCGCGGCTATCCTTGAACAATTGGAATATCAAGGTGTAATTGAAACATGTGTGTCACCAATGAATAATCCCCTTTTTACTGTTAACAAGCCGGACGGCTCTTATCGTCTAGTTTTGGATTACCGGCATTTGAACTCGCATTGCCGTAACTGTGCGGTACAGAATACTCACGGCTCTGCCCTAGTGAATAGTCTTGAGCGTAAACGGTTCAAAACCACGCTTGACATTTCCAATGGTTTTTATGCACATAGATTAGATGGTCTAAGTTCCCAATGGACCAGTTTTACGTGCGGCGGCGTACAAAAAATGTTTAAACGACTCCCAATGGGATATAAGAATAGTCCTGGAGTGTTTTCCGCCCGCATTGTCTCTCTTTTGGAGCGATTCGATCCAGTTGCATGTTCGTATGTGGATGATATTTATCTCACAGACGACGAGCTTTGGGTGCATCTGTGTCGAGTAAACAGCATCATTTGTAACTTTGCAGACATGGGTTACAAATTTAACTTTGCAAAATCACACATTGCGGAGTACACAGTGTTGTTTCTAGGTTATGAACTTAACCATGAAGGAAAGGGGTTGGCACCTCACTTCCTGGAGAAGTGTGCGCAGTTGCGCTCTCCGACAACGCTGAAAAAATTACAGTCTTTACTGGGTTTTTTGAATTTCGGGAGAACATACATTCCGGAATATGCCCAGCGTATCAAGCCTTTATATGCCTTGGTACAACCATCTTTTTCCAAATCATGCTGGCTGCCTGAGCATTCAGCCATTCTGCAGTCCTTGCAGGCTGATATGCTAGCTTCTGACTACTTACAGACTCGTGATAACCAGACCAACCTGGTGATAAGAATTATCCCTGGGACGGTGGGTTTCACGTACCTGACTTTTAATGAAGGGGATACTGTACCTATTGCTTACAAGTCACACTTGTACACTTCGGCTGAACTGCGTTTTTCCACTGTGGAGAAAGTTTTAACGGCTGTGCAGATGGCAATTCTTAAGGAACGTGCCCTGTCGCAGGGAAAGCGCATGTTGGTTGTCACCCCGTGTCCAGCCTTGGAGGCGGTCACGAAAGCCAGTGTACCAAATTCTAAAGCTTTGCACCCTCGGTGGATTCAGTGGGCTACATCCTTGACATCTCAGGATGTCACGTTTATATTTGACGCCGCTTTACGGTCGCAGGAGTATTTACAGTATGAATTTGTTCATCCTGCTCCTTTAGCAATGAGACCGTTGGAGGATTTCCACTGTATCATTTACACGGATGGTTCGGCGCAGGTTGCGCATGGCTCTAAACATGCCTACGTTTCCGCTTGCGCCATTGTGGTCGGTGCCATGGTGAACGATGAGTTCAAGTCCAGTGTTGTGCACACGCAAACGCTAGGGGACTGCACCGCACAGTTGGCAGAGCTTCGTGCTCTTATGCTTGCATTGGAGTACGCTGATCCTTGTGTGACGACTTTAATCGTGAGTGATTCTTACTACTGTGTCCAGTCTTACAATGAGAACTTGTTTTTTTGGATTCAGAATGATTTTCGTGATTCCAAGGGTAGCACAATAAAACATAAAATGATCTGGGTCCGAGTGGCGGAACTTAAAGAGAAACTGCCGCTCGTGTTTGTGATTCATACTCTCGGCCACCAGCGCGTGGGAGTCCACGCTGTTGGCAACTCGCTTGCTGATGAAGCAGCGAAGTCAGCGGTATCAAAATACTTAGTTGCAGCGGTCACGAGGTCCAAAAGCAAAATAGATGATGACATCTTGGCGGCTGTTGCTGCCACAGCGAAGGGAGGTAAATATCCTGCGGGGTTCCCTTCGAAGTACACATACCACTTAAGTCCCGATAAGGTTCCTTATGTGAAAATTCCTGAAGTTGGAGAGCGTTTAGTTCCCAACTCGGATCGCAGAGCTTCTCTGATTACAGCGGCTCATGAAGGTGTGGCGGCTGCGCATGCGGGCGTCTCAGCCACTGTATCTCAGCTACAACAGAGGTTCTGGTGGCGGGGACTGTACAAACAGACGCGCGATTATGTCCTTATGTGTGACATTTGTCAGCAGATTAAGCCTTCTACTGCTGCGCGTCCGCCTCAGACACAGTTGTGCATCTCTAATAAACCGCTTGGTTGCGTTTATTTGGATCACTGCGGTCCTTTTTCTTCTGATACTGCTTGTAAATACATCTTAGTAGCAGTTGACTCATGCACACGCTTTGTGTGGGTATGGCCGCATCGAAGCGCTGATTCGCGAACTGTCATTAAGGATTTGCGTGTCTTTGTGGGAATCTTTGCTTGTGGTACTTTCCATTCGGACCAGGGTCCGGCTTTCGCCTCTAAGGCGTATAAGGATGCTATGGTTTCGTTGGGAGTACAGGTGAAGTTTTCAAGTCCCTACAGGCCTGAGGGCAATTCTGTAGTAGAGAGAATGAACCGCGACTTAAAGCAATCTTTGACAGCACGTGTTATAGGCACTGGTAGAAACTGGCTGACCCACCTCTATGGCGTGCAGCGTGCGCTTAATAATCTCCCTAGAAGGTCTCTGGGTGGGCGGACCCCATACGAAATGCTCTTTGGTATCAAGATGTACGTCCCTGACCTTGATGGTGCAGACTGCCAGGCCCAGGCCGCGGCCTTTGACGTAGATGAACATTGCAATGTTTTACAGGATCTACAAAAGACCAGAGACAGTCTTGCAAAGGAACACTTGCCCTCCACGTCGGATGATGCGTTGCAGATCCCGGTAGTTGGCTGGCTACCCCAAGTTGGAGAACTGGTTCGAGAGAAGATCGATAACAAGAAAGAGTTTGGTCCCTCATTTAGAACGCCGGTTCGAGTCCTTGGAGTGAAGGGCACAAGAACAGTCATTTTACCACCACTTCCAGGTCGTAAAGAAAACAGATTTATTTCTATTGACAATGTCAAGATACACAGGGTGGCCGATTCTTCATAGTATGACACCGGCTACATCCTGTCCTTCCATGGTGAGGAACTCTGTGCTGGCTATTACATCTGGTGCAGATCAGGAGGTGTCCCTCGAGATGCCTGCTTTATCCAATCCTTTATTAAATACAATTCCTCTTGCCAACATTGATGAGCGGACATATGCAGATCCTGCTGATTTATCTATGTCTGATCTAAATGCTCGTTTGGCTAACCAGTCCAGATTCTCTTTTGACTCTGTTTCGGAACTTTCAAAGAAACCATCGACTATTGCAAAATATGCCACGTTATTTAAAAAACATTTTTTAATTCCCCCTTGGACCTACGTTTGGCTGATACTATTTTCATTTTATCTTTTTATGTCAATTGGTTTTGTGTTTTATTTTTTCCGCTTGATTGATGGCCATTATGTGAAAGAAAGAACAGGAATTCGGTACCTTAATGGAACATTGGCCCCTCTATCCTCCTCACATTCAGCACACAGGCTAAGGAGAGACTTGAAAACAGTACAAATTACTGCTTGGCCTGTCCTTGATGGGATTGTGTGGGATGCAGTTAGGTTTCAGATACATGGCCCCACAGAAGTTATTAATGTTCCTAATGTGCTTAGAGTAAACATGGGAGATGTGGTTAAGCAAAATATTCATTCTGATGACTGGGATCTTCAGGCCGTAGAAGCATTGTTCTCTGATTTAAAATATTATTCGGCCTTTGATGCTGAGGATTTGTACTTAGATTCTGTCAATTATGGTGATTTGTTTTGTTATCAACATTATGGGAATCATTTCTTACACAAGACAAGTTCCAGGAGGGTTCCTGTGAATTACACTCAGTGGGAACATTGCCCTGCTCCTTTGCAGGGGAGCTCAAGTACGTTTCTGGGAAAATACTCTTATTTTACAGACTTTAATCAGTCAAATCCTGAGTCGTTTTATTTTAAAATAAACCAGAAATTCATGCCCAAAGTCAGACTTACTGATACAAAATTGCTGTATTCAAAGTCCTTTCTAGAAAGGTTATCTGTAGATGGCTATGAGTTATGGAAGGATACTGTTGACCTTAAATCGGTTTGGGGTACCAAAGATTGGCAGGTACAAGGCACTGAGGCTTTGCATCGTGCATGTCTCATCCCGAATCACATGTTGTTTTTAAATTCAACTATTTCCCAAACAACATGTTTTGGATTGGCTACATCTAAAAAATTAAATACCCCTACTATCCCTGATTTGGAAGAATATTCCGGTTGGAGTAATTTCAGTACATCGTCCATCAGTGAGATACAAGCACTTTTGCAGAACTCCTCCTTTAATGTTTCCCATTTCGACCCGGAGGGGTGGCTCTTGTGGCAAAGAAGCTCTGATGCTTGCCAACGTCGTTTTTTGGGTTTGTCTGAAGGGTTTACGCACATCAGGCCAGATCCCAGGTTTGAAACAGATCACACTGTTACTACTTATTCAGTAGGAAAATTGTGTCAGAACTGGTTACAACATTCCACTTTGGCTGCAGTTAAACTGCATCTGTCCCAGTTGAATGAAAATATAGACCTAAATGATTTTATAAAAGGCCCAGCTAGGGGTAGATCTAAACGCTTTCTTTATGCTATATACAATGAGATTTGGAAATTTTCACAAGTTGAGGCAGCAAAACGCCTGAGAGCTATTGATCAAGCAAATTTGGAAAAAGTGCTTGCAGTGGTCGATAACAGTATTAACATGCTTTCATCCAGAATTTACACATTGGATAATATTGTTTCTTCTGTTGTTGATATTGTACATGATGAAGTGTCCACGTTATACCATGGTCAAAATCAATTGCGTTCTGTAATGCAGTTTGCATGGACGCTACAGACTCTTAAGGCTGGCCGAGTTCCCTGGACCTCATTGAACGTTTCATCCCTTTTTGCTCCTTTTAATCTTACTGAGAAACAGCGCATGCTTTCAATGCGTGATGCTTCATTTTCTATGCTACATATTGAAAAACTAGAGTCCTTGCCTTTCTCTGTTGCTGAAACCACTACTGCCACATGGCTTATTCATGGATTAATTACATTACCATTCCCTTTATATAAATTTACTAACTGTATGCGTTATATTGCTATAGGACGATATGAACCGCTAGGCAATGCATTCCTACATGAGGCATGGTCATTACCATACACATACAGATGTCTGAAAGATGGCAAAGAGGTTAATCTTAATGGTGAGGAATGCACACAGTCACCTGACCATTCATTAATATGCAGACACATTCAGTTACACGGTTCTTGTAATCAGGACCGCCCAAATTTAGCATGTGTTTTAAAAGGCACGCCAGTTCCAGCAGTAGTGCCCACATTTACATTATTAACTAATGGTAGTTATTTGCTTTTAAACAACGAATTATGTTGTGGTTTATTAATTGGTGTGGCTTATATAGTTACTGTATCAGAGCGTGTAGTGTGCTGCAAGAACGTGCTATACCCACCCACGCATGGCTCCTCAGATGTCTCCATCTGGCCACGGATCCCAACCTTGGAAGCGAAATTCAATGGTTTAAGCAGAATAAGGGCCCTTTTGTCTCAAAAACAAGTGACCCTGAGTTCGGCCCGGGAAACTTATGTCCTTCACATAGCCAACACCCGCACAGAGGTACAGGCGCTCTTAAACACTGATTTGCCATTTCATTTCTGCGAGCTGGTACACCAGATTTTTAATGCTTCTTCAACGAATGGCCTTGCACATTTTTTTAAACTAGTAAGCAGTGGCCTCGTGACTACTTTTGAAAAAGTTTTTGGTATCATTCCCACGTTTTTCCACACTATTTTTTCGAGTTTGTTTGGTGGAATACCTGTTTTGCTGGCTGTGGCCGCAGGCTTTCTGTTGGTGTTTTTCTTCATAAAACATGGATGCCCATCCTGCGCAAGACGCCGTTCAACGCCTCCTGACCCTGTGTCGTAATCGGATGCTCAATTACTATGGAACATTGCCGCTTGCAGCATTAAGCACGGCCTATAGATTGTCATTTCGGTTCACCGACTTCACGTGTGTCCAACCTGTGTTTCACTGCCTGAGCTGCGAGTTCGATTGGGCCATTGATTTATGCCTATGCTTGAGGACTGCTCCTGACGTCGATTTTGATCAGCTAATGCGTCCCGTTGTGGCTCACGAGCTGATCTGTTCTGGCGAGAGAGTTATGGCCTTGGCAGCGATAAATGGAGTTCTGGGCCAATGGGAGATCTCTGCAGCGGCGAATGCCTTTCTGACACACAGCGATCTGGTGAACCCACCGAGTTGTCCTCTGACGTTGCAGGAGGATCCGATGCTGGAGGAACACGTATGTTCTTTCCCATTGCTAAATTGGATGGCTGAACTATTTTCGGATGATGGCAGTGATTTCATACTGGAGGCTGTTGCGACTTTCTTTGCATATACTTTCCAATCGTGAGATGCCTAGAAGGAATGCTTTGTTGTGAAATATAACTTTCCCCTCGCTGAATTGGAGGGATGGACTATGTTCAGCTGATGGAGAGTTCACTCACGTGATGTCGCTGGAGATAACGTCTAGGTGGCGCATTGACTTTGGATATCGGATAAGTGCCTTGGTTTTTTCTCTTACAAACAATTGAAAGGATGCGACCTGGTCATACATCTCATAATTTTTGGACCTGGCGGAAGACTTTTGGTTCAAGACTTTTGCTATTTTTTAGATTTGAGGCCACTGTAGGCATTCATACATATTCATTCATACATATTCATTCATACATATTTTTAGCTTATTTTAGCTCAAGATTATTGAATTTTGCTTTCAATTTTTGTATCTGATTTAGTATTGCCTTTTCCCTTATGATTGGCGGTGCTCGGACCAATGGGGGGGTGTCATATGGATACTTCATTACATATATTGCGTTAAGTTAGCATGAGTGTATTACATGTTTAAACAGCCGTTTAGCCTTCGGCTTCAGTTTTGCACACGACACGTACTTGTTGTTGTAGCTTTCACCCTAGAAGCGGTGAGGTGTTTTATTTGAGAATAATATGTTATTCCTATGCTATCAGCTTTGCCTCGTACACTTGGTACAACTGTCTGCACACTGAGAGCTGCACACTCTAAGATTAACCTAACACAAGGTTGCTGAGAAGTCTGATCCTCGCACCACATTAGACATTAGACATAACACAAATAATGTTGATGCCAACATTTTGGGCTCTACGCGGGTTTAAGATAGAGTTACACGGAATGAACGAAGACACTTGGTGCTGCGCATGGAGAGAGCTGGTAGCTGTTGATGTGAACTGCTCCTACTGACATTGAGAGGTATGGGGCCGCCCTGCTAAAGCCCGAATGAGACCTTCTTAGATATAAAATAATATACTAGATAGGGTGCGCGAAATATAGGTGATATCGATTCTATAGGTTTTGCATTATAACATGCTAGCACCTTTTGCTTACTATGGATTAGTGACTATGCTGCTAACTCTGATTTTTATAATCTGCATTTTGGTATTATACAAGATACTGCGTTTGAGAACTTTGCATTGAATAATAAATATTTCAAACTTGCATGTGTGTTCTTTGACTCCCAGTTTTGGTTTGAAATGATTATATAACGAAAGAGTGTTCATGTGTTCCACGACTCCTGAGGTATTCTAAAGATCATGTTCTGGTTTGTCTAAGACATGGTTCATTCCATAATGATCCATGAGACACTGTAGCAAGCTAGGTAAGGAGATTCCTGACACTGAGATGAGTTTTGGATCATCCTAACTCACTAAGGTTCTAGATCTCTATGCACAGTTCTGTGGGAGAACGGAAACCCTGCTACACCAGCACCAATACCATCGCCACTAATACCGATACAAATACCTGTGTTTGTAGGCAACCTCAGAAGTTGGGAATTATGACTAGATTAATGTATATACATTAGGAAATTCGTTCTGTGCTCCACTGTGACTGAACAATTTACGGTGTGACCTATTAGTACATAAGTTATATTACAAAATTGAAGATTAGTCACAAGTCTCCGGTTACACTGTTGTGACCCCTTTTTGCGACCAGTCCTTTGATACTACTGGCCCAAGGGATGGTGGAGTTTATGTGATGGCACAGGGTCTGTGTAGTCCTTCCTCTCTGTTGTTGGTACAAGTGCTCACAGGTACAGGCAGTGTGAGACACAAGCACGGGACAAGAAGAGCATTCTTTAAAACATTTTCTCTAATAAACGTCTTTGCTGGCAGAGCAGCTTCTCACTCTGGTCACTGAACAATAAACAGCTCAGATCCTTTTACTGACACTGCCTGATGCCCCAAACACTGATTGGCTCTACAGAGGACTGATTCAAACTTAATTGTCTCTAGCAACAAAACTAATGGCTGACGGGGCTGACCCATTTCCCAATTTAATGTGAGCTGTTTTGGGAGCGTCCAATGTGTGATTGACACTCTAATTGAGCAATGGCTAAAGGTGGCTGCCCCAAGACTTGTGTATATATATATATATATATATATATATATATATGTGCATTGCAGGTGAGCAAGTTATAGTGAGTCCAACTAACTATAACGTGGGAATTTCAATGGTTTTATGTCAGTAAAATTTACAGCTAACTATAACTGGTGTGAAACCTATGTTTTTTTCAGTGAATTTAATAGGTTTTTAAAATCTAATTCCTAACTATAACTGGTGTGAAACCTATGGTTTTTTCAGTGAATTTCATAGGTTTTTTAAATTCTAATTCCTTTCTATATCGAGTTTCTAACCTATGTTTTTTTTTTAAATTTTGCTGTTTTGTGTAAGTATTAATTTTTAAGCTTTTTTTTTTAAATCATTTTTTCCTGGGGCGCTCTGGGTGCGCGCTCCGGTAAGCTCTCGGGTAATCGCACCCAGAGCGCTACTTTCGTTCGTGAAAAAAATATGAATGAAAAGTAAATAATAACGAAAAACATTTCGTACCATACAAATAAAAGAAGTTTTTTTTTTATAAGGAAATGAAAATGATTTTGCATTTCTGTGAAACTATCAAGACGTCACTTCGGCGCGCTGCGTAGGCGCCCCCGGAAGTGCCTACGTTCGCGCCGCGTATGCGCCCCGGAAGCGCCTACGTTCGCGCCGCGTATGCGCACCCGGAAGCGCTCCAGTGAGCGCAGCGTCAGCGCGTCAAGTCATGTGACCTTAAAATAACACTTTTCATTGGTTGCTAACAGTTTTTTTTACAAAGAATGAAATCCTCACCCATTTCCTTCACTTCTTCTTTCACTTTTGTGACTGAAAGACCTGTTTTTTACTCCTGGATCTTTCTTGGTTTACCATGGCTGCCAGAGAATCCAGCAGTGATGAAGAGCCTGAATTCATCAATGAAGAGCCTCCTCAGCCAAAGGTGAAGGAGCATTTTATTTGGAATTTTTTTAAAATACCACCTAACCAGAAAAAGGTGAATTCTCCAAAAGTGGAGTGCAGGATCTGCAAACAAGTCCTGTCACGGGGTGACCCCAAAAAAAAATACTCTTTTGGGAACTTTACAATGATCCGGCATGTGGAGAGGAGGCACCCCCAGAATTTTGCCCAGGAAAGTGTCAGGGCTCTGGCACAAGAAGTTCCCAGTGATGGGGCCTCTACATCCACCGGAGGAGCAACTACTTCTGGGAGGGGGCAATCGCAGGAGCTCGTGCCAAATATTCAACCTGCTTTTAACAATGCTGTCCTGAGATGCAGATACTGCAATCTACTCCTTACCTATGGGGAGCAAAGTGTCCTGCTCATGGTTCGAGCATTGGAGAACCATCACTGCCGTTTCCAGCCCTAATTTTTTTTGTTTCCATTCCCTGTTTTTGTTTCTGTTCTTAAAAAAAAGAAGAAAAAAAAAGTTATTTTCAGAACTACCTCCAATTCTCATCAAAGAGCTATATTCTTAAAAAATTGAAAAAGAGTAAGTGAAATGGAGTGCATTGATAATGGAAAGAAAAATGAGTAAGAAAGAACAGAAAGGTATGAGAGGAGAAAGGAAGTGAAGTAGGGGGACTGAAAGAAGGTGAGTGTTGGGAAAGAAAGTAAGGAGAAGAAGAGTGAATATGGGGAATGTGGATATTCAAAGAAAATGTTGAAAAGGAACGGGGGTGTGGAAGGGTAAGAAAAGATGCATTGCTGGAGTTGAAGACTGAAGGCTTCATTTATGAAGCCATGCGTCACTTTAACGCCACCAGAGGGTCACTTTTTGTGACGCATCAGTCCAGTAAAAAATGCACCTTATTCAGTCATATTTACAAAGTGGCGCATCTAGGTAGATGCGTCACTTTGTAAGCCCCTGTGCCACATTATTCCTATGTCAGGTGTAAAGTATGCAAAAGGGACGTATTGACGCAAGAAAGGGTCGTAGAGGTGACGCAGTGAAATCTATGAGATATCACTGCGTCACTTTTATAACGCTGTTGCGTCCAAATATTACGCCTGTTTCACAGCAGACGTGCAGGCCCTTTCACATGGGGCTTGGCCCCATGTGAAAGGATGCATTGCTGGATTTGCATCATTTTTGAGACACACTCCAGCAATACATCACTTTTGCACTTACAGATACGTCTGAAATACTGACGTATCTGTAAGAACTTCCAACATAATACGTCATAAATTTAATATGATGCATGAGTAGAAGACTAAAGGCCTCATTTATGAGGCCATGCGTCACTTTAACGCCACCGGTGCGTCACTTTTTGTGACGCACCAGTGCTGTAAAAAATGCACCTTATTCAGTCATATTTACAAAGTGACGCATCTAGGTAGTTGCGTCACTTTGTAAGCCCCTGCGCCACATTATTCCTACGTCAGGTGTAATGTATGCAAAAGGGACGTATTGACGCAAGAAAGGGTCGTAGAGGTGATACAGTGAATAAACTGAGGGCCTCATTTATCAAAAGTGACGCATCGCTGCGTGAAAACAGCAATGCGTCACTTTTCAGTGCGCACTCCTTACGACATTCCTGATGCGTCATATTTAATGTATGACAAATCATGTCGCAAGGAGTTACAGATACGTCAGTATTTCTGACGTATCTGTAAGCGCAAAAGTGACGCATTGCTGGAGTGTGTCACAAAAGTGACGCAACTCCAGTAATGCGTCCTTTCACATGGGGAAAGCCCCATGTGAAAGGGCTTGCATCAGTCTTACGCCTGCTGTGAGGCAGGCGCAAGATTTTGACGCAACATCGTCCTAAAAGTGACGCAGTTAAATCTCATAGATTTCACTGCGTCACTATTACGAGGCTTTTTGCGGGGGAACGCCCCCTCTGCATACATTATACCTGACGCAGGTATAATGTGGCGCAGGGGTTTAAAAAGTTATGCATCTACCTAGATGCGTCACTTTTTAAATATGGCGCAATGAGGCGCATTTTTTACACCGCTGGTGCGTCACAAAAAATGCCCCGCTGGACCCTATTTTAGCCCCCACATCAAACCTAGGGGCTCAGGGGGGGTCTACCCTGCCCCCTTATAGTCATTCCCCCTTTTTTATGCCACCTCTTGTGTCTCGATCCTACCGAGACACAAGATGGCGGCCGCTCCGGACTGTTTCAAATGTTTACAGACACCCGTGAACCAATCACCTTTCCGTGCGCAAGTCGCGTAGCATGCCCGGTGCGCTCCCCGGTGCGCGTCCTGGGGCACGCCTATAGATATATATATATTTTTTTAACCTAAATTACTCAAAATCCACTGAAGCACATATCTTGAGACATAGCAAAGGCACATCGAGCAACCGTCCCTACAATTTTGCCAAGTTTGGTGGAAATCCATTCAGCCGTTCGGGCTAAAAGTGAGGTCGACAGCCCTATGGAAATTAACATGGGGAAAATGCGTTTTGGGACCCCCTTTTATCTCGGCCCCCGCTTGACGCATTCCCTCTAAACTTTCAGGGAAGGACCGGAGTTCGACGAGGCCATTTTGAGGAAATTTTCAGTCAGATTCCGGCGGCAAAGTTATTCCAAATAGAAATTTGAGATTTAACATTGAAAAAAATCCTAACTATAACTACCTACTGGCGACCAGGTAATATGTATATAAATAAATATATATATATATATATATATATATATATATATATATATATATATATATATATATATAAATATATATATATATATATATATATATATATATATATATATATATATATATATATATATATATATATATATATATATATATATGTATCTATATATATATATACACAGAACAACTCCTCCCAGACGAAAAGAGCAGAAGCCACATCGGGGATCAGAGGCAACACTTTCTTTTTTAGTGGTGAATGCATTTCGGATTGTTTTAGGTGCAATGTCCGCTCCGCCCCTCAGCAGGTGAAATCGCTATGCTTGAATCGGTCCCTGATGGTTCCAGGCCTCAATCTCCCAGGATGCACCATTGGCTCCCAGGTAAGTGCTGCCAAGGGTCGTGCTCGGAATAGTCCAAGTTGTCAGCGGGTGGCCCGGTACTCTGCACAACGCTCCAGGAGCCCTGGTAGAAGAAACTTGAGATGCCCCCTCTGGTCCCCTTTTACCACTTCAGCCTTGAGAACGAGTTTCAAATGAACGGGGGCAGGAAGAGCCATGCATCCCACCCAGGCTGAGGTTAATAACCTAGCTGTACCACTGCAATTGCACTCGTGCTGTAGGTGGGCCTGGAGCTTTCAATTGCTTGAAGGAAAAAAACTTGCCGAAGCAGGGGTCAGAACCTCCAGGCCAGCTTGTGAAGGGGGGCTTCTGTAACCCGCTTCTGGAAAACGCGTTTAACAAGTGCAGAACAACTCCTCCCAAACGAAAAGAGCAGAAGCCACATTGGGGATCAGAGGCAACACCTTTTATTTCTTTTGTGTGGCGAATGCATTTCGGCCTTCTCTGGCCTTCGTCAGCACTAGAGGACTACGCATCATGCTCGTGCCGAGCTTTGACTGTCCTAATCCCCTGATGCTTAAAGAATGGGGTCAAAGCAATTTGGCGGCTTCAATGAATCTCGTCCATATACTCATTAGGTACGCAGCTATCGACCGGGCTGAAATCCTCACAAGTATTGAGAACTGAAGGATGACATCGCCAAAATCAAAGAAACAGATATGATAAAGAATCTCAGGGAGGCGATGGAAGACAGGCTGGTGCCGTGGCCACAATTCTTTTCAAACAGTATTTATTTAGACAGACGGGCAAACCCAACACGTTTCGCAGTTAACCTCACTGCTTTCTCACGGGTAATCAAATAAAGGGCATTTCACATTTTTAAAGATACAGGGTTCAATTGACGTCAATTTCATAAACATAGTAAAAATACCCTCGTTTTTACTTCCATGCATTTTTTCAACTTTACATAATTACAAGAACCTTATATAGTACAACATACTAAATTTGTCAAAAACATGGTTTCAAGTGAAAAACCAAAAGACATCATATATACACCATGGGGGTCATTATGATTGCGGATTTTCCGAATCCTCGGGGCCGGCGGAAGCCACCGCCGGGCCAGAGGATGCGGAAAATCCGCAGCGGACTGACCAAAGACCCACCGCCAGATTAGGATGGCTGGTGGGTCCTGGTTTCCGTCCGCAGCTTTTCCGCCGCGGTCGGATTACAACCGCGGCGGAAAAGCTCTAATATGGTGACGGTGTCTTCCAGACACCGCCCACCATATTAGGATGGCCAGTAAAGTATGCTTTTCCGCAGCGGGTTTTCCGCCGCGGAAAAGCATATGGAACTTCACTGCGGGGGCCGGGCCCCCTAGGTGAAGGGGGGATGGGGGGTGCACATGGGGGGTACCTATGGTACCCCCCTGCATTTGCATGCAGAAAGCGGCAGGCACCGCGCGGTGCCTGCCTCTTTCTGCATGCAAATGCAATGCGTGCATTTTTAACATTGCCGCGGGTGCAGCTTGAAGCTGCACCCGCGGCAATGTTAAAAATAGAGGATGTGACCGCCAGGGTGGCGGTCACATCCTAATTGCACAGGAGGGAACTCCGCATGCCATGCGGAGGTTCCCTCCTGCTCTGGGGTCGCGGACGGACGCAAGTCCGTCCGCGATCCTAATCGACCCCTATATTTGTGAGCCCAATTGGGTATAATTGTGAATAATACAGCCAGGGTGATATTACTTATTTTGTCTTTATTTAAGAAATCAACACGTTGGTTGATAGAGACAAATAGTAGGAATAGCCCACTCGGCAAGACTGCTGTTATAATATTGATGTCTTTTGGTTTTTCACTTGAAACCATGTTTTTGACAAATTTACATACTGTGTTAGGAACTGATCCTTTTTTACTCCTATGTCTGAAACTGTAATATTAGGTGTAAGCTATATAAACCTTTTTCTTTTTGCCTCTATAATACTTGCTTGATGAATGCATCCCCATCTTCATTTTATTTTAATCAGTATTAATGTATGGCTACTAATAGCCACATTTCACGATTTTGCACATTTGGGTATTCTTACTATGAGCAATTTACTTTGTCATTTTGTGCAATATTGGTAGTCCTCTTTATGGATTAGGATTTGGGCACTTGCCCCAGATTTTTTCTGAATTATAATTACACAAATATCTGTAAATTCCTTTCCAATTATTTGCAGTAACATGTAAATTTTGTTTAACAATGTACAATTTGAATTGTTGAACTACTGTTTTTTTGAGCAAAATTCTTGGACTTCATTTTTGCACGAATGCACTATGCACTTTATAAATGACTGATAGTCTTTTTACCCTCCCTATGTAAAAGAGTGGAGGGTTTAAACTGTTTCATAGTATTTATGGGTGGTGTCTTTTCCTGACACGTCATGTGATCAAGGCCGGGGAAACCCGGCTGAAACGCGTCGTGTTGTGTGAAGGCTTGAATAAACTGCACTAAAGAAACTTTAAACCTTTTGTGGTGGTCCGTTCCTGGTGAAGGAGTTCGCTTTCCAAATCCAGGATTTGGTTCTTATATATATATATATATATATATATATATATATGAAAGCTCTACCCCTCCCGGTCCCGGGTGGGAATAAGGACAGCACACACGGGAATTCTCGATTAGAAGCAACCTTTACTTGCACAGACGCGTTTCGGAAGCCACGCTTCCTTCCTCAATGTTTGTTACACCGCAACGCGCGTCTAAGCGCCATTTTATTTCAAAATACACAAACAACTCTAGATGGTGAGCATAGAGAGAGGACTGACGCGTGAGCGCCATATTGCTAATGCATGACATTCTACAGTGGCATAGCTATCATTAAACATTAGTATTACACATTATTATTACTAATATTCATATTCATTTAAGAGAAAACCTCACAAATTTGAAAAAGGAATTTCTCTGTAATATAGCCGTGGATCGGCAAAGAACCTCTCTCATTTATACAATGGGCCATGGAGTAAGATCTCGCCATGGATCGGCTTGTGGCAACCCAGAGGTTGCCATTTAAGTCTCCCAGACCCCGTATCTCAGTTTTACACATCTATGCTGTATGATCAATTCCAAAATATTAAAAAGTTGCAAAATACTCAACAATAATCCTGAAAATACCACGAGAAAATTATTATTTTTGGAATAAAGTGGTAACACTTAATACATTTAATTTGAAAAGGAACAAAATAGGGGTTTCATTTTGCCGTATAATTTATATATATATACAAGTTGGTTTTTGGTAGGATAACTCTCGAATGAGAGGCTCCATTTATCCAACTGCACTGTTCAATTAAATTTTAAAAAAATCACTTGCACAATTAGGGGTGGTGTGACCGAATAGGTGCCTTGTACAAAATAAATGGAAAATTTCCCAGTTCAATGACAACATAAACAATGTATGGAATCTTAGAATGTTATGAATTTATATCATCGACATTTTAAATGTTTTTTGTAAATATTAATGACCTCAAACAAACTGGCATGGGATATTAACATGTACTCGAGTGTATACAACGTTACAAAATGTATAAATTTGATTGTATATAGATTAACTCTTAATAAGGGGAACAACATACATGAATTATATATTGTGACATAGTATTTGTGTTTTACAATATGTTCTCCGCAAACGGGACTTATAATTGTTTGAGGGAAAAACGAGTGTGTCTTCCATGTTTATCTTGCACCGGTCACCAATCACGGGGTTAGCCTCAACTTAAGGAAGGGGCGGGGATACTTGCACTGATCACCAGCGAGCAAGGCGTCTGAGAACGCTGAAACGCGTTTGGGTTTCCTGTTCGGAATATGCACTTGTGAAAATAATGCGGAATAAATTTTACCTGCGGCTGCGGTAAAAAAGAACATTTGGTGTCCGTCTCTCTTTTACCTTTGAAACTTGGGCGCCTTGAGGAAAGCGGTGTGAAGAGTGGTCTTTGGATATATATATATATATATGTATATATATATATATATATCATCATCTAGTGAATGTGTATCTTTCTGAAAAATAAATGTTTTTATATATGTATATCTAAAGGTTGATGGAAGAATAAATGAGTAAATAAATGTCTAAATGGATTTTTTTTTGGTAAAATAGATTGGTTAACTGACTTATTAAATGTATCTTAGTGAATACATATATTAGCGAGTAATGTTTAAATATTTAAATATCTGTATCTGTGTCTCACTTTGTGTATAAGTGGCTGCATGGGTTGGTGAGTAGCTACATGAGTGTGTATATAGGTTATTAGTTGTTTTTTTGAGTATCAGTATCAGTGTCTGTATGGTTCAGTGGGTGATATTACTTAGAGCACAGATGCATGAATGAGTGACTCACTATTTGTATGTATTTTGAAGACAGCATGTGTGCAAGACTGTATGGGTGGATGATTGTGTGTATGGGTGGGTTAGTGAGTATGTGTTTTTATAATTGATTGTTTAGGAGAGTAAATATGTTTCCGTTTCTGTAGAAGTATGTGTAGTGGTGTGTATATAGCAGTATAATCAAGTAAATGGTTTTTTGATAGTTTATTTGCATGTGTGAATTTGTGTGTGAGTAACTATATGGATGAGTATTAGTGTGTAACAGGATGTATAGGGGTATGAGTACATATGATGAGTAAGTACATGCATGAGTGACTATATAGAACTGTTGGTGAATGAGTGGATGTGTATGTAGATGTTGGAATTACCTAATAAGTTGTTGTAATTGGTATTAGTTTCTCCTTTTTTAAGAAAATGTTAGTTTCTATTTTTGAATGTGTGTGTCAAAGGTTATTTTATGCTGATAGGAGGTCTGCCACTTTGTCACAAGGATGTTGTCATCAGTGATGTCATTTGAGATGTCATCAGTGATGTCATGAGTGATGTCGCTGACCATGTCATGAGTGATGTAATATGTGACGTCATCAGCAGTGCATTGCACGCTCAAGTTATAGTGAGTCCAACTAACTATAACGTGGGAATTTCAATGGTTTTATGCGAGTAAAATTTCCACCTAACTATAACTGGTGTGAAACCTATGTTTTTCAGTGATATATATATATATTTTTTTTTTTTTGTAGGGGTGTAGGAGAGTTCAGAAACGGAATAAGAAAACAGATCACATCATCTGTGTGCTGGCCGTTTTTTCCTGGTAACATTTGCTGGAATCGTGTGATGATATATATATATATACACATATATATATATATATATATATAAAATGTATTTACGAAATGGAGATACTTATTTTGCAGAATGACTTCCAGGAACGCATAGGCCTAGATTTTTATTTTGTTTATTTAAAATGTAAAAACATATCAGATTCGTTTGCTTGAACATGTGAATTTGTTTTAGCAGTGCGTTTTGTACATGAGCAAACCATGAAGAGGCCAGTTGTGAATTTTGTTATTCTGAAATACCAATTCGTCCATCAGCTTACTGTCTGACATAGCGCTGCATTGTTAGAGAGTTTGACTGGCAGGTGGTTTTTGATGTGTCTGACTTGCTGCTTGGTCGAATTGCGCAAGTTACCTGACATGGAGAGAAAACCACTTGATCCTAAAATTACATTTTTACGGGTCACTGCACTGTTAGAGAGTGAGAAAGGCAACCTGTGATTGACTCGCAGCATGGAAGAAAACTGTGAACATTTGCTGACACAAGGAGTATTTAATCCTAAAATCATAGGTCCAGGGGGCACTGCTTTGTAAGAGGTGGAGGGAGGGAGGCTGTATCTGTGTGTGACTCTGGGAGCACTGGGAGGGCCACCTGATTCACGGCAACTCATTTCATCCTAGGAAGACAATTGACAACTTGCCACACCGTAGGCAGCAGAGATTTTGGCCTTGATTGTGTAGTAGAAAAGGGACGCTGCAAGCATTCCCTGAGATAAAAATTACATTTGGTCCATATTTTACACACTTGTTCAAATATAAAGTATGAGAGAACCTGGTAGTGGAAGGACAGCAACCTACGAAGGATAGAGGGACAAGTGAAGTAAGTGTGGGCTTTACTGCAGCCATGGCAGCCACTGAATGCAATAGACAATATTCCACGTGTATGTGTGGCACTGAGTTGCCAGCACATAGCACACGCTCAGAGCATCTCACAGTGTCAGTGCCAGTGCTGGCACCATAACAGCCTGAAAAACAACAGTACACACAGCTTTAGTCAGGCATGCGTGTGCAAGATTGGTAAATGCTGGCTGTGCCTTTTTCCAGATTTACAGTCACTTCCATGCTTGTGACAAGGTCAACTCGTCATGGGTTTTACCTGCCCTGTGCTTATGACGAGTTGACCTTGTCACAAACAATGGGATTTTGAGAAATCCAGCGCAGGAGGGGGAATATAGTCTTGCAACGATGTGGTAAAGTCTGTTTGGTTTGATGTAACACAATAAGAGCATCTTTCCACAATTTCCGTGGTGTACAAGCGGTGGTGCACCGTAAGAAGAATTTGAAAAAATATTAGATAATATCTAAATTTAGGTACAGATTTCTGAATCAAATGAACATTTCACAGCTGCCAGTCCCACTGTTTTACACTTTTATTAAGCATGTCTGAAATACATAACAATGATTGCAGCATATAAGATACCACGTGTTAATTTCATCCTAAAAGTATCATGATAACGTACACTGATTGTGAAATAGCATGTACCATGATCTACTAAATTTGAGTTACCTCCTAACTTTTCCCCACATAAGCAGGATCCTATGAAGTATGTAATACGAATATCTAAATAAGAGATCAAAAGTATGAGAGAAAAGTACAACCTCTAAACAGCGGAAGATAGAGGCATTTAGCATGCTATACAACACTGTATTAAATACTGTATCACTTACTATATTAGGGCTTATTTATGAGCCCTCGCACCACTTTTTGTGATGCACCAGCGGCGTAAAATGAGACTTGTTGCACCATATTCACAAAGTGACGCATCTACCTAGATGCGTCACTTTGAAAACCCCGGTACAAAAGGGGGTGGTGATGGATGGAGCATCTGAATCAATCAAACACTCACACCCAGTCAAAAGAGCTGGATTTAATCCATCACCGTTCTTTAGCCCACTCTGCCACCCCAGTTCAGACATGGCTATATGCAAATTAGTCTGACCATGTGCCTCATGGGAACAATGCAGCCCGAACTGCCAAACCATGTATTCCCTGGACCGGAAACAAGCTTCCGAGGACCAGTTTCTGGCATTCCAGCCGTCTTCAGCCCGGCTTGCTTGAATCCAGTGGCAAAATGAGCAAGGCGTGTTTCCTGTCCCGCCCCCGGAGGTGCGCTTAAGGACAGCGCGAGCCCCGGGAGAGCGGGGGACTTTGGGGCAGCACAGTCACTGACCTGGGAGGCAGCACCAGGGCACCGGATCACCGCAACCTCAGCGCTGCCCAGCCGTAACAATCCACAGGCTCCCTGCTGCCTGCCGCTTCCAGCTAACGCGGTGAGGCGGCAGACTGGGGACTTCATCCCCCACCACCACTAGCGCCTAGGAAGGCGTGTTTCCTGTCCCGCCCCCAGAGGTGCACTTAAGGACAGCGCGAGCCCCCGTGTCGCGGGATCGTGCGCGGGTCGGCGCCCGGGGCTAAGCCCGGGCAAAGGGCGGGCCCTCTGTGGCCCTCAGAGGACCCGAGGAGGACGGGACAGGCCACCCCACTTGGCCCCATCAAAGGAGGAGGTACAGAGACACTTAACCCTTTGATCTTTATCGTTTTTGAACTGCCTAGTATCGTTTTTGGATTTCTGTAGTCCAATAATTATGTCTATCTGGGAGGAGCTGAATGCCCTGTGTGGCACAAACTATGCCCCTGACATATCAAACCCCCCTACAGTGGGCAGAGACACTGGCCAAATAAACTGCACCCCCCAGGAGGTACTTTTATCCCCCGAAATAATCCTTTCTCAAGCTAACACACTGTCCCGGGGCTCAACCAGTAAAAGGAACACCGATGAGAATCTATCTAATGTCGATCAAATGTGCTGTAGCCCCTCATTATCCCCCCCAACCCAACCTTATTAACGCCGGATAAGGCGGGGATTAGAACAAACTCTGTATCGCCCCTCCAATTGACCCTACTGGCCCACATCGAGCGATTGTTAAACTCTGCATTATCACCCCTGGTCACAAAAATTAACGATCTGGGGGACAGGTTGACCAGTATTGAAAAAATAGTAAAAAGGATTTATCCATTAACTTAAAATACTGCTATTCCCATATGTCCTACTCTCTCTACCAACCATGAAAAGCCTAAGTGCATTGCACACAGGAAAGCACAAACATTTGATTCCCCGCTTAACACACCCATTCCAAGTGGCCGCAATGTTACTTCTAATCCCACTCATGTCCCTCTCATAGCTCCTAGGATTCTCCAAGAAAGAAGGCATCGAATTAATCTACCCCCTGAAGCGGCCCCATATGGGACTGTTCTCTCTGGGGTCCCTGCACTTAGTCAGGGCAAACTCGAAACACGCCAGGACCTGCTGAACAAAGCCATCTTCTGGCTCAATAACAACAGACCGCTGCACCTGCTCTAGATGGCGGAATCCTGAGCGTCAGGAGGGTGGGGTGGCTAGGTATGTTGCCCAAAGACATTCCGGGAGACTTGATATAAATTAAATTCAAACACAGGAACATTGTCCCCTATCTACGATTTTCCCAGCCCAAAATTGGAGATGGCCCAATTTGTATCTGGGACTTGTTTGACTTTTATCCTGGCCCCTGAGCATTGAATTATAATACTTGGTGAAAGGGGACTCTGTGTACCATGTGATATTATTTTGCTTAGTTGATTCACTAAATTGATTTTAGTTTGCTTTAAATAGTCGGTTTTCTTTTAACCTTGTAATGAATTGTTGAGTCTTATATATATGTATGTATTTTTTTCTGTTGCTTTTATGGTTTTAAACTTAAAGACCGAATAAAGCTTATTTGAATACTGAGCAAGGGACTCACGTCTGAGCCTACCCTGCCACAATTATGGCGGCCAAAAGCGGTACAAAAGGGGGTGGTGATGGACGGAGCATCTGAATAAATCAAATACTCACACCCAGTCAAAAGATCTGGGTTTAATCCATCACCGTTCTTTAGCCCACTCTGCCATCCCAGTTCAGACATGGCTATATGCAAATCAGTCTGACCCTGTGCCTCATGGGAACAGTCCAGCCCGAACTGCCAAGCCATGTATTCCCTGGACCGGAAACAAGCTTCCGAGGACTGGTTTCTGGCATTCCAGCCGTCTTCAGCCCGGCTTGCTTGAATCCAGTGGCAAGGTGAACAAGGGACTCACGTCTGAGCATACCCTGCCACACTTATGGCGGCCAAAAGCGGTACAAAAGGGGGTGGTGATGGACGGAGCATCTGAATCAATCAAACATTCACACCCAGTCAAAAGATCTGGGTTTAATCCATCACCGTTCTTTAGCCCACTCTGCCACCCCAGTTCAGACATGGCTATATGTAAATCAGTCTGACCCTGTGTCTCATGGGAACAGTCCAGCCCAAACTGCCAAGCCATGTATTCCCTGGACCGGAAACAAGCTCAGACGTGAGTCCCAGGCTCTCCACTTCACTGGAGTCAAGCTATCCAGGCTGAAGAAGGCTGATAGCCAGAAACCAGTCCTTGGATGCCTGTTTCCGGTCTAGGAAAGACATGGCTTGGTAGTTGGGGCTCGACTGTTTCCATGAGGCACAGGGTCAAGGCTGATTTGCATATAGCCAGTGTCTGACCTGGGTGGTGTGGAGTGCAAAAAAATGATGGATTTAGGCCCAGATCTTTGTACTGGGGTGAATGTAAGACATTGTTCTGCATTCTGTCCATCAACTGTGTTTTTTGCATGAGAGCAGCACCAGGATTGGAGGAAGCGGCCTTTTTCTCTGCTCCTGAGAGCACTGGAGCCCTATGCTGTCTCTAACTCAGCTGGGTTACAGAGGTTTAAACTGCGAATATCTGGCTGGCTGGCACAAGATGGCTGGACAAAAATACATGCACACTTTAACCCTAAGTAGCCTGTCCACTACAGTATTCTGCTGGTGCCTAATTGGCAGCAGCAGAAATCTGAAAGCCCCATGCCCCGTCCTGACACTCGGCTCAGGACTGGGTTTTGAAAAATAAAATGTCAATAAATGGACTTTATTACCATTTTATTTTTCTATCTTTGGGGGAATTTTTTAGTCGGACAATAATCTCTGCCTTAACGGAGGAGTCGCCCCTGACTACCACTTCAGCAAAGCATGCTATCATCTATTAGGGTTTCTTTTACTCTGATGGATCCTCCTTGTATAGCTCAACCAGCAAAGATGGTAGAGTTCACCACTGTCTCAGCCTATGCATGTTTCACAGCGATCAGACATCAGACATGCTGATTACAGTTCATCTGCCATGTTGGGTGATGATAACTGTGCAGATGAAACTGAGGTCTATTCTATCCAGAGAGCAAGTCCTAAATAGGTAGTCCTGCTCAACTAAAGAGAGTAATTGAGATTTATAGATGGCTCTACTTTTTCACCTGCATTTAATTTTGTTTAGCCATAGAAGATTCTATAAAGCATACATAAAATCTCTTTAGGAACGTCCAGGAGGAATCTGTCCAGGATTTTTAGTCCTGGGTAATCAGAATATTGGTATGCAGTTTCCGTAATTTGAAGTTTATTTTTATTTTGTATTAAGTTTTATTAAAACTGTATATAATGTGAGAGAGCGCAATTTGAATGCGAAGTACATCGTAACCATATTTAGACGTATATGTTATAAACGTAGGAATGAAACGTATATCGTAATGTAAAGTTGACAATTATGACATAAAAGCCAACGAATGTGATAACATGTTATAGGAAACGTAAATGTATTCACATGTTAAAATGCATTAGATTTAGAAGGCCTGTATACATGATGGGTAATGTAGAGATGCTTAATGGAATATAGAACGTGCACCGTAGAATTCGTGTACGTGTGTAACTTTAAAATGGAGAAGCAAAATGTAACGTGGAGAAATGTAGGGAACGTACATGATAATGTAACCAAGGAGAATGCATAAGTTATATTCTATGTAGTCGTATTCTATGTATTACATATTTGATGTAGAATGTATTTAAGTATAACTAGGGCTTTTCCTAGAAGTACGAATATATAAATGTATGCCAAAGGTTATACTGTATAGAGGGTTTCTGTAGGAATGTTGGAAGAGTTTAGGTCATTTGTGTTTATAACCTGACTGACCAAGAGTTCGAAGGAGCATAGTCACAAGAATGTAATTTAGAGGGTTTGTAAAAGTCGTAAATAGCTTGATGTGGACGTGAGAGCCGAGAAGTCTAGCACTTGTTAGATTTAAGGTGACAATGCCGGACGGAACTTATTGCTCGAACGTGAGGAGAGGCATTTGTTGAGGTGGACTATGTTTTGACAAGACCATTCACATGATCTAGAAGGTTAAGAAGTGTACAGATAAGTTAAGACCTTGTCTAAGTTTCTATGACACTTGAGCTGAAAGAGTCAATAAAAGTCGACGATGAGATGATGAAGATGACATCGAAAGGAGAAGGGTCAACTTAACGAACGACGCAAGGAATGGACCAATGGAAGAAGCAGGAAGTTGACATCATCGGGGGAAGTCCGTGGTGGGCGTAAAGGGGCGTTCCACCCACACGGTGATTGTGTATTTTAGGGACAGCACCCCGGGGAGGGGGGAGCAATCAGGGAAGAGCAGAGCAATTAGCATTAGGCTAAGGCGAGAGCAAAGACAAGGGTAGATGCCTTGAGCAGATGCGCTAAGACATCAGAGCGCAAGGGAGCAGTAGGCCGAGGACCCTTAGAGAGAACGGATGGGTAGGCAGAGAGGGTACTGCTTCTGAAACTTAAGATTTCCTTTAGAGGCTAAAGAGAGTTTGAACTTCTTTGGAAGTCAAACTGCTGACACCTTTTTTAGGGAAGAAACTAGCGAAGTAGGGTTGACACATAGCATAGAGTAGGGACAGATTAACTTGATGATTGTTTTTATCTTACTGCAGATGACGCAGAAGGAACCACTTCACACCGAAGCTTAAGAGGCTGATATTGTAGCTGATTTTGTATTTTGTATACTTTGAGATTTTATCCTGAATGGATTGTATCGTATCCAAATTAATCTTTATATAAACTCTTAAAACTTTATCAGTTGTAAGTGGTTCTTCAGAGTGGCGTCAGTTAATGGGGTTTGTCTAACCAATGCGGGGGTGGTCCTTTCCTCAATGACAGATACGAGCGGTCCAAAACAGATGAATGGGATTCTTTATTAAATTTATCATAATTATAAATTGATATCAAAATCTCATTCCCGGCAGTTGGTAGCAGAGTAAGATGGTTATCTTCTTGAGGAAGACGACCTAGGCCAGGTTAGTTTACCCCAAGGTCCCTAGTCATCGTCGACCAGAAGAAGAATCGCAGTCGAAGACGGTGCTGATGGTGCGTCGAGAGAAAAGCAGCAGAATCGGTCGAGAGTGAGTATAAGGGTCATGCGTTGTAAGATTGCGGTGTTTTATGTTGTTCCTGTGTTGTAATGTCAAGCGGAGTTGAATGCCTGTAGTGTGATTGGGGGAAAGTTGTGAGCGCGCGCAACCGGATAAAATCTTATGTCCAGAGGACTTAAGTGGTTCGGGTGTATCGAACACCCAGAGTAATTTGTCTACCATTGAAAGGGGGTCATGAGGTACCATTGATTTCCCGACAGACCGATGATAGGGGGAGCGTATGTGTGAGTGAATGAGTAACGGACGCTGGTCGTACGTTTACTGTGTGTAAGTAACCTATCAGTTGAGGCAAGTGTCTGACCGTAAGAGGAAAGACGCTGTGCCAGTTGAGGTAGCAATTACAGTTAGACTGTGGCCGTACAGTCAGAGAAAAGTGATCGCTTGGACGGAAGTAGTCATTTTTCGATGTATGAATGAAAACGCATGTGAGATCGTGAAACAAGCTGAGAAACGAGGGAAGCTGCTGAAGGGACAAGTGACGTCAGCATAAAGCTGCGCTGAGATTGGTCGGATAACATAGAACTGTGCTGGGATAGGCGGATTAGCGAGAGTCGTACAGGGATTGGTGGTTGTTATCAAGACGCAAAATAAGTAAGAAATATCATACGTGATCAAAATGAAGTGTTTTAAGGGTTTAGGAAAAATCTTTAAAAGAAAAAGGAGAAATTTATGTATTGGAGAAGAAGCTCCACCAGAAGGCACACCAGCATATCATATGGCAGTTAATGTAGGCTTACACTCGATATTATGGATTTCCGAGTGGCACAGGCTAACTGAAGGGCAAAAAGAACTGGCGTTCCCAAGATTCGGAACGTTTAAATTAGAAGTGTTGAACCAACTGAAGGCAACAATGCTTTCAATAAGACCTCTACCGAGGCCAACACAATTTGAAGCTCTTGGTGTGTGGTTTAGAACAGCACACGAAAGGGGCGTAAAGAGGCGCCAAGAAAGAGTGAGAAGATCGGTAAAGGCGGTGCAGGAAGCTAAATGGGACGATGAAGCTAAGAAATGGAGGGTGCAGAAGATAGAAGCAGATAAACTGTACCCGATGTTGGAAGTGACGGGAGAAAGGAAACCTCGAGAACAGGAAGATGAGGATAGCGAGTCGGAGGAGGATCTGATAGATAGGCTATTAACAGACAGACCACCTCCATACAGTGGTGAACTTGCGAGCCCCATATTACCGCAAACAGACGGAACTAGGTTTGGGGAATATAAGTCGATCCCAGTAACAGAGTGGGACGCTACCAAGGCTGAGGAGATACCCCAAATTAGTTCGGAACAGAGAGTAGTGGGAAGATTTGTGGTCCAGAAGGCTCCAGAGACGCAATGCGCTAGGTCGTACCAAATGCCGGACGCTTTGCAGGTCCCGGTCACCATAGGCCCTATTGTGTCAATCTACAACCCGGAAGGGGTCCAGCAGGAGGAACAGGCACGATGGGACAATGAAAGAGCAGAAGAAGGGAATAGGAATGCCACAATGAATACCCACAGGCAAATACGAGCACCAATCAGTCGGAGTACCCCATTAGATTCTGCAACGGGTCCCAGAGTAGAACAGCGAGGTCGAAGAGGGTCAATGGATTTGAGGGGTCCTAAACCGAAAACCCATAAGGAATTAAGGGAATACCTGAGAGAATGGGACACGGCCGAAGAAGCGCGGAATAGAAGTTTAGAAACGGGATTCGAGTGGAGAGAGCAGGACAACAGGATTCTCTCTCATTATGGAGCTGGTGAAAGCAGCCCCGAGTGGGAGAGAGGAAGTCAAGAAAGCAGAAGAGATATTTGTCCTACTGATAACAGCAATAGGCTAATGTGCGAAGATAGAAGTACAGGGTGTGGCGAAGTGCCTCGCGTCACCTTCAGTGAAGGGGAACGTAGGACACAGGAGTACCGGAATACCTTTAGGTGCACACACCATGCCCCGGGTGAGGAAGTGAGACATTGGAGTCACGGAAACATGGAGAGTCGTGAACCGTCTCGACATGCATCTGGTGATAGCGGTCAGGAGTCATGAAAACATAGGAAGTCGCGAAACGTCTCGCCATCCATCCGGTGATCACGGAAGAGATCACGGGAACATGGAAGACCGGCGAGGGCCTTTCATATTATTAAGCGACACCAGACAACAAGCAGGTTATAATAGGTTAGAGCAGAACGGTGAATCCTATCTCATAGCTGGAGAAACCGAGCCTAGAAGACGGAATGTAGGGTTGGAGGATGGAGCATTATTCCACCATACCCCACGTGAGGACGGAAAGGCTTGGGATCTCGAGGGGTGGGAACGAAGAGAAGGAAGCAGAGCTCTTCATAACTCACCTGTGCTCAGGCGTAGGGCGCATAGTGGAGGTGAGAGAGATATGAGAGAAGAACATAGAACTGAGATGCTGAAAGCGGAAATAAAAGCAAAACGACTTGACGTAATGAGTTTGAAGGCAGATTTGGATGAATTGATTGATGGTACAGTGTCATTAGAGAGATTAGCCTCGTATACACCAGATGAGATACTGTTCCTATCCAAAGATATTACTCGAAGAGCGAGGTCAGCTCATGAGAACTTATCTAATTTGGCAAACAGGTACATGGTAGACCTGTCACGAACTAAGGCTTTACAGAGCAACCATAGGCTAACATGCACGGATCAGGATTTGGATGACCGTAGAACGATCGCGCTGAAGGTACACATAAGGGAACTGATCATAAGTATCAGGATATGGAGAGATCTGGATAGATGGGAGGAAAGATGGTCCAAGAAGGGCTCCGTTAGACGGAGTGTGCTTGAGAAGTCCCAGGACGCAGACTTGATGCGAATGGAAGCCTTCCCTTTGCGAGAAATCGCGAATGGAAGCTACGTTCATGTGCCCTGGAGTAGGGGGGATTTGGCGGCATTTACCAATTCCTTCCCAAAGCTTAGGGATAACCCTGTTGAGTGGTATAAGCAGGTAGAAAGATTCGTGAAGATCTCGAAGGTACTGTGGATCGATTTGAACACACTGTTCGATATCGTAGTACCCGGAGACTTGTGGACGGCGTGCAAGCTCAGTGTTGAATGGCCTACCTGTGAGCCACCGAGAGATACTCGGACAAATGGTCCATCACTTAGAGTCATGGAGAAATACGAAAGGGTGATAACATGGCTAAAAGAGAAAGTGCCGGTGCAAGATATAGACTGGGTAAAGATAGACCGAACTACTCAGGAGCCGAAAGAAACAGTTCATGAGTTTTATGAGAGATTGCTGAAAGCATTCAAGCAGTACAGCGGATTAGACGTAATGGATCCCAAGGACATTGGACAGTTTGTTTCAAAATTTGTCCTCGGATTGAGACCAGAAATATGTCTAATGATCCAGCAGCATCTGATCTGTTGGCAAAACAAACCTTTAGACGAGATTCTGAGGTACGCAAGGTATTGTAGTGACGAGATAGACTCTAAGGCAAAGAAGCTTAAAGAAAAGTTAATGCTAGTGCAAATGCAAGCTGCTGGGAAGGATAAACAGCGGCAGCAGGGAACAGGAACGCCGGCAAAGAAACAGAATAATCAGAGCAGAGATGAGGAAGAAAGACCAAGACCGAGAATGGATATCGCGACACTGAAAAAGACGACGAGATGTCATCAGTGTAACGAAGTGGGACATTGGAGACGCGAGTGTCCTTACAACGTTGAGTCAGGAGAATTAGAGCGGGAGGAGGAGGAGGTGCAGCACAACGTGGTTAAGGGAGCCACAGTCCCGAAGGGCAAGTTTGTCAAAGGGGGGACTCAGACTCCTCGAGCCCCGTTTCCTCAACCACCTCGCATCTCAAACGGAGGGAAAACCTACAGACAGATGCCATTGTTTGTAGGAGGAGAGGAATGCTACTACGTTGATCCTCTTACAGGGCAGCGGGCGAGTAGGGAAGAAGACTGTACTCTAGGAGCCGCCTTGGAAGTAGATCAGAGAGGACCATACGTAGAGGCGGAAATAGCGGGATGTCCTACAACCTTTTTGGTGGATACAGGGGCCACCCGATCCACGTTAAGATCTGTGGTAGTCCCGGGTCTGCCAATATCAAGAGAAACGGTACAGGTGGTAGGAGTCGCGAACAAAAGGATGACAAATCCCTTGACCGAACCAGTGTCAGTAAGAATAGGGAATTACAGTGACGAACATCAGTTCGTGATCTGCGATTCTAGTCCTGTGTGCTTACTAGGGAGAGATTTGCTGTGCAAACTGAATTGCACGATACATTGCACACCAGAAGGAGTAGAAGTGCAGACCAATGATGAGGACGCTGATTTTAAAGTCGTAAACTCAAAGGAGTGTGTGGAACTTTATCCTACCTTGACAGTGGAGGAGCTTCCACAAGACTTGAGAGAGAAGGTCTCAGCTGAGGTATGGGATTTTACTGGGGAAGAAATAGGATTGATTAAAGGAGTAGAACCGGTAAAAATCTTGGTAAGACCCCATGCTGAGTATCCAAGAACACCACAGTATAAGCTAACGCCAGAGACGATTGCAGGGATCAAGCCTGTGATCGAATCCATGATTAAGCAGGGAATACTGAAGGAGATCGTGGGTAGTCCATGTAACTCCCCGATCATGGGTTTGCAGAAACCTAGTGGAAAATACAGGATAGTGCAGGATCTCCGAAAGATTAATAACATTGTTGTTTCATGTTGTCCAGTGGTACCGAATCCTTCAGTGATATTATTTCAGATACCGTTCCAAGCTGAATGGTTTACAGTGATAGACTTGTGCCAGGCTTTCTTTTCGATACCGTTGGATGAAGAGAGCCAATATCTTTTCGCTTTCAAACTGGAAGATCGCGTCTTAACATGGTGTCGTATCCCTCAGGGGTATACAGAAAGCCCGTCGATCTTTAACCAGTTATTGAAACGAAATCTTGAGAGTCTAGTACTGCCCAAGAATTCAGTTCTGGTTCAGTACATAGACGACCTCCTGGTTGCGTCAGAAACTGAGGAAGCTTGCAGAGAAGACACCATCACCTTGTTAAATCACTTGGCCGAGAATGGACACAAAGTGTCTCCAGGTAAATTGCAATATTGTAAGACTGAGGTGCAATACTTGGGCCATAGGATTGAAAAGGGAAAACGGAAGGTGTCTCCAGACAGAATAGAGGCGATTATGAAAATGAATGCGCCTACAACACAAAGAGAGGTCAGGATGTTTCTAGGCATGGTCGGTTATTGTCGACAGTGGATAGCTAACTTTTCGCTGAAGGCAAAACCGTTATTGCAACTGACGCACAAAGGAGTAAGTGATCCGGTACCATGGGACAAAGATTGTTTGATGGCGTTTCTGCAGCTGAGGGAGGATTTATGTCGCGCCCCGGCTTTAGGAATGCCAGATTATAAGAAACCTTTTTTGCTTTACTGCTGCGAGAGAGAGGGATGCGCTTTAGCGGTATTAGCACAGGTCCACGGAGATGCGCGTAGGCCAGTGGCGTACTTTTCGGCTACATTAGATCCAGTGGCCGCAGCGTTGCCCGGATGTCTCAAATCCGTAGCTGCAACGGGTGTCAGCATTGAACGATCTGAGAGCGTAGTTATGGGTCATCAGTTAGAGGTGTATGTACCACATTCTGTAGAACTGTTAATGACCAGGACTAAGACTCAGCATCTGACGAATAGCAGGCTCACACGCTACGAGCAGGTCATACTGGCTGCCGAGAATGTGACCCTAAAGAGATGCTCTGTCTTGAATCCTGCAACTTTGATGCCACTTCCGAACGAAGTGGACGATGAAAATTGTACAGAGCATGACTGCCTCGATGTGACTGAACTATGTACCAAACCACGACCTGATATCGTAGATGAGCCATTGACAGACCCAGACGAAATTTTCTTCGTTGATGGTTCATGCGTAAGAAACGATGTCGGTCAGCTGAGAGCAGCTTATGCAGTATGCACGATTACCAGAGTTATAGAAGCCGCTTGACTGGAAGGAGTCCACTCCGCACAGGTAGCTGAAATTGTGGCTTTGACTCGTGCTTGCCTAGCAGGCGACAGACTTCGAGTCACTATATACACCGATAGCCAGTATGGTTTCGGCGTAGTTCATGATTACGGGCAGTTATGGTCTCAAAGGGGTTACATGACCTCCTCGGGTTCTCCGATTAGGAATGGAGAATTTGTGAAACTTCTGTTAGAGGCTTTGCAAAAACCTATGGCCATAGCCGTGGTCAAATGTGTAGCACATACCAAAAATGTTGATTTTGTATCGCTAGGAAACAGATACGCAGATGAAGTAGCGCGTTACTGCGCAGAGCAGGGATATTCTCACACTGACGTGAAAGTGGGGGGAATCCAGGAAAGAACTGAATTGACTATGTTACTAGATACTGTAGATACATGGGATGAATTGAGAGCAGTACAGGAAAATGCACCAGATGAGGAGAAGAAGAGCTGGGAAACAGCAGGTTGCGGGAAAAGTGAGATGAACTTTTGGGTTTCTGCCGACGGAAGGGCAGTTTTACCAAATGAACTCACTAATCCAATGGCAAGGAAATTGCATGGATCAGCACACATAGGAAGAGATGCTATGGTGAGAGTATTCAGACAAACGTGGTTCAATCCTAAATTTAGAATAGCGGCAGAAGCAGTGTGTCAGCGATGTACGATCTGTCAGCAACTAAATGTGGGAAAGAGAACACCAGTTACCTTGAGTCATATAGGAAGGTCTGGGGGGCCTTTCAATAGGATGCAGATTGACTTCATAGAAATGCCTCCATGCAACAGACTCAGATACGTTTTAGTGATTGTCTGCATATTTTCTAGATGGGTTGAGGCTTACCCTACACGTAGGTGCGATACACTTACAGTAGCAAAATTGTTGCTTAGAGAGTTGATACCGAGGTTTGGGGTGCCATCCTCTTTGGAATCGGACAGAGGAACTCATTTTAATAGCGAAGTGGTGAAGATGCTGTGTTCAGCTTTGAATATTGATCAGAAGTTACACTGCAGCTATCGACCAGAAGCTTCAGGGATCGTAGAGCAAATTAACAGTACTATCAAGTCCAGACTGGCTAAAGTTTGTTCGTCGACATCCCTGAGTTGGCCAGACGCACTTCCAGTAGTTCTTATGAGCATACGTAGCACACCTGATAGAAGAACAGGCCTCTCTCCACATGAAGTGCTAATGGGGAGAGCCATGAGATTGCCATCGGTTCCGACTGCAGCGCTAGTGAACATCACAGACGATTTGATCTTGGACTACTGCAAGGGACTATCTGATGCCGTTAATTCTGTGTCCCTCCAGGTCCAGGCTGCAGAGGTTCCGTCGATACAAGACTTGTGCCATGACCTGAGTCCAGGAGACTGGGTCCTGGTGAAGAAGCATGTCAGGAAGAACTGCTTAGACGTGCGTTGGCGAGGACCGTTTCAAGTCATACTTGTAACGAATACCGCAGTGAAGTGTGGAGGTCTGCCGAACTGGATACATGCCTCACACACCCGAAGAGTGCCAACACCTCCAGAAGACACAGCTCCTCTCTCGGATGGGAATCCGGCGGGAAGCGGAGAAGCCATAGAGGGGAAAAGCCAAGCTGTGGAGGTGATCGAAGAAGCTGAAACTGTGTTGGAACAGGACGACGAAGGTCAGGACACGAGTGGGACCGAAGTCGCCTCAGGAGGAGAAAGTAATTGGGAGTCCGACACAGATATTGAGCAAACTGAGAGTGATCAAGAGACGGGTCCTGGAACAAGGAGCGGAAAGACGGAAGGCAACGAAGCCATTTGGCCAGAGAGAAGGAAAAGGCCAAGTTCGGAAGGAAAGCAAGAAAGAACTCTTGTCCCGATCGCTGAAGAATCGGATCAGGAGGAAGAGACGACAGATTCAGGAACTGAGAGTCCACGAAGATCAAGAAGGGTACGTGTGCCCTGCAGAAGGTACGCCACCCCAGAGTGGACTTATCTAGCAGATGTATTGGGGACAGAAATCTGGGAGAGTGAAGAGCGTGAAAGTAATCGATCTCGATCCATTTGTGGCAGTGGAGATATGGATGTTGGCACCTGGACTCGAGACTGAGGGGTTACTGACTTTCACACTTCCCATACCCCCGCGTTTGAGTAAAATTCAAGATCTAGTGCTAAAAAGATTACAGTTTCCAACAGCTGGTCAACAAATGACAGAAGAAGAAGAAAAAGTTATTCGCTTTGAACTATTAATAATTGTTGTGAAAGCTGCAGGTCCGAAAATAATTGTTGATGCATAAAAGACTTTTGTACGGATGTTATAAAGAAGAAGATAACCTAGCACCGAGTGGAAAGAAGAATAAAATTAGGGATTACATTTAGAGGACGGAGAAGGGCTAGGGTTGTCTGCTGCTAAGAAGAGAAAAAGACATTGTGATGAAAAAAGATACCTGTTGATAAGAAGCACTTTTAAGACTGTGAAAGTACATAACCAACCAAAGACTGCAACAGGAAACCTTTTGCTAAAGAAACGAGGTACGCTGTTGGATGACATGGAGAACGGCAACCCAAACAGAAAAGCTAGATGTATAGTAGGTACACTTATAGCAATAGTGATATTCCTTATAATTTTAGTAGTAACGATATCTTACCTGACAGGACATGAGAATGATAAAGGAATAGCAAATGTAAAAATTGTAACGACCTTGAAACCTGCTCTTGTGGGAAAGAAGGAGGAGAGCACTGTTATACGTGAAAAGGCGTTACTTGCAGATGAAGCTCGTAGATTACACATAGACGAGTCACAGGGAAATTTTAGGTCAAATGCATATGCAAAATTATTGTACGAATATATCGATGCCATGGAGGCCAAAGATTGCTACGTTTGTATGCAATTGCCGGCTTCTGTAGACGAAGGCATTAGATATCACCATCTCCCATTGACTTATGGGATAACATGTAGTTTACTGCTTAGTATATTTTATGGTAGAGAAGGATTTGAGTACTACTTTTCAAATTATGATTCGGTACTGCCTGAAGTTCCGAATTATAAACAAATGAATAAGTGGGACTACTACAAAAAGGAGGATAGATTAGCCAAATTCTTTCTTCCTTGGGACACATTAGATACATCATATGCACGTAGAAATAATCTGACTTGCAAAGTATCAGAAGTGGAGAAAAGATTTATAGCACAAGTAGATGATCGATGCAGACGGCAGAAGATTCTAAAAATGTCAGGACAATGGAAAATAGACTGGACAGAAGAAGAGAAGGCACATAAAAAGAAAGGTAGCAATGGTCCAATAGCATTGGATAGAACGCAGAAAGGAAAGTTATGTTTAGCTCGAAGCAAAACGTATTACGAGAGTGAATTTGTAGGTGAGGTTAGTTGCGAGCACTCTTTTAAATTAGAGTACTATACGAAAGATTTTATGAAGGGAATGCAAGCTATTCCGAATGTGTATTTTGTATGTGGGAGAAATGCCTATGTAAAACTACCTGACAATTGGTATGGTTCGTGTTACTTGGCAATTGTCTTCCCCAAAATATATCATGCAAAGGATTTAGCGATTATAGAAGGAAAGGCTTCGAGGAGAACGAAAAGGGAAGTAGGAGATGCAGAAGTAGTAGGAGATGTATTTGGAGCGATGTTTCCATTGTTAGGTTTGATTCTTAACGATGTTAAGATTAGAAGGTTAGCGACAGTCGTGGATAGATTGTCTGCTAGTACTGCGAGATCATTAATGTTAGTAGAGGGTGAGATGCAGTCGATTAGAGCAATGGTTTTACAGAACAGACTTGCTTTAGATGTGATATTAGCAAAGGAAGGCGGAGTTTGTAAAGCTTTGAAGGTTCAGGAATGTTGTACTTATATTCCTGATAATTCAAAACCACTTGAGAAAGTCATACAGAACATTACACAGATTCATCAAGAAATTGAAGATTTATCAAAAGAAAATGTTTGGGAAAAAGTAGGAAATGGAGTGGGAAAGGTTGGAAGTTGGTTTGCTAATCTAGGCAAAAGTATAGTTTGGTATATTTTAAAGCCTGTATTAATAGTATTAATTTGCATAATTACATTACTAGGATTAGTAAAAATGTATAAGTGGTATAGGTCGAACCAGTTACAAAGATCGATGAGAGACCGAGAAAGAAGACTAGCTGTCCTACAAGATCAACAGTATAAAAGTCTGAGAACACTTGAATCGATAAAAAGAGGAACTGATGTAACAAGTTCGGTATAAATGATGTATTCAAATTGCTTTTAGTGATGACTCCTAAAAGTCATCAAAGGGGGGAACTGAGAGAGCGCAATTTGAATGCGAAGTACATCGTAACCATATTTAGACGTATATGTTATAAACGTAGGAATGAAACGTATATCGTAATGTAAAGTTGACAATTATGACATAAAAGCCAACGAATGTGATAACATGTTATAGGAAACGTAAATGTATTCACATGTTAAAATGCATTAGATTTAGAAGGCCTGTATACATGATGGGTAATGTAGAGATGCTTAATGGAATATAGAACGTGCACCGTAGAATTCGTGTACGTGTGTAACTTTAAAATGGAGAAGCAAAATGTAACGTGGAGAAATGTAGGGAACGTACATGATAATGTAACCAAGGAGAATGCATAAGTTATATTCTATGTAGTCGTATTCTATGTATTACATATTTGATGTAGAATGTATTTAAGTATAACTAGGGCTTTTCCTAGAAGTACGAATATATAAATGTATGCCAAAGGTTATACTGTATAGAGGGTTTCTGTAGGAATGTTGGAAGAGTTTAGGTCATTTGTGTTTATAACCTGACTGACCAAGAGTTCGAAGGAGCATAGTCACAAGAATGTAATTTAGAGGGTTTGTAAAAGTCGTAAATAGCTTGATGTGGACGTGAGAGCCGAGAAGTCTAGCACTTGTTAGATTTAAGGTGACAATGCCGGACGGAACTTATTGCTCGAACGTGAGGAGAGGCATTTGTTGAGGTGGACTATGTTTTGACAAGACCATTCACATGATCTAGAAGGTTAAGAAGTGTACAGATAAGTTAAGACCTTGTCTAAGTTTCTATGACACTTGAGCTGAAAGAGTCAATAAAAGTCGACGATGAGATGATGAAGATGACATCGAAAGGAGAAGGGTCAACTTAACGAACGACGCAAGGAATGGACCAATGGAAGAAGCAGGAAGTTGACATCATCGGGGGAAGTCCGTGGTGGGCGTCAAGGGGCGTTCCACCCACACGGTGATTGTGTATTTTAGGGACAGCACCCCGGGGAGGGGGGAGCAATCAGGGAAGAGCAGAGCAATTAGCATTAGGCTAAGGCGAGAGCAAAGACAAGGGTAGATGCCTTGAGCAGATGCGCTAAGACATCAGAGCGCAAGGGAGCAGTAGGCCGAGGACCCTTAGAGAGAACGGATGGGTAGGCAGAGAGGGTACTGCTTCTGAAACTTAAGATTTCCTTTAGAGGCTAAAGAGAGTTTGAACTTCTTTGGAAGTCAAACTGCTGACACCTTTTTTAGGGAAGAAACTAGCGAAGTAGGGTTGACACATAGCATAGAGTAGGGACAGATTAACTTGATGATTGTTTTTATCTTACTGCAGATGACGCAGAAGGAACCACTTCACACCGAAGCTTAAGAGGCTGATATTGTAGCTGATTTTGTATTTTGTATACTTTGAGATTTTATCCTGAATGGATTGTATCGTATCCAAATTAATCTTTATATAAACTCTTAAAACTTTATCAGTTGTAAGTGGTTCTTCAGAGTGGCGTCAGTTAATGGGGTTTGTCTAACCAATGCGGGGGTGGTCCTTTCCTCAATGACAGATACGAGCGGTCCAAAACAGATGAATGGGATTCTTTATTAAATTTATCATAATTATAAATTGATATCAAAATCTCATTCCCGGCAAATGTAAAGATAGAGTAGCACAAATCTTAGTTGAAAAAAACATCAAAATGATTCACACATTATATCAGTAGTGGATATGTAAACAATACAGTAGGGACATGCATCACATATAAGATACAGAGAGAAAAACATGTTCACTGTTCTGCAATGCCGGGAGACACACTTTGTTGCACAGATCACAGGTACTGTAATAGAAGTTCCCATATGTTACGTGGTCTAGAGGAGGGAGGCAGGTCCTCTGCATATAGCACTAATGCCCACATGCATCAAACTCCCGTTTTGCGATTCCAAATTTGCGATTTTTACCGAATCGCAAATAAGGAGTCGCAAAACGGGATGCATTATTGAAAGTGCATAATATTTGCGATTCGTTAAAAATCGCAATTTTTACCGAATCGCAAATATTATGCGAATTCCAATTTGCGATTTCGCAATTCCCATTGATTCCTATGGGCCAAAAGGCCCATAGGAATCAATGGTAATTGCGAATTCGCAAATTGGAATTCACAAAATGTTGATGCATTCCATGGGTGCAGGGGGGGAGTCCAAAGGACCCCCCTGCACCCCTGAAATGTATTTTATAATGGATGTTTCACACACACATGTCCTAAGGACATGTGTGTCTGTAACATGACAGTGTTTAAAATGCTAATTTGAGCATTTTAAACATTTTTCGCAAATTACCACGAGGTTCAACCTCGTGGTAATTTGCACTTGCAATCTTCAAGATCGCAATTTTTTAAAGAATGATGCATTGCATTTAAGGAATCGCAAAATTGCGATTCCTTAAATGCAATCGCATTTTAGAAAATCGCAAAATTAGCGATTTTCAACAAAAACCAATGATGCATCTCAAAAAGCATCTTTGGAATCGCAAACGGCCGATTTTAAGGAATCGCACCGTTTGCGACTCCAAAAATGCTTGATGCATGTGGGCATAGATGATCACGACAGTAAACTAGATCTCTGAGCCAAATGGCGCTCTTAGGTTTTGCAGAGCTTTCCCATGACATTGCCACTCGACGTTTTGCAAGAAGTAAAGCTACTTTTGCAAATGCACCCACTTCACCTTTTAAAAACGGCACCAAGCCCAGCAAACATATGTGCGGAGTGCATTGCATAGGAACATTAATCATACTAGTTAGTTTACCGATTACATCTGTCTAAAATGTGGCAACCCCTTGACATGTCCAGGCTGAATACCAGAAATCAGCTTCTGGAGCTCCGCAACGTTTACATGCAGCAGTGAAATAGTTTTTTGTGGAGAGTGATATGCCTGATGGATATATTTAAAGTGAATTATTCGAAGGTTTCCGTTTGAGGTCAGGTCGCCTGTCAACTGGCAGCAGTACTCCCAATCCAATTGCGTGATCTGTGGGGGTTAGGTGAGTATTCCATCTCTCCAAACTCCTGCTGGGGGGTGTGAGTTTTTCAGCCCGGGCTGCGTGATATAGTTTGGTAATGAGCAAATGACGTGTGGGGCTGTGAAGCAGCGTATGAAGCATCTGCAGAGTTGGGGGCTCTATGGGGAATGTGGGGTCATCAGCCTGCAGTGCTTTTTTTAGTCTGTGAAAGAAAAAAATAAATAAGGGTGTTTTGTTCTGTATATAACTGATGTCGTCATCCGAAACAAAAGTACCAGCCACATATAAATCCTGCATGGGAGTGATCCCGGCCAGTTTAAAAATGTGTATAACTCCCTTGTCATGCGTGAGAGACAGGGCCGAGTGGCAGTCAAGTGGCAAAAGAGGGGAGTGTAGTAGTACCTTCCCAGCTAGGTGGGCCAGATTCTGCCAGGCAGCCATAGTGCTGTCAATGGTGTTGATTTCAGTGTATGGTGTATGTCTGCGGTTATGAGTTAGAATGGGACTCAGGGGTATGGAGTGTGAAATGAAAATGAAATGAAATGAAAATGAATTTTGTAAAGCGCAGAATAGCTGCCCGGAGGCGTCCCAGCGCTGGTAGCGTGCATCGCCGTCTTCGACTGCAAGGTGTGGTATGAATTTGTGAGCACCAAACCAGTAATGCACATATTGCGCGTGTGTGCTTAAATAATATAAATAGAGATCGGGTACGTTAAATCCACCCTCCTTATAACATAGAGTAGGTGTCTCCCAATTGACCTGGGCTTATTTGCCTCCATAAATCAGCCAGAGAAGCATGGAGCGTAAGGACTTAAAGTAGTATTGGGTGAGCGCGATCGGAATGTTGCAAAATAGGTATACAAATTTAGGTAACATAATCATTTTTATAAGGGATATACGATCGGCTAGTGATAGTGGGAGTTTCACCCATCTATCGACCTGTTGTTCCAGAGTCGCATAGGCAACACCGTAGTTTTCGCAAACGACTTCTTCAGGGTTGCGGTGGACCCACACCCCCAAATATTTCACAGGGTCTGTAGCCAATGTTCCCTCTAATTTTTTCCCTCTGTTTCCAGCAGTATAAGGTCTCTGTGAGCTGTAACTAAGGATATGTGCGCCGGAAACCAGACCGTGTATGTGGGTGCAGCGCCAAATATCGCTCCAAACCTGTGCTTAAAAAAGTGAAAAGAGAGTGCATTTCCACATATGCAGCGCCACATGAAGTGTCTTAAGGCAGGTTTTCAATTTAGATATACAAGCAATGACATGAATTGGTTACACAGGCAAGTACACTTTGGGTTTAGAAAAGCACAGGACTCCAATGATGGTACCGTACTACGATTGTACTTAAGATCCTCAGCTCAAGGGTGGGGAATGTTGGGAGCCTATACAAGATCACATATATACACAACTACATAATATATTTACAATTTGATGGGCAAGCTACAGAGTAAAGTCTGGCTTTCCCGTTAGAGATAGTTTGTCACCAGTCCAAAAACGAGCCCCCTACAGCAAGTCGTCGTAACAACTTCTGGGTTAAAGTAACTTGTGGTAAATCGCAGTCAGGGTAGTGAATGCTTTGCAAAGGCTGGTCGTTGTTGAGACTGCGAGGTAAAGCAGGTTTCCCGTGATTAATATTTCTGCTGGAGTGAGATGTTTGTCTGGTTGCAGTTTTGACTCATCATAAAGTAGTACAGAAGGTTAATATGCCTGTTACAAAAATATGTACCATACACATAACAAAACTGTATTTTATGTGGATAGCTCAGAAGGTTACTGCTTCTGTTGATGAGAACCTTTTGTTACTTGCAGTTCATAAGTTACAATTATGATATAGGACAGTAACCTATGAAGTGTCAAAGAGCGGCATGCAAACTGCATGGTATAGGTTAAAGAGTTATGTTTTTTTTCCTTATCTTTCACTATACTAATGATGGTAAAAGGGTTGGTTTGGGTAGAAATACATTCTTATTAGTAAAGACAATAGTATGTGGGGTCTTTATTTTTCTAATTGTGTTCAACGAAGAGCCATCAAATGTATTTCCGTTGATGTATTCTAGCTGTGGCAGAGTTAATGTTACCTGGTCACTAAATGCAGACTTATGTTCATTAATTAGCTCTTCTTGGGTTAATTGCTCAGATGAATGTGAGATTTAAGTAGCAGATTGCTCATGCCCTACAGGATCACCAACCTGATTGATGGTCCAACGTTCCATTGCCTGTACTAGATCTATATGTTTTGATAGTAAAATTGAGCGCAGCCAGGAGTTCTTCGCTTCCTCTATGGAGTCAATGACGGAGTTGTCTGTATGCGGATAGCGCTTGTTTGGGTGAGGTCTTGGCATTGAATAGGAATAGCTTGGTTCGTGAACCTGGGCCTGTATTATGATAACTTAATCTACTGTCATTTCACTGTTTCCAGGTGCTGTTACATTTAAATTTATAGATGGACTTGTGTTGGACCATTGATCTGGATTCAGTGAATCTGACTTTTGAGGAATGAGTGGATTGGCAGTTCTGCAATATTTTCTGTCGTTGATTAAATGACTGCTGCTGAGTCTTTTAAAAACATAAATTTACAGCAACAGTTAATTTTCCCAAATGTCTGTATTGGCAATATCAATGGATTGCCAAGCCTTCTCTTGCTTTAGTCGTATTATCTGGCACAATCTGTCTGGGGTTTACATGCGATCTTTTTTTGATTCAATCATTTCTGCACAGCCTGTTGTCTGATCTTACTGGATTTCATTTTTCCTGTAGATGCCTTGGTTCCCTTGATTAGTCAAGCCTGTATTGCAATCTTAACAATAATAGGAAGCTTAAATGTTTTGGTATGTTTAGTATGTCATGGGGGAGCAAGCACTGAGCTTACTAAACTTGTGAGGTCGCGCTCAACTCAGTAAGGCTACACTAGCATCCACCCTACCATAGCCCCTTTTTAGGATTTTTGAGTTCCGAACTTCAATTTCAATTTGGTTCAAGACTGTGCACTGGGCCACAAGCATCTCAGGGCATTTCATGGCAGAACGCTTCAGTAATTCAGCCTCAAGCGATTCAGGGTTGAGCACCATGCTCCAACTCTGAGCACTCCCCGGCTACCCACAGATGTAGACCTCCGTACCTCTGTGCCTTCAACCACTGCAAGCCGCTCTCCCACGATAAACCTAACAAAAGCAGGCGAGGGAGGGAGGCTTAGGAGGAGAACTTCATGGCTTCACGGCCCTTGTAAAAATCCGACTGTATGCCTCTGTTCTCTCCACTTAATGATGCTCTCCGGGGTTGATACGAGTGAGAACTGGGCATAAGTAGGATGCCCAGAAAATCAGAGGGGGAGCTTAGCCCGCTGAAAGACCTCTGAGGACTGCTGAGAACCGTAGTGTAGCACTGCTCTGTTGCTGAACCACACTCACAATCTCCAAGATTTAAAAAAACTTTTTTTTCCACTTTCTGATTTGCAAGAGTATCATTTGTAACAAAAATGTTTAATAAACTGGCCCAAACATTTTTTTGGGAGTGTTTGCGTTCTTTTAAAGCCTACGATGCCCAAATCTCGGACTTTGCATGTGCAAAACAAAATTCACAACACTGAAAAAGGCATGTGCAAAACAAAATTCATAACACTGACAATGCAGTACAAGTCAGAAACTGATTTCTAATTGGCAACGTTCACATCATCACCACTACCTTGCAATCTGCAATGACCGGTATCAATGATTTCTAAAAACCACTGTGGTCCCAAATCATTCATTGCAAACCAACACAAGAAATGACCTTGATCCCTGCTTCTGTATTGCCTCAAGCACAGAAGACACCTTTTTCGCACACAGACACTTCTTTTGTGCTCCTTACCACTTGCCTTGTGTAAGCTGTGGCAGGCTGACCTGTGTCTATTCAAGTTCAATACACCTACATGGAATCTGTGATACCCAGCCATCCATTCAGTGGTGGGTTGAGATGCCCAAACTCTCCCACAGGCATCCTGATGAGCATTTCACAGAACTCTAGATGCACAGTGAAAAAAAATATTGCAATATGAAAAATCACATTGATTTTGTTCTTTTTCAACTTTGAATACACCAATGCTTACCTCAATCCTATGTTTCATTAACAATGGCAAAGTCCAATTAAGCACAAGGGGCTAAACCAAATCGGGGTGCAAATTAGAAAGAAAGGCAGCTAAAGGATCCGAAGGCCAGAGTCATGTTGACAGTGTTTCTGGTGGATAACAACAATGCAACAGGGTAAGAGTTAAGCACTCAGCTGAACATAAGTTTAGGAGTTACGTCAAACCTTTATAAAATCTTACCTCTTCTTTGTATGGCAGCCACGACTTTACAGTGTTGTGTCACCTCCACATTTCTGGCTTACCCTCCCTCGATGACTAACAACATGGCATGCTATATTTTAAAACTAAACAGAGTTGGAAAAATGTTATGTGTTTAATTTCTGATCACTTAGGTAAGGATGCAAAAAGAAATTCCCTGCCAACACATACCGCACTCAGATGAGCACTGGAGAAAGTAAGGTGCTGGTAATGCACCGCGTTGTGCGTGTTCCATAGATGGTCTGTGTGCATTGGCTGCACCCTTTATGAGCTGTGCCTGAGAACTTAAAGGCCAAGCACAAGATAATCAAGACAGAAAACAAGGCTGAAGAAGCACGGAAAGATAAACAAACACCTCATTCTATGGCGAGTTTGAAGCCCCTTTTACAGCAGTGCACCTGAAACGTGTGCCACACAATTAAAGGTCAAAACAAAAGCAACTATTAAAGAGGGATTAAGGTGGCCCAGGCTGGATTAAAACATTATCATGTGATGTGTCTGAAAGGCTGGGAATGCGTGTATGTGCGCCCCAAGGAGACAAAACAGGTGTATTTGAGGCCAGAGATACGTAAACCAGTGTCATTTACAAGAGGAGGTGTTCCGATGCCGACCGGCCCAACACCGCAGGAGTGAAGAACGTCCAAATCCTCTGCCCTCACCGTGACCCCCAACACCCGCAATCAAAACGGATGGTGGAGAACACGACGCCGGGAGAAGGTGGGTAACAAAACAAGGGAACCCAAGGCCTTGGGGAACACAACTCGTCTCCTCTGGCTTCTTGGCAGCTGACAGCTTGACACAGACGAGACCGCTAAAATGAAAGAAGGGGACAAGATTAAAAACACCCCTATTACTATGACCACTGCCAAGTACACACGCAAACCACCGACCTCCCTGCTTACCCCGGATAACAAACGGGTGTAGCTTGATAGGAAACAGGAATTCTTCCACTGCAATCGTATTGGTTGTTTCATTGCGTAACCCCAGACCAACCACGCCCCCTCGGGATACACAGAGAATGACTAAGGGGGTCTAATTCACAATTCTTTGGACAAAAAAGGGACAGGGGAAAAATGGTATCAAGGGAATATGAAAGACACCCAAAAAACCCCTGCAATCTAAAAAAGAACACGAAGGTAGCGCAAAAACGGCGGTTATTCAGCTCCTTCGTGAAACCACCTAAACAATGCGCATAACAAGATGGTTTGGATACAAAAAAGGGATAATTACGGGACGATACAACTCAAGGAAACGCAGCGCGAATCCTGAACGTCACCAAAGATCAAAAACAGGTCCCCAAATAAAAGGGTTCAGTAATGCCCAAGGGAATAGGAAAACAGGGGAGCAGGGAAAAAAGGGGGTCAAAACCCAGCACTAGAAAAGACCGCTGGAATGGAGCTCGAAGGAAGGGAAACAAGGTAGAACCACAGGAACAGGAATCACACGGCAAGGGACCAATAAAGAAACCAAGCACCTGTTTCCTGTTGGCAGCCCCCTTTTAAAGCGAGCCCTAGGGAGCGTCCATAAATTCACATATGCACTTGGCACTTTTAAGGATAAATCACTAACGGGGAACTAGACAGAAGGACCCAGGCCCCCTTGAACCCCAACAGGAGGGTGGGTCAGTTTCCTTAAGTTTAACACCTCAAGATTAAAAAAGATTGGAAAGAGATTTAAAAGTGTTTGTTGCTGTGTTCTGTTGTATTACGAGATGATATGCATAGAGTCAGGGGTATATGCCTACGAATTCCATGATATAACAAAAATCTCTCTGTCTTTCTGTTTCTGCCCCCTCTCCTTACAAAGCAACGGAGGCGCAACTAGAGACAAATTTCGGGTGGGGGGGCTAAGTCTTCCAGCAGTAGGAAGTGTGGAGATGCAGGGGCTCTAAGAAGGGGTGAAAAAATGACAAAGCTCATTATTGTGCAAATGTTCTTGTAAAGACCCGTGAAGTACTCAGGTGCGGCTGTAGTGTGCCCAGGAAGCTGTCTCAGCACAGGGCCCACACACGACAGGGGCTGAAGCTGAAGCCCTTTGAGCCCAATGGACTTTGCGCGCCTGCAACACCATTGTCTCTTTCTCTGCCTCCTGCCTGGATTTTGTGCCGCTCGCGTTTTAAAAGCAAAAACAACAGTTGATGGACAGAATGCAGAACAATGTCATACATTCCCCCCAGTACAGAGATCTGGGCCTAAATCCATCGTTTTTTTTTGCACTCCACACCACCCCAGTTCAGACATGGCCATATGCAAATCAGCCTTGACCCTGTGCCTCATGGGAACAGTCCAGCCCAAACTGCCAAGCCATGTCTTTACTGAACCAGAATCAAGCATCCTAGGACCGGTTTCTGGCTATCAGCCATCTTCAGCCAGGATAGCTTGACTCCAGTGGTGTGGAGAGCATGGGACTCACGTCTGAGCATACCCATCCCACTCGGGGTGACAAATGCAAAAACAACAGTTGAATGACAGAATGCAGAACAATGTCAAACATTTAAAAGCAGCAGCGCAAACTGTTTCGTATGGATGTCTCACCGTGTGCATGCTAAATCCAGGCCACTGCACGCACGCACCTTAGTGGGAAAAGTGTCCCACATAAATCTGGCCAAACAAAGGATCATTCGGAACCACCAAGGCTTTTCAAAGCAAACGTTTTAGTTTGCATGCACAAAAACATAAATCAATGAAAACTCAAATATTCAGTGTACCATGAGTAAAACGTTTGTAATGAAAAAATATAGCACTCACCAAAGCCAATTTTTTCAGGCTTACGTGTGATGTGCTGCTCTAGTACAGGTTTTTTTACTTTGAATTATTTGACTTGTCTTATTCATACCATTATAAACAAGCATTTGCATAGCCAATAGGTCTCACCTTTAGGACCTTATAAATATTTAGTCATGCAGCATATTAACCTGAGTGCTACATCTACTGTTCTTTAATATGGAAGCTTTGACAGTGATAGGTACATTATAGCACTGCATTGAGAAGTACTTAAAACGTTATTTGTGTATAACTGTTAGTCTGAACTCAGATATCTGGGAGTGCTTTCATATGCGATAATGAAACAAAAAAGATTTTTTGTGAAATAAATATTTTGCTTGATAACACAATATAAGAGAGGCAGACACACTGTGTCCAGGGTTTTTGGTTTAAGTTTGTACAAATCAGTTATTAACTGGGTATCAATGTGTCTTAACTGATTAATCCTGGCTCTATAAGTGAGTACAGTTGGCTCTGATCTGCGTTTCTACAAAGACAGTCTGAACTCTTGCTCACTGAAAGTATAGCTTCACATACAAGGTCATGGGAGCTCCAGGGTGATAAATGCACCAGATGCTGAGGGTGTTCCGGTTTTGCCCGCTGCTGGGGGTGCTCCGCGGAAGCTCCTGCTCCAGAAGGGGAAGTTGCTCCAGGGTGCACTGCTGCTTCAAGGGGCGAGAAATCTGGGATTTGTAGTTGCTTCAGGTTGGGCTGGTGATACCGGGGAACTTCTGCGGGTGCATAGAGGGGTTGCAAACAGAGGGGCATGAAGAGGTCAGGAGAAGAGAGACAGACCGAAGGATACACATACAGGGGCATAAAGTGAAACAAAGAAGGTGGGACAGAAATCAAGATGAGGAGACAGACAAGAGCAGACCATGTGACAGACACAGTGGTATGGAGAGAATAGAAGGAAAGGATAGAAGGAAAGAGGCAGACAGTGGGACAGAGTTAGAGAAACAAAACATGTGATGGACAGAATGTGGATCAATGTCACACATTCACCCTTGTCCAAAGATCTGGGCCCAAATCCATCGTTCTTTTGCACTCCACACCACCCTGGGTTAGACAATGGCGATATGCAAATCAGCTCTGACCCTGTGCCCCATGGGAACAGTCCAGTCCGAACTACAAAAGCCATGTCCTTCCCAGAACGGAATCAAGCATCCGAGGACCGGACCGGTTTCGAGGTAACACCTCTCATCAGCCCGGCTAGCTTGACTCCAGTGGTGTGGAGTGCCTGGGACCCACGTCTGAGCATCCCCAGCGCACTTATGGCGGCAATTGCAAACAAAACATGTGATGGACAGAATGTGGATCAATGTCACACATTCACCCCAGTCCAAAGATCTGGGCCCAAATCCATCGTTTTTTTGCACTCCACACCACCCTGGGTTAGACAATGGCGATATGCAAATCAGCTCTGACCCTGTGCCCCATGGGAACAGTCCAGTCCGAACTACAAAAGCCATGTCCTTCCCAGAACGGAATCAAGCATCCGAGGACCGGACCGGTTTCGAGGTAACACCTCTCATCAGCCCGGCTAGCTTGACTCCAGTGGTGTGGAGTGCCTGGGACCCACGTCTGAGCATCCCCAGCGCACTTATGGCGGCAATTGCAAACAAAACATGTGATGGACAGAATGTGGATCAATGTCACACATTCACCCCAGTCCAAAGATCTGGGCCCAAATCCATCGTTTTTTTGCACTCCACACCACCCTGGGTTAGACAATGGCGATATGCAAATCAGCTCTGACCCTGTGCCCCATGGGAACAGTCCAGTCCGAACTACAAAAGCCATGTCCTTCCCAGAACGGAATCAAGCATCCGAGGACCGGACCGGTTTCGAGGTAACACCTCTCATCAGAGTTAGAGAAAGGCACAAAGAGCAGAAGGCAGAGGAACAGAAACAGGTAGAAGGAAAGAGGTAAACCGAACCACAGGATGAAAAAGAAAAATATGCTCTGAGCCAAAGCGGGACAGACAGGCAGAAGTAGATGGTGCCATGGAGATAAAGGCAAGGCAGGAAGATGCAAGGAGAAGAACAGGGGGCATAGACAGTCAGACGGACAGGACTGGGATAACACATAAGGACAGGCCTGAGAGAAGAACAGGCAAAAGGATGAAAAAAGGTTTAATGTGGCTGCCAGAAATCACCACCTTTTTTGATGGTGATCTGTGTGATATGTCATATCTTCACTGTAAGTTAAAATAAACATGTTGGTGAACAGACTGACATTGAGCAATAATGAACTATTAATGGGGGATCCGGCTCTGCAGCAGGAAGCCCCAGAATACAAACATTACTTGGGTTTAACTTTCTAGAAATGCCTCCTTTTTTAATTTATCTATACTACTATTATAAAGAGAGAAGTCTCTCCTTTGAGCCAGGTAAACTTGAAAAGTACACCACCAATCTAAACACCCAAGACATCTATGAAAACCTCAGGGCAAGCAGAAGGACATAGGCGATATAAAAATAAAAAATATACGTTATTAAAAACATTTACGAATAAAAATAAGTAGTCCCTAGAAAGTAGCTCCGGCCGCGACGTCTGCGTGATGACATCGGGAGCGCGGGGAGGAGCGGCGTTCAGGAGCAACAGGAAGAGTGGAGGACATGAGCGGGGGGAGGAGCTGCGGAGGACAAGCGTAAAGGAGCGGCGAGAAGCGGAGGAGCAGTGGCAGCGCGGGGAGGAGCCGCGGATAAGTTAGCGGACAAGCGGTCAGGAGCGGCGAGAAGCAGAGGAGCAGTGGAGCGGTAAACACAGCAGCGCGGGGAGGAGCGGCGGATGAGGTAAGTCACGCAGCCGCGGGTGCACAGCGAGGGACGAGCGGGGGCCATGAACAGTGAGTGATAAAGGGTGCGCAGCGAGGGACAGGAAGGGGCCATGAACAGAGAGTGATAAAAAAGCATTTTACACAAAGTCGGGACGTCGGGGGAAACAAAGCGTGGGCAGAAGCCGCCGCTCTGCTGCGCCTCTCCTGCTGCGATGCTGCCCCCAGCCCCTTTCTGCCCCGGGCAAGGCCGGGGCGGGCTGCTAGTTATTAATATTTTTAAGTAATATATAATTGTGCCATGTTACAAATATATGAAGATATTAAGGATAGGGGAGACCACAAAAGAAGTCTTTGGAGCTTTGAAAATTCGAATTTAGAAATACATTGAACACTTTCTCAAAAATTAGGATGTGGTGTTTTTATTTCTTGACATTGTTACCTCTAGTCCCCTAATTATTTTCGGTGGAAAAAAGAGAAGTTACGTGCAGGATAATCAGCATACTTAGCCTCCCCACCCCCGCCGCTCACCTTTGTTCCTAATGCTGCCGGCAGAGCGTGTTTCCAGAAAGGCTGAACAAACATGCATTGAGATAGGGAAGAGCTACAAGCATGGCGGGAGGAAGGGAACCTGTAAGGAATGCAGAGGGATGGGAGAGGAGGGGGCAACACAGGAAAAACAATGTTTTTGCCCCAAAGAAATGACCCGCTGGAGTTACGGGCGGAGTGCCAGCAAACTTTACCTCCGCAACCCCTCTCAGCTGTGTTCCTAATGCTGCAAGCAAAACCTGTTTCTAGAAAGGCCGACCAAACAGGCAAAGAGAGGTAGGTGGGGGGAATGCTTGTTCTTCCAGCAGTAGGGAGTGTTGAGATGCAGGGGCTCTAAGGAGGGGTGAAAAAAGGACAAAGGTCATTAACGTGCAAATGGTCTTTTAAAGACCAGTAAAGTACTCGGGTGCTGCTGTTGTGTGCCCAGGAAGCTGTCTCAGTGGGGGGGGAGGTGTGGGGGGGCTGAAACTGCAGCCCTTTCAGCACAATGGACTTGGCACACCTGCAACACCATGTCTCTTCCTCTCCCTCCAGCCTGGATTTCGTGACGCTCTTTTTTTAATTGCAGCGTATCGTAGAGATGTCTCTGTCACAGTGTGCGCGCTAAATCTAGGACACTGGGTGACCATTGTCAGCGCGCGCCCACGCGCTCACCTTGGTGGGAACAGTGTCCGTAGCCCTTGTAAGTGGGAAAACAAGGTTGTAGGGTTGGGTGCATGGTGTTAGCGGTACCACCACCGATTTGGTCCAGTTGATCTGGAGGCCGGAAAAGCGCCCAAATTGTATATACTCTGGCAGAACCAAAGCCATATGGATGTGCGGTTCCCAGACAAAAAGCAGCATATTGTCCGCACATAGGGAGAGGTGAACTGGACCGTTGGTGAATTGGAGGGCCAAATCCCTGTGCCGTTGTCTAATTATGCAAGCCAGTGGCTCCAATGTTAGCACAAATAAGAGTGGGGAGGAGGGGCATCCCTGCCTTGTAGCTCTGCTGATCTGAAAGGGGACTGAAGTGCAGCCCTCCACTCGATTCCGGGCCACCGGATCAGTGTATAGTAGATGTATCTATCCAATGGGGAGAGCTGGCACCTCGGCCTGGGCGACTGACGCTGGAATCTGGGATCACGGTTCGATCCCCGGTACCGGTGGCAGATTAGCCCAGCACCATGTGACTCTGGGCAATAGCTTGCTTAATCTTCCCGACGGCCCCCAGCGCCTAGAGACCCTTATGGGTGATTGTTCGCTCTTTACAAAATGTGGAATAATAAATCTAGGTGGGAACCCCATGCATGTTAAGATCTAGAATAAATACCCCCATTCGATGGAATCAAAGGCTTTAGCCACATCAAGCATCACAGCCGCTACATGTAGATCAGGATTGAGTATATGAAACATGGCAAAGAGTGTGCGCAGGTTGTGGGATGTAGATCTAGTGAGAGTAAATCCGGACTGGTCCGGAAGGACCTGCAACGGCATGAGGGGCTGCAATCTTGTAGCAAGAATTTTTGCCAACATTTTAACATCAGTATTGATAAGAGATAATGGTCTATAAGAGTCAAAGAGGGACAGTGGCTTATCTTTTTTCAGCAGAGTTATAATCAGGGCTTTCGGTAACGTGGGGGGGGCAGTGTTCCGGTGTTGTAGGCTTCAGTCATGGCACTGTCGACTGAGCCATTGTTAGTGTCAAAATAATGTATTATCGCCTCACAAATGGTCTTGCTGTATAACGGATCAAGGAGTGCCTCAGGGTGGAAGCGCCATGTAAAAAAGCGAAAGATGGTCTTCAGGGCGTGGAGAACTAGGAGTACCGGTTTGTGGTCCGAAAGGGTGTGGGACAATCTTCATACCTGAGATGCCCAACCACCCACATGGTTGCTTAGTAACCAGTAGTCCAGCCGGGACCAGCTATTGTGTGCAGTGGAGACGGATGTGCCTTCTAGTGCATCTGGATTTCCTTGGCGCCATATATCGAGTAGTCCCAGTTCGCCATTCCCTCCGGGATAACCCTGGCAGCTTTAGGTGATTGTCCGTCTCGGACGCTCGACTTGTCCTTGGCTGGGTTAAGGTGCGTATTTAAATCCCCTTCCCAGAGTATCACAGCGGCAGGCCAGGCTCTCAAAGTGGAGAGTATGCGTTTGTATAGGACCGGGTCGTCGGTGTTGGGGCCATAGGTGTTTACAATGGTAAGGAGTTTACCTTCTAGTTTTCCATGGACCAGGGCATAGTGCCCAGAGTCGTCTACGCAAGAATGAATCATAGTGAAGGAAATAAGTGAAATCACCCCGCTGGAGTAGGAGGTGTAGGAGGAGGCCAGACAGTAACCAGCACATCGTGCTCCAATGTGTATGTCTGTTTGTTTGGTTAAGTGCTTCTCTTATATAAGAGCAATTTTAACATCATGGCGGTCTAGATATGCCAGAATCTGGCTGATCTTTTCATGTGAATTGAGCCCCGGGAAATTCCAAGTGAGACATGTTATTAGAGTGTTATCTTTATGTTTCTCTTGAATGTATCATATATGGAGCATTTTATGGTGTGTATGCCTGTATGGAAACGTTTACATCTCATAGTCATCAATAATGCACTTGGTAATCAAACCATTCCCCCCCCAGCCCACCCTCCCTCCAACACCCCCCACCCACTTTAGCACCCCCAACTCGCCAAAGCCAACATAAACCACCCATAACAAGTCCCAAGTATAGTTCCAGGGAGACAAACGATAATGGGGAACACCCATGTGGGGGACACTGGAGCACACATCCCCTCCTATTTCCATAGGAGGTGGTCGAGCTGGAATAGATAATATTTCTCACTCTGGAGTTTAAAAGCAGTTAACAAATATAAGGCCATATTGGTGTATAGTATACATTAAGACAGAAACAGAGCATGGGGTAGTCAAACTGAAAGAAATGACTTCCTGGTCCATGTAGGTTAGGAGCAATAACCAATACAGAGGGAACACAGGAGCCCATATCAAATCTGAATGAAGAAAGCAATCTTATCTGAGTACAGCAAGTTCGCTTGGGCAGTCCGCTCTATAGCTGTTTCAATTGTTCGCACCTGGGCACAGGGAGAAGGAGCAATCAAAGGTTAGTGTAAAGTTGGCAAATGGGAATGGCTATAGTTCCCTTCTGCCCGATAATGCCAATGCTCCGCAGTGCCAGCACCTCCGTTGTCATCCTCTGCTGCATTGAGCGAGTCATTACCACGGCGCTTGAGAGTTTTTTTTTTCTTTTCTTTTTTTAAAACAGTTTTATTGGCTTTTTATCAGTGTAATGGTACAAGCATGAAGTGTTGTCGGTCATACAGTTGCATACAAGAGAGTTTTTACAGCTGAAATATCTCAGTAGATTGAGCCATAATAAAATTCGATAGTAGTTTGCAGTAATAAAGTGCTCAGAGTTCCAAGGCCACCAAAAATGGGGTCAGAAAAAATGAAGGAGGAAGAAGTTGGGGGCGTGACCTCCTAAGGCTGACAGTTCTAACAATAGGTTTCTAAGCGGGAAATATCATGATTTCCTAATGTCATCTCATTCAATTCTAATTTTAATTCGACCACATCCACTGCAGTCTCCCTCCCCAGGGACTGGAATTCCCTGCTCAATTCCAAACCTTCACATTCTTGCTGGGATCAATTGAAAAATCTAATCAAATCACCCAGCTCCTGTGAATTAACACCATTTTGGACTCTAGAGGTATTGGGTGTTATCCCTTCCGAGGGACTACTGCTTGAAATACACTGAGGTGAACTCCAAATAGACAGATGAGAACTTTGTGACCTCTGAGCAGGTTCCTCTACAGGGGTGAATCCTGTCTTATTCATTGATGATGATGCAGGAACAACATCTGGTGGAGTCACCTTATTCGGGCCCAAAGGAATTCTTAGCATCCCCCCATCCAGAGTCAGCAGGAACTGTAAGTGACCTGTTTACTCCAATTAGAGCATGTGTCATAATCCCTGATGACTCAAGTTTATATAAGGGAATTGCGGGACCAATAGTAACAGTTATCCAGTCTGGGGCCTTATAAATAGATGAATTGACAGGAGAACGAATCCCCAGATTTTCTCCCATCGGGTTCTGACTTGGATTCGCAGGGGCTCTCTCAGAGTCTCCAACAGTAACAGGACTACTCATCCCTTCAGCTGAGTCATGTTATAAGGCGGTGAATAGGTTAACAATAACACATCCAGGAAGTCATCACTAGAATCACTATCACAATTCTTCCTCAGGAGGGCGTGGACCCTCCTCCAACCGCCTACGGGGCGTGTCCGGCGGTGCAGGTGTCTAGGACAACCCCTCTTGGGCGGGAAAAGGCGCGCCCCGGCTACGCCACTTCGGGCATACCAGCCGAGACACACCTCCCGCCCAAAATGGTTTCCCGGGGGGATCGGGGCACCCAACCATACGTTCGGGGGGACCGAGTGGTCGCCCCTTTCCATATGGCCGGGATACCCGTCACCCCCTCCCAACACAATCCCCAAGAATGGGAAGACGGAAACGGTTCTTGAACTTTTGGAAGGCGGGAGGGAGTTACCCTCCCGGCCGTATTTATTAAAATATGAAACAAAATTAAAACATTAAAATAACAGTTTCATATCATGTACAATTTCATTCACACATTACGATGTTTATTGGCTAACCTTAACATATCTCTAATACAAAGGTTCTCCTAGCCGATTCTAAAACATCCTGTAAATGCATTTCTCAAAATTCAAATTGTACATCCTAACGTTACGGGCCAACGGAAAGGTCGTAACCGGTGTCAGATCCCTAATACCAGAACTCCCCCCCTTACTTGTAAGGGGCGGGCGCACAGAGGACTGTACCTCTGTGCCAACTTCCAATTTCCCTTGTCTTAGCGGGGGCCCCATATTTACTCGACGCCATCTTGTTGGTCGTCCGAGGACTCGTGTGAGGTGTCTAGAAGGTAGCGTAGACCCCCCTCCCACCCCACACTGCTTACCACATCCGCCGTCGCGGATGTCCTGGCCCCGGGAAATTCCCAGGAGGGGCCCGTAGCCCCTCCTCCCCAGGGAGGGGCCTTTGACCGCCTTCCCTTTCGGCGTCCCCATCCTTAGAGGGTACCGCCTCCCCGTGTGAGGGGCCAATGGCCGCCTCCCCCCGGGCGCTCCCATCCATAATGGGTGGCGCTCCACCTCTAGGGATCTTCCAATTACTGCTCACCGATCATGACCTTACCGCCACAGGCCGGATAGTTGACCGGCTATCCGGACCCCCCACAAAACTCCTACTAAAGGTCATGGCTACACAAACTCTTTAACCAAGCTATGAAGTCTCCTATGAGTAAGCCATTCCCCTCCCGGGACAAATGGACCCCATCCTCCAGATACATATGGTCCCCCCGTATACATCCATGTGGAATACAATGCAATTTTCCTGTACGAAACAACCTACCCAGTTTGTTATTGACCTTCTTTACCGACTGATTCAAAGCTGACACAGAGAGGGCCCCCCGCCACACCTTCCGAGGAATCATGTGTGACCATGCTATCGTGCACCCCGGAACCCTTCTCGCCAACCAGCTTACTGCGGATAAAATTAACTCGAGAAGTACTCGCCGACCAATGGTCACCAAATCATTGCCCCCAAGATGCACTATGATTACAGATGGCGGTGACCTCGTCCGCCCTAACAGTCCCTCCATAAAACTTTGAAACTGGTCAATACAGAGCCCGCCCCTTCCGCAGCCACGTGAATCATGTCACCTGCTTTGAATACGTCTGCGGCGCGCCTCACGTATGAGTGGCCAACGACCCACACCACTCTTTCCTCAGCCGGTGATCTTTGACCGCTGGTCCCCAGGTGTCGGGTCAACTGCACAGTCCGCCCCGCAAAGCCTGCTCGCGAAACTGTAAACCAAACAGAAAACAAGAAGCGTGAGTGCATGACATTAGCTTCACAACATGTGCAACCGCACATACCTTTTATAACAATTCGAGGACCAACGCCCCAACTGTTTCACCTTTTCAACACTAAGACCCCTGGCTGTAGCCTCTGTAGCAGCCCCTATCCGGAAGGAATGGGTCCCAAAATCGCTCGGGTTCAAGCCCGCTGCCGCGATTGCCATTGTTAACACCCGCTGAAACTGAAACCTAGTCAGTGGGGTGGCGTCGGTGTGCCTCAGCAAGCTTCCCTCCCATGATGCCGCCCTCTGCGCTAAATACTCCTCCACGCATTTTACCGGGCACATGGGAGACCCCGGAATCCGCTGGACTACCACACTGTCCCCGATTGCTCCCTGATCGGTCTTGGACCTGGCTATTGAGACTACCATCGTCTCCCCTCTAATTTGAATGTGTTCTCGACACAGACCTCCCCCCGTATCCTGCTTATTCCTTGCTACCAGTTCGCTTACCCGCATAGCCCCATGGAATGCTAATGCAAAAGCGGCCCGGAACAGCACCGTCTCTGATTGAGATGAACATGTCGCAGGGAGTACGGACATTAACAGGGACAACCTTGCTAGACCTATCGGGTGCCTCTCATCCACTCTTCGTCCCTCAAGGCGTTGCCACCCACGCAGTGCCTTCCTTACGAGAAAGGACGATGTGGGGTCCTGGGTGCCATGAGCCCGCGCCATGAAGGAAATGGCGGCCCGGTGTCTATTGGCTGTAGCCACTGATCTGCCTGCCTGATGTAATGATACCAGAAATTTCAGGACATACTCCTCCTGGCCCCAATGCTCCCCTCTAGCTGAACCCAAAAATGACCAATATGAACGGAATGCTCCTTCATATGCCTTCCTTGTCCTGAGCGCTAGACTCTCTCCCATGAGGTTTTGTAATCCGGGGCACCGAGAGACCAGAGAGCTTCGGGAAATGGTGCCGCCACCAAGTCCGCTGAGGGCAGAAAACCCCGGAAGGCCTGCATATGGGAACGAGAGAGTGCATCAGCTGCCTGGTTCAGTACCCCCGGCACGTGTCTTGCCCTAAAGTGGACGTTTAGTCTCATACATAGCAGGACAATTTCTTTCAGCAATCTCAAAATCCATTTGCAGCGTGCTGCCTGATTATTGATACATTCAACAACGGTCATATTATCAGACCAGAACACCACAGAGCGATCACGAAACCCCTCCGGCCATGTTTTTAAGGCCACCAGAATGGGGAACAGCTCAAGAAACCCAATGTTACCTGTGAGCCCACCATCGTGCCACCACGCCGGCCATGTTCGTGCCGACCATTGATTACCAAATATGGCGCCAAAACTCACACTCCCTGCCGAGTCGGTCCACAACCCCAGCTCCTCGGAGGAAGCTGGCGGTTTGTTCCACACGACGCGGCCGTTGAAATCCGCCAGAAATGCCAGCCATATGCGCATATCCTGGCGAACCTCTGCTGACAGTCGTGTGCGGTGGTGCCCTTCCTTGAGGCCAACCATGGCTTGTGCGATAGAGCGGGAAAAGGGGCGAGCCATCGGTATCACTCTAAGGGCAAAGTTAAGCTGGCCCACAACTTGTTGCAACTGATGGAGAGTAACTTTCCTCTCGCCGAGGCACATTTCAAGCGCGGCCTCAAATTTCATTACCTTCTCCTTGGGCAAACAGAAGCACCCCTCCACCGAATCGAGCTCAATTCCCAGAAACTCGAGTGAAGTAGATGGCCCCACTGTCTTGCCTGGTGCCAGTGGCACGCCAAATCGTTTCATTAGGTTGCAGAATTCCCTCAAAGCCTGTGCACATTCCGTGTCCCCGGCCGCCCCCAGAAACAGAAAATCATCAAGGTAATGCATAACCTGCGTAAAACCCGTGGTTCTGGTGAAAGCCCATTGCAAAAAAGTACTGAACTTCTCAAAATACGCACAAGAGATGGAGCAACCCATCGGCATACATTTATCCATGTAGTAGCGTCCTTGAAACACAAAACCTAAGAGACGCTGATCCTGTGGGTGTACCGGGAGCAACCGGAACGCTGACTCGATATCTGATTCAGCCATCAGCGCTCCGGGCCCCAGGCGATTTAAAATGGCGACGGCCTCATCAAAGGATGCATACCGCACCAAACAAACTCCCGGGTCAATCGCATCGTTCACCGAAAGACCCCTAGGAGCGGACAAATTATGGATTAACCTAAATTCACCTGGGTCCTTCTTGGGGACTACTCCCAACGGTGAACAAACAAAGTTAACAACTGGCAGGTGCCCATATGGTCCCGCAACCCGACCTCGGGCCACCTCCTTTGCAATCTTTGCCTGTACCACCGCCGTATTCTGTTGAACCGATAGTTGGTTCTTACACTGTGCATCCCCCTGAAAATCCCCCGCCGGGATGCGGAAACCATATGAGAAACCGTCTCGCAACACCCCGGCGGAGACATGATCAGGGTATTCGTACAGCCAAGGGATCATTGCCATGATGTCAACGGGAGTAGGTAACGGTGCCCCTCGGTCGATATCAGACCTGTTTGGCCCCTCCTCTACCTCCTGTATCACCATTCTTGGCCCTGCACGAACTCTCGGGGTGAGAAGACTGTCCGCACCCTGCACACTCATGCCTGAACTTGCATGTCACTTGTGGCCTAGTGCACTTGCCTCTGTTAAAGCTCCAACAGACCCCTTTTTTACCCAAGTTCCCATTATTCTTTGTGTGCTGATCACTGCTGGCGCCCGCCCGAAAGGGTGCCGCCAAATAATGGCGGGAAGGCTCTGCCCCATTCCCGCCAAAAGAAGGTGACTTCGTTGTGTTCGGCATAACCTGTTTCTGCCAGGAAATGGAGTCGAAACAATCCCACGTCAGGGATGAGTTGTGCTCCTTGGCCTTACGAAATTTGTTATCATAACCCATCCATTGATTGCCTTCATACGTTTCATAAAATTCCATAATACGTGTCTGGTAACAGGCTAATTCCGACAATACTTCAGGGCTACGTTCCCCCATGATTGCAGTGAACATTCCAAACGCCCTGGCCCAATTAGCGATCATTTCATCTACTCTGAAACCCGCCATTTTGGCACGCCATACACTCGGATGCAGCAACTCCTTCTGATTTTTAACGTGCTCTATCTCATAGTGATCGGTCAACAGTGAAAACATGTTCACATATTTATCCGCCCAAATCCTTTCTTTCACATCCATCGGGATATGTTGGACCACCTTTTCCCTCCTTGAGGGTAACGATCCCTCCCCCGCCATTGGCAACGGCTGCTTACCCGAACCAGTAGCTGGGTCTGTTGTCGTTGCTGTTCTGACGCTCGGCGCCGGTTGTTCCGAGGGAACCTGCGGGGAAACAAGGGGACAAGGTGCCTTCGCAGCATCTCTCGATTGCCGCAACTGCTTCATTATTAACCTGGCCTCCTCGGCCGTGTCTCCCGGTGCCACAGCACCCTCGTTGTTCCTGCCTAACCACGCCGCTAACTGGGCGGCCAGCTCGGGAGGCATATCCCCCTCGTTAACAGGTGTAACTACCACAGGGATCGGCCGTCCAGCGTTCAGGATCGGAACTGGGGCCTCGACCGGACTGACCGGGCTCGCCGGAGGTGACTCGGGAACCGGGGCCTCCCCTCCTGCCTGGCCCTTTTACCTCTCCCGGCAGGGACGACTCCCGGCAATGCTGGTCCGATGACTTTCTTCGGTCCACCCGTACCATTCATTGCCGCCATCTGCTTCTTCATGTCCGCCATGTCCTTCACCAGCATGCGAAGCATTTGTTCGGTCCCAACCTTCTTTCCGACCTTCTTGCCAGGCATCGTTCACGGATATTCGACTCGAAGTCCTGGATCCAAAGCTTCGGAATCACTGAAAGAAGAAACACAAAATTACAAGTTCTCAAAATTGGCTCCTTGTTCCGTCTCGAGCTCATGTGCAGCGAGGAGGTGCAGCTTCCAAGCACAGGAACAAGAGGATGCTTCCTTGGACGTTGCTCCTTTTATTCTTCCTCGGGAGGGCGTGGACCCTCCTCCAACCGCCTACGGGGCGTGTCCGGCGGTGCAGGTGTCTAGGACAACCCCTCTTGGGCGGGAAAAGGCGCGCCCCGGCTACGCCACTTCGGGCATACCAGCCGAGACACGCCTCCCGCCCAAAATGGTTTCCCGGGGGGATCGGGGCACCCAACCATACGTTCGGGGGGACCGAGTGGTCGCCCCTTTCCATAACACAAGCTTGACATACACAATTACAATGTGCGACCCTATTCATATTCACTCCTCCACTGTTACAACTCTTTTCCAAACTGCTGGAGCACCACTGATCCTCCAAACCGAGACATGGCTTTAAGGGTCAGATATCAACAAAACATTTCTAGGTTGTGAAGCCAATGTGAATCCACATAAGCAGCGGGAATCAACAAAGATAGTTAAATGGATTTTATTTTAGGATTTTAATCAACCCAGTATATAAGCAAAATAAAAATGAGTTTAAGAGATCCAACAATGAAGCAGGTAAGCAGAAATATCTAAGTAGATGGAGCCGTAATGAAATGCGATTCAGGATAGTGACAGCCACAACAATAATGAAACATATTAAAGTAAACAGGTGTTCCATAATTAAATTTCCTTCTCTCTTCTAAACATCGTTTGACTACAGGATCATCTATCCGATATTTCTAGTTAGGGAGAATAGAAGGTGTCAGCATAATAGAGACTTCTGTAGAAGTCTTGGAAAAAGGGAAAAAGTGTTTAGCCCAAAGCTTCACACTTGCAAGAATAAGGGTCTAAGTCTAAAAGGAGTCTGACTGTCTATCTGTGGGTTTACCAATTACAATAGCAGAAGATTCAGAAACCTTCCTTATCTCTTTTCACTCCAGCAGGAGCCAACCAAATCTTTACTCGAGAGTAGCGTCCGCAATGTCCTTTATGTTTCCCATTGGATTAAGACAGACTTGGACTGAAAACGGCAACCGTCTTACTGTTTGGTATATGATGAACAGAAGACCTCTTTACCCATTAATTCTCCACGTTCACTGCCGTTCAGGGTTCACTGTAAACAGTCTAATACAAACAATACGCCTTTTCTCTAGCTAACAAGAATCATGATAATGCACCTGCGGAAAGAAAGAAGGATATAGTGGCATGGCTAAATGCATTTCAAGCGAGGCCTTGAATCAGGCTAAGTTAACTCAGCAGTTAATATAAACTTTGAATACATGAGTATACCTACACAGGAATAAATTGAAGAATAAATGCAAACTGTATGATTGCATGTTTCAACTAACATTAGTACACTCATGTATACATTTCTAATCCCTACACGCTTTGCCTCTCATTGATGCATCTAAACACTTCACACACATTAAGGAAGTTAAGGCACACAGTTTAAATTACTTCGTCCAACTTTTGTGTCCTCCAGAAATCAAAGTTTTACTCCACAACACAATCTCAGATCGGCCAACCATAATCTGCTAATTGTTCCCAGGTTTAAAAAGGAGAAGGTGGGAGGTGGCACATTTTCTGTGATTCGTCCTCAGCTTTGGAACTCTATGCCTTCTATCATAAGAACCATAACTGGCTTTCCAAGATTCAAGTCACTCTTAAAAATCTGGCTTTTTAAACAAACTTATCGCTGGTTCAGTCTGTCCCTGGCCCAGTGCATCATGGGAACAGGGCAGACTAAACTACCAAGCCAATAATTCACAAGAAAGGAGACAAGCTACCGGGGACCGGTTTCTGGCATTTCAGCCGTCTTCGGCCCGGCTTGCTTGAATCCTGATGGTGCAGTGAGAAAGGGACTCATGTCTGAGTATACCCTGCCACACCTATAGTGGCCAAAAACGATTCAGAAAAGGGGGTGGTGATGAACAGAGTGTCTGAATTAAGCAGACCACTCTTACCCAGTCCAAAGATCAGGGCTTGATCCATCACCGTTATTTATCTCACTACACCATCCCAGCTCAGAACCTGGCTTTATACAAATCAGTCTGTCCCTGGTGTTCCTTCTCTTACTTCCTGCCCTTAAACTTTTTTTGAGGATGTGCACTTTAAAAATTATGTTTAACAGAACATTTAACATAACAACAAAATGTCAGATATGAATATATAATTGCAAAATTGTGACAAATAAAGATGGAGCCTAGGGGCGTGGCAGAGCAGGGCAGCAAGATGGCCACTTAATCGAGTGGCTCCGCCTGCCGAGCACATCATCCAACAGATATCCGCTTTCTGGCCGTTGATCCAAGGGCACAAACCGAGCCATCTTTAGGTGTGTTCCCTGCAGCACAAATTGCTGTGCTCAGATCCCTTCTGGCACACTGTTGGGCGTAGGACTGGAGTGGCACGATTGCAGCCTGTTCCGGGCAGGCGTGCTGCGGAGAGCGCCGAGATCTGGGCGACACTGCTGGGCGCCGCTGCGAGATTGCAGAGCTCCGGGACTGTGTGTAGGTGTAGCAGGTTCTGCCTCGGCCTGGAGGTGGGGGCCTGGAGCTTAGAGCACCGACAACATGGCCTGACTGGAGACTGTGAGCTGAGGTACGTTGTCCCCCCGGCAGTAATCTCTGTGAGTAGTGGGGCATGGGAGCGGCGCAGGACAACAGGCGCGAGAGAGACCAAGCTGGTGAGCCCCTTGCTAAGTCAGGAGACAGACTGCTCCCCTACTGCATTGGCATGGCTGCACCACCGATCCCGCTGGCTGTACATACTGGGTAAGCAGGGAACACAGTGGGGAGCTGTATCCTGCCTGATGCAACTGGGCGCGACTCACCAGCCTCGTTAAGCGGGATATTGGCTGGTCAGGATTGAGAGCTGGGATGTGGCCTTCCCCCACCTGCTGGGCATCGGCGTTCTCTGCCACCATGAGGGCGGTGTGTGCAGCGGAATCTACATGGTGCTACCCTGGGGGGGTGGCTTGAGGCCAATGCAGCAGCATTAGTGACTCCTTCCGGGACTGCGTAGCGTTCCCGAGATGGAAGGCCCTGACCTGATGGTTGCACTTTCAATATAGCTGATGCCCTGCTACACCCGCTGCACAGGGAGGCACGTGTATTCAGGAGGCTGTGGAGCCTCACTACTGCTGCGTATCCAGCCCGACCCGTGCCCCATTGCAGCATTAGGATTGCAGGTACTTCGCATGGCAGCTGATCACCCTCTCTGCCAGGCAGCCGAAGCCATAGACTCTGTTGTGAGCCTGTGTGTTGTATGCAGCAGATCTGCTTGTGGCTGTTGGGCCTGCCTTGTGTGGAGTTACCACTGTACCTGAACACTGGGGCCTCAAAGGATTGACTTGAGCTGGAGCTGAAAAGTGCTGGTCCCACTATGCATAGCGCCAGCGTTCGCAAGCTCGGGGGCGGAGGTGTGAGTGATGTTGGCAGCATTGGCACCTGTGTCGCACACCTCTGTCTCGTCCCCCCTGTGTACCCTGGCCGTGATCTCGGAAGCTCAGTCTCACTGTCACAGTGCAAGGGGGTGCGAGGCACCATTTGAGATACACCATGGGAAAAGCGGACAACAAGCAGGCCAAGATCACCTTTGAGAAACTCACCACGCGTCTTCAGGACCCTGAATCCACACAAATAAAGTTGGTGCCCCAAACGCAGCTGGATACGGAACAAGACAAAGACATCAGAGCTGTGAAGCGAAAGGTGAGAGACAGCCTACGAGCAATGGATACCAAACTGGACTCATTAGTGCAGAGAATGGACCAGGTATCTCAGAAAGTAGACAAACACGAAACCCGGCTTGACACACTTGAATCTAGGGTATCGGACTCTGAGGATCGACAAGAGGAGACACAAGGACGCCTGCTGCAAATAGACACGGGGCTGGAGGTCATCAAGGCACGTAACAAAGACCTAGAAATGAGGTCTCGACGAAAGAACATTCACGTAACTGGTGTTCCAGATTCCACGAACGTAACCAACTTGGAGCAATTTGTGGAGGAAATGCTGAAAGAAATATGCGCAGAGGAACTATCCCCAATGTTTCTCGCCTCGATTGTTGGCCCCCTTTTAACTTGCACTCTCTCACTCTTATTCTGGATAAAGTCAAGTCCGGCTACCCTAATGACCCATTATCAACTTCTATTCTTAAACAACTCGATTGTTGTCACATGAAGGTCATTTTGGATACATTAAACTCTTCCCTAACGGAGTCCAATGTTCCTTCACTGTGGAAACATGTCATGGTGACTCCTCTTCTTAAAAAACTGGCTGCTGATCCTGCTATTCTTATTAACTATCGTCCTATTTCTCTCCTATCAATTTTCTCTAAAATCATTGAAAGGCACATTGACTTTCATTTGTCCCATTTTATCGAGGCCAACACAATCCTTCACCCCTCTCAACCTGGGTTCAGAGCGGGATTTTCAACTGAAACTACTTTGTTGGGGGTCACAAAGAGGCTTTGCCACCTGTTGGATGATGGGGAAACTGTCGCACTCATATTATTAGATCTTAGTGCAGCGTTCAACACTATCTCCCATCCGATACTAGCTAACATGCTGAGGTCCCCCTCATCTGTGGTTCTGCTCTGGACTGGATTATTTCTTTCCTGGATGCTCGTACTTTTCAGATCTATTCCGCTACAGATCGGTCTAACATCTATCCATCTCCCTTTGGGGTACCTCAGGGCTCTACACTGAGTCCCTTACTTTTTAATATATATGTTAGGCCTCTAGCGGACATTGCTGAAGAGGTTGGCCTGACTCTTTTTACCTATGCCGATGATTCTCAGATCATCTTTTCACTATCTCGTCCTGATCCTGGTTCTACATCCTGTCTCCAATCAGGCCTTGGGCGTATTGCTACATGGATGAACCAGAACTTTTTGAAACTGAACGGACAAAAAAACGAGGTCTTAGTTCTTGCCAAGGAGAAAGACCTACGGAGCCCACTACATTGGCGACTCACCAGCCTCGTTAAGCGGGATATTGGCTGGTCAGGATTGAGAGCTGGGATGTGGCCTTCCCCCACCTGCTGGGCATCGGCGTTCTCTGCCACCATGAGGGCGGTGTGTGCAGCGGAATCTACATGGTGCTACCCTGGGGGGGTGGCTTGAGGCCAATGCAGCAGCATTAGTGACTCCTTCCGGGACTGCGTAGCGTTCCCGAGATGGAAGGCCCTGACCTGATGGTTGCACTTTCAATATAGCTGATGCCCTGCTACACCCGCTGCACAGGGAGGCACGTGTATTCAGGAGGCTGTGGAGCCTCACTACTGCTGCGTATCCAGCCCGACCCGTGCCCCATTGCAGCATTAGGATTGCAGGTACTTCGCATGGCAGCTGATCACCCTCTCTGCCAGGCAGCCGAAGCCATAGACTCTGTTGTGAGCCTGTGTGTTGTATGCAGCAGATCTGCTTGTGGCTGTTGGGCCTGCCTTGTGTGGAGTTACCACTGTACCTGAACACTGGGGCCTCAAAGGATTGACTTGAGCTGGAGCTGAAAAGTGCTGGTCCCACTATGCATAGCGCCAGCGTTCGCAAGCTCGGGGGCGGAGGTGTGAGTGATGTTGGCAGCATTGGCACCTGTGTCGCACACCTCTGTCTCGTCCCCCCTGTGTACCCTGGCCGTGATCTCGGAAGCTCAGTCTCACTGTCACAGTGCAAGGGGGTGCGAGGCACCATTTGAGATACACCATGGGAAAAGCGGACAACAAGCAGGCCAAGATCACCTTTGAGAAACTCACCACGCGTCTTCAGGACCCTGAATCCACACAAATAAAGTTGGTGCCCCAAACGCAGCTGGATACGGAACAAGACAAAGACATCAGAGCTGTGAAGCGAAAGGTGAGAGACAGCCTACGAGCAATGGATACCAAACTGGACTCATTAGTGCAGAGAATGGACCAGGTATCTCAGAAAGTAGACAAACACGAAACCCGGCTTGACACACTTGAATCTAGGGTATCGGACTCTGAGGATCGACAAGAGGAGACACAAGGACGCCTGCTGCAAATAGACACGGGGCTGGAGGTCATCAAGGCACGTAACAAAGACCTAGAAACGAGGTCTCGACGAAAGAACATTCACGTAACTGGTGTTCCAGATTCCACGAACGTAACCAACTTGGAGCAATTTGTGGAGGAAATGCTGAAAGAAATATGCGCAGAGGAACTATCCCCAATGTTTCTCGCCTCGATTGTTGGCCCCCTTTTAACTTGCACTCTCTCACTCTTATTCTGGATAAAGTCAAGTCCGGCTACCCTAATGACCCATTATCAACTTCTATTCTTAAACAACTCGATTGTTGTCACATGAAGGTCATTTTGGATACATTAAACTCTTCCCTAACGGAGTCCAATGTTCCTTCACTGTGGAAACATGTCATGGTGACTCCTCTTCTTAAAAAACTGTCTGCTGATCCTGCTATTCTTATTAACTATCGTCCTATTTCTCTCCTATCAATTTTCTCTAAAATCATTGAAAGGCACATTGACTTTCATTTGTCCCATTTTATCGAGGCCAACACAATCCTTCACCCCTCTCAACCTGGGTTCAGAGCGGGATTTTCAACTGAAACTACTTTGTTGGGGGTCACAAAGAGGCTTTGCCACCTGTTGGATGATGGGGAAACTGTCGCACTCATATTATTAGATCTTAGTGCAGCGTTCAACACTATCTCCCATCCGATACTAGCTAACATGCTGAGGTCCCCCTCATCTGTGGTTCTGCTCTGGACTGGATTATTTCTTTCCTGGATGCTCGTACTTTTCAGATCTATTCCGCTACAGATCGGTCTAACATCTATCCATCTCCCTTTGGGGTACCTCAGGGCTCTACACTGAGTCCCTTACTTTTTAATATATATGTTAGGCCTCTAGCGGACATTGCTGAAGAGGTTGGCCTGACTCTTTTTACCTATGCCGATGATTCTCAGATCATCTTTTCACTATCTCGTCCTGATCCTGGTTCTACATCCTGTCTCCAATCAGGCCTTGGGCGTATTGCTACATGGATGAACCAGAACTTTTTGAAACTGAACGGACAAAAAAACGAGGTCTTAGTTCTTGCCAAGGAGAAAGACCTATGGAGCCCACTACATTGGCCTGCTGAGATGGGAACTCTCACGCAGCCTTCCAGTCACATCCATAATCTGGGCGTTTATATGGATGATTCTTTATCCATATATCATCAAGCAGTCAGGGTCACAGCCACCTGCTTCACCATCTTAAAATGGCTTAGAAAAACCTTTGTATGTTACCGAAGACCACCCAGAAAACTGTGATCCATGCCCTTGTCACCTCAAGGCAGGATTACGGTAATGTCCTTTTGCTGGGTGCAAATAAGGCTGTGGCCTGTAGACTACAGCTGGTGCAGAACGCTGCAGCAAGACTGCTTTGCAATGTCCCCAGATTCACACCCTTCTCCGGCTATCTCCGCAACCTACATTGGTTCAGGGTGGAAAATCGTATAAAATGTAAAGCCCTGAGTTATATGTTTAAGATCAAATGGGATTTAGCTCTGGCTCTTAGCTTTGGCTTGCCCATATGTTCCTACTCGCCATCTCCGTTCAGCTTCCCTGGAACAATTTTTGGTGCCCAGATTTAAACTTGCTAGAATGGGCAGCCACTCTTTTTCCTATCTTGGTCCTTCTCTCTGGAATGCTCTCCCTCCTGCCATCCGCAAAGAACCTAACTACTTTCGTTTTCGCTGTTCCCTGAAGACCTGGTTATTCAAATAGTAATTTATTTCCATTCTTGCTTTCCTGCTCTTAGTCCCTGTTCTGGCGCCGGGAAACACTTTTTGGGTAGCTGTTGCACCCTAAAAAATAAAAAAATAAAAATTAATAAATAGAAGGAGCTCACAGCACTCTGGGGCCCCAGACTCCCCTAGGGGCTGCGCCACGACCGATCCTGGCGCGCCTGCTAAACCATAGAGACAGAGATACCATCTTGCAGGTTGCCAGACAGAAAGGAAAAATCCAATACCAGGGGAACAGAATTGCGCTCTATCCTGATTTCACTCAGGCCGTTCAAACTGCACGCTGAGAATTCATTCCAGCCAAAAAAACTGCTCCAACAGACTGGCACGAAGTATGCTATGATGTACCCTGCAAAGCTTAGAGAGCACACAGGGGGTAAACCCCTGATATTCACCTAAGCCAGTGCCACTGTGAAATATGCCAAGCAAAATGCCAGGAGTCAACGCAGCCAGGTCGGAGCGTCCTCGCCTTCCTCCAGCAACCAGCTAAGTGTTATGACTGCTGTTGGGGGGACATGCACCCCGGTTCCGCGACTGTTGTGATATTTGCAACCCCTCTTGGGCGGCAAAAGGCGCGCCCCGGCTACGCCACTTCGGGCATACCAGCCGAGACACACCTCCCGCCCAAAATGGTTTCCCGGGGGGATCGGGGCACCCAACCATACGTTCGGGGGGACCGAGTGGTCGCCCCTTTCCATATGGCCGGGATACCCGTCACCCCCTCCCAACACAATCCCCAAGAATGGGAAGACGGAAACGGTTCTTGAACTTTTGGAAGGCTGGAGGTAGTTACCCTCCCGGCCGTATTTATTAAAATATGAAACAAAATTAAAACATTAAAATAACAGTTTCATATCATGTACAATTTCATTCACACATTACGATGTTTATTGGCTAACCTTAACATATCTCTAATACAAAGGTTCTCCTAGCCGATTATAAAACATCCTGTAAATGCATTTCTCAAAATTCAAATTGTACATCCTAACGTTACGGGCCAACGGCAAGGTCGTAACCGGTGTCAGATCCCTAATACCAGAACTCCCCCCCTTACTTGTAAGGGGCGGGCGCACAGAGGACTGTACCTCTGTGCCAACTTCCAATTTCCCTTGTCTTAGCGGGGGCCCCATATTTACTCGACGCCATCTTGTTGGTCGTCCGAGGACTCGTGTGAGGTGTCTAGAAGGTAGCGTAGACCCCCCTCCCACCCCACACTGCTTACCACATCCGCCGTCGCGGATGTCCTGGCCCCGGGAAATTCCCAGGAGGGGCCCGTAGCCCCTCCTCCCCAAGGAGGGGCCTATGACCGCCTTCCCTTTCGGCGGCCCCATCCATAGAGGGTACCGCCTCCCCGTGTGAGGGGCCAATGGCCGCCTCCCCCCGGGCGCTCCCATCCATAATGGGTGGCGCCCCACCTCTAGGGATCTTCCAATTACTGCTCACCGATCATGACCTTACCGCCACAGGCCGGATATTTGACCGGCTATCCGGACCCCCCACAAAACTCCTACTAAAGGTCATGGCTACACGAACTCTTTAACCAAGCTATGAAGTCTCCTATGAGTAAGACATTCCCCTCCCGGGACAAATGGACCCCATCCTCCAGATACATATGGTCCCCCCGTATACATCCATGTGGAATACAATGCAATTTTCCTGTACGAAACAACCTACCCAGTTTATTATTGACCTTCTTTACCGACTGATTCAAAGCTGACACAGAGAGGGCCCCCCGCCACACCTTCCGAGGAATCATGTGTGACCATGCTATCGTGCACCCCGGAACCCTTCTCACCAACCAGCTTACTGCGGATAAAATTAACTCGAGAAGTACTCGCCGACCAATGGTCACCAAATCATTGCCCCCAAGATGCACTATGATTACAGATGGCGGTGACCTCGTCCGCCCTAACAGTCCCTCCATAAAACTTTGAAACTGGTCAATACAGAGCCCGCCCCTTCCGTGGAAGGTCACCCTGTACCCGTATTCCCCAGCCACGTGAATCATGTCACCTGCTTTGAATACGTCTGCGGCGTGCCTCACGTATGAGTGGCCAACGACCCACACCACTCTTTCCTCAGCCTGTGATCTTTGACCGCTGGTCCCCAGGTGTCGGGTCAACTGCACAGTCCGCCCCGCAAAGCCTGCTTGCGAAACTGTAAACCAAACAGAAAACAAGAAGCATGAGTGCATGACATTAGCTTCACAACATGTGCAACCGCACATACCTTTTATAACAATTCGAGGACCAACGCCCCAACTGTTTCACCTTTTCAACACTGAGACCCCTGGCTGTAGCCTCTGTAGCAGCCCCTATCTGGAAGGAATGGGTCCCAAAATCGCTCGGGTTCAAGACCGCTGCCGCGATTGCCATTGTTAACACCCGCTAAAACTGAAACCTAGTCAGTGGGGTGGCGTCGGTGTGCCTCAGCAAGCTTCCCTCCCATGATGCCGCCCTCTGCGCTAAATACTCCTCCACGCATTTTACCGGGCACATGGGAGACCCCGGAATCTGCTGGACTACCACACTGTCCCCGATTGCTCCCTGATCCGTCTTGGACCTGGCTATTGAGACTACCATCGTCTCCCCTCTAATTTGAATGTGTTCTCGACACAGACCTCCCCCCGTATCCTGCTTATTCCTTGCTACCAGTTCGCTTACCCGCATAGCCCCATGGAATGCTAATGCAAAAGCGGCCCGGAACAGCACCGTCTCTGATTGAGATGAACATGTCGCAGGGAGTACGAACATTAACAGGGACAACCTTGCTAGACCTATCGGGTGCCTTTCATCCACTCTTCGTCCCTCAAGGCGTTGCCACCCACACAGTGCCTTCCTTACGAGAAAGGACGATGTGGGGTCCTGGGTGCCATGAGCCCGCGCCATGAAGGAAATGGCGGCCCGGTGTCTATTGGCTGTAGCCACTGATCTGCCTGCCTGATGTAATGATACCAGAAATTTCAGGACATACTCCTCCTGGCCCCAATGCTCCCCTCTAGCTGAACCCAAAAATGACCAATATGAACGGAACGCTCCTTCATATGCCTTCCTTGTCCTGAGCGCTAGACTCTCTCCCACGAGGTTTTGTAATCCGGGGCACCGAGAGACCAGAGAGCTTCAGGAAATGGTGCCGCCACCAAGTCCGCTGAGGGCAGAAAACCCCGGAAGGCCTGCATATGGGAACGAGAGAGTGCATCAGCTGCCTGGTTCAGTACCCCCGGCACGTGTCTTGCCCTAAAGTGGACGTTTAGTCTCATACATAGCAGGACAATTTCTTTCAGCAATCTCAAAATCCATTTGCAGCGTGCTGCCTGATTATTGATACATTCAACAACGGTCATATTATCAGACCAGAACACCACAGAGCGATCACGAAACCCCTCCGGCCATGTTTTTAAGGCCACCAGAATGGGGAACAGCTCAAGAAACCCAATGTTACCTGTGAGCCCACCATCGTGCCACCACGCCGGCCATGTTCGTGCCGACCATTGATTACCAAATATGGCGCCAAAACCCACACTCCCTGCCGAGTCGGTCCACAACCCCAGCTCCTCGGAGGAAGCTGGCGGTTTGTTCCACACGACGCGGCCGTTGAAATCCACCAGAAATGCCAGCCATATGCGCATATCCTGGCGAACCTCTGCTGACAGTCGTGTGCGGTGGTGCCCTTCCTTGAGGCCAACCATGGCTTGTGCGATAGAGCGGGAAAAGGGGCGAGCCATCGGTATCACTCTAAGGGCAAAGTTAAGCTGGCCCACAACTTGTTGCAACTGATGGAGAGTAACTTTCCTCTCGCCGAGGCACATTTCAAGCGCGGCCTCAAATTTCATTACCTTCTCCTTGGGCAAACGGAAGCACCCCTCCACCGAATCAAGCTCAATTCCCAGAAACTCGAGTGAAGTAGATGGCCCCACTGTCTTGCCTGGTGCCAGTGGCACGCCAAATCGTTTCATTAGGTTGCAGAATTCCCTCAAAGCCTGTGCACATTCCGTGTCCCCGGCCGCCCCCAGAAACAGAAAATCATCAAGGTAATGCATAACCTGCGTAAAACCCGTGGTTCTGGTGAAAGCCCATTGCAAAAAAGTACTGAACTTCTCAAAATACGCACAAGAGATGGAGCAACCCATCGGCATACATTTATCCATGTAGTAGCGACCTTGAAACACAAAACCTAAGAGACGCTGATCCTGTGGGTGTACCGGGAGCAACCGGAACGCTGACTCGATATCTGATTTAGCCATCAGCGCTCCGGGCCCCAGGCGATTTAAAATGGCGACGGCCTCATCAAAGGATGCATACCGCACAAACAAACTCCCGGGTCAATCGCATCGTTCACCGAAAGACCCCTAGGAGCGGACAAATTATGGATTAACCTAAATTCACCTGGGTCCTTCTTGGGGACTACTCCCAACGGTGAACAAACAAAGTTAACAACTGGCAGGTGCCCATATGGTCCCGCAACCCGACCTCGGGCCACCTCCTTTGCAATCTTTGCCTGTACCACCGCCGTATTCTGTTGAACCGATAGTTGGTTCTTACACTGTGCATCCCCCCGAAAATCCCCCGCCGGGATGCGGAAACCATATGAGAAACCGTCTCGCAACACCCCGGCGGAGACATGATCAGGGTATTCGTTCAGCCAAGGGATCATTGCCATGATGTCAACGGGAGTAGGTAACGGTGCCCCTCGGTCGATATCAGACCTGTTTGGCCCCTCCTCTACCTCCTGTATCACCATTCTTGGCCCTGCACGAACTCTCGGGGTGAGAAGACTGTCCACACCCTGCACACTCATGCCTGAACTTGCATGTCACTTGTGGCCTAGTGCACTTGCCTCTGTTAAAGCTCCAACAGACCCCTTTTTTACCTGAGTTTCCATTATTCTTTGTGTGCTGATCACTGCTGGCGCCCGCCCGAAAGGGTGCCGCCAAATAATGGCGGGAAGGCTCCGCCCCATTCCCGCCAAAAGAAGGTGACTTCGTTGTGTTCGGCATAACCTGTTTCTGCCAGGAAATGGAGTCGAAACAATCCCACGTCAGGGATGAGTCGTGCTCCTTGGCCTTACGAAATTTGTTATCATAACCCATCCATTGATTGCCTTCATACGTTTCATAAAATTCCATAATACGTGTCTGGTAACAGGCTAATTCCGACAATACTTCAGGCCTACGTTCCCCCATGATTGCAGTGAACATTCCAAACGCCCTGGCCCAATTAGCGATCGTTTCATCTACTCTGAAACCCGCCATTTTGGCACGCCATACACTCGGATGCAGCAACTCCTTCTGATTTTTAACGTGCTCTATCTCATAGTGATCGGTCAACAGTGAAAACATGTTCACATATTTATCCGCCCAAATCCTTTCTTTCACATCCATCGGGATATGTTGGACCACCTTTTCCCTCCTTGAGGGTAACGATCCCTCCCCCGCCATTGGCAACGGCTGCTTACCCGAACCAGTAGCTGGGTCTGTTGTCGTTGCTGTTCTGACGCTCGGCGCCGGTTGTTCCGAGGGAACCTGCGGGGAAACAAGAGGACAAGGTGCCTTCGCAGCATCTCTCGATTGCCGCAACTGCTTCATTATTAACCTGGCCTCCTCGGCCGTGTCTCCCGGTGCCACAGCACCCTCGTTGTTCCTGCCTAACCACGCCGCTAACTGGGCGGCCAGCTCGGGAGGCATATCCCCCTCGTTAACAGGTGTAACTACCACAGGGATCGGCCGTCCCGCGTTCGGGATCGGAACTGGGGCCTCGACCGGACTGACCGGGCTCACCGGAGGTGACTCGGGAACCGGGGCCTCCCCTCCTGCCGCCCTATTCCTGGCCCTTTTACCTCTCCCGGCAGGGACGACTCCCGGCAATGCTGGTCCGATGACTTTCTTCGGTCCACCCGTACCATTCATTGCCGCCATCTGCTTCTTCATGTCCGCCATGTCCTTCACCAGCATGCGAAGCATTTGTTCGGTCCCAACCTTCTTTCCGACCTTCTTGCCAGGCATCGTTCACGGATATTCGACTCGAAGTCCTGGATCCAAAGCTTCGGAATCACTGAAAGAAGAAACACAAAATTACAAGTTCTCAAAATTGGCTCCTTGTTCCGTCTCGAGCTCACGTGCAGCGAGGAGGTGCAGCTTCCAAGCACAGGAACAAGAGGATGCTTCCTTGGACGTTGCTCCTTTTATTCTTCCTCGGGAGGGCGTGGACCCTCCTCCAACCGCCTACGGGGCGTGTCCGGCGGTGCAGGTGTCTAGGACAACCCCTCTTGGGCGGGAAAAGGCGCGCCCCGGCTACGCCACTTCGGGCATACCAGCCGAGACACGCCTCCCGCCCAAAATGGTTTCCCGGGGGGATCGGGGCACCCAACCATACGTTCGGGGGGACCGAGTGGTCGCCCCTTTCCATAACACAAGCTTGACATACACAATTACAATGTGCGACCCTATTCATATTCACTCCTCCACTGTTACAACTCTTTTCCAAACTGCTGGAGCACCACTGATCCTCCAAACCGAGACATGGCTTTAAGGGTCAGATATCAACAAAACATTTCTAGGTTGTGAAGCCAATGTGAATCCACATAAGCAGCGGGAATCAACAAAGATAGTTAAATGGATTTTATTTTAGGATTTTAATCAACCCAGTATATAAGCAAAATAAAAATGAGTTTAAGAGATCCAACAATGAAGCAGGTAAGCAGAAATATCTAAGTAGATGGAGCCGTAATGAAATGCGATTCAGGATAGTGACAGCCACAACAATAATGAAACATATTAAAGTAAACAGGTGTTCCATAATTAAACTTTCCTTCTCTCTTCTAAACATCGTTTGACTACAGGATCATCTATCCGATATTTCTATTTAGGGAGAATAGAAGGTGTCAGCATAATAGAGACTTCTGTAGAAGTCTTGGAAAAAGGGAAAAAGTGTTTAGCCCAAAGCTTCACACTTGCAAGAATAAGGGTCTAAGTCTAAAAGGAGTCTGACTGTCTATCTGTGGGTTTACCAATTACAATAGCAGAAGATTCAGAAACCTTCCTTATCTCTTTTCACTCCAGCAGGAGCCAACCAAATCTTTACTCGAGAGGAGCGTCCGCAATGTCCTTTATGTTTCCCATTGGATTAAGACAGACTTGGACTGAAAACGGCAACCGTCTTACTGTTTGGTATATGATGAACAGAAGACCTCTTTACCCATTAATTCTCCACGTTCACTGCCGTTCAGGGTTCACTGTAAACAGTCTAATACAAACAATACGCCTTTTCTCTAGCTAACAAGAAACATGATAATGCACCTGCGGAAAGAAAGAAGGATATAGTGGCATGGCTAAATGCATTTCAAGCGAGGCCTTGAATCAGGCTAAGTTAACTCAGCAGTTAATATAAACTTTGAATACATGAGTATACCTACACAGGAATAAATTGAAGAATAAATGCAAACTGTATGATTGCATGTTTCAACTAACATTAGTACACTCATGTATACATTTCTAATCCCTACACGCTTTGCCTCTCATTGATGCATCTAAACACTTCACACACATTAAGGAAGTTAAGGCACACAGTTTAAATTACTTCGTCCAACTTTTGTGTCCTCCAGAAATCAAAGTTTTACTCCACAACACAATCTCAGATCGGCCAACCATAATCTGCTAATTGTTCCCAAGTTTAAAAAGGAGAAGGTGGGAGGTGGCAGATTTTCTGTGATTCGTCCTCAGCTTTGGAACTCTATGCCTTCTATCATAAGAACCATAACTGGCTTTCCAAGTTTCAAGTCACTCTTAAAAATCTGGCTTTTTAAACAAACTTATCGCTGGTTCAGTCTGTCCCTGGCCCAGTGCATCATGGGAACAGGGCAGACTAAACTACCAAGCCAATTCTTCACCAGAAAGGAGACAAGCTACCGGGGACCGGTTTCTGGCATTTCAGCCTTCTTCGGCCCAGCTTGCTTGAATCCTGATGGTGCAGTGAGAAAGGGACTCATGTCTGAGTATACCCTGCCACACCTATAGTGGCCAAAAACGATTCAGAAAAGGGGTGGTGATGAACAGAGTGTCTGAATTAAGCAGACCACTCTTACCCAGTCCAAAGATCAGGGCTTGATCCATCACCGTTATTTATCTCACTGCACCATCCCAGCTCAGAACCTGGCTATATGCAAATCAGTCTGTCCCTGGTGTTCCTTCTCTTACTTCCTGCCCTTAAACTTTTTTTGAGGATGTGCACTTTAAAAATTATGTTTAACAGAACATTTAACATAACAACAAAATGTCAGATATGAATATATAATTGCAAAATTGTGACAAATAAAGATGGAGCCTAGGGGCGTGGCAGAGCAGGGCAGCAAGATGGCCACTTAATCGAGTGGCTCCGCCTGCCGAGCACATCATCCAACAGATATCCGCTTTCTGGCCGTTGATCCAAGGGCACAAACCGAGCCATCTTTAGGTGTGTTCCCTGCAGCACAAATTGCTGTGCTCAGATCCCTTCTGGCACACTGTTGGGCGTAGGACTGGAGTGGCACGATTGCAGCCTGTTCCGGGCAGGCGTGCTGCGGAGAGCGCCGAGATCTGGGCGACACTGCTGGGCGCCGCTGCGAGATTGCTGACGTTGGCGGACACTCCCCTCTAGGCAGCAGAGCTCCGGGACTGTGTGTAGGTGTAGCAGGTTCTGCCTCGGCCTGGAGGTGGGGGCCTGGAGCTTAGAGCACCGACAACATGGCCTGACTGGAGACTGTGAGCTGAGGTACGTTGTCCCCCCGGCAGTAATCTCTGTGAGTAGTGGGGCATGGGAGCGGCGCAGGACAACAGGCGCAAGAGAGACCAAGCTGGTGAGCCCCTTGCTAAGTCAGGAGACAGACTGCTCCCCTACTGCATTGGCATGGCTGCACCACCGATCCCGCTGGCTGTACATACTGGGTAAGCAGGGAACATAGTGGGGAGCTGTATCCTGCCTGATGCAACTGGGCGCGACTCACCAGCCTCGTTAAGCGGGATATTGGCTGGTCAGGATTGAGAGCTGGGATGTGGCCTTCCCCCACCTGCTGGGCATCGGCGTTCTCTGCCACCATGAGGGCGGTGTGTGCAGCGGAATCTACATGGTGCTACCCTGGGGGGGTGGCTTGAGGCCAATGCAGCAGCATTAGTGACTCCTTCCGGGACTGCGTAGCGTTCCCGAGATGGAAGGCCCTGACCTGATGGTTGCACTTTCAATATAGCTGATGCCCTGCTACACCCGCTGCACAGGGAGGCACGTGTATTCAGGAGGCTGTGGAGCCTCACTACTGCTGCGTATCCAGCCCGACCCGTGCCCCATTGCAGCATTAGGATTGCAGGTACTTCGCATGGCAGCTGATCACCCTCTCTGCCAGGCAGCCGAAGCCATAGACTCTGTTGTGAGCCTGTGTGTTGTATGCAGCAGATCTGCTTGTGGCTGTTGGGCCTGCCTTGTGTGGAGTTACCACTGTACCTGAACACTGGGGCCTCAAAGGACTGACTTGAGCTGGAGCTGAAAAGTGCTGGTCCCACTATGCATAGCGCCAGCGTTCGCAAGCTCGGGGGCGGAGGTGTGAGTGATGTAGGCAGCATTGGCACCTGTGTCGCACACCTCTGTCTCGTCCCCCCTGTGTCCCCTGGCCGTGATCTCGGAAGCTCAGTCTCACTGTCACAGTGCAAGGGGGTGCGAGGCACCATTTGAGATACACCATGGGAAAAGCGGACAACAAGCAGTCCAAGATCACCTTTGAGAAACTCACCACGCGTCTTCAGGACCCTGAATCCACACAAATAAAGTTGGTGCCCCAAACGCAGCTGGATACGGAACAAGACAAAGACATCAGAGCTGTGATGCGAAAGGTGAGAGACAGCCTACGAGCAATGGATACCAAACTGGACTCATTAGTGCAGAGAATGGACCAGGTATCTCAGAAAGTAGACAAACACGAAACCCGGCTTGACACACTTGAATCTAGGGTATCGGACTCTGAGGATCGACAAGAGGAGACACAAGGACGCCTGCTGCAAATAGACACGGGGCTGGAAGTCATCAAGGCACGTAACAAAGACCTAGAAACGAGGTCTCGACGAAAGAACATTCACGTAACTGGTGTTCCAGATTCCACGAACGTAACCAACTTGGAGCAATTTGTGGAGGAAATGCTGAAAGAAATATGCGCAGAGGAACTATCCCCAATGTTTCTCGCCTGGATTGTTGGCCCCCTTTTAACTTGCACTCTCTCACTCTTATTCTGGATAAAGTCAAGTCCGGCTACCCTAATGACCCATTATCAACTTCTATTCTTAAACAACTCGATTGTTGTCACATGAAGGTCATTTTGGATACATTAAACTCTTCCCTAACGGAGTCCAATGTTCCTTCACTGTGGAAACATGTCATGGTGACTCCTCTTCTTAAAAAACTGGCTGCTGATCCTGCTATTCTTATTAACTATCGTCCTATTTCTCTCCTATCAATTTTCTCTAAAATCATTGAAAGGCACATTGACTTTCATTTGTCCCATTTTATCGAGGCCAACACAATCCTTCACCCCTCTCAACCTGGGTTCAGAGCGGGATTTTCAACTGAAACTACTTTGTTGGGGGTCACAAAGAGGCTTTGCCACCTGTTGGATGATGGGGAAACTGTCGCACTCATATTATTAGATCTTAGTGCAGCGTTCAACACTATCTCCCATCCGATACTAGCTAACATGCTGAGGTCCCCCTCATCTGTGGTTCTGCTCTGGACTGGATTATTTATTTCCTGGATGCTCGTACTTTTCAGATCTATTCCGCTACAGATCGGTCTAACATCTATCCATCTCCCTTTGGGGTACCTCAGGGCTCTATACTGAGTCCCTTACTTTTTAATATATATGTTAGGCCTCTAGCGGACATTGCTGAAGAGGTTGGCCTGACTCTTTTTACCTATGCCGATGATTCTCAGATCATCTTTTCACTATCTCGTCCTGATCCTGGTTCTACATCCTGTCTCCAATCAGGCCTTGGGCGTATTGCTACATGGATGAACCAGAACTTTTTGAAACTGAACGGGCAAAAAAACGAGGTCTTAGTTCTTGCCAAGGAGAAAGACCTATGGAGCCCACTACATTGGCCTGCTGAGATGGGAACTCTCACGCAGCCTTCCAGTCACATCCATAATCTGGGCGTTTATATGGATGATTCTTTATCCATATATCATCAAGCAGTCAGGGTCACAGCCACCTGCTTCACCATCTTAAAATGGCTTAGAAAAACCTTTGTATGTTACCAAAGACCACCCAGAAAACTGTGATCCATGCCCTTGTCACCTCAAGGCAGGATTACGGTAATGTCCTTTTGCTGGGTGCAAATAAGGCTGTGGCCTGTAGACTACAGCTGGTGCAGAACGCTGCAGCAAGACTGCTTTGCAATGTCCCCAGATTCACACCCTTCTCCGGCTATCTCCGCAACCTACATTGGTTCAGGGTGGAAAATCGTATAAAATGTAAAGCCCTGAGTTATATGTTTAAGATCAAATGGGATTTAGCTCTGGCTCTTAGCTTTGGCTTGCCCATATGTTCCTACTCGCCATCTCCGTTCAGCTTCCCTGGAACAATTTTTGGTGCCCAGATTTAAACTTGCTAGAATGGGCAGCCACTCTTTTTCCTATCTTGGTCCTTCTCTATGGAATGCTCTCCCTCCTGCCATCCGCAAAGAACCTAACTACTTTCGTTTTCGCTGTTCCCTGAAGACCTGGTTATTCAAATAGTAATTTATTTCCATTCTTGCTTTCCTGCTCTTAGTCCCTGTTCTGGCGCCGGGAAACACTTTTTGGGTAGCTGTTGCACCCTAAAAAATAAAAAAATAAAAATTAATAAATAGAAGGAGCTCACAGCACTCTGGGGCCCCAGACTCCCCTAGGGGCTGCGCCACGACCGATCCTGGCGCGCCTGCTAAACCATAGAGACAGAGATACCATCTTGCAGGTTGCCAGACAGAAAGGAAAAATCCAATACCAGGGGAACAGAATTGCGCTCTATCCTGATTTCACTCAGGCCGTTCAAACTGCACGCTGAGAATTCATTTCAGCCAAAAAAACTGCTCCAACAGACTGGCACGAAGTATGCTATGATGTACCCTGCAAAGCTTAGAGAGCACACAGGGGGTAAACCCCTGATATTCACCTAAGCCAGTGCCACTGTGAAATATGCCAAGCAAAATGCCAGGAGTCAACGCAGCCAGGTCGGAGCGTCCTCGCCTTCCTCCAGCAACCAGCTAAGTGTTATGACTGCTGTTGGGGGGACATGCACCCCGGTTCCGCGACTGTTGTGATATTTGCAACCATCTATATATGTTAAGTTCCGCCCCAAATTTGTTTAGTTACCTTGGATCATAATGACTGGTCATAATGTGAATCCTTTAGCCAGAGTAAACCAAGTATGCTCAGCCACCCTGTGTCGTTATGATGATTCCCTGTTGCCCCGTGTTTCGAGGGCTTGACTGAGTAGTGAGTTGTTCTATAAGGGATGCACAACTTGCTTGGGGGTTGGTGTGGGTGGGGGGGGGGGGGCGGTGGGTTGGGAGGGAAGTTAAGGAATGTTGTTTGTTTCAGTACGATTCGAACCTCCAACTAATGTATCACCTGATGATAGGCACACCACATTATCTGCAATTGAGGACCGCACACAATGGTGCAATATTGTCAGACGCAGAGACGCTTGCATAGAGACCTGGGAGGCCTTGGAATGGGACCTTCACATACACATGTCATACCGATCAACAAAGCACTTTAACTGTCTAAACTCTCCTGCATGACCTGAAATTTTCGGGTCATGCAGGAACGGGCGATGACGCATCGGCTGCGCGTGGGCAGGGACCTCTGCCCGGCGACACCTTCCTAACACTGCAGCAAATATGCGACCCAGCAGACCCATCCGCAGCGGACATGTTGCTACATTATCAACTACGCGCTGCATGCAGAGGCAGGTTTGTTACGTTTCCGAGCCCTCCCCTCACATTACCAGCACTCGAAAACATTCTTGCAGTGGAACACGGCCGCAAGCGAATCACTTGCTTATACAATATTACGCAGCGCGATCACCCACTCACTGTCCCGGGGGCCCGCGTGGCGTGGGAGGAAGACATAGGGAGGGAAGTCACAGATGACCAGTGGAAGGTCAATTGAAAAAGCTATCCCCTAACTACAGTCTAAGACTGATTCACTTCAAGCACATCCACCGGTTATATGGGACCCCGATACAGCTGCAATGCATAGTGGTGTGGCCCGATGACTGCTGCTGGCGATGGGAAGCTGCGCAGGCAACATTCCCACACACAGCATGGCAGTGCCGCCTCATTGCCAACTTCTGGCTGCAGACCCTACACCACATACACAAAATTATTGTTCAGGAACTGCCCTTCACCCCCGTGGTGGCGTTGTTGGGCGCTATCTCAGATGTGCCGCCAAAACTGAGGAAGTTAACAGCTATGCTCTTGCTCATGGCCAAACGCCAGGCGGCTCTGCATTGGAGGGCGTCCCTCCCGCCGACAACGAAAGGTTGGCTATTGAGCGTCACTCAGTGCAAGGCCCAGCTGGAGTGCTTCTTGGCTCTAATGCCGACACTGACACGGCCCAGGGACATTTGGGACCCGTCAACTGGTAAAACACACTAGATACTGATGATCCCTAATATGGTCATTAAAAAATTATACCTTCTCTGTTGTACTGCAATGGTGGGTAAATGTTTGGCCTACTGTACCGAGTTGCCACTTGTTGCATCGGAAGCTAAACCGTGTGTATAACGCTACGTACTATATGTGGGTCTGAACAAATATAAAACGTGCCTATGATGGTGATACTTACACACAACGGATTAGGTGGTTACCAAGCAATGTACTGCTGTTTATTTTCACCGAAGTTTGTAACTTTACAAATGCCGATAAAAATAATTTTTAAAAAAATAGAGCCTAAATTACACTGCTCCATAATTATAGTATTAACCTAATATATTTGTCTTTTACAAGAGTCATGTTAATTGGCTTGATATAAAGGCCTGGTTCTTTGGGAGATGAACTAGACAGGGATATGTAGACAGGGATATGATAGACTGTGAAGACATAGCAGAACATTTGGGTGCCTGCCGACATGTGAAGCAAGGACGTGGCAAAACTAATGGACCTACCTATAAAGTTAGGACTTATAAAAACGTGAAGGGGCCTGCCTGCAAAGTATATAGAGGAGGCCTCCAATACTGACACGGACCTTGATAAACATGTGGATACCAGGCAACTCCTAAAAATAAATATATCTGGTGCACAGCAAAGATGACAGGTGGCTAAGGGCTCCCCCTGGACTAGCAGTCTGCTGTCCCGTCTGGAATAGAGAAATGCAGGGTCTGTATTACACCTCCAGTCCATTGCCCCCTTGTTAAATGCTCCATACACAGAACCCCCTATAGAATCCATGGCAAGACACTTTAAACAGTGTGATGAGAGCATGAGAATTTAATTATTTAATTTGACCCTGATGTGCATCATGTTAGATCATGAGCTCATTGCAGTCTTTTGATGCTCTCCAAACCAAGGGGCAGATTTACAAGCCCCTTGCGCCTCTTTTACACCGCCGTTGCATCACTTTTGTGATGCAGCGGCTGCGCAAAAGATGCGCCATGCTGTGGGGTATTTACAACGTGACACATCTGGGAGATGCGTCATGTTGTAAAGCCCTGAGCCAGAAGGAGGTGTTCCTATGCCGGGGGGTGTTCCTGCACTGGAACGCCTCCTAAAAGTGGCTGAGTGAAATCTACAAGATTTCACTCATTCACTTTTGAGCCCATTCTGCGTCAAAACCCTGCGACTGCTTGAAGCAGGCATAAGGGTTGACGCAGTATTGCAACAATAGGGCCCCCCAGAGCATCGCTGGAGCAGCATCCCGCTTGCAATGCAATTCCAGCAATGCGCTGCATTGTAAATTCGGCGATCCATGGTGGTGGAGGCCTGGCGCACAATAAATGGCGCATCCCTGCTGATATGCAGGAATGCGGCAGTTATTGAAAATCTAAGTGACTATTGATGATGGAGCTCTCCTGTTTTAATGTGGGGCAGAATTTTAAGTGAATGTGTTTTATCTGAAATTCTAAACATTACATTGCGGAAGAAGGAGGTGGGCCTCAAGAGATATCCAACACGTGTAGAGACAGCATAACGGCACATCTGTACCAACAGGGGCCCAGAGATAATTGTTCATCCCAGATCCTCAATGGTATTGAGGTTCCATGACATAGCAGTGTTCTAGATCCACATCACCACATCTTCTCCCTTTTTCAAAAAAATTAACAAACTCAATATAGTGGAATAATACTAAAACAAAGAGCATATAACTATAATACAGCATAGAACTAGAATACATCACAGTAATGAATAGTTTAACAATTTAGGCTCAAAACAGAGTGCTCTTTCCTTCGCCTCAGAGGCAAAAAGAAGACAAAAAAACGTAATCACAAATAAAGTCTTGCCACTTGCTTGGTGTGAATTTAGTTTGAACACTCCTCCTCAAAGTTCCATGTGAGGCTCCTTCATCGACTTGTTTACCTGGTTGACTACATGAATTTTGTTTCTTGACATCATTAGAAACACTGGGATCATGTGCTAGACGAGAAATGTTCCACCAGTTTCCATCAGAAAGTCTAGCAGCGTTTTTCCTGCGTTCAAAAATTTGCAATGGATCTTTGAATTTTGAAATACGGTTCCCTACAAGGCAGGGATTTTTGACACAAACCCAATCACCTATTTTTAATCTGTTCATTTTCGTGAAATCTAAATTTACTCTTTTGGCACTAGAAAAATAAGAGTTAGTAGTTTTGATCACCCAAAAAGGACATGAGTCGGTGGTTGCTTTTCTGCCAATCATAAGTTCAAATGGTGTTTTAGTTGTTACACTATGAGGAGTTGTTCTGTGACTCCAAATTAACTCTTTCAAAGTCTTTTCAACATTCATGTTACATCTTAACGTAGATTGGATCCATTCAACTAACATTCTGTTAAAATGTTCTACTTTTCCATTACTTTGAGGATTATATAAGTGTGTTTTAATGTGTTTGATGTTACATTTTTCTAAAAAAAACTTCATTTCGACAGAAGTAAATTGTACAGCGGTAACTGTTAAGATTTCACCTGGAATACCTTCCCTTGCAAATACATCTTTTAAGAAATTGATAACATTTTTTGTAGTAGGTTCCATAACAACCCTAACCTCTACCAATCATGACAATAAAGTATTTCATGTGATTAGGAAGAATATGGTAAGGTCCTAAAACATCTACTCCAATACATTGCCATGCTGTTCCTGGACAATTAGATGGGGATTCAACCATCTTTTCAGTTTTCAACACCTTATCACTAACTTTTTCACAGCCATGTACATAAGTGTCTATTTCATGATCCATTTTTGGCCACCAAATACTTTCTCTGATTTTTCTTTTAGTGGAAGTAGAATTTAAATGGCCGGAATGGGCTAATTCAATTATGCGTTTGTGAAAACAGGTGGGAGGAATTAATTTATCACCACGCATTAGTTTACCTCTCTCTAATGATAATTCATCAGATACTTTTCAGAAGGCTTGTAACATGTCAGATACGTTTTTTATTTAGGCGAACCTGAAGTCACCATTTTTACAATGTCTTTTAACACAGTATCACTATTTAATTATTGTACCCATTCACTCTCTTCCTTACAAATGTTGAAGTCTCCAAAATATGGAATAAAACATTCTTCAACTTCTGATTCCCATACTCATTGCGATCTTCAATTTGAAGTCTGGAAAGACAATCTGCCCAGGAGTTTTTCCCACCTGGAATGTATTCTACAGAGAAAGAAAATTCTAGTAGTCTTACAGAGAGTCTAGCTATACGAGGTGTGGTGCGTTTTCATTTCTTCCCTGATAAAATTTCCACTAGAGGAAGGTGATCAGTCCTCAAAGTGAAAGGTCTTCCCCATAAGTAAGCTCTAAATTTCTCCACAATCCATACATATGCTAAAAGTTATTTCTCTATACCAGAGTATTTGTGTTCAGGTGAACGTAATGTTCTAGAAGCACAGACTACTGTTGTTTCATGTGTGATGTTAATTTGAGTCAAAACTGCTCCTAAACCATAGTCAGAAGCATCTACTGTTACAAAGGTCTTTCTACCCTCTACAAATGATTGTAAAGCTGGTGTCGGAATTATATCTTTTTTTACTTTTTCAAAAGTGCTTTGACATAAGTCTGACCAGACAAATGTTTGACCTTTTTCTAACAAGACTTTAAAACACTCAGTTATTGTGGCAAAATTGCGCATGAATTTTGCGTAAAATTCACATAAACCCAAGAATGATATCAATTGTTCGCTATTTTGTGGGGCAGGAGCATCTACAATACTTTTTACTAGGCTAGGTCTAGGTTTTATATCTTGCTAAGAAAATACATTCCCAAGATATTCAATCTCTCTCGTTTTGAATATACATTTATCTTTTCGTAGAGCAGCACCCATTTTTTCTAAGATTTCTAAAACATAATTGAGTTCGAGATCATGTTCATGCTCGTTGGCAGCAAATATTAAGATGTCATCTTGAAAAATTACGACATGTTCCTTACTGATATGCCTATAAAAAAAACTGCTGCAGCAGAGGCAATGCCAAAAGACATTCAACAAAATTGAAAAACTCCGTCAGGGGTTACAAATGCTGTCAAATGGCAAGAGCTCTCATCCAATTCGGCTTGGTGATATGCCGCTCTTAAATCTAATTTGCTAAACCAACCGGCTTGACTCACTTTTGTTATGACGTCTTCAGTTCTGGGAAGGGGAAATTATCTACTCAAATAGCTTCATTTACACTCCTCATGTCATCACACATGCGTAGTTCTCCATTCTTTTTCTTAGCTAAAACTATAGGAGGTAACCACATAGGGCCCGATTCACAGAACTAACTTAAGACAAAATCTTAAACTTACTACCATTTTGGTATTCACTTTCTCATTTTGTTATTCACAGAAGGCACTTACTCATTTGGGTATTCACAGAAGGCACTTACTCATTTCAATATTCACAGAAGTTAGGAGTCCTAACTTTAGGACTCCTAAATGCCTTCTGTGAATACCGAAAGTCTTAAAGTTAGGAAGAAAAACCCTAACTTTAAGACTTTCAGTATTCACAGAAGCCATTTAGGAGTCCTAAAGTTAAGAGTCCAAGGGCCAGATGCATCAACCAAAATAGCGATCGCAACTGGTGCGAATTACCAATTGCGATCACAAAAGAAAGAAAAGCGATTCATGAAGTGAAAACCTACCAAAAAGCGAAATCGCAAACGCAAAAATGCGAATTCGCAAAAAAATCGCAGAATCAAGGTAGAACCCCCTTAGCGAATCGCAATTAGCGAGAACCCAAGGATACTGAGAAATATATTGCGAAATCGCAATATCAATATTGCGATTTCACGAGAAAATCGCTAATCCGATGCATGAAAACTCGCTAATTGCGATTACATCTAAATTTGCTATTTAGCAATAGCAGTTTAAAGGGAATCACAATCAGGTGGTAAAAAAAATGTATTTCCCACTCACCTGCTTTACATCAGAGGTGTATTTAAACAGAACCATGAGGCCATAGTGGCCTCCCACAATGGCAGGACTCTACATTTTTGCGAGGAGGAGGAGGAGGATACTTGCAGCAGGCCAGGCCAGAAGGAGAATCCAGGAGAGAATCTTCTGGCTGCGCATCACATTGTTGGGACAGACTCGTGAGCAAATTTATGACAAGTACAGGATGAATGCAGCAATGATACTAGACTTAATAGATGAATTGGACCCACTATTGCAGCGCCAAACACATAGGACCCAGGCAATCCCTACTCATGTCCAGGTGCTATGTAGCCTGCACCTGCTTGCATCAGGTAGCTTCCAGGAAATAGTGGCAGAAGCTGGAGGGGTATCACAGAGCTCCCTCTGGCGGTTCTTCAAATCCTTCCTGGCCGCCATGATGACTGTGATCAACAACCACATCACCTTCCCCACAACCCCACAGGAATTGAGCCAAACAAAACAGGACTTCTACCAAGCAGCACAGTTCCCACACGTGATCGGATGCATTGATTGCACCCACGTAGCCATATGTCCCCCTGCTGTAAATGAGTATATATTTCGCAACCGGAAAGCATTTCACTCAATTAATGTCCAAGCAGTGTGCAATGCTGAGAACATCATCACCGACCTCGTAGCACAATACCCTGGAAGCACTCACGATTCCTACATCTTCCGCCATAGTGGCTTGCACACACGTCTGCTCAGGGGTGATTTTGGCAATGGACACCTGCTAGGTAAGTTGAATACAATACTCATCACTGACTTGGGTAATGGCAATGCATACCTGACACTAACATATTGTTCGTAACTCTGTAGGTGACAGTGCATACGCGGTGAGGCATTACATCTTGACTCCATACCTGAACCCAGCCAGCCCACAACAACAGAGGTACAATGCAGCCCACATCAGGACATGTAATGTAATAGAACGGACATTTGGATTGCTCAAGAGTCGCTTCCGCATCCTGCATAAAACTGGAGGAGCAATGCTGTACCAACCGGAAACATGCTGCTGGATTAATGCGGCATGTGCAATGTTGCACAACATAGCAACAAGGAGAGGTATCCCCATTGAGGAATCTGACACAGAAGGCAACCAGCCCCCAGCACAACCACGCCGGGCACATCTTGGGAGTTCAGCGGAGGGACAAAGAAATCACCCTGCATTATTTCTAAGGTATGTAATAATGACACACAACACTCATTAGCATTTGAAGGTGAACTATTTATTACCACGTCAGGCAGTAGGGGTGTGAAATTGAACTGAGATGGTGTCCATTAGCACATTAACTGCATGCACTGAAGGACACAAGAGACACACAAAGGACTTGTAATGCAGTCACAAAGATAGTCTTGTACATGGTTATGTCACCATGATGTATTACACCCCTCTGATTAGGTTTAGAATCTCCTCCCTCTCACACCCAAATGTCTTTCTCCTGCATCTGCATCTGCATTCCCGGATGCAGCGGGAGGTGCTTGTCTACGGCTACTGCTCCTCCTGACAGTGGTGAGTGGTGCAGTGCTGCTGCTGAGGCTGGATGCCTCACTATCCTCTTCCCCTGCAACATCGCCCTGACCACCAGTGCTAGACTGCATCAGTTCAACGGCAGTTGTAATTTGGCCGAGTGCCTTGGACACATCCCCACAACAATGGCCCATATCTATCTGCATTTCCACAGACCGACGTGACAGCTGTACCATGCTTGCGCAGATCTTGTTGTTGGACTTGGTATAGACGCCCATGCAGGTGACAAACTGGTGATGCCTCCTCCTCTGTGTGGTGTGTCCCTCCTGCATCACACGCGCAACCTCCAGCAGGGTGTTGTTGGTTTCTCTGTGTGCTTCCACTAGTGCCATAGTGAGCTCCCTCACACTCCCAGCCATTACAGATATGTTTGCTTTCATTTTCGTCATCTGCAGGTTGATGGCTCCCATGTGCCTCGCTTGCACGCGCTGCGCCCGCACCATCTGTGACTCCACATCACCCCACTGATTGGGAGTTCCTGCATCCTGTGCCCAAGTATGGGTCCTTGGCCTGCGTCTTGTTACTGGACGGACATGTGCCTGCGGTGTAGTTGTGTTGCTCGCACTTGGACGGCTTGTACTAGGAGCGGTAAATGATTCCTGTTCTGACTCCATTGGCTGCAGTGGTGTAACTGTTGCCCTGCGTTTTGCTGGTGCCTTGGATTTGGGTGGTGGTGTCACAGGTTTTGACACGGCATCCTCTTGGTTGACCTGTGTGCTGTCTCCAATATCACTGTCATCAGTGTTTGCTTCAGCTGCATCTGTGATGTGAAACAGTGCAATGTTATTTTAAGTTGTTGCATTAGTTGAGTAACCTTAATAAATCTATACATGAATGTTCTCATTGTCTCTCATCAATGACTGTACTGCATTTTGGTAGCATTTGGGCTTACTATGTTGGAGTCTGACAGGCAATTGGGTTCTACTGACTACAAGTCCAATGATGCATTAGTGTCCCTATGTAAAATGTGTGCTGGACTATTTCTGATGTGAATTTGCAGGTTGATTTACATTTGGGCACTATCAGTATGTACATTGTTCTGTTGAATATCATGCATTTTACCTTGTGTGCTACTGGCCGCCCTGGATGTGTCCAGCTGCGTTACTCCCACCACTGCTTCTGGCTCAATTGTGCCCTCAACCATGTCCTCCTGGGGTGTGTTGTCTGGGACTGTTGGGCCTCCTCCTCCAGTCCCCTTCGCCTCCTTCAGCCTTTCCGCTACCCGCTCCTTGGCACGACTGCGCAGGTCATACCAGCGTTTCTTCAAGTCATCTATGCTGCTGTGTGTGACCCCCACAGCATTCACATTGTCTTTAATCCGGTTCCAGATCCTTCTTTTATCTGCCTCTGGCACTTTAAGGGAGAGCTTTCCAAATAGCTCTCATGGTTGTTTGTAACCTCCTCAATGAGGAGGTCAAGTTCACTCTCACTGAACTTGATTTTTCACTTCCTGCCCACTGCACTCTCCTCTGTAGCTGTTTGGGACATGGCTGTCTCCACCTGTGAGCAGACTGCAGTTTGTGTTCTTCTGCTCTCTCTCCCTGCACTCAGCTTCTGCCTCTGTGTTCCTCTGTGCACAGGTGGCAGCATGGGCTGATTGACTTCCTGGTTGTGATGTCATCAGCCTGCTCCCAATGCGACTCTGTAGTTTTCACGGTCCCGCTATTTGCGAAATCGCTATTTGCGATATCTCTATTTGCGATATCGCAAATAGCGGGATCGCTAGATGCGAGTTTGGAGTATTTTAACAATAGCGATTTCTTAACATGGAATCCCTATTGTATTCTGCGACTTTTTGCGATTCCTTATTTCTTCGCTACCCTCATCATGCATAGCAAACAGCGAGTCTTTATTTGCGATTCCTTAATAATCGCAATTAAGGAATCGCTATTTCTTTGCATGATGCATCTGGCCCCTAATTTTTACAACTCCTAAACTGAGAAAAATCCTAACTTTAAGATTTTTGGTATTCACAGAAGGCATTTAGGAGTCCTAAAGTTAGGAGTCCTAAACTTTACTACTCCTAAACTGAGAAAAATCCTAACTTTAACACTTTTGGTATTAACAGAAGGCATTTAGAAGTCCTAAAGTTAGGAGTCCTAACTTTACTACTCCTAAACTGAGAAAAATCCTAACTTTACGACTTTCGGTATTCACAGAAGGCATTTAGGAGTCCTAAAGTTAGGACTCCTAACATCTGTGAATACCGAAATGAGTAAGTGCCTTCTGTGAATACCAAAATGGTAATAAGTTTAGGATTTTGTCTTAAGTTAGTTCTGTGAATCGGGCACTATGTTCCTTTCGTTTTTTCAACTATGCCTTGTGAGCACATATCATTAAGCATTGCAGACAGATCTTCTCTTACACTCAAACGAATGTTTCACAGTTTGTGTTTAACAGGTGGAACATAATTTTTGACTCTGATGCGATAAACAAAATCTGAATTTTTTCGAGCTTATCTTGAAACACTTTAGTGAATTTGCTATCGCATACATTTTTGTTATCACTGACAGAGCCTAATCTTTTTGTTTCAAATGAAATAGGTTGATCTAGATCTGGCCTGATAGTAATACCAAATTTAGCTTGATGGATTAGACCTAAAACATGAATTCCTCTTTTGGCAACACATACATTTCCATTAATTGATTCATTTGGAATTTTAATGTCAGCACAGAAGAAACCAATAAGATCTACTCTACTCCCTTCAAATGCTACTCTGGTGGAAGTAAACCTTTGCCATACCAGTATTTCACAAAAATTTAATGAGAAATTATGGTTATACGTGCACCAGTATCAACTAGGAGTTGGATAGCATGACCTTCTCTGAAGACATTGAGATTTGGATCAACTACTAAATCATCATCATTAGAGTTAACACATCTTACACCTAGAAGAAGTTCCTTACCTTCTTCAACATTTTCTTCATCAAAATTACTACCAAAGCCATTTAGTACACAATGAACATTTGTGGGTTCACCTGATCTACACATTTTAAAGAAATTACCTACTTTCCCACACTTCTTACATTGTTGACCCAATGCTGGACAATATCTGAACGAAGAAACATGTGAAGGTAAACCATACTTAAAACAGAACACTTCAGGAAAATTAGATCTATTGAACACTTTTGGTTTAACATTACTTTGAAAAATATTTGTTGTTGGTTTATTAATTACCGCTCCAGATATCGTGGATTTGGCTAAAGATTCTTCCAACAATTTTGCGTTAATAGAAGAACCTTCAATGATTTTAGCTAAATCTATAACTTTGTCTAATGTAGGATTTTTACACGCAAGTAACCTTTCTTGAATTTTCTTGAAGTGGCATCTAGCTACCAATTGATTCTGAAGTAAAATGATCAAATTCACACTTGGAAGCTAACATTTTTAGCGCAGTTACATAAGTGTCTATACTTTCATTTGGTTGTTGTGTTCTCGTGAAGAATTAGTACCTATGTACAACCATATTTTTAGTTTTGGAAAAATATGTATCCAATTGTGCAATCACTGTTTCAAAAATTATCAAGATCTTAATTCTCTGCAGGGACATGTTCTGGCAAAAATTATCATACATATTCTGAACTTCTACACCCAAATGATAGTACATCAAGCTTTTGCGTCTTTCTGGTCTGAATTTTTGTGCATCAATTGCTCCAAGATATGGTTTAAAAGATCTTAACCGTAAATTCCAACCTAAATGTGGTTCTCCAGGTTCTTGTAAAAATGGTGCTGGTTCTTGAACTCTCTGCATGTTGATCATATGTATTAAGAAAAGAAAGAAAGGAAAAAAAAGAAGAGAAAAGAAGAGAAAAAGAAATGTGTGGATGTCTATACGTTGCACTTTTCCGTTTAACTTCTTTCTCTTTTATTTTAAAAAGCGTGCAAATAGCTGTAATTTGCACTTTTCAGTTTAAATTCTCACTCTTTTTCTTGTAAAGAAAGGCGTGCAAATCGCTGAGATGTATGCACTGATGACAAATTTCTATAGTGAGCATGCAAATCACTGTAAATTTGCACTCTTCCAATTAAATTTTCTTCTTTCTTTTAAAGTAAAGCGTGCAAACCGCTGTTGTGCAGGGGTTTTTAGTAATTTCTTTTTTTTAATTCAGAATTTCTTTTCTATTTGCAGGATGTCTGAATCACCTCTTTTCTATCAATAAGTCACTGAATCTAAACTGAAAAGTCATCTCTTTGTGTTGATGGACTTTTCCCAGAATGCAATGTGTCGCTGGAAGAAAAGTTTCTGGTAGGGTCAGAGATGCTGCGGTCTGAAGATAAGAAAATACTGTGCCTCAAACTGCAGATGGACAGGTGAGAGTAAATAAGCTGCTCTTTTTTTTAATGAAAGTTTGTACAATGAAGAGAATGAGAACCTACGCGCTAATCAAACTGCGCACTATAACAATCTCTTACAGACACTGTCTCGGTGTCATGCGCTATTCACCTCACATTGCACTGTCTCAGTGTCACGCGCATTCATCTCGACCCGCACAAGATATTTTTTCAACCTTTGTTCAATATAGGCACTCTTCTTTGCCTCGTGACATATTCAAAGGGACGGTGCTCGCACCGACCAAATCTTTCAAACGGGGACGTTTGAATCGGTAAAAGGCATCACACTATACTGTATATATAAAAAAAATCTCACCTCAAGACGTATTTTCAAGAGTTTGGCAACAGCAGTCCTGCCAAGCATCACGCAACAGGTGTGACGCTCACGCATTTCAGTGCGGTGATCCGCATCACCTCACTGAAATACATTGTCACGCATTTTGCCACCTGCCAGGCACGCCACCAGCAGCGCCTGTGCCTGGGCTCTCTGCTGCTCCAAGAGATGTTGCTGCTTGCTGAGCCCGAGTTCCTAAATAGTTAACTGATGTGCTCTCAGCTCTGTGGAGTGGCTGAGAGCGCTACAATGTATCTCTGCACTCTTCCCAGGCAGCTACCTCATCTGTTTTGCCCTGGAAACATTGAATGCGGCAAATGATGGTGCAGCCCGCAGGGCTTACTCAGACTCATTGCACACTGCAGGGGGCGAAGGGCTGCCCTCTCAGCAGTCGATACTGCTGTCAATGACACATGGCCCCATGGGGGCCGAGATTAAAAATCCGGATGTGTCGGCGGTAGAGAGTGCCGTCACGTCCGGAGGAAGTAGGCAGAAGCGGCGGGGGAATCTGAGTGCAGGCACAAGACTCCAGTCTCTCTCTGCCATGGCACCCACCGTGACACTGCAAAAGGGGGCATGAATGATCGATTGCAGCGGGGGCGCGACCCGCTGTGCCCCGCAAAACACTGCAGGCTGCACCTTGACCTGGCAGCTATCGCTGAGCCAGTGACAGTCAGCTCTGGCCACCAGGATTGCAAGCAGCCGCGCTGCGGGAGGCAGAGGAGTGTCATCTCGAGTGGCCAGCAGCTGCCTGGATGAAGACAGGCAGAGTGGCTGGGCAGCAGTGCAGTACTGACCACCAGTCGGGTGACGGGTCGTCACTCACAAGTAAGTGAAAGTCCACGCACGCCTGCGCAGGTGACAGTGTCACTTTATGTTACTTAGCACGTTGTGCATTATTGATCATGCTTGCAAAACTTGGTACAACAGGTAGTAGCTACTAGCAAGATAAAAGACTGTAAGAGGCAACTAAATGGAAACGAAAGTTAACCCTGAGTTTAATGAAGTAGCACTGACTGACTCAGATGCAGGTGTATGCATGTATGTAGGTTAGGTAGCAACCCAGACTATACTTAGCAATTATGAGCAAGGCTGGCTGTCACTGGATGGTAAAAACCTCACTCTAAAACAGCACGTTCCTACAGACTTTGAAACCAGAAGCATTAGTAATGCAGTATAAGACTAGAGATATCTAAGCAACATCTCATCACTTTCCATTCTCGGCCTTCTTGGATAAATTTATTTCCATCGTGGGTTTTGAAACTGCCAGCAAACATTGCAGTTGTTGCCTGAAACACGTACTGGCTATAAACTAAAGCTGTCTGTGCTCCGGTTACAGGAGGGAGAAATAGGGTTAGTGTCCTTCAATTTCTGGTGCTCTGCAACAGTTTCAAGAAGTTCTTGGAGTTTCTTGTTGCTCAAATGGCTGTAATTTCTGATATTTAGAAGTTTCCCTCCTCTTAATTGCATGATTTTTGCTCGCGAGAAAGTGTCACTCATAGTCGTTGAAATGTCACTCATATTTTCACTCAAATTTTTAAAATGTCACACATGGCAATCTGAAACCTTGGCAGCCATGCAACAGCTAAAACTTTAGGAAGTTACTGTTCCTCCAGGCCCCTGTCTTCTTCATATAGTAGTAGTGTTTCAAATCGAGTGTCTCTTGTAATGCCAAGGTTCTTCAAAGTTACCCGGCGTCGCCAAATTACTGACGAGATATCCAACACGTCTTCAGTAAATAATGTAATTTATTTGTAGAAACAGCATAACGGCACATCTGCACCAACAGGGGCCCAGAGATAACTGCTCGTCCAGGAACCTCAATGACATGGCAGTGCTCTAGATCCACATCACCACAGGGCCTTCTGTAGAGAAGCTCATCCTTTAAGTGGGAGATGCACTACACCACATCACATACCTTACCTGAGATTGAAGCCTGATCTGACAGACCTTCACAGAGTGAACTTCTTGTCTCTTCACTTGGTACTCTGAAATGAAGGAAGTGGAGCCTCCTGTTTCTCTTCCGGATTCTTAGTAATAATACAGTAAAAATACATGTTCGTATGATGAAGGCCCTCCCAAACAGGGCAGAAAAGGATCTTTTGAGACAGATGATGCAGCAGTTCCAGGGCCGGCCTGGGAACCAAAAAAAGCCCTGCAAAAATGCTCAACCCACCCTTGCTCCCTTTGTCCTGGCTCTCTCATTTCATAACTTCTCTCACTTTCCTCTCCCTCTCTCTTTCCTGAAGCCCTCTCCACCGACGTTCCTGCTTTAAACACCTGGGGGTGCTGGAAAAGTGACAGAGGTGCCAGCAGCGGCCCCTGTGGTAGAAACTAGCCCTTTGGGTAAATACCCGGTGGAAGAAACGTCAGTCCGAGCCTGAGCCAGACATCTGTAAAGGAACCAATCCAAGAGCACCCCGGGCCCGTTTGGAACAACTAAAACGACAGGAGGCCTGTCCCTGACACATCTCTTTCACTGTTGCTATGTTGCCCACTTAAGAGCTAAAGTAGAATAGAGTCATCAAGAGACAAAAGTGCTTTTGAAAAGTTCACATGAACAACAAATAGCACTAGCAACCTCTTGCCACAGACATACCCCATTTAAAGGTCACACCCATGATCATTCATGTGTAAATGGGAAAAGAGATTAATTACAGAAAGGAATTATGTTGGCAAACTGTGATAGGCTGTGGGATGATGTAGTGAAAAGCACCATCTGTACTAAAAACAGACATGTTGAATGGAAACTAATGTAGGACTAAACCCATTTGAAAGTACCACAGATGTTTAGTTGTACTTTTCCCGACTGTGGGAGGGGATGCAATATGAAGGGGGGTATGTTGCATCTAGTGGGGATCTCTGAGAGGAAGCATATTTTGAAAAGATTTTGAGTATGCTGAGAAGGTATTTTGCTATCCCTTTCTGGATGAGCCCAAAATGAACGTAAAAGGCTTTGTGAATGTTGAATCTCAGCCTTTACTCAATGGAATAGAATCCTGATTTGGCTCTGTTGGGGGTGGCGAAAATTACTACAGTCGGGCTTTCAGTGGGATGAAAAAACTGGAGGTCTCTCAAAGGGGCGGGCCAATGCAATTAAGGCCGTGGCTTAAAACACAAACTAAAAATCTGTGGTTAGCATAGTGTGCAGACCGACTTGTATTTCATTGCATCCAAATATATGATACAACAAGTAACATCATACCTTCAACAAGTCAGGAATATTATCTTTGTCAATGGTTGTTAGTTGCATAAGATAAATAAGCAGCAACTATGGCTTGTACATAATATTGAAAACGCTTCCACTTAAAGCCCTGGTGACACCACGACAATGTTGCTTCTCCTGAGTTTTAAAAAGTTAAGGGAAATCCGGAGAGAAAATTACGTTTTTATTAGGGTGACCAACTGGCGGTGCAAATTCAGGATGGTGAGTGTAAAAAATCAGGACAAAGGGTTAAAATTAAGGACAAAAATTCACAACAGAAGATCAAAATTCAGGACAAAAGGTAAGTTGTACAGACACATCAGAAGAGGTAGCACAATAGTATATAAGTAAGTAAATAGACAACCATTCAGGTACAAAGGTTGAGACAATTGTGCACTTCATGTTTTTTTAGGTCGACCGCAGCTTTGAGCAAATGTGCAGCTCTTTTTGTGGTAACAAACCCCTCCCCACCTTCAAGCGTCCCAGGGAAACGCCCTATGCCCAGGTCGGCCAGTCCGGCCTTGCTACCACCCTCCAATGGTGAGCCTCCTCTTCACATAGACCCTCTCTCATGTGTATTTAATTTCTTTTATAATGCTACTCATCCCAAGTAAGTAGGACAGGGTGTCGGAGTGCGTTATACCACACATATTATATAGAGACAATGACTCATAAAATGTGAAAGTCAATCTATAGGAAATTTAGTTAAGATAATGGGGATTACAAGGTGTAAAAATTCTTTCATCCATCATTAAGTCTTTCACCATTCATTGTCCTTCCATCTGTGTGCCTATCCATATCAATATTCAACCATTTGCAAACCTATCCATCATCTATACTTCCATCCAGCCTTCTTTCCACTCATCCATCCTTCCATCCACCCTTTCACTCATCCATCCCTCCATTCATCCTTTCACCTTATCCATCCGTACCCTCATCCATCCACTCTTCCACTCATCCATCCATTCACTCATCCACCCAGCCATCTACCCTATCACCCATCCAGCCATCCTTTCACTTACTCATTCATCCACCCAGTCATTCATCTTTCCACCCATTCACCATTTCAGTCATCCATCCATCCTCCCTTTCTCTCTCCATCCCCCTTTCATTTAGAAATCCATCCACCCATCTACTCATCCATTCATGAATCCATCCTTTGACCCTATCACTCATCCATCCATCCTTTCACTCATCCATCCACCCCTTCACTCCTTCATTCATACATCCATCCGTCCATCCCTCCTTTTTCTCATCCATCCACACTTTCACTCCTCCACTCATCTATCCACCCTTCTGTCCATCCACCCTCCCTTTCACTCACTCATCCAGCATTACCTCCACCCTTTTACTCAGCCATCCATCCATTCATCCTTTCACTTATCAATTCATCAATCAATCCATCAGTTCACTCATCCATCCACCCATTCACTCGCCTGCCATCCACCCTTTGACTCATCAATCTATCCTTTTACCCGTCCATCATTCCTTCCACCCATATATCCATCTATTTACCCTTTTTCTCATCCATCCTTTCACTCACTCATCCGTCCATCTTTTCTCTCATTATCCATCCATTCACCCTTTCATTCATCCATTTACCCTTTTCTAATTCATCCAGCCATCCCTTCACTTACACACCTTTTCACATTAATTATGAACTGAGCCTTTGTCTGATGGGTTGCAGACAGAAGAGGTCCATCAAATACTTCACCCCTGGTGTAGTTCCTAAAGCGAGGGGTGGGGTGGGGGAGGGATCACTACGCCCCAGTTCATAGGCAATCTGAAAAAGTGGAAGTCATGGTTCATGCACGATGCACAGTGCTACTGTGACATGCTGTTGTTTTCAGGGCTTTAGGTGGGATGAAAAAATTGGGGGGGGGTCTCTCCAAAGGGGGTGTTCGAGGTAATTAGGTACATTGCTTAAAACACCTAAGCTAAAAATCTGTGCTTAGCATAGTGTGCCGCCATTACATCCAGATATATAACACAAAAAGTTGTGTTACACCTACAAGCCAGAACTATTGGCTTTGTCAATGGTTGCTAGTTGCATAAAATTAAGTAAAACAGCAACCATGGTTTTGTTGAATATAACACTGAAAATGTTTCAGTTTTAAAATGATGAGACAGTGAAAGACTCATAACCCTTTTTTTTATAAAACTTGTTTCACCACCTTTTCATTAACTGGATTATCACCTAGCAGCGTGGACGTTTTAGTTAATTTCTTTCACGTGACTGAATGTCCTGCCCTATGCTGCGGCAGGAGGAGGCCCGACACATACAGTAAGAGCACAGACTGGCCCATTGTCATTCTGTCTGTGGAAATCAGCTGCAGACAGAATGACAATGGGCAGGATGGGGCTGCTCTTGTGCTCAGAGGAGTGATAGGTGGCCCCATCAGGGAGCTGAGGGTTCTGGCAGGGGAACAATGATGTTCCCCAATGCCCAAAATTACAGACAAAAGGCTTCAATAAAAGGGATCGTCATGGACAATGGACGTGAGATCCAAATTACGGACAGTCTGTGAAATCTACGGACTGTTGGTCACCCTACTCTTTAACCCCTCCCCTGCTGATGACGGAACCGCTCCGTCATCAGCTACGGTTGGGCTGTGCTGATGACGGAGCAGTTCCATCATGGCCGGCCACCGCGCCTGGGCGGCGCTGATTTCGCGCCTGCGCGGCAGTTGTGTTGAGTGGGGCGGGTCATGACGGAACCGCTCCGTCACCAGCACAGCTCAACCGCGGCTGGTGACGGAGCGGTTCTGTCACCAGCATGCGGCCGCCTCGCCCCTTTAGCGCTGCGGCGAAATAGCCGCCGCAGCGAAAGGGTTAAAAGATTTCCTTTCCCCTACAACGCTCACCTGGGATGAAGTCATGCCGTAACTTCTCCACTAGTGAGAAATGAGCAGTGTGAGCACGCGCACATCAAAGTGCCTGCTGTCACTGCAGTCCGGAAAAAATGGACGGCCCGTACCAGGGCACAAAACTCGTTTCGAGGCTCCCTTTATAAAATTGCTGGTGCTCAGCACCAGTGAGACCCGGCCCACTTAAAGCCCTGGCTACAGTGTTGAACTGGACATAACCTGAACAGCCACCCATGCCTCGAGGGATTCGAGATTGTAGACTATTATGAGCATCATGGGGGGTGGGGTGGGGCGGTGTGATCATTTGATGTTTAAAGGGGGTCTGGACAGTAGAGGTGCAGATGTCGTCTTGTCTATCTCATTTACATGTGCAGTAAAATGAGTAGATGGAGAGATAACATGATATAATAAGTAAAAATGTTGAAAATTAATATATACATGAATGGAGGGTTAACAGCGTGGATTCATCCATGCGCCCTGTGACATATAAACGACGGCCTCGACGATAACTCAGGAATGAGGATGGTCTCCGTGGGCTTAGGGACATTTTAGGAGCTGGATATATACCCCACAGTATTATATTTAGTTTTTCTTTTCTTGAAACACAATGTCAATACTTTAGTCAAAATAGATATTGCTCCACAGTTACATTGAAGTTTTTTTCTTAAATGTCTCACATTTGGTCTTTATGCCTTGTGAGGTGTATACATCAACCCTGCCAGAGAGCCATATAGGAAGATTCAACATAAATTATTTGGTAGCTCAAAATAATTTTCAAGTGGTCGCGCCGCAAAAAAAAAGAAGCTCTGTGGATGAGGTATTTTGGAACTTTCTGCAAGGTGTTTTTTTATTCTTTTGTTTTATAATTGTGTGCCATAGAATTCACGACGGATGGACACGTTTACGTTTGCCTGTCTATTTATTTACTTGTGTGTGGTCCCAAAAGATCTCTCTCTGCTAGCCGCAAACGTACTGGGAGACAGACATGTCTCTTGTGAGTAATGTGGCTCTGCTTTATTTACCGCCTAATCGATCAAGGGCACTTTTAAGTCAGAGCTCCGCTGGCAGCTGCAAGCTTCTGAAAGTTTTACTTTGGCTGTTCTCTTCTGGAATGAATCAAAATCATTTCATACAGTTTATTTTGGACATATCTTTGCCATTTCCGAATAATTGTACTTGTATTGATGAAAAAAGCTGCGTCGAAGCAGGTCAGCTTAATTTAAAATATATGCACTCATTTTTTTGGGCAGGTGGTACAGTCCTTCAGGATTGTCAGTAGTCTTTGGACTGGGTTGAGGAAGAAGGAGCGCGGTTGCGTAGATAGAGAAGGTAAATTGGGCTACCAGCCATATTTTTTTGGTATGTCAGCCAGTGGCTGGCAGGTTAGGCTGGGAAAGGGTGTAGGTTTTTGTGGCAGATTTTTAGGGGGGTTTCAGGGACATCTTCAAGATTTTGTGGCCTCTGTTTAGAACACCTTTGGTTTTTTCATGTTTGCCTTTGGCTAGGTCGCTGACACTGCGCAGGTGCACTAGTCCAAATTCTAAACGTGTTTCCAACTAATATTCAGGGATAGTGATGTGTGTTTTCAACATTGTAATTAACCTGGGCAAAAAAACAGTAGTCCAAATTCTAAAGGGTTTCTATCTAATATTCAGGGATTGTGATATGTGTTTTCGTTATTAGAAGCAACCGTGGGCTTGCAGAGATTCGATAACTACGCAGAATTCATGTAATAATTCTAACTCCGCTACATAGTGGAGTTAACTACTGCACTCACAACTCTTTGATAAAACAACTTTACCTTTGCATACCAAAAAGCATATAACCAATTCACAGAAGTGAACTTTGGAAAATACCAGGCAATGAGAGAGGTGATGATCTTGGGGTCACCCTAACCTAGGGAGAGGGCAAGCATATGCCTTGAACACAAAGAGCTAATCATGCTGAACGATTCGGTGGTGGTGCCATTCTCCTAGGACCGCCCAAAGCAAAGTTATGGGCAAAAACTACAAAGCCAACCAAAGGCCCAGCAAAGCATTGTAGTGCGAGATTCTAGAGTGCAGCGAGTCAGGGTCCTGCGCACTGCATTAATATCATTGTTCAAGACTTTCTGAAAAAAGAAGACAGAGTCAGCAACTTATTGACCACCTGCAGAAGAATATGCACACATTTCAGCCATTCTTTTAAAGCCCAGATGAGGCTGAGGATCATTCAACGTGAGCATAGTATGCCAGACAAAGCACTCATCCAGGAGGTGCCAACACATTAAAACTTTACTTACAACATGCTTGATTATCAGTTTCATCAGTACAGACCAATTAATGACTATATCATGCAAAGACTAGGGGATGCTCATGCTACTGTGAAAGGCATGACTGTTGAGATGGACCGAAGGAGGATAGTTAAATGCCTGACAGAGATACTACTTCCTTTCTAGCTCTTCACACGTAAAGTCAGCAAGGAGGGCAAGCAGATGCCTTGAACACAAAGAGCTTATCATGCTGAACGATTCGGTGGTGGTCCCATTCTCCTAGGACCGCCCCAAGCAAAGTTATGGGCAAAAACTACAATGCCAACCAAAGGCCCATTGTTGGACATGCTAGAGTGTCCGGACTCACTGGAGGTTTCCTCCCTATAACGCAGTCCTGGCCACCATCTCCTCTTCGCTAGATTCCAAAAAGCCTGTTAATTCTGTAAGTTGGGGTGCATGTTGGCATTTTTGGAATTCCAAGATGGCTGCCAACATGCACATACTGTGACAGCATTCTGCTGTCGGCGGTCTAGTCTTTTAAGCCTCTAAATAGCTGGTGAAGGGTGCTCCAACATTCTACTGCGCACTTCACTGAAGAGATTAGGAGAAGAGCATCTAAAATTCCTGCGTTGAGGTAGCTAGCTAGGGTAGTTTGTGGAAAATATGGGTTTAGCTTTGTCGGTACCCTTATATTCCCTTCTGATAAAAGGTTAGTGAATTTAACAATTAATAGTCGAAGAAATTCTCTGTGAACTGATATTGATAGTCACAGTTTAAAGGTATTGTATTGTCTCATGTCATGTGTAAAATAGGCAGTTTCGTCTCAAGGTAAATACCTCAAGGAAAGAAGTGAGCTTCGTGTTGAGCTCATTTCTTTCGACTTTCAGTCAAGAGTATTTGTTCTGCCAGACTCGGACACATTACTCAAGCGTCGTGTCTGACAAGAAACTATTAATATTTTCCTCAAGTTAAAGTGAGCAGAAAGGCTTGAAAACAATGCGAAGATTATTTATTACTTTCTGTGTTAAAAAGCCACCTGTTAATAACTTGGCAAGCTGCAAAATCCATTAGACGTGGACGTTGTGTCTGGTGAATTAATTTCTGCTTAAAAATGAAGAATGGCTTAAGAGTAGCGCTTCTTGTCCTCCGTGTTTAAACTAAGTAAAGACCCTGAATTGGAAAGCTATTATTCATCTCTAAAACTTCCAAAATAAATGTCTTGCTCAAAGATAAATTAATTAAGGCATTTGTCATATTTTCTAAGACAAACAAATTATAAGGTCAAGAGAACTAGCGTTAAATAGACAATAATTGCAATGAATATTAAATGTGCTAAAAAGAGCTCCATATTTCAAAACATTGCCTTTCTGCAAGTAAAAAGATTTACTCTACATCAAGGCAAAACAGAACCCCCAGTACACTTCCTCACTTATCTCTCTTCATAGTAAGTCACTGGGAATAAGGGAAGGCAGAGAAATCTTTTGTAGAATAAAAAGACAAACACTAATACTTACCTTATTTCCTCTCTGGTAGAAGGGGTTCAGAAGAAATCCAGTGTAGAGCAAATCTAGGAATACAAGAAGAGAGAGTTAAGTGAAGACTGCTCATTTATGCAATGCTAATAAAAAGTGAGGAGTAGAAGAGGAGCGAGCTTCCCAAGATATTCTGGTAAGATAAGAATTTTATAGTAAAAGTAAAGAAAGCACAACTTTATAAAGTTGCAGTGTGTATAAAATAATTGTAAAATGTTGATAGACCTGTAAGAAGCAGAGGAACCAGAAGAAGTTAACAACACAGAACAGGCAGATCCTGGGAGCAGTCTCTTCTCTGTCCATTCCCCTTTCCCCCTTTAGAACTTACCTGTGACGGAACTAGAAAACCTAACAGGGAGAGTGCTGAGCATGGCATTGGGCTCTTGCGTCATCCTGCTCCTGTGAAGGTTATAGTTTACAAGTACCTTGCCCTGACATAGAGCAACAGATGAAGGCGGTGTCTGAATTGTACAAAGGTGTGGAGGAAAAAAAAGAAGCATATGAGTGTGTGGAGAGCTTAGATCTTCGCTTAGCTGAAAATACAAGGGTGCAAATTACTATTGTGTCAGAAAAACATTACATTTATGCCACAATTCTAGATCCACAGTACAAATCAGCCCTGAACCCTAAGACATTAATTCCTTTTTCAGAAGTGGATGTTGCCCAATTCAAAACTTGGATAGCCAGTGACTTGGAAAATACACAGATGTTAATTAAAGGCCCACTACTCTAACCCAAAACAAGTACTGCAGCAGTACATCCGTCATCAAGTTCAACTTCATAGCCAGAGGGCAGTGCGTTTGGCTCACAGCAGTCACCAACATCAGCAAGAGTAGGATAATCAGCCCCAGTAAAGTCAGCACAGTAATGGTATCTACAGAAAGGGCTTGTTGGGTCCAGTGCTGATGCAAAGGCAAAAGAGGCCCATACAGCGGAGCACCCCTGAGCATTGAGCGGATGGTCCAGGCCTATCTGGATGACGCAACAGAGGTCTTCATTGATCAAAACCCATTAGTGTATTGGTATGGAAAAAAACGTGCCACTGGCCAGTGCTCAGCAGGCTGCGATAAACTATCTGGCTTGCCCTGTTGCAAGTGTCTCTTCTGAGTATGCTTTCAGTGCTGCTGGTGCTATTGTAACAGTGAAAAGGACTAGTCTCTTGCCCAGAATCGTGGAGAGGTTAACAATGATCAAAATGAATCAGCAGTTTATACCAACAAATTGCAAAATACGTGAATCACAGCAGTAAGATGAGACCAGTGACTTAGGTGACGGAAGTAGTGTGTTACATGATGACCTACTTCTGGTTGAACCACCAGAGTTTGAGGACGAGCTATACAATCCTGACAACTAGGATTTCAACTTGTTACTTTCTTACTTCCTTTATTACTTTTATTATTTGTGTGTGTCTCTGTCTTCTAGCTGGAATCACAACAAATCCATCACCATTTTCTCTTCTATTTTTATTGTCATATTGCAGTTGCAGCTGTGTGCATTTCAGTCCATGCCTCTGAGTCCTTCTCCATCCTCCTGGCTCACCCTAAATCCATTCCCCTCAAGCTAGATGATTGGGTGGAGATTACGATAGTACAAGAAATGTTGCCTCATCGAGTCCCTTCAAAAGAAGTGGTACATGATGACCATAGCTATCCTCCTTTCTGAGCCAAGAGAGACTGCCCCAATGAGAAGGAACAGGTAATGATGGCATGCATTGGACGCTGACTCTGGGTGAATGGTGTTTGTGTTGTTGTTGTTTGCTGTGCATGAAGTGAAGTCAAAGTGTACCAGTATTTAATCTACACACTAAAAGTGACTCAAGTCAATGTTTCCCTTCTGGTTGTTATAAAGCAAAATTGTACTTCTACTGCAGGCCGATCCATTGTATTTTTGAATATGGAATCTAGACTCAATCGGTACACTCCAGACTGAGTTGGAAAACATCATGATGATGACCACATAGTATCTTCACAGTCAGCCAGTTGGATCAGAGATGATTGATCGAATAACTCAGGGCGTTTCAAATAACAAAGTGGCATAAAAGGTAAACAAGTCAACAAAAACCACAGCAGACCTACATGTCTGTGTAGTACTAGTGGTGGAGTCGAGTGGTCATGAGTGTAGTAGTGGTATGACTGACAGACGTGCACTGATTTACTCACTTTGGAAAATGCTATGCTGCTGTATATTTTGGCCACTATAGGTGTGGCAGGGTATACTCAGACATGAGTCCCTTTCTCACTGCACCATCAGGATTCAAGCAAGCCGGGCCGAAGACGGCTGAAATGCCAGAAACCGGTCCCAGGTAGCTTGTCTCCTTTCTGGTGAAGAATTGGCTTGGTAGTTTAGTCTGCCCTGTTCCCATGATGCACTGGGCCAGGGACAGACTGATTTGCATATAGCCAGGTTCTGAGCTGGGATGGTGTAGTGAGATAAATAACGGTGATGGATCAAGCCCTGATCTTTGGACTGGGTAAGAGTGGTCTGCTTAATTCAGACACTCTGTTCATCACCACCCCCTTTTCTGAATCGTTTTTGGCCACTATAGGTGTGGCAGGGTATACTCAGACATGAGTCCCTTTCTCACTGCACCATCAGGATTCAAGCAAGCCGGGCCGAAGACGGCTGAAATGCCAGAAACCGGTCCCCGGTAGCTTGTCTCCTTTCTGGTGAAGAATTGGCTTGGTAGTTTAGTCTGCCCTGTTCCCATGATGCACTGGGCCAGGGACAGACTGATTTGCATATAGCCAGGTTCTGAGCTGGGATGGTGCAGTGAGATAAATAACGGTGATGGGTCAAGCCCTGATCATTGGACTGGGTAAGAGTGGTCTGCTTAATTCAGACACTCTGTTCATCACCACCCCCTTTTCTGAATCGCTGTATATGTCTGCCCTGTGAGTGTCTGGCTCAGTCAAAATCTGCTCTGTCATGTTGCTGTTATAGGTTAATGCTGGAAACATACAACAGAGTAGACATGATTTAGCCATACCGCTTCTGAAAGTGCTTTGTTTGCTCTCCTCTTTGATTCTTGTTTTTATTTTCTTGATTTTTATATATCTCTTTTTTTCATCTACACGTACAGGCCGGCTTTTACACTGTGCTAAACAGAGACAAACAACTCACACTCACCTACCAATCAGCATCTACCAGGCAGACAGTGGCACCCAAGATGCAACTCCCCAATTTGACCACGATAACATACAGTAACTTTTGTGTCATTCGTCATCTTTTAAATAATTGTATTTATTTTCTCTCCAATCATTATGACTGTGCGTTTGTTGTTGTTGTTATTTTGTTTGCTCTTTCTTTGCTTATAATTGATCCCTACAGATATTTTTTCATTTCTTTGCTAGCTTTAAAAGGAAGCCCGGTACAACAGAACATAAAATGTATGTTATTTGGGTCTGTCTGAGGGCAGAGAGGCAAGGCAAATAGCATAATAATAATTAATAATATACTGCTGCCCTAAAGTGTCTACTAGTCCAGTTTGTAAGCACTACTTATTATCATTAACCGTCAAGCCATCAACATGCATAAGATGTTTTTTCTCCCTTAACAGATGTATAATGGTTTTCTGCCAAGATTGTGTGTGTTTACTGTTCAGTTGTTGTTGTCCATGAGTAGTATACATCCTTATCTAACCTTTCCCTCAAATACCCCTTCCCAACATAAAACCCTAACCCTCTTCCCCTGGGTTGTGTGATTTATATATTGAGGTGTGACTAAATTAAATGTACACCAATAATTCATCACACACTTTCTGGGATGGCTGTGGTGAAAGCAACAATAATTCCATTTCAATCAAGGCAGGGGAAGGATCTTCTTATTCTGCTTGCCAATGCCCACCCGTGCTCAGTACATTTGAAAGTCCATTTTTTCCAAAGGAACATAAATAATACATCATTAAAATTAATTGCCATCATGGATTGGATTCATCATCCCCCTCCTAAATTACAGCGGTCAAGGTTATGCTTTTGTTGAGTGCATTGCTAATCATTATGGTTTCTTGTTTGGCAGGCTTCTTGTGTACTGTACTGTTCAAAAAGTCAGGAACCCACAGTAATGGGTCCTGAGACCTAGTTTGTATGTATGGCTACTGCATAATTCTGTCAGTATCTGCCATAAAGAGAAAGAAAAATTTATTTCTAGAGTCCCCTCACTCACCGGAGTTTCCCCACGGTGACATGCTTCATCATTGGGGCCATCCCAGTTCTCTACGAAAAGGGGCATGCTGCAACTAGTGGACTACGCAGGAGCACTGTATTTGTGAAAGGCTATGTGTGGTGTAGAGTGTTGTGGTGGTGGAGTGGTTGTGTGATTAAAAATACCATGCTAGTGGGCCTCAACAATTTATTCTGCTCCTAGTTTGGTATATTAAAATGGGGTAACACTGTTATCTAACCTTGAATTGGGCTAGATCAGTGTTTTGTGGTCGACATGTTTCAAGCTCCCCAAGCTTTTCATCAGGACCATACAGGGTCAAGCCCTGTATATACCACTCCTATATTTAAATAAATAGGATTGATGTGATATTTTTCTTTGGCATGTTAATTTTAAAACATACGTTTTTATACATACAATTTGTATCTTCATTCTACTACTCCTTCCATAGTCTCTCTCAGGCAATTTGTTGTCTCATTTTCTCTTTTTGCAAATGCTACTGCCAGTGTCTACTGTCTACCACCACAACCACTTGGAGAAGTGTGGCTCAGGGGTTAGAGGCGGCAGACCCGGAAGCTGAGATCGGCCCTGGACCAGGGTTCAATTCCCCGCCTCGGCGGGTCTTGGGCTAAAAATTCCACGGACTCGATAATTCTCGCTCCAGTGCCTTCTCAACTCATGGGTTCACACTCTGTGACTCTGGGCAATAGCTTGCTTAATCTCCACAACGGCCCCTCGTGGCGGGATGCCTGGCTTTCACCTTGTGGATACCCTGCCGGGGTTATCTCACAGGGGAATACCAGGACGGGTTCCCTAAGCAAGCGCCGGGAAACCCACTGCGGGTAGCTGTGCGCTATATAAGCTCAAATACATTTACATTTAACCATGGCATCTTAGGAAACCAAACCATCATCACCATGCAGCCGTCGCTGTGCCTAAGTTTAAACATCAATCACAGGTAAGAGAAGAAGTTTAGGGGAGGCATAATTATTAATGGAAATTCATTAATTAATTCACACACCCACACCCTTGAGTCCAGTTGCAGACTGCATAGACTTGGATGAGAGACTGATTGTACTAGTAGGACAAGTCACTCAGTGAGGGTACCGCATCTATCTGTTTGTGTGTTACAAAATCGGCAGATTATTTGAATCAAAAACTGTCTGTGGCCCTGCAGCAGCAAAGGAAGGAAACCGTGTGAAGTCAAACTGTTGCCCCCCCCACAAAACATTTACATTGTATGTGAAGTTGAAGTATAACTATAATTTAATCCCCTAACAAAATAAACTAATATAAAAAATCCCACAACACCTGACCCACACCCCTCCCTAACCCCAACCAATGTCCAGAAAGATAAAGAGTCCAAACAATGTCTGTTAAATAAAATTCGAAAATAAAATTGTCCATAAAAAAACTTTTACCCAACGTAGCCCAATGCCCACCCACCAAAAAAAGGAATAAAAAAGGATAAATCCAACAGGATATAAAGTCTTTCAGCGGGCTCGCAGCCTCCGGTTAATTGCCAGGACCTCCTTATTTAGCTGTTCCTCTCTGCGCACTCTTCGGAGTAGCATGCAGCCTTTAAATGCTCGACAAATACATCCACGGGGGCAACAGTGTGTGATGAAGTGCAGCAGGTGGCTGCCTCTCCGCCGCGCCATAGCACTTGAGGGACCGTCGCCTGGCCGTGGCCCGGGGCATTGGAGAAGGCCGCAGCTGCTGCTGCCTCCTCTCCCTCGTCCGCCAGAACCACCAGCTGCTGATATTCCAAGCGGATGGCCTCAAGCTTCCGGCACTGGGCCATGTCTGTCAACTCCTTCCTGTCTGGTTTTGCTTTCGGTTGGGAAGGAGTAGCTATATCAACAAAGAAAAAAGACTACTGTAACTAACAATACTGTTAGCAAAACAGTAACACAAAATTAATTCTACACATAATGGAAGCAGTACATAACATTTCTGATATCTATGGACTAAAGTACATCAGTTTTTTTCTTATCTCTTGTTTAGCTTAATTGAGTAACCTTGTAGCCACCATGCCAGCTTGAGCCCAAGACAAACATAATCGTTGTGACGCAGACTCACGTTATTTTTATTTACCACAGTCTGCAGGTGGGGAAGCTGAGTACATAATCATCTTATTTTTTCTATTATGGGTGGCACTGGCCATCCTCTGTTACATCAAGGGCAACTGCTCAATTTCACTTTCGCACGGCCTTGACTACTACAACAAGGCAGATGATATCTGATCCAAATAATCATTGCTTATATATATGGGACGACAACATGAGGTACTTAATTTTGATTGAACCAGGAGGCCGATAGGCCACCCATGGCGGGCTGATACAGTTGAAAATAAAATAAGATATGAAATGAGTGGGCCTGGGAGTCGGAGGGAGGCACTGCTTGATAACATACATACACAATATATATGCTGCTGTGCTTGCAAACTATTGTGAGTCAAGGGAGTATTCTGAAAATATAACTTCTATTCTCCTTGGCTTTGCTACTCTGGCGCGCTTTATTTCCTTTTACATTCTCTTCAAAGACACTTCACCCAGTGACAGTCTCCTGCTGTGATGAATACCATCCAGGCATCCATCCTAAACATGTCTATCATTCTTCTTAACCACTTACCAAACCTTAGTTTGCTTTAACAACACCAAACATTTTATTTTTTTAAGCTACCACACATCCATCCTTCCTTCCTTGCTTGCCTTTGACTTTGACCCATGAAACACCCCAAAGGATTCTTGCTATCACCCATACAGTTTCATCCACCCAGGCAGTCATCTTTTCTTTCACCTTCCACCCATTCTTCAACCACCCATGCATCTGATTCCTATCAGTCACCTATGCATGCATCCCACGCGGCACATATCCGTCTTTGCCAGTCATATATATTAAATATCTTGCCCGTCCTTCCTCCTTCCATCCTTCTTTCCCTTTTCGTTCAACCCATCCATCAAGGTCTTCTGACCCTTAGACCTTCTCCATAAAACTTTCCCAGCTGATAGAAGAGGCCATTTGTTACTCAACCACTACTCCCACCGCAAGTAAAGGGTGTCTTTCACCGTTGTTCACAATAACTTAGTCTCTCTCAACCTACAGTTTACACTCTTGCAACGAGTGTGGAACTATTAACAATAAGTAAGGAATATAAGTATAACTTACCACCGCCCGCCACTGCTGCTGGGTCACCCACCCCTGTGGCAGCTGCCCCATTCACCTGCCCCGGCGATGGCCCCGACACTGGTGGTCAGTACGCCTAGAAAAAACATTACACATTTTTTACATGCCATATACACCTCCCCCTATTTATTCTTTTTCACTGGCAAGATTGAAAAAAAAAGTTAAAATACATATATATACCACATACATCACTACTACAAATCAGGTACTAGAGTAGACACTGGTACGAAACAAGTGAAATATCTGGTTGGGCATTATTTGTAAGCATGGGCTGAAAATTCGTTCTGCGAATCTCGCGAAATCGCGGTAAAATCCGCGAATCAGCGGGGACGAATTTTCAGCCAAGCACTTACAGGGTTACAGCAGCAGGTGCAAAAGTTGAAGCTAATTGTTGTAACCTTTTACAAAAGGGTTACAAAGAAATTAACTTCAACTTGGGCACCTGCTGCTGTAAGCCTGTAAGTGCTTCCTGGCGCCTCGTTGCCTACTTGCAACTATTCTCTGACCCTGCTCTGACCCTTGAAGCAGGGTCAGAGAATAGTTACAAGAAGGCAATGAGGTGCCTGTCACGAAAATTAAACCTCAACAGGAAGCACTGACAGATATAAAAACAAGCATTTGCAATGCAATAGGTCTCGCATTAGGAAAGTTTGAGCTATTTATTTATGTGTTGGTTTTGAAAATAGCTAAATTAATAGCTTTGTCATTTACAATGCCAATAGTTATAACTTTCGCAAATGTGACACCTATAGCATTTGTAATGCAACATGTTTTGTATTTACGTGACTTAGATGTATTGATATAACAAATTACAATGGCTTTTAATTTTTTTAAATAATTAATACTTAAATAAAAGTGGTTTTAATTTATAATGGCAATAGCTTAAACTTTTGTAAATAACTTTTGTGAAGATTATGTTCAGTGTATTTTAGTGTGACGAAAATCCAAGAACAGAAGTGAAATATTAAAATCTTTTGTGACATTTGTAATAAAACTTTAAACATTGAGAGAACATATTTGAACCAGTTGTTGTTGAATGGTTGCGCAGATTGATGCTGGCGTGGCGCTGAGTGGTGCTGTGGTGGTGCTGAGTGGTGCTGTGGTGTTGCTGAGTGATACTGGGATGGTGCTGAGTGATGCTGGGGTGGTGCTGAGTGGTGCTGTGGTGGTGCTGAGTGATGCTGTGGTGGTGCTGAGTGGTGCTGTGGTGGTGCTGAGTGATAATGTGGTGGTGCTGAGTGATGCTGTGGTGGTGCTGAGTGATGCTGTGGTGGTGCTGAGTAGTGCTTTGGTGATGCTGAGTGGTGCTGTGGTGGTGCTGAGTGATGCTGTGGTGGTGCTGAGTGATGCTGTGGTGGTGCTGAGTGGTGGTGTGGTGGCGCTAAGTGATGCTGTGGTGGCGCTGAGTGATGCTGTGGTGGCGCTGAGTGGTGCTGTGGTGGTGCTGAGTGGTGCTGTGGTGGTGCTGAGTGATGCTGTGGTGGTGCTGAGTGGTGCTGTGGTGGTGCTGAGTGATGCTGTTGTGGTGCTGAGTGGTGCTGTGGTGGTGCTGAGTGGTGCTGTGGTGGTGCTGAGTGATAATGTGGTGGTGCTGAGTGATGCTGTGGTGGTGCTGAGTGGTGCTGTGGTTGTGCTGAGTGATAATGTGGTGGTGCTGAGTGAAAATGTGGTGGTGCAGAGTGATGCTGGGGTAGAGCTGAGTGGTGATGTGATGATGCAGAGGGCAGAAAGGCTTAAAAAGCAGTCTAACAAAGGGCAGAAGGGCAGAAAAACAAGGGAAAAACCAGTCTAACAGAGGGCAGAAGGGCACAAAAAACAGTCTAACAGAGGACAGAAGGGCAGAAAAACAAGGGAAAAACGAGTCTAACAGAGGGCAGAGGGCACAAAAAACGAGTCTAACAGGGGGCAGAAAGGCATAAAAACGAGTCTAACAGAGGGCAGAAGGGCACAAAAAGCGAGTCTAACAGAGGGCAGAAGGGCAGAAAAACATGGGAATAACAGAGGGCAGAAGGGCACAAAAAACGAGTCTAACAGAGGGCAGAAGGGCAGAAAAACAAGGGAAAAATGAGTCTAACCGAGGGCAGAAGGGCACAAAAAACGAGTCTAACGGGGCAGAAGGGCACAAAAACAAGGGAAAAACGAGTCTAACAGAGGGCAGAAGGGCACAAAAACAAGGGAAAAACGAGTCTAACAGGGGGCAGAATGAATCCGGCCCTGCGTGTTTGTCCACGAAGATGCCACCGTTTTGTGCAATACCTCTACTCAACTGGAGTGCTTTCTACTAATCAGTAAGTGCTCCCTCGTTGGCTAAATGTATAGGGGCAGATTTACAATAACTGGCGCATCCCCAGGGATGCACCAGTTATTGTGCGCCACATCTCCGCCACTCATGGACCGCCGCATGTACAATGCGGCGCACCATGTGGCAAAAACAGCACAGATGCGTCACGCATCTGTGCCGTAAAAGCAGCGCATTTCTGGAGCTTCGTCTCAAGCGCGACGCAGCTCCAGCAATGCTCTGGGGGGCCCTATTTCCCCAATGCTGCGTCAAGCCTTGCGCCTGCTTCAAGCAGGCGCAGGGTTTTGATGCAGCATTGGCCTAAAAGTGACTGAGTAAAATCTTGTAGATTTCACTCAGCCACTTTTAGGAGGTGTTCCTGCGCAGGAACGCCTCCTGATGGTGCCGGGCTTTACAACGTGACGCATCTCTCAGCATTGCTGGACCCTGCTCCAGCAATGCTCTGGGGTGCCCTATCTCCCCAATGCTGCGTCAAGCCTTGCGCCTGCTTCAAGCAGGCGCAGGGTTTTGACGCAGCATTGGCCTAAAATAACTGAGTGAAATCTTGTAGATTTCACTCAGCCACTTTTAGGAGGCGTTCCGGCGCAGGAACGCCCTCCCCTGCGCCGGAACGCCTCCTGATGGTGCAGGGCTTTACAACGTGATGCATCTCTCAGATCCGTCACTTTGTTAATACCCAGCACCATGGCGCATCTTTTGTCCTGCCGCTGCGTCACAAAAGTGACGCAACTGCGGCGCAAAAGAGGTGCAAGCGGCTTGTAAATCTGCCCCGTAGTGCTTTTACTACACTGTAGCTGCTTAAAGGGCCAGAAGATGTGTCTCCAGTGACAATGTGTGCCTGTGCCTGTGTTACAGGCACACATGGTCACTGGAGACACGTCTTCTGGCCCTTTATGCAGCTGCAGTGTAGTAAAAGCTCTATACATTTACCCAATGAGGGAGCACTTACTGGATTAGGCAGTAGAAAGTACTCTAGGGCAAATCGCAAAAAATCCACGATTTCTCGGGAAAATGTGCGAATTTCGCCCATGCTTAATTATTTGTGGGAATTGTCGAAAAGCCTCTGAAGATTAAGAAGGCTAGAAGAGGACAACCCAAATGACTGGACTCAGTGGCTAGAGCTATTGGTGAATCTGGGTTTTAAAACCTTTTAAATAAAAATAAAGAGTGGCCAACTTAGCAAGCTTGGCTACAGACAGACTAGAGAAGTAGTACAGAGAGTCAGAGCAGAGGCAAGGCAGGGATAACAGGAATTTAGAAACAGATAGTGTAGATCGACGAAGATTTGGGAAAAAAAAGAATTAGGAAACGGAAATAATAGTTCGAAAGTAAAAAGGTGCAGAAAAATTAGGGAAATATATTGAATATTAACAACTTGAGGACTTACTGGGGACAGCAGCAGAGCCCTGGGTAGATGTTAGGCATCAGGCTTCATGCATTGTGTTTAAACTACATCTCCCAGAATGCTCCAAGGGAGAGGTTGGTTGTGTGCTGTCCCATGCTGCTTTGGGATTGGTCAGGTGACTGGGAGTTTCTTAAGCCTGCAACTACTGTGTCTCAGTGCTTGGCTTTCCTCCGTTTGAACCTTGCCCTGCACCTCGTTTGAATAACCTGACTTCCCTGTTGGTGATTGTATTTCAAGATACTATTCCTTTTTTTCTGTGACTCCCCGAGCATGAGGACGCGCTTTTATTTTCATGTTGTGACTTTTTCCCTGCATCCAAACTACGCCTTTAATGATACCGGTCTACAGCGTGAGGACGTGCTGCAATCCACATTGTAACATTTGTTTATTTTCCTTTTTGATTTTGGAAGCATACACATTTCGCTTTGAGTCAACACGAGGACGCGTTGATTGCAGTGCTGCCAATTCCCTTTTCAATTTACAACGCTGGGTCGAGTTGATTCCCGTGCAGCCATTTACCTTTCCTTTCAACGCGGGGTCACGTTGAGGTTTTTTCAGCTGCTGTATTCATTACGTGCTAATTCCCCCCTCCCGTTCTGCCTACCCATAAGCGTATGCCGCGTTGAGTCAGCTACTTTTGCGCTAGTCCTTTATGATTGCCAATACATTGTAGTTTGAGCATTGGAGCGCTCTGAACCTTCTGACTTTTAACGTGTGACTTTTAGTCCCAGGACTGACTGTTGTCGATAACAAGGATTTCAAGAACTGCACTTTGAAGATTGGGCAAACGTATGTCCTAGGATTGCTTTAATTTTTTCTAGAGCTGGAATACGTACAAAAACTACCTCACCAGCGTTTTCTCTTTTGAGTTACTCTAGAGACCTTCTGCTCGGACGATTATATTTTTTTCTTCTGAGCCTACTGCCAGTCTTAAATTAAGTAAGTGTGGGATAGTACACAACCTCAGTCCTCTGTTTGATGTAGTGATTGGGCTATATAATTCCTAGATATTTATTCTGTGGGTAATTGGGTCTGTCTCTTTCTTTGCCGTTTTATATAGGACTCCCATATGTTCTTGGACTGGACCTTCTCCTCACTGGTTGCGTTTGGCTATTTTCTGATTGTCCTACTTGGTCTCTTTAATTTCCTGGAGATATCTGTGTTCTAACTATAATGCCCCTGTAACCTTTTGTTTTTTCAGTGAATTTTTAAGGTTTTCAAATTCTATTTCCCAACTATAACGTCCATGTAACCTATAATTTTTTTATTGCATTTTTTAAGGCTTTTAAATTGTATTTTCTATCTACAATGGCTCTATAAGGGGTATTTATATAAGCTTGTATTTTCTTCAGTGTATTACTAAACATTGTAATTTTTTATAATCGTAACGACGTTATGATACCCGGGGTGATGCCGCAAAAGGAGCATGTTTTTGAGCAAGCCTTAAATATATATATATAGACAGACTTTACTTAATAACAGGCAATAGTTGTTTAGTAAGGTAGAGTTTATGTTTGAGTTTGTGATGATTTTGTGAAAAAATGTCTTCAATGTGATGTTTTATGTATTTGTGGTGACTCTATAGACTGCATCATCATCAGTAATCATGTAGTGTGTGTGTTTTTTTAAAACTCGGGGACACATGCTAAGACATATTTTAATATTTAACACAACTTATTTATTGATATACTCTTTAATCCTAACTTTTGGAAGTTTTTTTTCAATTAAAAGCCTTTTATTTAGTGTTTTGAGTGATCACGGAAGTCGCAAGGACGTTGGTAACTATGATGAATGTGTGTTTTTGGAAAAGAGTATAACACCTATTTATACACATTTCATTATATGATACTCATTTGGGATTTAAAATCAATCGATTGACATTTAAGTTTGACTAATTATTTTCAAACAGAATATTATTTTGTTCAATTTCCGGTCTTCGCGATGACGCTGGTTGTTGCGAAGATTATGTGACCAGGAAACAAAGCAATATGATTGGATGATACACTTTTCAACTATAACATTAGGAAGAACACACTCATACACCTTTCTGGTTCATTCTTTAAGAGCACTTTAGTGAGAGAAGGTGTCTGGAATTTTCAGGTGAAATTTTTACAACTTTAATAAAGAAATGGCAACTCAAACAACAGAACAACAACAGGGGAATACAAGTAAAAATAGCAAAACCAAGGAGTACAGGAACTGCATTCTGAAGATTATGGGCCTCCACAGAAAAAAAGCAGCATCGCATGGGAGTTCTTCACAATTCCTTCTGGCGAATCCAAAACTGCGGCTAAATTGTGAAATGCACAATTTGTGAAAAGAAGTTATAGAGAGGTACAAATAAGAAATACTCTTCAACACTCTACGATCTGAAACCTTTCCACAACAACCGATTAAAATAAAAGCTGCAAAGAGACAATGAGAGGCTGAAAGTCTATCTACATATTTAGCAAGTGCATCAACATCAGTCACAAGAAATCACACCAGAATGCATCATACCACTTATTGTATGGACTGTGGAGTTGTGGTTAATGCGTGTGAGAAGAACATAACAGCTTTCAGAAAAAGTTACAAGACTCACAAATATTGATTTTGTCTTTGGGTCCGTGCAGTATTCTCATGTTTTTGAGAATTTCTTCAAATTGTTCCATTGTCAGTTGCAGTTAATTTTTGCTTAAAAAATAATAAAAATGAATACTTCGAAAAACTGCAACCCCCCAAAAAAAATATGGAATGAGTGAATGTGTAAGTATGTTTATAATGTTTGCAATAGTGAATGATTAGATAAGTAGAGTATTGAAGAATGAATGAATGCAAGAGTGGAACATAGAAAATGGAATGAGTGCTTGATTAGTGCCTGAGTGAATAGATGAGTGCATGGGTAGTGCCTAAGTGAATGGGTGACAACATGAGTAGTACCTGAGTGAATGGATGAAAGCATGGATAGTGGCTGAGTGATTGGATATGTGCATAGTTAGTTTCTGGCAGATTGCATAGTGCATGGGCAGTGCCTGAGTAAATTGATGAGTGCATGGGTAGTACCTGGATGAATGGATAAGTGCAAAGGCAGTTCCTTGGTGATGAGAAATGTGCATGGTTAGTTCTTGGGTGAATGGATGAGTGCGTGGGTAGTGCGTGAGTGAATGGATGAGTGCAAGGGTAGTGCCTGGGTCATTAGATGAGTGCATGGATAGTGCCAAGGAAATTGATGAGTACATGCGTAGTACCAGAATGAATCGATGAGTACAAAGGTAGTGCTTGGGTGATTAGATGTGTGCATGGGTAGTGCCTGGGTGAATGGATGAGTGCATGTATAGTGCCTCAGTGAATGAATGAGTGCAAGGGCAGTGCCTGGGTGATTGTGTGAGTACATGGATAGTGCCTGGGTTATTGGATGAGTGTATGGGTAGTGTCAGAGTTATTTGATGAGTACAAGAGTAGTGCCTGGGTGAGTGGATGAGTACATGTGTAGTGCAGCAGAGAATGGATGAGTGCACATTTATTGCCTGGGTGATTGGATGAGTGAATAGGGAGTGGCAGGGTCTTTGGGTAAGTGCATCAGTAGTGCATGAGTGAATGGACGAGTGCAGGGGTGGTGCCTAGGTGATTGGATGAGTGCATAGATAGTGCCTTGGTGATTGGGTGAGTGCATGGATAGTGCCTCAGTGAATGGATAAATGCAAGCGTACTGCTTAATTGATTGGATTAGTGCATGGGTAGGTCCTGGTTGATTGTATAAATGCCTGGGTTGTGCCTGGGTAACTGGATGAGTGCAAGAGTAGTGCCTGGGTGATTGGATGAATGCATAGGTAGGCCTCATTGAATGGATGGGTACAAGGGTGATGCCTGGGTGATTGGATGAGTGCGAGAGTAGTGACTGGGTCATTAGATGACTGCATGGGTAGTGCCTTAGGGAATGGATGAGGGCATGGGTACTGCTGGACTGAATGGATGACTGCAAAGGTAGTGACTGGGTGATTGGATGTGTGTATGGGTAGTGCCTGGGTGAATGGATGACTGCATGGGTAGTGCCTGAGTAAATAGATGAGTGGAAGGGTAGTACCTGGGTGAATGGGTGAGTGCATGTATAGGGCCTGGATGAATAGATGAGTGTATGGGTAGTGCCTGATTGAATGAGTGCATGGGTACTGTCGGGGTGACTTGATGAGTGCAAGAGTAGCACCTTGGTGATTAGATGAGCAAATGGTATTATCTCATTGAATGAATGAGTGCAAGGGTGGTGCCTGGGTGATTGGATGAGTGCATGGGTAGTGACTGGGTCATTGGATGACTGCATGGGTAGTGCCTGAGTAAATGGATGAGCTCATATGTAGTGTCTGAGTGAATAGATGAGTGCAAAGTTAGTGCCTGAATAATTTTATGTGTACATGAGTAGTGTCTGGGTAAATGGATGAGTACAAGGTAGTGCCTGGTTGATTGGATGAGTTCATGGATAGTGCCTGGGTGATTGTGTGAATGCATAGATAGTTCCTGGGTGATTCGGTGAGTGCATGGATAGTGGCTGGGTGATTGGATGAGTGCATGGGTACTGCCTATATGCTTGAATGAGTGCATGAGTAGTGCCTGAATGATTCTATGAGTGCAAGGGAATGCCTCTGTGATTGTGTGAGCCCATGGATAGTGTCTTGGCAATTGGATGAGTGTATGGGTAGTGCCTGATATGAGTGCATGGGTAGTGCCTGGATGATTGGATGAGTGCATGGGCAGTGCCTGGGTGATTGCATTAGTGTATGAGTAGACCCTCAGTCTTTTGATTAGTGCATGGGTAGTGCCTGAGTGAATGCATGAGTGCATGCCTAGTGCCTGGGTGACTGGATGACTGTGTGGGTAGTGGCCTGAGTAAATGGATGAGTGCATGGGTAGTGCCTGTGTGATTGGATGAGTGCATGGGTAGTGCCTGGGTGATTGCATGGGAGCATGAGTTGTTCCTGGGTCATTGGATGAGTGCATGAGTAGTGCCCGAGTGAATGGATGAGCACAGACATAGTGCCTTGGTGACTGGATGAGTGCAAGAGTAGTGCTTGGGTCACTGGATGTGTGCATGGGTAGTGCCTGGGAGAATGGATGAGTGCATGGATAGTGCCTGAGTGAAGGGACGAGTGCAAGGGTAGGGGCAGGGTGATTGTATGAGTGCATGGATAGTGCCTGGGTTATTGAATAAGTGTACGGGTAGTGCCAGAGTTATTGGATGAGCGCAAGAGTGGTGCCTGGGTGAGTCAAGGAGTGCATGGGTAGTACTGCAGAAAATGGATCAGTGCAAGGGTATTGCCTGGGTGATTGGATGAGTAGATGGGTAGTGGCGGGGTCTTTGGGTAAATGAATGGGTACGGCATGAGTGCTTTGGCGAGTGAATGGGTACTGCTTGGATGTTTAGATTAGTGCATGGATAGTCCCTGGTTGATTATATGAATGCGTGGGTGGCACCTAGGTAACTGGATTAGTGCAAGAGTAGTGGCTGGGTCATTGGATGAGTGCATAGGTAGCACCTCATTGAATGGATGGATGCAAGGGTGATGCCTGGGTCATTGGATGAGTGCAAAAGTAGTGACTAGGTCATTAGATGACTGCATGGGTAATGCCTTAGTGAATGGATGAGGGCATGGGTACTGTTGGACTGAATGGATGACTACAAAGGTAGTGATTGGGTGATTGAATATGCGCATGGGTAGTGCCTGGGTGAAAGGATGACTGCATGGGTAGTGCCTGAGTAAATAGATGAGTGGAAGGGTAGTACCTGGGTGAATGTGTGAGTGTGTGTATAGTGCCTGGATGAATAGATGAGTGTATGGGTAGTGCCTGATTGAATGAGTGCATGGGTACTGCTCTAGACAAGGCTAAAAACTGCCCCAAAGAACTCTTCAATATCATCAGGAACCAAACCTCCATCCCAATGATAGACAGCGTGGCAGCGGCCAAATCCCAATGTGATGACTTTGCTAGCTTCTTCAACGAAAAAATTGCCTCAATTGACCGATCTTTCAGCGACATGCCCATCGCCCTCACAGAGCCGCTTTCCACTGCTACTACCCACTTAAGGCCAACAACCGCAGCCACTCGCTGGTCTTCCTTCCGACCTATCCAAATTGAAGCAATAAATGATCTCATATCTACCGCTAATCCTTCGTCACACTCCCTGGATCAGCTATCCCCGAGACTGACCAAAGACCTGAAGACCATTCTAGCCCCTATCTGGGCCAAGATCATCAACAGCTCTCTGAGCGAGGGCTCCATTCCTGACTGCCTTAAACTAAGTCAAGTCACACCACTCCTAAAAAAGCCTGGCCTTGATCCCAAGGTCATGAACAACTTCAGACCAGTTTCAAACCTTCCGCTCTTATCCAAAATTCTAGAAAAATGTGTGCTGTCTCAGCTAACCCATCACCTAGAGAACACAAATCTTCTCGACCCACACCAATCAGGGTTCAAAAAGGGCTGCAACACAGAAACCGCAATCCTCAATGTGCTGGATGATCTACACATGTTGCTCGACTGTAATGTATGTGTTCTTGTAAGGGGCACTGCTGCCCTGAGGCGTCGTGGCACTGTGGACCGCTGGGGAACCCGTCCTGGCAATCCCTGTGAGATGGTTCCTACTGGGTATCTCCAAGGTGAAACCAGGCATCCCCGGTGAATGTGGGGAGCCGTTGTAGAGATGAGGCAAGCTGATGCCCAGAGTTGCTGAGTGTGATCCCTGGTTAGAGTAGACACCGAGGTGAGAATTATCGAGTCCGCTGACCCTGGTCCACGACCCTGCCGCGTCGGGAATTGAATCCTGGTCCTGGGCCGTTCTCTGCTTTTGGGTCTGCCGCCTCTAACCAGTGAGCCACACCACTCCACAACTCCAACCAATGTAGCCTCCTCATCCTCTTAGAACTCTCGGCGGCGTTTGACACAGTGGATCATACCCTGCTACTCAATGTCCTCCAGAAGAGAGCGGGTTTGGAAAAGACAGTTCTCAAATGGTTCGCCTCCTTTTACAACAACCGCACTCAAATAATCAAAATTAAAAGATTCTAATTGGACTCCCTTCCCATTCTTAGAGGAGTCCCACAGGGGTCAGTACTCTCGCCACAACTTTTCAACATCTACATGGAGCCCCTCACTACAATTCTAAGGAACTCCAACATCCCCTTCCACCTCTACGCGGATGACACACAACTCTACCTGGAAAAAACTTTGATCGCAAACATCCACAGACTGAACGGCACCCTCACAGAGGTCCAACATTGACTCTCATCCAACCACCTCAAACTTAATGAAGAAAAGACAGAAGTGCTGCTCATCTTAAATAAAGATGAAAACCCCCAAATACTTGATTGGCTCAAAACCTTAAACGCCCTTAATGGTCCTCTTATACCTACAACCTCCATCAACTCACTGGGGATCACTCTTGACCCCAAACTGGACATGAAAGAACACATCTCTAAAACTGCCCAAAGTGCTTTCCTTAACCTGAAACTTCTCTACAAACTGAAACCCTTCCTCCCCACGAAAGACCTGAAACAGGCCACTCAGGCACTGGTACTCTCCAGAATTGACTATGGCATTGCTACTCTGACTGGAACAGCCAAATCACACCTGGGACCTCTGACTACTACCCTCAACGCCGCAGCAAGAATGGTCACGGGAGCAATAAAATATGAGAACATCACCCCAGCTCTTAAGGATCTGAGGTGGCTCCCTATTGACCAACAAGCCAGCTTCCGCACAGGCAAACCAGAATATCTGGCCAACAACCTCAAAAGAGCCGGTCCGTCTAGGAACCTCAGAAGCTCCAACACGCTCCTACTCATTCTGCTGAAATCACAGAAACATAAATCATCTAGTAAGTCCTTTGCGGGTAATGCTCCCAAGATATGGAACTCCATCCCCCCATATCAGAATGACCGCCTCCTTCCTGAAATTCAAGATGCTACTCAAAGCCCTCTTTCTTGGGCGGGGTGGATCATAACAAGAACCCTTCGTTTGACTTTGACAGATCTCTATCTCTATGCTCCCAGAGAGAGCCGGATGACTCACCCTTGATCTCCGCCTTGTTGTGCGCTCATGTTGCTATTGTTCAGACTTTTACTTCCCCCTGTGCTCCCTGCCCTGTTTCCTTGTCTTTTGATGCTTATTTGTATTTGCTGTGAAGCGCTCTGATACCCTCGGGTCAATCTAGCGCTATACAAAACTTAAATAAAAAAATAAAAAAGAGTAGCACCTTGGTGATTAGATGAGCGCATGGTATTATCTCATTGAATGAATGAGTGCAAGGGTGGTGCCTGGGTGATTGGATGACTGCATGGGTAGTGCCTGAGTAAATGGATGAGTACATATGTAGTGTCTGAGTGAATAGATGAGTGCAAGGGTAGTGACTGAGCAATTTTATATGTACAAGAGTAGTGTCTGGGCGAATGGTACAAGGTAGTGCCTGGTTGATTGGATGAGTTCATGGATATTGCCTGGGTGATTGGATGAGTGCATGGATAGTGCCTGGGTGATTGGGTGAGTGCATGGATAGTGTCTAATAATTGGATGAGTGCATGGGTACTGCCTGTATGCTTGGATGAGTGCATAAGTAGTGCCTGAGTGATTCTATGAGTGCAAGGGAATGCCTCGGTGATTGTTTGAGTCCATGGATAGTGTCTGAGCAATTGGATTAGTGTATGGGTAGTGCCTGATATCAGTGCATGGGTAGTGCCTGGGTGATTGGATAAGTGCATGGGCCGTGCCTGGGTGATTGCATTGGTGTATGAGTAGACCCTGGGTCATTCGATTAGTGCATGGGTAGTGCCTGAGTGAATGGATGAGTGCATGCCTAGTGCCCGGGTGACTGGATGACTGTGTGGGTATTGGCCTGAGTAAATGGATGAGTGAATGGGTAGTGCCTGGGTGATTGCATGGGAGCATGAGTTGTTCCTGGGTCATTGAATGAGTGCATGAGTAGTGCCCGAGTGAATGGATGAGCACATACATAGTGCCTTGGTGACTGGATGAGTGCAAGAGTCGTGCTTGGGTCATTGGATGTGTGCATGGGTAGTGCCTGGGTAAATGGATGAGTGCATGGATAGTGCCTGAGTGATGGTATGAGTGCAAGGGTAGGGGCAGGGTGATTGTATGAGTGCATGGATAGTGCCTGGGTTGTTGAATAAGTGTACGGGTAGTGCCAGAGTTATTGGATGAGTGCAAGAGTGGTGCCTGGGTGAGTCGATGAGTGCACAGGTAGTGCTGCAGAGAATGGATGAGTGCAATGGTATTGCATGGGTGATTGGATGAGTAGATGGGTAGTGGTGGGGTCTTTGGGTAAGGGAATGGGTACGGCATGAGTGCTTTGGCGAGTGCATGGGTACTGCTTGGGTGTTTGGATTAGTGCATGGATAGTCCCTGGTTGATTATATGAATGCGTAGGTGGCACCTAGGTAACTGGATCAGTGCAAGAGTAGTGGCTGGGTGATTGGATGAGTGCATAGGTATCGCCTCACTGAATAGATGAATGCAATGGTAGTGCCTGTATAATTGGATGAGTGCATAGGTAGTGCCTGGTTGATTGGGTGAGTGCATGGATCGTGCCTGGGTGATTGGGTGAGGGCATGGATAGTGCCTGGATGATTCAGTGAGCTCATGCATAGCACCTGGGTGAATTGATGAGTGCATGGGTACTGCCTGTATTTTAATTTTTTGAATTTTGAGTTATTTGTAGAGCGCACATTTACTAAGCAGTTTCTTGGCGCTATAGGATTTCAAACTGTGGGGAAGAGAGGACTAAGGGCTAAAAGCTTGCTCAAATAAAAAGATCTTTAGAGCTTTGCGAAACTCCATGTATGAAGGAGAAGATCTGAGAGGGGGGGAAGGGAGTTCCAGAAAGTGGGTGCCAGTACCGAGAATTTCTGGCCACCAGATCGTTTTTTCCTGAACCGGGGGATAACTAGCAGGGACTTGGAGGAAGAAGGTTAGGCTCTGGCAGGGCTGTAGTTAATAATGGCAGAATTGATAAACACGGGGGCAGTGCCTGCCCGGGCTTGGAAAGTGAGGCAACCAAGTTTAAAGAGAGCTCTTTGTTTAATTGGAAGCCAATGGAGGGCCATAAGAAGAGGGGTGGAGTGATGGAATTTTGGTAGGCCATATACCAGGCAAGCTGCCTGCTTCTGCACCATCTGGAGGCGTTGAAGTGCATAGGCGGGGGCACCATTATAGATGATGTTCCCATAATCGATCTTAGATAAGATCAAGGCCATAACAATCAGTTTAAGTGCGGAAAGAGAAAAAAAACGGGATACTTTCCTAATGATGCGTAAAGTGAAAAAACAAGAAGAGACAACAGAACTTATATGGGTGTAAAGTGTCAAATGGTGAGTGAGTGTAATGCCAAGAGTCTTAACAGCATTAGAAGGGGAGGGGGGGCAAAGGAGTTAGGCCAAAAGGAAGACGACCAGGGGTTGCTACAGACTCCAGTCAGGATCAACTCTGTCTTATCCGGGTTGAGTTTAAGATGGTTTGCGTTCATCCAAGCCCGGATAAACAGTAAGACCGACTGGAAGCTGGAGGCACCAAGTGAAGAGGGAGAAAAATTAAAAATGAGTTGGAGGTCATCAGCATAGTTGTAGACTGAGACCTCCATTTGTTGGAGTGCAAAAATGAGAGGAAAGATATAAAGATTAAATAAAAGCGGGGAGAGAGAAGAGCCCTGGGGAACCCCACATTTCACCCTGCTAGGTGAGGCAGAAAATTCGACCAGATGAACCGCCTGTGTGCGCCCCTTCAGGAAGGATCCTATCCAGGCAAGGTCCTGTCCCCCTGTGCCCCCCGCCTTGACACGGGACAGGAGGATGGAATGGTCTACTGTGTCAAAGGCGGCGGATAGGTCGAGGAGGACCAAGGCCTTGGGGGTGTTGGTGTCGAGTCCTTCCCTTAGTTGATCCATGACTGAGATGACCACCTTCTCAGTGGAGTGGCGGGGTCGAAAGCTCGCCTGTCAGGGAGCAAGGTAATTGCTGCTCTCTATAAAGGAGCTGAGCACCTGGGTGACATGGGACTCTGCTACTTTTCCCAGGTAAGGGAGAAGGGATATAGGGCGGTAGTTTGCAGGGGAGGAAGGGTTGGCTCCTGGTTTTTTTAATATGGGAAGAATTATGGCAGTCTTCAGGGAGGCCGGAACAGAGCCTGAGGTGAAGCAGTTGTTCAGGAGGGCAAGGGCGTGGGATGGACACGCTGAGAAAAACTGGCTAAGAATGCGTGCCGGACCAATGTCGGCTGGAGAACCCGACTTAATGCGGCTAAGCAGGGGGGACAGGTATTCTCTGGTGAGAGGAGGGATAGTGGTGAGGGAACGGTTGTTTTCGGGGGGTTGGGGTGGAGTGAAAGTAGGAGGGGGGGAGGGATGTTAGCTTTGATGAGGGCTATCTTGTCAATAAAGAATTCATTAAGCGAATCACATTAGCCCTGAGAGGGGGGAATCTTAGGCAGAGTTCTATCCGATGAAGCCAACTCGTGGACGGTGGAAAATATTTGACGAGATTGGCATTCTGCTGCCAAGATGCGTCCAGAGAGATACTCGGTCTTAGCTGTCAAGATGGCTACTTTGTATTCGTTGAGCACGGTAACAAAATGTTGTCTGCGGGTAGTGCAGTATGCTCGCCTCCAGGCTCGTTCAGCCTGTCTTACCCCTAATTTCTTAGCTTTAAGAGCAGGGATGAACCATTTATTGGCATTATGAGAACGGTTGATGGTCGTCCGCTTGAGAGGGGCCACAGTGTCACAAGCACTAGTGAGCCACCGATCAAGTGTGACTGTCTGGAAATGAGGGTCCAGGTCCGAAAGATCAGGACAGGTGGTAGCTAACGTGTTACAAAGAGAAGGGATATCGACTTTATGCCAGTTCCTAGCCCAGGTGTTTTTGGGAAAAGGGAGAGATGTTTTATGGCTCAGGTCCAGGGAAAAGGCAAGCAGGGAATGATCCGACCAGGCACACGGCGAGATGGTAGGGGTGGACATTGGAATGTTAAGTGTCCAGATCTGGTCTAGGGTTCGGCCACGGGTGTGGGTGGGGCCTTGGACGTGCTGAGTGAAATTAAGACTAAGAAGTGATTGAGTAAAGTCTTTAGAGGTAGAATCCTCGGCAGGGTCGGTAGGCCAGTAGTTAAAATCGCCCAAAACCAGAACAGAAGCGTTATTGATCACCAGGGTGGCTAATAGGTTCTGAAAGGCAGAAAGGAAGTCAGGGGATGGCTGAGGAGGACGGTAGGTTAATACACAAGTGATAGGAGTCTTGAGAGAGGTAGAACGCGCTACTAGGCAGTCGGCTGCTGGCAATGTGGGCGAGTCCAGGGTCTGAAAATGGAAATCCTTGCGGGCACTCAAGGCTACCCCGCCTCCTACTTTGCTCCCAGGTCGGTCGGCGCGGAGCATGGAGTAGTGAGATGGAAGAGAGGCAAGGACGCTTGGCAAGGAGTCGGGCCTATACCAGGTTTCAGTTAAAAACAGAAGGTCTGGGGAATTAGAATCCAGAAGGTCATATATTTTAGTCTGATGTTTAACGGCTGATCTCGTATTGAGAAGAAGGGCAGTAGTGGTAGGAGGGGGAGGGGTTTGTGTGATGGGCACAGGAGAGGCAATGCCAAGCTTATGGGTATAGGACAGTGTGGCCTGATTCAGTTGCCAATTGGCTTGTAATGAGCGCAGTTGGTCAGGGGTATATGTAAGAAAATGCGCAGAGTGTTGTGCCCCGTGTCCCAGTCGTGCTGTGCGTACGGAAATTACACATTTTATAGAGGACAGGAAGTGGTGATAGGGGGCGTGACCTTTCGAACGAGGGGCGTGGCCTATGTGGGCGGTGGTGATGGCGGCAATGGCAGGGTCCCGCGGCAGCGATAAGCTCTGCTGCACGGTAAAGTTGGAAGCGTGAATGCGCCCTGAGAAAGTGGGGAATGAGCAGATAAAATCAGCAAATAGTAAGTGACACTCAAATATTAAAAACAAACAGACAGGCCTACTCCCGGCTTCCGCCTCAGGAGGAAATCTCTATCGGCGTGGCGCTAGTATTCAGTGTCAGATATAGTGGCGATAGGGTGCGTGGCCTCTCGAACGAGGGGCGTGGCCTATGTGGGCGGCGGTGATGGCGGCAATGGCAGGGTCCTGCGGTAGCGATAAGCTCCGCTGCGCGGTAAAGTTGGAAGCGTGAATGCGCCCTGAGCAAGTGGGGAATGAGCAGATAAAATCAGCAAATAGTAAGTGACACTCAAATATCAAAAACAAACAGACAGGCCTACTCCCGGCTTCCGCCTCAGGAGGAAATCTCTATCGGTGTGGCGCTAGTATTCAGAGTCAGATATAGTGGCAATAGGGGGCGTGGCCTCTCCAACAAGGGGCGTGGCCTATGTGGGCGGCGGTGATGGCGGCAATGGCAGGGTTCCGTGGCAGCGATCAGCTCCGCTGCGCGGTAAAGTTGGAAGCGTGAATGCGCCCTGAGCAAGTGGGGAATGAGCAGATAAAAACAGCAAATAGTAATGATTGGATGATTGGATGAATGCATGAGTAGTTCCTAGGTGAGTAGATGAGTGAATAGGTAGTGCCTCGGTGAATGGGTGAGTTCAATAGTAGTGCCTGGGTCATTGGGTGAATGCAGAGATAGTGTCTGGGTGATTGGATTAGTACATGGGTAGTGCCAGGTTGGTTATAGGAATGCAAGGGTAATGCCTGGCTGACTGGATGAGTGCAAGAGTAGCACCCTGGTGATTTGATGAGTGCAAGGGTAGTGTCTTGGTGATTGGACGTTTGCATAGGTAGTGCCTGATTGACTGTATGAGTGCAAGGGAATGCATGGGTGATTGTTTGAGTGCATTGATAGTGTCTGGGCAATTGGATGAGTGTATGGGTAGTGCCTGAATGATTGGATGAGTGTATGGGTAGTGCCTGAATGATTGTATGAGTGCATGGGTAGTGCCTGGGTAATCGGATGAGTGCATGGGCAGTGCCTTGGTGATTGAATTGGTGCATGAGTAGTGCCTGGGTCATTGGGTGATTGCGTGGGCAGTGCCTGAGTAAATGGATGAGTGCATACCTAGTGCCTGGTTGACTTGATGAGTGTATGGGTAGTACATGTGTGTTTGGATGAGTGCATGGGTAGTGCCCGTGTGATTAGATGAGTGCATGGGCAGTGCCTGGGTGATTGCATTGATGCATGAGTAGTGCCTGGGTCATTGGATGAGTGCATGGGTAGTGCCTGAGTGAATGGATGAGTGCATGCCTAGTGCCTTGGTGACTGGATGAGTGTATAGGTAGTACCTGTGTGTTTAGAGGAGTACATGGGTAGTGCCTGGGTGATTGGATGAGTGCATGGGTAGCACCTGGGTGATTGAATGAGTGCCTGGGTGATTGCATGGGTGTATGAGTCATGCCTGGGTCATTGGATGAGTGCATGAGTAGTGCCCGAGTGAATGGATGAGCGCGTGCATAGTGCATTGATGACTGGCTGAGTGCAAGAGTATTGATTGTGTGATTGGATGAGTGCATGGGTACTGCCTAATTGAATGGATGAGTGCAAGGGTTGTGCCTGGGTAATTGAATGAGTGTATGAGTAGTGCTTGGGTCATTGGATGTGTTCATGGATAGTGCCTGGTTAATTGCATGACTGTGTGGGTAGTGCCTAGGTAACTAGATGAGTGCCAGACTAGGTTGCTGGGTGATTGGATGAGTACATAGATAGCGCCTCATTGAATGGATGAGTGCAAGGGTGGTGCCTGGGTGATTGGATAAGTACAAAAGTAGTGCCTGGTTGATTGGATGAGTGCATGGATAGTGCCTGGGTGATTGGGTAAGTTCATGGATAGTGCATGGTTGATTAGGTGAGTGGATGGATAGTGCCTGGCTAATTGGATGAGTGCATGGGTACTGCCTGAGTGAATTAATAAATGCATGGGTAGTGGCTTGGGTGAATGAAGGATTGCAAATGCAGTCCCTGGGTGATTGGATATGCGCATGGTTAGTGTCTGGGTGAGTAGATGGGTGCATGGGTAGTGCATCAGTGAATGGATGAGTGCAATGATAGTTCCTTGGTCATTGGATGAGTGCATGGGTAGTACCTGCATCAATGGATGGGCGCATGCATAGTGCCTGAGTTAACAGATGAGTGCAAGGGTAGGGCCTGTGCAACTTGATGCGTACATCGGTAGTGCCTGGGTGAATGGATGAGTGCATGGATATGGCCTGAGTAAATGGATGAGTGTCTGGGTAGTGCCTGAGTGACTGGATGAGTGCATGGATAGTGCCAGGCTGATTGGATGAGTTTATGGGTAGTGCCTGAGTGTTTGGTTGAGTGCATAGATTCTGCCTGGGTGACTGGATGAGTGCAAGAGTAGCACCTGGGTGATTAGAAAAACAAATGTGTACTGCCCCATTGAATGGATGAGTGAAAGGATAGTGGTTGGGTGATTGGATATGTGCATGGATAGTGCTTGGGTGATTTGGTGATTGCATATAGAATGTCTGGGTGATGTGGTGAGTGCATGGATAATGCCTGAGTGAATGTATGAGTGCATGCTTAGTGCCTGAGTGAATGGATGAGAGCAAGGATCGTACCTGGGCGATTGTGTGAGTATATGAATAGTGCCTGGGTGAGGAGAATAGTGAATTGATAGTACCTGAGTGATTGGATGAGTGCATGGGTACTGCCTGGTCAAGTGGAGAAGTGCAAGAGTTGCGCCTGGGCTATTAGATGAGTCCCTGGGTACCGCCTCATGGAATAGATGAGTGCAAAGGTAGTGCCTGGGTAATTGGATGAGTGCATGGATAGTGCCTGGGTGATTGGGTGAGTGCATAGATAGTGCCTGGGTGATTCAGTGAGTGCATGGATATTGCCTGGGTGATTAGATTAGTGCAGGGATAGTGCGTGGATGATTGAGTGAATGGATGGATAGTGTCTGGGTAATTGGATTAGTGAATGGGTGTTGCCAGGTTGGTTATATGACTGTGAGGGTAGCACCTGAGTGATTGCAAGTAGAGTGCCTGGTTGATTGGATGAGTGCAAGGGTAGTGCCTGGGTGAATGTATGAGTGTATGGATTCTGCCTGGGTAACTGGATGTGTGCAAGAGTAGCATCTGGGTGACTGGATGAGTGCATGGGTACCACCTCATTGAATGGATGAGTGTAAGGGTAGTGTCTGGGTGTTTGAGTGAGGGCATGGATGATGCTTGGGTGAATACATGAGTGCATGGATAATGCCTGAGTGAATCCATGAGTGCATGGGTGGTGCCTGAGTCAATTGATGAGTACAAGGGTAGTGCATGGCTAATTGTGTGTGTATATGAATAGTGCCTGGGTGAATGGGTAGTTCCCGAGTGATTGGATGAGTGCATGGGTACTGCCTGGTTAACTGGATAAGTGCAAGAGTAGCGCCTGGGTGATTGGATGAGTGCCTGGGTGATGGAGTGAGGGCATGGATAGTGCTTGGGTGAATAGATGAGTGCATGGATAGTGCCTGAGTGAATGCATGAGTGCATGGGTAGTGCCTGAGTGTATTGATGAGTACAAGGGTAGTGCCTGGGTGATTGTGTGAGTGCATGAATAGTGCCTGGGTGAATGGATTAGTGTATGGGTAGTACCTGAGTGATTGGATGAGAGCATGGGTACTGCCTGGTCAACTGGATGAGTGCAAGAGTAGCACCTGAATGATTGGATGAGTGCCTGGGTACCACCGCATTGAATGGATGAGTGTAAGGTTAGTGCCTGGGTGATTGCCTCCGGTCCAGGCAGCACTCTCCCCGACAGCCCCACCAGTTGATTACTCGCCCGCAGTCCGTCACCAGCAGAGTTAAAGCCTCGCGCCCGACTCTGCTTCAGGTCTTGTGATTTTATTGAGCTGTGTATTTCTTATAATTACTGTTGATCTAGCGCATTAGTGCTTCTGCCTCTGTAGCCTTTTTTTCTCGCTTGTCTTGTTTTCCCGCTAGTGTTCTGCTCACTCCACCGCTGCCTCAGCCGTCATTCCAAGTCAGTTTCCCACCCTGCCACTTGACTCAGCCCCACTCCAGTCTCCAGCTCTACTCTTACCCCCCTCCCCTACCTAATGGCGACCACTGTGGGGGAGTGACTTTAAAGCCTTGACCTCCGGTCCAGGCAGCACTCTTCCTGGCAGCTCCACCAGTTGATCACTCACTCTTAGTCTTTTTTTTTACCCGCTTTTCTTGTTTTCCCACTAGAGTATCCTGCTCACTCCACCGTTGTCCGCGTCGCTGCTCCTAGTCAGTTTCCTGCCCAGCCCCCTGACCCAGCCCCACTTCCACTCCCACTCCCACCTCCACCTCTACTCCTGCCCTCGTCCCCCTCCCCTATAAAATGGCGACCACTACGGGGGTGCGCGTGTAAAGCCTTAACCTTCAGTCCAGGCAGCACTCTCCCCTGCAGCTCCACTGGTTGATCACTCGCCCACAGACCGTCACCAGCAGAGTTTGAGCCTTGCGCCCGACTCAGCTTCAGGTCTTGTGATTTTATTGAGCTGTGTATTTCCTGTAATTACTGTTGATCTAGACGTTAACGCTTTTACCTCTGTAGCATTTGTTTTCCCACTTGTCTTGTTTTCCAGCTGGAGTCCTGCTCACTCCACTGCTGGCCCCTCTGCCACTCCTAGTCAGTTTCCTGTCCCCCGGCCATGCCCTGACCCAGCGCAACTCCTGCCTACACCTCTACTCCCACCCCCACTCCACTACATAATGGCCACTGCTGTGGGGAGCGGGTGTAAAGCCTTGACCTCCGGTCTAGGCAGCACTCTACCCAGCAGCTCCACTGGTTGATCACTCGCCCACAATCCATCACCAGCAGAGTTCGAGCCTCGTGCCCGACTCTGCTTCAGGTCTTGTGATTTTATTGAGCTGTGTATTTCTTGTAATTACTGTTGATCTAGTGCATTAGCGCTTCTGCCTCTGTAGCCTTTTTTTCCAGCTTATCTTGTTTTCCCGCTAGAGTGTCCTGCTCACTCCACCGCTGTCCCAGCCGCTGCTCCTAGTCAGTTTCCCACCCCGCCACCTGACCCACCCCCACTCCTGCCTCCACCTCTACTTCCGCCGTCCCCCTACATAATGGTGTCCGCTGAGGGGGAGCATGTGTAAAGCCTTGATCTCCGGTCCACGCGGCACTCTCCCCGGCAGCTCCACAGGTTGATCACTCACCCGCAGTCCGTCACCAGCAGAGTTCGAGCCTCATTCCCGCCTATGCTTCAGGTCTTGTGATTTTATTGAGCTGTGTATTTCTTGTAATTACTGTTGATCTAGCGTGTTAGCCTTCTGCCTCTGTAGCCTTTTTTCCCCGCTTGTCTTGTTTTACCACTAGAGTGTCCTGCTCACTCCACCGCTGTCCCCGCCGGCGCTCCTAGTCAATGTCCCACCCCGCCCCCTGACCCCAGCCCCACTCTCGCCTCCACCTCTACTCCCGGCTCTCCCCTACATAATGGTGACCACTGCGCGTTCGAGCCAGAGGCATGCCTAAGGCAAGCCCGTCTGCGCTTGTCTGCGCCCATCTGTGACCCGACCATGACCAGTGCCAGGGACCCTGGTCCGAATATATGAGGCTACTTAGCATGGCATTACTTCGCATGCTTTAAGTGCGATGTTTTCACATCGCATCTACCATTACTCCGCATATTAGCAAACCATTACTCCGCAAATGCATTTGTAAAATTAGAAACTGCTTTTACTGCGCAGTTAATTACTTCGCAGACCACTACTCCGAAAATATGTACCATTTTTAAAAATTTTTAAATAAAGTAACCTAACCCCTGAGACGGGATTACAGGGAAATAGGGTTTTGGGTGGGGGAGTATTTTTAAATATATTGTTAATAATAATAGTTGGTTATTAAATTTAATAAACATCTTTTTTTCACTTTGTTTTTTTTCTTTTAATAAACACCCAAACACTTTGAAAGGTTTTACATTATTTTCCTAACTTTTAATAAATAAACACACCTGCACTACGCAAAATACAAAGTGCAAATACACTACACTACACAAACTTTTTAACACTACTCTAATCCCTTCAACACTACCTTTAGTACGACCCTACCCTGTGCCACAGTCCTCCCCCTACATGCAAACACTTCGCTACACGTCCCGCTGACACCACCCTAAACTCTAAAACACTACCCTATACTACACAAACACTACAACACTACCCTAAAGCCTATAACACTACCCCCAGCACGACCCTACTCATACCCCTTCTCCCAGTCCATTCCCTACACTCAAACACCACCCTACAGGACCGCCTGACACTACCCTAAACCCTAAAACTATACCCTACACAACATAAACACTACAACACTACCCCAAACCCTACAACACTACCCCAAGTACGACCCTACCCCTAGCCCCAGTCCATCCCCTACACTGATACACTACCCTAGACGACCCCCTTTCACTACCCTAATCCCTAAAACACTACACTACACTACACAAACACTAAAACACTACCCTAAACCCTAAATCACTACCCCATCATGAACCTACCTCTACTACCAGTCCGTCCCCTACACTGAAACACTACCCTACGCAACCCTCCAAAACTACCCTAAACCCTCAAACACTACACTACACTACACAAACACTACAACACTACCCTAAACCCTAAAACACAACCCCCAGCAAGACCCTACACCTACTACCAGTCCGTCCCCTACACGCAAACACTATCCTACACAACCCTCCGACACTACCCTAAACCCTAAAACACTACCCTACACTACACAAACACTACAACACTACCCTAAACCCTATAACACTACCCCCAGTACGACACTACCCCTTGTCCCAGGCAGTCCCCTACACTGATACACTACCCTACACGACCCCTCTACACTACCCTAAACCCTATAACACTACACTACACTACACAAACACTACAACACTACCCTAAGCCCTAAATCACTACCCCAGCACGACCCTACCCCTACTACCAGTCCGTCCTCTACACTTAAACACTACCCTACACAACCCTCCGACACTACCCTAAGCCCTCAAACACTACACTACACTACACAAACACTACAACACTACACTAAATCCTAAAACACAACCCTCTGCACTACACTAAATCTTAAAAAATTACTACTCAAACATCCTTAAAAAAATACACACTCCCACTTACTCCTCTCCTATTTGCACGTCCCGTCATAGTAAACTAATGCGGAGTAATAGCATTTGCGAAGTAACAGAATGATATTTAAAAACATGCGAAGTAAAGGTAAACGCGGGCTAAAAAATGCGTAGTAATAGCACTTCGTAATAATGCCCGAATAGTAATGGTGTGTACCCCCTGGTCCTCATGGTCCCCACCGCTATGACTTAGCCACCCTCCACGCTCACATCCCCGGGGACCACTACAACTGTGTAAGATCCTCGCCCAACACGACCCATGGACAGTTCTTATGGGTACACGGCCGAAGATCCTTTACCATCAACAAGACACCCGCAGCCACTGAAGGGCCACCAACTGAACAACCCACTGAAACCCTGACTTGCATCATTCTCAATGTGCGCTCCCTACACCGTCACGCCATTGAGATCTGGGATCTGATCGACACCCTCTCGCCCGACGTCGCATTCTTCACGGAAACCTGGACCAGCGCCACCTCTGGCCCGACATCGCCACAGCAATCCGTGATGGCTACAACAACCAGAGACAGGACCGCCCACAACGCCCGGGAGGAGGAATCGCCATCGCGCACAAGAACCCCCTCCGACTCTCCACATCCAGGTCGAGCGACCCCCCACTTCAACACAAAACACCTCCACTTCCAGATCCAGCCCAGCCCCAGGACCACGCTTCATGGCACCCTAATCTACAGACTGCCAAGTCCCCACACACAGCCCGCAACCACCATCGCTAAGCTTGCTGCTCCCCATGCCATCACCTCCATGGACTACATCCTGCACGGAGACCTGAACTTTCACCCCAACAACAGCCAGGACCCCGACTCCACCACACTCCTCAAGAACCTCGCCATCCTAGGACTGAAACAGCTCATCAGTACTCCCACCCACAGAGCAGGCCAAACCTTCGACCCCATCTTCGTGGGATGATCAAACATCCGCTTCAGCCACACCACCCAGCCCCTCTGGATGGACCACCACTGCGTCCATTTCACTTTCAACACCACCACCACACCCAAACCTTCCCCACGCCCCCGTGATGGAACTGGAGTTAAGTCACCGATGAGAACATGAACTCCGCCCTCCTCCAAGACCCCTAAAGGCCATGCCCGACATCAACTCCACAGCCATTGCTGGGTCTCAGGATGTGCCAACAAGCTAGCACCTGTCTGCCGCGCCACCGAACAAAACCCTCTGAGGGCCACCTGGTTCACCACCGAATTCCAAGTAGCCAGATGCTCCTGCAGATGCTTGGAGACAACCTGGAGGAACCAGAAGGCCAGGGAAGAATGGAACAATCACAAGAGCGCCCTGAAGGACTACCTCCAGTGTATAAGGGACATCAAAAGGACCTTCTTAAGAGACAAAGTCATGACCAATGCATCCAACGTCAAGTAACTGTTCAACGTCATTCAGCAGTTCGCAAAACCCACCTGCAAAGCCACTGACATCACACCCTCACCGGAACTCTGCGGCAAACTCAGATACTACTTCCAACTGAAGATCAAGGTCCTTTACGACAACTTCAGCGAGCCAGCAGAAAACAGCACCACACCACCGACCACCGCTGAGAAGCCGGCCATCACCTCCTGGACCCCGGCGTCCATCGAGCTCATTTCCTCAACCATGAAGAAGATGCACTCAGGAGCCCCAACGGACCCTTGCCCCTCTCTCAACTTCCACAGGGACGCCGCAGTCATCGCACTCGAACTAGGACGAGCAATCAACCCTCCCTCATATCCAGCATCTGCCCAAATGACTGGAAGCATGCAGAGGTGAAGCCTCTCCCCAAGAAACCAACGGTCGACCCAACTGACCTGAAGAACTACTGGCCCATCTCTCTCCTACCCTTCGCAGCCAAAGTCACGGAAAGACTTGTGAACGCCCAGTTGAGCACCTTCATCGAAGAAAACTCCATCCTAGACACATCCCCGTCTGGCTTCCGCAGCAACCACAGCACCGAGACTGCCCTCCTCACCACCACCGATGACATCCGCATGCTGCTAGACCAAGGACACGCCATGGCCCTCATCCTCCTAGACCTCTCTGCAGCCTTCGACAACGTCTCACACTGCACGCTAGCTGCCAGACTTCACAACTCAAAAATACAGGAATCTGCCCTCAACTGGATCCAATCCTTCCTCTCCTGCAGAACCCACAGGATCAGACTCTCCCCTTCCTCTCCGACCCCACTGTTATCATCTCTCCCTCACCAAGAACCCATAAATCACCAGACTCAGCTTCCAGGAAGGAATGAGAAACAGAGCAGCTTCTATAGTTCAAGTTCAAGTTCAAAAATGTATATAGCGCACTACTCACCCAGAGGGTCTCAAGGCGCTTGAGGGAGGGGGGTACTTTACTTATCGAATATCCAAGTTTTTAGTTGTTTTCTGAAGGAGAGGTGGTTCTGTGTAAGGCGGAGGTGGGTGGGGAGAGAATTCCAGGTTTTGGCCACTAAGTAGGAGAAGGATCTACCCCCATGGTCGATCTATGGATGCGCGGAATTGCGGCGAGGGTTTGATTGGACGATCGAAGTTGGCGGGTGGGGGTGTAAAAGGACAGGCACGTGTTGAGGCATTCGGGTCCTAGGTCGTAGAGGGCTTTGTGTGCATGGGTGAGGAGACGGAACGTTATTCTCTTGTTGACGGGGAGCCAGTGAAGGTCTTTCAGGTGACCCGAAATGTGAGCTTGGCGGGGGATGTCTAGTATGAGTCTGGCTGAGGCGTTTTGGATGCGTTGGAGTTTTTTCTGTAGTTTGTCTGTGGTTCCGGCGTAAAGGGTGTTTCCGTAGTCCAGTCGGCTTGTGACCAGTGCGTGGGTGACCGTCTTTCTTGTTTCGGTGGGGATCCAACAGAAGATTTTTTTGAGCATGCGTAGGATGTTGAAGCATGATGATGAGACGGCGTTGACTTGTCTGGTCATTGAGAGGGAGGAGTCCAGGATGAAGCCCAGGTTACGTGCGTGGTCCGTAGGTATGGGTGCAGTTCCCAGGGCCGGTGGCCACCATGAGTCGTCCCAAGCAGGGGGGGAAGAACCTAAGATGAGGACTTCCGTTTTGTCCGAGTTCAGTTTTAGACGGCTGCTCTTCATCCACTCGGCTACTTCTTTCATTCCTTCGTGTAAGTTGGTTTTGGCGGTGTTTGGGTCTTTGGTGAGGGAGAGTATCAGCTGGGTGTCGTCTGCGTAGGAGATGATGTTGAGGTTGTGTTGGCGCGCGATAGATGCGAGGGGATTCATGTATACGTTGAAGAGGGTGGGGCTGAGTGAAGATCCTTCTGGTACGCCGCAGATGACTTCGGTGGCCTCTGATCTAAAAGGGGGGAGGCGGACTCTCTGGGTTCTTCCGGCGAGGAATGAGATGATCCAGTCCAATGCTTTTCCTTGTATTCTGACGTTGCTGAGGCGTTCTATAAGGGTGCTATGACAGACTCTGTCGAAGGCTGCGGAGAGGTCAAGTAGGATGAGGGCAACTGTTTCTCCGTTGTCCAGTAGTGTTTGAATGTCGTCTGTTGCTGCGATGAGGGCAGTTTCAGTGCTGTGTTTGGCTCGGAAGCCAGACTGTGAGGGGTCGAGGGATTTGTTGGATTCGAGGAAGGCGGCGAGCTGACTGTTGACGGCTTTCTCAATGACTTTGACAGGGAATGGGAGGAGCGAGATGGGGCGGTAGTTCTTAAGTTTAGTGGGGTCTGCTGTGGGTTTCTTCAGAAGGGCGCTGAGTTCTGCATGTTTCCAGCTTTCCAGGAAGGTAGCGGAGTTGAGGGAGCAGTTGATGACGTCACGGAGATGGGATGCGATAGGAGTCTGCTTTGTTGAAAATGTGGTGGGGACATGGGTCGGTAGGCGATCCTGAGTGGATGGAGTTCATCAGGTGGATGGTGTTTTCAGTGGTGATTGGGTTCCAGGCGCAAAGGTTGTTAGAGGGGGGTTTTGGTTCAGAGGTGGGTGGAGTGGATTGGTCTCCGGACTGGTTTTCAAAGCTGTTATGTATGTCGGCGATTTTGTTGTGGAAGAATGAGGCTAGGGAGTCACAGAGGTCTTGGGAGGGAGGGATGTCGTTGGTGCCGGCGGTGGGGTTGGTAAATTCTTTGATGATGTTGAATAGTTCCTTGCTGTTGTGGGCGTTGTTGTAAAGTCGATGCTTGAAAGCTGATTCCTTGGTGGATCGGATCTGTTGGTGGTGTTTGCGGGTGGCGTTCTTGAAGGTGGCCAGGTTGTCAATGGTTGGGTTTTTTTCTCCAGGCTTTCTCGAGGGTGTGAAAAAATTTCTAGGATTTCTTAAGGTCATCGTTGAACCAGGGGGCTTTTTTGTTACCTTGCTTTATTTGATGGTTTTTCAAGGGTGCTAGTTCATCTGCGCTGTGGGTGATCCATTGTGTGAGGTTGGTGGCTGCTTGGTTTGGGTCAAATGATTTGGCAGGGGGTTTTGGTGGAGCGATGTGAAGAGCTGGTCGGTGGTAATTTTGTTCCAGTTTCTTCGGGGGATTGGTTGTGGGAGGTTGTGGGTCGTGGTCTTTTTGTAATTGAAGTGAATGCAACTGTGGTCCGTCCAATGGAGAGCTGTGGTGTGGTTGAAGGAGATGTGCTTGCTGGAGGTGAAGATTGGGTCGAGCATGTGCCCGGCATAGTGGGTGGGGGTATCAACAAGTTGTTCGAGTCCGAGGTTGGCCAGGTTGTCCAGAAGGGTGGTGGTGTTGCTGTCGTTTTTCTTTTCCAGGTGGAAGTCAAGGTCTCCCAGTAGAATGTAGTCTTCGGAGGGGAGGGCGTGTGGGCTAATGAAGTCAGTGATGTCTTCGCTAAATTGTGTGCGGGGCCCTGGTGGCCTGTAGATGAGGGTGCCTCTGAGTGTAGTCTTGAGGTCAGTGTGGATCTGGAAGTGAAGGTGTTCGGCGGTAGCGAGATTATCGTCGGAACTGGTCGTGATGCGGATGTGTTCTTATGGACGATGGCGATGCCACCTCCTGTTTGGTTGGTGCAGTCCTTTCGGATGATCTTGTAGCCGTCCGGGATGGCTATGGCGATGTCAGGAGCTGAAGAGGCGTTCATCCAGGTTTCTGTAAGGAAGGCGACGTACGGTGAAGTGGTGTTGAGTAGGTTCCAAAGGTCGATGGCGTGTCTGTGGACTGAGTGGGTGTTGAGCAGGATGCATTTCAGGTGGTTAGTGTCGGGGCTCTGTTTGTAGTTTGTGGATTTGGTGCGGCTCCTGGTGCAGTCGAACTTGAATCGTCCATGGGTGAGTCCTAGGACGGCTAGGTAGCAGTTGGGTGGGCGATCGGGGTTAAGGGCTGAGAGGGTTGCGGCGTAGTACGTTATGCGGGTGGGGTGGATATTGCGGGGGACAGGGGGTCTGGCGCTGGGCGCGGTCCAGGCGCGGACGGGCGTAGACGGGCTTACTTTTGGCCCACCTTCGGCGCGCATGGGGCGCGTCCGCTGCGCGTGAACGCTGCGCAAAAAAGCATCTGTCATAAGTGGCAAGAGGAGGGGGGCGGAGCGAGGGAGGAGCAGCTGGGAGGCGGGAGCGGGGTGGAGAGGCTGGATACGAGGCACAACAAACAAAATGGCAGCAAAAACAAAACTGAAACAGGACGAGATTGGGGCACCCAGATGAATGACGCTATAGGCAGTGTTACCAGCACAATCAGGCAATAATTATTCATTTTAAAGTCCAGCAATGCGAGCGCCTCCGCATCACGACCAGTTCCGACGATAATCTCGCTACCGCCGAACACCTTCACTTCCAGATCCACACTGACCTCAAGACTACACTCAGAGGCACCCTCATCTACAGGCCACCAGGGCCCCGCACACAATTTAGCGAAGACATCGCTGACTTCATTAGCCCACACGCCCTCCCCTCCAAAGACTACATTCTACTGGGAGACCTCGACTTCCACCTGGAAAAGAAAAACGACAGCAACACCACCACCCTTCTGGACAACCTGGACAACCTCGGACTCGAACAACTTGTTGATCACTGAGCGTGTACTCAGCATATGGAGCCTGAACGTGAGATCTTTGGTCAAGCACCATCAGTCCCTACGTGATATGATCGATAAGGATTCTCCTGACCTTATCTTTCTCACTGAGACTTGGCTTCAGGACGCAGATACTGCTATTATCAATCTGGCATTCCCTTCCACCTATACAGTGTTTACTCTCAACCGCACGTCTAGGGGGGGTGGCATAGCCATGGCGACAAAATCTTGCTTTCCGGTTGATTGGAAAGCTCTTGATCTACCGACGTGCGAGAGCGCTTCTTTTAAGGTCACCTTCATTCATCAGTTCACTCTTAGCGATCTGCTTACCTACCGCCCACCTGGGAATGACACTGTCTTCAAGGCCGCTCTTGCTGACGTGGTCAGCTCTTTAGCTCCTAGATGTGCTAATTTTAACATTGTGGGTGACCTCAATATACATCTTGATTAGACGTCATCTTCACCCATTAGTTCCTTGTTAGCTGACCTTGAAGCCATGCAATTGAATCAACTAGTTACCTCCCCTACCCACATAGGAGGTCACATCCTTGACCCCTTCTTTACCACACTGGATCGGGCTAGGGTATCTGACCCGATGGTGGTAGGTTGGACTGATCATCTGTTGGTTAAAGTTTCCTGTCCTTTAGATGACCCACAATTTAAACCTGTGGACAGACTGATCCTTAAAAGAAATTGGCGTAAGCTCAAGCTAGAGGAGTTTGTTAAGATCTTGGAGGCGCAGCCCCTGGGCAATCTGCTGAATGTGGAACAAGGATATGAGCAGTTCTGTAACTGGGTCCTAGCTGCCCTTGATTCTCTTATACCAATGCGCTGGTCGAAATGCCACGCTAAAACGCACAGCCCATGGGATAATGATACTCTCGCCGAGCTCAAGAGAACGTGCCGGCAAGCTGAGAGGGCCTGGATGAAATCCTTTGATCCCACTTTAAAATCTCTGTATTTTGCCCAGCTTAAGATCTATCACAGGGCAATCTGCCAAACCCGGGCCGCATACTATGCTTCTGAGTTTCTGAGCAGCCCTAACCCATCTAAATTAATCTTTAAGGTTCTCAAAGACCTTGTGGGGAAACGGGCCACCTTGTTAGAAATCTGCACGGACTCTCACTGTGAAAGTTTGGCATCCTTTTTCGTGGAGAAGGTGCAGGCAATCTACTGAGGATTTATGCCATCTGTGCCCGGTGCTGAGCCTACTGGTGTGATGGCTACGGTCCATGAAACTCTGTCCTCCCTGCCTGTTATGTCTGACGAGGCTTTTGACACTCTGAGCCTCAAAATTAAATCTGGCTCTCCATTAGATCCGCTGAAGCCAGAGCTATTTAAACTTCTCCCGCCCCTTTGTCGTGAGCCTATATTGGATTTGATTAATCTATCACTCACTGCGGGCGTGGTCCCTTCTTCCTGGAAGCAGGCAGTGGTCAGCCCCATTTTAAAGAAGCCTAATCTGGATCCCCTGCTACCTGAAAACTATCGTCCCATCTCCCTCCTGCCCTGGACCGCCAAGGTCACTGAGGCACACGTGAACTCCATCTTGTCTGCCCACCTCTCTCAAAATAATATTCTAGATGAGAGCCAGAATGGTTTTCGTGCACAACACAGCACCGAAACTGCACTGCTCTTTATGACTGAGCACTTGCGTACGGTGCTGGATGCTGAGCAGACAGCGGCGCTCCTCTTGTTAGATTTGAGCGCCGCGTTTGACACAGTGTTTCATGACATTTTGATGCGGCGTTTGGAGGAAGTGGGAATTGAGGGGACGGCTCTCCAATGGTTTCGCTCTTTCCTTTCGGACCGGTTTTTTAAAGTGGCTATTCCACCTGGTCAGTCCTCCTTCCATCCATTGGGGCTGGGTGTGCCTCATGGCTCTGCGTTGAGCCCCACTCTGTTCAACTTATATGTGAAACCGCTGGCTGCAGTCGTCAGACAATGTGGCTTAACCATGACATCGTATGCCGACGACACGCAGCTGGCGGTGACACTCAGTGGGGACCCTGAGGTGAATGCTCCCAGATTCCGCGCAGGACTCATAGCCGTGGCAAACTGGATGCGCACTAATTGCTTGCAGTTAAATGCCAAAAAAACAAGGTCCTGATCCTAGGGAAGCAGGCGGAACTCTGGGGAGACCAGTGGTGGCCTCCAGAATTGGGGGTGACTACCATCCCAGCTGCCGAAGTTAAGAACTTGGGGGTTTGGCTGGATCCTACACTCTCCTTTACCAGCCACACAAAGAAGATTGCAGCTACCTGTTATGGTATTCTGCGAGGACTGAGACCAGTCCTCAAATTCTTCGACCCCCCTACTCGGCAACTGGTGGTCCAAGCCTCCATCCTTTCCCGGCTGGACTATGGGAGTGCGCTGCTGCTCGGAGTGAATCAGGCGGAGGCTACTAGGCTGCAAAGGGTGCAGAATGCCGCGGCGCGTGCCATCGTTGGCCTTCCTAGACGGTGTTCTGTTTCTGCAGTCTTGACCTCTCTTCACTGGCTGCCGGTCAGACAAAGAATTAAATTTAAGGCTCTTTGTCTGGCATTTAAGATCTTGAAACTTTCCTCTCCTCCAGCCCTTGCGAATCTTGTTTCCCCCTATGTTCCTACGCGAGCTCTCAGGTCGGAATCTCTTCATCTGGCGGTTAAGACCAGGTTCAGACTAAGTAGGATGGGAGGTCGTTCCTTTCGAGTTCTAGCGGCAGGATTGTGGAACTCTCTCCCTGTCCATATTCGTGCTCTGAACAACCTGACTCTTTTCAGACGCGCCATAAAAACCTATCTGTTCCCTACTGCTGACTGATTCCCTCTCTTTTCCAGCATCGATTTGTTGTGTTGTGGCACTTGATCAGGCGCCAGGACGCCCCTTTGCTGGGGCAGCTGTGCGCCTAATAAAAGTTATTAACATAACATATTAACAAATGCGAGCAAAGGACAATAGCCGGCACAAAATCTTTGCGAGTAATGCTAACAAGCGCTACGATACCCAAGCAGCAATATTTTTACGGTCAAGCAGTGAGAGCCAAGCGCTGCGATATCCAGGCAGGGAGCGTGGGGAGCGACTGCTTCTCACACAGTCAGAGAGGTCACAGCGCTGCTTTCAATGGGACGAGCCTAATCAGTCCGTGGGAGGGAGGAGCAGCTGGGAGGCGGGAGCAGGGTGGAGAGGCTGGCTATGAGGCACAACAAACAAAATGGCAGTGAAAACAAAACTGAAACAGGACGAGATTGGGGCACACAGATGAATGACGCTATGGGCAGTGGTACCAGCACAATCATGCAATAATTATCAATTTTAAAGTCCAGCAATGCGAGCCCCACAAATTAAATGCGAGCAAAGGACAATAGAAGGCACAAGATATTTGCGAGTAATGCTAACAAGCGCTACGATACCCAAGCAGCAATATTTTTACAGGCAAGCAGTGAGAGCCAAGCGCTGCGATATCCAGGCAGGGAGCGTGGGGAGCGACCGCTTCTCACAGAGTCAGAGAGGACAGCTGCATAAAGCTCCACTCCGAAAAGACCGAGGTCTTCTTGGAGTGGCATGGTGGTGCAGGCAGGTCGCTCCCCATGCCACCACAGTGCCACCAGCTGCCTCGTACCTGTTCCCTGCCGCCCGCCTGTTCTCCTGCCGTTTCCCGCTCCTTCCCGCCGCTGCATCCCTGCGGCCCCACCCCCCTGCTCCCCATTGGCCACCCCGCTCCTGCCTCCCAGCGGCTCCTCCCTCCCTCTCCCCCTCTTAAGGAGGCCGCGCAGTGGCGTATGAGCGACCTCTGAACCTGCTTGCAGACATGTCGCTCCCCACGCCACCACACAGCCACCAGCTGCCTCGTACCTTCTCCCTGCCGCCTGCCTGTTTTCCCGCCATTCCCCACTCCTTCCCGCCGCTGCCTCCCTGTGGCCCCGCCCCCCTGCTCCCCATTGGCCTCCCCGCTCCCGCCTCCCAGCTGCTCCACCCTCCATATCCCCCTCTTATGGAGGCCGCGCAGCGGAGGCGCCGCTGGCGTGCCAAAGGCAAGCCCATCTGCGCACGTACGTGCCTGGACCGCGCCCAGTGCCAGAACCCCTGGACCCCACGAACGCCACAACAACGGACTCAGCTATGACGCCAGCACCCTCTACGCACTCAACGCCGGCTGAAACCACACCTGCTTCCAAGCCGCCCCGAAACGGACTCGCGGACCTTTCTCCTGCCACATCTGCAGCTTCACTTGCGACAGAGCCACCAAACCTCCAAGGACTGGACCCAACCACCTCCTCAACACCCGCTCCGCACGCAAACAGGCCGTCGAGCTCTTAGATCTGCTCGACACCTAAGCCCCTGACATGGCCTTCCTGACCGAGACCTGGTGGAACGACTCCTCGGCGCTCGACATTGCCATAGCCATCCCGGACGGCTGCAAGATCACTCGCAGGGATCGCGCCAACGGAATCAAAGGAGGAATCGCCATCATCCACAAGTCCACCCTCAAGGTCGCCACCCACGCAGACGACACCCTCAACACCACCGAACACCTGCACTTCCGGATCCACACCGACCCAAACACCACCCTCATCTACAGACCCCCCCGGACCCCAAGCTCAATTCAGCGACTCCATCGCCGACCACGCCAGCACCCACACACTCACCTCCACATCGAGAAAATCGTCAACATGCAACTGGCCCATCACCTGGAAGGAAACAACATCTTGGACCCGTCCCAGTCCAGTTTCAGATGAAACCACAGCACCGAGACAGCTCTCATCGCCGCCACAGACGACATCAGGCGCCAAGTAGACAATGGCGAAACATCAGCCCTCATCTTCCTGGACCTGTCAGCCACCTTCGACACGGTCTGCCATTGCACTCTAAAGACACGCCTCCTAGAAGCCGGAATCCAAGAGAAGGCCCTTGACCGGATCACGTCCTACCTCTCCGGCAGAACACAGAGCGTCCGCCTCCCGCCCTTCTGATCCGAGTCCACCGACATCATCTGTGGCGTCCCCCAGGGCTCATCCCTCAGCTCGAGGCTGTTCAACGTCTACATGGCCCCCTCGCACAAGTGGCCTGTCAACACGACCTCAATATTATCTCCTACACTGATGACACCCAGCTCATCCTCTCCCTCACCAAGGACCCACACACCGCCAAAACCAACCTCCACGAGGGAATGAAGGCTGTCGCCAACTGGATGAGGAACAGAAGTCTGAAGCTGAACTCGGACAAGATGGAGGTACTCATCCTCGGACCCACCCCCTCAGCCTGGGATGACTCCTGGTGGCTGACCACACTGGGAACAGCACCGTCACCCACTGACCATGCACGCAACCTAGGATTTATCCTCGACTCCTCCCTCTACAGGTCAACGCCATCTCCTCCTCCTGCTACAACACCCTCCGCATGCTCCGCAGGATCTACAAGTGGATCCCGACTTAAACAAGAAGAACGGTGACACAGGCCCTCGTCAGCAGCAGACTGGACTACGGCAACACACTCTACGCAGGAATCCCAGCTAAACACCTACGACGACTACAACGCACCCAAAACGACTCCGCCCGACTGATCGTCAACGTCCCCCACTGCAGCCACATCACCCCTCACCTGAGAGACCTACACTGGCTCCCCGTCGACAAGAGGATAACCTTCAAGCTCCTCACCCACGCACACAAAGCACTCCACAATGCCAGACCAGCCTACCTGAACAGCAGACTCAGCTTTTACACCCCCACCCGCCAGCTCCGCTCCACCAGCCTCGCCCTCACCGCTGTTCCCCGCATCCAACGAACAACCTCCGGCGGCAGATCCTGCTCCTACCTCACCGCCAAGACCTGAAACACCCTCTCTATCCACCTACAGCAGACCCAAGACCTACTCGCCTTCAGAAGATTCCTCAAGACCTGGCTCTTCGAGCAGTAGTGGCACCCCCTCCCCTCAGCGTCTTGAGACCCTCACATGTAAGTAGCTTGCTTTACAAGTACTCTGATTGATTGATTGATTGATTGATTGATTGATCCTCACACCCGGCACATCTGCCTGGGAAAACAACTGGTGGCCCCCTGCCCTCGGGAGCCCACCCACCCTGATAGACCACTCTCGGAACCTCAGCATAATCCTTTATTCCTCCCTCTCCATGAACCGCCAGATCAACGCTGTCGCGTCCACCAGTTTCAACTGCCTCCGCAAATGGATAACCCCTGATTGCAGAATGACCATCACCCACGCACTCATAACCAGCAGACTAGACTACGGCAACGCCCTCTACCCCGGAATCAACAAAACTCTTCTGCGCAAGCTCCAAACCATCCAGAACGCCACAGCCAGGCTCGTCTTAGGGACACCACACCACAAACAAATGACCCAAAACCTACAAAGCCTCCACTGTCTCCCAGTCGAGAAAAGGGTCACCTTCAAACTCCTCACCAATGCCTACAAATCCCTCAACAACATTGGACCCAAATACCTCAACGACCGAGTATGCTTCCACGTACCCAAGAGGAACCTCCTATCCGCTGACATCGCCCTGGCAGAGGTCCCCATGCTTCTGCAGAAACAGAACTGGCGGGAGTGCCTTCTCGTACATTGCAGCCAAAACCTGGAACAAGCTCCCGGCTAACATCAGATACTCCACAACCCTCCACACTTTCAGGAAGGACCTCAAGACCTGGCTATTCTACTGACCAGGAGCTGTCTCCCCTCTCACCAGCATCTTGAGACCCTTATCGGTGAGTAGCGCGTGCTACAAACCACTGATTGATTGATTGATTGATGAGTGCAAGGGTAGTGCCTGGGTGATTGGATGAGTGCATGGAAAGTGCCTTGGTAAATGGGTAAGTGCATGGATAGTGCCTGGGTGAATCAGTGAGTGCATGGGTAGTACCTGGGTGATTGCATGAGTGCATGGGTACTGCCTGTGTGATTCAGTGAGTGCAAGAGTAGTGCCTAGGTGAGTGGATGAGTGAATAGGTGGTGCCTCAGGGAATGGATGAGTGCAATCGTAGTGCCTGGGTGATTGGATGAGTGCATGGATAGTGCCTGGGTGATTGAGTGAGTGCATGAATAGTGCCTGGGTGAATGGATTAATGGATGGGTAGTGCCTGAGTGATTGGATCAGTGCATGAGTACTGCTTGATTGACTAGATTAGTGCAAGAGTAGCACCTCGGTGATTGGATGAGTGCATGGATACTACCTCATTGAATGGACGAGTGCAAGGGTAGTGCCTGGGTGATTGGATGAGTGAATGGATACTGCCTGGGTGATTGAGTGAGTGCATGGATAGTAACTGGGTGAGTCAGTGGGTGCATGGATAGTACCTGGGTGATTGGATGAGTGCATGGTTACTGCCTGTGCGATTGGATAAGTGTATGAGTAGTGCCTGGGTGAGTGGATGAGTGAATGGGTAGTGCCTGAGTGAATGGATGAGTGCAAGGGTAGTGCCTGAGTAATTGGATGAGTGCATGGATATTGCCTAGGTGATTTGATTAGTGCATGGGTAGTGCCAGGTTGGTTATATGAGTGTGAGGGTAGCACCTGCCTGACTGGATGAGTTCAAGAGTAGCACCTGGGTGATTAGATGAGTGCAATGGTAGTACCTGGGTCATTGGCTGAGCGCTTGTGTAGTGCCTGAGTGAATGGGTAAGTTCAAGGGTAGTGCCTGGGTAATTGGATCTGTGCATCAGTAGTGCCTGAGTGTTTTTATGAGTGCAAGGGAATGCCTCAGGGATTGTTTGAGTGCATGGATAATGTCTGGCAATTGGGTGAGTGTTTGAGTAGTGCCTGAGTGATTGGATGAGTGCATGGGTAGTGCCTGGGTGACTGGATGAGTGTATGACTCATTGCATGGGTGCCAGGTAAGCATGGGCGGAAAATCCGTTACGCTCGCGGATTTTGCGGATTTTCGGTAAATTCGCAATCCGCGAACGCTCGCGAATTTACCAAAAATCCGCAAATTCGCACGCAGCGGATTTTTTTTTCTTGGTGATACAATTTTGTGGCGCGCGGCGTTTACTTACCGTCATTCAGCGTTTTCCGAGTTGTTTTTCTCGATATTTTGCGAGTGCTGCGCCATTTTGGATCTTGCTGCGGGATCCCGCGGGAATTTGGCGAGCGCGATTACGTCATCGCGGCTTGCCAACTTGCACAGCTAGTTTGTCAACGTGAGTACGCCGTGATCACGTATCGCGGGACTTCGCAATTGTGACCTTGTAGATGCGGCGAGCAGCAAGAATCTCGCACTCGCAAAAATACAAAATTTGCAATTCTGCACAAGAAATCCACCAGCAAGCAGCATAAACCTTCTGGAAATGATGATTTTTATCTGAATAACTCCTCAGGTTGACATTTGCCTGCACTTTTTTTGCGAGGAGTCCATTTTGGGGAGGGGGGGTGGGAGGAAGGAAGTGCCCCACAGTCTTCAACTTCCTGTTCCTGTCCAGCAGGCTCCTCCCAGTGCTTTGTCCATCTCCTGGTCACTTTTCGTTTGGATCTGGAGCTGGAAGGATTACTTTTTGTGGATGCTGCTGAATATTTGGATTTGAGGCCTTTTTGACTTTTTTTGGATCACTTTTGGATTTGAAATTTCAAAAGTAAGTTTGTTTGGGGCATTACAGTTGCTGCAACTAAAATTTTGGAATTTTCGATTTTTGGGCTGTTTTGGGGCCTTTTGCCCAGGGGTACTCAGTGGTGGGTGGACTGAGTCTTTCTGTGGGGTGTTTTGAATTTAAACATCATGGAGGGGCTGGATGGCTTGGGATTGTGCTGATTTTTCTGTGATTTTCGTTTTTTTGGCCTGTTGTTGTGGCCTTTTCACCAGGGGTAGTGAGTGTTGCATGGGCCTAGTCTTTCTGTGGGGTGTCTTGAATTTAAACATCATGGAGGGCCTGGATGGTTTGGGATTGTGCTGATTTTTCTGTGTTTTTCGATTTTTTGGGGTGTTCATGGGGACAGGCCATGTGGGTGGGGGCCATTTTGAGTGCTGGTACAGGCAGGCCATGTGCTGGGAGGCAAGTGGCCATTTTGAATGCAGGCAGTGTTGGTAGGCCTGCAACCATTTTGCCTAGTTTTCAACCTTTATGCTCAGGGGTAGTGAGTGTTGCATGGGCCTAGTCTTTCTGTGGGGTGTCTTGAATTTAAACATCATGGAGGGCCTGGATGGTTTGGGATTGTGCTGATTTTTCTGTGTTTTTCGATTTTTTGCGGTGTTCATGGGGACAGGCCATGTGGGTGGGGGCCATTTTGAGTGCTGGTACAGGCAGGCCATGTGCTGGGAGGCAAGTGGCCATTTTGAATGCAGGCAGTGTTGGTAGGCCTGCAACCATTTTGCCTAGTTTTCAACCTTTATGCTCAGGGGTAGTGAGTGTTGCATGGGCCTAGTCTTTCTGTGGGGTGTCTTGAATTTAAACATCATGGAGGGCCTGGATGGTTTGGGATTGTGCTGTTTTTTCTGTTTTTTTATTTTTTGGGGTGTTCATGGGGACAGGCCATGTGGGTGGGGGGAATTTTGAGTGCTGGTACAGGCAGGCCATGTGCTGGGAGGCAAGTGGCTATTTTGAATGCAGGCAGTGTTGTCAGGCCTGCAACCATTTTGCCTAGTTTTCAACCTTTATGCCCAGGGGTAGTGAGTGTTGCATGGGCCCAGTATTTCTGTGGGGTGTCTTGAATTTAAACATCATGGAGGGCCTGGATGGTTTGGGATTGTGCAGATTTTTCTGTGATTTTCGTTTTTTTGGCCTGTTGTTGTGGCCTTTTCACCAGGGGTAGTGAGTGTTGCATGGGCCTAGCCTTTCTGTGGGGTGTCGTGAATTTAAACATCATGGAGGCCCTGGATGGTTTGGGATTGTGCAGATTTTTCTGTGATTTTCGTTTTTTTGGCCTGTTGTTGTGGCCTTTTCACCAGGGGTAGTGAGTGTTGCATGGGCCTAGTCTTTCTGTGGGGTGTCTTGAATTTAAACATCATGGAGGGCCTGGATGGTTTGGGATTGTGCTGATTTTTCTGTGTTTTTCGATTTTTTGGGGTGTTCATGGGGACAGGCCATGTGGGTGGGGGCCATTTTGAGTGCTGGTACAGGCAGGCCATGCGCTGGGAGGCAAGTGGCCATTTTGAATGCAGGCAGTGTTGGTAGGCCAGCAACCATTTTGCCTAGTTTTCAACCTTTATGCTCAGGGGTAGTGAGTGTTGCATGGGCCTAGTCTTTCTGTGGGGTGTCTTGAATTTAAACATCATGGAGGGCCTGGATGGTTTGGGAGTGTGCTGATTTTTCTGTGATTTGCGTTTTTTTGGGCTGTTGTTGTGGCCTTTTCACCAGGGGTAGTGAGTGTTGCATGGGCCTAGTCTTTCTGTGGGGTGTCTTGAATTTAAACATCATGGAGGGCCTGGATGGTTTGGGATTGTGCTGTTTTTTCTGTGTTTTTTGATTTTTTGGGGTGTTCATGGGGACAGGCCATGTGGGTGGGGGGAATTTTGAGTGCTGGTACAGGCAGGCCATGTGCTGGGAGGCAAGTGGCTATTTTGAATGCAGGCAGTGTTGTCAGGCCTGCAACCATTTTGCCTAGTTTTCAACCTTAATGCCCAGGGGTAGTGAGTGTTGCATGGGCCCAGTATTTCTGTGGTGTGTCTTGAATTTAAACATCATGGAGGGCCTGGATGGTTTGGGATTGTGCTGATTTTTCTGTGATTTTCATTTTTTTGGCCTGTTGTTGTGGCCTTTTCACCAGGGGTAGTGAGTGTTGCATGGGCCTAGCCTTTCTGTGGGGTGTCGTGAATTTAAACATCATGGAGGCCCTGGATGGTTTGGGATTGTGCTGATTTTTCTGTGATTTTCGTTTTTTTGGCCTGTTGTTGTGGCCTTTTCACGAGGGGTAGTGAGTGTTGCATGGGCCTAGTCTTTCTGTGGGGTGTCTTGAATTTAAACATCATGGAGGGCTTGGATGGTTTGGGATTGTGCTGATTTTTCTGTGTTTTTCGATTTTTTGGGGTGTTCATGGGGACAGGCCATGTGGGTGGGGGCCATTTTGAGTGCTGGTACAGGCAGGCCATGCGCTGGGAGGCAAGTGGCCATTTTGAATGCAGGCAGTGTTGTTAGGCCTGCAACCATTTTGCCTAGTTTTCAAACTTTATGCCCAGGGGTAGTGAGTGTTGCATGGGCCTAGTTTTTCTGTGGGGTGTCTTGAATTTAAACATCATGGAGGGGCTGGATGGTTTGGGATTGTGCTGATTTTTCTGTGATTTTTGTTTTTTTGGCCTGTTGTTGTGGCCTTTTCACCAGGGGTAGTGAGTGTTGCATGGGCCTAGTCTTTCTGTGGGGTGTCTTGAATTTAAACATCATGGAGGGCTTGGGATTGTGCTGATTTTTCTGTGATTTTCGTTTATTTGGGCTGTTGTTGTGGCCTTTTCACCAGGGATAGTGAGTGGTGCATGTGCCTATTCTTTCTGTGGCGTGTCTTGAATTTAAACATCATGGAGGGAATGGGATTGTGCTGATTTTTCTGTGTTTTTTCAATTGTTTGGGGGTGTATAACTGAACTGATGTTCCTCTGTCTTCCATTGCTTTTGGGTGCACAAGACTCAAGAAGAGAACCACCAGTGCCAGGAAGAAGTCCTGCAGCGGTGTGTGTGTGCAGCATAACGTCACGCGACGTCACGTCTGGCCACAGACAACTCTGCAACTCGTGCAACTGCGGCTAGCTGTTCTGACCTGCTCTGAAGAAGATGGCCCCAAAAAGAGTTCCCCGTAGCTCCTCTAGCAAGAAAGTTGCCAGTAAGGAGCAGAAGAAGCAAGTTACCAAGGAGGCTGGTGTGCCGCCCGCCACGTTTTTTGGGAGTAAAAAAAAAAGTACGCCTGCAGCAGCAGCGGGATCTGCTGGGGACCAAGCTGGGAGCAGCACGCCCGCTCCATTGGGCTCAGTGCCGCCACCACCACCACCACGCCAACTTAAGTCCAAGCCCTTGAGTGCTGCAGAGGCAGTCAGTGTACTTCTTCAATAACCATCGACCAGTGATGTTGGCTCATCGCAAGAAAGTAGCAGCAATGTCCCTGAATCAACACAAGTTGTTGTAACTCATCTGACAAGTGTTGAACAACCACAGCCGCAACAACAACCACATGTGCAAGTACAAGCCCAAGTACATGTGGAAGGAGAGGCAGCGCAAGGAGATGCGCAAGCAGAGGTGCATGGAGGGTCACAAGTGCCCACAATAGTTGTTCCTCCCGAAGTAGGGGCACATCAGGAAATCGACAATCAAGCCGAGGTATCATTTGAGGAAGCCACTCCTCCTGATGATCATTCATTGTCTTCCACATCCCTAGCCAGGAAAAGATCAAGGGGGGTGTCTACATTTTCTTCAAGCCCACCTCCTTCTGATGATCTGGATGAAAATTGGGAACCACCACGGCCGTCTGAGAGTGAGGCACACCATGATCTGACAAAGGTACTTAAGTGTAAAAGGAAGGTTGTCGAAAAACTCATAGTTATGGAGTGTGATGAGGCTCAACAAGAAGTGGCAGATACTGCTGCTGATGAAGGCTCTCACGACGACGAGCCAGTCATCATAAAGGTCACTGCAGCCCCAGCGAGCATGCAGCAAAGAGACATTTTGACCCTAGCCCGAGAAGCTGCTGAGCGTGATGATGATGTCGACGAGGAGGCAATGGAAACACAACAATCATTGGAGTTAACTAGTACACCAACACGTACCGCTTCCATATTTCTTCCTCGCAAGAAGGGACCTCCATCCACCTCGACCTCAATTAGTGGTGGTGAAAGTGCACAACGTACTAAAGTTCGGCAATCCACATTCTCCACTTCATCTGGCATTAGCAGCATGACCACCGCCACCAGTATCGCCGCCTCCTCCGGCCCCCACAGACAATTCAAGTCCCCAGCTTGGGACTTCTTTAGTGTTTGCCCAAAAAGGGAAAAATTCACCATTTGTAGCATTTGTAAGGTTGCAGTTAGTTGTGGTAAGTTTAGTACCAACTATGGTACCGGAGGCCAGAGAGGTCATCTTAAGAGACAGCACACTGTCCAATGGTTTGCGCACCTACAGGCGATCAAGGAAGCCCGAATTGCATGTAATGAAAACATTGATTTTTCATCTGATGATGACGAGGAGGAAGAAGACGCGTCAAACACTTCACTTACACCCAGTACCCCTGTCAGTAGCACACCCCATGTGAGCCACACTAAGAGTGTGGGAGAGAGTGAGACACCAATGCGAAAAAGTTCATCAGCGAGCGTAACTGGGTCGAAGATATCATCATCATCATCATCCCGTAAATGCTTGGTCCAGGGCAACATTAAAAAGATGTTGTTTACAGGAGCGCAATATGAACACAACCACCCACTGACGCGTCTGTATAACACTAAGCTGGCTAAAATGCTAGCTCTGGACCTTCTCCCTTTTTCTTTTGTAGAAGGTGTTGGTTTTCTAGAATTAGTGGCAGCGCTCTGCCCTAAATGGTAGCTTCCTAGCCGGTTCTATTTTGCCAGAGTTGCGGTTCCAGCACTACATGAAGATGTGCTGGAGGTGATTGGGGCAGCTTTGCAGAAGAGTGCTGTTCACACTATACATCTGACAACAGACATGTGGACCAGTGGCGCAGGCGCTGATTACATGTGAATCCCTGCACACTGGGTCTCTTTTTCAGGGGTTAAAGCAAAGCTAAATTCAGGTGTTGACCCGGACCAAGTTTTTAAAGCTGCTCGGAAACATGCAACACTAGCCATGTTTGGTTTGGAGAAACGTCACACAGCACAAAACATTTTGGATGAGTTTAACACAAAGGTCCTTGACTGGCTGTCCCCAAAAAAACGGCAGATTGGTTATGTTTCCACGGATAATGGCACCAATGTAGTTAAGGCCATGGAGCTGGGTCTGTATTTCAGAGTGCCGTGTTTGGCGCACTGTATAAACCTGGTTGTCAAAAAATTCTTGAGTGATAAAGACAGTCCAGCGTACGAGGTAGTGGACACCTGCCAAAAAATGTTCAACCATTTCAGCCATTCTTTTAAGGCCTGGAAGCATCTGAGGAGCCTGCTACATGAACGTCGAATGCCAGTGAAAGCACTCATCCAGGAGGTGGCAACACATTGGAACTCAACCTTCTACATGCTTGAGCATCTGTATGAGCAGTATACGGTACTCAATCACTATTTCTTAAAACAGGGTACAGCTCAGAAGGACCTGAGGATAGATGCGGCGCAATGGAACCTAGTTAAAAGCCTGACCGACATGCTTCGTCCTTTTGAGGTCTTCACGCGTGCAGTCAGCAAGGAGGACTGTAATTTGGGAAAAGCTATCCCATTGTTGCGCATGCTGGAGCACCAACTGAAGGCGGTGTCTTCTATGTTTCAAAAAGATGAAAAAAAACAAAGACCCTTTTCTTTTGGTGGAGAAATTATTAGAGCGCCTACTTGGTGATGAACGTCTTAAAATGATCCACTCAGAACAGCATTACATTTGTGCTACTATTCTGGATCCACGCTACAAAAAGGCGCTGGCAGGCCAAGCATTCTTTCCTTTTGGTGATCAAGATGTTACAAAGTACAAACGTTGGCTAGCCTTCTCAGCCAAGAGGTTTGAAAGAGAACGGCAGAAAATTGATGGAAAAGGCAGTACATCAGCATCAGCAGGCCATCCCAAGTCAAAGGAATCCACTTCTGCACCTGTGGCTGTGGCACAAGTGACCTCTCAGCCATTATAGACACCGGCAACCGGATCATTTGCACCAGACACAACAGTAACATTGGATGCTGAAGAGGATTGGCTAAATCGGCTTGGGTTTGGTTCTCAAAAGGTCACAGCAAAAGCTAAGCAAAGTGGAGGAACCTTGGAGGACCTTGAGTCGATGGTGCAGGACTATCTGAATGACTAAAATTCATGAAATAATAATAGGGGTAGTTGCAAAAAAGGAATTCTAACAAATTATAAAAAAATATATATATATCACTTTTAATAGGTTTTCAAGTTAAAACATACAGATATTATACAATAATGTTACATAAAATAAACATCATACAGCAATTAAACATATATTCACATTACATCAAAAATTATTACATGAAAAACTTAAACATTGATACATTACATAATCATTAAAAATTCAAAGAAAAGAGTGGCAATTAATACTCAACGAGCGTTTCAACGTTTTGAAAAACGCCTTTCTCAGGAGCCACAATCTATACCTGTAGAACATAATAACGGAACATAAAAAATACATTCGTTGACACAATTTTAAAATAGCAGAGGTAATGTAAACCGTCATTGTGTGAAACAAGTTCAGGACATAATTCAGTAAAAATTCCTTATGCAACAAACCCTCCCTACATGTTTTAGCAATATATCGTTTGCTAAACAAGTTACAAAACTAATTCATATGTATGTATTTAGAGTTCTATGTTAATGCTGAACCATTGGCGTATTGGCATGGGAAAAAAGAATTGTGGCCACAGCTCTCCAACCTGGCTTTAAACTACTTGTCTTGCCCACTCGCAAGCGTGTCTTCTGAACATGTTTTCAGTGCTGCTGGTGGCATTGTAACTCCCAAACAGAGCCGCCTCTTGCCCAAAAATGTGGAGAGGTTAACAATGATCAAGATGAATCAGCACCTCATACCACCAGATTACAGAGTACGAGAAAGCACGCCTGATGAAGACGAGGTAGACAGCACCGTAGATGAGGGAATTTCTTCTCTGTCAGGTGACACTGAGCTCACCCTGCCTGAATTCGCAGAGTATGATGACGAAGCCTTATTCTTAATCCTGGACCCTGACACCAAGCCCTGAAAATGAGACAATGAATCAATAACTTACTTTTTCGTCCTTATTCACTTTTATTCCTGTGTGTCTGTCTTTCTTTGTTGTGCACAGTTAATATAATTCAAACTTTAATCACCTAATCACAAAAACAAGCCCATCAGCAGAACTGTCTTCACTTGTTTGCTTATTGATTTTAAGGTGCCGCAGTCTGCATTCCTCAGGTTCACAAGTTCAGAAGAACATGCTCCTCTATCCTCCTAATCCAGACTCCTATTTCCATCAAAGCAAAGGGCTGGATTATGCCCAATGAAGAAAGACTCAGCACTTGTGGGGGTGTTCTACTTCTTTGCGGGTGAGGTGACGGCTCTGGGGCCATTGCTGGGAAGCTCTAATACCGAATAAAAGTAGTTTAGACCAAATCAGAGGCGGAATTGTTTTTGTGTTTTTGCTGACTTGCTTGCCTTTGAGGTGCTCTTTGGGGGGTTCCGGCTGTTTGTGGGTGAGTTTTGGGGTCTAGGAGCACTGCTGGGACACTCTAATCTTGATTGCATTTGCTTTTCAGGAAATCCATGGTGGAAAACTGGAGTTATGGCCTAGCTGCACTGCGCGTTTGGACCGAAGGCCAAGAAATATTGTAAGTATGAGATTCTGCTTTTGGGCTGTTTGGGGGTGTTGTGCTTTTTGGCGGGTGGGTTGGCGGGTCTTGGGGCATTCCTGGGAAGGTCTAATACCGGATAGAAGTGGTTGGGACAAAATCCACGCTGATTTTTTTTGTTGCTAATTCTGACATTTTGCTCAATGTAGCGTTTTCGGGGGCCTGTTTGGTGGGCTTCCTAGTGTTTGTGGGTGGGTTTCGGGGTCTTGGAGCAATGCTGGCTATGGATACTTTAGTTTGCAAGAGGTTTGAAGCAAATCCATGGTGGCAGAGGGGAGTTAGGGCCTAGCTGCAGAGCGTGCGCGGAGTGATTTGGGAAATTGGCAAAAAAATGACTAAGTCCCCATTTTTGTACTTTTGCTCTTTGGCTGTTTGGGGCTCTTCTACTTGTTTTCTCCTGGGTTGACGGCTCTGGGGCCATTGCTGGGAAGCTCTAATACCGGATAAAAGTGGTTTGGACCAAATCGGAGGCGGAATTGTTTTTGTGTTTTTGCTGACTTGCTTGCCTTTGAGGTGCTCTTTGGGGGGTTCCGGCTGTTTGTGGGTGAGTTTTGGGGTCTGGGAGCACTGCTGGGACACTCTAATCTTGATTGCATTTGCTTTTCAGGAAATCCATGGTGGAAAACTGGAGTTATGGCCTAGCTGCACTGCGCGTTTGGACCGAAGGCCGAGAAATATTGTAAGTGTGAGATTTTGCTTTTGGGCTGTTTGGGGGTGTTGTGCTTTTTGACGGGTGGGTTGGCGGGTCTTTGGGCATTCCTGGGAAGGTCTAAAACCGGATAGAAGTGGTTGGGACAAAATCCACGCTGATTTTTTTTGTTGCTAATTCTGACATTTTGCTCAATGTAGCATTTTCGGGGCCTGCTTGGTGGGCTTCCTAGTGTTTGTGGGTGGGTTTCGGGGTCTTGGAGCAATGCTGGCTATGGATACTTTAGTTTGCAAGAGGTTTGAAGCAAATCCATATTGGCAGAGGGGAGTTAGGGCCTAGCTGCAGAGCGCGCGCGGAGTGATTTGGGAAATTGGCAAAAAAATGAGTAAGTCCCCGTTTTTGTACTTTTGCTCTTTGGCTGTTTGGGGGTCTTCTACTCGTTTTCTCCTGGGCTGACGGCTCTGGGGCCATTGCTGGGAAGCTCTAATACCGGATAAATGTGGTTTAGACGAAATCGGAGGCGGACATTTTTTTGTGTTTTTGCTGACTTGCTTGCCTTTGAGGTCCTCTTTGGGGGGGTTCCGGCTGTTTGTGGGTGAGTTTTGGGGTCTGGGAGCACTGCTGGGACACTCTAATCTTGATTACATTTGCTTTTCAGGAAATCCGTGGTGGAAAACTGGAGTTATGGCCTAGCTGCACTGCGTGTTTGGACCGAAGGCCGAGAAATATTGTAAGTATGAGATTTTGCTTTTGGGCTGTTTGGGGGTGTTGTGCTTTTTGGCGGGTGGGTTGGCGGGTCTTGGGGCATTCCTGGGAAGGTCTAATACCGGATAGAAGTGGTTGGGACAAAATTCACGCTGATTTTTTTTTGCTATTTCTGACATTTTGCTCAATGTAGCGTTTTCGGGGGCCTGTTTGGGGGGCTTCCTGGTGTTTGTGGGTGGGTTTCGGTGTCTGGGAGCAATGCTGGCTACAGATACTTTCGTTTGCAAGAGGTTTGAAGCAAATCCATGGTGGCAGAGGGGAGTTAGGGCCTAGCTGCAGAGCGCGCGCGGAGTGATTTGGGAAATAGGCAAAAAAATTACTAAGTCCCCATTTTTTGTACTTTTGCTCCTTGGCTGTTTGGGGGTCTTCTACTCGTTTTCTCCTGGGTTGACGGCTCTGGGGCCATTGCTGGGAAGCTCTAATACCGGATAAAAGAGGTTTGGACCAAATCGGAGGCGGAATTTTTTTGTGTTTTTGCTGACTTGCTTGCCTTTGAGGTGCTCTTTGGGGGGATTCCGGCTGTTTGTGGGTGAGTTTTGGGGTCTGGGAGCACTGCTGGGACAGTCTAATCTTGATTGCATTTGCTTTTCAGGAAATCCGTGGTGGAAAACTGGAGTTATGGCCTAGCTGCACTGCGCGTTTAGACCGAAGGCCGAGAAATATTGTAAGTATGAGATTTTGATTTTGGGCTGTTTGGGGGTGTTGTGCTTTTTGGCGGGTGGGTTGGCAGGTCTTGGGGCATTCCTGGGAAGGTCTAATACCGGATAGAAGTGGTTGGGACAAAATCCACGCTGATTTTTTTTTGTGCTATTTCTGACATTTTGCTCAATGTAGCGTTTTTGGGGGCCTGTTTGGGGGGCTTCCTGTTGTTTGTGGGTGGGTTTCGGGGTCTGGGAGTAATGCTGGCTGCGGATACTTTAGTTTGCAAGAGGTTTGAAGCAAATCCATGGTGGCAGAGGGGAGTTAGGGCCTAGCTGCAGAGCGCGCGCGGAGTGATTTGGGAAATTGGCAAAAAAATGACTAAGTTCTCATTTTTGTACTTTTGCTCTTTGGCTGTTTGGGGGTCTTCTACTCGTTTTCTCCTGGGTTGTTGGCTCTGGGGCCATTGCTGGGAAGCTCTAATACCGGATAAAAGTGGTTTGGACCAAATCGGAGGCAGAATTTTGTTTGTGTTTTTGCTGACTTGCTTGCCTTTGAGGTGCTCTTTGGGGGGGTTCCGGCTGTTTGTGGGTGAGTTTTGGGGTCTGGGAGCACTGCTGGGACAGTCTAATCTTGATTGCATTTGCTTTTCAGGAAATCCGTGGTGGAAAACTGGAGTTATGGCCTAGCTGCACTGCGCGTTTAGACCGAAGGCCGAGAAATATTGTAAGTATGAGATTTTGCTTTTTGGCTGTTTGGGGGTGTTGTGCTTTTTGGCGGGTGGGTTGGCAGGTCTTGGGGCATTTATGGGAAGGTCTAATACTGGATAGAAGTGGTTGGGACAAAATCCACGCTGATTTTTTTGTGCTATTTCTGACATTTTGCTCAATGTAGCGTTTTTGGGGGCCTGTTTGGGGGGCTTCCTGGTGTTTGTGGGTGGGTTTCGGGGTCTGGGAGTAATGCTGGCTACGGATACTCTAGTTTGCAAGAGGTTTGAAGCAAATCCATGGTGGCAGAGGGGAGTTAGGGCCTAGCTGCAGAGCGCGCAGAGTGATTTGGGAAATTGGCAAAAAAATGACTAAGTCCTCATTTTTGTACTTTTGCTCTTTGGCTGTTTGGGGGTCTTCTACTCGTTTTCTCCTGGGTTGACGGCTCTGGGGCCATTGCTGGGAAGCTCTAATACCGGATAAAGTTGGTTTGGACCAAATCGGAGGCGAAATTTTGTTTGTGTTTTTGCTGACTTGCTTGCCTTTGAGGTGCTCTTTGGGGGGGTTCCGGCTGTTTGTGGGTGAGTTTTGGGGTCTGGGAGCACTGCTGGGACAGTCTAATCTTGATTGCATTTGCTTTTCAGGAAATCCGTGGTGGAAAACTGGAGTTATGGCCCAGCTGCACTGCGCGTTTGGACCGAAGGCCGAGAAATATTGTAAGTATGAGATTTTGCTTTTGGGCTGTTTGGGGGTGTTGTGCTTTTTGGCCGGTGGGTTGGCGGGTCTTGGGGCATTCCTGGGAAGGTCTAATACCAGATAGAAGTGGTTGGGACAAAATCTAAGCTGATTTTTTTGTTGCTATTTCTGACATTTTGCTCAATGTAGCGTTTTCGGGGGCCTGTTTGGGGGGCTTCCTGGTGTTTGTGGGTGGGTTTCTGGGCCTGGGAGCAATGCTGGCTACGAATACTTTGGTTTGCAAGAGGTTTGAAGCAAATCCATGGTAGCAGAGGGGAGTTAGGGCCTAGCTGCAGAGGCCGCGCTGAGTGATTTGGGAAATTGGCAAAAAAATGACTAAGTCCCCATTTTTGTACTTTTGCTCTTTGGCTGTTTGGGGGTCTTCTACTCGTTTTCTCCTGGGTTGACAGCTCTGGGGCCATTGCTGGGAAGGTCTAATACCGGATAAAATTGGTTTAGACCAAATCGGAGGCGGAAATTTATTGTGTTTTTGCTGACTTGCTTGCCTTTGAGGTGCTCTTTGGGGGGGTTCCGGCTGTTTGTGGGTGAGATTTGGGGTCTGGGAGCACTGCTGGGATAGTCTAATCTTGATTGCATTTGCTTTTCAGGAAATCCGTGGTGGAAAACTAGAGTTATGGCCTAGCTGCACTGCGCGTTTGGACCGAAGGCCGAGAAATATTGTAAGTATGAGATTTTGCTTTTGGGCTGTTTGGGGATGTTGTACTTTTTGGCGGGTGGGTTGGCGGGTCTTGGGGCATTCTTGGGAAGGTCTAATACCGGATAGAAGTGGTTGGGACAAAATCCACGCTGATTTTTTTTGTTACTATTTTTGACATTTTGCTCAATGTAGCGTTTTCGGGGGCCTGTTTGGGGGGCTTCCTGGTGTTTGTGGGTGGGTTTCGGGGTCTGGGAGCAATGCTGGCTATGGATACTTTAGTTTGCAAGAGGTTTGAAGCAAATCCATGGTGGCAGAGGGGAGTTAGGGCCTAGCTGCAGAGCGTGCGCGGAGTGATTTGGGAAGTTGGCAAAAAAATTACTAAGTTCCCATTTTTGTACTTTTTCTCTTTGGCTGTTTGGGGGTCTTCTACTCGTTTTCTCCTGGGTTGACGGCTCTGGGGCCATTGCTGGGAAGCTCTAATACTGGATAAAAGTGGTTTGGACCAAATCGGAGGCGGAATTTTTTTGTGTTTTTACTGACTTGCTTGCCTTTGAGGTGCTCTTTGGGTGATTTCCGGCTGTTTGTGGGTGAGTTTTGGGGTCTAGGAGCACTGCTGGGACACTCTAATCTTGATTGCATTTGCTTTTCAGGAAATCCGTGGTGGAAAACTGGAGTTATGGCCTAGCTGCACTGCGCGTTTGGACCGAAGGGCGAGAAATAATGTAAGTATGAGATTTTGCTTTTGGGCTGTTTGGGGGTGTTTTTTGGCGGGTGGGTTGGCAGGTATTGGCACATTCCTGGGAAGGTCTAATACCGGATAGAAGTGGTTGGGAGTGGACAAAATCCATAAGGAAAAGCCTTTTGGCACTTTTTGTAACTTAGGGTTCGTTAGGGTTAGCCCTAACAGCAGCATTGCATGTGTTTTGGGGTGTTCTAGATTTTTGCAACTGAGTTATGGGGTCTTAGAGCACTTGTGAGAATTTGTAATTTTGGTTGCAAGTCATTTGATGAAAATCCATGGTGGGAAAGGGGGGATTTGGCATAGTTAAAGAAAGCCTCTGCCACTATTCTTAACTTAGGGCTCGTTAGGGTTAGCAGTATTTCTATTGCATGTGTTTGGGTGGGGGGGTTTTCGAGTCTTGGAGCGATGCTGGCTATGGATACTTTTGCTTGCTTGCAAGTGGTTTGAATACAATCCACGGTGGGTAAGGGGGTATTTGGGCCTACTTTTACTTCCAAAGTACGTTTTGTCACAATTTTCTGCTAGGCCTCATTTTTTGAGATCTGATTGGGGGTCTTCTACATTTTTGCAACTGGCTTTAGTAAGGGTCTGGGTGGAAGCACTGCTGGGAAGGTCTAATTTTGCTCTAAAACACAGTTTACAGTACACCTAGCTTGAGGGGAAAGACCCGCTAAATTAATTTGCCCATACTTATTTATCCTTGAAAAGGTGACTCAGACAAAGTACGCACTTTCAAAAATGTTGTACTGTCTATTAGGAAAATCAAAGTGTGACTTTTTGCACTACACAGCGTACATACCTTATATTTATTTATCAGAGCTGTTTTTCGTTCAATAATTACAGGCCGGGTTTCAGTCTGCAATGGGGAAAAAAGGATGGAGTCAGGCTTCACATTAGCGAGCCGCAATTCAGCATCCGCCAGGCAGGCAGTGGACAGGGTGTCTTCTGGTCACCAACATTGATGGACGAAGCGTCAGCTGGAATGGAGGAGTGCCGCTAATAAGAGGAATTGTTTGCTGCGTGCAACTTACTTACCAAATTCAACAGGACAACTACAACAATACAGATACAGTATCCATTCTTTTATTCAATGAGTGTGTGTGACTGCATTTCTTGGATCTCTCTCTGCTTCTAAATTGATCCCTACAGCCATTCTATAGGTTTTACTTCAGCTATTTTTTAAACCTAATTTAATGTAGCCCTGTACTGTCGCATTCTGTCATTCACGGTTGTCAAAAGTACTACTTACTTTTCTGTAACAATACATTCAGTAGTGCATGCACTTCCTTTATGTCACGTAAAAGATTTATGGTTAGCTTTGTACCCAAACATTTCTTTATGTTCAATTATTGTATGTCCATGCTGTGCTTTTTTTTTTTTCTCTCAACAAAACCTACCCAAAAAGAAACCCCCATTCCTATCCATTTTACAAACCCTAACCCTCTTCCCCCGGGTTGTGTGGTTTTGCTTGATGTGTGACTAAATGACATCAATAATTCCACACACTTGCTGGGGAGGATAAGGTCATAGCAACAGGCTGGTGAAGGAATCCGAGGATATATTCTAGACTTACTCAGCTTCAGTACTATTTCTTGTATTAGTAGCCAATATCAAAGAAATCCTACACAAGTACAAGTTATACTATCAATACTTTACCATTTGTTAGGCTACATTGTGGCACTGTTGTAGTCTACTGTACTGTCACCTGCTATATTCTCTATCGTACCGTTGTAATGCTACAATAAGGACAAACCAGGTTTCATTTTCTTTTTTTCCATAGCCATGCAACTGCCACTGTGTCACACCACTAGTACCACCGCAATGAGGAGGAAATTTCAGCCGCCCTGGATTGCAACCTTAATCGCCATTTCCCGTGGAGCCAGCCCTGGGCCTAGCCCTACTTTCAAACAGAAATTACAGGTAAGATAAGCGTTTGGTTGGAGGTAGTATAATGGAGTATTAGGAGAGACGAGAGATTGACAGTAGTACTACTAAAGTCCTAGGACTATTCAGGAAAACAAACTTACTGTTAAAACCCCACCCACCAGACTCAAAAGCAGTAAAAAACAGGTATGGTCAGATAAAGTTTCAAAAAGTATATTTTTTATAGCCCTAACAAAATAATCTCCCGCAAGACCCTCCCTAACCCCAACGATTGTCCTTCAAAAGTCCCCCAAAAACCCAACTTCCAATTCCCACCCCCCAAAAGTCTCTAAAAAAGGGGCAAGGGACACTATGACAGGGTGCTGTTGACTTTAGCAGCCAGGGCATCATGCTCCTTGCGGAGGCCCTCCACCAAGTTCTTATAGTTCAGGACCTCCTGCTCCAGGTAGGACAGTCTGAGGGATAAGCGGCGCCGGCGTGCCTTGCAAATCCTGTGGGGGGCAGCTGCTGTCTTTGCTGCTCGGCGGTGGCGTTTGGCTTTGGTAGCCCGGCTCCGTACCGCTGGAGCACTGCGCTGGCTGGCAGCCCGCACAGAGGAGGATGCAGCTGTCCCAGTGGACGTTGTTGTAGTACCAGACTGCGTCTCCTCCTCCTCCAGGGCCACCAGCCGCCGATATTCAGCGACAGTGGCATCCAGCCTCCGTTGCCGGGCCATTCGAGCCAGCTCTTTCCTCCTTGATGGTCTCTTGGATTTGGAAGGAGCAACTATATGAAGAAAGAAAAACATAGTCTGTAACCAATGCTCCTTAAGATTAACACAAAATGATTGAGCAGAAAGTTGTCACAGTACAAGTAGCAAATTAAAAGCACAGTACATAACTATTGAGGACAGTATCTATGTAACCTCCGACTTCTTCATCCTTGCTCTAACATTAGTGGGAGTTTAAGGAACAAATTCTACGAGCACTATGGGCTTCCATTACAGTCGACTATGACAGTACACCAGTCTTATTCTTCTTCTTCTCTCTTGTTTAGGAAAATTGGTACGTTATCTTATGCAAGCCGGCATAATGCCAGCTCAGTGAACTTGCACCCGAGAAAAACAGACGCACACCATGGTGAGTGAGACAGACTTGCGTTACTGTACCGGTCCAGTACATGCAGGTGGTGAAGCTCTTTCTTTTCTAGTACGGGTGGCACTGAGAATATTCTGTTAAAAGGGCTACTGCTTAATTAATTTACCTTTCACCCTGCAGTGCAAATGAGTATTAGAAAAGGAAAATGAAGAAGCTAAATAATCTGGTTATCTATCGCTTTACATGGGATGTATTTGATGACATATGGGATGACTTTAGGTGCTTTGCTTATTATTGAGTGAACAGTGATACACCCACACATGAATGACGTACTACTACTAAACTAAAGTTATTAAGAGAGGTAGGGAGTGTCCACCGTAATAACCGGATATATGCTGTGCTTGCAGTTGCAATACAAACTACTGCTACTATTCATGGTAGTATTTGGACAAAATTACAACTTCTTTTCCTTGCCTTTCCTACACTGGAACGGACGTGCGGGTGCAGTGTTACATGCTCTTCAAAGTAACACTTAGTTCATCCAGTGACCGTCTACTCTCTCTAGATACATATATGCTATCTAAGAGTCAGATAGTACCATGAATGATCCAGGCATCCATCCATTCAAAGTATATGCACACATACAGTTTCTGTTTCACCCACCCAGGCTGTTCCCCTTCCACCCATCCTTGCTTCATCATTCACCCAGCCATGCACCATACCATATTCTTTCCTTCCCAGCCACCTCGGGGACGAAGCAAACACATATCATTCTTCTTTGCCAGTCATCATTACATTTCTCGTCCTTCCACACTTACTTACACCCTTCTTTCGCTTTTCGTTCATCCCATCCATCAAGTTCATCTCGGATCTGATTGGGATTCTTCTCGCCAAAAACTTCACAGCTAAGTCGAAGCACATTTAGAGGAGGCTACTACCTGGTTTATTTATAATACATCCGTGCAGAAAGCACACTCTGCAGTCTTCAATCTCAATGAGTAAGGAATGTGTAGCTTACCTCTGCCCGCCACCACCATGTCATCCCCCACAGAATTGTCCGGCACTTCCACCGCCACCTCCCCAGAGTTGTCCTCCTCGTCCAATGCCACCACCACCTCCGCGCTGGCCCCGCCTCCAGATGTTCCACCTACAAAGTACATTTAATAATGTTAGAATACACCACTCACTACTATATAATATTTGGTCTAGGAGGAAGAAAGAAATGTGAAAAAAACAGTATACAATTTAATAATTTGTGACTGTCTACTCTAAAGTAAAAATGTCCCTTTTTCCAGGCAAGGCTGTTGTCTTGCTGCACTTTTTGGCACAACTCATGAATGCTTGCTTTTTATTTTTAACACGCACCACTTTTACTCCTAACAGACAGAAGCTTGACTTCTTAGAACACGAGCAGGATCAAGTTCAAACCAGGTGAGAGCTCGGCTCGACCACAAGAAATGTGTCCAATTAATCGTCAGCACTAAGCACTTTTTCATTTTCAGTTAAACGTTTACTTTTATGACAAACTTGATTTTAATAAATGTGTTTACTTTTAATAAAGCTTTTAAACTTAAATAGACTCTGTGGTTTTTGGTCCTCCAAACTAGAGTGGATGAGCTAAAGGTTTTGCAATTTTTTCAAGCATTAGTCCGTGCCTCTGACATCATTGGGGAATAATCATAATCATCAACTCCAGCAATGCGCCGCCCTTACGGCACAGATGCGTAACGCTTTGGTGACGTTTTGGGCCCATGTTGCGCCGCATTGTAAATACGGTGCACCATGGGTGATAGTGGCGTGGCGCACAATTACTGGCGCATCCCTGCTACTTTGCTGGGATGCGCCGGTAATTAAACATCTGAACCTTAGTGTGTAGCATTACGCAGTTCTTTAAACTACACTCATACATAATTTCACAGGCCAATGAAATGAACACAAAATCGAAAACAAATAAGCATAGTAGCAACACTACTGAGAAGGAGAGCAGTGCACCTGAAATGCACAGAAGATTTTGAAATATAATTTACCTACAATGTAATGAGCAGCATTATTGCTCTTGGTAAAAAAAAAAAATTGCAATATAATAACACAGCAGGAGAAAACAGAGTAGTAAAGAAATAGCTACTACTACTACTCACCAAGCCCGGGGATCTCGAGGCCAAGCAGGTCGAGCAGATCTCGTTCACGGGTCAGGACATCCGTCCAGCGGTGGGTGGCCTGGCTGTAGGTGCGCCGGACCAGAGAGTGGTAGTACATGGCCCAGCACACCTTATCCCACCGCTTCCGGCGATCCCGCATCCCGTACCCGCCTCCGATCTTGCCGCCTGCCATGATGGTCCTGGGGTGGTGACGCTGTACATAGAACACTAGTGCGGCCACCTACTCCGCGCTAAAGATCTCCCGTGGCATCACTAGCTCCCCCCTCAAACGCCAGCACGGGAGCCGGGCACGGGGTGCGGGACCCTTCCACTTCTCGGGATGCTTCCCGGCTCCCTTCACCATGGTCTGGGCGGAAAGGAATAAAGAAAATAGAATAGGGAAGAGAAGAAAAGAAAAGAGTTTAAAAAAGTAGTTTAAAATTAACAAAAAGTAGCAGTAAACACAAAAATATAGGGCTAGAAAAATAGAGGGATAGATAATAAGTAAAATAGATCAAAAAAAACTTCAAACAAGCAAAGGATGGCAGAGATTTAGGGAAGATACAAAAAGCATGCCCAGAACGAAAGCAATGAATGAGAAACAAGATGGCCGCGCCAGTTCACGACCGCGCGGGTAAGTTCGCGCGAGATGTTCCTCGCGAACACTCGCGAAATTGTACTGGCGAGCCGCACACTTTGCGAGATTACACTTCGCGCCCGGAAACGGAAATACGTCATGCAAACAAGATGGCCGCGCCCTTGAACGACCGCGAGGGTAACTTCGCGCCTTGCACTACAAGCGGCTCGCGAAAACGCACAAAACCTTGCGAACTAACACGCCGCAAAAAAAGAAATCGCATATTCTCACGAATTCGCGGCTTCCGAATCCCATCTCACGCGTGTTCGCGCCCCGTGAATCCCGCGAAATTGCAGAAAAACGACTTTTGCAAAACTGAAAGCACTCGGCAGGTGCAAGAGTTCAAACTCATCATTAGTAACCATTCCCTGTAGTGCTTCCTGACTGGGGCCCCTCCAGAGTTCAGTTGCTAGTTGCAACAATTGTATGACCCTGCTCTGACCCTCACAACAGGCTCATAGAATAGCTAGAAGTGGAAAACATAATTGCACTGCAACAGAAAGCAAATTACTGATAAGGAAGCAGGTGCCAGACCTGGAATTTTAAAACAGTGACACATTAATAAACTAACCCCAAATTAATTAATGTCAGTTGAAGCAGGTCAGGTGTGCTTGCTTTCCCCCCCCCATAATCTACAGTGATGATGAACCAGAGGGTGGCATTGATGTAACAGAGGGTGGCATGGGTGATACAGAGGGTGGCAGTGGTGAAACAGAGGGTGCTGGGAGGCTGTGATGATGAACCAGACGTAGAAACAACATAGTCGCGACCGTTGCAAGCCGACAAGTAAGTTCGCAATTGCGAACTAGTACCAAACCCTCGCGAACTAGCAGAAACCCTTGCGAACACAAAAAAAATCTGCAAATTCGCGAGAATTTGCGGATTGCGAGTTCGCAAATTCGCAAAATTCGCGAACGCCAGACTCGCAAAATTCGTCCATGCTTAGTGAGGAGTTGGTCGGTGGTGATTTTGTTCCTGTTTCTTCCAGGAATAGGTTGTGGGGGGTTGTGGGTCGTGGTTGTTTTGTAGCTGAAGTGAACACAGCTGTGGTCCGTCCAATGGAGAGCTGTGGTGTGATAGAAGGAGATGTGTTTGCTGGAGGTGAAGATAGAGTCGAGCGTATGTCCGGCTACGTGGGTGGGGGTGTCAACAAGTTGTTTGAGTCCGAGATAGAGGTACATTGTGCGATATCGTACCTTTCCCTAGTCAATCGATTTTATTGAGGTCTGAGTCATCATGAGAGCTGGCTTTTGACCATAATGGAGACTGCCTAATTTGTATATTTGAATATGCCGGGGGGGAAGTTCTGTACTCCAGGGTCACAAAATTTTCTGCCAGTGCCTTGTTACCCAACTGAATTTCGATACAATCTGCATCAGAGTTAAACAGGGACAGTCTTGTAACTTTAACCATATCTTCCCTGATGACTGACCTGCACCCTCTCACATGGTGCAGCCAGTGAATAGCTTTGTTACAGATAGAATCCCTACTCTCATATTCATTTGGGCTAAGCCTCGGTACCCCTGTCATGTAGATGGTAGTGTTTCTGGGTATATAAGCTAAAGTGCTCTGGGCATTGAATCTTTTAGACCCCCCTAATGGCGGTTTTTCTACCTCCGATGTATTTCTCTGGTTTTTTCCCCCCCATGTCATACTTTGCTCCACTTATTATAGCCTGCCGCTTAACTGCCTCTGCATAGGTGTTGGGAGTACTGTTTCGCCCCCTTCCTGCACTATTGGTCTCAGTTTATTTTTGAGGACCTGCCCTTTTGCTGTTATGGGGCCTGTTAATCGGTTAACTTGCTTAGTAGCAGGTTTTGTCAATTTGGGCGTCTCCACAGCTTGTTGAGTGCATTGAACGCCCCTCAATCCAGTGGTTTTGGGGTCAGTTGCTGATGTTAATGGTGCGTTACCTGTTTTCGAGGTTGTAGCTATATCTAATGGCTGGGGGCAACTTGTAGCCTGCTTTGCCCCTTGGTTAATTAGATCTATCAGCATTTTCTTTATTTTTGCTATATCCGTTCCTAGGGATGCCATTTTCTTTAAAATACTCCCTTTAAATTTCTGACAACTAGGGCAGTCTATGGTATTCTCTGGGGTTGTCTTACTTGAGCCAGTATCTTGTTGCAATACCTCACTCAGCTCTCTAGACTCCCCTTCTAGGACGGCATATCTATTGGTACAAACAATCCCATCTGCTCCCGCAATCTTTTCCCCACCCGGGTCAGGAAGCTCTGTTAATCCAGGCGGGACCCACCCATTGCTAGACAAGTTGCATCCCTGTACTGTTTGAGTGTCATTGGGCATTGGGGTAATTAAGGGAGGGGAATGAATCTCAACAGCGGGGCGAGTACAAAGCGGTTTCTTTTTTAAAAATATATCCGGAATTACTTTGTTCTTCTTCTGGGCGGCACCCTTTAATGTGGTATCTAGACTACCTAGTTCTTCTATACTCGGGGCTCCCTTCAGTATCTCCTCACATTCTTCTACAATCAGTTCAATACTTGAAAGAACACAGTTGAATGCAGCATGTTGTGCTTTAGATTTTTTAGCCTTTTTCCCTTTCTTTGGGTTTGTAGAGTCGTGACCCCCATCCGCTATCTTTCTTTTGCCCATTTTACAATACAACCTAAGACCTTATATATGATAAAATAAAGCCCTCCTCTTTCTATCACTTTGGTAGGCAGCCAGAGTGAACCCAGGACCTAACCAGCAACCCTGCAATACCTTAGTCTCAAATGCCAGAGGTCCGCTAGTCCAAATGAACAGGGGGTGTCTGTCAAGGACTGTCACAGACTGTCCACCCTTTGTCCGGGCTTCGTCCGGTGCATCACGCGCGCGTCCTGCGCTGCGGTAGTCGGGAGTTACTATATCTTCCAGTGTGCGAGGTGGCGGGGCTCCTCCCAGCTGCTAGCACGCACGGACTCCTGGTCACTTGAGTCCCGTGCGGCGTGCGGCAAGCGGCAAGCGGCGAGCGGCTTCACGATCTCTGCCCCCTCAGGAATGACAGGCAAGATCCCTCTGTCCCAGCCCCTCCAGTGGTGACAACAGCTCTGGTTTAGGGTGGCAGGAGTTGCGCAGCGGTATTAAAATTACATACGAGGTGAGCCGGGATACTGAATAGCGGGACTGTAATAAATTGCATCTGATCGTTTGTCATATGCTGAAATATGTATCTTACAGAAAAAATACTGCACACTAAAGCTCATAAAGTAACATTAGTAGTTTAATTGGTCTTGTGGTGAGGTGAATTTACAAGTTATGGAAATCAGCTGGGTTTCAAGGATAAGAATGTTTGCGTACTTTGGCATGGCCAAGGGGTGCCCTCTTATTTTGGTAATTCACTTAGAGGAGAACTACCTGGTGAGAAGCAAAGGGCTCGCTTCAATTAAAGCAATGAAAACAGATTTGAAGGTAAAATGGTTGTTGATGGAGGCAAAAGTATTATGGACAAAACTGATACCCAGGCAGCAGTAGCGAGAAGCAGATATTCAGGTGGCAATAGACAAAGTGAAGAAGAAAATGAACAGGGAAGTTAGGAAGTTCTGCAGGGAGGAAGACATAGGAATGAAAGTTCACCAGGAGTTGTGTTATGAGGAGCCTTCATTTTTTCAGGGAGATGGGGTGTATTTGTTGGTGATGGGTATGGATCTGTTCTGATAATTAAAATTATATATTTTTATTTGTAAAGCGTGAACATATCACCCCTCAATGGTTTCAAGACGCTGGGGGCCATCAGGGAGGTTAATGAGCTATTGCTCAGAATCACATGATGCTGAGCTGAGCTGCTGCTGGGGATCTAACTGCGAGACCGCGCTCTGAAGTTGGCTGCTCTGGCCTCTGCACTACACCTCTGAGCCACACCTCTCCCTGTTACAGGTGAGGGAAGTATTAGCGGGGTGCTTGGGGTCCGGCTATAGAACTAGAGGGGCATTGGGAAAACAGGAGAGTTCACAGTGGAAAGATGTGCCAGCTCCACAGTTGAGACCCTCCAGTCTCTCACTGTTTTCAGTCCCCAGGTTTCGTTTTGTACGTATGAGGGGCCGCTCCTTTTCCTAATTGGGCCCTAAGCTCTGGAATGCTCTCCCAATAGATATCAGGAATTGTTATTCTCTGTTAGCTTTCTGCAAGCACTTAAAAGCTCTTCTTTTTAGCGACCTGGCTTGACTCTCCTTCCGACCTGTTGCCTAGCTCTTGCGTGGCTCTGTCTCCACCTTTTCAGCACCGGGAGACCCTGTTTGGGTAGCTGCATGCTTTATAAATCAACAAATGATGAATAAATAATAATAAAAGAGAAAGGGTTTTTTTTGCTACCAGTTTTGGGGGTCAGAAGAAAACCAGTAGGGTTTCTTATGAGTGGGGGTTTGCACAGAGGTTTCCCAGAAATGGATGCAGTTTTATTGCTGTTGTGGGGAGGCGTGAAGCAGTTTCAAGGGCAGGTGGGAGTAAGTTTTCACCTGCAGGAAGCAAAAGGTGTGCAGTTACAGGAAGTTAAGTTAATTTAGGTTTGACAGTTTTAGTTAGAGTAACAGGCTCTTTGAGTGGGTAGAATTGTCTGGTGGATAATTAAGGGTGAAGGGTAGACAATGTATAGTGCAGAGGTTAGATTTGTAATGACGTTGGCCCAGTATTATTATAATGTGATGATACTTTACATTAAGGAGGCCTTTTGCAGTCGTTAAGTTCTCCTCCGTTTGTGCTGAGCCATCTCACTCTGCAACACAGTTTGCACGTTCCTTGGTTATTAGATTCCTGAATGACACTTTGCATCTCACAAAATCTGAAGTTTTCTGATGGCATAATGTTCCCTTTTCACAGAAAATTGTACTTTCAAACTATCAGTGTTTTGGGCTGATAATGGCTGCCTTGGGAAGAAGCAATTGCATTTCATCGCGCTCCTCTGCTGAATGAAATCCCAAACGGCCAGCTACATTTACATATGAAAACACGTATCCCTTCAATTTCTAAGTGAGACCATCTCTCATTTCAAAATGATATTCTACGGAATTATCTAGTCTGTGAACAAAGACACCCCAGCGTGAAATACAATAACAGAAGAGAGAGTGCTTCTGCATCTGTGATTTGTTCAGCATGCTGATTCACTTATGACATTAACATATTTAGATGTTTAGCACAACACTTTCAAATGAATAATGCACGTCAATAGTATTATGCAGTTGGTGCATTCATGACTCAGTTTACATTGGAAAAGTGGGTCATGACGTTTGTATGTAAATAAGTATGCTTTTGGCTTGGCAGGGAACAACTTTACCAACAAACGCCCTTTCACTCGTTTATTACTACAAGGTAAAGTAACATTCGAGTTTATTACCATGAGACAGAAAAAATGCCAGGAGGAGAACATGTTTGCTGCCTCATGGATTGCGTATAACAATTACTTTGTAGTGGAAGCTTTTAGTGGTGGCATACGTTTAAAAAGCTCGAAAAACACTTCTCTGGAATAAAGTTAAAGGGGAAACCTAGGGCCTGTAAGTTAAATGCTTGTAGTGGGCTGCAGCACTGGTTAAGCCACTCATAGAAGTAGCCTTTCAAAAGTGTATCAGGCCTGCAACTGCAGTGCCTGCGTGTGTAGTTTACTACCACTTCGACTTTCCATTTAGAATTAAGGGGCATATTATCAAGCCTGTGCGCTAAAATTATCGCCGCTTTATGGGCCGAAAACGGCCGATAAAGCGGCGATAATGGGCTTGATAATATGCTCTATGGAATTCCAATCGAAGCACATGTTAGATGTGAAGACATCTAACATGGGCTTCGATTGGAATTCCACAGAGCATAATATCAAGCCCATTATCGCCGCTTTATCGGCCGTTTTCGGCCGATAAAGCGGCGATAATTTTAGCGCACAGGCTTGATAATATGCCCCTAAGTATTTTTTTATTGACAATGAGCATAATAGAAGCAATATACAGCAAACCGCCCACAACCCTATTGGGCCGGCCGAATGGTGGTACCAACAGAGTAAATGCAATCAGAGAGTCTTTAAATTTCAAAGATTGAATAGAGGTTGCACAGCAAGCTGCCTACAACCCATCACAGGCCGGCCGCGTCATCCAGAGAACAGAGGAAGCTGACATATCGCCTAGAAACTACAGTATCGAGGAAAGTCACAAAAACTTCGTCATCGTACAAAGGTGGCTGCTGGGCCACTTAGATTACCGTTTGCAAACCTAAAACAACTAAAGAGGACCCATAAAAGGGAAAACACAAAACCATAAACCCCCCACCCCCACTCCAAGCGGGGCCAGGTACCTTGGGATTATTGTACACAAGGAGATCAACTGGGGTATCGCAATGAGCAGGTGACACTAGTAGCTTCTTCCTCCTCCTGGTCAGTCGGGATCAACCTCAATATGCACAAATATTTTGGGCGTCAATTCTCAGCACTCACAGGAGAGGATGGAACCAAAGGGGCCCCACAAATGCTAGTGTAGTCTGATTTATACCCTAGGGTTGCCATCGACAGCCGTTCCATACCTAATAAGACCCACATCTGTTGAAGCCACTGCTGGTGATCCGGAACTCTATCGGAGTTCCAGTTGGAGAACAGCACTCAGTGGGCAGCGTTGAGAGACAAGGCCATCTGTCTACCCTTTACATAGCGAAGCGGAAATGTTAATGTGTTAGGCACACCCCGAAGTGTGTATGCGGGGAATCTAGGGATAGTAGTGTCAGAGTCCGATCAACCTCGTCCAATATCGGCTCCAAGTCTCTAGTGAGCTTTGTAGAATGCCACAGGAGATGGAGTAATGTGCCAGAGTACCATAACCCCCCCAACACAGGGCAAAGCACTGAGGATTCCATTTCTGTATCCGTGAGGGAGTATAGTACCAAAAAAAAATGATTTTATAAGAAGTCTCTGTATGCCCATGGTGTATGCTGTGTGGTGTGTTCCATAAAAAATGTCATTCCATTCCTTATCTGACAGTGCTCAGCCTAGCTACTCCTCCCACCGAATCTGGCCCCGGGATCTACCTTTGTGCAAATTCATCGTCAGATGAGAGTACATTTCTAAGATGATTTTTTTTATCGACTTTCTTGAGGAACAACCATTTTTCAAAAGGAAACATAGGTCTACTTGCCTGGGACCTTGCTGATGCACCAAGCAATCAGTGCAACATTTGCGAATCGAGAAATTGCTCCAGATCTAACAAACTGTAATCTTCCTTAAGTTGGGTAAAAGGAATAGGGCAGTTGTGATCAAAGAGACAGCCCAGGCATTTACACCCGCCTTCCGCCCATTGCCTGTCTGCACCCTTTGCCATGCCAGGAGAGGAGTCGGGATTCAAAAATAAGGGGGCAAGGAGAGAGGGGAAATTGCTACCTTATCCCAGACCTAGAGTGTCCGGCAAGTTAGGGGGGAAGAATGCAGCGCCCATCCTCTAGAGGACCTAGATAGCCATGCCTCTCTTCAGATATGGCCTCCCGCAACAGTCTGGTCCATAAGGACCCAGTGATCCTCTCTGAGTGGGCGATTCCACTCCACCAAGTAATGCAGCAGATCGGCTTTGTAGTAGCGAGTCTCATTGGGTATCGTAAGTCAAGCTTCGGACATTGCAGAAGTTGTATCTGCAACCTAGGTTTTACGGTCCCCCAAATTAAGTGATCAATCTCCTGCTCTTCCAACCGTTCCCAACTAACCAATAGACAGGGCACCTGCGCCACCAACCCTCTGGCTGGAGAGGTCCAACTCAGCATCCAATTCCTACATTCAGATCCCCTCCCACCACCACATCTGTGTCTGAGGAGTGAAGTACCCTAGCTAGGACGTCCATTAAAAAGGCCTCCTGATGTTCATTGGAGGAGTAAATCAACATCACTGTAAAATGGAATGTATCCATCTGCACCCAGAGGGCCAATAAGCGACCCTTAATTTCGGCCACAGGACCTAGTACAGTACCATTAAAGTGTTGGAAAACAGAATAGCATCCCAGAAGACCAAGATTGCTGTGGAAACCCTATAGCATGCATTCTGTGTTTATCTTTAGGGAGTAAGTGTGTCTCCTGCAGCAAGAATATCCCCATAGAGTGTAGCGTTATTTAGGCCTCACACATTCAGGCTGACTATCTTAGTCTCTCCAGGCATAAGAACAAAGGCAGTTCTTGGAAGGCCAAATTCGTGCTTTGCTGATCCCAAATGAGGTGTTTAAAAAGCATAATATGTGGAACGGTCTGCTAATAGTAGGCAAAAGTAGGAGGTGCAAAAGAATTGGCTCGCTGGAGGGGGACCCCGAACAACAACCTCGACATTACAAAAAAGCAAAGGAATGTATGAACTAGCAAGAAATATTCAAAGTCCATCACTGAGGGGGGCCATATAAGTGGGGGCAGTCACGAAGGCAAGAGACACTCACCAGTCAGTAATTCCCGCCCCCACCAAGCTCAACGCTGCAATTTTCCCCATCACCTAGAAGCATTTCAGCTTGGAGGATCAGCACACCACCTTCAGTGCCGGAAAGTGAATGGATTACCGCTGATCCTTCTTTGACCATGGTAGCCGGATCAGGGCAAAGACGGTCCATTCTGAATCTGGCTCCAGAACCACAGCAACGACCCAGTGGAGCCCCTTCCCCGGAGAGCTCTGCGGTGGCCTGATCATCGAGGTCCAAGTTAAGGAGCTTGCAGGTCTCCGCCAGGGAACAAAGTTGATGGAGTTTGCCTTTGTATCGAAATATGAGGTTAAAGGAGTGGCTCCTAGAGTATGCGATTCCAGAGGATTGCATCTGGCCAGTCACAGGACGAAAGTCTCTCCTCTTCTGCAAGGTTCTTTCCGCGTGTTCCTGGAATAGTTGCGGAGAGTGATCTTTAAATTGTAGTGATTGGATGGACCAGGCCGCTTTTGAAATGGTTTCTTTGACATTAAAGTCATGAATGCAGATCAGAATATCAGCAGGAGGCCGGTTAGGATGGCAAGGGGGGCCCACCTGGTCCACTTTAATCATGGTCTCTCCAGAGGAGCCAAAGACAGTGTTAAACAAGAACCGCACATACCCCTCCAGGTCTGCTCCTTCTGCGCCGGTAAGGACCGCACTGATGCAAATATTATTCCACCTCAAGCTATTCTCCAGATCCTCTGCATGCAACTGGAGATCGATTTGTTGGTCCTGTAAGCGGTTAATTCTTGTTGGAGTACTGCAAATTCCTCCTCCCTAGTTACGAGTGTCCTCCAGGGCGGCCACCTTTTCTCCGAACTTCTCACCAGGGACAGCAACTTTGTCTCTCAGATCATGGCCTTCCGGGTACAGGCATGCATCTCGATCCTTCGCCCCTGAGGCAGCATTGTTTCCTCGTACCAGCAGGGTCATGTGGTCAGAATCGGGCCGGTCTTCACTCCTGAGCGCCGATGCGAGCCTTAAACTTCGTTGAACTCGCTTATCCGGGAGCCTTCCGCTCCCGTCAGCTACTCAAAATGGCTGCTCGCTGGAGGCTTGCCCCCAACCGCGCTCCAGGAAGGGGATCGGGCCTCGGCGGAGAGCAGCTCAGTGCTGCTACTGGTGCCCCACCGCTGGGGGAAACCTCCAGTGTCTCTGTGGAGGATATGTAAGTGCCATGTTAATGCTTTGGGCCGTGTTGACGGAGCTAGAGTGAAGCATGCCCGTTCACTCAACCATCTTGTCCACACCCGACTTGGCATTTAAAACTTCTTGCCAAGCCTTAAACACTTTTTATATTACATATACGTCACCCCTAAGGTAGGCCCTTAGTAACCCTAGGATCAGGGTGCTATGTGTATAAAAGGTAGAACATGTATTTTATATTTTGCATTTCTTGGTAGTGACAAACAGCCTGTTTAGTTGTTCACTACTGTGAGGCCTACCCATCTCATAGGCCAGCATTAAGAATTCCTTAAAACACTTTAAAGCTGTAATTCCTGATCGGAGAGGAGTAGCGTTTTCATGTTTTATATCTTCAGAATAATGATAAATCCTCCTTACTGGTGAAGTTGGGCTTAACAATACTATTTTAGAAATATCACTTTTAGAAAGTGGACATTTCCTTGCTCTTAGCTCTTTTGCGCCTTTCAGTCTGTCTCCAATACATGTCTTTGTTGGGTGACAACTACACTTTGGGCATTCAATCCAGACAGCCACAAACACTAAAAGGTGAGGCTCATCTCAAGTTTGAGCACTCATCTGCATTCTGATGGGTCTTGATGGGCAGGGAGGAATGAGAGAGGCTGACACTTACATTTCAATAGGTAGTGTCCTCTTCACAAACAATGTACTGATTTACCCACCACAGACAGCCTGGCAGACAGGACTGAGTTGAAAGGGATCTTTGTGCAGTTCAGAGAGCTGCTTTGAAGTATCAAAGGCACTTTTGGGTATAAGTGCTGTGTCTCTGACCCCCCCTAAAATCAGACACTTTTGGACCTGTAATCACATACTGCTGAATCTACATCTGCACATAACCAGGAGGTCTGCTGTGCTGCCTAAAGGACTCATCTCTGGACTGCTGACCTGGAAGGCCAGCCTTGCTCTGCAGGCTGCTGCTCTTTGCTTGTAATGAAGGAGAGCTGGACTCTGCCTTTGGCTAATATGCTCTCCAAGGGCTTGTTGGCTTGCCCCCTGTCTGAAGAAGTCTCAGCACCATACAAAACTTAATTGGCACTGATTGGGTTTGCTATGTTGGCCCTCATGTGGAGATCACCGTGCCAACAGCTGTACTCATTTCTACATTTCCAACGGATTCCTGTTGCACTGACTGGGCCTGCTGTGTCGGTCCTGCTTGTGATAATCACTGTCTCTGATCAGCTGTAGTGCCAAGGGAAACCCTTCTAGCATGGCCCACTGTGTTGCTGTGGTGACACAGAGTTCCACAACTATGTTAGCCTTTTATTGCAATCCCAAGGGAGAGGCCTGGCATTCAGGAGAGATTGCTGCCTCTGTGTTTTGCCATCGGACTGCAGAGTCTGACATGCCCGGACAGTCCAGTGCTGCCCACCACCACACCAGAGAACCAGGAGGTTAAATTCCGCCCCTAAGCTGGAGAAGAGGGACTGTTTTCAGTGAATCGGACCTGCAAGGTCCTTGAAACTGTCCTGCAGGCTTGAGCTTTCCTGCACATGTCCAGTCCTGAGTGACCAGTGTAGAACTTTCGTTGGGAGCTCTATTTTCACCACTACACAACAAGGAAATAACTTGGAGTGATTCTCTCCCCAGGTTCCTGTAACTGCAAATATGCTTATTATCGTAAATGCTGCTTAGGCACTGTGTTTACATGTATGCATAAAAGTCATACCTCACAAAGTACTTATTGGCTTGTCGTTTTGGTCTTGTTCTATTTATAATAAAATAAGCAATTTGTATAAACCATAAAGAAGTCTTTTTGTGGTGTATTTATTGTGTTACTGTGTATGTTGCACAAATACTTCACAAATTGCCTATTTAGATAACACTGACAGCTCTGTGCCAAGTTACCAGAGGGTAAGCACAGGTTATCTTTTAGTGTGTATCTAACTTACCCTCACTTGAGTGGTTGTTCCTGCCTGACCTGGGTGTATATTGGAGCTTATAAGGAAACACATTTCTAACAGTTACAAATTAAAACCAAACAACACTGAAATTTGCAATGTATGCTTAGGACTACGATCCTTAGCTCAGTCTACAGCCATGCATACCATAATTTTTACACAAAATGGAAACACAAGGGCTATACGTAGTGGGTTTGATATATCAAAAACACAAATCCTACACCCCAAAAACCCGCTCATTGGCTTACTTCCATGCTTTTTGTCTTACTGATGTTATTTAGTAGGTGCCCTGGTTGCTTTAGGGCCAGACCTTGAGGAGACCACAGATATTCGGTTTGATTCACAAAGGTAAACCTACACTCATGGACGTAATTAGGGGTTGCAAATGTGGCTACTGTCTTCCACCTTGTGACCCCTGGCACAGGCATTGAGACCCCTAAGGAGTCATTAAAGCAAAGCTAGTAATAAAAGAAAAGCAGTGTTCTTGTTACGTTTTCTTAACCTGCAGCAAACACTTCAACATTTTTCAACAATCTTCCATCATTAGGGGGATACACATATTCTGGGTAGTTCAGCCACCACTGTCTGTGAAGCGTTGGCACCTAGATGCATAAGCTGTGTCCGATCCTTGATGCAAGTGTGACTACAGGACGACACCACACCCCAGACACACATGACCTGTGAGCATCCCAAAGTAAGGGCATCTCCCAATGAAGGAGGATCAAGTCAGGTGAGAGCCTTAGGTCTGAAGTAGGTGCATGGTATGCATGCGTAGCAAGGCTGGGATACCTGTGGGAAAACGCTGGAACTGGTCAATGGAAGTTATTTTGATGATGTTAGGACAATCATGGCATTCCGGTGGGTGGGGGAGGTGAGGCCAACCAGGACAAAATTCTGATCCTAACAGACAAAAAGTAAGTTGTGCAATATGGACCACACATGGTATATGGACAGAGCTAATAGCAAAATTGTAGCACTGGCTTACCGTATGTTGTGTTTGGCCTATGGGGCACCAATGGCATATGAGGGAAGGGGAAACCATGGCAATATGCAGGCTCTGGCACAATGAAGGTATTTATTGTCATAAATGGACACCAGTAGTTCATGCTGAAAAATAGTCAACTCAGGGAGAGTGTCTAGTTTCATTGGCCTTGCACAGTATGGCAGGATTTGAATTTGAATTTGAATTTGAATTTAAAAACATTTGTACAGCGCTCGCATACCCAGCGTTTTCATGGCGCTAGTGGTGATCAGTGGATGGCAGCAGCAAAGAGATTAAGGGTAGGCTTGTGTAAACAGAAAAGTTTTAAGATTTTTCCGGAACAGAAGGTAGGAAGGTGAGGTGCGTAGAGTAACCGGGAGGGAATTCCAAAAAGTTGGAGCCAGGACAGCAAATCTCGCTCCGCCCGCCCTCTGCTTTTTAAAGCGGGGGATGGTAAGGAGGGCCAAATGGGCCGAGTGAAGTTCTCTGCCTGGGCAGTAAGGCTTAATGAGAGAGCAGATGAACTCGGGAGCAGTGCCCGATCTGGCCAGATACGTGAGGCAGCCGAGTTTAAACAGGGCACGCTCTCTCACAGGGAGCCAATGCAGTGATTTGAGTAATGGAGTGACCCGATGATATCTGGGTAGGCCATGGATCAGGCGGGCCGCCTGGTTCTGCACCAGTTGTAGTCGATGGATCATGTATGCAGGGGCTCCATTATAGACTATGTTTCCATAGTCTATACGGGACAGTACCATGGCCAACATAATGATTTTTAAAGCTGAGGGGGAAAAGAAACGAGAAACTTTCCTAATTACTCTGAGGGAAAAGAAACATGAGGAAACCACGGAACTGACTTGCGAGTGGACAGTGAGCTGGGGATTAAGAAGGATTCCCAAGGTTTTCACTTTGGACACCGGGAGTGAAGGGGCACCAAGGGAGGGGGGCCAGAAGGAAGGGGACCAAGGGCTGCAGCCACCTCTGGTCAGGACCAGCTCGGTCTTTTCCGGATTAAGTTTGAGGTGGCTGCAGTTCATCCAATCTTGAATGAGAGTCATGGTTGTTTGGACGTTCAGAGCGGATGAGGATGAATGGGACAGGTTGAAGATTAACTGGAGGTCATCCGCGTAATTGAACACGGTGACCTCCAGTTGCAGTAACATAAAAATGAGGGGAAAAGTATAAAGATTAAACAAAAGAGGGGAAAGTGATGAACCCTGGGGGACCCCGCATTCTACCTTGCGAGAGGCCGCCGCAAAGCCAGCCAAACTGACTCCTTGTGTTCTCCCAGCGAGAAAGGAATCCAGCCAAGAGAAGGCTAAGCCCTCTATGCCCGCCGCCTTGACACGGTTAAGGAGGATGGTATGGTCCACCGTGTCAAAAGCGGCGGATGGGTCTAGGAGAATCAAGGCTTGCGGAAGGTTGATGTCAATGCCTTCACGCAGCTTGTCCATGACAGAGATGACAACTTTTTCTGTAGAATGCAGGGGGCGGAAGCCAGCTTGGCAAGGGGAGAGGCAATGGTTTGCCTCAATGTGAGTACTCAGAGTAGAAGTGATGTGGGTTTCAAGAACCTTTGCAAGGTAAGGGAGGAGTGAAATGGGGCGGTAATTGGAGGGGGAGGAAGGATCGGCGTCCAATTTTTTTAAGATTGGGATGACAGCCGCCGATTTGTGTGAACTGGAAACATGACCATGAATAAGTGAGTCGTTAAGGAGGGTCAAAGGGGGGATAGGGCAGGCTGAGTAAGCTTCCCTGAGTGTACAGGCAGGAGCAAAATCCAGGGGAGAGCCAGATTTGACCCGTTGGAGCAGAGGGAGGTGGGTGTCAATGGTTAGGAGTGGAAAGTTAGTCAGTTTAACAGTAGTGGGGGGAGGGGAAGGGTCAACAAAGGTGGAGGAGGGCGGAGGGATGTTGCGTTTAATTTTAACGACTTTGTCTATAAAAAACTCGTTGAGCGAGTCACAGAGGGATTGGGACGGGGGATGGTTGCCGTGGCTCTGGTGGATGAGGCAAGTTCATGGACAGTGGAGAAGATTTCTTTTGATTGTGACTCAGCGACCATAATCCTGTTGGTGTAATATTCAGTTTTTGCTTCCAGGATGCTCTTTTTGTAGGTTTGCAGAGCGGCCAAGTAGATTGTTTTTTGGGCAGGGTCGTAAGTTCTTCTCCAGACTCGTTCGGCCCTCCTAGCAGCAAGTTTTTTCTCTTTAAGGTCGGAAGTAAACCAACGATTGGCTGCATGGGCCCGTTTAACTGAGATCCGCTTGAGGGGGGCAAATTTGTCGCCTGCTACCGTGAGCCAGTTGTGAATTGCGGCCAGCTGTGGGGCGGCTGTCAGACCGGTAAGATCAGGACAGGTCTTGGCCAGGGCTGAACAGAACGAGGGCATGTCTACCTTACCCCATTTCCGAACCCAGGCGTTTTTGGGAAGGGGGGGTTTGACCAGGGGTGCTAGGGCAAGGGAGAGCGTGATGGTGGAGTGATCTGACCATGGGCAAGGGGATATGATTGGGGGAGTGGATGGAACGTTCAAGGTCCAAATTTGATCTAGCATGTGGCCATGTAAGTGGGTGGGACTGTGGATGAGCGGTACAAAGTTCAAACTTTTCATGAGGCAGGTGAATTCCTTAGATTGGGGGCTTTCGGCTGGGTCATTGGGCCAGAAATTTAGATCCCCTAAGACCAATACAGAAGAATTGTTAACTACCAACGTGACCAGGAGGATCTTGATATCGGGGAGAAACGAAGGGGTGGACTGGGGAGGACGGTAGATAAGGACAAAAGTGAGGGGGGCTTGGTGGGAAGTAGAACGAGCTACAAGGAGATCAACATCGGTAATAAGAGGGGAGGGAAGAATTTGAAAGTTGAAATCGGTGCGAGCTATTAAAGCCACTCCGCCACCCCGCTTGCCTTCAGGACGATCCACACGAATGGCGGAATATGTCGATGGTAAGGCGGCAAGCACATTGGGCAGGGAGTCGGTCTTGAACCAGGTCTCGGTTAAGAAAAGGAGATCTGGTTCATTAGAGTCGAGATAATCAAATAGCTCGTATTGATGGTTTACAGCAGACCTAGTGTTTAGGAGGGTAACCGTGGTAGAAAACAACTGGGCAGAGGGAGCTGGGAGTGAAGGGAGAACAGAGGAAGATGTGGGGGCTGGTGAGGCAAGATGTGATACTAACCCAGGGGGGGGAGATGGAGGGGGACTGTATGGGCCAAGGTGTTGTAAATAGGTAGTGGTAGAGGGGTTAATACTGCCGGGGGCCCAATAGAGGCATAACTGAGACGGAGAATAGGAAATAAAACCAACAGCGTCTCGTGCCCCTAGCCCCGACCGGCCGCGGACGGGCGCAGACGTGCTTAACTCAGGCGCAACTCCGTCGCGCCTGCTGCGCTCGTCCGCTGCGCTGCCTCATGTTGCCTGTTTAAATAGGGGCGGAGCAGCGGGGGAGTGGCAGGGCTGTGGTGGAGAGCTAAGCCCAAGCCAAGATGGCGCCCGCTGCCGCTAGGAGCCCGCGAAAGACACGATCAGCCCCAGCCGGCAGCTCACCCCTAAAAGCCCAAGGATGTCAGTACCTGCATAAGTTTAATATTGAATATTTAAGTTTAATATTGAATATTTAATGAGTGCCCTTTCAGAGCATATGCCTTTTTAGCAAATGTATGTCATAATTCTGCTTTAAAATAAACTATTTGATCATATTATTTTTTAAACTTTTCCTGAAAGCCCCTTAGAAGCGATCAGGCTCACTCGCTTCACTCCTTCACTACAATTCAGGGCAATTATTACCCCTAACCACTCTAAAACATCACCAGCCACCCCTGAAGAATTGAAAATAAACAGAGTTTCGATGAGTACTGTCTACCTTCTGTAGTTCTCACTGAGACCAGGTTATTACACTTAGTTTATGTAAAATAAATAAGTTTATCAGTGCAATACACAGTTTTATAATTAAAAAAACAACTGTAAAAGAAAAAGCTGTGGCTTTGTTTCATTATTGTTAGTACATGAAAATGCGTGAGAATAAAAGTGATTATGTTGTGCAAGTGATCATGAATCAAAATGTATTCATGAATCAATTGACAGTAGGGAAGAATTTAAGCTTATAACCTAGCTTTTATGGTGCACATTAATTAATGCATTTGAAAATAAAATACTATTGCTTTTTAAAATATATTTTTTCCCTTTCCTAATGATTTAGTAGTACATTTCATGTTGTGTTATACAGTTGGGGAATTAAATAATTTAGGTTCCCGGTACTCTCCAGTGTTCTGTGGCACTATATTCTCTTCAGGCAAACACATATTTTTTTCATGTAGCATAAAGTCAAAAGAGTAAGATTCCCCTGGCATATCATATCACCACCCTATGGTTCATGATGTATCACTTCCTGGGAAGATACAGAATCAAACGGTCATGATAATGTCACTTCCTGTGATGTTATGAAGGTCAAAGCTCATGTGATGTCACTTCTGCTACCCCTGGCATTTAGGTGAATCAACGTCCATGCTTACACTGTGTAGTAAATTTACTATTATTCAGTATTCACTAGGCTATGCACTCCCTATACCCTGTACTCGGAGACTTAGCAAGCACACATATAAGGAGAGTGGAGGAGTAAAAGTCTGTACGTAGTTTGTGAATTGTATTTTGTAGTATGTTTTGTAATTTCTTTGTACTTTTGTAAACGTACTACAAACTGCAGCTTAAGAATCAGGCCCATTGTTTCTACAATTCCTTGCTAAGTGGCAGTTTCCCTTCTGTGTGGCTGATTTGTTTTAGGCTCTATGGTGTAACTACAGATTATTTCTGATTTTCCAGCTTCTATTACAATACCCTACTGCACTTCGCACGTTTGGGGTGTTGTTGATGTTGTCCGCAAATATTTTCGTACCATTGTTTTGCCATTTAGCCACCTTTCATTTGGGTACTGCATGTGGAAGTAGTATTGTTGAGTTTGTTCGAAATCCCTAGATGATTTATTTGTAGTTGTAGCACTTCCGCTTTACTACTTTCGTTCTTCCTAAGTGTGTGTCAATGGATGTTATGCTTATGTGTGCTGGGATTCATTTAGAAACTCAACTATTTCTTTGATAAAAAGTGTTATCTAGTCAATAGTGTTATGTCTAATGTGGCTGTTATATTGATTGCCCGTAATACACAAATACTTTTTGAATAAAGAAAAAACTAATTGATACTTATGTTATGATCGTATGGTACTGTGCCTTTTTACATAACAGTAACAATACTTTTTCAATACTGTAAGATTATTTTTTAGCTCTTGTAATCATTATGTTATGTAGGTATTGCATCACTATATCCAAGTCAGGCAAATTGGTCTCTTGTTTCTTGATGCCTGCAGTTGGGAGACAGATTGCCAGTCATTCCCTGATCATGCAAATTTAGGGCCCTATTTCAAGTCTGGCAGATTCACGGTGGCGGTACAGCATCTGCCCAATTTTGATTGGCATTTTGGACCACCACTGCCAAGCAACCAGCGTTCCCTGGTGGTGGCGCAGGGCCGATGCCTATATAATATGGAAGGCTGGACCCCCGCGGACCGCTGAGCATATTATGCGTTTACCCTCTGCCAACCATTTCTTGGTGGGCTCATTGCTTTGAAAGGCTGAGGGAGGGGAAACAAAGGGGCCCTACAGGGCCTCCATTCCCCGCCGACATGGGGATGCATTCTGGGGGGCACAACACATGCCCCCTGTTTTAATGCACCCCAAGTTGCAGGGCAGCATGGACTTCACAGACAATGCCTGGTAATCCATTTGCGTTTCCATTGCGATGCCTATTTTTAGGACACCGTCATGGGACCAGCAAAAGAAAAGACAGGAGAAGTCTGCCAAACATGAGTTCAACTACTAATTTGGTGGGCGATCCCTGCACGGCATTGGTGGTGCTGAACATGCGGGGAGTCGGCACAGCAACACCAACGTCATAATTGGCCCCCTAGTTTCTTTGCTTAAACAAAAAACATTGGTTATCAAAAATCTTTAGCTTCTAAAAAGTCTGAAGCTTCCAATAAAGTGTCTGGTGCATTGATTCCTTCAAAATGTTCATAAAAAATGTAAAATGACGTGAGTTCAATCCTTAGTCTTCTTTGGGTGAATAGAGCAATGTGATGTGTCAGGTGTAACCAGTCCTTTCAGACGGCAAGAAGAAGGAAGTGGTTTCTGATAAGATTGAGAGTTGAGAAGGTTCAAAGCTCCACTCGAATAATGACCACAATCCTTGTCAGGGTGAAACAACATAAGCCTCTAATAGCTTGTCACAAAGCAGTCAGGCTTAACTTAGAGGCAATGTGTTAAGTATTTATTCAGCACTTGAAATAGTCATAAAGTGAAAACACAACACAAAGAAATCCTACACCAGATTAGAAGAGGAAAATTTACCAAATTATTTTAAACAAAAATGACAAAAATCCAATCAGTTGAACCGAAGATATGCAATAAAAAATAATTAGAGGGAAATAGTGATTAAAAGCAAAAAGGGGCAACGGTGGTTATCTGGTTGCCCCAGACTGGGACAAAGTCACAAGTTCCAGTAGACCATGAAGGAGTGCAGGCTGTGTAAAGGCACTAAATTTGGCCTGCTGAGCAAAGTACCTTGCATCCTGGTTACAGAGTGTTGCGAGATCCCATGTTGAGGATGCTTCTTGAAGCAGTGGTTCTGAGAAGCTGCGTGCTGTGATGTGAGGTCCCATTCAGAGATGCATTGTGCAATGGTGGTTCCAAAAAAACTGTTGACTGGGCTTGCTATTTGAGGTCCTGCGTTGTTTTCAAGTATGCTGTCAACAAAGGAATGCAATGCAAAGTCCTGCTTTGGAAATGCATCATGCAGAGGCGGTTATGAGGAGCTGTGATACAAGGGTCTGTGCTTGAGTTGCATCATGCAGCGGCAGTTCTGATGAAGCTGATGACGGGGCTCGCTATGCAAGGTCCTGCATCAGCTTTGAGGATGCTGTTGAGAAAGAGTTGCAGTGAAAAATCCTTCATCAGGGATGTGTCTCAGAGCAGGGGTTACAAAATGCTGCAAGATGTGATGCAACATCCTGTTATGGGGATGGATCCAATTAGGGGCTGTAACAAGATGCGATGTGCAGTGTCAGTTCTGCCCATGAGGCCAAAGTTGGGCTCGTAGAGCACCTTCAGGCCCACTTCCAAGGGTCCAGGAACATGGTGGCAACCCTTGGAGGGACAGCACTCATAGCAGACAAATTCCAGTTGCAGAGTTCACGGTGAGTGGAGTCTTTTCCATCACTGAGGAGGATCAGGAAGCCAGCGAACTAGCCCTTTGCGTCACTCTGGTGGTCCTGGCTTCAAGATACAGGTCCAGACGATACAGGTCCAGACGTTATCACTTAAGCAGAAGGGCAACAGAGTAGCAGTCTGTCGTGCAGCAGAACTGCACAGCAGTCCTTCCGAGTCTTCCAAGGTCCAGGGGTATACTGAAGAGTTGGTTCTGAGGGTCCAATATTTTTACTTGGTGCAAGCGTTGATTAGGAGAAGGGTCTGGAGGCTTCAATCCCCAAAGGAGTTTGAGATTTCCTGCTTCCCTGCCCTGGTCCCAGCTTGTCTGGGGGCACAATAGACTAGTGTGAAATCCTTTTTGAGTGTGCTAATGCAGTGTCCTCGTGATGTGCAAGTGTGGTAGCTGATAGCTCCTCTTCCTCATCAATTCAGAGTTAGCCCATTCTGCCAACACCTATTCCCCATTTGTCTTACTGTCTAGGTTTAGCTGGCAGTTGGTCTTTGTATATTGCTACTAGTCATGTGACCCACGATACGGGCTGCAGGCACCAAATGGTTGGGGGTAAGAAGATGCCGACTTATTAAAAGTGAAATGAAAAGAGTATACCTTTAAGTCCATGTTGACCCAGTGCACTACTAATGTGACACCTAATAGTGTACAACCATATTTTTCATAGCATCAATAATGAATATGTATTATAATACAGTAAATCCACAGTAATCAAGAAAATAGTATACATAGGATCCGAAAATTCAAGAAATGTTCTTCAAAATCAGAAACAATTTGAGATCTGCGTTGTTTATTCAAAAGTCCTGGCATGTCAAGTCCAGAGTAAAATAAATAATACAGTTTGAATTCAGCATGCAGAAACAAGCATCAAAATTCCCAATGCATTTCGGGCTATAGACGGTAGCCCTTCATCAGGAGGTTCTGTAACAAGCAAATCAATCATGATCATGAAAATCAAAACAATTACATACATACATTTTAACTGACATTTAGGCTCAAAAACAAGTGGCTAAAGAGCACTGTTCCCCGACTCCATGTCAACAAGTGTCCAAAGGTGACAATGAAAACAAGTGTGGAAACAGAACCAACGTCAAATATTCAGGCTCCAAGAGTGGGACAGAAGAATGAAAATGTGATAGAAACCACACCCGAAAACAACACAAATTAAATACCTGAAAGCAGAACTGTGAACACAGTCTGCCACAAAGCGGAACCAGCCTCCAAAGACTGAAACTGTTGAGACAACCAGTAGTTGATTAAAATCATGTTGCCCAAAGGTAAACACTCACCAGTCAGTAATTCCCGCCCCCACCAAGCTCAACGCTGCAATTTTCCCCATCACCTAGAAGCATTTCAGCTTGGAGGATCAGCACACCACCTTCAGTGCCGGAAAGTGAATGGATCACCGCTGATCCTTCTTTGACCATGGTAGCCGGATCAGGGCAAAGACGGTCCATTCTGAATCTGGCTCCAGAACCACAGCAACGACCCAGTGGAGCCCCTTCCCCGGAGAGCTCTGCGGTGGCCTGATCATCGAGGTCCAAGTTAAGGAGATTGCAGGTCTCCGCCAGGGAACAAAGTAGATGGAGTTTGCCCTTGTATCGAAATATGAGATGAAAGGAGTGGCTCCTAGAGTATGCGATTCCAGAGGATTGCATGTGGTAAGTCACAGGACGAAAGTCTCTCCTCTTCTGCAAGGTTCTTTCCGTGTGTTCCTGGAATAGTTGCGGAGAGTGATCTTTAAATTGTAGTGATTGGATGGACCACGCCGCTTTTGAAATGGTTTCTTTGACATTAAAGTCATGAACGCAGATCAGAATATCAGGGGAAGGCCGGTTAGGATGGCAAGGGGGGCCCACCTGGTCCACTTTAATCATGGTCTCTCCAGAGGAGTCAAAGACAGTGTTAAACAAGGCCCGCACATACCCCTCCAGGTCTGCTCCTTCTGCGCCGGTAGGGACCGCACTGATGCAAATATTATTCCACCTCAATCTATTCTCCATATCCTCTGCATGCAACTGGAGATCGATTTGTTGGTCCTGTAAGCGGTTAATTCTTGTTGGAGTACTGCAAATTCCTCCTCCCTAGTTACGAGTGTCCTCCAGGGCGGCCACCTTTTCTCCGAACTTCTCACCAGGGACAGCAACTTTGTCTCTCAGATCATGGCCTTCCGGGTACAGGCATGCATCTCTATCCTTCGCCCCTGAGGCTGCATTGTTTCCTCGTACCAGCAGAGTCATGTGGTCAGAATCGGGCCGGTCTTCACTCCTGAGCGCCGATGCGAGCCTTAAACTTCGTTGAACTCGCTTATCCGCTCCCGTCAGCTGCTCAAAATGGCTGCTCGCTGGAGGCTTGGCCCCGATCTCCGCGCTCCAGGAAGGGGATCGGGCCTCGGCGGGGAGCAGCTCAGCGCTGCTACTGGTGCCCCACCGCTGGGGGAAACCTCCAGTGTCTCTGTGGAGGATATGTAAGCGCCATGTTAATGCTTTGGGGCGGTGTTGACGGAGCTAGAGTGAAGCATGTCCGTTCACTCAACCATCTTGTCCACACCGACTTGGCATTTAAAACTTTTTGCCAAGCCTTAAACACTTTTTATATTACATATACGTCACCCCTAAGGTAGGCCCTTAGTAACCCTAGGAGCAGGGTGCTATGTGTGTAAAAGGTAGAACATGTATTTTATATTTTGCATTTCCTGGTAGTGACAAACAGCCTGTTTAGTTGTTCACTACTGTGAGGCCTACCTATCTCGTAGCCCAGCATTAAGAATTCCTTAAAACACTTTAAAGCTGTAATTCCTGATCGGAGAGGAGTAGCGTTTTCATGTTTTATATCGTCAGAATAATGATAAATCCTCCTTACTGGTGAAGTTGGGCTTAACAATACTATTTTAGAAATATCACTTTTAGAAAGTGGACATTTCCTTGCTCTTGGCTTTTTTGCGCCTTTCCGTCTGTCTCCAATACATGTCTTTGTTGGGTGACAACTACACTTTGGGCATTCAATCCAGACAGCCACAAACACTAAAAGGTTAAGCTCATCTGCATTTTGAGCACTCATCTGCATTCTGATGGGTCTTGATGGGCAGGGAGGAATGAGAGAGGCTGACACTTACATTTCAATAGGTAGTGTCCTCTTCACACACAATTTACTGATTTACCCACCACAGACAGCCTGGCAGACAGGACTGAGTTGAAAGGTATCTTTGTGCAGTTCAGAGAGCTGCTTTGAAGTATCAAAGGCACTTTTGGGTATAAGTGCTGTGTCTCTGACCCCCCTAAAATCAGACACTTTTGGACCTGTAATCACATACTGCTGAATCTACATCTGCACATAACCAGGAGGACTGCTGTGCTGCCTAAAGGACTCATCTCTGGACTGCTGACCTGGAAGGCCAGCCTTGCTCTGCAGGCTGCTTCTCTTTGCTTGTAATGAAGGAGAGCTGGACTCTGCCTTTGGCTAATATGCTCTCCCAGGGCTTGCCCCCTTGTCTGAAGAAATCTCAGCATCATACAAAACTTAATTGGCACTGATTGGGTTTGCTATGTTGGCCCTCATGTGGAGATCACCGTGCCAACAGCTGTACTCATTTCTACATTTCCAACGGATTCCTGTTGCACTGACTGGGCCTGCTGTGTCGGTCCTGCTTGTGATAATCACTGTCTCTGATCAGCTGTAGTGCCAAGGGAAACCCTTCTAGCATGGCCCACTGTATTGCTGTGGTGACACAGAGTTCCACAACTATGTTAGCCTTTCATTGCAATCCCAAGGGAGAGTCCTGGCATTAAGGAGAGATTGCTGCCTCTTTGTTTTGCCATCGGACTGCAGAGTCTGACATGCCCGGACAGGCCAGTGCTGCCCACCACCACACCAGAGAACCAGGAGGTTAACATCCCGCCCCTAAGCTGGAGAAGAGGGACTGTTTTCAGTGAATCGGAACTGCAAGGTCCTTGTAACTGTCCTGCAGGCTTGAGCTTTCCTGCACATGTCCAGTCCTGAGTGACCAGTGTAGAACTTTCGTTGGGAGCTCTATTTTCACCCCTACACAACAAGGAAATAACTTGGAGTGATTCTCTCCCCAGGTTCCTGTAACTGCAAATATGCTTATTATCGTAAATGCTGCTTAGGCACTGTGTTTACTTGTATGCATAAAAGTCATAACTCACAAAGTACTTATTGGCTTGTCGTTTTGGTCTTGTTCTATTTATAATAAAATAAGCAATATGTATAAACCATAAAGAAGTCTTTTTGTGGTGTATTCATTGTGTTACTGTGTATGTTGCACACATACTTCACAAATTGCCTATTTAGATAACACTGACAGCTCTGTGCCAAGTTACCAGAGGGTAAGCACAGGTTATCTTTTAGTGTGTATCTAACTTACCCAGACTTGAGTGGTGGTTCCTGCCTGACCTGGGTGTATATTTGAGCTTATAAGGAAACACATTTCTAACAGTTACAAATTAAAACCAAACAACACTGAAATTTGCAATGTATGCTTAGGACTACGATCCTTAGCTCAGTCTACAGCCATGCATGCCATAATTTGTACACAAAATGGAAGCACAAGGGCTATATGTAGTGGGTTTGATATATCAAAAACACAAATCCTACACCCCAAAAACCCGCTCATTGGCTTACTTCCATGCTTTTTGTCTTACTGATGTTATTTAGTAGGTGCCCTGGTTGCTTTAGGGCCAGACCTTGAGGAGACCACAGATATTCGGTTTGATTCACAAAGGTAAACCTACACTCATGGACGTCATTAGGGGTTGCAAATGTGGCTCCTGTCTTCCACCTTGTGACCCCTGGCACAGGATTTGAGACCCCTAAGGAGTCATTAAAGCAAAGCTAGTAATACAAGAAAAACAGTGTTCTTGTTACATTTTCTTAACCTGCAGCAAACGCTTCAACGTTTTTCAACAATCTTCCATCATTAGGGGGATACACCTATTCTGGGTAGTTCAGCCACGGCAGTCTGTGATGCATTGGCACCTAGATGCATAAGCGGTGTCCGATCCTTGATGCAAGTGTGACTACAGGAAGACACCACACCCCAGACACACATGACCTATGAGCATCCCAAAGTAAGGACATCTACCAATGAAGGAGGATGAAGTCAGGTGAGAGAGCCTTAGGTCTGAAGTAGGTGCATGGTATGCACGCGTAGCAAGGCTGGGATACCTGTGGGAAAACGCTGGAACTGGTCAATGGAAGTTATTTTGATGATGTTAGGACAATCATGGCATTCCGGTGGGTGGGGGTGGGGGGGTGAGGCCAACCAGGACAAAATTCTGATCCTAACAGACAAAAAGTAAGTTGTGCAATATGGGCCACACATGGTATATGGACAGAGCTAATAGCAAAATTGTTGCACTGGCTTACCGTATGTTTGGCCTATGGGGCACCAATGGCATATGAGGGAAGGGGAAACCATGGCAATATGCAGGCTCTGGCACAATGAAGGTATTTATTGTCATAAATGGACATCAGTAGTTCATGCTGAAAAATAGTCAACTCAGGGAGAGTGTCTGGTTTCATTGGCCTTGCACAGTATGGCATGATTTGAATATTTAATGAGTGCCCTTTCAGAGCATACGCCTTTTTAGCAAATGCATGCCATAATTCTGCTTTAAAATAAACTATTTGATCATAATATTTTTTAAACTTTTCCTGAAAGCCCCTTAGAAGAGATCAGGCTCACTCGCTTCACTCCTTCACTACAATTCAGGGCAATTATTACCCCTAACCACTCTAAAACATCACCAGCCACCCCTGAAGAATAGAAAATAAACAGAGTCTCGATGAGTACTGTCTACGTTCTGTAGTTCTCACTGAGACCAGGTTATTACACTTAGTTTATGTAAAATAAATAATTTTATCAGTGCAATACACACTTTTATAATTAAAAAAACAACTGTAAAAGAAAAAGCTGTGGCTTTGTTTCATTATTGTTAGTACATGAAAATGCGTGAGAACAAAAGTGATTATGTTGTGCAAGTGATCATCAATCAAAATGTATTCATGAATCAATTGAGAGTAGGGAAGAATTTGGGCTAATAACATAGCTTTTATGGTGCATATTAATTAATGCATTTGAAAATAAAATACTATTGCTTTTTAAAATATATTTTTTTCCTTTCCTAATGATTTAGTAGTACATTTCATGTTGTGTTATACAGTTGGGGAATTAAATAATTTAGGTTCCCGGTACTCTCCAGTGTTCTGTGGCACTATATTCTCTTCAGGCAAACACATATTTTTTCATGTAGCATAAAGTCAAAAGAGTAAGATTCCCCTGGCATATCATATCACCACCCTATGGTTCATGATGTATCACTTCCTGGGAAGATACAGAATCAAACGGTCATGATAATGTCACTTCCTGTGATGTTATGAATGAAATGAAATGAAAATTGCACTTGTATAGCGCATAGCTACCCGGAGGCCTCGCAGCGCTTGTGAATGATTACTTAGTGCGGGCTTGGGGTAGATTAGCAGGTGTTAGCAAACAGGTGCGTTTTCAGGGCCTTCCTGAAGGACATGTGATTGTTGTGTTCCCGAAGAGAGAGCGGGAGAGAGTTCCAAAGTCTCGCCGCCGTATGAGAGAAAGAGCGGCCTCCCCAGCGAGCTTTCTTGATTTTGACGGACGTTGCCAGCTGGAGGGTGCAAAAGCGAAGGGAACGGGACGGGACATATGGCGTGACCATAGGGTGTAAAATTACAGGGCCCGTTTGATGGAACGATTTGTGTAAAATACACATGGCTTTAAATTGCACTCTTGCCGCTACAAGGAGCTAATGGAGTTCCCTCAGGGCGTTCTTAGCTGACTGCCAGCGGGGGATGTTGTAGAGTAGGCGCGCCGCACTGTTTTGTGTGATTTGGAGCTTCTGAGTAACGGAGGTCGGGACTCCCACATAAAGAGCATTCCCATAGTCCAGGCGGGAGAGTATCAGGGCCTGGACCATGACCCTCCTCGCCTGGAATGGGAGCAAAGGCAGCACCTTCCGCAGCATCCTCATTAGCCCAAAACAGGTGGCGGCCGTCTTAGTAGCCTGGACCGAAAAATCAAGTGCTCTATCGAGCCAGATCCCAAGGCTCTTTATCTGGGACTTGGGGACGGGGAAGGAGCCTAAACATGGAGGCCAGATGGATGCAAGGGCAGAGGGAGAAGGGTTGCCCAGTAAGATGATGTCTGTCTTCTCCCCATTAAGCTTTAAGCAGGAAGATTGCATCCATCTGGCGACAGCCTCTAGACAGGGGCCTAAGGTGGGGGACGATCCCTCAGAGTGGTCTAAAGAGACCACCAATTGGGTATCGTCCGCGCAGGTGACAATACGCACAACAAAGGGATGGACTATCCTGTCTAGAGGTTCCATGTAGGCATTAAAAAGGGTAGGACTTAGGGAAGAGCCCTGGGGGACACCGCACCAAAGTGGGTGTTTGGGAGACACCACTTCACCCTCAAAGACTTGAAAAAAACGCTCATCCAGGAAGGATGTCAGCCACTCTACGGCCGCGCCCGACACGCCCATGCCCGCCAAACGATGTAATAACGTGGCATGGTTAACCGTGTCGAACGCGGCGCTGAGGTCTAGTAGAATGATGGCAACTTTTCCTCCCCGATCCAGCACGGCTCTCGCTTCTTCCGTTACCGCAAGGAGGGCGGTTTCGGTTCCGTGCTGAGGACGGAAACCTGTCCGAGAGGCACGCAATAGGCTATTGGACTCTAAATAGTCCATTAGGATGTTATTCACGTGCCTCTCAAGCAATTTACTCAGCCACGGAAGAAGAGAGATGGGGCGATAGTTTGCCCAGTTGCTCTGGTCGAGGTTGGTTTTTTTTAACAAAGCCTTCACCATCGCACATTTCCAAGATGGTGGAACAGATTTGGAAGAAATGGACGCGTTAAGAACGTCTAAGATGACTGGACGAACGACGTCCAAGACCTTGATGAGGGTCTGAGGAGGTGCTGGGTCACTAAGAGAGCCAGAAGTGATCTTAGGGATCAGTTTGTCTAGTCCAGGGGTGTCGAGAAGTGGGATTTCCTCCAGCTTACAGGGAACAGAGGAATCAGAGGTGATGAGGAATTTTGGATCGTCCGTAGTGTTGTTAAATGAGGAGTATATGGCCTGAATTTTTTGAGAAAAAAAGACGGCCAGATCATTACAACGGTTTTGGGCGCCTTCAGCAGAGGGACGCTCAGCCGGAGGCGAAATAAGGGATTTAGCGATTTTGAAGATTTCCCTGGGGGCATTCGCCCCCGCATTGATTTTCCGTTCATAAAAAATAATTTGTGCTGTTTTCATCTCCATTTTGTAGATTTTTATGGCAGCCCTATACTCAGCTTTTCTAGGTTGAGAATAGTCCTGCCTCCAGGCTCTCTCAAGTTTTCGGCAGGCTAATTTCCTGAGTCTAAGGGCAGGTGTATACCATGGGGCAACTTTGGGTCTTCTTATAGTGTTGCAGGCATGTTCGGGAAGGACCTGGTCGAGGGTACTGGAAATCCAATGGTTAAAATTATTAGTTGCCTTACTAGGATTGGTTGCCCTTGCAGGTGGATTTTTGGCGAGGGCCACTTCCCAGTCAGGCAAGGGAAGAGAGGGCCATTTCCTACTTCGATGCTTGGTAGGGGTCTGAGAGGAGGGGGGGGGGTTAGTACACCAAGTGAAGGGAATTAAAAAATGGTCGGTCCAGGGTAGAGGAATCGGAGTCTCCACCAAGAGGTTATCTATGTTGCTGTAAATGTGGTCAAGAAGATGACCTTTGTTGTGCGTAGCATGAAAGCCCTTCTGGCATAAATCCATGGCTTGCAGGTTGGAACAGAGATTGTTAGCCGATGAATTATAGGGGTCGTCTAAATGTAGATTAATATCACCAAGCAGAGTGAGATTGGGAGAGGTCAGGACGACGCTTGCAACAAGATCTACTATCTTGGTAATAAAGTTATTGAGGGGACCAGGTAGGCGGTATGCTAGGATTCCCGAGAAAGTAGTAGTGGGAGAAAGTTCTAGCGAGAAGTGGAGACTCTCACAAACTGGTGTGGTGGTAGGAGTGACACGGCACTTGTAACCGTCCCTGTATATAATAGCCAGTCCACCACCTTTCCCAGTCTGGCGGTCTGATCGTTTTAGTGTATACCCGTGGGGAGTGACCCATACTGCCGTAGGGTCTTTATCTAGCTGGAGCCAGGTTTCAGTTAGAAACAGGGCATCAGGGTTAAGTTCTTCAATTAACATGTACAGCTCGGTGAAGTGTTTCGGTAAAGACCGACAATTATGGAGAAACATTCTCCATTTGTGTCCAAAGGACGGATGACTGCGGAGTAAAGGAGAGGGGCGCCAGTTACAGACCTTACAATGGTAATCAGTGTTAGTTGGAAGAAATGAGTGGTTACAGGGCGACTTGATGGGAGGGGGTAAGGAGAGAAGCAAAGAAGAGTCATAGGAGTAAGTACCTGCCATGAGTAAATCCAGGCAAGAACGCGCCAAACGCGTCTGGACGCGGACTGGTGCAGACTGGCTTCTCTTTGGCACCTCTTAGGCGCTCCAGCTGCGCGTTACCGCTGCGCGAGTGGGCAGAGATTAAGAAGATTGGGAGGTGAGGGAAGACTAGAGCGTCACCCTCTGAAGATGGCCGCCCGCCGAGGGACAAGCAGGAAGTAAGAGCGCTCTTTCTCCCTCCACTCAATCAGCATCAGATAGCTGCGGTGGACCGGGGAGTCAGCGCTATGCCTGGCAAAGGTAACAGCAGTTTTAAAATACACTTTACAGTTTGTAAAATAACCCACAGGTTAAAGACACACAAGTTTTAAAATTCGTCCTCAATAGTGCAAAAACGCTCCACACCCTAGCGCTAGCGTGCTATTAATCATTCAGCACGAGCACCAGTGTTTAGAGCCCTAAATAGTCAGGGAGGGAGGGAAGACTAGAGCGTCACCCTCTGAAGATGGCCGCCCGCCGAGGGACAAGCAGGAAGTAAGAGCGCTCTTTCTCCCTCCACTCAATCAGCATCAGATAGCTGCGGTGGACCGGGGAGTCAGCGCTATGCCTGGCAAAGGTAACAGCAGTTTTAATCAGCCACACAGAAGGTCAAAACCATGTGTGATGTCACTTCCGCTAACCCTGGCATTAAGGTGAATCAAAGTCCATGCTTACACTGTGTAGTAAATTTACTTTTATTCAGTATTCACTAGACTCTGCACTCCCTATACCCCGTAATCAGAGACTTAGCAAACATAAATGTAAGGAGAGTGGAGGAGTAAAAGTCTGCACGTAGTATGTGAATTGCATTTTGTAGTATGTTTTGTAATTTCTTTGTACTTTTGTAAACGTACTACTAACTGCAGCTTCAGAATCAGGCCCATTGTTTCTACAATTCCTTGCTAAGTGGCAGTTTCCCTTCTGTGTGGCTGATTTGTTTTAGGCTCCATGGTGTAACTACAGATTATTTCTGATTTTCCAGCTTCTATTACAATACCTTACTACACTTCGCACGTTTGGGGTGTTGTTGATGTTGTCCTCAAATATTTTCTTACCATTGTTTTGCAATTTAGCCACTTTCATTTGGGTACTGCATGTGGAAGTAGTATTGTTGAGTTTGTTCGATATCCCTAGATGATTTATTTGTAGTTGTAACATTTCAGCTTTACTACCATCGTTCTTCCTAAGTGTGTGTCAATGGATGTTATGCTTATGTGTGCTGGGATTCATTTAGAAACTCAACTATTTCTTTGATAAAAGTGCTATGTTGTCAATAGTAGGCTTTTGTTTGAAGTGTTATGTCTAATGTGGCTGTTATATTGATTGCCCGTAATACACAAATACTTTTTGAATAAAGAAAAAACTAATTGATACTTATGTTATGATCGTATGGTACTGTGCCTTTTTACATAACAGAAACAATACTTTTACAGTACTGTAACTTTTAGCTCTTGTAATTATTATTTTATGAAGGTATTGCATCACTATATCCAAGTCTGGCAAATTGGTCTCTTGTTTCTTGATGCCTGCAGTTGGGAGACAGATTGCCAGTCATTCCCTGATCAAGCAAATTTAGGGCCCTATTTCAAGTCTGGCAGACTCACGGTGGCGGTCCTGCATCTGCCCAATTTCGATCAGCATTTTGGACCACCACCGCCAAGGAACCGACGTTCCCTGGTGGTGACGCAGGGCCGATGCCTATATAATATGGAAGGCCGGACCCCGCGGTACACTGAGCATATTATGAGTATACCCTCTGCCAACCATTTCTTGGTGGGCTCACTGCTTTGAAAGGCTGAGGGAGGGGAAACAAAGGGGCCCTACAGGGCCTCCATGCCCCGCCGACATGAGGATGCATTCAGGGGGGCACAACACGTGCCCCCTGGTTTCATGCACCACAAGTTGCAGGGCAGCATGGACTTCACAGACAATGCCTGGTAATTCATTTGCGTTTCCATTGGGGACTATCAAAAAAAAAAGACCGGAGAAGTCCGCCAAACATGAGTTCAACTAAAAATCTGGCGGGCGGTCCCTGCACGGCATTGGTGTTGCTGAACATGCGGGGAGTCTGCACAGCACCACCAACGTCATAATCGGCCCCCTAGTTTCTTTGCTTAAACAAAAAACATAGGTTATCAAAAATCTCTAGCTTCTAAAAAGTCTGAAGCTTCCAATAAAGTGTCTGGTGCATTGATTTCTTCAAAATGTTCACAAAAAATGTAAAATGATGTGAGTTCAAATCCCTTGTCTTCTTTGGGTGAATTGAGCAATGTGATGTGTCAGGTGTTACCAGTCCTTCCAGACGGCAAGAAGAAGGAAGTGGTTTCTGATATAATTGAGAGTTGAGAAGGTTCAAAGCTCCACTCTAATAATGACGACAATCCTTGTCAGGGTGAAACAACATAAGCCTCTAATAGCTTGTCACAAAGCAGTCAGGCTTAAGTTAGAGGCAATGGGTTAAGTATTTATTTAGCACTTGAAATTGTAACAAAGTGAAAACACAACACAAAGAAATCCTACACCAGTTTAGAAGAGTAAAATTTAACAAATTATTTTAAACAAAAATGACAAAAATCCAATCAGTTGAACTGAAGATATGCAATAAAAAAATAGATGTAAATAGTGATTCAAAGCAAAAAGGGGCAACAGTAGTTATCTGGTTGCCCCCGACAAAATCACACGTTCCAGTAGACCATGAAGGAGTGCAGGCTGTATCCAGGCACCAAATTAGGCCTGCTGAGCAAAGTACCTTGCATCCTGATTACAGAGTGTTGCAAGATCCCATGTTGAGGATGCTTCTTGAAACAGTGGTTCTGGGAAGCTGTGTGCTGCGATGTGAGGTCCCGCTTCAGAGATGCATTGTGCAGTGGTGATTCCAAAAAAGCAGTTGACAGGGCTTGCTATTTGAGGTCCTGCGTTGTTTTCAAGTATGCTGTCAACAAAGTATGGCAATGCAAAGTCATGCTTTGGAAATGCATCATGCAGAGACAGTTATGAGGAGCTGAAATACAAGGGTCTGTGCTGGAGCTGCATCATGCAGCTGCAGCGCTGATGACGGGGCTCGCTACGCAAGGTCCTGCATCAGTATTGAGGATGCTGTTGACAAAGAGTTGCGGTGGAAAATCCTTCATCGGGGATGTGTCTCACAGCAGGGGTTACAAAATGCTGCAAGGTGTGATGCAACATCCTGTTATGGGGATGGATCCAATTAGGGGCTGTAACAAGATGCGCTTTGCAGTGTCAGTTCTGCCCATGAGGCCAAAGTTTGGCTCGTAGAGCACCTTCAGGCCCACTTCCAAGGGTCCAGGACCATGGTGGCACCATTTGGGGGGACAGCACTCACAGCAGACAAATTCCAGTTGCAGGGTTCAGGGTGAGTGGAGTCTTTTCCATCACTGAGCAGGATCAGGAGGCCAGCGAACTAGCCCTTTGAGTCACTCTGGTGGTCCTGGCTTCAAGGTACAGGTCCAGACGACACGGGTCCAGACGTTATCACTTAAGCAGAAGGGCAACAGAGTAGCAGTCTGTCGTGCAGCAGAACAACACAGCAGTTCTTAGTCTTTGGAGGCTTAGGTTTCGCTTTGTGGCAGACTGTGTTCACAGTTCTGCTTTCAGGTATTTAGTTTGTGTTGTTTTTGGATGTGGTTTCTATCACATTTTTCATTCTTCTCTCGCACTTAGCACTCTTGGAGTCTGAATCTTGGACGTTGGTTCTGTTTTCACGCTTGTTTTCATTGTCATTTTTAGACACTTGTTGACATGGAATCGGGAAATGGTGCTCTTTAGCCACTTGTTTTTGAGCCTAAATGTCAGTTCAAATGTATGTATGTAATTGTTTTGATTTTCATGATCATGATTGATTTGCTTGTTACGTCTATAGCCCGAAATGCATTGGGAACTTTGAAGCTTATTTCTGCATGCTGAATTCAAGCTGCATTATTTATTTTACTCTGGACTTGATCTGCAAGGACTTTTGAATAAACAACGCAGATCTCAAACTGTTTCTGATTTTGAAGAACATTTCTTGAATTTTTGGAATCTATGTATACTGTTTTCTTGATTTCTGTAGATTTACTGTATTATGTGACTGCCCAACAGAATCAGAACTCCAAGAAAACGGTGGCTGGTCCAGATTTGCAGAAATTTAGGGACCAGACGCTGCTGCAAGGCTTTTAGGATATTTAAACATGACGCTAGCCTCCTGATTGTGTATTCAGTTGGTAGTTTCCTATTTTCTATGTGGTGCACTCGTATTATTTTCTTAAAAGATAAACAAAGTCATAGCAACAAATAAGGGTCAGAGCCAAGTATGAATGAAAGGAGGCCTGTCCATTGTATTACATTTGTTTTCATGCATAAGCACTTTGTTGTTGGAAATTGTTTTTAGTCCAAAATTAATTATTGTTTTATATGAATAGTTTTTTCTTTTCTTTTTTACCCATGAATTGTGGAATAGATTTTATCATATAAATGTGATAGGTCATGTTCTGTACTTTCAAATCAAGTTTTTTTAATCTATGTATCTGGACTTGTTCTGTTTTTTATATCCCACAAACTGTAAATGTACCGAAATAAAGTTCAAGTTCAAGTTCAAAATTTGTATAGCGCACTACTCACCCAGAGGGTCTCAAGATTAGGTGACACATTAGTAGTGCACTAGGTCAACCTGGATAAACTTCCAGGTATTCTCTTTTCATTTTGAATTAGGTGGTCTGCAGAATCCCTCACCTGGCGCACACGTGATTTTGTTTTCAAAAATGTAAGCCTTCACTTGTTTTTTTGATGCTGATTGTTTGAAGTAGTTTCTTGAGTGCACATTCACTGCGGTTACTTTTTTGTATGTTAACTTACTAAAAGTAGCATTTTTGTAACTTAAAATCTGACTTTACCATGAACAAGGGTTTAAAATTACAATTCTTTTAACACCAAACTCAACCAGCCTACCTGCTTCCAATTGAAAGTTATCACTTATTAAATGTAATAAGGTAACCCAGTGATATCCTATGGGATAGGAATGCCTTTCAGTAGTGAAAAACGAATTTAAGAGTTTTTCCACTACCAGAACATATAAAACTCAAAAGTGTATGTCCAACGTTTTAAATACACTGCATCCTGCCCTATTGGAAGTTAAAAGCCAATCGAAGGTGTGACTTATATGCATTAAAATGAAAGGTTAAGGCTTGGCAAAAGGTTTATTTTGCCAGGTTGAAACACATGTTTAAAGCTATACTCACATGCTGCAATGGCAGTCCTGCAACATGTTTGAAAAGGCTATCAGGTTGAAACAGCTGTTTAAATCTGCACACACATGCTACAGTGGCAGTCCTGAGATGTTTAAAAAGGTTACTTGAGTGGGTGCCAGACTACTAGAAGCATTTAATTTACAGGCTGTGGGGACATATATTACCACTTTACTAGAGACTTACAAGTAAATTACATGTACCAATTGGATGCAAGCCAATTTTACTATGGTTAGAGGAGAGAGCATCAGTATTTCAGCACTGGTTAGAAGTTATCAAGCATGCAGAGCCCTAAAAGCCAATAAAAAAGGGTCCAGAAAACAAGAGGATTAAGGCAAACAATATTTCAGTTGCCTTGGAATGTTTCACAGGTGCATACGTGCTTAGACTTTGGCTTAAATATTCATGTAATAGAAAGCCAATGGTCATACACATGAACATGCCATACAATCAGAAAATTAAAAGGAGGCACATTATATCATCTAATCTGGACAGAAATTACAACTTTAAACAAAAAATCTCCACCTCGCCCCTTTCTGAAGGCTTCTTTAATAATTTGCAAATGAAAGAACCTTGGGACTTGTCATGCTATCTAAATGAATTTAAAAGTATCTTAAACAAAAACTGTCACATACTCAAGACAAAAAAGGCTTTTTAAAGTGCTCCCACACCGGGATGAACATTAAAAACTATTATTTCACCTAAAGGCAACTTCATTTAGACACATCTTGTTTAAATATAAATTCATGTTTTACAGACTGGGTAGACTCCAGCGACATTGGTGTTTATTCCAACAAGGATTTAGAAGAGGTCCATAACATCTGCAGAATGTGTAGCCTCACTGCAGAAACCATTATCCATGTTGTTTGCATATTATTAGCACTAACAAATTGGAGAATAAGACTACCAAGACCACTGTTAGTCCAAGTGGGCACTCGTCCCTGCAGGCAGACTTTGACTGAATGTCTAAATGATGATACAAGTTTTTATATTTACAATTTAGCACATTTATGTGTCAAATAGAATATAAACATGAAGGCTAAGCTGATTTTCGCTAAAATATTTTATAGTTAAACTTATGTCCTAAAATTTTAGGTTTTAAAAGTTATTATAAATAAAGTTGTAACATGATGTTAATTTACTAGACAATATTCTAAGCATGAATTAAATGCATTAGTAATAGTGAAAATAATTTTTTATCGAAGAATGAAACATAAAAATCAACAATAGTGATGAAGAATAAATTCATAACAATATTGGAGCTTGCACATTAGTACAATAATTAAAGAAATAAAAGCAATACATGAGAATATCAGTGTAAAATTTATAAGGAAGAATAGTACAGAGGAAGAAAAGAAAGAAAAGGGAAAAGAAGAGAAGGGAAAAATACATTAAAGAAAGAGAATAAAAGAGGTAAAGGGAGGTAAAAGAAGGGAAAGAGAATGAGAGCTAAGGGCCCCATTACGATTGCGGGCGGATCACCCCGCCGGCCGGGCGGTTGCGATCAGCCTGTGGCGGTGGTGATCTGCCTGCCATCAACAGCCAATTTATCTGTAACAGCCAATTTAACTACCGCTTCATTAGCATGGCAGTGGGTACTGTGGCAGATGGAAAGTCCGTCTGCCGCTTTTCCGCCAGCCGGATTGCCGGCCGGGTGGAAAAGGCACACAATATGGTTGGGGTGCCTTTCAGGCACCGCCATCCATATTATGCTGCATGTAGTGTGCATACCTTTCCACGGCAGAGACTCCACCATAGAAAGGAATGCAGTGAATGACAATGGGGGCCCGTGGGAGGCCCCTGGGGGAGGGGGTGCAGGTTGGGTGGCTGCACTGGGGGATACCTATGTTACCGCCCTTCCTTGCCATACACAAGGTGGCAGGCACCGCACAGTGCCTGTCACGTTGTGCATTGCAATGCACAACATGCTACCTTAACATTATAGCGGGTGCTGTTTACAGCACCGCCTGCCTCAATGTTAATGGCAAGAATGCGCCCGCCAGTGTGGTGGGCGCATCCTAATTGGCCTAGCAGGAACAGCGTATCTCTGGCGATCAATCCCGTTTTCCGCTACGACAAAGTCCACCCGCCATCGTATTCGGGCCCTTAGTCACAAGTGAACGAGAGGATAAATAGGTAGTAAAAGGTAACCAATGTTAGTCTGATTTAATCTTTTGATGAACAGATAATGATTTCTATGTTAATCACAGATAAAATTCCACAATGTTGCTACAGATAACTCAGAAGAATCTTTCCAACAGGAAATTATCTCATTAAAAGCGAGTGTAATAAAAAGATCAAACAACAGGGGCTTAGGTGAAAGATGGTCAAATCAGGTTCTATGGATCTAAAGAAAACATTCTGAATAGATAATTTAATGTTACATTGAAAGATTAGTAAACATTTGGACCATACAGATTTCCAGAAATTAAACACATGAGGACAATAATAGAGTAAATGGGTTAAAGTGCCAGTAGTGATAGAGCAAGACCAACATGATGGAGACAAAGTTTGATAAAATTTTGAGAGAGACTCAGGAGTAAGAACAGCTCTATTATAAATAAAAAATAAATATTGTGTGATACATGCAGCCTCAGAAGTTTAAAATATTTTAAGCCAATCCTTTTCCCAGAGGCAAACAAGAAATGAAATACAGAAACATTTCCCCGTAGTGATTTAGTAGAATATTTAGATCGTACAGTAGGAGAGGATAATAAAATGTTGTATAAATAAGCAGCTTTGGGAATTGAGTCATGAACAATACTATATAAAGGTGTCAAAGGTGTGCGAGATGGAATATCATGAGGACAATTATTAGTTAATAACAAGATTAAAGAGCAGATGAGATTATGTTATATTCTATGTAAAAAAGAGGTGGGTAGAATATATTGTGATTGTAAGTGGAACAAAGTGTATAGCAGAGTTGTGATAAATAAATTGAAGGACAACCATGAAACCCTTTTCCTTCCAATGTTTAAAATGAAATGATTTGCACCAAAATGTTATGAACTTATTGCACCAAATAGAAGAGGTTTAAAAACATTGATAAAAATCAAAACCCGGAGAAAATATTGTATGTAGCAAATATTGAGAATATTTAAGAATCGGGTATTTGGAAATAAAAGTACAATTGGAGATATAAACGACATCAGTAAATGAAAAATATATTAGAAGACAATGTTCAAATACAAATCAACGTGGTATGGGAGAATCTTGAAATTCAAAAGCTAGTGCATAAAATTGTTGAATTAAAAAAAGCAGAGTGGTATACTTAAAATCAGGAAACTAATGCCTCCTTCAGTCTTAGGCATTTAAATTTAGACAAGGCAACATGGGAGTGTTTGTTATTCCAGAGAAATTAGGTAGAAATAGAATTGATCTGAGCAAATAATAAGTGGGTATTTTAAAATGTAACATATATAATATAAATAGGACATGTGGTACAATCATCATCTAAATGGTATCATCTAAATGGTAGATGAAGAGAAGACCATAATGACATACACTTTTGAATTTTGAGTTTAAAGTATTAAAATTGTGATTAAGAGTACTAGAAATAGCAGCAGAAACCCAAGCACCTAAGTACCTAATTTTAGAGGGGCACCATGTACAATTAAGGGCTGATTCCGATCCGGGTCGGAAAGCTCTCCGACCGAGCCGGATCCGGAGTATTTTCCGACCGAGCCGGAGTCCTGCAGTACGACCGAGCAAGTACGATGTGGCTGTATGCTGCCGGACTCGGTTCAGTTGGACTCCCATAGAAGTCAATGGGAGCCGGTACATGGGCTCCCATTGACTGAATAGGTACATCTCGCACAAGGGTCCCTCCTACAGTAGGTACGTATCGGTGCCATCCGCACCATACATGCCTGTGTTGGGGAGACCCTTGGGTCTCTCCCTGTGTCCGAGTCGTAGGGCTGCGGGTGACGGGGGGCCCGACGCGGACCCCCAAATGCAACTTCCTGGACGTTTTGCGAAGCCGGACATTCCGGCTTGCACCAGCTGTCCGAATCGTGCATCATACTGCTTGGACATAAATCGCATCCATTAAACGCCACGGTTAGCTTACGGCCGAGACGTACGAAGCAGTTTGGACCCGGAAATGACTCGGTCGGTGAATTTCGTGTAGCTCGCATCCTACTTGCTCGCTCGTACAGCGGTACGAGTCGGGCGGAAAACACGCTTACGGCTCATAGTTTTTCTGGGCGGATCGCCTTCGGTGCCCTAGTATCAGTAAACATAAGATGATACCAGGAGGAATTTAAGAGTAGGATTTCAGTTTTGGAAAAATGTAGGGGCATATGTACAAGGGAAGTGGCGGAGTGAGGCATTAGCCTTCTTGGCTTAATGCCTCACTCCGCCACTTCAGAAACGCAGGGCTGCACTGTATTGAGAAGAATATCCTGCAGCCCTGCATTTCCCCCCGAGCTTGTACGTTGGTGCTACACTTAACAGCCTAGCACCAATGCAGGCATCCTTGCACCCTAGTGCAAGGGTGTCTGCGTGCAGGGGAAGATTGTTTATGTGCAGGAAGGTCCCCCTTCCTGCAAATAAATAAACTTTAAATGCCGTGTTGTAGCTTCTATGTGTGCTGCACACACAGAAGTTGCAAAACAGCATTTGTTGTAAATGATTGTTTATGTGAACGAAGGGGGACCTTCCTGTACATAAACAAACATTGGCCTATTGCTATTTTCATGTGAAACGAGGAGAAACCAAACATTTCTCCTCAATATGCCAGGGTAAGACCATGTTTTCTTGGTCTTAATTCTTGTGCTGCCTCCAATTTACACTCCCTTGTAAATAGGAGGCAGCCTCAGAATCAATTGGCGTTGCGGTGGAACGCCTATAGCATCACCCATTGCCCTCCCCTTTCAAGCTAAGCATAGCGTGAAAGGGGGCCTTATTTACAAGGCAGCGTTAAGCCCCTATTGCCACAGGAATGTCGTGGTGATGGGGCTTGTAAATATTCCCCTTTAGTTTGTTACCAGAGACACTAGAATATAAATACATTTCTTGTAAAAAGGGAGTTAACAAGGAGAGGGGATTAAACATATATATTAAAATATCATCAGCATAAGCTGATAGTTTGGTTTCAAGAGAATTGTGTTAAAAGCCAGATATAAGTGTATTACAGCAAATATGTTCAAGGAAGGGCTCCAAACAAAGAACAAAACGCAAAGGTAATTATGGCAGCCTTATCTGGTACCTCTGTGCAATTCGAAAATAACAGGAAATATGTCGAATAACAAACACACTGGCACCGAAGTCTGAATATATTAATTTATTAAAAGAAATAAACTTAGGACCAAAACCAACCCACTGAAGAGTGGTAACTATGTAGTGTCAATTGATGTGGTCAAATGCCTTTTCGGCATCAAGAGATAAGGCCGAAAGAGAGGAGTGATATTTCTTATAGAATGCAAGAATATTGGAGAACATCCTAGCCTTGTCTGTAGCAAGTCTTGTCATAATGAAACTATATTGGTCAGATTTGACAATTAGGGGCACAATAGAGTCATGGTGAGATGGTAAAATGTTGGGAAATATTTTACAATCATAGTTAATGAAAATTATTCCTAACTAACATATAGGAAAGTTTTGAATCTATTAAGGACACATAGATGAGGATTATGCTTATGTGTTTTTTCTTTGCATCTTTATTAGAGCAGTCAATCATCAAAACATTTTTTCTACTTCATGCTCAAAACTACAGTTCTTATGAGTCCTTGGAAATTACTGCATCAACCGCCCAATCATAGTAGAATACCAGTTCCAATGATGAGTCAATTTAGCTCCACCAGGCCAACCATTGTGGCTACTTTATCTTAAGTCTGCGTCTTTCGTAGTGTGAGCACGCTTCTAAACCGTCTCACAGCTGCAGCTAGCTGAAATCTGGCACTCTTAATATTGCACTGCATACATGATTTTAGACACTTGGAGAAAATCCGTTTCCAGAGAGACAGAGAGCTTTTGCAGATCCAGATGTGATTTACTCCTGCTGATCCTGGAGGTATGGGGTCACCTATTCAAGCCTAAGAGACCCTCTATATTTTATAAAACATAGTTCCTAGCTAGGGAGGGTGGCAAACATGGCACTTTAGGACCTGTTTCCATCATCATTATAATATGATTTTTCCTTTTGTGTTTTATGGAACTGTAACAAAGCCAATTGTATTATTTTTAATCATATTCCTGCTTATGTTTGTAAACATACTGCATCTTGAAGCACGTCGTTAAAATAAACATTTTAAACTTTACCATGTCTCTTTTTTACCCATGTGGTGGACTGGTATGAGAACATAACGAAAGAGTGTTCTTGATTCCCACCATTCCTGAGAGTAACCTAAGTCGCATGTTCTGGGTTGTCTAATCATTAGTACCTTTGCTATAAGACGAAGAAGCTAATGTGACACTGATGCTAGTCGGTTAGGGGTACTAGGTACTGAGGTGAGTTTTTTGGTCCACTACAATTCACTGATGTCCTGGGTCTCTGTGGACAGTTCTGTGTATGAGCAGAATCCCTGCAACATGATGCACCTAACGTAGTGGTCTTATTCTTGAGACACTTGAGTAGTGCTTATATCTGTCCACAACACCCTCACCATTTTTTCCGGTTGAGGGTAGTGACGGAGTTACCTGCCTATAGTTACATAGGTTTATTAAAGACTGATCATTTAAAAAGGTTCGTACTTTGAATTTCTACCTTTCGTGCTACAGTTCTTTTGCATTGTACTTCACTCCTGTGTCCTAATGGGTGACGTTGACATACCCCAACATAGTAGGGTGGCCGTCCGCAATCATTTGCTGTTGTTTGGCGTCACTATAGATGAGTTGCGTGCGCTCTATACCTCTTTGGTCGTAGTGCACCGGGCTCTAGTGCAATACGTTTCCTGCCACGTCCAGGCATGGCCGACTGGTGCTGCGACGCAACCAACTGGACCGGCCCGGATGAAAATCAATTCCATCATGTTTAATTTGGTTATGGCCAAGCGGCCCCAGGATAAGGTTGATTTACCTTTTTGGCTTGCTGAGAAATTTGACCAGCTTGAAGCAGTATTTCCTAATATGACTCCTGTTGAGTAACACAGGATTCTAATGGTTAGTTTGCAGAAAGACTTAATACTAGAGGTACCTGATTGTGAGACCTGGGGTAAGATATTTGCGACAGTCTATACTAAGTGCTTCGGCACTCCGTCCATGGCTGTCCTACCCTCCGTCATTAACTGTGTCCAAGATGAACACGGAGCGGAGGTGGCTGTTGAATTTGGAATGAGACTCATTGGAGGGTTTGAGTTAGTTTTGGATCTCGTCTTTGCTAATGTTAAGGGAGATGAAGTGATCTTCCAAATGTCTATTGCTTTATGCGAGGTCCCCGATGCCGATAAGCCCCGGCAGTTACCGAAAGTAATTGCGGATGCTTAGAAGACCATTGGCCGCAATAGTTTAGGTGTTAAGCCTTTTGCTAAAACAGCAGCGCAGAAGCAAACTAAGGTGGTGAGTTCTGATAAAGATGAACGCCCCACTTTTTCAAAGCAGAGTTGGAATAAGAATAAAAAACAGGGGAAAAAGCAACAGAAACAGGGGTCACGACCATCTTTGCCAATACCTGAGTCTACTGAGCGCACATATGATTTGCGCGAATGCACTAATATTAAGTCACCTGGTCGTTTTCAAGTTCCTGATCAAGATTCTCCTCACTCATCGCAGGATTCATCGGTCTCACCCACCGGTGGAGGAGACCGTGGCAGTCGGGGTGCTCAGCAAAGCAGATATCAGCCCCGCAAGACCAACAGTAAATTCAACCAAGACGACTCTACGCTTCAAAGACCCCAGTTTCAGAAGAAGAAAATTGCCGCTTTAACAGCAAGGTATGAAACGGATAGTGAGAACGCAGCTTCGGAATCTGACATGGGCGCTGATGCTGTTAGACAGCGTGGCGGAAATTACAGGAGTGCGGGAAGCATTGCGTCCATTTCTGAAGGTGACAGCAACTGACACGTTCATTACTGTTGAGACAGTTGACACTAGAGTGGCTCCCCCTGAAAGACTCAATGAAATAGTCCTCTTAATTGAAGGTGACATACAACGTACTGTAAAAGGGGTATTTTGGAAAATCTGGCTACTACCTATGACATTTTGTTAGCGGAGGCAGATTGGCCCCCACCCTTCGTTCTGTCCTCTTCGCAAGGGGAGGAGGTAATCCTCCCTGCTTTCGCACACACAGTGCCGAAGGAGCAGGCCCTACATTTTGTAGAAGAGTGGGCTAAGGTGCTTGCGCCAGCGTTGTACCGTACTCAATGTGGATGGGACAAATTTTCCCCCAGACATGAGATACCATTACGGTGTATGCCACAGCCTCAACCCTTATATCCCATTAGACGTGAACCGGAAGCTCCCACAGCAGAAATACTTGACAACTTGGAAAATTAAGGTGTGATTGAAATGCGTGTGTCTCCGATAAATAGTCCTCTTTTTACTGTGCATACGCTGGATGGCCCGTACAGTTTGGTATTGGATTACCGGCACTTGAACTTTCATTCTCGGACCTGCGTGGTATAGAATACTCACAGTTCTGCCCTTGTGGATAGTCTAGTGCGTAAGCATTTTAAAACCATACTTGACATATCCAATGCCTTTTTTAGCCATAACCTGTCCCCTATTAGTAGTCAATGGACAGCTTTCACCTGTGGCGGTAAACAAAAACAGTTCAGAGGATTAGCTATGTGCAATAAGAACAGTCCAGGTGTCTTTACCGCCCGCATAGTGTCTCTTTTGGAGAGAGTCGACCCTGATGAGTGTTGATGACATTTATCTCACAGATGATGAGTTATGGCCGCATCTGTGTCGCATTGACCGCATCATTTGCATGTTTGCGGACTTCGGTTACAAATTTAACTTTGCAAAATCACACATTGCAGAGTACACAGTGTTGTTCCTGGGCTATGAGCTCAACAATGAGGGTCGAGGTATGGCACCTCACTTCCTGGAGGAATACGCACAGCTGCAGGCTCGACAACTCAGAAGAAACTACTATCTTTACTGTTTTTTTTAAATTCTGGGCGTACTTAGATCCCTGAATATGCCCAGCGTATCAAGCCTCTTTATGCCTTGGTGCAACCTACTTTCACCAAATCTTGCCGGCTGCCTGAACAATCTGTTATTCTAGAATCTAAATATTTACTGAATCGTGACAACCACACCAACCTGGTCATAAGAATTGCACCAGGTGCAGTTGGTTTCACGTACTTGACTTTTAACGAGGGTGACACAGTCCCTATAGCTTACAAGTCACACTTGTACACTTCGGCTGAAATGCAGTTTTGCACTGTGGAAAAAGTTTTGACTGCAGTGCAGATGGCAATACTTAAAGAACGGGCACTGTCACAGGGGAAACACATGTTGGTTGTTACACCGTATCCATCCCTGGAGGCAGTGACAAAAGGCAGTGTACCTAAATCCAAAGCTTTGCATCCTCGGTGGATACAATGGGCCACGTACATGACTTCTCCTGATATCATGTTCAATTTTCTTTCCTCTTTGCAGACTCAGGAGTTTTTACAGCTCTGAATTTGTTCATCCGACTCCTCTGACCAGGTGCCCTCTGGAGGTTTTTCATTGTATCACATACACAGACGGATCGGCGCAGCCGCGACAGGGTCAAAGCATGTTTATTCTGCAGACTGTGCAATAGTGGTTGGTTCTATAGTGAATGGAGAGTTCAAGTCCGATGTTGTACATACACAGACATTAGGGGACTGTACCGCACAGTTGGCAGAGGTACGTGCTCCGGTGCTTGCACTGGAGTACACTGACCCTTGTGTGACTACACTCATTGTGAGTGACTCTTACTACTGTGTTCAGTCTGACAATGACAACTTGTTTTTTTGGACTCAGAATGACTATCGTTATTCCAAAGGTAGCACGATTAAACACAAAATATTTTGGGTTTGAGTGGCTGAGCTTAAATAACTGCTCTCACTCATGTATGTAATTCATACTCTTGAACACCAATGCGTGGGAGTACACGCTGCTGGTAACTGTCTTGATGATGAATCAGCCAAGACCGCAGTTGCGACATACTTAGTAGAAGCAGTTACACGTTCCAAAAGTAAGATTGATGATGACATCTTGGCAGCCATTGCTGCAACAGAGAATGGAGCTAATTACCCAAGAGGTCTCCCTTCTAAATACATTTATCTTTTAAGTCCTGATAAAGTTCCCCATGTGAGAATTAAAGACGTTGGTGACAGGTTGATTCCCAACGTGGACCGCAGGCAGGCTTTGATAACAGCGGCTCATGAGGGCATGGCTTCGGCTCACTCCGGAGTGTCAGCTACTGTATCTTTTTTCGAACAGCTTTACTGGCAGTGCGGATTGTACAAACAGACGAATGATCATGTCCTTCATTGTGACATATGCCAGCAGGTTAAACCTTCAACTGCTGCGCGCCCGCCCCAGACCCAGTTGTTCATCTCTAATAAACCACTTGGGTGGGTTTATTTGGATCACTGCAGTCCTTCCTCCTCTGATACTGCGTATAAGTACATCTTAGTTGCAGTTGATACGTGCACATGCTTTGTTTGAGTGTGGCCGCAAAGGAGTGCTGATACCCGCACTCTCATCAGGCATTTGCATGTCTTTGTGGGAATTTTTGCATGTGGCATCTTTTATTCGGACCAGGGTCCAACGTTCGCCTCTAAGGCGTACAAGGATGCCATGGGTTCATTATGGGGTCCAAGTTAAATTTTCGTCTCCATACAGGCCTGAGGGCAAAAGTGTTGTGAGCGAATGAACCGTGACCTAAAGCAATCCTTGACAGCTAAGGTTTTAGGTACTGGCTAGCCCATCTCTATAGCGTACAGCGTGCACTTAATAATCTCCCTAGAAGGTCTCTGGGTGGGTGGATCCCATACGTAATGCTCTTTGGCATCAAAATGTTTGTTACGGACCTTGAGAGTCTAGACATGGCAGCGTCTGCCGCATCCTTTGACGTAAATGAACATTCTGCTGTTTTACAGAATCTACAACAGAACAGAGACAGTATTGCAAAAGAACATTTGCCCTCCACATCTAATGCTGCTCTTCAGATTCCGGTAGTTGGCTGACTACCCGAGTTGGTGATCTGGTCCGTGAGAAGGTGGAGAATAAGAAGGAGTTCGGCCCCTCATATCGTGCACCAGTTCCTGTGCTTGGCCTGCAGGGTACAAGAACAGTCATTTTACCTCCACTTCCTGGTCGCAAGGAAAACAGGTACATCTCCATTGACAATATCAAATTACAGCAAGTGGTCGATTCTTCTTAGTATGACTCCAGCGGTCTCTTTCCAGCAATGCTGAGAAATTCTGTTTTGGCTCCGGCAATTAACATCAGGCCTGACTTTGAAATTGATATGCCTACAGTTGCAAGTCCTTTGTTGAGTTCACCGGCTGGTGATCCCCTTAATGAAACTGAGTATACCTACCCTACAGACTTGTCAATGCCTGATTTACAAACATCTGCAGTTAACCAGTCACTTGACACTGACTCTGTTGCATCAAAGTCCCCATTGAAAATTTCGATTTTTGCTGTTTGGTTTAAGAGAAAAAGTTTGATATCTCCTTGGACTTACATTTGGACAGTACTTTTTTCAATTTTTTTTATTCATGTCAATTGGATTAGTGGTGTATTTTTTCCGTTTTGTAAATGGACAGCATGTTAAAGAAAGAACTTCAATTAGTCTAAATAATGGAACTTTGGCACCCCACTCCTTATCGCACATCGTGAAGAGGGACCAGACTTGTATTAACATCACTGTTTTGCCCGTTTTAGATGGGATTGTGTGGGTTGCTGTAACATTTTAAATCCAGGGGCCCACAGAGGTTAATAATGTTCCCAATGATGTACTACATTTTTCAATGGGGGATGTGGTTAAACTAAACATAGGCTCTGATGATTGGGATGTACAGGCCATAGAAGCACTGTTTTATGATTTGAAATATTATGCTGCTTTTGATGCTGAAGATTTGTATTTCGACTCAGCAAATTATGCTGATTTATTTTGCACCCAACATTATGCCATCATTTTCTGCACAAAGCAAACACATTTAGAAATGTGGTTAATTACACACAATGGGAACATTGTCCGGCTCCCGTTGAAGGCAGCTCAAAAACTCTTTTGAAAAATGTTATTTTACTGATTTTAATCAATCTAATCCTGACGCATTTTACTTTAAGATGACTGGCAAGTCCTCCTCCAAAGTTAGACTTACCCACACTAAAGTACTATATTCTAAGTCCTTTCTTGACCAATTAGCAGTAGGGGGCTATGAACTGTGGAAAGATACTTTGCAGGTACAAGGCACTGAGGCTTTGCATCGTGCATGTCTCATCCCGAACCATATGTTGTTTTTAATTTGATTATTTCACAAACAACCTGCTTTGGATTGGCTACCCCTAAAAAATTAAATGCTCCCTCGTTTCCTGATTTAGGAGAATACACTACATGGTACAATCACACCGATTTGTCCCTTAGTGAATTATAGTCTCTGTTAATGAATTCATGTTTTAATATTTCCATTTTTATTCCCAAGGTTGGTTGCTATGGCAAAAAAGTTCTGATTTATGCCAACATCGATTTCTGAGTCTGGCCCCTGCATATACACAGGTTAGGGTGGATCTCTATTTTGAAAGTGACAATACTGTTACTACCTATTCTGTAGGCAAATTATGCCAAAATTGGCTCAAACACTCCAATTTGTCAGTTAAACTCCATTTTATCCAAATCGACTGAAGACGTTGATCTGAATGACTTTGTTAAAGACCCTGTGCGAGGCAGATTGAAAAGATGGGTATATGCTGTTTACAATGAAGTTTGGAAACTGTCTCAAATTGAAGCGGCTTCTAGATTATGTGAAATAGATCAAGCGAATTTAGAAAAAGTGCTTGCAGTTGTTGATAACAGCATTAACACCCTTTCTTCCCGAATTTACATATTGGAGAATATTGTTTCATCTGTTATTGATATCGTACAGGATGAAGTGTCTGTTTTGTATTATGGTCAAAATCAATTACGTTCCATTATGCAATTTGCTTAAAGGATGGTAAAGTGCCTTGGGACCACATGAATACCTCTTCTCTATTTTTACCATTTAATTTGACTGTAAAACAACAATTCATGTCTATGTAGGATGTTGCGTATTCACTTTTGCATATTAAAAGTTAGAACCATTGCCTTTTTCTGTCGCCAAATATAATTCAGCTGTATGGCTCACTCATGGGTTAATAACATTGCTTTTTCCGCAATTTGAGTTTGATACGTGTATGCAATACTATGCCATAGGCAAATATGAACCTTTAGGTAGCGCTTATCTCCATGAAGCTTGGTCTTTGCCATTCACATATAGGTGCCTGAGGGAGGGTAAAGAAGTTTATCTAAAAGGTGAAGATTGCACTTTAACACCTGATCACTCAATAGTTTGCAGGAACATCCAATTGCACTGCTCTTGTAATTCTGAAGCCCCGAAATTAGCTTTCATTTTAAAAGGAAATCTTGTCCCGGCCATAACTCAGACTTTCACATTGCTAGCAAACGGTAGTCATTTACTTTTAAATGATGAAGATTGCTGTGGCATGCAGGCAGGGATTCCGTACATTGTGACTGTCTCCCAACGTGTAGTTTGTTGCAAAAATGTGCTGTTCCCTCCTCCGCATGGGAAGCTCAATGTATCCATCTGGCCCTTCATGCCGACCTTGAAAGCAGAGTTCAACAAGATTAGTCGAATAAGGGCTCCATCGTCTCAAAAAGAAGTTTCCCTTACTTTTTCATGTGAAACATTCCTCCTTCATGTGGCAAACACTCGCACCATGGTCCATGCCCTTTTAAATACTGATCTCCTCTTGCATTTCGGGGCTTTGATTCACACTATCTTCAATGCCTCGTCGACTACAGGCTTGGCGCACTTTTTTAAAATGGTAAGTTCTGGCCTTGTGACTTCCTTCCAAACTATATTTGGTGTGATGCCAGCATTTTTTCATTCTATTTTTTCCAGCCTCTTTGGTGAATTACCGTTAATTCTCGCATTGGCTGCCGGTATACTGCTGTTGATTTGCTTGCTAAGAAATGGCTGCACAATCTTTGCTCGAAAACAACCAGCCCCGGCTGCTCCAGCTTCGTAACCGGATGCTTGATTATTATTGAGCTCTCCCATTGGCTACCTTGAGTGTGGTGTATGGATTATTTTTCCATTTTTCATACTTTACATGCGTGCAGTTATTGCCTAGATGGCAATTTTGAATGGGCTCTGGATTTGTGTCTCTGAAACACGGTGTCTCCTAACCCAGATTATGATCTACTAATGAGTCCCTAGTTGCTCATGAGTTAGACTGTTCTGGTACTGGAATAATGGCCCGCGCAGCGGTACATGGAGTCCTAGAAATAGACGTAAGTCCACGCTGATGCGAGTTGTACCCTTGTGGTGTCCATGATTTAAAAATACTGTTTTAAACTCTTGTGTATTATAAATTGCCTTTTTAGACTCCTGTACTACATGCACTTTACTTGTGAGCTGATTTAATAGCTTCACTGCCCTTACCTGCGTCGCACGCCGCACACCTCCCCTCCGACCCCGGTTCACTGCAGCTGAGGCTGTTTGAGTGGAGGGCGGACCGGGCTGAGTGAGACACACCCCCTGACACGCCTCAAAACCAGTAACTCCCCCAGGTGCGAGAGAAATAGACGTAAGTCCGCGCTGGTGCGGTTTGTACCCCTGTGGTGTCCGTGTTTTAAAAATACTGTTTTTAAACTTTTGTGTATAATAAATTGCCTTTTAGACTCCTGTACTACATGCACTTTACTTTTGAGCTGATTTAATAGTTTCACTGCCCTTACTGCGCCGCACGCCGCACGCCGCACGCCTCCCCTTCGACCCCGGTCCACCGCAGGTGAGGCTGTTTGAGTGGAGGGTGGACCGGGCTGAGCGAGACACACCCTCTGACACCGCCTCTAAGTATATATCATGAGCACTGCAAGACCGCGCAGCGGGCGCGCCGAAGGCTGTTGTGTCCAGTCTTGTTGAGCAGTGTCCGGTCCCCCGACTCCAGTCACCATCTCCCCACTGATGACTGTGGACACCATTTCCTCCATCTCGTCCAGCTCCTACTGTGGCACAGGACTCCCACCTCCAGTCTGCATTGCTGCCGTCCGGTTGTTGGCGAGTTTCAGGTTGGTTTTGTGCTTGACATCATTCCAGCGCCTCTTGACCTCTTCCATTGTCCTCTTCAGTACTCCCAGTGCATTCACCTTGTCCATGATGGACCGCCATATTCCATTTTTGGTTGCCAATGACACAGTGGAGGTGACAAACCGTTGTTGATGGTGTTCGACCACCTTCGTTATCAGGATCCTGTTTTCCTGTGGACTGAAGCACTTCTTCCTTCTCTTCTTCTCCTTGGCTTTACCAGACCCCAAGGTCCCAGGCAGGTGTTAGACCTTCACTCACCTGAAATCCAGGCTGTTCAACTTGAGAGATGTGAGGATATTTCTCACCTGCCCCTAAGAATCTACTTCTCCCCAACTGAATTCGTAAACCCAGGCCGACAGGAGTAAACCCCCAAGGGAAGGGGGAATTGGGACAAAATAACAAACAGAAAGAAACACTCCAAGTTCTCACTTCACTTGGCTTTTTGGATACTCTTGCATCTATGGACTGCTTTCTATTCACAAAAATATAAACAACAATGAATTAGCTTTAGGTTCAGAACTGGTATGCTTTGTTTATCTATGAACCACCATGAAATGGGAATATACCTTTCTATTTCTGGGTATTCCTTTACCAGAACATTATTCACCACAAAGCGCAGCTAAAAATTATATTCTGATTAATTTTCTGCAGAGAGATAAACAATACTTGTATAATAATTACAACTGCACTTACATTGTCATCATTATGATATACTGTCTCTGCTAAACTTACTTATTAATGATATGCAATATCATCTCACTAAAACGCTCGGTAAAAATGTTCATGCTAATTTGTCTTTCTTTTATAGTTTTAATGTGGTCCTTAATTTCCTCAAGTTCTCTTCACAATTTCAAGGTGAGTACTAGTTATGCAGGATTAAGTTGCTGTGATCATTTCAACACTTGTATGAGTTGGCTATTAGCCAGCATTTGAGCTTAGCTTTAGTTTCAATATCTTTTTCAGACGAGTTGTCAATGAACCAGTCATTACTGCTTTTTGTTTGTAAAATACTCTTTTAGTTCATATTATTGAGTACAATGCGCATTGTCCCATTTTTTTTTTTTTTATACGAAGCTGTACCAGACGGAATCTTGCCCGAATCGCCACTTCCCTGGGGCACTGTAAGGCCTCGCACCAATCGTCATCCTCTAGCAAACCCAAATCAGTTTCCCACTTTTCCCGGAGTGGCCCTAGTGTATCTGGGAGGTTATTAATTAACTTTTTGTAGGTGAGCGATATGGCCTTATCAATCATTGGGTCGAGGAGCAGCCTACCTTCAAGCGGGGCGTACTCAGGCAGCTGATCCCCTCGGGACAAGTGTGAATTTATGGCATGCGCAAATTGTTGGTAGTGGAGAAATTCGCCACTCCCCATTTGGAATTCAGACTGCAGATCCGCAAACTCCACCACTTGCCCCCTCTTCGAGACATCGCCCAATAGATCTATGCCAATGAGGCTCCAGGTATGCAAATTGCGGAGTTTAACTACTTCCCTCAGGAAATCCCTCTTCCATAGGGGCGTCTGAGCCGTAAGTTTCTTCTCGCAGCCGAGCAACTTCGTTGCCCGCTTCCAGATTTGTACCACCACCGCAGTCTGGGGAGTAAGCATGGGCGAATTTTGCGAATCTCGCGTTCGCGAATTTTGCGGATTTGCGAACTCGCAATCCGCAAAATCCGCGAATTCTAGCGATTTTTTTTTTTTGTGTTCGCAAGGATTTCTGCCAGTTCGCGAGGGTTTCGTACCAGTAAGTTTTAATTTTAATATAGAGTACTTATTTTTTCCTAGCGTTCCTCATTCGATTTTTTCTAAATCGTCTTTGATCTTCTTGTAGACAGGATCTAAATTCTTATCCTGCCTCGACTATGACTCCGTGTGGTATTACTAGATTATTCTTATTAGTCTGTCTGTGTAGCTAACTAAGATTGCACATTTGGCATTTCCATTGGACTCCCATTCTAGTCAGCAACAGCTCTATGCACTGAGTGCAGTCCTCTGGGATTGTCCATAATGTATTTTCAAGTATTCTAAATGTTTATGCTTTGACCATTGCCAACAATAAAAAGGTGAATGACCACCAAGAAAGAATAAGCTACTACTTTACTTATGGTTTGGATAGGAGGACAATCCATTCTACTACTGTTGCAGGGACAAATCTGCACAAACAGAACTATGGACACTAAATAATGCATTGCTTAGCTTATCAATTATAATAGGTGCTGTTAGACTTTCCACATACCTCAGTGATAACAGACTTTGTAGTTGAACCCCCAATCTCCTTACTGACTAGATAGTGTGGCAGAGTCATTTAGCTCCCAAAGTCACCGATGGCAGAGGCACGGACTCATGCTTGCAAAAATTCCAAAACCTTTAGCTCATCCACTCTAGTCTGGAGGACCAAAAACCACAGAGTCTATTTAAGTTTAAAAGCTTTATTAAAAGTTAACACATTTATTAAAATCAAGTTTGTCATAAAAGTGAACGTGTAACTGAAAATGGAAAAGTGCTTAGTGCTGACGATTAATTGGACACATTTCTTGTGGTCGAGCCGAGCTCTCACCTGGTTTGAACTTGATCCTGCTTGTGTTCTTAGAAGTCAAGCTTCTGTCTGTTAGGAGAAAAAGTGTTGCGTGTTAAAAAGTAAAAAGCAAACATTCATCAGTTGTGCCAAAAAGTGGAGCAAGACAACAGCGTTTCCTGGAAAAAGGGACATTTTTACTTTAGAGTACACAGTCATAAATTATTAAATTGTATACTGTTTTTTTCACATTTCTTTCTTCCTCCTAGACCAAATATTATATAGTAGTGAGTTGTGTATTCTAACATTATTAAATGTACTTTGTAGGTGGAACATCTGGAGACGGGGCCAGCGCGGAGGTGGTGGTGGCATTGGACGAGGAGGACAACTCTGGGGAGGGGGCGGTGCAAGTGCCGGACAAGGACATGCCTGTGAGGGTTCACACGGTGGTGGCGGGCAGAGGTAAGCTATACATTCCTCAGTCATTGAGATTGAAGACTGCAGAGTGTGCTTTCTGCACGGGTGTATTATAAATAAACCAGGTAGTAGCCTCCTCTAAATGTACTTCGACTTAGCTGTGAAGTTTTTGGCGAGAAGAATCCCAATCAGATCTGAGGTGAACTTGATGGATGGGATGAACGAAAAGCAAAAGAAGGGTGTAAGTAAGTGTGGAAGGACGAGAAATGTAATGATGACTGGCAAAGAAGAATGATATGTGTTTGCTTGGTCCCCGAGGTGGCTGGGAAGGAAAGAATATGGTATGGTGCATGGCTGGGTGAATGATGAAGCAAGGATGGGTGGAAGGAGAACAGCCTGGGTGGGCGAGACACAAACTGTATGTGTGCATATACTTTGAATGGATGGATGCCTGGATCATTCATGGTACTATCTGACTCTTAGATAGCATATGTGTACATAGAGAGAGTAGACGGTCACTGGATGAACTAAGTGTTACTTTGAAGAGCATGTAACACCGCACCCGCACGTCCGTTCCAGTGTAGGAAAGGCAAGGAAAAGAAGTTGTAACGTTGTCCAAATACTACCATGAATAGTAGCAGTAGTTTGTATTGCAACTGCAAGCACAGCATATATCCGGTTATTACGGTGGACACTCCTCCCTACCTCTCTTAATAACTTTAGTTTAGTAGTAGTACGTCATTCATGTGTGGGGGTATCACTGTTCACTCAATAATAAGCAAAGCACCTAAAGTCATCCCATATGTCATCAAATACATCCCATGTGAAGTGATAGATAATCAGATAATTTAGCTTCTTCATTTTCCTTTTCTAATACTCATTTGCACTGTAGGGTGAAAGCTAAATTAATATAGCAGTAGCCCTTTTAACAGAGTATTCTCAGTGCCACCCGTAATAGAAAAGTAGGAGCTTCACCACCTGCATGTACTGGACCGGTACAGTAACGCAAGTCTGTCTCACTCACCATGGTGTGCGTCTGTTTTTCTCAGGTGCAAGTTCACTGCGCTGGCATTATGCCGGCTTGCACAAGATAACGTACCAATTTTCCTAAACAAGAGAGAAGAAGAAGAATAAGAGTGGTGTACTGTCATAGTCGACTGTAATCGAAGTCCATAGTGCTCGTAGAATTTGTTCCTTAAACTCCCACTAATGTTAGAGCAAGGATGAAGAAGTCGGAGGTTACATAGATACTGTCCTCAATAGTTATGTACTGTGCTTTCAATTTGCTACTTGTACTGTGACAACTTTCTGCTCAATCATTTTGTGTTAATCTAAAGGAGCATTGGTTACAGACTATGTCTTTCTTTCTTCATGTAGTTGCTCCTTCCAAATCCAAGACACCATCAAGGAGGAAGGAGCTGGCTCGAATGGCCCGGCAACGGAGGCTGGATGCCACTGTCGCTGAATATCGGCGGCTGATGGCCCTGGAGGAGGAGGAGACACAGTCTGGTACAACAACAACGTCCACTGGGACAGCTGCATCCTCCTTCGTGCGGGCTGCCAGCCAGCGCAGTGCTCCAGCGGTACGGAGCCGGGCTACCAAAGCCAAACGCCACCGCCGAGCAGCAAAGAAAGCAGCTGCCCCTCACAGGATTTGCAAGGCACACCGGCGCCGCTTATCCCTCAGACTGTCCTACCTAGAGCAGGAGGTCCATAACTATAAGAACTCGGTGGAGGGCCTCCGCTTCGAACTTGCCACCCTCCGCAAGGAGCATGATGCCCTGGCTGCTAAATCCAACAGCACCCTGCCATAGTGTCCCTTGCCCCTTTTTTAGAGACTTTTGGGGGGTGGGAATTGGGAGTTGGGTTTTTTGGGGACTTTTGAAGGATAATCGTTGGGGTTAGGGAGGGTCTTGCGGGAGATTATTTTGTTAGGGCTATAAAAATATACTTTTTGAAACTTTATCTGACCATACCTGTTTTTTACTGCTTTTGAGTTTGGTGGGTGGGGGTTTAACAGTAAGTTTGTTTTCCTGAATAGTCCTAGGACTTTAGTAGTACTACCGTCAATCCAATCTCTCGTCTCTCCTAATACTCCATTATACTACCTCCAACCAAACGCCTATCTTACCTGTAATTTCTATTTGCAAGTAGGGCTAGGCCCAGGGCTGGCTCCACAGGAAACAGCGAATAAGGTTGACAATCCTGGGCGGATAAAATTTCCTCATAGAGGGGGTACTAGTGGTGTGACACAGTGGCAGTTGCATGCCTATGAAAAAAAAGAAAATGAAATCTGGTTTGACCTCCTGAGCAATACAACGGTACAATAGAGAATATAGCAGGTGACAGAAGTACACTAGAACAGTGCCACATTGTAGCCTAACAAATGGTAAAGTATAACTAATTCGGTTGAAGTTCTTTGACATTAGCCATGGGTCTTTGTCAAACAGAGTAAGAATATATCCTCGGATTTCTTCACCAGCCTGTTGCTATCACCTTATCCTCCCCAGCAAGTGTGTGGATTTATTGCTGTAATTTAGTCACACATCAATCAAAACCACACAGCCCGGGGGAAGAGGGTTAGGTTTTGAAAAATGGATGGGTACGGGGGTTTTTGGGAAAGGTTTTGGGAGACAAGAAAAAATAGCACAGCATGGACAAACAATTGTGAACATAAACAAATCTTTGGGTACAAACCTATCCATCAATCTTTGAAAGTGCATGCACTACTGCATGCATGTCAGTGAAAAGTAAGTAGTACTTTCGACAACTGTGGAAGAAAGACTGCGACAGTACAGGGCGTGTGTGGAATTATTGATAACTATATTCAACATAAGGTCTCTGTTGCCAGATACCTGAGAGCCTTGCTGGTCACTATAAATCCATTCACAACACTCAATGGGGTTGGTCTGGATGGTATAGTAGATAGAAAAGGAGAAATTGCTCTTTTTCTAGGTGTCCCCTCACTCACCAAGGTTGCCCCTTGGTGACATGCTTCATCATTGGGGCCATCCCAGTCCTCTACGGGCTGGGGCGTGCTGCGACTTGCGAATTACGTAGGAGCACTTACAAATGACTATGTGTGGTGCAGATGTGATTGTGGAGTGGACTAAGTGATGTGTTAAGGGATCAATTTAGAAGCAGAGAGAGATCCAAGAAATGCAGTCAAAGTCAGAGAAAAACACAATGGATACTGTATCTGTATGTTGTTGTAGTTGTCCTGTTGAAAGTGGTAAGTAAGTTGCCTGCAGAAAAAAAATCCTCTTATTAGCGGCACTCCTCCATTGCCGCCGACGCTTCGTCCATCGATGTTGGTCACCAGAAGACACCCTGTAAAAAAAGCACAGCTTGGACAAACAATTGAACATAAACAAATCTTTGGGTACAAACCTATCCATCAATCTTTGAAAGTGCATGCACTACTGCATGCATGTCAGTGAAAAGTAAGTAGTACTTTCGACAACTGTGGAAGAAAGAATGCGACAGTACAGGGCGTGTGTGGAATTATTGATAACTATATTCAACATAAGGTCTCTGTTGCCAGATACCTGAGAGCCTTGCTGGTCACTATAAATCCATTCACAACACTCAATGGGGTTGGTCTGGAAGGTATAGTAGATAGAAAAGGAGAAATTGCTCTTTTTCTAGGTGACCCCTCACTCACCAGGGTTGCCCCTTGGTGACAAGCTTCATCATTGGGGCCATCCCAGTCCTCTACGGGCTGGGGCGTGCTGCGACTTGCGAATTACGTAGGAGCACTTACAAATGACTATGTGTGGTGCAGATGTGATTGTGGAGTGGACTAAGTGATGTGTTAAGGGATCAATCTAGAAGCAGAGAGAGATCCAAGAAATGCAGTCACAGTCAGAGAAAAAGACAAAGGAGACTGTATCTGTATGTTGTTGTAGTTGTCCTGTTGAATTTGGTAAGTAAGTTGCATGCAGAAAAAAATTCCTCTCATTAGCGGCACTCCTCCATTGCAGCTGACGCTTCGTCCATCAATTTTGGTGACCAGAAGACACCCTGTCCACTGCCTTCCTGATGCTGAATTGTGGCTCGCTAATGTGAAGCCTGACTCCATCCTTTTTTCCCCATTGCACAGACTGAAACCCGGCCTGTAATTATTCAACGAAAAACAGGAAGTGATATAATATTACAACACCACTGATAAATAAATATAAGGTATGTAGGCTGTGGAGTGCAAAAAGTCACACTTTGATTTTCCTAGTAGACAGTACAATATTTTTGAAAGTGCGTACTCTGTCTGAGTCACCTTTTGAAGGATAAATAAGTATGGGCAAATTAATGTAGCGGATATTTCCCCTCAAGCTAGGTGTACTGTAAACTGTGTTTTAGAACAAAATTAGATCTTCCCAGCAGTGCTCCCACCCAGACCCTTACTAAAGCCAGTCGCAAAAATGTAGAAGACCCCCAATCAAATCTCAAAAAACGAGGCCTAGCAGAAAACTGGTGACAAAACGTACTTTGAAAGTAAAAGTAGGCCCAAGTACCCCCTTACCCACCGTGGATTGCATTCAAACCACTTGCAAGCAACCAAGCAAAAGTATCCATAGCCAGCATCGCTCCAAGACTCGAAAACCCCCCACCCAAACACATGCAATAGAAATACTGCTAACCCTAACGAACCCTAAGTTAAGAATAGTGGCAAAGGCTTTCTTTAACTTTGCCAAATCCCCCCTTTCCCACTATGGATTTTCTTCAAATGACTTGCAACCAAAATTACACATTCTCACGAGTGCTCTAAGACCCCAGAACTCAGTTGCAAAAATCTAGAACACCCCGAAACACATGCAATCCTGCTGCTAGGGCTAACCCTAACGAACCCTAAGTTACAAAAAGTGCCAAAAGGCTTTTCCGCGAGGATTTTGTCCCAACCACTTCTACCCGGTATTAGACCTTCCCAGGAATGCCCCAAGACCCGCCAACCCACCCGCCAAAAAGCATAACACCCCCAAACAGGCCAAAAGCAAAATCTCATACTGGCAATATTTCTCGGCCTTCGGTCCAAACGCGCTGCGTAGCTAGGCCATAGGTCGGGTTTGCCACCACGGATTTCCTGAAAAGCAAATGCAATCATGATTAGAGTGTCCCAGCAGTTCTCCCAGCCCCCGAAACTCACCCACAAACACCAGGAAGCCCCCCAAACAGGCCCCCGAAAACGCTACATTGCGCAAAATGTCAGAAATAGCAAAAAAAAATCGGTGTGGATTTTGTCCCAACCACTTCTACCCGGTATTAGAGCTTCCCAGCAATTACCCCAGAGCCGTCAACCCAGGAGAAAACGAGTAGAAGACCCCCAAACAGCCAAAGAGCAAAAGTACAAAAATGGGGACTTTGTCATTTTTTTCCAAATTTCCCAAATCACTCCGCGCGCGCTCTGCAGCTAGGCCCTAACTCCCCTCTGCCACCATGGATTTGCTTCAAACCTCTTGCAAAGTAAAGTATATATAGCCAGCAGTGCGCCCAGACCCCGAAACTCACCCACAAACACCAGGAAGCCCCCCAAACAGGCCCCCAAAAACGCTACATTGAGCAAAATGTCAGAAATAGCACAAAAAAAATCGGCCTGGATTTTGTCCCAACCACTTCTACCCGGTATTAGACCTTCCCAGGAATGCCCCAAGACCCGCCAACCCAGGAGAAAACGAGTAGAAGACCCCCAAACAGCCAAAGAGCAAAAGTACAAAAATGGGGACTTTGTCATTTTTTTCCAAATTTCCCAAATCACTCCGCGCGCGCTCTGCAGCTAGGCCCTAACTCTCCTCTGCCACCATGGATTTGCTTCAAACCTCTTGCAAAGTAAAGTATATATAGCCAGCAGTGCGCCCAGACCCCGAAATTCACCCACAAACACCAGGAAGCCCCCCAAACAGGCCCCCGAAAACGCTACATTGAGCAAAATGTCAGAAATAGCAAAAAAAAAAATCGGCGTGGATTTTGTCCCAACCACTTCTACCCGGTATTAGAGCTTCCCAGCAATGGCCCCAGAGCCGTCAACCCAGGAGAAAACGAGTAGAAGACCCCCAAACAGCCAAAGAGCAAAAGTACAAAAATCTTCTACCCGGTATTAGACCTTCCCAGGAATGCCCCAAGACCCGCCAATCCACCCGCCAAAAAGCATAACACCCCCAAACAGGCCAAAAGCAAAATCTCATACTTGCAATATTTCTCGGCCTTCGGTCCAAAAGTGCTGCGTAGCTAGGCTATAGGTCCGGTTTGCCACCACGGATGTCCTGAAAAGCAAATGCAATCAAGATTAGAGTGTCCCAGCAGTGCTCCCAGACCCCGAAACTCACCCACAAACACCAGGAAGCCCCCCAAACAGGTCCAGAGCTAGCATTTTAGCCAGCTTAGTGTTATACAGACGCGTCAGTGGGTGGTTGCGTTCATATTGCGCTTCTGTAAACAACATCTTTTTAATGTTGCCCTGGACCAAGGATTTACGGGATGATGATGATATCTTCGACCCAGTTACGCTTGCTGATGAACTTTTCCGCATTGATGTCTCACTCTCTCCCACACTCTTAGTGTGGCTCACATTGGGTGTGCTGCTGACAGGGGTACTGGGTGTAAGTGAAGTGTTTGAATCGTCTTCTTCCTCCTCGTCATCATCAGATGAAAAATCAACGTTTTCATTACGTGCAATTCGGGCTTTCTTGACCGCCTCTAGGTGCGCAAACCATTGGACAGGGTGCGCTCTCCTAAGATGACCTCTCTGGCCTCCGGTACCATAGTTGGTACCAAACTTACCACGACTAACTCGAAGCTTACAAATGCTACAAATGGCTATGTTTTCCATTCTTGGGCAAACACTAAAGAAGTCCCAAACTGGAGACTTGAAATGTCTTTGGGGGCCGGAGGAGGCGGTGATACTGGTGGTGGTGGTCCTGCTGCTAATGCCAGATGAAGTGGAGGATGTGGATTGCCGAACTTCAGTACGTTTTGCACTTTTACCACCACTAATTGAGGTCGAGGTGGATGGAAGTCCCTTCTTGCGAGGAAGAAATATGGAAGCGGTAGATGTTGGTGTACTAGTTAACTCCAAATCCAATGATTGTTGTGTTTCCATTGACTCCTCGTCGACATCATCATCACGCTCAGCAGCTTCTCGGGATAGGGTCAAAATGTCTCTTTGCTGCATGCCCGCTGGGGCTGCAGTGACCTTTATGATGGCTGGGTCGCCATCGTGAGAGGCTTCATCAGCAGCAGTATGCGTCACTTCTTGTTGAGCCTCATCACACTCCATAGCTATGAGTTTTTCGACGACGTTCCTTTTTTTACGCTTAGGTATCTTTGTCAGATCATGGTGTGCCTCACTCTCAGGCTGCCGTGGTGGTACCCAATCGTCATCCAGATCATCAGTAGGAGGTGGGCTTGAAGAAGATGTAGACACCCCCCTTGATCTTTTCCTTGCTAGGGATGTGGAAGACAATGAATGATCATCAGGAGGTGTGGCTTCCTCAAATGATACCTCGGTCTGATTGTCAATTTCCTGATGTGCCCCTACTTCGGGAGGAACAACTATTGTGGGCACTTGTGACCCTCCATGCACCTCTGCTTGCGCATCTCCTTGCGCTGCCTCTCCTTCCACATGTACTTGGGCTTGTACTACTTGCACATGTTGTTGTTGCGGCTGTGGTTGTTCAACACTTGTCAGATGAGTTACAGCAACCTGTGTTGATTCAGGGACATTGCTGCTACTTTCTTGCGATGAGCCAACATCACTGGTGGATGGTGATTGGAGAAGTACACTGACTGCCTCTGAAGCCCTCAAGGGCTTTGACTTAAGTTGGCATGGTGGTGGGGGCACTGAACCCAATGGAGCGGGGGTGCTGCTCCCAGCTTGGTCCCCAGCAGATCCTGCTGCTGCAGGCGTACTTTTTTTTTTGCTCCCAAAAAACGTGGCGGTTGGCACACCAGCCTCCTTGGTAACTTGCTTCTTCTGCTTCTTACTAGCAACTTTCTTGCTAGAGGAGCTACGGAGACCTTTTTTTGGGGCCATCTTCTTCAGAGCAGGTCAGACAGCAGGCCGCAGTTGCACAAATTGTAGAGTTGTCTGAGGCCAGACGTGACGTCGCGTGACGTTATGCTGCACACACACACCGCTGCAGGACTTCTTCCTGGCACTGGTGGTTCTCTTGAGTCTTGTGCACCTAAAAACAATGGAAGATAGAGGAACATCAGTTCAGTTATACACCCCAAAAAAATCGAAAAAAAACCCAGAAAAATCAGCACAATCCCATTCCGTCCATGCCCTCCATGATGTTTAAGTTCAAGACACCCCACAGAAAGACCAGGCCCAGGCTAGACTCAAATACCCCTGGTGAAAAGGCCACAAGTACAGCCCCCAAAAACGAAAATCACTGAAAAATCTGCACAATCCCATTCCATCCATGCCCTCCATGATGTTTAAATTCAAGACAACCCACAGAAAGACTAGGCCCATGCAAGACTCACTACCCCTGGGCATAAAGGTTGAAAAGTAGGCAAAATGGTTGCAGGCCTAACAACAATGCCTGCATTCAAAATGGCCACGTGCCTCCCTGCACATGGCCAGGGCCTGTAGCAGCACTCAAAATGGCCCCCAGCCACATGGCCTGTCCCTCCCCATGAGCACCCCCAAAAATCGGAAAACACTGCAAAATCAGCACAATCCCATTCCATCCATGCCCTCCATGATGTTTAAGTTCAAGACACCCCACAGAAAGACTAGGCCCATGCAAGACTCAATACCCCTGGTGAAAAGGCCTCAAGTACAGCCCCAAAAAACGAAAATCACTGAAAAATCAGCGCAATCCCATTCCATCCATGCCCTCCATGATGTTTAAGTTCAAGACACCCAACAAAAAGACTAGGCCCATGCTAGACTCAATACCCCTGGTGAAAAGGCCACAAGTACAGCCCCCAAAAACGAAAATCACTGAAAAATCAGCACAATCCCATTCCATCCATGCCCTCCATGATGTTTAAATTCAAGACACCCCACAGAAAGACTAGGCCCATGCAAGACTCACTACCCCTGGGCATAAAGGTTGAAAAGTAGGCAAAATGGTTGCAGGCCTAACAACAATGCCTGCATTCAAAATGGCCACTTGCCTCCCAGCACATGGCCAGGGCCTGTAGCAGCACTCAAAATGGCCCCCAGCCACATGGCCTGTCCCTCCCCATGAACACCCCCAAAAATCGAAAAACACTGAAAAATTAGCACAATCCCATTCCATCCATGCCATCTATGATGTTTAAGTTCAAGACACCCAACAAAAAGACTAGGCCCATGCTAGACTCAATACCCCTGGTGAAAAGGCCACAAGTACAGCCCCCAAAAACGAAAATCACTGAAAAATCAGCACAATCCCATTCCATCCATGCCCTCCATGATGTTTAAATTCAAGACAACCCACAGAAAGACTAGGCCCATGCAAGACTCACTACCCCTGGGCATAAAGGTTGAAAAGTAGGCAAAATGGTTGCAGGCCTAACAACAATGCCTACATTCAAAATGGCCACTTGCCTCCCTGCACATGGCCAGGGCCTGTAGCAGCACTCAAAATTGCCCCCAGCCACATGGCCTGTCCCTCCCCATGAACACCCCCCAAAATCGAAAATCACTGAAAAATCAACACAATCCCATTCCATCCATGATGTTTAAGTTCAAGACACCCCACAAAAAGACTAGGCCCATGCTAGACTCAATACCCCTGGTGAAAAGGCCACAAGTACAGCCCCAAAAAACGAAAATAACTGAAAAATCAGCACAATCCCATTCCATCCATGCCCTCCATGATGTTTAAGTTCAAGACACCCCACAGAAATACTAGGCCCATGCTAGACTCAAATACCCCTGGTGAAAAGGCCACAAGTACAGCCCCAAAAAACGAAAATCACTGAAAAATCAGCACAATCCCAATCCATCCATGCCCTCCATGATGTTTAAGTTCAAGACACCCCACAGAAAGACTCAGTCCACCCACCACTGAGTACCCCTGGGCAAAAGGCCCCAAAACAGCCCAAAAATCGAAAATTCCAAAATTGTAGTTGCAGCAACTGTAATGCCCCAAACAAACTTACTTGTAAAATTTCTAATCCAACAGTGATCCAAAGAAAGTCAAAAAGGCCTCAAATCCAAATATCCAGCAGCATCCACAAAAAGTAATCCTTCCAGCTCCAGATCCAAATGAAAAGTGACCAGGAGATGGACAAAGCACTGGGAGGAGCCTGCTGGACAGGAACAGGAAGTTGAAGACTGTGGGGCACTTCCTTCCTCCCCCCCACCCCCCTCCCCAAAATGGACTCCGTGATCTCGGCGTACTCGCGGTGACAAACGCTCGCTGCAAAAGTTGGCAAGCCGCGATTACGTAATCGCGCTTGCCAAATTCCCGCGGGATCCCGCAGCGAGATCCAAAATGGCGCAGCACTCTCAAAATATCAAGAAAAACAACTCGGCAAACGATGATAAACGCCGCGCGCCGCAAAATTGTATCACCAAGAAAAAAAAAAATCCGCTGCGTGCGAATTTGCGGATTTTGCTGGAAATTTGCAAATCTCGCGGATTGCGAATTTACCGAAAATCCGCAAAATCTGCGAGCGTAACGGATTTTCCGCCCATACTTACTGGGGAGACAAGGGCAGAGTACGATGTGCCCCAGAGTAAAGGGCCGCCAGATAGGTACCCTCACCCATGGCCACCCGATCCACCCGAGACGCCGGTTCCTCCTGCGGGGCAAAGACCCAGCCATTGACGTTGGTCAGCTGAGCCGCCCAGTAGTAGAGGCGGATATCAGGGAACGCCAATCCCCCCTCATATGGACCGCGTTGCAGCCTACCAAGGGCGATCCATGGGCAGCCACCGCTCCACAGAAGGGAACGTTGCTCCGCCTCCACTGTTTTAAAAACCTGATCCGGGATCAAGAAGGGAGAGCTCTGCAGCACGTATAGCAGCCGTGGCAGGGCCATCATTTTGAACTCCGAGGCCATCGGCGCAATCCATAACCCGAGGTAGCGAAATGCCTCCTGCCATACCAGGCCCTCACATCCCTCCACCGTGGGCGGACGGGGCCCCGCCAGAATGTAGCCGAGGGATTTACTCCAGTTGATCGGATATCCAGAATATTCCCCGAAAGTACGCTATATAGTCATCAATCAATCAATCAAAGACATTTATCGAGCGCACTACCTACCCGTAGGGTCTCAAGGCGCTTAGGGGGGGGGGTGCCGTTACTGCTCGAACAGCCAGGTCTTGAGCTTCTTCCTGAAGGAGAGGTGGTCTTGGGTCAGGCGCAGGTCGGCCGGGAGGGAGTTCCAGGTCTTGGCGGCCAGGTAGGAGAAGGACCTTCCTCCTGTTGTGGCTCTGCGGATGCGTGGAACGGCGGCGAGGGCGTGGCTGGCAGATCGGAGGTGGCGTTTGGGAACGTAGAAGTTGATTCGGTTGTTGAGGTAGCTCGGGCCTTGATCGTGTAGGGCTTTGTGTGCGTGGGTGAGGAGCCGGAAGGTGATTCTTTTGTTGACGGGGAGCCAGTGCAGGTCTCTCAGGTGTCCGGAGATGTGGCTGTTCCGTGGGATGTCGAGGATGAGTCTGGCTGAGGCGTTCTGGATCCGCTGGAGTCTCTTCTGGAGCTTGACGGTGGTTCCGGCGTAGAGTGCGTTGCCGTAGTCCAGTCGGCTGGTGACGAGGGCCTGGGTGACGGTCTTCCTGGTCTCCGTGGGGATCCACCAGAAGATCTTCCGAAGCATGCGCAGGATGTTGAAGCACGACGAGGAGACGGCGTTGACTTGCCTGGTCATGGAGAGGGAGGAGTCCAGGATGAAACCCAGGTTGCGTGCGTGGTTCGTCGGTTTGGGTGCGGTGCCCAGGGCGGGGGGCCACCAGGAGTTGTCCCAGGCGGAGGGCGAGGAGCCCAGGATGAGGACCTCCGTCTTGTCTGAGTTCAGTTTCAGGCGGCTCGTCGTCATCCACTCGGCTACCTCTTTCATCCCTTCGTGCAGGTTGGCTCTGGCGGCGGCGGGGTCGTTGGTCAGGGAGAGGATCAGCTGGGTGTCGTCGGCGTAGGAGATTATGTTGAGGTTGTGTTGGCGTGCGATGGCCGCGAGGGGGCTCATGTAGACGTTGAAGAGGGTAGGGCTCAGCGAGGATCCTTGAGGGACGCCGCAGATGACTTCGGTGGCCTCTGACTTGTACGGTGGTAGGCGGACTCTCTGTGTTCTTCCGTCGAGGAAGGAGACGATCCATTCCAGTGCCTTCTCCTGGATTCCGACGTTGCTGAGGCGCTGCACAAGGGTGCGGTGGCAGACCGTGTCGAAAGCCGCGGAGAGGTCTAGGAGGATGAGGGCCGCTGTTTCTCCGTTGTCCATCAGGGCTCGGATGTCATCGGTGGCGGCGATGAGGGCGGTCTCGGTGCTGTGGTTGGCACGGAAGCCGGACTACGAGGGGTCGAGGGATCCATTCGTCTCGAGGAAGGCGGCCAGGTGTTTGTTGACGGTCTTCTCGATGACTTTGGCTGGAAACGGGAGTAGTGAGATGAGACGCTGAATCGATTCTGCCGGCCTCCGGGTGTATAGCAGGATGTCATCGGCGTAGAGCGAAATACGCTCTTCCCATCCGCCATCTATTGCTATCCCCCACACCCCAGGTCTGTCCTCACCCAGTGCACCAGCAGCTCCAGTGCCAGGGCGAAGAGGGTCGGACCCCAGGTCTGTCCTCACCCAGTGCACTAGCAGCTCCAGTGCCAGGGCGAAGAGGGTCGGAGACAAGGGTCAACCCTGCCTCGTGCCACTCCCCAGACGAAACTCACGAGACGTGGCCCCATTCACTCAGACTCTCGCCAGCGGTTACGCGTACAGCAGTTTACCCATGAACAGAAGTTTGTCCAGAAACCCAGTCTCCCCAGCACGGCGTACATATAACACCATTCGACACTATCGAAGGCCATATGAGCGTCAGCATTGTCCCATTTTTATCTTTTAATAAGAATCAAGATGCAAGATGTACTTACTTGTTCTTTTCACGCTTCTTTTCAAATGCAGAAGCCTTACTTTAGTTGCTGGACGGAGCGCATTTAACCCCTTCCATGCGGCCGCGATTCCGCGCCTGTGCGGCAGAATCACGAGTGCGCGGGTTTATGACGGCCCCCAGCCGTCATCAGCACACGAGCACCGTAGTGCATGACGGCTGGGGGCCGTCATCAGCATGCAAGGGATTAAATAAGGACCAGAGAAGCGGGTAATCTTGTTTCCTTGACAAGAAGGGAGAAGAAATTAAGCCGGACCGGAAGCTTGATCGGTGTTTCCATGGAGACTGTTCAGTCAGGATCGATGCGCCGGCGAAGGATTCTCTTGCCGCAGAAAGGGATGGTTCCAGACTTCAGGTAAGGAAGGAGAATAAACGAGCGTAAGCGCGTGTGCTTGCTCATTCAGGGTTTATGTAGCTGTCCTGAAGAGTGGGTCTCATTAAGTGAAGAGGGGAAAAACGTGGTGCAGATGAAATAACCGTCTCTTCAAAAATGAGCACAATAGGCAAATAGGTTCTTGTCCCCAATTCTCATTTAGTAACAGCCTGACTTCTAAACTAAATAAGCACTGGCAAACTCAAAAGAGAAATGCATATTTAACCATAGTAGTAAAATATACAAGATCAAGGGTTTTTCTAGTTTCATTAAACAGCAGGCAAAATATAATAGTGAAACATATATATTCTTTCTTATGATTCAATTTGGGGTTAAGCATGATTCTTTCTACAAACCCTTACAGTTGCTCCCCTCCAAGGCCGTCCTACAGGACGAGGTCTCCATGGAAATAGCAAATACAACTGTCTTACTAATCTAGGAGCATGAACAAAAGACGCTGGTTCCCAAGAGTTCTCTGCATTGTCGTAGCTTTACAAAGCTATCAGATAATATAGCTTACTTTGGATTCTGTTTGCATCTAACACCCGCTGTACTTCATACTCTAAATGACCATCAATAGGGATGGGTGAGGTTGGGATTATAGGGCTTTGACAAGGAGACATGAAAGGTGGGGTGTATAGCAAATTCAGAAGGCAACTTTAACTGCACTGTTACTGGATTTATAATTTTCATTATGGGAAATGGTCCAATATACCTTGATTGCAATTTTCTGGGTCCCAATATTTTTTAATTCTTTGTAGAGAGCCACACTTTATCTCCAATTTAGTATTCTGCGGTGGCTATTCTGTGTTTTTCTGCTTGCTTTTTCATTACATCTTTGTATTTATGTTAATGTCTTTTTAAAATATCTGACTATAACTGCTGTGTCCCTGGTCTATAAGTGATTACAAAATTAAATGTGTAAAAACATTTAGCCATTGCATTTGACGAGGTGTAAGTGCTTTCACAGAACTAAAACATTGTAAATTCTTATGGTCACTACATATGTTCACAGGATATTTTGTTCCCATTAAATGATGTCTCCATTCAGTGAATACTGATTTAATAGCTAAGACCTCCCTCTCAGCCACAATGTAATTCTGCTCAGCAGGTAGTAGTTTTTTAGAATAGAAATCTACAGGATGTAACTGACCATCTTGAGTATCTCTTTGTGAGATAACCCCTCAGCCATCTGTGAAGCATCCGCTTCAACAAAAAAAAGGAAGGTCCGGATCTGGGTATTTTAATAAAGGTGCAGAGGTACAATTTTGTTTTAAAAGAACAAAAGCTTGAGCTGCCTGTTCATTCCAGGAAAATTCTTGCCCTTTCTGTAATAATTTAGTAAGGCATAACACTGTCTCTGCAAAGTGAGGTATAAAACGTCAATAAAAGTTGGCAAAACCCCCAATTTTTTGTACCTCCTTCACTGATGTGGGTTCTAGCCACTCCTTGTTGGTGCTCACCTTTTCTGGGTCCAATATTATTCCTGCTGGAGGTAAACAATATTTATGAAAATCTACAGTGTCTGTATTAAAGATACATTTTTTTTAATTTAGCAAATAAGTGATTTTCTTGTAATTTAGCTAACACTGCTCTTACTTGGTGTATATGTTCTTCCTTTGTTTTATAATAGATAAGTATATTATCTATATAAACAATTATACAAATATCAAGAAACTCATGTAATACTTCATTAATAAAGTATTGAAAAGCTGCAGGGGATTATATAAGGCAAAGGGCATGACGGTGTACTTAAATAAACCAAATGTAGTTTTGAAAGCTGTTTTCCACTCATCATTCTCTTTTACTCTGACATGGTGGTAAGCCCCTCTTAAGTCTAACTGGGTGTAAATTGTTGAATGTCGTAATTGGTCAAGGAGAACTGGTATTAATGGCAATGGGTATTTGTTTTTAATTGTAGCTTTGTTGAAACCGCGATACTCTATACGTGGCCGAAAACTTCCATCAGGTTTAGGGATGAAAAATAGTGGCGAGGATACAGGGGATGTTGAATGTCGTATAAAACCGGACGCTAACAACTCATCCAAGTAAGTTCACAAATATGTTGTTTCTTCTTCTGAAAGAGCATATACTCTATGTGGTGGTGGGGTGCCCGCGGGCCGGTAAATCAGGCGAGGAGGCCGGAGATAGTGTGCTATTTTTAAGGTAGTTTATTCGCAGTACAATAGTCATACAAGACGTCACGGAAAAGGGGGTCCTGATGTTCGGATCCGGCGTCTCTGTAGTGCAGCTCTCTCCGGAAGGTCCTTGCCAGGTAGTAGGTCCTCGTGGGATGTGGAGACACCTCGGAGGGCAATAAGAGAGAAAAGGACCTTTAGTCCGAACCACGATTCGGCAGTTATGCCACTACCAATACCGGGAGGTGAAAGGGCGGAGCGGAAGGTCGTGAGGGACGGAGGGAAGGGGAAAAGAGGGACGATAGACCAAGACCAAGATAGCGAGACCGCAAGGGTGTACGGGGCGTGTTGGGGACTTCGGGCCGTGCTCAGTGATAAATGCTCTACAATATTTTACAGTGTTAACTCTAAGTGCGTTGTGTCTACAAAGATAGAACTTATATACAATATATACAGAGAGCACCTAACGCGCTCCAGGGGCGGTTTACAGGTACTCACGCGGTCTGCCGTAGCTCTCCAGGTGAGCTACGGCCGCTCTTCAGCTTCCTCCTTAAGGGTTCCACCACTCCTCTGACCACTCGTCTGCTTCGGTTGGCTCCTCTCCTCTGTCACCAGCCTGAGTATCCTGCCACGATTCTCCGACCCTGCTTCCCTGATCCGGGATGCTTTTCACCGGTCCTGACGCTCCTTCCGGGGCGGGACTTCCGGGTTCACAGGGTAGTGCTTCCGGTGTTTGTAGGTCCGTGATTGGCTCCTGTATTGAAGAGAGAGGCGGGGGACTGTAGGTCAATGTTATATTTCCGTCTCGGGGGCGGACCCGAGGGACCGGCTGGCCAGAGTTCGTGTGGACGTTCCCAGGATGAGGTAGAGACACAGGGGGAAAGAATCCTGGGGGTGGAGAAGACGGCGGGACTCCGTCACACTCTACTACTTGGTAACGGAGCCCCAGGTATCAGATCTATACGACAGTCATACGATCTATGTGGTGGCAGTGAGCAAGCTTTTACAGGATCAAATACATCTTTAAAGTCCTGATATTCAGATGGAATACCAAGAGAGAGTGTTACTATACTTGCACAATGCAAAATCGTGACGGAATCATTAGGAGCTTCTTGATAACGACAAGATCCGCAATGAGAAGAATCTAAGGTTACTGTCCGTAAGGTCCAATTTATTTTAGGGTTATGTGTGGTCAGCCAAGGTACACCTAAAATAAGGTCAAATGTAGGTTTATCGGTTAGATCAAAACGTATCTTTTCAGTATGACCATTTTGGCCTCCCATAATAATAGGACAAGTTATTTTTGTTATCATTCCTGAATGCTCAGATCCATCAACTGTGCAAACTGACTCAGGTTGAGTTTCCATTCTGTGGGAATATGCAACCCTTGAGCTAACTTAATCTCCACAAAACTGCTTGTGGCTCCTGAGTCCAGTAGGACAGGTACTGACTGTTGCAGTTGAGTACTAATAATTAAGATGATTTGTATAACAAAATGTCAAGGTATACGTGGCACAGAATTTGCTAAATAGTGGGAAATCTGAAATGTTGTAATACTCGTGTAAGCGACCTCCGTTCTTGACGAGTTTCTTAGTTTATCTGCTCAACAGAGGTTGTTACTAAAGCATTTGTCTTTTTAGGTACCTTAGGTTTAACAGGACATTCTTTCGCAAAATGTCCAGAACGGGCACAACATATACATAAGTTTAATTTTCTCCTTCTTTTATTTTCCTCATTTGACAAAGGTCCTTTAATTGTACCTATCTGCATTGGCTCAGGTTCTGTAGTCTTATTCTCTAACTCCTTTTTATCATGTTTAATTACTGAAAATCTAGCTTCCATTCGTTTCTTATCTACTTTTCTTTCTCCCAGGTGCTGATCTAGTTTAACAACCACAAATTCTGAATAATCATCAGGTAAATCTACAATGTGTGCTAAGGCATCCTTTAAATCGTCTCGCAAGCCTTTATAAAATAAAGACGTGCGCTTTTCCTCAGGCTGCTGGGTTTCTGTTAATGACCTATTAAATGTGATGACATAAGTTACCAGATCTTTGTTTCCCTGTTTTAAATTAAGCAACTCATTGTCACTTGCTTGAATGTAAGTGTGTTTCGCAAATCATTTAGTCATAGTCCTCTGAAACAAGGGCCAATTGTGCAAAATGGGATCATCTCTGTCAATTTATGGTATAGACCAGTTTGCTGCAGTGCCCCCCAAATAGGAGAGTACAAAGCCACCTTGGTTGCACCTGTAGGGAATAATTGTGGTTTACAAATAAAATGCAACTGGCTTTGGCTAACAAACACATTAAACTTACTACTATCACCAAAAAAGCGTTCTGGAGCAGATAACGGCACAACATTGGGTACAGCTACTGTAACTTGCACTGGTGATGAACTTGTTTCTGATACCATAAATGTATTTGAAGTTTTAGACCTTGGTCCAGTTTCTGTAGATTCTCGAAAAGCGGAAGAAAAAGGGTTTCCCACAAAGACTCTCTAGGCTTGTAACGCACAACTGCTTAATGCAATGTCAAGTTCTCCTATTTTAATTTGTCTATTTCTAGCTGCATTTGTTGTAACATCACAGTTAAAGAAATATTTATTTCAATATCTTCACTAAGTGCTTGAGCCATAGCTTGGCCAGCGTCTTCTAAATCCATATCTCTCAAGGAGAACCTAATTTGTTGTGAAGGCTTGCGCTTCTGTTAGACCTTCACTCACCGGAAATCCAGGCTGTTCAACTTGAGAGATATGAGGATATTTCTCACCTGCCCCTAGGAATCTAATTCTGCCAACTGAATTTATAAACCCAGCCTTACAGGAGTAAACCCCCAAAGGAAGGGGGAATTGGGACAAAACAACAAACAGAAAGAAATACTCCAAGTTCTCACTGCACTCGGCTTTTCTGATACTGCTGCGTCTATGGACTGCTTTCTGTTCACAAAAAATATAAACAACAACAAATTAGTTTTAGGTTCAGAACTGGTATCCTGTGTTTATCAAAGAACCACCATGAAATGTGAATATACCTTTCTACTTCTGATTATTTCTTCACCAGAACATTATTCACCACAAAGTGCAGCTAAAAAGTATATTCTGATTAATTTTCTTTAGAGAGATGAACATTACTTGTATAAGAATTATCACAACTACACTTACATTGTCATCATTATGATATTCTGTCTCTTCTTAACTTACTTATTAATGATATGCAATATCATCTCAATAAAACACTTGTTAAAAAATGTTCATGCTAATTTGTCTTTCTTTTATAAGTTCAATGTGGTCCGTGATTTCCTCAAGTTCTCTTCACAATTTCAAGGTGAGTACTTGTTATGCAGGATTAAGTTGCTATGATAGTTTCAACACTTGTATGAGTTTGCTATTAGCCAGCATTTGAGCTTAGTTTTAGTTACAATATCTTTTTCAGACAAGTTATCAATGAACCAGTAATTACAGCGTTTTGTGTGTAAAATACTCCTTTAGTTCGTATAAATGAGTACAATGCACATTGCCCCCTTTTTAGTCTTTTAATAAGAATTAAGATGCAAGATTTACTTACTTGTTCTTTGCACCCTTCTTTTTAAATGCAGAAATCTTACTTTCGTTTCAGGATGGAGAGCATTTAAATCAGGACCGGAGAAGCGGGTAATCGTGTTTCCTTGACAAGAACGCCCTAATTAGGAAGCCTGATCAGGGCGCTGGTGTTTCCACGGAGACTGTTCAGGATCGAGGCGCCAGCGAAGGATTCTCTTGCTGAAGAAAGGGATGATTCAGGACTTCAGGGGCCTTATTTATGAAGGCCTTGCATCAGTTTTGCGCCGCTGGTGTATCACTTTTTGTGATGCACCAGCGGTGTAAAAAATGCGCCTTGTTGCGCCATGATTAAAAAGTGGCGCATCTAGGTAGATGCGTCCCTTTTTAAACCCCTGCGCCACATTATACCTGCGTAGGTATAATGTATGCAGAGGGGGCGTTCCCCCGCAAAAAGCCTCGTAATAGTGACGCAGTGAAATCTATGAGATTTCACTGCGTCACTTTTAGGACGCTGTCGCGTCAAAATCTTGCGCCTGCCTCACAGCAGGCATAAGACTGACGCAAGCCCTTTCACATGGGGCTTTCCCCATGTGAAAGGACGCATTGCTGGAGTTGTGTCACTTTTGTGACACACTCCAGCAATGCGTCACTTTTGCGCTTACAGATACGTCAGAAATACTGACGTATCTGTAACTCCTTGCGACATGATGTGTCATACATTAAATATGACGCATCAGGAATGTCGCAAAGAGTGGGCAAAGAAAAGTGACGCATCGCTGTTTTCACGCAGCGATGCGTCACTTTTCATAGATGAGGCCCCAGGTGAGGAAGGAGAATAAACGAGCGTAAGCATGTGTGCTTGCTCGTTCAGGGTTTGTATAGCTGTCCTGCAGGGTGAGGCCCATTAAGTGAAGAGGGGAAAAAAATGTGGTGCACATGAAATAACTGTCTCTTCAGAAACATGCACAATATGCAAATAGGTTCTTGTCCCGAATGCGCATTTAGTAACAGCCTGACTTCCAAACTAAATAAGCACTGGCAAACTCAAAAAAGAAATGCATATTAAACCAAAGTAATAAAATATACATGACCAAGGGTTTTTTCTTGTTTCATTAAACAGCAGGCAAAATATAATGGTGAAACATATATATTCTTTCTTATGATTCCGTGTGGGGTTGAGCATGATTCTTTGTACAAACCCTAACAGCAGGTGCTCCGGGGGGCTTGTGGGGTTCTGGTTCTCCTCCATAGTTGCTCCAGCAACATCCATTGTCCTTTGCTGTTGTTTGAAATTTGTTTGTCAGGTTTTTTTCAACTTTTATGGTAATTGTGTGGGTTGCAGGCCTGTTGCTGGTTTTCGCTGATTTTGTTATTGCGATTTTCCTCATTGCAGCTTTTTCTGTGTTCGCGTTTTGCATTTTTGCGGCGTGGCATTGATTTTAAAGCGGTCAGTTGATGCTTTATCTTTAGACTATTGCTTGGTACCGCCCTGTTCAGAATACTTGGTTAACACAGCGTAATTTTCCCGCGATAGACTGCAATAAGTTGCATTAAGTAACTTTTGCGATGGTTATCAAACAATCTTGAGAACATGCCCCAGTGAAAATAAGTCAAAAGAAGATAAAACCGGGGCATGATTTCAGATAAAAATAGAGCCATTTTCTGAGTACTGGATTGAAGGAAAGAAGAACTTACTAAAATATATTCATTTCTGGACATGGTTTAATGTACATTAGGAAAAAATATAAACTCACTAATATCAGGATTACAAATTTTCCAGACATCAAATAATGGATGAGTGACAATGGCTGATTGAAACGCCTTACAAGATCTATCAGGATTACATTTATATTTAGATATCCTATCAGTGAAGGGATCTAGCCAGTGACTGAAATCTCATGCAACAATAATATTGAGATTATCAATTGAAGTCAATTTTATTTTAATATTATTCCAAACCTCAGGGTCAGGTTTTACAGGGGCATAGATATTAAATACAGAAATCTGTTTGTTTTGAATTGTTACAGTAGTCATTACCCATCGTCCATCAGAGTCACATTGAGCATTCAGAAATTTATGAAAAAGAATGGAAACCCCACCTTTACAGTGAATAAGTGGAGAATGAACAGCCTGACCAACCCATTGCCTTGTTAATTTATGCTATTCAAAATCATTGCAATGATATTCCTGTAAAAAAGTAACATGTGAATTACATTTTGACAGATGAGAGAGTATCTTTTGTCTTTTAATAGGATATCTCAAACCACAAATTTTTCACGAGACAACATATTGGGCTTTAGGAGCAGGGAGACAGGAACATGGGTTGCAAGCTGCAAAAACATGAAGGGAAACAAAAAGGTGCCATGAGTTAACATCTACATAATATGTGAACAGTACAAGCTGGATTCCAAGAGAAAACAGGAAAACACTCACAGAGAATTTATTTATTTATTTTATTTTGAAAGTTTTATATAGCGCTAGCTCCACCCGGGGGTATCAGAGCGCTTTACGAATAAGTAATACACAACAGTTGTTTTAGATGCTGCATACAGCATGGAGGACAAAAGAGAAGACACTGAGGAAAATAGAGTTGGGTAGAATAAAAATGTGAAGAAGTGGCAAATTAGAAACAAAATGAGAATGTTACAATTATACCTTATGATACTATATATGGGGGTATGCCTAGTGGTTGTAATATAGTAGTTGAAAACTTAAAATAGAAACAACATGAGAACGTTGTAATTATACCTAATAAAACAGTGTAAAGAGTGTAAGCTCATAAGTCATAATACAGTAGGAACGGTTGGGCGAGTGAGGGGGGTGGGGAAAATGTAGAATGGGGAGGGAAGTGTGGAGAAAGGTGGAGAGGGGTATGTGTAGGTGCGGTCAAAGAAGGGGGGTGAGAGTGGGAAAGGGCAGGGTGAGAGTGGGTTAAGATAGGGTGTTTCAAGACGAGGGGAAAGTAAAGCAGGTATGGTAATAAAAGGGTTATGGACCCCAATGTTTGTTGAGAAGGTGCAATTTAAGGTCTTTTTTTAAACTGACATAAGAAGGGTTACATCGAAAATCTTTAGGGGGGGCATTCCAGATGCAGGGGGCTTTACCAGAGAAGGAACAAGACTGGGAGGCTTTTTTTTTAACAGAGGAGGGACGAGGAGGAGAGAGTTGGTGCTTCTCAACGGTCGGGCGCAACCTGCTATTTTGAGTTTGTTTGAGAGGTAGAGTGGGGTCTTTTGTTAGAGTGCTTTGTGAGTATGAGGTCAAAATGTTTGTAGTCAGTTGTTAGTTTGTCCGCTAGGTTGAGAACAGATTTGATGGGGGTAAGGTGAACTTTGGGCATTCCGGAGAGTAAAGCATTTCCGTAGTCAATTTTTGAGAGAACTAAATATTGTACCACCGATTTGAAATCTTCAGCTGGAATTAAAGGTTTGATTTTTTTGAGGTGACGGAGCATGAAAAGTGCTCCATTGGCTGTGTTTTTTGTGTGGGAATTGAGTGTTAGATTACTGTTGCTGGTGATTCCAAGAGATTTAACAGATTTGGGGAGAGGAAACAGTTTAGGGCATTAAGAACAGTGATCCATGTTTGGATGAGCAGTGGTTTGTTTTTAGGAGAGAAAATAATTATTTCAGTTTTGTTTGGATTGAGTTTGAGATGATTGGAGTAGAACCAGGATTGTATCTTAGTTAAGGCGGTGTTGAGATGTAGGACATCAGAGTGGGATCTAATTTTATAGTACAGTTGGGTTTCATCGGCATACAGGTGATAGTTCCGTCTTGTTTAAGTATGAAGGTAAGGGGTTCCATGAAGAGGTTGAAGAGAACAGGAGAGAGGATAGATCCTTGGGGGACACCGAGGGAGACAGTTGTGGGGCTAGAGAAGCAGTTTTGAATTTTGATTTGCTGGGTTCTGAGTTGGGAGTAGGAGGCGAAACAGTTAAGGCCCGTGCCATTAAGGTCGAAACAATCTTTGAGTGTGTTAAGTGAGGTAGAATGGTTGATTGTATCAAATGCAGCAGTGAGGTCTAGGAGAATAAATAGGCCGGACTCGCTCTTATCCAGGGCATGGTGGATGTCATCAACTATATTAAGCAATGCAGTTTCAATGCTGCAGCCTTTGCGGAATCCAGATTGTAGGGGGTCGAGCAGGTTTAAATTGTCAATGTGTTGATCCAATTGAAGTAGGGCGCATTTTTCCAGGGCTTTGGAGAGAAGGGGAGGTTGGAGATAGGGTGGCGGTTGTTAGGGTCGTTGGGATCGCCTTACGGTTTTTAAGATTGGGCGTGATTTGTCCGAGTTGGAGGGAGATAGGGGAGCTCCCCGTGTAGAGGGAGGAGTTGATGATATTGGTCAAATAAGGGACGATGACGTGCTTTAGATCTTGGACAAGGGTGGATGGTAGGGGTTTTTTTGTATGAGAGGATGGTTTTAACTTGGATAAGATGTTAAAGACCTCAAGTTTAGAAACGGAGTGGAAATTCTCCCAGGTGGCGATATTTTTAGGCTGTGGGTTGGTGAAGTGGGTTTCAGGAGTGGGTGAGGAAAGTACTTGTGGGGAGGAACCAGGGGGTAGAGTCAAGGGAGAGGGTAAGACTAAGGTAGCATCAAAGGTACATTGGGGGTTAGGAGGGTTCAGAGTTAACAGGAAGGATTGATCAATGTTTCAATTTTTTGGGAAAAAAAGTTAGCAATTTCTTCACATTTGTTTGTGTAGGCCATCAAGTTGAGGGGGCAGTGGAAGTTTGGTTTCTAACTATGTTGAACAGTTCTCTGGCTCTGTTTTTGGCAAAGGCGAGTTGTGAGCAAAATAAGGATACCTTATTGGAGAAAATGTGTTTTTTGTAGGTTGATCTAGCGGTTCTGAGGAGGGCGAGGTGCGAGGTGGGAGGGGGAAGGGTGTTGTCTTCATGCTCTTTCGGCTAGCCTAAGTGCACGTCTTTCATTGTTGAGGTCTGAGTTAAACCATGATTTGGAAGGGATATTTTTTGAGTTTTGAGTTTGGGCGGGGTAAGTTGATCTAAACCTTCGGAGACAGTTTTATTAAAGTGCTCAGTGAGCTCATTTGCATTTAGAGAGGGTGGGGTGAGAAGAAGTTTAGCTTTGAGTTAGGACTCCAGTACACGAGAGGGGATGAGATTTAGGTTTCTGGTCAAGATCGTGGCTTTGTTGTTTTTGGCTGAGGCATGCGGGGCTAGGGGGGAAATCATGAACAAAATGAGGTGGTGGTCAGACCAGTCTATTGGAATGCTGTTGGATAGGTATGCCAAATCAGTGTTTGCATAGATGGCATCAAGAATAGACCCTTTAGAGTGGGTTGAATAATGGCACAGTTGTTTGAGGTCACTAATCTCAAGAAGATTAGTGAGAAGGTTGACTGAAGGGTCCTCAGGTTCATTCCGGTGGAGGTTGAAATCACCTAGGAAGAGATTTGTAGAGTTAGAGAGTGATGATTGAGCGAGAAGGATAGATAGTTCCTCAGCGAAGAGAAGAGGATCACCAGGAGAGTGGTAGATATTGTGTAGTCGTATGGGGGGAGCCTTGCATCTTTAGTTCGGCTCCAAGGTATTCAAAGGTTTTGTAGTCTGAGTTCTTGACTAGGGAGAGCTGAGAGGTCAGTAGAGGCGTGGTTTTACACTGCTTAGGATAAGGGAGCATTTAAGGGCCATGGCACAGAGAGGAGGACCAAGAGGGGAGGGATCTAGGGTTGAGGGATTTGAAGGTTTTAAAATCCTCTCTAAGTTGGGCTAGCTCTGTTACCAAGGTGAAAATATTGTAGTCAATGTTGCAAAGTGTCCGGGTTGATAGAGTGAGGTGGGATAATGTTGGGGCATCAGGTGGAGAGGAGGTTCGTTCATAGTTGGCTGGGGGGAGGAGGAGTTCTTGACTAGGGAGACTTGGTGTTAATTTTTAAAGATAATTGCTAGACCACCCCCTGTTCTCTCAGGTCTGCCTCTTTGGATGATAGAGTCACCAGGGGACAGAGTAGGTCGAGGATAGGTGTTGTGTGGTCTTTGAGCCAGGTTTCCATGAGGAAGGCGACGTCAATATCTTCACTAAAAATGGTTTTAAATATTTCGGTCACATGCTGAACAGCTGAACGGCAGTTTACGAGCATGCAGGGCAGGGGTTAAGGGTTGATTTTGGGGGACAGCACAAGTGTATGGTGGTAAGTTGAGGGGGTGGTCTGGGGGATCTGGGAGAAGAGCAGATTCTGCTAGTCACCATAATAACTGGGATGTTGGAGTATGTAGAGGAGGGATCTTTAGGTGTGGTCTTTTGAGGGAAGGAGTTGCAGAGGCCGGAGAGGTCAGTAGAAGTGTGGTTTTCCACTGCTTAGGATTAGGGAGCATTTGAGGGCCATGGCACAGAGAGGAGGAACAAGAGGGACAGGATCTACGGTTGAGGGATTTGATGTTTTTTAAATCCTCTTTCTAAGTTGGGCAAGCTCTGTTACCAAGGTAGAAATATTGTAGTTAATGTTGCAAAGTGTCTAGGTTAACAGAGTGAGGTGGGATAATGTTGGGGCATCAGGTGGAGAGGAGGTTTGTTCATAGTTGGCTGGGGGGAGGTCTGTTTTTGGAGAGGGTGAAAGGCCAGGAAGGGAGTTTGAGAGGGGTTCTGAGATAGTAAGAGTGAGGAAGGCCTGGGTGGGAGAGAGAGGAGTGAACTTGCATTGGGAGGGAGAGAGAGGTGTGTAAGGAGAGGGGAGGGTATAAGGGGTGAGGGGAGAGGAAGCGTTGGGGATTAGAGTATAGTTCGGAGAGGGAGGAGTAGGGTTAAGGGGGTATAGTGGTTTGGGATGGGGGAGATTGGGGGAGGGAGAGGAGTTAGAGATGGTATTAGGGATCGGAGGTAATCGATCGCTGGGGGCATGGCAGATTTGGAGATGGCATGTTGCTTATAGGGGGATACATGAGAGGGTGATAGAATAGATGTAGTGGAATGGGATATATCATTGTGGTTTGATATGTCTAGGGGGAGTAGGGTTATTGTCGAGGGCAGGGGAGAGCAAGGAGAGGTCCTGGGGTTGGGAAGGTGTGGGAGAGGAGTAGGTATGGATTACTGGTGGGACAGTGTGTTGAAATGGTGTTCAAAAATGGTGAGGTGATGTTCAGAGGCTTGTATAAGAATATTACTCGTTTTAAAGATGGAGATGTCTATTTCACAGGGAAAGGTTGGGGTCGGAGTGGTAGATAGTTTAAAACATTGGGGATTTTTGCTCGATTTAGTGACTGGAAGGTGGCGTAGGAAGGTGCTCTTCCATTTGGAGGAGCGTTTTAGACACAAGAAAAAAGGGTAAGGAGCAGAGATAGGAGATAGACAGTAAGGTGAGGAGACAGATCAAGGAAAGGGATCAAGATCTGAAATAGATAGCAGAGAGAATGATCATGGTATGTGCAGCACCAGAAACAAAAGTAACGGCACAGAGAGAAGAAATTATAATTTATGAAAGAAAGCCATATAGGTTAACCATGGGGAAAAAAGAATAAGAAAGGGTCATCAAAGAATCGATAAAGTGCCATCATAAGTAATTTTACAAAGGCAGAGATGCAGAATGCCATAATTAAGTTTAGCTGTGTTGGACCCATTTCTAACAAGCTGACCCATCTGAGGTCGTAGAGCAAGAAATTATTTTTTCCAGCATTTGTAGCATTAGATAGGTCTTGAGAAATAAAAATATTGTAACCAGACTGTGTGACGTTTTTCTGTGGCTGCCCTCAAGACATGCATATAATCTGTGAACTCCAGAAATAGCATTATGATGCTCCTAGGTCTAGTTGAATGAAGATGTGGTCGCCCAAGAAGATGCTCTCGATGAAGATTCAAAGGGGAAGTATTCTGCAGATCTAGAAGTTCAGGAAAAAAATCTTTAGGAATTCAAGAATATTAGGACCCTCAGGATTTTATGGCAGACCATGGAAACAAAGATTGCTATGTCTGTTTCTGTTTTCAATATCCTGACTATGTAGTTTAGTTTTTGGATTTACTGTTCCAGCAATGGGAATCTTAGTGGCAACATCTTGGAGGTCCCTAATATGTAGTTTCATGTCAAACATTTTGCTCTCCATAGCAATCCAGCTATCTTCAATTTGTTGATGTTTTTCATTAGTAGCACTCATAAAGGGTTTTAGGCCCGCACCTCTTCAAGTATAGTGTTCAAAACAGGATTAATGTGTGAGGGGGGATCAATTTTTGTCATTTTATATTTTGTGCCAGAAGAAGATTTAGAAGTAGCAAGAAGATTACTCGCCATCATCAAATATTGCATAGAACAATGTGGAATCTTCAGGTGACAACAAATCTTGCCCATACACAACAATGACAAAGTGTAAAAAATATGATGGTTGAAATGAAGCGGAGTGTAGCAGTAATATCTGCAACAAATTCAAGTCATTAACATAGTCGAGGAACCAAAAAACAATAAAAAGGCAACTGGTGATATTTAATCCAGCATATCACTACAAGGGCTAAACCAGATGAATGAGGCAGTTTAAAAAAAAAGAGGTGGTTAAAGATGAAACAAATGCATGGAATAAAAGTCACTCCATTGTTATATGTACTAGAAAAAGTGCCAGAGGAGATGCAGAAATGCAATTAGCGTGCCAAGAGTAACATGCAGCAGGTAGAATATGAGGAGCAAGCAACATGCATACAAAATGATGGCCACTCATTGGAAAAGGTAGATATTTATATATTTAGGATTAAAAAGAAAAAAAGAAAAAGCCCTTATTGTATCATGTATATAAGTGCAACTGCAGAGCTGAATTTCAAAGTCCAGGAAAGTATACTCAAAGTGTATGCTGGAGGAACGCAACGTGCTGTGTCAGGAAAGCTGGTATTGTGAGTGGCACTCAAATAAAATGGCGTTTGCTCGCGTCTGAGAGAAAACTTACAGCAGCAGCTCCAGGCAAAGCAGAGGCTTGAGCAATGCTGAAAGTCAGCTCAAGATGCTGCAGAGCTGTTTATCAGCATACGAGGAGAATCCGGCAGCAAAGCAGTGACAAAAAGTGGCTGTTCAGTATAAAAGAGCTCTGCACTGTAAAAGAGCTCAATGAAACTCCACAAACTTGTCGATGCACAAACCACGCCCCCATTTGTAACTGTAATTGTCCTTCCATTTTTCCTACCCCACCTTTAGATATTTTCACTATCACAATAATGGTGTCTAGGTCGTTCATAAAGTCATAGATCTGCAGGTAACTGGAGAAAGAAGCGTTGAAAATGCAGGAGTGCCAACCTTTTTCCAGTGTCATTTTGAGTCTTCAGTGGTAAGGAAGAGGCAGGGCACAGGATAGCCCTCTGTTCACCATTTCACCACTTGGTGTGAATACTTGAAGTGAAACCCGGGCGGGGCTGATTAGGAGTATGGGAGCTATCACTACTTTTAGTTACATCACAACTTTGAAAAATAACTTTTGTTTTTCACTCTTGTAATATTAGTGAATACCTGGATATAGAACCATGGATAATAGTTACATTATTTTATCATAACAACTAATATCAAACATGAATTAGCAGCTGGCAACTCCAACTCTATCCTGAAGTGCTTGTTGAAGGAGGTTAGCCTCCTGAACCACAATGTCCATCTAATAGTGATGTATTTAGTCTGAGAGTGTGCCTGGCCAGTTACTTTGTACACATATTGGCACTCACGCACCATGCAGACACACATCTCTGGATATGACAAGGTCTATGGCCTGCCACTAACTGAGGGAGGGTTGCAAACTAACAAAAATGGTCCTCCCTACACAAATATTGTACCCAAAATCATGAAGTTAAGTATATGCAAGTAAATATACTTTAAATATTCCTAACTCCACATCGACATACCTTGAAGATGTATATGGATTTAAGTATAACAAATCTATACTTACCTACATAGACTTACCTACACCATATTCTGGCAGTCAATATTTTAGCTACAAAATATATGTACCACATTATTTTAACTCAACATTCCTATTGTATGCCTTACTGATTGTAAGAGTGAAGCATCATTTATTTATTTATTTATAAAGTGCGGACTGTCACCAAAACTGGTATCCTGGCACTAACATACTAGGAACTTATCTTGCTAAAAGTGCACATACCATATTCTGACTGCAGTGTTGAATTTACCTCGGGAAGAGCCAGGTCTTCAAGGCCCTTCTGAATTGCAACAGATCCGATAAGGCTCTCAGTAAATATGAAAGCTCATTCCATATCTGAGCTGCTTTTACTGAAAACGCCTGGCTCCCCTGTCTTAATCTTTTGCACTTGTGAATGCAGACAAGGTTTGCAGTGCTTGATCAGAGAGATCATGGTGGACTGTGTCTTTTAATTCTATTTTGCAGTGGCACAGGACCATATCCTTGTAGAGCTTTAAAAACAATGCACATGGCCTTGAACGTAATCCTCTGCTTCAGAGGAAGCCAGTGTAATTCCTGCAATTCAATGCCAATCTAGCAGCAGCCACTTGTACTATGTACAATCATTTAATCGGGTGTAGAGATATTCAGTCGGCTGAGTATGACACTCCACACCACCATATTTCTGGGATTGGGGAGGCAACAACAGGGGCACCTTTTAAGACTACAAAGTAGTGTAAATCATTTGCCTGCAAATTTAGTTATGTGATTCTCCAGAGAGGATGTATTATCAAACACAACCCCAAGGGTATGAACTGCATCTGAAGGCAGCAGCACCTCCTCCGAAGGAAGAGGCCAAAAATTATGGGTAAGTATCATGGGTATTCTACCTGATGCACAACAAAGGATTTCAGTTGTTTCCCCAGTAAGTTTCAGTGAGTTGGCATTCATCCACTCACTGTTTTGAACCATGACTTTCTGGAAAGCTCCTAATTATTCAAAAAACTTAGGATCAGTTTTGTGTCAATTGCATAATTAAAAGATTTTGGGCCATGTTCCTTAATGATAGTAATAAAGGGTTTAATATACACATTAAATTGCACATGGCTAAGAGCTGATCTCTGTGGCACAATCTGATGTAAATGTTTGTGGTCCGAGTAATAGGGGGCAGAGAAACAGCCTGACCTCGATCGGTTTAGTAAAATTTCATCCATTTCAGGACTGTGCCTGCCACTCCAATTGCTGCTAGTCTGTTCAATAGGATTGAATAGCAGAATGTATTAAACACTGCTGACAGATCGAGCATCATCAAAATTGTCAGCTGGCCGCCATCTACTTCCATCCACCCTTCATCCAAGGCAGTGATCAGGGCTGACTCAGTGCCATGCCCTGGTGGAAACCCAAACTGCTCCTCCTCAAGGAGTTAGTGGGTGTCTAGGATATGAGAAAGCCTTCTGCTCACACATTGTTCTACTAGTTTCACAGAGTAAAGAAGAAGCGATATGGGTCTGTAATTGGTTTGAATCAGTGGATAAAAGAGGCGTAAATATAGCATTCTTCCATGCACATGGCATGATCCCTGACACCAACGATTAATTAGACAGTTGCAGAGTGAAAAGGGCTAACTCTTTCTCAATCTCTTTCCACACTCTAGGAGGTATGAGATCTAATGGAGATCCCAAGGTGGGTGGGTCTAGCAGTGGACAAAGGGCATTCCATTGAGATGGGTTAGGAAATATCAAACCTCTCGGTCTGACATCCCTTTTCCTCTGGTCTGTTCTGTTCTGAGCCAAGGTGATCAAATTTGAATAGGGGCACCAGTAGTGTTCTAGTCGGTGGAGCAACCGGCTGAACATATCACGATCACGTGACCCCAAATTCAATAAATAGCGCCTACGCACGCACGTACGCCAGTTGGGCGACGGCGTGTAAGACAAAAGAAGCAAACCAGCAATGTGTCCGTGTCCTTATTTAATCTCGCCTTAAGTGTACGCCCAGTGCCCCTGCCCGTCACCTCACAGACCCAGTGTGGCCCCGCACGACATAACAGCTGGTGACGAGGGTGGGATGTTCCCTCGCTGCTGTTCTGTCGCCGTGTCTGCTGTGGGGCGGCCGTGAGCTCTGTCTTTGGCTCGCGGCGCTCGTGCCCGGCGTGACCCCCGAGGTGCGGCTGCCTCCGCACACCAGAGTAGAAGACTCGCTACTGCGGTTGAATTCGCAGCACGAGAAGCCCCAGGTGAGGTGCAGTGGCCCGCGCATATGGAGTACAAGATATGGCCGGATCCAGGCCTGGTGCCACGTGGCCGTGTGCGAGCGGGGGGAGGGGCGACCCTCTACACGGAGTGCCGGGAAACTCCACACTCGTTGGGCCTCCTCGCTCACAGTTGGAAAGGAAAGGACTATAACTGCACACCTGACTCCACCATAGTGCCTCGCTATTGCCAGGGAAACACCACCGAGCTACACCCCAGCACCAGGCCATCCAATCCCACGAAGGCAACAACCAGGGGTGTGCAGTAGAAATAGGGCATCACAGGGACTCAAACACTGGAGCGGGATAAACCAAGCAGGTGCCAATAAAACCATCAACAAGAGGCACGGACAGAGTTATCTTACCTTCACCCACACGTCCACAGTCAGCACATCAGCTTCCCAACAAGCATTGGTAACACCAAATCATCATGGCCATCACCAACAGAGTGCTTCACGCATCGAGCAGTGCAAAGGGGTAAAGCCAAGGAACAGAGCCACTTCCTGTCTACCCAGCAACGCGCCAAGGTTTGTGTCATGGCCACAATACCCCCCATTGAGCCGGTCGTGGTTGAGGGTTCCCCATCTTTGCTAGCCCCCAAGTGGAAGGACTGGGTGGACCGATTAATAATCTTCTTTGAAGCCACCAAAGTTCACAAAGAGCAAAAAAGAGCCATGGTCCTTCACTTGGGAGGCAAGGACGTCCACAACATAGCAAAAACTCTAGTGGAAGCTACCCCAAAGAACCACCACACGCTAATCAATGCCCTGAACGCACACTTTGAGCCTATGGCTAACCAGGACTACGAGAGGTTCATATTCCGGCCGGCGAGACAATTGCCAGAGGAGTCACTAGACACCTATCACGCGCACCTAAAGAACCTTGCGTCTATGTGTGGTTTCGCGGACATTACGGAAGAGGTCCATGGTCAGATAATCCAAGGCTGTTCATCAGCCAAACTGCGGGAACGGATCCTAGAGGAATCAGGCAAGTCATTGGCGGACATCTTAACTTTAGGGTGCACCAAGGAACTCTCGAAAGCCCGGGCTGCGCACATGGAAGCCGCCCTCCTGGCCCCTGTAAAAGCCGAACCAGTCAACAAAGTGACCGTCAAGTCGCCGACGAAATGGGCCAAAAAGGGAGCTGGAACTGCTCCGGTGGGACAATCCAAGTCATGTGGATACTGTGGGGGACAACCACACCCAGCAGCAGAATGTCCCGCCAAAGGGAAAAGGTGCTCGGGCTGCGGACGCTACAATCACTTCGAAAATGTCTGTCGAGCGAACAAATACCGGAAACCCCGCCAGGTTGTAAATGCCATACCAGAAGGGGACCTGAGCCAAAGCGACATGGATAATGATGAGGAGGAAGAACGGACGGTGCACAAGGTGCACATGATTGGCAACACCACTCGCAAAGCCAGAAATCTACCGCAGTGTGGCATTCAAGTAGGCACTCAAGATGTTATGGCCATCGTGGACACAGGAGCGACCATCAACCTGATGGTCTCTGCCTTGCATCAAACTCTAGATCCACCGCCAGTACTAACTCCGTCAACCATCACCATGTTGGCATATGGACAAGAAACCACGTTGAAGATTAGAGGGAAGTTCAAGACCTCAATATCACACGGAGACCGGTCCATCACCGCCAACGTGTCTGTGTCAGAAGATGGACAAGGCATGCTGCTAGGATGTAGGGCGGAGGAAGACTTGGGAGTGATGTCATTCGCATTCAGAGTCCACCAGGAATCTATTCAACAGCTGTTGACTGAATTCGCTGGGATGTTCAAGGGCATTGGAAGGTTCAGAGGAAAAGAAGTGCGCCTTCACATTGACAACACAGTACAACCAGTAGCCCTGAGACACCGCAGAATAGCATTCCATTTGCGGCCGCTGGTCGAAGAGGAACTCAAGAAGCTCGAAAATGCTGGGATAATAGAAAAAGTAACAGGCCCAACCCCATGGGTTTCGCCCATTGTAGTCACGCGGAAACCCAAGCAACCGGGTGCGATGCGCATATGTGTGGACATGCGGCTTCTAAACGCCGCCATCAAGCGAGAACGACATATAACTTCGACCATCGATGACCTTATAGGTGAAATGGCGGGTGCGTGTTGGTTCTCCAAACTCGATCTGCAATCGGGCTACCATCAGCTGGTATTAGATGAATCCTCACGCAACATGACCACGTTTTCAACGCATCTAGGGCTCAGACGATACACCCGCCTGAGTTTTGGCATTTCTAGTGCAGCAGAGGTTTTCCAAAATGTGATACAAGTGCTCATTGCAGACATCCCTGGAGTGATTAATGTCAGCGATGACATCATGGTACATGCGAGAACCATACCGGAGCACAATAACCATCTGACACAAGTACTACGGAGACTACGAGACGCTGGGCTCACCCTGCACAGGGAAAAGTGTGAATTTTTTAAGAAAAAGATAAAATTCTTTGGCTACACATTTTCCATTAAGGGGGTAAACCCCGACCCAGAAAAGGTAAAGGACATCAAGGAGGCCGCACCCCCCACCACTGTCACAGAAGTCCGAATCTTCCTTGGGATGGTGAATTACTGTGGAAGATTCATGCGTGACCTAGCTAACCTGACGCTGCCCCTAAGGGAGCTAACCAAAGAAGCCACGCCATGGAGATGGGGCCCGGAACAAGAGAAGGCATTCCAGGAAATCAAAGAGGCTATCTCAGAAGCCACCACTCTGGCATTCTTTGACCCCCGGAAATTGACACTGGTGGCGGTGGATGCTGGTCCTATCGGACTGGGAGCGGTGCTAATGCAGCGACAACAAGCAGAAGAGGATTGGGCCCCAGTAGCATTTGCCAGCCGGTCTCTGACTCAAACGGAGCAGAGGTACTCCCAGATTGAGAAAGAGGCAATTGCAATACACTCGGGGTGCCGGCACTTCCACCTATATGTATATGGGAAACCGTTTGTCATTGCCACGGACCACAAGCCGCTGGTGGCCTTATTCTCAGTAACTTCCACCAATCCTCCCCCACGCATCGAGAAATGGATGTTACAGCTCCAAAATTACAACTGCCGGGTAGAATACCAACCCAGGTCTCGTAACCCATCAGACTATTTATCACGACACCCGAGAGCAGCCACTCCGGAGGAAATGGAAGATGCGGCTGACACAGAGGAATATGTAAGGTGTGTCACGGCCCGGTCCTGTCCGCTGCCCATATCCATAGAACACATTGCGGAAGCCACTAAAAAGGATGACTGCCTTCAAAGGGCCATAGTGGCTGTACAAACAGGAAACTGGCACAACGCAAAAGAGGAGTGGAAGATCCTGGCTCCAGGGGCGCAACGCATAATGGACAGTCTGTATCACGTGCGAGAGGAGCTGAATGAGGACCACACGGGATGCCTGCTACGAGGACACCGGTTGGTAATCCCTTCTTCCCTAACAGATCAGGTTGTTCCACTGGCTCATGCAGGCCATCAAGGTATGGTGAAAACGAAATCTCACCTTCGGACCAAGGTGTGGTTTCCTCTAATGGATGACCTGGTCGAGACCACCGTTCGATCCTGTGCAGCATGTCAAGTGACTGGAGAGCCTCCAAGAGCAGCCCCGATCATGGTGGAACCCCGGCCTACATCTCCCTGGGCCTGCGTCAGTCTTGACTTTGGCAGTCTTCCTGATGGACGGTACACAATGGTGGTCATTGATGATCACTCCAAGTATCCGGAGGTGGAAGTCATCTCCTCAACCAGTGCCACTGAGGTAATTCCGAAGCTAGAGAAAATCATGGCCGCACAAGGGCTGATACAAGAACTCAAGACTGACAATGGCCCTCCATTTCAAGGCCAGGAGTTTGCCAACTACCTGAATGCATTAGGAATATGGCATTGTCGAATCACACCCAGATGGCCACAAGCAAATGGCGAGGCCGAGAGATTTATGTGAACTCTTAATAAAGTAATCAGGATTGCACACGAGAAGGGTCACCCCCTTGAACTGGCCATTTTTACATTCCTGAGGAATTATCGACAGACACCCCACACCACCACGGTTGTTGCTCCAGGCCACTTGCTCATGGGTCGCGTGGTCATGGACTCCATACCTCACCATCCGTGGTGGCGGCCTGACGATCCTGATGAAGGGCAAGTCGAATCCTGATGCCAGAGATCACATGCGCACATCAGCCGACGGAGATGGGCCCAAGTGCCCCAGATTGCTCTGGGGGACACAGTGTTACTAAAGAACCGGGTCACTAGTGGAAAGTTCCGGCTTCCCTATGAGCACAACCCCTGGACAGTAGTCAACGTTAAGGGCACCAGAATCATTGCTACCATAGGCAGGGAAATGGTCACTCGCAATGTGTCTCACTTCAAAAGGTACCACCCGGGTGGAGCTAACGCAACGCCCTCCGTGGCAAGAGAACATGTGCAGTCCCCAGTCGAGAACACCGCCAGCCCGCGAACTGAAATGGACATGTCCCTTCCCCCGGAGACTCCGGAAGCCCCTGAGGAGGCGCCCACCAGGAGTGGCAGAGCCGAGAGTGAAAACAGCAATGGCAATTCACAGGGTCTGGACCCCGGGCCTGAAGAGGTCTCAGTGGAGGCTGAACCCGTGGGTGGTGAGACTCCGAGCAGAGGTATGTCCCAGTATCGGCTGCGACAGAATCCGGTGCCTTCCAGCCGTTTGAGAGACTACTTAATATAAGACTGTTCTTATTTACTTATATTTGAATGCAGCCCTGTTGTGCAGCATTACTTGCAGATGACGGACTATGGCAGACATTCTGAAAGACAGTGTTATTGCTAAATGTTTATTGTTCATGTTTGTTGGGGAGGAATGTAGTGTTCTAGTCGGTGGAGCAACCGGCTGAACACGTCACGATCACGTGACCCCAAATTGAATAAATATCACCTATGCACGCACGTACGCCAGTTGGGCGACGGCGTGGAAGACGAAAGAAGCAAACCAGCAATGTGTCCATGTCCTTATTTAATCTCGCCTTAAGTGTACGCCCAGTGCCCCTGCCCGTCACCTCACAGACCCAGTGTGGCCCGCATGACATAACAGCACCAATCTCTTCCAATTCCAATAACCTGCTAATTGTCTTATCAAAGAAGCTGGAAAGGTCATTACAAAGCACCTGGGATGGATTGATTACTTGTTTAATGTGGTCGGGGTTGGAGAGCTCCAGAAAGATATCAAAGACCTTTCTCGTGCTATTTCCGGTAACAATTTCATTGGCAAAATAGTCTGCCTTGACATTCCTAGCCTCTTTCTTGTAGTTGTAAAGAGATATCTTTAAGTTTTACTTGTCAGCATCGAGGTATTCTCGCCGCTGCTTCTATTCCTGCTGCCTTCATGCTAATTTAAGCATGTTTAGTGAGTCATTATACCACGGTGCGGAGGGCCTACGACCAGTTTGAACTGGGGACCGGGATCACATTGTTCGGGGTTTCCCAGATCTCCTGCTCATACACTGAGCAGTTAACTTCTACAGCACTCTTCGGGTCGAATCTTTGGCATCGGTTAAAAATAGGCCTCCCATCTATTTTGTCAAGTTTTTTACAGGCTCTACCTAGCCTTATTGGCAGAAGGGCTGGTTCGCCATCTGCTCCGTCATTGCAGCAAATAATTAAAAACAATTGAAAATGTGTAAAGTGAATAGAAAACTACCTAAGAAATGGCTGAGGGCAGCTACCGACCTCCGAGAGAACCTTTATATAAATAGGCCCTGAGCCAGGGATCACTGACAAAATATCCACGGACCGAATAACAACCTACAAGAAAATCGAGTACAGAATATCGATGGACAGAATATTGATATCCTACCTCTACAAAGGGAAGTATAAAAATATTGGTACCAAAATATTGTTGTTTAAAATATCGTTTTATTTAAATGTCTTAAAAATAATATAAAATTAAGTAAATAATAAATACAATTAATGAAATCATATTTGGAGTAATTTCAAAAAGTTAAAAATGATAAATAATAAATGTAATATAATATATATTAACTTAACTATATGAAACAATTATCATCATTTGAAATATAAGAAACATAATATAAATTATAAATACATATTTACATATATATATATATATATATATATATATATATATATATATATATATATATATATATATATATATATATAAATATATGAGGTATGTGAAGCTCCAAAGCCCGCAAGCACAGCAGGTACAGCCACACGAGCAAACAGGAACCAGCGAGACCCAGGAAGGTGCAGAATTTTTTCTTTATTTAGTTTTCAACCCAGCACCAGTCCGCCATGACGCGTTTCGGCTAGAGATAGCCTTGATCACATGACAACGTCATGGGGGCTGACCACCCATTTAAAGTGCAAGAGTGCCATCACATGTCATGGAAAAGGAAAAAATACTGCTATTTCCAAAATGTCACATAATTAAATTGCAGCATAAATGCCGGTATTGCACACACAATTTACAAGTCGGTAACAAGTATTTAAAATATCTGTAAAATGCATATTGCAAACCCAACTGTAAAACCTCAGTGACCAAATGTCAGTATAAGAATTCATGGCAACGGCTATATCAAAAAACCTCTAAAATAGATATAAAAGTTAATATATATATATATATATATATATATATATATATATATATATATATATATATATATACATATATATATCTGCAATACCTCGCAGCAGCTACGCTTTCCCTCAGCGAAATACGAGGCAAGGACCACCTTTTTCTCAGCATTCTTTATTTAGCCAACAGACAGACTGTCATGACGTGTTTCGGCCGTCCCACGGCCTTGGTTACAGAGTGCTTAAACCCCTTTTCAAGTGAAACGTGCAGTCACATGTCAAATTGATGGACATAGAAAAAATACTACCTGTACAAATACATATGTTTTCACTATAGTAATATCATTACTAGCTGTATAAATACATAAAGAAAACCTTGTTTTGTTTTCCAGACATTTAAAAATAACGATGTCTCTAATGTATTTTGGAAAAAGATTAGCATAGTGTAATCAAATATCAGCATAAATGCTGGTTCCACCATCCAAAACACAGATTAATTATTACAGCCTCATCCATATGACATTGCATGTCTAGAATTCAAATAATGGTGCTCACCAACGTGTACTAAATCATAAACAAAATTAAGTAATTTTCTATTATTACATAATAATAGTAAAAATAAAAAAATAGTCAACAATATCATAAAACCATACAGAAGAAATGCTCAACTGTGAAATATTATCCAGCCACTGGATATACCTGATCAGAAAATATTTGCAAATAATCATCATTTTATCATTTTGCATATATATATATATTCTAATTTTATGTTCATTATTGCACATCCTATAATACCACGGGATTAACCTACAATATAAAGTGACCTCGTGCTATTTAGTGCAATACAATCAAAGTGACTGGTGCATTGAAATTTCAATATATATATATATTGCGAAAATGTCCTCCAAAAAAGAACGAGGCAGGACCCAGAGGGGAACAGGTGAGACAGGCTTTATTGTTCAGAGCAACAGCAAGGGTGGCGGCAAATGCATTTCGGCGGGGTGTGCCTTCTTCAGTGCCCTGCACCCGATGCAATCCTGTTGTGTATATATATATATATATATATATATATATATATATATATATATATATATATATATATATATATATGTATTACCTACTGGCGGTCGCCAGTAGGTAGTTATAGTTAGGATTTTTTTCAATGCAAAATCTCAAAATTCTATTGTGAATAACTTATAATATATATGTGGCTACGTTGGGCTATATATATGTTAGAGTCCAAATGTAGCCCAATGTAGCCCAATGTAGCCCAAAGAGGGCCACCAGAGACAAAAAAAACAAATGTAGCCCAAATATCAGCCAGATGTAGCCCAACTATAGCCCAATGACAGAATGTCCCAGAGTGTTCAAGAACAACTAGAGCGCTAACAGTCTTACTTATGACAAAAGTATGGCACACCTGAAGTCATCTTGATTGGAATAAAGTGTTAACACTTAAAACATTTATTTTGTGTATCTTTCTGAAAAATAAATATTTGTTATGTATGTATATCTAAAGGTTGATGGAAGAATAAATGGGTAAATAAATGTCTAAATGGATGTTTTTTGTGTAAAATTGATTGGTTAACTGACTTATTAAATGTATCTTAGTGAATACATATATTAGCGAGTAATGTTTAAATATTTAAATATCTGTATCTGTGTCTCACTTTGTGTATAAGTGGCTGCATGGGTTGGTGAGTAGCTACATGAGTGTGTATATGGGTTATTAGTTGTTTTTTTGAGTATCAGTATCAGTGTCTGTATGGTTCGGAGGGGGAGAATACTTAGAGCACAGATGCATGAATGAGTGACTCATTATTTGTATGTATTTTGAAGACAGCATGTGTGCAAGACTGTAGGGGTAGATGATTGTGTGTATGGGTGGGTTAGTGAGTATGTGTTTTTATAATTGATTGTTTAAGAGAGTAAATATGTTTCGGTTTCTGTAGAAGTATGTGTAGTGGTGTGTATATAGCAGTATAATCAAGTAAATGGTTTTTTGATAGTTTATTTGCATGTGTGAATTTGTGTGTGAGTAACTATATGGATGAGTATTGGTGTGTAACAGGATGTATAGGTGTATGAGTACATATGATGACTAAGTACATGCATGAGTGACTATATAGAACTGTTGGTGAATGAGTGGATGTGTATGTAGATGTTGGAATTACCTAATAAGTTGTTGTAATTGGTATTGGTTTCTTCTTTTTTAAGAAAATGTTAGTTTCTATTTTTGAATGTGTGTGTCAAAGGTTATTTTATGCTGATAGGAGGTCTGCCACTTTGTCACAAGGATGTTGTCATCAGTGATGTCATTTGAGATGTCATCAGTGATGTCATGAGTGATGTCACTGACCATGTCATATGTGACGTCATCAGCAGTGCATTGCACGCGCAGGTTATAGTGAGTCCAACTAACTATAACGTCTGAATTTCAATGGTTTTATGCGAGAAAAATTTCCCCCTAACTAGAACTGGTGTGAAACCTATGGTTTTTTCTGTGAATATATATATATATGTCGTGTTGTCATGTGATCAAGGCAGGGATCTGCCGAAACGCGTCGTGAGGACTGGTGAAATAAATTAAGAATTGCACCGAGAAGGGTCTGCCTCGTTTTCTTTTCCTAACCCGTTGGAGTTGGTGGCTGAGACTAGCATTATTGCATATATATATATATTCACAGAAAAAACCATAGGTTATAGACCATATATAGTTAGGAATTTGCATTTACAAAACCTTGAAAATTCACTGAAAAAACCATAGGTTATAGACCATATATAGTTAGGGATTAGCATTTAAAAAACCTTATTTTATTTGCACAAAACCATTGAAATTCCATATATAGTTAGTTGCACTAACTATATATCGCGGACCCGCAATCCACTGCTAATGATGTCACATATTACATCATTCATGACATGGTCAGTGACATCACTGATGACATCACTGATGACATCTCAAATGACATCACTGATGACATCACTGATGACATCTCAAATGACATCACTGATGACATCACTGACATCTCATTTGACATTACTGATTACATCACTGATGATATCATTTATGTGATAATACATCTTCAGACTCTAATATAACCTTAGATACACTCAGTGTAAACAGGCATTCAAAGACTGTCACACATCCATGGAGTTACTCACACACCTAGTCAGTCATGCAAAGAATCAATCACATCTCCATTTCCTTAACTATACAGTTATACACACCTTACTTATTCAAACATATACTAACACATATTTACTCTCTTATACAATCCTTGATACAAGTTCACAATGATTCATACAGCCACTCTCACATTCACTGGCTCTTATGTTCAGTTATTTATATATGTCAACTCTCACATGGAGTGTGTTTTACATATGTACTTACTTTGACATGTAGAACTGAGATATCCATTCACTCACCAATATACTCATGCACACAGTCAACTGTCCATACAGCTGTTTCTACATGCACTTTTGAACCCATACACCTAGGGAATCAACTGCTCACACATCTATGCACAGAGTTATACACCTCCCAGCCACCCACACACATACTCAGTCTCCCATACAAATACTTGGGCAACCATTGAATAACCCATATAGTTACTGATATAGCTACTGATTTAAACATGCAGCAGTTTACAGAAGAACATAAATAATGATTGCCAAACTAAGACACTTTAATCACTAACCCATGCACTCAGTGAGACACATTTAATCATTCTCTCATACAGTCAGTCATGCACCTACTAAATCCTTCATCCAGACACTTATACATCCACTCATTCTTCAATATGTAAGACATATTTTAACTTTACAGAAACATACAGTCACTGGATGTTGTCATCAGTGATGTCATCAGTGATGTCACTGACCATGTCATGAATGATGTAATATGTGACATCATTAGCAGTGGATTGCGGGTCCGCGATATATAGTTAGTGCAACTAACTATATATGGAATTTCAATGGTTTTGTGCAAATAAAATAAGGTTTTTTAAATGCTAATCCCTAACTATATATGGTCTATAACCTATGGTTTTTTCAGTGAATTTTCAAGGTTTTGTAAATGCAAATTCCTAACTATATATGGTCTATAACCTATGGTTTTTTCTGTGAATTTCATTGGTTTTTTAAAAGCTAATATCTATAGCTGTAAAATATATTCTTTATTAAGTGACGTATCACGTAGCCCGTGAGACGCCTCATGATGCATCGCATAACCGTGACGTATCGTCTCTGCAGCGCAAACCAAACCCAAAACGTAAGCGCGCCAGAACACGCTTAAAGATATATATATATATTTTTAACCTTAATTAGACAAAATCCACACGTGCACATATCACAAACGTTCAAAAAACACAATATGTCGGACTCCCGTTACGCTGCCGGTTAGCTGCCCGGTTAACGTACCAGGAAGCACCTTTACCGCGAAAAATCGCAAATTTTTTTTTTTTCACCCCCCAGGGAACTTTAATAGCCCCCTCATCAATCCTAGGGGTTCAGGAGGGGTCTGCCTTACCCCTTTCATTCATTTACACCTTTTTTTTTTCCACCTCTTGTCTCTCGATCCCACAGAGAGACAAGATGGCGGCCGCTCCAGACTGTTTACAATGATAACAGCCAATCAGCTTCTCCTCAGACTCCCGTTACACTGCCGGTTAGCTTCCCGGTTAGCTGCCCGGTTAGCTGCCCAGTTCGCGTACCAAGACGCGTCTCTACGGCGAAAAAATCGGATTTGTTTTTTTGTTTTTTTTTTGGCCCCGCGTGGCTTTATAATATCCCCCTCATCAATCCTAGGGGGTCAGAAGGAGTCTACCTTGCCCTCTTTCCTTCATTTCCCCCTTTGTTTTGGCCTCCTCTTGTCTCTCGATCCTACCGAGAGACAAGATGGCGGCCGCTCCGGACTGTTTACAATATTGACAGCCAATCAGCTACTCCTCAGACTCCCGTTACACTGCCGGTTAGCTTCCCGGTTAGCTGCCCGGTTAGCTGCCCGGTTCGCGTACAAAGACGCGTCTCTACGGCGAAAAAATCTGATTTTTTTTTTTTTTTTGGGTTACACTGCCGGTTAGCTTCCCGGTTAGCTGCCCGGTTAGCTGCCTGGTTCGCGTACCAAGACGCGTCTCTACGGCGATAAAATCGGAATTTTTTTTTTTTTTTGGGTTACACTGCCGGTTAGCTTCCCGGTTAGCTGCCCGGTTAGCTGCCCGGTTCGCGTACCAAGACGCGTCTCTACGGCGAAAAAAATCGGAATTTTTTTTTTTTTTTTTTTTGGGTTACACTGCCGGTTAGCTTCCTGGTTAGCTGCCCGGTTAGCTGCCCGGTTCGCGAACCAAGACGCGTCTCTACGGCGAAAAAAATCGGAATTTTTTTTTTTTTTTTTGGGGCCCGGCGTGGCTCTATAATATCCCCCTCATCAATCCTAGGGGGTCAGAAGGGGTCTACCTTGCCCCCTTTCCTTCATTTCCCCCTTTGTTTTGGCCTCCTCTTGTCTCTCGATCCTACCGAGAGACAAGATGGCGGCCGCTCCGGACTGTTTAGAATGTTGACAGACACCGGAGAGCCAATCAGCTTCGCTTCGCAAAGTTCCGATACGCGAAAAGTTTGCGAACCGGAGCGCTGCCCGGAGCGCTGTTACAGATATATATCTTGTTTTAAACGTTAATTTCTCAAAATCCACTGAAGCACATATATTGAGACCTAGCAAAGGCACATCGGGCTAACAGTCCCTACAATTTTGCCAAGTTTCGTGGAAATCCATTCAGCCGTTCGGGCTAAAAGTGAGGCCAACCGCCCTATGGAAATTAACATGGGAAAAACGTGTTTTGGGACCCCCTTTTTTCTCAGCCCCCCCTTGACGAACCCCCCCCAAATTTCCAGGAGCTGCTCAGAAACAAAATGTGCCATTTTCCTGAAAATTTCAGCCAATTCCGTCCACAAACGCCAAAGTTATTAGGCATAGAATTTTCAAAAGTTCCATAGAGAAAAAATCCTAACTATATATACCTACTGGCTATCGCCAGTAGGTAATATATATATATATATATATATATATATATGTATGTATATATATATTCACAGAAAAAACCATAGGTTATAGTGGATATATAGTTAGGAATTTGCATTTAGAAAACCTTGAAAATTCAATGAAAAAACCATTGGTTTTAGGCCATATATAGTTAGGAATTAGCATTTACAAAACCTTATTTTACTCGCATAAAACCATTGAAATTCCATATATAGTTAGAAGCGCTAACTATATATCGCGCACCCGCAATCCACTGCTGATGATGTCACATATTACATCATTCATGACATGGTCAGTGACATCACTGATGACATCACTGATGACATCTCAAATGACATCACTGATGACATCACTGATCACAACATCCAGTGATTGTATGTGTCTGTAAAGTTTAAATATGTTTCACATATTGAAGAATGAGTGGATGTATAAGTGTCTGGATGAAGAATTTAGTAGGTGCATGACTGACTGTATGAGTGAGTGATTAAATGTGTCTCACTGAGTGCATGGGTTAGTGACTAAACTGTCTTAATTTGTGCATCAGTATGTTTGCTGTTGTGTAAGCTGCTGCATGTGTTGATCAGTAGCTATAAGAGTGGCCATATGGGTTATTGATTGGTTGCCCAAGTATTTGAATGGGAGGCTGAGTGTGTGTGTGGGTGGCTGGGAGGTGCGTGACTCTGTGCATAGATGTGTAAGCAGTTGATTCACTAGGAGTATGAGTTCAAGAGTGCATGTGGAAATAGCTATATGGGCGGTTGACTATGCATGGGTGTGTTGGTGAGTGAATGGATTTCTCATTGCTACATGTGCAAGTAAGTACGTATGTAAAACACAATACATGTGAGAGTTGAGATATATAAATAACTGAACATAAGAGCCAGTGAATGTGTGAGTGTCTGTATCGATCACTGTGAGCTTGTATCAGGGATTATATAAGAGAATAAATATGTGTTAGTATATGTTTGAATAAGTAAAGTTTGTATAACTGTATAGTTGAGGAAATGGAGGTGTGATTGATTCTTTGCATGACTGACTAGGTGTGTGAGTAACTCCATGGATGAGTGACAGTCTGTGAGTGTCTGTTTATACTGAGTGTATGTAAGGTTATATTAGAGTCTGAAGAGTTTCATTGTATTATCACATGAGTGATGTGATCAGTGATGACAAATGAGATGTCATCAGTGATGTCATTTGAGTTGTCATCAGTGATGTCATCAGTGATGTCATTTGAGATGTCATCAGTGATGTCATTTGAGTTGTCATCAGTGATGTCATTTGAGATGTCATCAGTGATGTCATCAGTGATGTCACTGACCATGTCATGAATGATGTAATATGTGACATCATCAGCAGTGGATTGCGGGTGCGCGATATATAGTTAGCGCTTCTAACTATATATGGAATTTCAATGGTTTTATGCGAGTAAAATAAGGTTTTGTAAATGCTAATTCCTAACTATATATGGCCTAAAACCAATGGTTTTTTCATTGAATTTTCAAGGTTTTCTAAATGCAAATTCCTAACTATATATCCACTATAACCTATGGTTTTTTCTGTGAATTTCATTGGTTTTTTAATAGCAAATATGAAAAGCTTTAAAATGTCAAGTACGTGATAGATAAAAACATTTTCGTATTTATGCACGCTGATGTGCTTTGAACGCTGCACCCCCCCCCTCCCCTCTTTTGTCTTAGTAGTACTCTCTCTTTGCAGATACTGAAGGGTAGTTAACGCAGGCCTTTACCCCCGTTGTAATCCGTCGTGCCTGCTTGTCTCTCCATTTGATTGATTGTTGTCCAAGCATTTACTGTTTTAGAATTGGTTCTCTTTGGATCATTCTCTATTTACAAACAAGCACAAAGTCGCAATACTCTGTTTAGTCTTTGCAGATAGTGAAAAATCGTGTAAAAAAATAAAAGTAATCGAGCAAAATCAGTAGGCCACTAATTGGATCTCTTTTTGACCTCGCTAAAATAGAAATATTAGGAACAACCCTTCATGAGAAATACGAAAATAGTGAGATGAACTGAGCTCCACACCATGAGGGCTGCAAGACAGCTCGGCTCCATCACCCACCCCGCACAAAATAACGACAAACCCTATGCAAATATTAAAAATATAGACAACACACCAGCAAAGAAACAGGGTAAAACATTTTATTAAAAAACTATTTACATAACGTTGGTTTATAAGATGATGTCAGTAGTGGACCGATGTGTGAATAGATCGAAAACAGCACAAGGCTCCAAGATCCGGATGGCAAGCTCCTGGATGTTGGGTGCCATAGTTTAGAGTTCTGAATTTCAGCCTTTTTCAATGCCTGTGCTTTGTTGAATCAAAATGGCGGCTTGACACAAAGCTGACTCAAGCGTTGCTACTGATGCTATGCAGACCAAAACTGGTTTTCAGTTTGTACATTTTTCTAGATTTTTCAATCCAAGTTTGGTTGACTTTGTAGAACGATGGCTTCAGATTTTCAACATACGGTGAGGTGGCGCTGACTGGGAGGGGGCGCTTCGCTCCTGCCCCCTCCCCAAGTAAGATTTTCATACGTGAAAGTACGTTAATGGTTTTGGTCCCTGAGATGCTTCGATGTCACTACCATTCTCAAATAGCATAAGTTCTGGATGTTGGGTGCCATAGTTAAGAGTTCTGAGCAGTGCTTGTAACACTGTCTGAAGCTTATTTCCACCTACTGCAGCTTCACTATTCTCAAAGTAAGTGAGTGTCGTTTGTGGACCTGACTGCATTAGAAAACAATGTGATATATTACCTTCCTAAACAGCTTGACGGAGGCCCCTGAGGGGCGGTGTGATGGCCATGGACTCGGAGAAGACGCTTGGCTCCGACACCCTCCCCAAGTCTTATAGCACTGGTGTAGCCTGAGATCGCCCCCGACATAGGCGGCCGGCTCCCGGGGTCCGGCGGAACTTTTTGCCTTTTGATGACTCTTCAATTCTGGACCTTGTCCCACAATCCGTTTGACCTGAAGACAAGCTGTAGTGGGGCGCCCCTTTATCGTTTTAGTTGCCATTCCGCCCGCTTTTGCTACACTGTGCCTCTTCCGCCATTCAGCTGTTTACCGCCCGCTCTTGCGACTACAGCGTCTCGCTCACCATGTAGTTGAGATGCGCCCGCTCTTGCGCTGCAGCGATAGGCGGCTGCCACAGGACTCTCAAAATGGCGGCCGGCTCTTTGGTTTTGGGCCTGGTCCACTAAAATGGCCCTGGGACACCTTGGAACTCGGACGCTTGTCTGCTAGGGCTTGGGTCCCATTCTCGAAAAGCGTCCCCTCAGCCGTGAAGATTCTACAAAAGTCTTGGGGGCCTCCGACTCCCGCAGGCTTCTGGTGGGGAGCGGCTGCCATGATTGCTCGTGGAATGGCCACGACGGAGCTACGAGATGGTAGTGGTCTCATGCTGACGCCAGCTTTAGTCTGAAACATCCAGAAACACTATAGACTACCAATTCGATCAGTTCCGGTAGCGCCCCAACATGACCCGGAAGAGAAGAACTTGCCCTCCCCTCTTTGACTGATGGTTCTTGTTGCCTGTCCCCTCTGTTGTCATTTAACAGAACTTTTTGGACTGCTGAAAGGGGTTGTGTTCTGAACGCTGGTTGGTGGAGACATTTAGACTATATTCTTGACCTACGTTGTCGCGTAATGCGTTTTATGACACGCCGCGTTAGCGCACCCGGAAGAGATCCGAGGCGCGGCGCGCAGCGCGTAACGTAAGCATAACAGGTCATGTGACTTGTTAATAAAACTTTTCATTGGTTCATTTTACTTTTGTTAATTTAATGATGAAAAGCTTGGTCATATGACCTAAAAATTACGCTTTTTATTATTTTCGAACAATATTTTTTTTTCAAACATATGTTATAATATTCCAGGCTAATGTACTTTCCCGGAAAATTTACAACTGTCTTGCAAGTAAAATATATTCCTTTTTCGAGAAAAAGGGCGTTTCTTCCTTCCATGACGGAGCCGTTGAGTAAAAGAGATTCGGCCTGCTGTCTTAGTCGCCGATACGCCTGATTATCAGATTCTTATCGATCACTTTATGTTGCAGACATGAAAAACACAACTGCCCTTGACCATTTATCTTTACTGCGTTCCTACATATTATACCTTTTATCCGTCGTGTAATTGGACTGCTTTATTTCACTTGCCTTTTACTGATTCGAAAACAGTCACTAAAAGTAAAAACTTTACAAATGTAAATACTACTACCGTGTTTTGTTTTAAAAACCTTTATTGTGAAAATGTCAGTATACAAATACGGGCCTATAACCACGTGGGCCGGCCACGGAGCAAACTGAAATCGTATATGATGAGGAGACATTTACATTGTAGAAGAACGTAACGAGCGGGCCATTAGGTGACAAGAACAAAGGTGTCTAACAGTTGCGGAATCGGTGGACGTACATTTTGTAATTAAAATACGACAGGGCCACTTACAATAACATTTTCTAGATATACATTTGCGGGCAAGGAGTTACGAGTCCCATTTATACCGGCGCCATTTTGGGCGAGGCCGGGCAGGTCCAAGATATAGTCAAAATGTCTCCACCAACCATCGGCCAGACCAGAACCCCTTTCGGCCCTTTATGCTACAAGATGGTGTCTTCCATTCAGAAAATATTGTTGGCAGCATTTTGAAAGGAAACAGAAACAGCCGTTCTCCTAGTGAGTTTCACATTGTTACATTTAGGAAGAATGTTGAAGAGTAGTATGTGGAAAATCTGAAGCCATTTTTCTACAAACTCTCAATCAGACTTGGATGGAAAAAAAAAACCTGAAGAATGTACAAACTGAAAACCAATTTTTGTCTGTATAGCACCAACAGTAACGCTTGAGTCAGCTTTGTGTCAAGCCGCCATTTTCATTCAATCAATAGCGTCCCCCTGCACACATTCAGGGACCTGGTCGTGTCTTCAGATGAAACGCATTGTAGGAAAAAAAGCAGAAAGGAAAAGGCAAAAAGTTCCGCCGGACCTAGTGAAGCTGCAGCAGGTGCAAATAAGCTTCAGACAGTCTTACAAGCACTGCTCAGAACTCTCAACTGAGGCACTCAACATCCAGGACTTGCCATTCGGATCTTGGCGCCTTGTGCTGGTTCCGACCTATTCACACATCGGTCCACTACTGACATCACCTCATAAGCCAACGGGGCACCCCACGCCGACTTTCGGCGCAGCATTGTAGGATGGCCACACCAGTGCGGCAACTTGCTGGACACAACATCTGGACCATCCAGATCGCGGCGCGTTCGACTCACTGTACCGCAACAGTGACTGAAACTCAGCTGGACACGCCGTCTTTCGGCGCAGCATTGTAGGATGGCCACACCAGTGCGGCAATTTGCTGGACACCACCTCGGTGCCATCCGGATCTCGGCGCGTTCGAGTCACTGTACCGCAACAGTGACCGCAATTCAGCTGGACACGCCGTCTTTCGGCGCAGCATTGTAGGATGGCCACACCAGTGCGGCAATTTGCTGGACACCACCTCGGTGCCATCCGGATCTCGGCGCGTTCGAGTCACTGTACCGCAACAGTGACCGCAATTCAGCTGGACACGCCGTCTTTCGGCGCAGCATTGTAGGATGGCCACACCAGTGCGGCAATTTGCTGGACACCCCCTCGGTGCCATCCGGATCTCGGCGCGTTCGAGTCACTGTACCGCAACAGTGAGCGCAACTCAGCTGGACACGCCGTCTTTCGGCGCAGCATTGTAGGATGGCCACACCAGTGCGGCAATTTGCTGGACACCACCTCGGTACCATCCGGATCTCGGCCCGTTGTGCTGCCTTCGGCCTATTCGCACATCGGTCCGCTACTGACGCCGCCTCACGTGCCAACGGATTTTCTACGCTTTTTGTAGCCCTATGCCGCATAACAGGTCATGTGACTTGTTTATAAAACTTTTCATTGGTTCATTTTACTTTTGGTTTCCTAAAGATGGAAGGCTTGGTCATATGACCTAAAAATAACACTTTTCATTGGTTTAGAACATTTTTTTTTCCCAAACGATGAAAGCCCCACCTTGTTTCTGGATCATTCAGACTGAAGCTGGCGTCAGCATGAGAGCACCACCATCTCGTGGCTCCGTCGTGGTCATTCCGCGAGCAATCATGGCAGCCGCTCCCCACCGGAAGCCTGCGGGAGTCGGGGGCCCCCAAGACTTTTATACAATCTTCACGGCTGAGGGGACGCTTTTCGAGAATGGAGCCCAAGCCCTAGCAGGCAAGCGTCCGAGTTCCAAAGTGTCCCAGGACCATTTCAGTGGACCAGGCCTAAAACCGAGGAGCTGTCCGCCATTTTAAGAGCCATGTGGCAGCCGCCTATCGCTGCACTGCAAGAGTGGGAGCAACTCAACAACATGGTGAGCGAGACGCTGTGGCCGCAAGAGCGAGCGCAACTCAGCTAGATGGCCGCCACCTGGGGAGGCCCGTTCACGCCGGCTCCCCCACGCCCCCCCCCCCGGGCCGCCGCACGCCAATTTTCGGAGCAGCATTGTAGGATACCAAAACCAGTGCGGCAGTTTACTGGACATCACCTGGGTGCCTGTCGTACATGTTGTGTCAGCCATGTGACACTGGACACAGACCGCTACTGACGAGGCCTCCCCCCGCCCCACCCGGGACGCCCCACGCCAATTTTCGGAGCAGCATTGTAGGATCCCTAAACCAGTGCGGCACCCAGGCGACATCACCTGGGTGCCGTCCAGAACTCTGCACGTTGTGCTGCCTTGGGACTATTCGCACAAAAGACAGCTTCTAACCATTGTTGCTTTTTGTGTTGAGAAATGTTTAAATGTTTTTAGTTTTTGTTCCGTTCGTTAAAGTTAGTAGTTAATAAAGTTTTATAACCTTACTTTGTTGGAGTGTTATCTATTTTTTTAAAAACGGGTGAATGGGGCCTTGAATCGGGTTATTGTCATGTGTGGGCTTTGGAAGTGTGCTGCTGCAGGATCGGACATTTCAAACTCAAATGCACGTTCTTTTTCTTACCTTTCCGAAGCATGGAGCGCAATAGCAGGCAGAGAAAGGGTGATGCACGTGTTGAACACTACCTGACCTGGCAAGTTGCTGGCAGTGCCCCCCCGCCCGCTCCTGAAAGAGGGCACACACACACCGCCCCCCCGAGTACTTCACAAATCTTTAAAAGACCATGCGCTTGTTCATGAGGCTTAAATGGTTTATCACCTCTTCTAGAACCCCTGCATCGACCCTCTGACGTTTCATGGAAAAATTACCATGTAACACAATACCAAGCCCTGTCAGCTGAAACCCCCAAGGAATCGTGGGGCATATTATCAAGGGGGTTTATCTCTTTTTTGGCTTTAAAAGCCATGAAAGCGGAGATAAAATTATTTCCCTATTACCAAGCTGTCGCTAACACCAGTTAGTGACAGCTAAAAGGAGATAGCGACCATCTTGGGCCCCGCTTTGCATATCAGTGATACTTATCACTAATGACATGCAAAGTGGCGTGCCAAGATGTTAGCGACTGGAAACAGTCCCTAACATCGCTACCTTCTATTACCAACTTTTGGAGATATTCGCGCTAAGCGCGAATATCTCCAAAATCTAACACCTGCCCTGAGCAGTTCTTAGCCATGTTATCCAATGGGAGGTGGATAACATGGCTAAGAGCATTAGATCGATAATACATGAATATAATTACCATGTAACACAATACCAAGCCCTGTCAGCTGAAACCCCCAAGGAATCGTGGGGCATATTATCAAGGGGGTTTATCTCCGCTTTTTTGGCTTTAAAAGCCATGAAAGCGGAGATAAAATTATTTCCCTATTACCAAGCTGTCGCTAACACCAGTTAGTGACAACTAAAAGGAGATAGCGACCATCTTGGGCCCCGACCATGTAACACAATACCAAGCCCTGTCAGCTGAAACCCCCAAGGAACCGTGGGGCATATTATCAAGGGGGTTTATCTCCGCTTTTTTGGCTTTAAAAGCCATGAAAGCGGAGATAAAATTATTTCCCTATTACCAAGCTGTCGCTAACACCAGTTAGTGACAACTAAAAGGAGATAGCGACCATCTTGGGCCCCGCTTTGCATGTCAGTGATACTTATCACTAATGACATGCAAAGTGGCGTGCCAAGATGTTAGCGACTGGAAACAGTCCCTAACATCGCTACCTTCTATTACCAACTTTTGGAGATATTCGCGCTAAGCGCGAATATCTCCAAAATCTAACACCTGCCCTGAGCAGTTCTTAGCCATGTTATCCAATGGGAGGTGGATAACATGGCTAAGAGCATTAGATCGATAATACATGAATATCGCTGACTTTTCACCTGCCCTGAGCAGTTCTTAGCCATGTTATCCAATGGGAGGTGGATAACATGGCTAAGAGCATTAGATCGATAATACATGAATATCGCTGACTTTTCTGCGATAATAGCAAGGTTTATCTGCGATAAAAATCGCCGATGTGCGGCGATAATTTTTGTCTCTAAACAAGTTAGAGACAAAAATTATCGCTAGTTGTTCGTAATATGCCCCCGGGTTTTTGCTTGCAGAAATCGGGAGGCGGGAGACTAGCACTGAAATCAGTACTCACACGCCTGAATCAGGAGGATTGGCATGTCTGAATTCTCTACAGCTGGGGCCATAAACTACATCCGCAGGGTTAGGTGATAGCCTGGGACCAGCCTGGCATCTAAAATGGCTGCCGTGCACGACAAAATTGTGGCATTCGAAAAAAGGCAAGATGGCGCAGCCGCTGGAAGAGATGTATCAACATATATCAGCCTCCTCAGCCACCCTCAGGAAACATAGGGGATTAGGATACGTCTCCCGCACCCCCTTATACCTAGTACTTTAATTAACGAAGCACAAAATGGCGAATTCCCGTTTCGCTACCAGTTTGCGGCCCAGTTCGCGCCCGTGAAGCGCTTCTACCGTGAAAAATCATTTTTTTTTTATTTTCCCCACGGGACCCTTTAATAACCCCATCAACATTCCTAGGGGGTCAAGAGGGGGATACCTTGCCCCCTTTCATTAAATTCCCCCTTAGTTTTTCACCTTTTCTTCTCTCTCGATCCTACCGAGAGACAAGATGGCGGCCGCACAGCCGCTGGAAGAGATGTATCAACATATATCAGCCTCCTCAGCCACCCTCAGGAAACATAGGGGATTAGGATACGTCTCCCGCACCCACTTATAACTAGTAATTTAATTAACGAAGCACAAAATGGCGAATTCCCGTTTCGCTACCAGTTCGCGGCCGCGCTTCTACCGTGAAAAATCATTTTTTTTTTATTTTCCCCACGGGACCCTTTAATAACCCCAACAACATTCCTAGAGGGTCAAGAGGGGGATACCTTGCCCCCTTTCATTAAATTCCCCTTAAGTTTTCAACCTCTTCTTCTCTCTCGATCCTACCGAGAGACAAGATGGCGTCCGCTCCGGACTGTTTAGAATGTTGACAGACACCGGAGAGCCAATCAGCTTTCTGCGCGCAAAGTTCCGATAAGCGAAAAGTAAGCGGACCGGATCGCTGCCCAGAGCGCTGTTACAGATATATATCTTGGTTTGAACGTTAATTTCTCAAAAACTACTGGAGCACATATATTGAGACCTAGCAAAGGCACATCGGGCTAACAGTCCCTACAATTTTGCCAAGTTTCGTGCAAATCCATTCAGCCGTTCGAGCTAAAAGTGAGTCCAACCGCCCTATGGAAAAATGAATGGGAAAAACGCGTTTTGGGACCCCCCTTTTTTCTCAGCCCCCCCTTGACGAAACCCCCCTAAATTTTCAGGGGCTGCTCAGAATCAAAATGTGCCATTTTCCTGAAAATTTCAGCCAATTCCGTCCACAAACGCCAAAGTTATTAGACATAGAATTTTCAAAAGTCCCATAGAGAAAAAATTCTAACTATATATACCTACTGGCGATAGCCAGTAGGTAATATATATATATATATATATATATATATATATGCCGCTCCAGATCTCCTCCCCAGCTGGGAAAGAAAAGCAGCACTCACGGGGTGTTTTGTCTGTTTTCCAAGTTTATTCAAGCACTTCTCACAGACGCGTTTCGGGTCAAGCCCTTTATCAATGTGTCAACACGAGTGTTGCACAGAAGCTAGTTTTAAAGTGCAGTGCGCAATCTCATAAGGAAAGCGAGGTAGGACTACTCGTCAATATTACACGAGCGCCATCTTGGAATGTGCAAAATAGGCAAAACCATATACATATACACAATTCAAAATTGATATTCTAACATTACAAGATATCAAACATATTTAAAATATACAAACATATTTAATGATGATATATTAAGCTGTGGATCGGCCCGATCAAGCCATGAATCGGCAAGACTTGTTTGATACTTTTTACACGTGTTTAAAAGATTCTTATAAAACATTCGTAGTCAAAGACAATTCAGTTTTAAGTTTTAAACTATTGTCGTGTATGTTTAACACATGTGATAATCTCAAAGTGTTGATATTGAATGGTGATGTATAATAGTACAGCCCAAAGTCAAACACATCCCCGTTATTAGATCTTGCCGTGGATCGGCTATGGCGGTTCCTATCACTAGAAACCGCAGAAAAAACCCCAAGGCGGTGCCACAATTGGCAATACCATTTCCAAAGAGAATTGTGTGGCAGATTTAGCGATGCAGCACGTGAAGAGGCGGCTGCTGGTATGTTTAATAAGAAAACAGGTGGGCGAACACGCACTACTGCAGACAGTAGTATGAAGATCGCGGACCCACTGGTACAAAAGTATACGAAACTGGAAAGACTCTTTGAAAGAGAAACGCGCAAGTGGTGCCAGGTTTGGCTTCGCAGGATTCAGCTGCAGTAGAATAAAGGACCATCTCCTGACATCACCAAGTACCCTGACATGGGGTTCCCCCCCAGGGTCTTCGAGTTATCAAGCGAGGGACACCAGGTAGGGGAGGGGTCAGCAGGGACAAAGGCTCTGAAAAGACATAAAACACAACAATAAGATACTTGTATACCAACTACTCTCATCAATTCTCGCTAGAGCACAGATGTCAATAATACCTGAGCATCCTCTGCATATGTTTCTAACAAAACATCATAAGACCCCATGTAACACCATCTGATGAGGAAAGCAGAATGAAGAATCAGTATATTGTCAATCATTCGCATACTCTTAATACCAATGCTTATATCTAAACCCCTACCCTGCTTGTATATCCTCTGAGCCTTGCAGGAATTATGAATCAGCAGGAACAGTTGTATGTTAAAGCAGCAAGACAAGGTTGAAAGACACCCTGACTGAAGGCTACCCAACAGTACAGTACAGAAGCCTTCTCCGTAATAAGCGTTATTATACCCCCTACCTAAATGTTGGTATTAGTAAAGTATCAAAAGAAATCAAACGGCGCTGTTGGTCTCACAGCCAAAATTAAGAAGCTTAAATCCAAAGGAATTTCCTTAGTGACGGCAACCTGCAGTTGCGACCACTGCCAAGCTCCGCACCAAAAGCACTGAAGAGAAAAGGTCCCAAAATACAGACGGTGTTACGCTGCAGCCGCACGCAGTAACCCGCTGTAATGTCCTCTGAACAAGTCCCCAGCTCGAGAGAATCAGACGGCGTTACGCTGCCTCCCCGGCTAGCAGTAACCCGCTGAAATGTCTAAATCAGAACCGGTATTGTCACCCACATACGGCGTTACGCGGCAGAAGGCTCGCAGTAACCTGCTGTGCCACCATGAACAGAACCTCAAGTGGCGAGAGCCCGCCATAGAACAAAGCAACAGGGGAGAGGCGGAGCACTCCACAAGCACCACTCCGTTACTCACGGAACTCCACCGAAGCTCAGGACTCCGCCTCGTCAGCTCCAAGCACTCCTCGGTTCAGAACGATCCTCGCCAACCCGACGAGGACACAAACAGGAAGAATTACGCGCAACCACTTGCGCACCCAGACAGGTCTTATCACTTCCTGTCTACAACTAGGCATCATGGGCAATGTAGTTCCGTGCCGCATTTGCGGTACTGGGGCTGAATCCTGACAAGTAGTGGGAAGCTACCTCTCTAGAAAACTATCTTAAAGTAGAGAGAGTCCCATGCAGTTTGCGAGTATACACTATCTCTGCCTACGAAAATCCAGATCCTCGGCTCCTCGAGAAGTGGCATGTACATACTGCACAGTTCTGCAAAGGCAGCCTAAAATTACTGGTGAAATTCGCCTGGAGTGACCGGGCAAAGGCCCTGGATGAGATCAATAAACTCGAGGAGGAATTCGAAAATGATCCAGACAATAGTCAACATCAGGATCTGATGGCAGAAATGAAAAAGAGACTGGCGAAATATGAAACTAAAATTCGTCAAAGAAAAGAAGAGAAATTTGATAGAGACGAACAGGATTATTCAATGGGCAGAATTCTGACCTTCGCGAAAAAGTTTGACGGCCCACGAAAAGAATTAATCCGGAAGAAACTGAATCCCGGCCAACCGACTGAAACCATAGAAACCTCGGAATCGGAGATCACAGGATCGGAGGGAGAAGAATTAGCAGGTCCTTCGAAACCAATGAAGAAAACTCCTTTTCACGAGGAATTCGATGTAATATGACAATCATGGCTCAGAGGGGGAAAAGTCAAGCCCCCGGAACAGGACACAGGAAAACGAGGAGGGGGGCCGGAAGAGGACGAGGCAGAGGAAACAATCAAATGAAAGTGGTGAAAGCCATGAAGGGGGGGAACACAGTGAACACAACCGACACCTTGACCATCGTGAATTTGAGCCCCAAAAAGCTGAATAAGAATGAGGAATCAGATTTAAAATTGGGCTTTTCATTCTGCCCACAGACTAATCTCGAATACACCCAAACAAGAATTTATCTCTTCAAGTTTACAAGAAAACTAAAACTACATAAATACTTCAAAACCAAACCTACTGTACATGAAACCAGATGTCTACAAAGTAAGATCAAAGAGACTGATATTATCCAACTAGGTGATCTAGAAACTCTCGAGATTCTGGAAGAAATGAGATCTGAAATTCCGGCAGGAGAGACTGATGAACAAAGTCTTACACAGAGAAGCAGACGGGTGGGCAAAGATCAAGAGGCTCCTTGCAGTCCTTTTAAACCAACTTCTCAATTCCTCCCCCAAATGGCCCAGGATGCTATTGACATCTTTTCGGAAGCCATGTTAAAGGATTTGGTGAAATTTCAAACAACAAAAAAGAAAAAACCAACAAGAAATCCATTAACACAAGCGCAAAGAGAGGCATTGAGGAATCTACAAGCCGACCCTACGGTAATTTACAAACCATCTGATAAAGGCGGCAATGTTGTTATACTGGCAAAGGATCTTTACGTTGGGGAAGCCAAAAGACAATTATTGAACCAACAACACTATGAACGTACACCATGAAAAAATACCAGGATAGTGTGTACGAATATGATAGACTGATCCAGAAATGGCACAACAAGAACATGCTTAATACTGATAAATACATGTTTCTGCGATCCAACCATCCAGTCAACCCGACCTTCTATCATTTACCAAAAATTCACAAGGACCTTAAGACACCACCGGGCCATCCCATAGTATCTTCAATGGGCCGCCTAACTGAGAACTTGTCGACCTTTATTGATCATTTTCTGTTTCAATCTGTTTTGACCTTTGACCTTGTTACATCAGGGATACCAAGGATTTTATTGTACATTTGGAAAAACTGACGTGGGATTCCACCTATGTCCTAATTGTTATGGACATCACTAGTCTCTACACATGCATTGAGCATTCTCAGGGTCTGAAAGCAGTCGAATACTTTATGAACAAATGACCTTTGAAATTTGCAGGACATAGTACCATGATTATGGAATTAACAGAGTTCTGTTTACTTAATAACATCTTTCTCTTTCAGGGGGACTTATTTAGACAAATCTCCGGGACCGCGATGGGCACCTGCTTTGCCCCCAGCTACGCAAATTTATTCGTCGGCTGGTGGGAGGAGCAGGTGGCTTGGTCCGAGGGTAATTGCCAATGGACTGAAAATGTGGTAAAATGGCATAGATACATAGACAACCTCTTTCTGGTGTGGAAGGGGTCGATAGAAAGTGCCAAAGATTACATCTCTCACCTGAATAACAATAATGTCAACTTAAAATTTACTGGCGAGGTAAGCCCAGTGGCAGTGAGCTACCTCGACCTCCAGATAACCATAAAAAAAAATCAGGTGATTACATCTCTGTACCGAAAGCCGACCGCTGGGAACAGCATTTTACATGCAGACAGCGGGCACCCCACAAATCTTAAACAAAGCATTCCTTATTGGGAGCTATTGCGCCTTAAGCGCAGCTGCTCCCAGGAGGAAGACTTCCAAAATGCAGCAAAAGACAGCATTGAAAGATTTAAAGCAAGAGGCTACAGTCCTTCCCACCTTAGTCAAACACTGAGAAAAGTAACCAGGATACCAAGGGATGAGCTACTGAGACAGAACAAAGACAAAAGAAGTGAAGATGGAAAATTCCATCTAATCACTACCTTTTCTGGTGATGCCAATTTTTTGAAGTCAACTTTACGGAAAAATTGGCATATTCTGAAAACCGACCCGATCATTGGGATGGACATCCCGACTTGTTGTATTTTGACGATGGCTGGGTTAGCGTTTAGCTTTGCTACACGTTATTAACCTTATCTTGGCCGTACTTGAAAACGCCATTTTGTATGTTACGGCGGCCATTTTAGAGAATGAGCTGCCTTGTGGTCAGCATGCCCTTTAGTCCTTTGTCCGTGCCGCTGACCACTCGAGTTTGCCCAGCAACAGGCTATTTTTAGTAACAGTCAAGCCTGTACATGCGCAGTTTCGACTGACCAGTCACCCCTCAGGAATGTTTCGCTAAACTGACCAGTGGTGTTGTAACCCCTCCCATGAGTTGGCTGTGTTCCAAAAATGACCATATATGTACCTAAAATTCTGTAACCATGTAAAGCCTACCTTTTTATTACTGTAAATCTGTATAAAAGAGGGACTCGCACCGATGTTCGGTGTGATACTTCTTGCATTGCCAAAGGGTGCTGTAGGAATGTACCACCACCCCATGGGGTCTTAATAAACTTGTCTTTTGTACTTTTCAGTTTCCGTGCCAACAGTTCTTTCGGTGTAATGGGTGTTCTGCGGAGCATGTAGGCCTTGGGAACCCAATACCACAAATTGGCGACCACGAAGGGACTCATCGGCGACTCGGATGCCCGAAGGAGAGGTCGTGACAAAGGTTTGGAAACTCGCCATGGACGCGTACGCTGCCACAGAGTGACCCGAGTCTTGGCACCCACGGTGTTTTCTTCCGTTCCTTCTGATCTGACCTTCCAGGTGGCGCCGGTCCCCGACTGAGATTCTGCTCGTCTGTGTTGCTGTACAGTGCCTGTTTGGCTGATTCGATCAAAGACCTTGGCAGTTGGAATCTGGATATTTGAGATTTGGGTAAGATTTGTGATCAGTAAGGTAGTCTGCGGACGCTTACTGAAGTTCTATGACTGTGACTATGATTTGAGTTAGCTAACATTTTTGACTTTGTGAATTTGAATACATATGTGTAGTGCACTTCACATAGGCAGGCATGTAGAGATGTTTCTCTAACTTCGTTTGTACTTTGAGCGGCACATTTGTGTGAAGTATTGTAAGTGCCAATTTTTTTACGGTATCACGTTTTCGTGGTACTTTTTGAACATGCCTGTTTTAAGCACACTCCGAGGGATGTGCTGTCTTGGAAATGGTACCGCATATAGGTTAAATGAATCTCAGCCGGCTCCCCCAGAGGGAACACCTAATCGTGATATGTATGTTAAATTTGGCCTTCCCCCTATACTGTACAGTAAATTATGGCATAAATATACTAGAACCGATCCCGAATTGCAATGGCCACTACATGGGTCGTTTGATTTATGAAAGGTTCAGTTTGTGGAGCAATGTTTGTTTCAGCGCAGGTCTAGACAGGATATGTTTGATTGTGTGCAAATGTGGGAGAAAGCAGTGCGTGAACGTATGAAGCGTGAGATTGCCTTGGCGGACAAAGAGCAGCGCAAGGCTGCTCGAGATAAAGCTTTACAGCTGGAGGAAAAGGAGGCGCAGGAGAAGAAAGAGAGGGAGGCACGGGAACGAAATTTACAAACAACTGGTCAATTTCCTATTCGACGTCCGCTTTATCCTGTCCTTAATAATGAAATTGATGATTTTTCGTTATTAGATTGATCTCCGCCTCCGTATGTTCAGCCTACGGCCCCGTCCGAGGATTCCGGAGATGAAGGGCGGGATAAGTTGAGTACGAGGTTAACAGCTGAGAGAGCCGCGGAATTGCGTAGTTTTGCTAGGAAATTGAACCTGAATAACAGAACTGTGTCAGAAGTTACAGCTGAAAAGGATAAGTGGTCGGACCGGGAATTGATGTTTTTTAACTACTTTTGCAGATGAAGTTATTGATCGATTCCGTAAAAATTCAGTGGATTTAGAACCTAAGGATATGTCAGTCCATCATGAGAATATGCGTAAAGGTTTATTTGTTCTTGCAGATGCAGATGGGTTTTTCACACAACTGCTCCAGCTACGGGATGAGGCGTCCAGATTGCGGGAAGTACGAAAAGCAGGAAAAGAGTCCGTACCGGGATCGACGGAGCAGTCCAAACAGTGTTCTATCCTGGGTTCAGATAAGAATTCTAACGTGCATGTTATGCCTATGCGTGAAGCTGCACCTTTGTATGTTCCTCCTAAAGGGGACGGTACAGATGAAGATAAAATGTCGGCAAATTCAAAGGGGTATTTTATATATAATTGGGTGTATACGCCTTGGAATAGAGCAGATGTTATGGCATTGAAAAACGCTTTACCTGATCTTCGTAAGAATCCGGCAGCATTCTATGAAGGGGTGGAGGGGGCAATTTCCTCTTGTGTTATGACTCTTGTTGATATAGATCTTTTCTTCGGATTAATACTCCCCCCCGATATGTGGAGATCGATTCGTAAGACTAATGATCAAGCGATGTTTGGGGCAACTTGGAAGGAGATAGGCCAGGCTGACTTAGACAGGGAACCTGCATGCAAACCATGTGATTTAATTTTAGAACTCCCAACGGCTATTTTGAACAAACTAAAAACGCTTGTTCCTCCTAAAAAAAATGATTGGACTATGTTAGCTTCGTGCAAACAGAAGCTAGACAAATCGGTATCTGATTTCTTTACACGTTTCGAAGAAGCGTTTCATGATTACAGTGGTCAAACATTAACAGACGATACGGGTAGGCATCTGTTTGTTGATAAGTATGTGGCTAATCTCCTACTGGAGATTGCAAAACGGTTGAAAACAAGTGAAAGTTCCTGGACCACGGCAACCCCTGCGTCTTTGTTAACTAGGGCTCAGTATTACGAGCGGCAGGAATTAGAGGCTAAAGAAAGTGTTGATAAGAAAGCGAAGGAATTGAAAACGAAGGTGATGTTGGCACAGGTCCGCGGTGCGCAATTTAGAGGGAATGATAGAGGCAGGCGAGGAGGGGGTAATGCATTGTACGGTCGTACTGATATTGCTGAGGACAAATGTGCATATTGTAAAGAGTTTGGGCATTGGGCTGAAGATTGTCAGGTGCTTCGTGAGCAACGTAATCAGCGTGGTCGAGGAGGTGGAAGGTCGAGGAATAGTTATTCGGGAGCGAGAGGTGGCGGAAGTGATCGTGGTAGGTTTGAAGCGAGGGGTCATGGTCAGGATGAACGGAATACCTTTGATAGACGGAACCAGTATCAGATATCGGAGGGTGAGAATGTGGAGTATCAGGATTATGTTCATGCATAGGACTGCGTAGGATGGGGTGTGGAATCGGTTGAAGTGCCTGTAGACCAAAGAGGTCCATATGTGTATCAGCGGGCATTTTGGGTTCTACTGATCAGTTTTTAGTTGACACAGGAGCTACTCGTAGTGCTTTGTCTAAAAACTTGGTTCCAAGGGCTCCCCTGTCTGGCGAAACGATAACATGTATAGGGTTTGATGGCACACCCTCTCCTAGCCCATTATCACAACCTCTTGCACTTTGTATTGACAAATTTTTTAGCTTCTGCCCATTTTTGTTGTCGCCACACACTCCAGATAACATTATGGGCATTGACTTGCTTAAATATTTTCGAGCAACTATACGCTGCGCTCCTGAAGGAGTGCGGGTTATTTTGAATGACAATTACCCAGATTCAGACAGATTTTGTACAATGAAGGAAATTGAAGCATTAGCCTCACTCCCGCACACGTTATGGGCGACCTCAGATACGGATGTGGGACAGATGCTCATCCGGCCTATTCGAATTACTGTCAAGGAGGGAGTACCTCTGCCACGAGTACCACAGTATAAGATTTCTAGGGAAGGTGAAATCGCCCTGACGCATATCGTTCAGGATTTAATCCTTGCAGGAGTAGTGGAGGAAGTTCCTTACAATGTCTGTAACAGCCCTATTCTTCCGATCCTTAAGAAAGACACTGACGACAAGGTCTATCGATTTATTATTGATTTGAGAGAAATTAACAAAATTGTCATTCCCCAATACCCGGTGGTGTCTGATATCACGACATTACTTACATTGGTACCCCCAACTGCAATGATCTTTTCTGTTATTGACCTTAAGAACGCATTCTTTTCCATTCCTGTTCATCCAGACAGCAGATATCTATTTGGCTTCACGTTAAATAATAAATCGTATAGATTTTGTCGAGTTCCCCAAGGTTACACAGAGAGTCCTAGCATCTATAGCCAGGCTTTAAAAAGACAGCTTGACTCTTTTGAATTGCAATCCGGAGTAGCACTTATACAGTATGTTGATGATCTCCTGGTGGCTGCAGACACCTATACACAATGTGAGGAGAGTACACTTGCTTTACTTTCCTTTTTGGCTCAGAACAATCATAAAGTCTCTAAGAAAAAGCTGCAATACTGTAGACCCAAGGTGACCTACCTCGGTCATCTTTTGTCTAAGGAGGGGCGTGCATTAACATCAGATCGAATTCAAGCGATTTTAGATACGCCGGTTCCCCGTACTCAGAGAGATGTACGCGCCTTCATAGGATTAACGTCCTTTTGCAGACAGTGGATCATGGGGTTTTCACACATTATTAAACCTTTGTTAACGTTATTGTCCAAAACTACACCAATGCCCCTTGAATGGACAGATGAATGTCAAAAAGCTTTTGACCAATTGAGACAGGCCCTTTGTTCTGCACCCGTGTTAGGTACACCAGATTATACAAAGATTTTTACGTTGTACGTGCACGAGAAAGATGGGTGCGCGTTATCAGTGTTAGTGCAGACACACGGGGATAAACAGAGGCCATGTGCGTATTTCTCAGCCCTTCTTGATCCTGTAGCGCGAGGGTTACCTGGGTGCTTCCGAGCAGTTGCAGCAACAGCAGTAGCTATACGGCAGAGTGAGGGAATAGTTTTGTCGCACAAATTGTTGGTGTTAGTTCCCCATGCAGTAGATGCCCTGTTAAATCAAACAAAGACACAGTACCTCACGAGCGCACGTTTAACAGGATATGAACTCACACTCCTGGCGCCACATATCACACTGAAAAGATGCGCTACCCTGAACCCTGCCACTTTATTGCCATATCCGGTTGAAGAGGGCCAGGAGGAAATACACCATGATTGTGTTTTCCTGACCGAGGAACAAACAAAGGGTCGTGTCGACTTACAGGATATGCCACCTCCAGATGTGGATGGGGAACTGTGGGTTGATGGATCGTGTTTGAGGCTGCCAGATGGCACAACCTCTGCAGCATATGCGATCACGACGCTTAAGACGGTGGTAGAAACAGCACGAATACCCCAGAAATCAGCCCAAGCAGCGGAGCTGATAGCTTTGACAAGAGCCTGCGAAATGAGTGCTGGCTTATGTGTGAACATCTACACAGACAGCCGGTTTGCCTTCGGAGTAGCGCATGACTTCGGCCTACTCTGGAGAGAGCGTGGGTTTTTGACTTCGCATGGAGTACACATTATGCACGGAGAATTAGTGTGTGATCTTTTAAACGCGTTACTTTGTCCAAAGAAAGTGGCGATAATCAAATGCAGTGCACATAAAAAGGTCACTGACAAAGTAGGACAAGGTAATGCTTTTGCAGATAGTATAGCAAGACAAACGGCTATGTCACGAAATGACTCCCCCATGTATGTAGTGAAGTCGCAGGCTGAGCGATGGCACGATGCTCGAGCAGAGATATTAGACATTCAGAAATCAGCGACTGAAGCGGAACTTGTAACATGGGCAGCAGAGGGGGTGCTGGATGATGAGGGTTGTTGGAGGAGCAAGGACATGGAACGATGGAAATTGCCTGCAGCTTACTTGCAAGCGATGGTCCAGATGACACATGGGTTGGCACATGTTGGAGCTCTTGCGATTACTCGATTGTTAACACGAGTTTGGGAGCATCCTGAGATTGCCAACACTGCTAAGAGAGTAGTGCACAACTGTTTGATATGTTTACAGCACAATCCTGCAAAAGGGACGCATACCCCGAAAGGAGGGTTTGTTCCACCTTCTGCACCATTCGAGGTACTACAAATGGATTATATCCAGCTTGAGCGTTGCAATAACCTTAAGTGGTGTGTGCCTTTAGCAAATGGGTTGAGGCCTTCCCCACGAAGGATAATACAGCTTTGACAACAGCTAAGGTTTTGCTCAAAGAGTACTTCCCTCGATATGGAGTTTGCAAATTTTTGTGGAGCGATAATGGTCCCCATTTTGTCGGGAAAATTGTGGAATATGTGCTGAAGGGATTGGGAATTCAGCAAAAGTTTCATGCTGTGTTCCATCCTCAGTCAGCAGGTCTTGTTGAACGGTACAATGCCACGTTGAAACTAAAGTTGGATAAGATTGTGGTGTCCACATCTTTGAAGTGGCCGGATGCCTTGCCGTTAGCATTACTCTCTATTAGATCGGTGCCTCACTCTCGAACTGGCCTCACACCTTATGAAGTGGTGTTTGGAAGGCCAATGAATATATGGGGAGTTCCTAAGCCGCGATTGTTACATGATGTGCCTTGTATAATGATGAACGATTATTTGGCACGATTAACAAATGATTTACTTTTTATTCACCAGCAGGTTCGAGAAGCGCTCCCTGACAACTCCATTGGAGAGGCTCACAATCTTCGTCCTGGAGATTTCGTTATGGCCAAATCGTTTGAGAGAGCGAACAGCTTGGAACCGAGGTGGCGTGGCCGCGAGCAAGTCCTGCTTGCAACTCGAACGGCTGTACGAGTGACCAACAGGAAGCGGTGGGTGCATTCAACTCACTGCCGTCGCGTCTCTCCGGACCTGGTGAATCCTACTGTGCTGTCTGACTACAGAGACATCTTGGATGAAGAGAAAAGTCCAGCTGTGACATCGGCCGAATCTGAAGGAGCCTTCCCGGACCACACCGTTTCTGGACAACAGCGCTACAATCTGCGGCCACGATAGGAAGAAGATTTTTTTTTGGTGCGAGACTGGTTGGTTACCGCTCTGGGGTTTGTGAAACGGAAGCCAGGAATCTCAAGGGGGGGGATCAGTTCTGCCAAGAGTAGCGACACCTGTCTTGACCCCGGAGAAGAAAACAACGGCTACCTTGGAGCTCAGCACTCACATTTTTATTATTTTTTTTAGTTGCATATTTGAGACATTGTGAACTCTTCTGAACTATGGCGTCTCCTACATTACGAGACAAAAGAATTCTTGGTGCTATATTGTTTGTATTGACAATTGTGGTAATAGTGGTGATAGCCTGGGTAGTAGAACTTGTGGTGCCTGTACGAGAACATTTGCTGCCGACTACCCCGGCTCTATCTGAACATTTTCATTTCACCTTACCATATCATGAGGAACGGCACCGACAGACTTACTTGAACAATAGTTTTATTCAAATTCTGCATCACACTCATAATATGACGAACACTTCTAACTGTTGGGTATGTGGGATGTTGCCTGGGCATCAGAAGAAAGGAGGCACACCGCTTATCCCACTCCCGTTTTCCCACAATGGTTCTTGCAATGCTTGGTATACCCTTCTATTCACTTTGTGCTGGGCAACAAAAGGGGGGGTGCTTTTCCGTTTGAACAAGATATGTTATCATGATCGGGACGGCTATCCACATGCTGAAGGTACTCGGTTTGAATGGGAGGAGTACCGCCCCGACAACGTATCTGCACCCCGGATTTACAGTAACCAACGGAACATTAATATGTCCAGCTCTCATGTTATTAATGTTATCGATACTAAGGCTGATCTTTGTATGCGTAATAAAGGTACAATCCCGGTTGGTAAAAGTGAATGTAACACCACAGGTGTGATCAAGGCACCCTTGTGCTGAAACGCGTAGCGTTACCTCGTGAATAAACCTTTACTAGCTGCACCTTTCCGAGTGCGTGTTTTTGCTTATCAAAGCAGTTTTTCTTGGACATTGTCATTACTCGGCGGTGGGATTGGCCGAGCGCAACACGCCACCTGACCATGGGATATGGATCCCGGCAACTAATCCTCTGCTCAAGTAATTGAATATATATATATATATGTATGGTTTTTTCAGTGTATTTCTAAGGTTTTTTAAATGCTTATTCCTAACTTTAACGTGGCTGAAACCTATGTTTTTTTGCAGTGAATTTCTAAAGTTTTTTAAAAGCTAATTCCTGACTATAACGCGCCTGAAACCTATTGTTTTTTCAGTGAATATATATATACACTGGAAAACTAAACACCCACTTCCTTTACAAAGAAATGGAAAGTTTGCAACTCTACAACCTCTCTAATTTTTCAAGATTTTCATCTTCCACACAATGTACACATCATCCACACATACACACATCTAATTGCTGCATTCCTTAACTGTGATTATCAACTATTCTTCTATTTTATATTCATATTCAAAGTACAAGCCCTTTATCGAGCCTTTTTGTTGTAACTACTGTTCCAGGAATTCTGCTCATACACAAAACTGTGCATAAAGACTTAGGACCTCAGTGTATTATGGTGTTCCAAAACCCACCTTACTACACAAACAACCTACCAGACTAGCAATCAGTGACTCATTCGTTCTTCACCTTAGAGCAGTGTTTCCCAAACTGTGGTTCGCGAACCCCCATGAGTCCCTCACACATTCCCAGGGGGTCCGCAGGCAGCAGTTTTAAAAGCACTACAAAGTATCTTGTTTAATTACCAGTTTTCAAAGAACAATAAAAATGTCAAGATAACAACAGTGGTTGAGTTCCCTCCTGGATAGACATAAGAGTTTTGTCCAGGGACAGCTGTGACTGAACGTTACTATGCCTACTGCAAAGAAGTGTACCATACATTTTAAACAACTGTATTTGATATGCATCGGTCAGTGGGTTACTACTTTTGTCACACAGATCCTTTTGTTACACTGCAGATCATAAGTGACAATCGTAATCTACCACAGTGACCAAAAAACTGTCATCAAACAACTGCTTGCAAACTGCAAGGTACAAGTTAGTGACATGCTTTTTTTCAGTCTTTCAGTATCCTGATGCTTCTAAAAAGGTTTCTTTGGGTGGAAATACATTTTTATTGTTAAAGTCAAAGCTAACCACTGTGTTATGTTCTAAATCTTGAGTTTATGCTTCTCCAGACCAGCCTCCTTGGCTTAACAACACACTCTACTACTTCAGAAACGCACGGCTGCACCATATTTACAATAATAGGGTGCAGCCCAGCGTTTCCCCTGCACTGGCGCTACATTCAATCGAGGAAGATTGATTATGTGCATGAAGGTCCCCCTTCCTGCACATAAACTATATTGAAATGACATTTTATCACTTCAGGGTTTCCCAGGCCTTAATTTTGGCGCTGCTTCCCATTTACGCTGCTCTTGTAAATAGGCGTCAGCATCAAAATCAATGGGTGTCGCAAAGGAAACGCCCACCACAACACGCACTGCCCACCGCTTTCACGCTAAGCATTGTGTCAAAGGGAGTCTTATTTACAAGGGACAGTTAGTCCACGTTAAGTGGCTTAACGTTGCCTTGTAAATAAGGCAAAGCCCCTATCACCACAGAAAACTCTCAGAAAGTGATGTTCCCATGGTGACAGGGGCTTGTAAATATGCCACTAAAATCATTAGTAATTGGAGTATTTGTTTTGTGTGCACATTTGTGTTAATTTGTTCCGAATTACGGTTTTAATGTTTGAAATTTAAATCCTATAAATTGTTTGGGGTTCCCCAGCTTCCAGTGGTGACTCTATGGGGTCCTCAGGAGTCAAAAGTTTGGAAACCACTGCCCTACAACTAAAACACCAATGACTAGTCAACCCAGAACATGCCACTTAGATTACATGAAGTAACGTGGATAACAATAGCACTCTTTCATTATACTCTTACACCAGTCCAATACAATATGTAAATAAAGAACGTGCAACTTTGAAATGTTTATTTCTAACGCCAAAATCTCATGCACAGTACCTTAGATAATACAACCAAACATATTATCACAAACAAGGTTGTCACTATTGTTACTATTCTATAAGATACAAACGGAAAAAGCATCCTATAATACTAAAGGTAAAAAAAAAAAATATATACCTACATTTCACCCTCCCTACCTAGCATATTAGTTTATAACTACAGAAAGTCTCATAGGATTACATGGTCAGACCCATACCTCTAGTACTCAGCAGTAATAGATCACATTCAGTGCTCCACAAACTATCAAGTTATGAATGTTCTCCAACTGTGTGTATGTAACTTTGCCTCCACAATGCATTATGAAAAGCGCAAGTATCAAAGGTGGACACAACTACATATGTATTATGGCTCGAACTTCCGAGGATCATTCTGAACAGACACAGTATTCAGGATAACGTTGATGTTCCATGCTCTCACTATACACACAAAACTAGCGAGGCACTTTACAAATCTAGCATGCCAAATTATTCTCATATAAAACAAAATACTCAGCCTTCTCTAAACAATATCACAAATATGTGTCACATGCAAAGCAGAGCGGGAAAGCAAAAATAGTGTGTAAGCTTCTAATAAACCCATGCTAACTTAACAGGGTGTGAGTGAAAGCCTCAGCCCCACGGCACCCTTTCTTCATCAAAGCACGTTATATAAACGTGAGCCACTTAGAAACGCACACTCCAAGACTAAAAACCAGAGTCAAGTTCACATTTCCCCAAAAAAGTTATTCGCTCTTTCATAGAAAGCAGTAGCTAAAAAATTAAAAATACGCAGAAAAATCAAAGAGTCTTAATCCAACAGCGTGTAAGCACAGTATGTAGCAACAGCCTCCAACAGGAAGTCATTGTTCCCATCTGAAAACATTTCAGCCATCCAATTCAATAGGAGTCCCTTCCTGCACAAAAACAATCTCCCCATGATGCAGGCATCCTTGCACCATGGTGCAATGGTCCCTGCGCCAGGCTACAGCAAGAGTTTGTGCGCCAGCGCAGGGGAGAGCATAGGAATGCGACATATTATTGTAAATATGTCGCATTCCTGTGCTTTGGAAGTGCTGCAGCATGGGGCAGCCAAAGGGCCTGCGTTGCCACGTTGCAGCACTTCCTTGTAAATCTGCCCCTTAGTCCTGAAAGAACAAAAATGAGGTTACAATCTGTGAGCAGGACTCGGTCAGATGGATACTCTGTTCGCACTATCAGCAGTATCAGCAGCACAGAGGTGGCCAGGTACAGAGTGCAGGGACCACAATGGGCTAAGCAAGGTTATTAGTTTGGAGACTGCGAAAGAGCAGGCCACCTGGATGATAGAACACAATAATCTCCTGGTGTCGAGGTTAGCACTGAAGAGCCCAATGGCCAACACAAGAGCAACACCGCCAGCAGCACAAAGGCGGCCGGGTGTAGTATTGGTCGCCGAGGATCTCAGGTTTTCTCAGTGAAGACCTTCAGTCTTCCAAGCGGCAGAGTCGGTCGGGGTTTCCTGGAAGGCGGTCATCAACAGGGTAAGCAAATGTGGTCTTTGGGACTTGAAGCCTTGTAACCACAATTGCTCGCAGTTGGTCGGGCAGTCGTGTTTGGGCTCCTTGGACTGCTTCGGTCAAAGAGTCGGTTAGGGTGTAGCCTTCGGACGAGTTTGGAGGGGACCTCCCAGATAATGGCTGCAGGCTCGGGTTAGAAGCCTGTTATAGTTCAGGGGTTATCGTAACCCAGGCTAGGATCTCCGGCGGGACCTCCTTAGGGTATTGGACCACTCGTGTTCAGGCTCAAGGCGCCGGGTGCTGAGTGGTGGAAGACTCACTGAGTCGGCTGGAGTCAGAGTTGGTTGGTCTTGCGCAAGTCTGGTGCTAACGGGAGGCAACGTCTTTGGATTGCGAAGGCAGGTGAAGGTTCTCTTTTTTTTTTAGGGCTGCTGGCTGCAGGACACACTGAGGTTTTGCTGGAGGAGTCCAAAGTCAGGACTGGCCGGTAGGGCTGGGGCAAGTCAGTGGGTGTTTTCCTCTTCGTCGTTCAGTGCAGCTGTTTAGTCCTTCTTCTTCTTGTTTCTGCTTGTTGGCTCTTGTCTGAGGAGGCAAGGTTTAGGGTTGCCCCTAAATACAAAATTTCGGGGCACTACAGGTAGATACAGTTCGGGACCAATGGGTCCCTTCCTTGAGGTGGGTACACCCACTATTATGCCACCCTCTAGTGGGAGAGGGCCATGAGCCTCACCCTGGTTGCTTCGTCCCCCATCAAGATTGCGGGGACTGAGAGTTGTGCTTCATCTCGCCTCTTCTGCCTGAGGGGTGGGGTTTGCAAAGGTGGGCACACCGCTTCTCCTAACTTGGTTTTCCTGATGATTCTCCCACCCAAAGTGGGGGTCAGAACCGGTGGAGGCCAGTTGCTGGGAGCAGTTAATGGCTGTGATAGCTCAAAAAGGCAGAAAGCCTTTAAAGCTTCCCCTAAATGGACCCAGAGCATTCTGGGGAAGAAGACCTGGCACCTTGACCCAGGATGTGCTTTGTTTTAGGACCCTGAGAGCAGCTGGCTCTAGAGCCATGACTGGTGGTGGCAGTTGGTAAGCAGCCACTTAGCTAGGACACTAGAGTTAGGTCGTTTTTCAGGGGACATCTCTGAGATGCCCTCTGAGTGCATTTTTCACTAAATCCCACACTGGCGTCAGTGTGGGTTTAATGTGCTGAGAAGGTTGATACCAAACTTCCCGGTTTTTAGTAAAGCCATAAGGAGCTATGGAGTTCATAAAGACAAACTCCCTAACCATATACTCTTTATGACATTACTGCACTTACAATGTCTAAGAATAGACTTAGACAGTGTATGGGTACAGGTTTCATGCACCTGTACCCTCACCACTGGTATAGTGCACCCAGCTAGATGGGTGACTTACCTATGCCAGGGCAGTGGTTTTTAGGCATGACACACAGGGATGTGTGCCATGTCGACTCTTCAGTTTGTTCTGGACCAAAACATGCAGCTTGCAATGGCAGTGTGTGTGTGTGTAAAGGTACACAACCTTTAAGGTTGGCACAATATGTACTGCAGACCTTAGAGGTGTTCCCTGGTCACAGTGCCCTTAGTACCTCTGGTACCTTTCACAAGAGCTTTACATGTGGCCAGAGAGTTGTCAATTGGATTTTGCAACAGTATAGTTTGGGGAAAGAACATAGGCCCTGGGTACCTGGTTGGCAGGAACACATGGCGCACTCAGTACATCAACATTAGGCAAAAAGTGGAGGCAGAAAAACACAACGTTGGGGAGGGTCAAGGGGAATATATTTATAGACTATCCAAACTCAATACCCCTATTCAAACTGCAGTAAACAAAAAGAGTTGGAGGGTCTGTATGCTAGGTCGCTGAGTCTCAAAGGTCCTTCATTAAGCACCCCTTTTGGATTGCACTAAATCAGACCTAGTGGTCACATGACACGGGTATGTAGTAGATATCCTATCAGCCCACCCATTTGGCGGAGCATCGTCATGTAGGACGTCTGACCAGGGTGGTAAATCTAGGCCCAGATGAATCGGCCAGATAATACACACTACTGGTTATGTTTGTACAGTGTCCATGCCACAGAGTGGTACTGAAAAATTGCAGTGCAAAATAGGGAGTGAGGTAGAGTGAAGCTAAAATGACGGTCAAGGCAAAGAAAAATAATTTTATTGGAGATATTCACCAGGACGTCAGGTTAAAAAGAAGTGTAGAACAGTGTTGACAAAATCACTGTGATACTTTGCTGTACTATGGATTTGGCCAACATGTTTCTGCCTGAGGTGAACTACACCGGCATTCTTCAGGGCCAGCTACAAAGAGATCTTGCTACTGCAAAGATACACTCAAACACGATGTGCAATGTGAAAACGTGAAACGGACAAACAAAAAGAGTTAAAGAGTTGTCCAGATTACTGGAGAGGTCACGTAGACCATCCTACCATAACCTCCTGATCAGTAGTAGTTGGAGGAGGAAATCCCAGCCATGTGTGGGGGTCAAGCCTCACCTCACCCGGCAACGGCTCGGAGATTGAGGCCCCGCTCTCTCCGTCGGTACCTCTCGGCTGAAACCTAAGCCGAAGGGGAGGCCTAGGTTTCAGCCGAGAGGTACCGACGGAGAGAGCGGGGCCTCAATCTCCGAGCCGTTGCCGGGTGAGGTGAGGCTTGTATATGTGTATCTTTGCAGTAGCAAGATCTCTTTGTAGCTGGCCCTGAAGAATGCCGGTGTAGTTCACCTCAGGCAGAAACATGTTGGCCAAATCCATAGTACAGCAAAGTATCACAGTGATTTTGTCAACACTGTTCTACACTTCTTTTTAACCTGACGTCCTGGTGAATATCTCCAATAAAATTATTTTTCTTTGCCTTGACCGTCATTTTAGCTTCACTCTACCTCACTCCCTATTTTGCACTGCAATTTTTCAGTACCACTCTGTGGCATGGACACTGTACAAACATAACCAGTAGTGTGTATTATCTGGCCGATTCATCTGGGCCTAGATTTACCACCCTGGTCAGACGTCCTACATGACGATGCTCCGCCAAATGGGTGGGCTGATAGGATATCTACTACATACCCGTGTCATGTGACCACTAGGTCTGATTTAGTGCAATCCAAAAGGGGTGCTTAATGAAGGACCTTTGAGACTCAGCGACCTAGCATACAGACCCTCCAACTCTTTTTGTTTACTGCAAAAAGTGGAGGCAACCATGCAAAAAAGGGCACTTTCCTACACTAAATACTCAAATAACCAAAAGTGAGGCTAAATAAAAGTAATGATGGAGAATGAAAACATAAGCATGAAAACTAATTTGCTGTGCTATACTATTAGAATTCAGGCCACATACTGTAGTACCTGGATCACTTGTTCATTGTTGTGTTGCTACAGTGTCCACGGAAGATCCTGTCAAGTTATTTCTACAAAGAGTGAATCTCCAATAAAATGTGCTTTATTTTTCTGCAGGTTCGTAGCATAAAACAGACAGGTCATATAAAAATGGTTTGCATTTTATAGTGTGATGCATGGGATGCATGCAATATAGACAGGAACACCAAATCAAGTGAAGCACTAGTGAAGGTCGATGATCCACATGGACATACAAATAGGCTGAAACTTGTTGGTTAGTGTTGGATCTGATAGGTGTTGGTGTGGTCTTCCCACAAATGTTTTGCCTTCTCCCCTCCTGTTTTCTGAATTTCGTTTTGGTTGGCATTATAACTGTCCATTTTGCCACTGCTAGCCAGTGCTAAAATGATTGTGCTCTGTCATCTAAAGATGGTAAAATTGGCTTACACTTATTTGGCAAATTTAATTTAATTCAAGGGATTGTAAGCATGCTACTCACCCGTGAGGGTCTCAAGGCGCTGAGTGTGGGGGTGCGGGGGGGGGGGGGGGGTTTGGAGGGTCCGAAGATATGTTAGCTGAAGAGCCAGGTCTTGAGGGTCTTCCTTTGCTTATAAGTCCACAGTAAAGTGGTACTAAGTGTACACAGGGCTTGAAAATTGAGTGGGTCTGCAGCACTTATTGTGCTACCCACTTAAATAGCCCTTTAAAACATGTCTCAGGTATGCCATTGCAGTCTGTGTGCATTTTTAAAAACTGAAGGGATCCTGGCGAAATAAATCTTTTAATTTAACACACAAGGGATCCAAATAGAGATGCCCAACCAGAAACATGCAACTACCCCTTAGCATCTAAAACTCACAAAAAGTGTGTCTGGTATCTAGCATGGAAAAGGAAAGACAGCAGAATGAATCATTGTCTTCAGTAAAGAGCACTCACACACCCGAGGTATGTCACATCCTGGCACCCAGAGGATGACATTAGGTGGGTGGCCTTAGACAAGCCTCATTTGTCATCAACTATGGGGACCATAAACTCAATACTATTTCAGAGGTAGTAGCACTGGATCTTTGGACTTAAAAGTATCCAACAGGGGGCCGTGGCTAAGCCGCTGAGCGCGATGGCCACTTCTTAGCGTAGCTCCGCCAATTCCTCACATCCCCAGCATATCCGACACGTAATCCGGCAATAAACTGTGCAATCTGAGAAGGGGACGCAATCCAGTGCGAGATCCTGCGACAGCGGACCCTCTGGAGTGGGAAGCGGCAGAGAACCGTCTGGTTTCGCGATTGGCCTGGCCAAGACGCAGAGATTGGGGTCTCGTGTGATGGCAGTACCTGAGGGCGGAGATCGATTTGGTGCACCCTGCTGCGGGAGGTCCTGCGCCGGAGGCCGTCCAACGTGTTTCCCTCCCTGGTATTGGCATGGAGAGTCTGCTGGGGGACTCGGCACGGGCTCGGTTTGACAGGGGACCGGAGGAGGAGCGGGCGCTGGGGCCTCGAGTGCGTGACTCGATGGTGCATGGCCCCGGGCACTCTAGCGGCTGGAGTCATTGAACTCACCTGCATATATGACCTGACAGCCCGGGTCCATCTGGGATTGCCTTCTCCCTCCCCCCACCCTCCTGCATAGTATTCCAACTTACGGTGGTGAGTTGAGACCGGGGGAGGGACGCATTGCAGTTTCAATCTGGGAGATAACGGAGGTCTGCTGTAGTGTAGATGCTTTGGGTGCGAGTAAGCGCCCCTCGCATGGCCTGAGATCTGGTGCATGCACGCAGCATATGGCGTGTATACTTAGACAGCCTGAGGGGATCACGCAGTGAGAGCCGACTTGGTGGGCAGAAACAAGAGTGGCACCCACTGGTATGTGTCACCGGTGCACTGAGGGACATCAGCGCCTTTGTTACTGTGGCTTCTGCCTTTGGCTGGGTGTGATCCTCACTGGGCTTCCTTGGGTGGATTGTTGCCATAACTGCACGGCTAGACTTTGGCCTTCCACGACAACTGATATTGGAGCTGTTCTTGGCGGGTGGCGCTCCCTCCCCCTTGGAGCCTTGCCATAACCCACTATACTTGCCATATATGGTTGCCCCTTAAGATAGTATGTTGTTATTTTATCAACAGTCCCAGCCCGTCGGTCAGCGGAGTGCCTACATTCAATTGGACACTAGAGGTGGGCGCAAATCTGGGATTGCCATTATCACCACCTGTGTGCCCTGTTGCGGACACAGAGGTTGCCCCAGTGAAACTACGGGTGTGGCTGGACTGAGTGACAAAGGGGTTGGCGACCTTGAGCAGGGGAGAAATACCGTTGTCCTACGGGGGAAAAAAGAAAAAGGGAAAAAAATCAAAAATCAACGCGCACTGTCGTTATCAAGGGGCAATAAACCAGTGCAGCAGACCCGACTGGACAGGTACGCACTCCCCAAGACATCGGTGCCAGACACCTCCCCCTCGGGTAAGAGTGGTGCAATGCAGGGAGAGGTGCCGCCGGAACCCACACAGGTATTAAGACCTCCCTAGAACACAAGATGGATACCATCACTGTTGAAGTCCACTTACTCAGGGCAGAAATGAATTAAAACAGCAAAAGCGTCAACTAAATTGAACTGACCACGGCTAGCCTGGTGGAAAAAGCCTCCCAGCTGCAATTAGAAGTATAGGACTTACAATCATTCTGGAAATTTGCAGAGACCAAGCTGGATGACTACGAAGGGCGCCTGTGCCGCAACATGGTACGGATCTTAGGTGTCCCGGAAAAATCGGAGGGGCAGGCTACGAATATTTTTGTGGAAGACCTTATTCTCAAGCACTTGCAAGCCAAGGGACTGGGGAAGTTTTTTGTAATTGAGAGAGCTCACAGGGTTCCCAGAGGTTGACCGAAACCTGAAGCCCCCCCTCGACCAATCCTTGCCAGGGTCCTCAATTTCCGAGATCGTGACGTCATACTCCAACATGCCAGGGCAGGACCGCCCCTGAAATATGAAAATGTGGACCTCACCTTCTTCCCAGACTTCAAGCAGCTAGTCCAGAAGCAGCGACGTTCTTTTCTGGGGATCAAAAAGGTGTTGAGAGATAAAGGCTACAGATACGTCATGCTGTTCCCAGCCAGGCTCCGAGTGGAGGCAGACGGTAGAGCCTGGTTCTTTCAACATCCAGAATCGGCGGCGGAGTGGCTGGATAATCTCTAACCAGTGACCCGATTGATGTTGTGGTAAACCGGTGGGGGGTTGGGTGAGATTTTGAGGGTGAGAGAAGACATTATTCTGGGCCGCTACATGGAACTAGCCAACTTGAAAATGAGTCCTACTTAATGAGCTTGTCAGTAATTACTCACATGCATCCTGGACCCTTCTCAATACACACCATTGAGAGACGTTTGATTAATCTATCCAGGATAGTGCAACATTGCCTTTTGTGATGGGGAGATGGGAGGGGGGCACCACGCACACCGCTTTCTACCTTTAGTTACCTTTTTAGGCGACAGGCACTCTGCAAGTTCAATCATGGGCAATTTGAAGCCCAGAGTGCAGGGGAGCAGGGAGGGGCAGTTGGGAGGGAATATTTTGGTTGTTTGTTTTTAGTTTTAGTTCTTTTATCGGATGGGCTCAATTGACCTTACTGGATGACGGCACAGAGTGGGAACATCACACAAAGACAATCTCTAATGAGTACACAGTGGGATGTAGAGGTTAGAGTCTTCAGTTGGAACGTCAACGGGCTTGGTGATAAGATTAAGCCTAGAATGGTACATCTTTATATTAAGAGACAAGCCCCTGATGTTATCCTGTTGCAAGAAACACATTTGATTGAGAACACGTGTCAGGCAATAAATAGGGGGGTACAAGTTAGTTGCACATTCAGGCTTTACTTTGGGTTCAAGAGGAGTAGATACCTTGGTTAAGAATTTCTTCCCCCTCACAGCATAGTCCATATGGTCTGTGGGAATCTCAGGGCAGTGGGAGGGCTGTACTATTACATGGGTCTCAGTGTATGTTCACCCTGGCCTCCAGGGTGAGACATATAAAGATCTAGGTACAGTGCTGTTGTCATTCCCGCCAGGCCTTCTCATTGTAGGGGGAGATTTTAACGCAGTGGTGTCGGGCGCCCTTGACTATCACCCTCAACAAGACATCAGACCTGCACAGTAGTGGCTATCTAACTTTCTTGAAGTTGTGGGACTGGGCGATGGATGGAGGCTACATAACCCAGACAGGGACCAATACACCTGTCAGTCTGGTGCCCATCAAAGTCTATCCCGTATCGATTATGTCCTAGTCCGGCGACGCAGGCGGGTGATATCTGAGATATCTGCTATTTGGGCAGAGGCATTTCGGATCACTCTGCGGTTTGGATGCATATGGTCCAGGGCCGCGCTAATGCATGTAGAATTGCTCCCATTAATCTGTGGTACTTACATGATCCTGACATTCGTAAGAAGATAGCCCAGTCCACAGATTATTACTTCCAGGAAAATGTGGGAACAGTGCAATCATCCAGATGCTATGGGAGGCATACAAATCGGTTATTTGTGGGGATGCCATCTCCCTTATCGCGGGCAGGAAGAAAGACACGCAAAAAGATTTGGTGAGAGTAGAGCATGAATTGCTTAGACTGAAGGAAGAGCTGGAACATGTGGTTACTTCTGAGAAGATGCACCTCCTAAGCCTAAAGCAAGAAGAATTCAAAGGTATAGCAACAGATAGAGCCAGGGCGTTGGGGCGGGAAACGCAGAGTAGACTCTATGAACATGGAGATAAAGCAGGGAAGTTGATAGCATAGCTGAATAGGAAAGAGAGGGCAGCCCGCCTGGTACCCGAGCTAGACGGGGACAGATCTGATCCAATCATGGACCCGCATCGCACAGTTGACCGGTTTGCAGATCACTATCAGAAAGTTTACCAAATGGAGGGGTGCTACACGGAGGAAGATAATATTGCCCCGTTTTGTGATATTATGCTACCCACCCTGTCGGACGAAAATCGTGAGTACCTTGAGTCTGATATCTCAAATGACGAGCTGGCTCAGGCAATACGATCGATTATATCCGGGAAAGCTTCGGGCCCCAACGGTATTCCGATTGAGCTCTACAAGCTGAGGACCGACAAAATTGCTTCCCACATTCGTTCAATGATTGTAGATAGCAGAGACAAAGGAACACTTCCCTTGGATCAGAGAATTGCTAACATAGTGGTCATTCATAAAGAAGTTAAACCCAAAACCTGTTGCACGTCTTATAGACCGATATCACTACTCAATGCAGAACCCAAGATCCTAGCCAAAATACGGCTACGTACCTCGTATAAGGAATAGACACTCTGGTCCACCCTGACCAATCTTGTTTTATGCCGCACCGCAATACCGCCTTAAAGCTGCGCAGACTACATGGAGTATTAGGCATAGCTACAACTATCTTGGAGCCTGCAGTCCTGGTGTCGCTGGACGCCGCCATGGCGTTCGACATGGTGGAGTGGCCGTATTTCTCTGCGGTGTTGCACAAACTGGGATTTGAACATCCAATTTGTGAGTAGGGTCCAGTTGCTGTACTCAAAGCCCCTGGCCCAAGTTGTGTAAATATTCCTAAGTCAGTGAATTCTGCCGTGGAATGCATCAGGGGTGTCCCCTATCACCAATTCTCTTTGCCTTGGCACTAGAACCCTTGGCGGCGTGGATGCGTAGAGATCCCATGATCCGCGGTATGCGATGGTCCCCAGATTGGGAAGATAGGATATCATTATTTGCAGTTGACGTTCTATTGTATCTCACTTCCCCGAGGTCCTCTTTGAAATGCCTACTAGACATCCTCGCAATATTTGACAGATACCATAGCTTTATGTCCTGCGGGGTAAGCCGCCAGTCCTCCCAAAAGGCTGCCCTATCCAGATAGCTTCAGATGGCTTTCGTTATCTCGGCATATTCATCACATTGGACTCGGCGCTCAGCTTTACTCAAAATCTTTTACCACCAATTCAGAGGGGATAAAATGATGTAAAACACTGGAAGTCCTTGCCTCTCTCTTTATTGGGCAAGGCTGTCCTTTTCAAAATGATGCTCTACCCCGTTTTCTTTATGCCCTTCAGAACTCCATGGATCCAGTCCCCAAATCATTTCTTAAAGAGGTAGAAACCTTACAAAGATCTCTCTTGTGGGACGGCAAACCTCGGATCGCCCTGGCTAAACTCACCCTCAACTGGTATTTCCTAATGTCTTGCAGACATTAGGAAATATTATTGGGCGGCCCATCTGACCGCGATTAATCAGATGAGGTATGGTCGTCTGGATGATCCAGGATTAGCTATGGATAGATGGCTCCTCCCGGGGGGGACTATTTTAGAGCACTGTATTCTACACCTCGTAAATACCCCCTCACTGGTCCGACTGCACCCCTCCCTCGAGCTGAGTGGTCGCTCCCCAGTGTCCCCTGTGATACCTGGTATCGTTATAGCGCTTTGCTTTTCAAAACTGCTTCCTATCTGTGCCTGCTGCCTGCCTGATCGCCGCTAAGCTCACTTGCACTTTGAATTGTTTATTTTGCCGAATTGAGACTGTTTGCGCGCTGTGCCGCTTTGAATCACAGAATTGCAGTATTGTTTGTGCCTACTACCTGCCTGATCGGCGCTACGCTTACCTGCATTGTAATTCTGCATTTAGGACTTATTTGACTCTGCTTTGCGTGTTTGGCTGTGCTCCCCCCTCCGCCTCCATTTTGTTTGTTGTTTGTCGTCGTCAGAAGCCCGCCCCGCCTCCCAGCTGAGACGCCCTCGCCCCTCCCCCCTCCACTCTCCACATATGACAGTAGTTCCCGCGCGCAGCGTTCACGCGCAGCGTCCGCGCCCAACCCGCGCCGAAGGTGCGCCAAAGGTAAGCCCGTCTACGCCCGTCCGCGCCTGGACCGCGCCCAGCGCCAGACCCCCTGCCCCTCGCGCTCCCCAGCCCTCCCGCATTTCCTACGATGCCGCCTCCCTCCTAGCCCTTAACCCCGGTCGCGCCCCCAACTGCGTCCAAGCCGCACCTGGACACACCCATGGACCTTTCTCTTGCTACTCCTGCAAATTTAGCGGCACCGACAGCATCTCCGCTACGACCACACCACAGTCTCCCGACCCCAATCACCTACAATGCATCCTCCTCAACACCCGATCAGTCCACAGGCACGCCATTGACCTATGGAATCTACTAGACACCATTTCTCCGGACATCGCCTTCCTTACGGAAACATGGATGAATGCTTCCTCCGCACCAGACATCACCATTGCCATCCCCGAAGACTATAAGATCACTCGCAAAGACCGTACCAGCCACACAGGAGGAGGAATCGCTATCGTCCATAAGAAATCAATCCGCATCTCAACCAGCTCTGACGCCAACCTCGCTAACTCCGAACACCTTCACTTCCAGATCCACATCGACCCCAAAACCACACTCAGAGGCACCCTCCTCTACAGACCACCAGGACCCCGCGCAAAATTCAGTGAAGACATCACGGACTTCATCACTCCTCACGCGCTCCCTTCCAAAGACTACATCCTTCTGGGAGACCTCAACTTTCACCTTGAAAAGACCAACGACCGCAACACCGCCACCCTCGTGGACAACCTCGCCAACCTCGGACTTAAACAACTAGTCACTTCCCCCACCCACATCGCAGGTCACACACTCGACCCCATCTTCACCTCCAGCAACCATGTCTCCTTCAGCCACACTACGGATCTCCTCTGGACTGACCACAGCTGCGTTCACTTCACCTACAACAAGCCGAAACCCATCAACCACCCCCAACCAACTCTGCAAAGAAACTGGAACAAAATCACCTTCGACCAGATCTCCTCATCGCTTCTTCTAAACCCCCCAGCCCTCTCTTCTAACGCTAACGAAGCCGCCGCCAACCTCACCCTATGGTTATCCAACACCGCCGACACCTTAGCACCACTGAAAAAACGTCAAAGCAAACCTGGCAACAAGAAGACCTCATGGTTCAACGATGATCTCAAGAAGTCCAAGAAACTCTGCCGCTCCCTTGAAAAGGCCTGGAAAAAAGACCCAACCACCAGCACCAAGGACGCCTTCAAAAGCGCCACCCGCACTCACCACCAACTGATCCGAAAAGCCAAGAAAACAGCATTCAAGGATCGACTTGACAACAACGCCCACAATAGCAAGGAACTTTTCAACATCGTCAAGGAATTTTCCAATCCCTCGGCCAACTCCAACGACATCACCCCCTCTCAAACCCTCTGCGACTCCCTAGCCTCATTTTTCCACAACAAGATTGCAGACATCCACAACAGCTTCGACAACCAACCCGGAAACCAACCCACCCCACCATTTGCTGATCATCTTCCTCCCGTGAACACCCTTAACGACTGGAACCCAATCTCCACTGAGGACACCATCCGCCTGATGAATTCCATCCACTCAGGATCCCCCACAGACCCATGTCCTCACCACATCTTCAACAAAGCAGACTCCGTCATAGCACCGCACCTCCGAGACGTCATCAACTGCTCCTTCAACTCCGCCACCTTCCCGGAAGACTGGAAACACGCTGAACTCACCGCCCTTCTGAAAAAACCAACAGCGGACCCAACCGAATTCAAAAATTACCGCCCCATCTCACTTCTTCCATTCCCGGCCAAAGTCATCGAGAAAGCTGTCAACAACCAGCTCGCCGCCTTCCTCGAAGCCAACAAATCCCTCGACCCCTCACAATCTGGCTTCCGAGCAAAACACAGCACTGAGACCGCCCTCATCGCAGCAACAGACGACATTCGAACTCTACTGGACAAAGGAGACACAGTCGCCCTCATCCTCCTTGACCTCTCTGCAGCTTTCGACACAGTCTGCCACAGCACCCTTTTACAACGCCTCAATAACATCGGAATCCAAGGAAAAGCACTTGAATGGATCACCTCGTTCCTCACCGGAAGAACCCAGAGAGTCCGCCTTCCACCATTCAAGTCCGAGGCCTCTGGAGTCATCTGCGGCGTACCACAAGGATCCTCACTCAGTCCCACCCTCTTCAACGTATACATGAGCCCCCTCGCAGCCATCGCACGCCAACACAACCTCAACATCATCTCCTACGCTGATGACACTCAACTGATCCTTTCTCTCACCAATGACCCCAGCACCGCCAAAACTAACCTACACGAAGGAATGAAAGAAGTTGCCGAATGGATGAAACAAAGCCGTTTGAAACTGAACTCAGACAAAACAGAAGTCCTCATCTTAGGTTCATCCCCCTCTGCATGGGACGACTCATGGTGGCCGGAAGCCCTCGGAAAAGCACCCACCCCGACAGACCACGCACGGAACCTAGGCGTCATCCTGGATTCTTCACTCTCAATGAACAGACAAGTCAATGCCGTATCCTCTTCCTGCTTCAACATTCTTCGCATGCTCAAAAAGACATTTCGCTGGATCCCCTCCGACACAAGGAAAACAGTCACCCACGCTCTGGTCACGAGCCGACTGGACTACGGAAACACCCTCTACGCAAGCACTACCGCAAAACTCCAGAAGAAACTCCAACGAATCCAAAACGCCTCAGCCAGGCTCATATTAGACATCCCTCGCAACGAACACATCTCTGGTCACCTTAAAGACCTCCACTGGCTACCCGTCAATAAGAGGATCACTTTCCGACTGCTTACCCACGCACACAAATCACTCTACGACATCGGACCAGATTGCCTCAACTCACGACTGTCCTTCTACACCCCCTCCCGCCAACTACGATCCTCCAGCCAAGCCCTCACCACTGTACCTCGCATCAACAAGACCACCATGGGAGGCAGATCCTTTTCATACCTGGCTGCTAAAACATGGAACTCACTCCCCGCTTACCTTCGCCTTACCCAGAACCACCTGGCATTCAGAAAGCAACTTAAAACGTGGATATTTGACAAATAATCCTCCTCCCCTCCCTAAGCTACTTGAAACCCTCTGGGTATGTAGTGCGCTATATAAATTCTATGACTTGACTTGACTTGACTCATTCCAAGTATGGCATGAGGTCAACAAGCAGCTGGGATGGGACTGTAGGCTCACGTCCGTAACGCCCTTTTGGAACTCCGAACGGCTGGGGAACCTTTGGCAAACAAAAGGGTTCGACAAATGGGATCTAATTGGTATTTCCCAGGTCAAGGACCTCTGGGTCAAGGGCGAGGTCCTTTCCTTCACTTCCCTTCAACAGCAGTATATCCTGGCGGGCACCGAGTACTATAGGTATCTACAGGTCTAACATTCACTTCGTACCCACATAACTAGTGAGTCCTCCCTTGCTGACGCATCCCTCCTCGAAGATAGAATACCTGACCGTCACCTTCCTGAGAAAGCAATTTCTCTAATCTACAAAAAATGTATAAACAACATGGATGACCCACTCCAGACCCTTAGGGAGAGATGGGTTAAAGACGGCTTAGAACTGGATGAAGCGGACTGGTGAGAGGCAGTCGCCTCCCCAAGGGAAGTGGCGATCCAAGCAAGGTTGTGTTTAGTGCAATTAAAAATCCTACAAAGAATTTATATTACCGGGTCGGGCTTGGTCGTCATGGGCAGAGCAGATTGTGGAGAGGGTAGATGTGGTTGTGTGGATGTGGATACATTTATTCATATTATATGGGAATGTGATCATATACAAACATACTGGCATGCTTTGTCTTACAGTCGATTTACAGCCCAAAGCACGTAGGTGCCTCCTGAACATTTGGGAGCCTACGGACCTTACCTCTTATGCGAAGCAATGGGCAACCCTGGCAGTCATGGTGGCTAAAAGGAACATAGCACAGACTTGGGAAGCCCAAAAACCCCCAGAGCTTGTGAAAAGGAAGGATGATTTGGATTGGTGCTTGTTCAGGGAAAAATATGTTTATGTTGCCAGGGGGTGTCCCGGGAAATGGAACAAGGTGTGGGGGCCCTGGAACACATTGTAGAGGAAATATTTGTGCCCCACCAGTTTCCCTAAATGATGATGAGACACTCGTAACCCCCTGATAATCATGTATTATTTAATGTGATTTGCTCTTCTGTAACCCAGATTCGAAATTTGAATGATATATGGTCTCCTGCTGATGTTGAAAGTGCTCTGTAATGTCGATTTGTTTAACAATAAAAAGATATACAAAATAAAAAAATCGAATGTGTGTTTGACAGTCTTCTTAAAATTCTTTTATCCAGTCACACAATAGTACGTTTTATTGTGTCATCCACTTGCATAATTATGTAAGGGTGTGTGTGGCCCAATAAGACATGTTATTTAGAGTAACTGATCAAACAAACACATATTTATTACTAAAGTGTAAAGGTCAACTTCTATGTTATTGCTAAAGTGTTGGAATCTTGACATAGCTGTTTCCCGCCTCACCTACCACATGTTATAGTGACTTTACACGGGTAAAGACATTTGCTACTGACAACAACAACAAAAAGTATCCCACAGGGTTTAAATGATGACATTCCATGGACTAATCAGTGACAATAGTGGTTCACTTACAGCCCAGTTGCTGTGTTCCAGCCCATTCTCTCCTTCCATGACATGCTTCCAATACATATCAGGCACTCTTAACTGATTCTCTCAGCACTCGTTTGACTTGGATATCCTGCTGTCACTCCAGGACTTTGACAATGACAGGGAGATAAAGTGTCCTGATAAGAGAGTGTACACTGAGTGGGGATTTTGTTTTGTATCTGCTGCTTATTCTCCTACTTTGTTTTAGAACTATGGACAGACCCACTAAATATGTGCTCAAGGACCCCAAAAAAGGCACTGAGGAGAGCTTATTACGATCATATGCTCCTTAGAGCCATGGACGGTGCACGGGAGGGGTCGCTGTCCAACAAGTTCATTCAAACTAAAGATTCCTACCATCTCGAGAGTGTCCTAGATGCCATTTCTCCACAACTAACCAGGAAATTATTTCTCCAATGGAGATACGGAACCCTTCCTCTAGCATCGTTCACAGCATCCTGGTCTTCCCGTTCCTCCTCAGAAAGTTGCCCGGCCTGTGGTCATTCAAAGGAGAATGACGTTCACGGTATGTTCTTTTGCAGGGGGTACGAAAGGAGTAGGAAATATTGGCTAGTACCCTTGCTCAGGAACTTGGCATTCATAACTTTTCTACCAGCATATAGAGTCCTAAAGACAGACCTATCCCCCACCTTAGTATTTGCTCTATCTAAATTTTTAACCTCCATGTGGTACGCTCGATGTCGACGTGTAAAAATGATGTGTTAGAAAATCTGAAGTCCTGTGACAGTCCCAAAATTGTGCTACATTTTTAAAACTTCAGTTTCTATTTTGATCACTAATGTTGTTTAATATGCTTTTTAAATGTTGTATAAATGCAAATCTTTTATGATCTTGTGATCGAAATAAAGGTAAAGTAAAGTAAAAGAATACCCAATTCAAGCTTTTTTGGCCCCTCAGGTGCCACATTGATTACCAGCATCAACTGAAATCATATAATTGCTCCCATGGCTACCAAGGTGTCTTGTGGTCTGTTCCACATTCTGGGCCTTCTTCCCAAGTGACACGCCCTGCCCTCCTGTTAGGCCGGGTGCTCATATCATAGGGAGCTAGTTGTTGCCAATACATTTCCCTATTTTTGTTGCAATCTACCCGCTCTGGTTTACATTACTGCATGATCCTTTTCCAGTTAATGGGTTGCGTGGAGTGTTAAGATATTGTCCCATTGATTAGATTTAGACTTTTAAATATTGTCTATGTTCATTCTTCTAAGCAGAGGGACGCATGTCATCAGGTGTATCTCTTAGTTGGATAGGACACACAAGAGGGACCACAATTCCAAGAGGCCCCAGGTTTCTCCACACCTTGTTTTGGCATGTCAAAGTCCTCCTTGGACCTTTGAGATGATATACCTAGGACTGCTTTTCTAATCTCGCCAGGCACACAGTGGAGGTTTCTTGCATTGACTGTGCAGGTACAGGGTACTCTGGAGGCCTGGGGAGCTACTGTGCATTATTAGGCAGGCCCACTGATTAATACGATTATTGACTGCATTCCTTTAAGTGCATTGAACATAGCGCTTTTACACTACTGTTATTTCGTCAAGCGACCCGTGTCCAGAATTGGTCCTCTTTGGCCATGGTCGGGTAGGCTTTAATTTATAGCCCCACTGAACACAAAGTGCTGAACCTAGCGTGCAGGTAGAGATGGTGGCATTGTATGGGCATTCTTTCTTATGGGTACATGTGGTCATTAAAATGTCCTCCGGCACATTTTGGTGCATATATTTCAGTTGCTTTCACTGCGGGCATAGGTTTTTGTACTGTGCACCATCTATGAGGAGAGTTGCATTTCATCTTAGGGATTGGCGGGAGGCTTCTTCATCACCTGACATAACCGTAACTCTGTGTATATATCAGGGAAAGGTGGGGGGGGCACACATCAGGATAACTCTGTGGCTACTAGGGTTACGAGGCCGTTAGCCTCTACAGGAATGCTTAATATGCAGTTTTATGGCCAACACTGTGAGGCACTGTGCGGATACATGTTTTGATTAAGCAGAGTTGTATATTGCAGGCACCAGCCATGGATCTTTGTGCCTCCTCCGTATGGTGAACCTAGCGGGAAGTAATGGTAACATATAAGATTCAAATGTTCATATTGTATGATGTTGTGGCTGAGGATATTGGTCTCTGGGGTTTGGTTCATGCACAGTTTGTTAATATTGGAAGGGGAAGGCAGCTGAATGTAGCTGGTTGTAGACGGCCAAACAATGTAATGTATGTGTAGGACTCCTAACTTTAGGACTCCTAAACTGAGTAAAGTCCTAACTTGAAGACTTTCGGTATTCACATAAGGCATTTAGGAGTCCTAAAGTTAGAACTCCTAACTTCTGTAAATACCGAAGTGAGTAAGTGCCTACTGTTGATACCAAAATGAGTAAGTGCCTTCTGTGAATACCAAAATGGTAGTAAGTTTACGATTTTGTCCTAAGTTAGTTCTGTGAATCGGGCCCCTTGAGACCCCTGCAGACTTTATTGGCAGGACCCACACAAGGGAGGCTGGTCACCCGTTTATATCAAACTATGCAATCTGACACTGCGTCTACACACAGCCAGGCTCGAGAGCGATGGGAACAAGCTCTAGGTAATGCTCTCAGTGAAGAGGATTGGGAATTTAGTGGCTTGATGACCAAACGTCTGACAGTCAATTTCAACATGGCATAATCCATTTTAAATATTTGCAGCAGTTGTATTATACGACCCTTCAAATACAGAGGTATGGCCTGCGTGACACAGCTAGATGTAAACGATGTGGGGTACAAGAGGCAGATTTTCTTCATCTTGCATGGGATTGATCCCAGATTAGGGAATTCTGGGTGTTGGTCACACAGGCATTAACTGACATGGCAATGGAGGAAGTAGCCTTCTCCCCTTTGATCTGTCTGCTGGGTCTGGTGAAGCATTTTAAACCACAGAATAGACGACTGATTCTCATAGCAGTTTTAATGGCCAAGAGGAAAGTAGCACAAACATGGGGCAGTAAGAAAGGCCATAAAATTAGAGACTGGTTACGTGACGTATTATTTTGCAGGGACCATTTGGCGTGCTATGCAGAGGAACTGCCTGCTCCCTCTCGGACCAAGGGTGTCTGGTCCTCTTTGACAACGTATCTTCTGACTAACCCTCCAGATGCTACAGACGACGGTGGTACAATCTAACAGTTTTCTTATTTGATATATTGTGAAACGGTATGGGTTAACGCAATGATTCTTATTGTATACAGATATACTATAATCTCATTCATTCATGTTGTTATACAGGGGAGGGGGAATTGATTGTTCCACGCAATGTGCATCAGTTGTTTGTATTTGTCAATGCAAAATAAAATAATATTAATTGGCATCCCCCAACAGTGCTCTTTATGGCTCTTGTCCCCAACAGTGCTGTGAGTGTGCCCACACACCGAGACGCAGAGAACTCAATATATCATGAGCAGGATTGCTGGCACTCCCTGCTCACTTCCAAGGTCCCTGGTACTTAAAAGTAGCTGTGATTTTGCTCTGTAGCCTCTTCACCATACCTGCAAGGTGCCGTACTCAGTCCCATCCTATCACGCTAGGGACGGCGTTTGCTTATGTTCTCTATTTTGTTATAGATGAACATATTAGAATATAGCATTCCTTCAATCCCCCTAACCCATAGGGCCAAGTGAGCCGTCCTGTGCTGGGACACCCATGTATCTGGCTCAGTTAATGTTGTGAACCTATTTTGATCAAACTACCAATAATGCTCCTATATGTCATACTGATCATTACTGTAATCTGCATGAGCCGGGGGCCCATGTTATGTGTTGTGCAACATGAGATAATTACCCATGCATAGTAGAGCTTGAGTACTTGCAAATCATTTTTATGCACTCAGCTTAACATCCAGGTTTTCTATGAAATATAGGTCATAGCTTGGACAACAGACATGTCCCTAGCACAGGCAAATGAAACACACATGATTGGGCAATATATAGGACACTGTCACAGACTTGTGATACATCTTTTTCTTTCACTTGTTTTGTTTAGGGTATCACAACTAAGGTCACTGTTTATATAGGTTTTATTAAGTGATTGCCCTGTTCTCTTTTGCCTTCTTGTGGTTATGATATAGCTCTGCAATTAAGGTGGCTGTACAAGCTTGAGAGTAGATTATGCCTCTCCGTTTTTGGCAAGACGACCCAATTTCACTCACTTGGCATTCCTTTGCTTATTGATGTTGGGCACTGGATGTACTAAGCTATAACACAAGAAATTGTAATTCCACCTGACTGCTTCGGATGGAATTTGAATGATTCTCAATTTCTTTTTCTTGTCTATTTTACAGAAGGCCGATGGACCCCGAGTTCTGTTGGGCCATCCTTACCTTTTATGAGGCCGGTACCATTATTATTTTCATTTCCTTAGCAGAGTGACTTGTCATCTAGGTCCTGAAGAATGCCTTTTGGATAAATGATTGGCAGAGATAAATTCTCTGGTGCAGCCCCTAGAATCTGGAATTCCCTCCCTGCGAACATCAGGAACATTTCGAACACTGCAACATTTAAGAAAGAAATTAAGATCTTTCTCATGAGCAAATTCCTCCCATAGGTAGGCAAACTGCCATTGTAACCAGTCAGTGGGGATATTTTAGATAACAAAGCGAGATATTTATAGAAAATGACACCCCATAAGAGAACACTGGTCAGAAGGCAAGAGTCAATCCAGGGGAGGAGAGAAATCTTTCAACTACTACCTCAAAACAGTATTATTCTTGTCTTGGAACGTTGTAGCAGTCCTATACCTTATCCTCTTTTTATTACCTAACTACATTGATGTTTTGTCCTGTACCTTTTCCTCTTTTATTATCTAACTACAATGAAGTTTGTACTATGCCACGTGATGTTAAGCGCTCTGATACCCAAGAGTCTAGTTCGCGCTATAGAAAACTGTTTATAAATAAATAAATAAATAAAATGACCTTATAAAGGCAATATACTTGTTTACAAACCCCCTTTCCGGTCTTTGTTTTAATTCTATGCCGGTGGGAATCAGAATAAATCCAATCCAACCTGGAGATAGTTTTATCCTTGTTTCTTTTTGCACTCTGCCCCTCACTCCATATCAACACCTGCTAATCTGATTGAAAACACCACTCCCTATTGGGGCGTTTTACCCAACACTCAGTACCTTGCGGCCATGGTGTGAGGAAGGAACCCAATGATGAAGCATGTCAGCATGAGTGAGGGTTCTCGTGCTTAAAGAAGTGTTATTTCCCAAAGACGCTGATACTTTCTGTTGTCTTTCCTTTTCCTTGCGAGATACCAGACATATTTTTGAGAGTTTTGAAAAAAATCCTTTTTGAGGCCAAAACCACCCTTTTAGTACATATAAGTCACCCCTATGGTAGTCCCTAAACAGCCCATAGGGCAGAATGCATTATATTTAAAAGGCAAGACGTGTTATTAAGTTTTATATGTCCTGGCAGTGAAAAATACCCAAATTAGTTCATAACTACTGTGAGGCCTACCTCTCCCATTAGATAAAGTTGGGTTACTTTATTACATTTAATAAGGGCTAACATTTGATTGGGAACAGATTGAAATGTTAGGTTTGGCCACAAAAGAATTGTAATTGTAATTTAAAATGCTGTTTTAATGTTAAAGTCAGATTTTAAGACTCCATTTCTTGTTCTAACCATTTGGTGCCTGCAATCTGTGTCTTGGTGCACATGCCAGTGAATAGCCAGCAGCTGGCCTTTGTGTATTTTTCCCAGATAGATAGACAAAAGGGGACTAGGTGATGGCAGGATGGGCCATCCTGGCAGGATGGATGGGGAGCTATTTCCTGCCCCATTTACATTTCAAACCCTAGACCACCTGAAGCCTGGGCAGGAAAAGGAAGGAAATGTCCAGAATCAAACGGGGGATCACCCCCCTCCCCAAAGGATGGTACCAGATATAAATACTGGACCCTCAGATCAACTCTTGAGTACACTCTTCGCCCAGCAGAGGACCTCCAGAAGGGCTGATGTGTACATCGGATGGTTGCCCTGTTTCTTGAGGCTTCTTTGTACCTCAGAAAAACTGCCCTTCTGCTACCAGAGGTATATTATATAGGTAATATATTTACTTATCGAAGCTTTCAACCAGCTCTCTTTATCGTTTGGTATGTTGATGCGTCATTCAGATCATTCACATTTTTCTTCCATCCGCCACCAGCATACCACATGGACAAAGGGCCACCCCACATCAGCCATTGGGTGACTTCATTGTGATTGTCACCATTCTGCTCATTCACAAGACGTACATCTGCACACAAAGTAGATCCCTTCAGTGCCAGGATCTACTATGGCAATATGTGCTTTTTGAGACCAAAAGTTGTTTTTGCTTTTAGCCATTTTTTTCTATTTGGGGAAGACCTGCCACCTCATCCAATGATATAATTTTTACAAAACAAATTAGTAAGTGACAACGCTAAAAGACTGCCAGCCAATGCCAGGCCGCTTGAATTTGTCAATGCATGTTTGTTACTGATGCATGTTACCTAGAATAGCTTTTAAATGAACTTGATTTACAAGATCAGTTCAACTCATGGGACTAGTGAGGACATTGCTATATTTAAATCTAGAATTAACCTTCTTTCAGAATTAATTATTTCTGGGAACAACTTTGTGCTTGTTTTGTAAAAAGATGGCAAAAAGAAAGTTAGGTGAATACAGATAGCGTTACAATGTCTTCTTTCAAGCGAAGAAAAAAGTATTCTCTCTAGGTACATTTTCAGGCCTCTTTATACACTATTGCTATTTTCGTAAGGAACAAAAATGTTCCTTCTTCTGTTCTTCTGTATATAAAGTGGATTTATGCTGTTCATGTCACTGCAAGAAAAGTAAATGAATTTATTCAAACATCTGTGCGAACACAGTGTACTTGTGTCCTACATGCTAATTGTGTACACATCCCTACAATACCAGATTGAATATTACCGTGTTCTAAATTATAATGTTTGTTATGCAGAAAATTGCGAAATCCTGGTATCAATCACACATCAATCTTAACAAATTATTTTCGAAAAAAAGCAAATGATTTTTTGCCACATGTTCCTATCGTCTCTGTTTTCCTTTAAAATTCCCTGATGCAAAAACATTCTGAATAGTCTGCACACCAGACCTCATTTGTATTTTAAGACAAATAGACACCATTTGTATCATGTTTGTTTAATCGTAGCTCCCATGTATTTTGAAAGATTACTTTTTTTGTTTGACAGAAGCTGCATGAAAGGCCTTAAGGGTGTATTTGATAGGCGCGTATCACACTCTTCCCTGTATAATATTATATTTGAGATACTTCGAAGAGAACTGGTATCAGGCCTTGCCCCAATTACACTCGCAAGAAACATTGGCTTAACTCCTAAATGGTATCTTAACACTTTAATATTCTGCAGTGCAATATATCTATTATTGGATGCCTGGCATTACCGTTTTGGACAAAACAGTCTATTTTTTTATGCAAATGGGATTACAAGTGGTGTGGTATTACCATTGTGAAGTGGGGACGACTTTATTACGATGGACAAATCCCATATATATATATATACGGTCAAAGGCCCGGAATTGAAGGTTTTCATGAAAAATCTGCGTGGTATCGCTTATTTCAGCATGTTATGCTCCCATACCAATACCTCCATTACCTGTTATCCTTTATATGGCTATACGTTGGAAAATGATGCATTGTCTCAGGTGAACAGTGTCTATTATTATCATAATTATTATAGAAACGAACCACTATTCCATAAAAAAAAAAAAAAAATATATATATATATATATATATATATATATATATATATATATATATATATATATATATATATATATATATATATATATATATATATATATATATATATATATGTATATATATAAATATATATATATATATATATATCTACAGTGCTTGTTTGTCAAGGGTAGACACGAATTTCACAAAATTGTTCCAGATCAGTCTCCTAGGCTACTTTCTTGAATGGACTGCATTCATTGTTCCAAATTTAGCTAACCATCGTCTTCGTTGAATGCATTTTGTTTAGGTTGGAACGAAGTCTGGTTTTTGTTTTCTCCATGTACCAAAGAGTCATATCTCTAGTTTCCCCGAGAGACAGTCATTAATATCCTCAAAATGTACTCTTTATTCATTTTTTATTATTTCCCTACTACTTTAATTTGCAAAGTTTTGATGGAGAATCGTACTTAACTCTGAGCTTACCAGTTATTGTCCCGTGGCTCCTTTGACATTTTTAACCGGACAATTTCTTTCAGTAGCAGCTAAAGAAATTAATTTTCATGGGAAAAGGCCTTTCCTTCAACCCATCAACAATATTGTATGAGCAGGCAATAGATAATCATATTTTTTTAATCCAAAAATATCGGAATCTTGTGTGTACCTTATGCTTTTATGTTTTATTTTCTCTTACTTTAGCTAATTTAAGTTATTGAATGTATTGTACGCTAAGCGTTGAAAACTGTATATGCTTCTTTAGACATTGATTAAGATCTCTGACACTTTATATTTAATAAAAGACTTTTCACTAAAATGCAGTACATCTGTACAATGCTCAAATAGAAACTATCTCGCACTCAATTACCAGCAACCCAGAATTATTTCACTGACCCCCCCACCTTCCCACTTCCTCTCAGATGTGTATTTGCCACAGTTAACTACATTCAGCAAATAGTTTGAATCATGCAGTCAGAGGTAACTGATTGTAAAATAAAATTAAATGAGTAAAAAAAAATAGAAGGAATTACAATCAAAACAAAAAATAAGGTTTTTATTGAAGATTTAGGAGGAGTGGCTCGGGGGTGTACTTAGCAGAGAAAGCATGTTAGAAGAATGGAAATGACTGAGTAATGGAAAAAATATAACAAAACTGAAAAGGGAATTGGAGTCTAGAAATAGAAGGCTCTGACTCTTGTTTCAGAAATAAATCGAACCAAATGAAGTAAGAATGGAGCCAGGACAGGTAAGGCATGGCATCTGTGTACTTCATTACTCTAGAAGCTTTTCCCCACTTCAAAGACACAACTGAGTATAAAGGGAGGACCTCAGACACCACCACTTCAGTACACTTCTGGACCCATGTATACTTTGCCAGAAAGAAGGCTTCCTGTGCTGATCCAAGAACTGCCACACTGCTGGACTTCTACTCGGAAGGAGCCCCTGCCCTGCTGAGCTGACCTGCTGCCCTCTTATCTAGGGAAGAAGAACTGGACCAGAAAATTCATCTTGAATTCACGACCCCTAGAGTGACTCTAGGTGCTAGTCTGCTGGCCCCCTGATCTGAGTCTTCAGAACATGAAAGGCTCCCCAACAGGTCCTGGACCCGTCATCAGCGAGTTCCTAACCCCAAGTGGTGCCTCTCAGGCCCTGAACTCTTGGTGTTGCTCTCGAGCTCTTGAAATCAAGCTTCTTGGTTATTTTTTACTACAAACAGATCTGTTCATACAGGAACTGTGCCACTCGCGTCTAAAATCAATGTGAACTGCCACCAGCCCGTCTCTCTGCACAGCAAGAATTGATGATGGTGGAGGCCTGCCAATGTGAATTTTAAGCCCACCTGGCCTGCTCTTTGCACCATGCCCCCAGCGATCCTCTGCAATGTAACCAGGACTGTTGGCACAAAACTTGAGAAGGTAGTACTTCAGCAGGACTAATCTTGGACTGTATCTTAACCAACCTCATCACGGTTGGCCGGATCTTTTGAGTTTGACCCGGCTCATCGTAACTAGATATCCCTGATTTATGCTTTGTGCTTTTAGGAACTATTTTTTAGTTTATTCTTTAAAAAATCCTAACTCCGGTTCTACTGATTGGGTTTTTGTAGTTTTGGTATTGTTTTATTTGTAAAATTTTGTTCTATGTTTCTAACTTGGTGTGGATCTTTTTGTGTAGTGTTTCCAATGTTTTACTGTTTGAAGTATTGCACAAATACTTAGCACATTGTTCCCTAGCTTGACTTGGATTGTGGTTGGTGCTTGACCAGGGCTCACACCTCAGTCAATCAGTAACCCAATTTCTAATAGGCCCAAAACACCAGCAGCCCGCCGTAGCTATATCGCTGAGTTGAGACCCTGCCCCCCTCAAACATAGCAAAACCAAAAGATTGAGACCACAAGCCATCGGGTACACAGAGGTACTCAGGATGATGAACTGCCACTGCAAGAAACTGGAGCACAGATTAAGAATGAGCCAAGACATCATGGACACAATCATCTTAAAATATGCTCCAAGATGCTGCTATCAACAGGTCATGAACACCAAGTACACCACATAAACACAAGCACCAACAGCAGTACTTTCTATCTAAAAGATTTCGCCTGTGCAGCAGCTGCCTCTGACAGCAACACACCCTCACAGGGCATCTACAAGACATTCTTGGAATTCCTGCAGCAAGATAACCCCAATATACAGCAACAGTAATCCTTAATCTTACCCCGCTGTCCTCTCATCGCAGCTCCCTGTATCAACCAGAAAATAGACCTTGACCGATTGCCCGCCATCACCACAAATGAGACTATGGACATCATGAAGTCTATCTACTGCAGGCCCCATCTGACTACTGCCCTGCCATAGCTTTACCAGAGGTCCCCAAACCATCAGTAAAGCTCTCATACATATCTTCAATGCCTCCATCACTACATCTACCTTCCTCTCCTCTTAGAAAAATGCCACAGTCCTCCTACTTCTCAAGAAATGCTCCACAGATCCCTCTACAGATGCCAACTAAAGACCAAGCTCCTTACTTTTGTACCCTGCTAAAGTCCTAGAGAAGCTTATTACAGATGCCTCTCCTATCACCTCAGCTTCCACCAGGTCCTCAACACCACTCAGTCAGGTTACAGACCCAACCAAGCACAGAAACAGTCCTCATCACCTTCACAGAAGACATGATCATGATCCTTGACAGAGCAGACATGGCAGCCCTCATCCTGCAGGATCTTTCCACAGCATTCAACACGGTCTCCCACCACATACCGATGCAATGCCTACACAACACTTGAACCCAAGGACCCATTCTCCGCTGGATCTGCTTTTTCCTGCCTGCCAGGACTAAAGCAGCAAGCCTAGTCCTACATCTTCAGGCATCCCCACCCTCATCTGTGGAGTGCTGCAAGGCTCATCTACCAGCCCGACCCTCAAAGCTAGCATTACCTACTCCCATTGTATCAATGTCCTCTTCTAGAACACGCAACTCATAGTCTTTTTTTTTTTTTTTAACATTTTTATGATTGCAAGATATGACAAAGATCATTACATTTCGATTCCATAGTGAAATTCAATTTTCAACAATATAGTACCACAAGTATCGTATTAAAAAATAAACATATATATAAGAAAAAATACAGAAATAAAGTAGAGATATGGAAACAATTCAAAAATATTACAAGCAGAAGTTCATGTTACCACTCATCTTGGAACCATCTTGGCACAATAGACTGATAAAACAAAAGAAAGGGGTTATTATAGGCCTATTCACCCTTCTTGCCCTTCAAAAAAATGCTTCCATATCCTTTCCTTTCTAAGAAGGGCTTTTGGTCCTCTAAATTTGGCTAAAGAAAGTTCCATGGTTCTGATTTCATGAACCAAAGTAAGCCATTCCGCCGCTTTAGGGGGTTCTCTAGATATCCATGCCCTAGCTATGGTTAGTCTTGCACATGCTAGTAAAATCATTATAAGATCCTTATTGGGACTATTACTATCCTGAATGTCTAGCAAAACCATTTGTTCTGTGAGCTCCGGTATAATTATCTGGTTAAATCTGAGATGGTAGGATATTCGATTCCAGAAAGTAGAAAGTGCTGGACAAGAGAATAGCATGTGCTCAATTCCAGCCGCCGCAGTATTACATTTAACACACATAGATTTGTCTGATATCGTGTTGCCTTGCGCCCAGCTGGATATTCTTTGTGGTGTATAGTACAGCTCGGTGATTGTCCTATATAGTTGCATTTTAAGGTTAGACGAATGTACTATATCGCTTAGATGAGTTAAAGCGCTTCTAATCTGTATTGAATTTATATTTAGATTTAGTCTACGCGACCATTTAGCTGCAATTTGAGCTGTGTTTTCACCCTTGTCCTTAATTAAACATTGGTATCCCAATTTGATTAGTGATTTTGTTTTATCAGAATAAATACAATCAAGAATATCTGATTGTTTAACTTCCGTTATTCTCATTTTATTACAGAAAAAATCTCTCAATTGTCTATATTTAAAGTGCATATCATCGGTGAGCCCATATATAATTTTTAAGTTCTCAAAGTTGATCAAGCCATTAGTACCATAAAGGTCTCCTAGTGTATTTATTCCCTGTCTAATCCAGCGATTCCCCAAACCGTCCGAGAATATACCCGGAAGACCAGGGTTATTCCATAGTCTAAGTTCGGCGTTGTAGAATTAACTATTGCTAATGTGCAGAATTTTGTCCCAAATTCTTATAGCATGTTTAGCAGTCTTAAATTTGACTCTTTTAAAGTAGTTCGGGTCATGAACCCGCAATAGAAATTGATTAGAATCGGCACCTAACATATACTGATGGAAAAATAATGAAGGAGTGTTTTTTAATAAGCTCCTTATGCGTAAAAAAAAAGTAGCCAAAAAATACAGGTTAAAATCCGGAAAAGTAAGTCCCCCTTTAGAAATTGGCAGTGTCAAAAATTTAACCGCCCTTCGTGCCTTTTTAAACCCCCAAATAAAGCTACTACAAATACCGTCCAACTTTCTAAAAAAAAGTTTGTTTGGTTGTAGCGGTATGGCTCTACACAAATACAACAACTTAGGTAAAATTTTCATCTTAATCAAATTAAGTCTCCCTATCAAACTCAAAGGTATCTTATGCCATTTTTTAAGACTAGCAGTGGTTTCCTTTAGGAATGACTCATAGTTTATTTCCAAAATTTCCCCTACTTTAGCAGTGAGTTTAATACCTAAATAAACAGCTTCTTTGCATGTATCATAGTCATGTGTAACCGGGGTATAATTAAGTATAATTTGGGTTTTGTTCACGTTCAGTTTATACCCAGAAATTCTCCCAAAGTTATGCGCTTCTTTTACAATTTCTGGCATAGCTTCATTAACATCGGATGTATATATTGCTATATCATCCACGAAGGCGGTTAGTTTAAGAGTTGTACCCCCATGATGAGCTGGTATAATATTGGTTTGGTCATTTAAAGCGTTTAAAAAAGGTTCTAAAGAGAGAGCAAAAAGTAATGGGGAGAGGGGGCATCCCTGTCTTGTACCTCTTGCTATCTTAAAATTGACAGAGTCTTTGCCGCCATAGCTGATCACCGCCCGTGGTTCATCATAGAGTGACTTCACCCAATCTAAGTAGGAGCCATTAATACCCATTTTGCTTAATACTGCCCACAGATAGTCCCACCCCACTCGGTCGAATGCTTTTTCCGCATCTAACATTATCATACCGAGTGGGGTATTGGTGGTTTCCGCTACATCAAAAGCTGTAATTGAGGTATTTACATGCAAGGTAGTATCTCTGCCCACTACAAAGCCATGTTGTTGAGGATTAACAATATCCGGCATATAGGGAGCTAACCGGTTAGCCAAAATTTTAGCGAAAATTTTCACATCAGAGTTAAGTAGGGATATGGGCCGATACGAACCACATTCTTTTTCAGGTTTTCCCTTTTTCAAAAAGAAAATAATTTTGGCAATTTTCCATGATGAGGGAGCTTGCTTAGAAACAATAATTGAATTAATCACATTTTGTAGTAGAGGTAGCAATTCTTGAGAGCAAAGTTTATAAAATTCCCCGGGTATACTATCTTCTCCAACCGCCTTACCTAATGGTAGATGGTCAATTGCTAATTTTATCTCCTCAATGGTGATATTAGAGTATAATTGTTGGAGTACTTCAAGGTTTAAAGCCTGCGGTGGTCCTAAGTATTGGTCAAGATATTTTACAATCTCTATTTTGTGTGGTATAACCTCTGGTGTATACAGTTGTTGGTAAAATTGATTTAGTATTTGATCCTCTCGTTCATAAGTCATTGAATCTAATCCAATTATTTCCTTAATTTTGGTTTTAGCTTTTCTTTTAAAAGAAATTTGGTACAAGAAGAGATTAAAATGTACAATCCTAATATAGTTCTGGTTTCAGAAACTCACATAAAATATCAAGACAGAAAGCTATTATCACAACTAAGTTACGAATTGGTTGCATGCACTTCTCTAAATGAGACTATAAGGGGGGTAGCTATTCTAAAACAAAGAACAGTCCCTTTAGAAATAATTAAAACTGCTTCAGATACTCGAGGAAGGTGGGCAATAGCACAGATGCAAGGTGACAATGTTAAACTGGTATTTTGTGTGGTATATGGTCCAAATATTGACAACCCTAAAGTTTTTGAGGATTTAAGTTTAGAACTACTTGAATGGGAAGGTGAAACTATTATTGCCGGGGACTTCAACTGTGTAATGGATTATAAAATAGACTCTACAGGGCCAAAGAACTTTAAAAGAATGTACAAAGTTAGAGCAGCGATTTTAGAACTTGCAAGACTGAACAATCTTAGAGATCTATGGCGGTCCAAGCATCCTAGGTTGGCAGGTTTTACTTATTATTCTGCGCCGCATAGATCCTGCTCTAGAATAGATATGATATGGGCTTCTGATCAAATCCTAGACAACTGTGCGATTGAAATTTGCCCCAAAGTTACATCGGATCATAACCCCCTGCTTCTGGAAGTTACTATTAAAGATCAAAATAAAAAACTACGAAAGTTTACTTTTCCGAGACACTTACTAGTTGATTTAACATTTATCTCATTAATCAAAAAACACATACAGGAGTTTATCACATTAAACATCAACTCAGCTAGCATAAACACTGTATGGGACACTTGTAAGTGTAGTATTAGGGGGTTTGTCCAGCAGTATGTATTTAGGCTTAATGCAGAAAGTCGTAATAAAAATAAAAATATGACATCAAAACTATTAGACTTGGAAGCACAACTAGCAGAGGCAACACTATACGCAAACAATAATATAGAGATGCTTAGAGCACAATTGGCGGAGCTACAAGCAGGATTAAAAAAAACTTTGAGAGAAAGGTATGTAGCAAAATTACAAAAATACAAACTAGATCAATACGAAGGTGGTGACCGTATTGGAAAAATATTGGCCTTTAAAACCGCGGATAGAAAAGAACACGCAACTCATAGTCAACTCATAATCTGTCTCTAAGATAAGACTCTAACACATGGAGCAAGTTTACCACCTGCATGATCGTTGCTTACTTGATGAAGACCAACTGTCTCAAGCTCGACACTGGGAAGACAGAAGTCATAATCATCAGCAACAACACCTCACTGTGGGACTCCATCTGATGGCTGGTCGAACTATGACCCCCCCTCAGTACTTATGCCAAGCGCCTCCGGATAGTTATAGTGTTACAGATTGACTTTTCTGGCCATCTTCTCTCTCTACCATAGAATGCTATGACCTCAGAGTGATGATGACATGTTGGAATTCCATGAATTTCAGTTGCTGTTAATGTCGTCGTTGGATAAGGTGTTAATAAAGGTATCTCTTACGTTATGCTGGCTCAGTTTTTTCAATGAGAAGATATCACAATTTTGGCGACGATCTGGATGGGATCCGGAGTCTGTAGAACCTGAACAATGGGGCAGGATTTCCCACGTTGCTATTTTCAAGTCAACGGTTTTGAGTTCTTTTGGACCTAGGAGCTTTCCATTAGCTTTAGGCACCCCTTGCTGTTTGCCTTCAGGACTTTCAAAAGTGTCACAGCTCTTTGCTGTCGAGTCTGTTGTTAGGCACCAACTAGCTGTTTGGTGTTGGGTGCCGGTCACTACGGAATCGTTGACTGAGGAGCTGTTACCTGTGACAGAGCAAATTCTTGTGGAGCTCGGTTTGCTGGAGTCTGTGAGTTTTTAATTTTTATTTTTTTATTTGCAGCTGTTATTTTCTGTGGATGTTCTGGTGAAATTTGCAGCCTGCTGTGCCCTGTTGTCAGTCCTGACGGGATCTTCTCCGGTCAGCGTACTTTCTTGGTGGCAAGCAGAGTCATGTAAACCTGGCAGATTCAGCATTTTACAGATTCGTCAAAAATACAGTCAGCTTTGATCAGTTTCCAGTATCCGGCGGTGAGTCTTGACGGAATCTGGTCTACGCAACATAATTTGCTTTGTGTCTTCAGGAGGTGTGTAAATGAAGCAGCTTCAGTTCTTGGCTGTTTCGTTCACATTATCCAGGAGGAGTTCTTTACACATTCCAGCGTTCATGACTGTGTCTTGCTGTGGGAGGACTTTATTTTGAGGCACTATCTGTTTGTTCAATGAGTCGAAACACCTTTTCTTTCTGACAGATATTCGTTTTTTTAAAAAGTCTTCGGCATCAGGAGTTTGAGACTCAAGGCTTTTTTCTCTTCAATTTAACAGGACTTTTAAGAGAACTATGACTCTGTGAAGTTGTGAGAAGTTGGCCTGGTATATAATGCTCACTAATTCTTAGTGATCACTTTGTACCATGCCAAGCAACCCTTATGATGATGGTTGTAATTCAACCTTGTAGACCAGTTATCCTAGTGGTAACGTGGACAAAGCAGTCTTAGGCTAAACTCTGAAAGGCATGTGAAGCCAGCTGTTATACCACACACAACCCCCTTGAATACCAAATGAAAGGGACACCACACAGATATATATTGAAAATATATGTTGATTTATTAACTATAAAATCCCCTGGACTCTTTATGAGCACCGAAGCACAAGCGTTAAATCACAAGACAGTTTAAAATACACAAAAGTTGCACAATATGGAGGAGCCCTAGGGGCCACCTAAACCATATACTAAGAAAGTGGTATAAGAGATACCAATAGGAAAGGGAACAGGCCTAGGGCCTTGGGAATCGCTGGAGCTATTCGAGACTAGCAGTGACTAAGTCGGGAAAGGCCCGCGGGACTCGGGTGCAGTGTTCAAAGTGCACGCACTTTCCAATGCAAAGTCTATGGTGCGTAAAAGTTACACAAAGTTAGTTTAAGGGCACTTCCGCTGAACCTAGAGGAACAAAACTTAAGACACAGACCCTAGAGGTGTGTACCAGTGTAGGGACACCAGCGTTGCAATGTTACCTCACCCACAGGAAGTGGGTGCACAGGGTCGAAGTGGCGTCGGGTTTTGACACGCAGGTTCTTGGCGCTTGAAGCTGAAGATGCTGCAGGCGATGTGAAGGAGAAGTGTCCGGTGGATCCAAGGGTGGATCTGAAGTGGTGAAGACCTGAAAGCAGAGGGGACAATGTTCAAAGTCACTGACCAGTGACCACCGTGGAACCAGATTGGAACCAGGCAAAGTCGGGTGCAAACAGGTGATCAGGGGTTGCTTCTCTCTGCAGCCACGTAGACACGAAGAGGTCAAGGACGTCCAGGAGTCGATCACGAGCTGTCCCTTGAAGGTTCTAGCTGATGGCGGTGTCGAAAACTCGATTGAAGCAAACAAGCCTTGGCTAATGCAAGCCACAGGGAAAGTGAAAAAGGCTTATTACTCGGACCAGCAAGGTCAGAGCAGGTACTCCTTTCTACAGGAGCGAGGGCAGGTCTGAAGCAACCAGACCCACAGTGTAAATCATAGGTGTCGTCGCCAAGATGGCCGCTGACCACGTGACAAGCGGCCGGGATGGCGAGTCGAGTGGCACAAAACAAAAGGGCCCCACGCAGATCGTGGAGATGCTGGAGGGCTGATCTTCGATGCAAATGTTGCTCGGTTGTGGGGCTTCTCAAACCCCAAAGCACAGAGTCGAGGGTGCCTCGGGTGCGGCGCAGTCAGCGTCTCGGGGGTCTTTCAAGATGTCCGCTCCCACGTCTCTCGGTGCCTCCACGGGTCCCTTCTTTGCAGGGACTGTGGATCGGGCTGGGAGAAGTCTGGGAAGCTGGGTCTTGTCAGGCTCTACACTCGGGCTCTGGCGGGAGGGGGCGGCAAAGCAGACGTCGAGGTGCTGGGTGATGCCTGTGTTCACAGGGTGGCCCCTCCTAGGCCACAAGGGAGATTCTCTTCAGTCTTCTGTGCAGCAGAATGTCGAAGTCCAGTCTTCTTCTTGTTTAAAGTTGATTTCAGGATGATCTGCTGTGCAATGGCACTGCTCCCACTCTTATTCCAATCTGAGGGGTGGATCTCATGCTAGGTCCCTCCCCTATGGGTGGGACCAGGAAGGGGGGTGGTTACACCCCCTCTCCTTTGTCCAGCTCCTCGCCAGGACTGGGGCTGGAAAGCCCCAGAACCGGTTTGGGCTGGCTTATGCACAGGGACACCTTGTGTGCCCCAGGCATGTCTCAATCTATTCAGCCCTGTCCTACCCAATACACAAAACCCTGTCTGGGGTGGTGCTCGCACCTCCCCAGGCAGGAAACCCTTTGTCCAGGCCCTCCTCGCTGGAAGGACTCCCAGCAGCAGGAGGTCAGACATGTGTCTGTGGTGGCAGCATCCATTTTGTGATGCTGAGGCTCTGTTTAACTTTAACCGGGGTTAAGGCTACACACATGTCGTGTCCCTCTAGAAGGGTGGAATGCTATCCCCGTCGCCAGAACTGGCGAGGGGATAGTATTCCAATTCGTATGACACCTTACTCGACATGTTTTGATAAAGCCAAACCAAAGATAGCATTTAACCGCGAGGATTATAATGCACTTAAGAGTATATGGTATGGCAATATCCCGGAACAGCTTAGGGAGTGGTTCCCGACAGCTGCAGACAGGCTCAGCTCCTGCTAGAGCACCATCTCACATGTAACCATGCACTCTGCCCCCAGGATTGCAGGGGCCTTCCATAGGAATGGCTTACAGGTTAAACTTGTGTCCAGTTTAAGGTTAGATATAGGGATACTATATCTAAGTAAGAGGTGATTACACCAACTTACCCCAGCTGAGTGATCAGCCAGTTGTGTCAAATCTGGAGGCCAGGCCAGGGGTGGCACAAGACGTGCTGCAGCCCCTGGTAGGCCTTGGATGCACCTATGCCCTGGGTACCTAGGGTACACTGTTACAGGGGCCTATAAGGTGAACCAGTTCCAATTATGTTATGCACCTAGGGTACATGGAGTCCATTTTAAGGAGAGAGCAATCAGCCTGGGGCCCTGAATAGCAGGATCCCAGGCCAACTATGTCAAAAACCAGCTAAACACCAGGCAAAAAGTTTGGGGGTAACCATAGTCAGATATCCACCTTCCTACATAACCCCCCCCCCAAACGAAAGGAGATAAGGCTATCCTTGACCAGGTAAGCCTATATTGCCTAAGTGGCCATATAAGGAAGTACCAGCTCTGGCTTGGTAACCCCCTGTTTCATGGTCCACTAAGCAATCCCTCACCCTAAGGGTATCTGAGGGTCTCCACCATAGGGAATCTCTACCTGTGGTGTGTCTTTGCAAAGTCAAAGGCTGGTGTTGAGATGGAGTACTGAAGTGAGTCTCCTCTGTAGGGCTCAGCTTCCTCCAATCACTCTCCACCATTTGTGCCTTTCTTTCTCTGACTGAGTTGCACTGTGCTCTCAGGGTCAACCTCTGGCTACCTAAAGCTGGAGGCTGGGTCCCTCTGTTTGGCTTACTGGAGGGACAGGTCAGGTGTGGGGCCTTTTGGTCCCAGGGTTGGCTGTGCCCAACAATATCCATCTGGGGGAGGTCCCTAACTACTTTTAAGGGGGATCCCTCAGGAGTTTTTAAAGTTTTCACCTCACTAGGGCTACTAGTTTTGGTGCCCCTAATCTGTTGATGGGGGTGCTTTATTTGACAGGGGGCCCTTTGGGTCTCACTGTCCTTCTTGTCCTCTGCAGCCCTGGGCTGAGTAAGGCAAGGTAGAGAGGGGCAGGTTACCTGCTCCAGACTGGGTCCCTCCTGAGAAGGGTCCACTGCCATCAGAGGCGCTGTCAGGCCAGGCCTAACAACCTCTGGGACAGTTCCTTCATCAGGGGTAAGATCAGTTCCCTGAGGAGGCTGATCCTTTCCTAAAGTCTGGTGTGAGGGAGATTTCTCTTCCTCCTCAATGCTCTCTGTTTGGGTGGAGTGATCCACCATTTCAGGCTTCACTACCCATGTATCAGTTTGAGTTTGGGCTGTGGCCATCACAGCCCCACCAACCTTTTCAGGAGGAGACTCAGTTTGGGTATGGGCTGTTATTAGTACAGCCCTGCTACTCTTTTCAGGAGGGAGGTTATCTAAAGATGGGGCTGAGGTTTGCTCAGCCCTCCCAACCTTTTCAGGAAGGACATCTTGGATTGGGGCTGTAGCCAGCACAGCCCCACTAACCCTTCCATGGAGATTTACCATTCTAGAATGGGTTTGCTGTTCAACCTCAGCCCAGGCTGAGATTTCCAAATCATTACCCAGTAGGCAATCTACAGGCAAGTTTGCTGACACTGCCACTCTCTTTGGGCCAGTGACACCTCCCCAGCTAAGATTGACTACTGCCATGGGATGATTGGTTTCTATGCCATCAATGTTTGTCACCTGATATCTGGCATCAGGTAAAAGTTGCCTTGAGGGGACTAGACATTCAGCCACCATGGTGATGCTAGCCCCTGTGTCTCTGAAGGCCTCAACTTTCAAACCATTGATGAGGGGCTCCTGTCTATACTTGCTCAAAGTGTTTGGGCAAGCAGTGAAATTGGCAAACCCCATGCCAGTCTCATAGACAAGAGTATCTGAGTTAGGGGACCTGGATAGGCCAGAGTCCACCTGTCCTCCAAAAGTAAACCCACCCAAATTCTTGGGGGTGCTCCCACCACCTGGGGGACCACTGCTAACAGTGGCAGGAGGTGTTGGAGCCTTACCTGGAGGTATATTCTCCTTATTGCCATTCTTGGGACAACAGCTATCTGTTTTGTAATGCCCCACCTGTTTACAGGTATGACAATAAGGCTTTTTCTGGGTTGTAGAAGTGTCTTGGGACCCACCCCCATTCTTGGAGTTTTGGGGCCCTGGGGAAGTCTTTTCCTTACTTTTATCCCCACCCTTCTCTTGAGGCTTGGTAGTCTCTTTCTTTTGGTCACCACCCTGGTTCTTAGGCCTGATCCTGGTTCTGACCCATTTGTCTGCCCTCCTACCCAATTCTTGTGGGGAGGTCAGATCAGAGTCAACCAGGTGCTGATGTAGAAGCTGATTTTGACAATTACTTAAGATTTGCTCTCTCATAATTAAATTATACAATCCTGTATAGTCAGTAACCTTACTTCCCAGCAACCAGCCCTCTAGAGCCTTAGTGGCACATTCAACAAATTCAGACCCGTCCTGAGTCTGTGTCTTCTGGGTATCTCTGAACATTAACCTGTACTGTTCAGTGGTTAAGCCTAACCCATCAATCAGAGCACTCTTCAGGACCATGTAGTTTCTAGAATCCTCATCACTAACTGTGAGGAGTCTGTCTCTGCCTCTACCTTCAAAGGAGAGCCACAGGATTGCTGCCCACTGCTCCTGAGGGATCTGCTGTACCATGCAGGCTCTCTCAAGTGCAGTCATCCATTTGTGGATGTCATCCCCAGCTTTGTAGGGGGGCACAATCTTACTCAGGTTTCTTGTATCAAAGGACCTGTCTTTATCCTTCTGGATAGTGCTGCCACCAGTGGATCCTAATCCACTCTCTCTAGGCTGTCTCGCTCTAGCAAGTTTCTCTTGGGCCAGGGCAACTTCTAATTCTTGTCTCTGGATCCTAAGCTCAGCCTCTCTCATCTTGGCCTCATGTTCCCTTCTCTGAGGGCTAGTCATCTCCTTTCTAGAGTGACCATGAGAGCCTCTAGAAGCATGGGAGTTGTCAGAGTCACCTGAGTGAGTCCTTCTCCTCCTAGGCCTCTGGTTAAGTCCACCTGGGGGTCTGAATGGGTTGTTACCTGATTCATTCCCAAGTAAGCTTAAGTTAGCCTGGTTCAGTCTACTGACCAGCGCCTGACTATTTCTGTCATCATCTGACTCACTGCTTTCCACCTCCTCCTCTTCCTCTTCCTCTTCCTCTTCATCTACCTGAGGAGCTCCAGTGGTGGAGGCTTCCTCATCTACCAGGATGATAGGGGCAGGGGTGTCTACAGAGTCATCCTCTGAAGGATGGCCTCCTTCAGCATTCCCTGTGGGGTTTGCTTTAGAGGGCTTTAGAGTCTCAGACTGGTCTAAGAGCTCTCTTAGGTGGTCTGTAGTAGGGGAAGGCCCTGTCTTCAGACCCCTTAAGACACAAAGCTGTCTTAATTCCTTAAAGGAAAAAATAGCAAATTTGGATGGTGCCCTTGGAGGGTCACTCTCAACAGGGATGTTCCCAGTGGAACCCTCTGCTCCAGACATTGCTCTAGTGTGGGTGGATGTGTTGCAATCTACCTACACTGGTGTTTACCTACTAAACCTATCTAGTAGTTGTAGCTAGGGTGTGCTACTCCCTTTGCTCTACAACAACTAAGTTCAGTAGAACTTAAGTATACTAGTCTTGTGTTATATGTACCTAGCAGGTACCTGTATGATCTTTCAAATGATAATCTCAAAGATTGTAATGGTAAAACAACAGCAAGCTCAGATCCCAATCTGCTGCTCACCAATGTGAGAAGTTGGCCTGGTATATAATGCTCACTAATTCTTAGTGATCACTTTGTACCATGCCAAGCAACCCTTATGATGATGGTTGTAATTCAACCTTGTAGACCAGTTATCCTAGTGGTAACGTGGACAAAGCAGTCTTAGGCTAAACTCTGAAAGGCATGTGAAGCCAGCTGTTATACCACACACAACCCCCTTGAATACCAAATGAAAGGGACACCACACAGATATATATTGAAAATATATGTTGATTTATTAACTATAAAATCCCCTGGACTCTTTATGAGCACAGAAGCACAAGCGTTAAATCACAAGACAGTTTAAAATACACAAAAGTTGCACAATATGGATGAGCCCTAGGGGCCACCTAAACCATATACTAAGAAAGTGGTATAAGAGATACCAATAAGAAAGGGAACAGGCCTAGGGCCTTGGGAATCGCTGGAGCTATTCGAGACTAGCAGTGACTAAGTCGGGAAAGGCCCGCGGGACTCGGGTGCAGTGTTCAAAGTGCACGCACTTTCCAATGCAAAGTCTATGGTGCGTAAAAGTTACACAAAGTTAGTTTAAGGGCACTTCCGCTGAACCTAGAGGAACAAAACTTAAGACACAGACCCTAGAGGTGTGTACCAGTGTAGGGACACCAGCGTTGCAATGTTACCTCACCCACAGGAAGTGGGTGCACAGGGTCGAAGTGGCGTCGGGTTTTGACACGCAGGTTCTTGGCGCTTGAAGCTGAAGATGCTGCAGGCGATGTGAAGGAGAAGTGTCCGGTGGATCCAAGGGTGGATCTGAAGTGGTGAAGACCCGAAAGCAGAGGGGACAATGTTCAAAGTCACTGACCAGTGACCACCGTGGAACCAGATTGGAACCAGGCAAAGTCGGGTGCAAACAGGTGATCAGGGGTTGCTTCTCTCTGCAGCCACGTAGACATGAAGAGGTCAAGGACGTCCAGGAGTCGATCACGAGCTGTCCCTTGAAGGCTCTAGCTGATGGCGGTGTTGGCAACTCGATTGAAGCAAACAAGCCTTGGCTAATGCAAGCCACGGGGAAAGTGAAAAAGGCTTATTACTCGGACCAGCAAGGTCAGAGCAGGTACTCCTTTCTACAGGAGCGAGGGCAGCTCTGATGCAACCAGACCCACAGTGTAAATCGTAGGTTTCGTCGCCAAGATGGCCGCTGACCACGTGACAAGTGGCCGGGATGGCGAGTCGAGTGGCACAAAACAAAAGGGCCCCACGCAGATCGTGGAGATTCTGGAGGGCTGATCTTTGGTGCAAATGTTGCTCGGTTGTGGGGCTTCTCAAACCCCAAAGCACAGAGTCGAGGGTGCCTCGGGTGCCCGCGCAGTCAGCATCTTGGGGGTCTTTCAAGATGTCCGCTCCCACGTCTCTCGGTGCCTCCACGGGTCCCTTCTTTGCAGGAACTGTGGATCGGGCTGGGAGAAGTCTGGGAAGCTGGGTCTTGTCAGGCTCTGCACTCGGGCTCCGGCGGGAGGCGGCGGCAAAGCAGACGTCGAGGTGCTGGGTGATGCCTGTGTTCACAGGGTGGCCCCTCCTAGGCCACAAGGGAGATTCTCTTCAGTCTTCTGTGCAGCAGAATGTCGAAGTCCAGTCTTCTTCTTGTTTAAAGTTGATTTCAGGATGATCTGCTGTGCAATGGCACTGCTCCCACTCTTATTCCAATCTGAGGGGTGGATCTCCTGCTAGGTCCCTCCCCTATGGGTGGGACCAGGAAGGGGGGTGGTTACACCCCCTCTCCTTTGTCCAGCTCCTCGCCAGGACTGGGGCTGGAAAGCCCCAGAACCGGTTTGGGCTGGCTTATGCACAGGGACACCTTGTGTGCCCCAGGCATGTCTCAATCTATTCAGCCCTGTCCTACCCAATACACAAAACCCTGTCTGGGGTGGTGCTCGCACCTCCCCAGGCAGGAAACCCTTTGTCTAGGCCCTCCTCGCTGGAAGGACTCCCAGCAGCAGGAGGTCAGACATGTGTCTGTGGTGGCAGCATCCATTTTGTGATGCTGAGGCTCTGTTTAACTTTAACCGGGGTTAAGGCTACACACATGTCGTGTCCCTCTAGAAGGGTGGAATGCTATCCCCGTCGCCAGAACTGGCGAGGGGATAGTATTCCAATTCGTATGACACCTTACTCGACATGTTTTGATAAAGCCAAACCAAAGATAGCATTTAACCGCGAGGATTATAATGCACTTAAGAGTATATGGTATGGCAATATCCCGGAACAGCTTAGGGAGTGGTTCCCGACAGCTGCAGACAGGCTCAGCTCCTGCTAGAGCACCATCTCACATGTAACCATGCACTCTGCCCCCAGGATTGCAGGGGCCTTCCATAGGAATGGCTTACAGGTTAACATGTGTCCAGTTTAAGGTTAGATATAGGGATACTATATCTAAGTAAGAGGTGATTACACCAACTTACCCCAGCTGAGTGATCAGCCAGTTGTGTCAAATCTGGAGGCCAGGCCAGGGGTGGCACAAGACGTGCTGCAGCCCCTGGTAGGCCTTGGATGCACCTATGCCCTGGGTACCTAGGGTACACTGTTACAGGGGCCTATAAGGTGAACCAGTTCCAATTATGTTATGCACCTAGGGTACATGGAGTCCATTTTAAGGAGAGAGCAATCAGCCTGGGGCCCTGAATAGCAGGATCCCAGGCCAACTATGTCAAAAACCAGCTAAACACCAGGCAAAATGTTTGGGGGTAACCATAGTCAGATATCCACCTTCCTACAGAAGTTATCTCTCATTTTTTATCTTTGAAGGTGAACATTTACATATATTTATTGATTTAAATTTTTGGCAGTGACCTTAATGTATCTTGCGAATTATCCTATTTGTGATTAACAGTGTTAATTTGCGTTTTACTTACTTTTATACAAGTTGCAGCACTGTATCTGGGTATAATGCAGAATGTTACTTCCCCACCGTTTTTCTTACCTTCTCCAGGGGAACCTTTGATTGGTTGGGCAAAATTGAAAAAGGTTTTTGGGAACTATGCACTTGTGTGTGGCACTAATCTTAGTGGAGAGCGGAAGCATGCTTTATTGTCGCACTGTTTGGGAGTGGAAGGACAGGATGTTCTTGAGAATCTTCCGGAGCTTCCACATGCTGAAGCGCGTGCTTTGAATGAATTTGAAATTTCTATTGCAATATTGGATCATCATTATTTGCCCCGTGTTAGTACAATTCTGGAAAGATATAATTTTGGTTTGAGGGAACAGGGGCAGAATGAGTCTGTTGAAGAGTATGTGACTGCTTTGAGGAAGTTGACTATGAAATGCAATTTTGGGGTGCAGTTGAGGAAAGAATCAGGGACCAAATTGTGCTACGTTGCAACAATGACAAGATTAGAGAAGAACTGTGGATGAAAGATGAACCCTCCTAAGAAAAAGTTCTCATTGTTGCAAAACAGGAGGAACATATGTTGAAATGTGTGGGTGAGTTAAAATCAGGGGAACATGTCAATTCCTTAGAGAAAGAGAGTTCCACTGAGATTAATGTAGTTAAGACTCAGAGTGTTCCTGAGGTAAAGCAAAATTCTGAGACAAAGAGTGTTAGAAAGATCGAGCAGAATTTCAAGGTGAGTTGTTTTAGGTGTGGGTTTGACGGTCATAAAGCTAATGACAAATTTTGTCCAGCTTTGTCTCAGGTGTGCAATTCTTGTGGTCTTAAAGACATTTTAGTAAGTGTTGTAGAAATAAGTTTAGAAAACAAAAAGGGTAGAGACAAAGAGGCATGTCCGGAAATAATTTTGCATGTTGAGGAGTCCAATAAACTGTTTCCTTTTGTAGTGGTGAGCATTGATGGAAAGGATATTACTATGAAATTTGACTCAGGTTCATGAATCACCATTATTTCTGAACAAACATTTGTTAAAATGTTTGGTAACAACAAGGTTCTTTCTATGATGGACATACAACCGGGAGGTTATGGGGGATCCAAAATTGATATGCTTGGCTATTTTGAGGCATGCATTGATGTGAGCGTGTTTCCAAAATCGATTGCCCTAAGCTTACCAGGGTAAACTGCTGCCAGTGAGCCTTTCTTCCTCGGGGACACCACGCAGGAAACGCAGCACCAGTACCATCTTCGACTGTTAGTCCCCCTCGCCGCCGCTCTCTGACATCGATCGGCCGCTGAGTGGGGGGGACTACAGCCCCCACAATTCCTGCGCTGTCCAGCTCCGCCCACGAACCAGCACTTCTGTGCTGGTTGGTGGGCACCAAACACAGCTGCTTCCTCCATGTCGCGGGACGCGCGCGGGACGAGCCGGGCGAAGCCCGGGCCAAGGGCGGGCCCGTTTAAGCCCGTTCAAGACCAGTCAAGGACGGGACGGGCCACCCCCATAACATCTGTATTATCAAAGGTCAGTGCGTACCTTGCAAGTTTGGCAACTAACATCTGAAGTGTGGTTAGGACTCATACCCACTGATTCAAGAGGATTGTGTGAACTATGACTACATCCCCAGGTGCACTGGGAAACTGTGGGAGAAGTACTGGTGGGTCTCTCGTGGGTTCTCTAGACAATTTCTTGATAAGAGTCTCTACTGCCCTGGCTAAAGATATTGAACTTATTGAGAAGAGATTATCGTTAGATCCACTCTCGGATAAGCGGTCCTCATTGGTCAGTTTGACAAGGGCAAGATCGCCTACTCCCCAAGAGATGGATTTACATGATACAGGGTCCCCCACAGCGGGGAGGGAAAGAAGTGTCATTATATTGCAGAAAGTAAGCTCTGAGGCTGGACTGAACTCGAGTAACCTTGCCAAGAAGCGGCCTTCCCCTAATATGAAAACTAGGTCAGCCAGATGTGCAAAAGTTGGAGTGGTTCAACAGTCACACGGCCCAATCTCCAAAAGGCAATGCACAGGGGCACAACAGCAAGCGACAGAGGGAAAAGGGAAAAAAACTAAGGAGGTCGCGACCAAAGAGAATTTGATAACAATTGCTTCACACATATCGTCACCGGCAAACGAAGGGGCAAATGTATTGCGATCCAGGGATGGAGATGCCCCACGGGTTTCGGATGTTGCCTTTTGGAAAAAATTGGAAAGTACTGTACATAAGCTCACCCTTTCGATACAAGATAGACTGGACCGAATTGAAAATAGACTGGTGTGTTTGGAACTCTTGCTCGCATCAGTACAGGTCAGGGGGGTTCAGGGGAGGGGGTCCAACCCATAGGCAGTCAAATGAGGGGGCAAGGCACGGTGGGCACTAGCTCTAATGCTCTATCTAATCCTAATGTATCTACAAAAGGTAGTCAAAGACTTGCAGTAGAGAATGTATCTGCTTCTAGTGCCACGGTCCCCCTGAGAAACTCTGTAGGGGTACCTCAAATAGAACAGGCAAGCAAGAATAAAGCGGTGAAGGTCACTAGCCCTTTAATAAAATCTCAGAAAACACACAAACCCCCTATAATTCACGATGTGCAGAGGCAATAAACAATTGATCTGCCCCGGATTCAGCCCCGTATGTGGTAGTTCTTACAGGGGTGTCACCGTTAGCCCATGGAAAGAGGGAGACCTACAGGGAATTGAAAAATAAGTGTATTTTTTGGCTAAATGTTAATCGGCCATTGCCTAGCTATGTCTGCCCAGAGATATTATTTGGTAGGAGAGTAAATTGGGTGGTAAGACGGTCAAAGTCGACTGAAGGTGATTGTATTATCATCAGCTTCAGGGACACAAGATGTGCCGAATTTATTTGTAATGGGGGACAACTCGGCTCCAGATCCCGAATCCAATCACTTCCCCTAAGGTTCCTTTATGCCCCTGAACAAAATACAGAATGGGGCACCCCTTTAGGAGGTGCGGCTCCGAATTATTACAAGCCACAAAACATCAGGCTACAAAACAGGTTCAGGGCCTTGTCAGAACTGGAAGATTGTGACTGACAGTCAAGCATGGCAGAAGGGGAAACTAGAAGCTGCCTATCACAAGGACTAATAACTGTGGGGAAAGTTATTGAGGGATGTCCGCCAGTTAGGAGGTCTGTAAAACTGAATGAGTGGAATACTGTTGATCTGTTGTCATGGAATGTGGCGGGACTTTCAACCAAATTTCATAATAAGGAATTTCTGGACTATGTAAAAAAATTTAACATAATCTGTGCCCAGGAAACATGGGAAGTTGACCCAACAAACTTCAATTTGGAGAGATATAGGCCGTTTGGGACTCCGGCTGTAAGATCTAGGGCAACGATTCATAAAAGGGGGTGGTGATGAACAGAGTGTCTGAATTAAGCAGACCACTCTTACCCAGTCCAAAGATCAGGGCTTGATCCATCACCGTTATTTATCTCACTGCCCCATCCCAACTCAGAACCTGGCTATATGCAAATCAGTCTGTCCCTGGCCCAGTGCATCATGGGAACAGGGCAGACTAAACTACCAAGCCAATTCTTAACCAGAAAGGAGACAAGCTACCGGGGACCGGTTTCTGGCATTTCAGCCGTCTTCGGCCCGGCTTGCTTGAATCCTGATGGAGCAGTGAGAAAGGGACTCATGTCTGAGTATACCCTGCCACACCTATAGTGGCCAAAAACGATTCATAAAAGGGGGTGGTGATGAACAGAGTGTCTGAATTAAGCAGACCACTCTTACCCAGTCCAAAGATCAGGGCTTGATCCATCACCGTTATTTATCTCACTGCCCCATCCCAGCTCAGAACCTGGCTATATGCAAATCAGTCTGTCCCTGGCCCAGTGCATCATGGGAACAGGGCAGACTAAACTACCAAGCCAATTCTTAACCAGAAAGGAGACAAGCTACCGGGGACCGGTTTCTGGCATTTCAGCCATCTTCGGCCCGGCTTGCTTGAATCCTGATGGAGCAGTGAGAAAGGGACTCATGTCTGAGTATACCCTGCCACACCTATAGTGGCCAAAAACGATTCATAAAAGGGGGTGGTGATGAACAGAGTGTCTGAATTAAGCAGACCACTCTTACCCAGTCCAAAGATCAGGGCTTGATCCATCACCGTTATTTATCTCACTGCCCCATCCCAGCTCAGAACCTGGCTATATGCAAATCAGTCTGTCCCTGGCCCAGTGCATCATGGGAACAGGGCACACTAAACTACCAAGCCAATTCTTAACAAGAAAGGAGACAAGCTACCGGGGACCGGTTTCTGGCATTTCAGCCATCTTCGGCCCAGCTTGCTTGAATCCTGATGGAGCAGTGAGAAAGGGACTCATGTCTGAGTATACCCTGCCACACCTATAGTGGCCAAAAACGATTCATAAAAGGGGGTGGTGATGAACAGAGTGTCTGAATTAAGCAGACCACTCTTACCCAGTCCAAAGATCAGGGCTTGATCCATCACCGTTATTTATCTCACTGCCCCATCCCAGCTCAGAACCTGGCTATATGCAAATCAGTCTGTCCCTGGCCCAGTGCATCATGGGAACAGGGCAGACTAAACTACCAAGCCAATTCTTAACCAGAAAGGAGACAAGCTACCGGGGACCGGTTTCTGGCATTTCAGCTGTCTTCGGCCCGGCTTGCTTGAATCCTGATGGAGCAGTGAGAAAGGGACTCATGTCTGAGTATACCCTGCCACACCTATAGTGGCCAAAAACGATTCATAAAAGGGGGTGGTGATGAACAGAGTGTCTGAATTAAGCAGACCACTCTTACCCAGTCCAAAGATCAGGGCTTGATCCATCACCGTTATTTATCTCACTGCCCCATCCCAGCTCAGAACCTGGCTATATGCAAATCAGTCTGTCCCTGGCCCAGTGCATCATGGGAACAGGGCAGACTAAACTACCAAGCCAATTCTTAACCAGAAAGGAGACAAGCTACCGGGGACCGGTTTCTGGCATTTCAGCCGTCTTCGGCCCGGCTTGCTTGAATCCTGATGGAGCAGTGAGAAAGGGACTCATGTCTGAGTATACCCTGCCACACCTATAGTGGCCAAAAACGATTCATAAAAGGGGGTGGTGATGAACAGAGTGTCTGAATTAAGCAGACCACTCTTACCCAGTCCAAAGATCAGGGCTTGATCCATCACCGTTATTTATCTCACTGCCCCATCCCAGCTCAGAACCTGGCTATATGCAAATCAGTCTGTCCCTGGCCCAGTGCATCATGGGAACAGGGCAGACTAAACTACCAAGCCAATTCTTAACCAGAAAGGAGACAAGCTACCGGGGACCGGTTTCTGGCATTTCAGCCGTCTTCGGCCCGGCTTGCTTGAATCCTGATGGAGCAGTGAGAAAGGGACTCATGTCTGAGTATACCCTGCCACACCAGAGTATTCTGCTTAATTCAGAAACTCTGTCCATCACCACCCCTTGTTGTTAAATATTTTGTCCACCCTAAGCGTGGAAGGGTATACTCAGATGTGAGTCCCTTGCTCATTGCACCATCAGGATTCAAGCAAGCCGGGCCGACGACTGCTGAAATGCCAGAAACCGGTCCCCGGTAGCTTGTTTCCTTTCCAGTGTAAGAATTGGCTTGGTAGTTTGGTTTGCCCTGTTCCCATCATGCACTGGGACAGGAACAGACTAATTTGCATATAGCCAGGTTCTGAGCTGGGATGGTGCAGTGAGCTAAAAAACGGTGTTGGATCTAGCCTTGATCTCTTGACTGGGTGAGAGTATTCTGCTTAATTCAGAAACTCTGTCCATCACCACCCCTTGTTGTTAAATATTTTGTCCACCCTAAGCGTGGAAGGGTATACTCAGATGTGAGTCCCTTGCTCATTGCACCATCAGGATTCAAGCAAGCCGGGCCGACGACGGCTGAAATGCCAGAAACCGGTCCCCGGTAGCTTGTTTCCTTCCCAGTGTAAGAATTGGCTTGGTAGTTTGGTTTGCCCTGTTCCCATCATGCACTGGGACAGGAACAGACTAATTTGCATATAGCCAGGTTCTGAGCTGGGATGGTGCAGTGAGCTAAAAAACGGTGTTGGATCTAGCCTTGATCTCTTGACTGGGTGAGAATATTCTGCTTAATTCAGAAACTCTGTCCATCACCACCCCTTGTTGTTAAATATTTTGTCCACCCTAAGCGTGGAAGGGTATACTCAGATGTGAGTCCCTTGCTCATTGCACCATCAGGATTCAAGCAAGCCAGGCCGACGACGGCTGAAATGCCAGAAACCGGTCCCCGGTAGCTTGTTTCCTTCCCAGTGTAAGAATTGGCTTGGTAGTTTGGTTTGCCCTGTTCCCATCATGCACTGGGACAGGAACAGACTAATTTGCATATAGCCAGGTTCTGAGCTGGGATGGTGCAGTGAGCTAAAAAACGGTGTTGGATCTAGCCTTGATCTCTTGACTGGGTGAGAGTAATTTGCTTAATTCAGAAACTCTGTCCATCACCACCCCTTGTTGTTAAGTAAGATCTAGGGCAGGCAGAGCAAAAGGAGGTCTCGTTCTGTGGGCGCATCTGACTCTAGATGGGACCTGGATAGATCTCAACAGGAAATCAGATTGTTTGCTTGCAGTTCAGTTTAAAACCAGGGATCTCAATCTGATTATTGTTAATTTCTATAATGCAGGAGGTTGTAGAGTGCAGGAGTTGGAGGATCAACTGGGTATCCAGATAGAGAAGATGAATAACGCCCTCGCTCCCTTACTTTTAATTGCAGGTGATTTTAATTGTCATTTATGTCCTCGGCTGATTCCCTTTATGGAAAATTGGGCATCGTGTAATTTAGTGGAGGGTGCCCACTTTGACCACACAATAGATGGAGCTAATCTCAATGGGATGATGAATCACTTTGACCTGTCTCATTCCATGGATCTTTTATCTTTCAGCTTCAAAAGTGGGGTTAGTACAACGTTGAAAGGTAGAGGATGTAGCTCATGTATTGATTTTGTTATTGTTTCCCGCTTACTTAAAGAGAGAGTTTTAAGATTTAACATCGACTGTAGTGGCTTTAGCGACCACAACCCTCTTACAGTGAGTATTGCAGTGTCAAAGGTGAATAGAGAAATAAGGAAGAGACCTCTAGATGTCAGGGAGATGGTTACAGACCAACGTAGAAGATTAAAATGGGCTAAAATGGATAGCGGAAATTTTTATAAGTCCCTAGTCTCCTAAGGGAAACAGCAGTTGGAGGTATGCCTAAACCCGGATATGATAGGGCCACAGGTGGTGGAGGCATTTGAGGAGATGGGTAGGCTAGTAGATCACTTAATGCATGTACCAGGGAAAGGGAAGGAAGCCCATAACCAGAGATGGTTCGATAGGGGATGTTCTTTGGCCCACAGAAAACTTAGAGCCGCCCTCAAACAGAAACCCAGAGATGGTGTTAGGGTTACGCTCTGTAGAGCAAATTATAAGCAAGAAGTTAGGCGCCATAAATTAGCTCTTCAAACTGAAACGTGGGAAGATCTACGAGAGGCTACGGAAAAACGTGATCTTACCAAGTTTTGGGAACTAAGTAAAAAAAAGCTGCTTTCAAGATGGGAATAGTCTTAGCATTGCCTCAAATGTACTCCCAGCTCAATGGGTGGAACATTTCAGTGCTTTATATATCATATATAATGGTGCTGGGCCCAAAACATAAAGGCAAACATTTTAATTACAGAATCGGCGCTACAAGTCTGGCGTAAGTGCAGACTTTTCTATACCTGGGCATTTTATTCGACAGAAATTTGAATTTTAAACCATTGATAGAAGAACATGGTAGGAAGCTGGCAGCGAGCTCAGGAGCAGTTATGAACTTTGGGCGCAAACTGGGTCGACGTGAAGTAATTCGGGGTTCCCAAGGCCTACACACTCCAGAGATAACCCACTTACACTCAAGAACTGTTGGCACGGAAACTGTAAAAGGCAAAGAACAAATTTATTAAGACCCCATGGGGTGGTGGTACACTCAAACAGCACCCTTCGGTAATGCAAGAGGTATCACACCGAACACCGGTGTGACCCCGTTTATATACAGTTTTGGGGCAATAAAAGATAGGCGGCACGAGTTAAGACACATTTTAAGGACATATATGGTCATGTTTCGGAATACTGCCAGCTCATTGGAGGGGCACAACTCTGCTGGTCAGTTTGGTGCACATTCCAGAAGGTTTACGGGTCAGTGGGAACTGCGCATGTGCAGCTTGACCAGTACTAAAAATAGCCTGTTGCTGGGCAGATAGAAGTGGTCAGCGGAACGGACAACGGACTAAAGGGCACACCAGCCACGAGGCCGCTCATGATCTAAGATGGCCGCTGCAACATTCAAAATGGCGTTTTCATATATAGCCAAGTTAAGGAGGACAACGTGTAGGTTCAGCTAATCGCTAATGCGGCCGGGCCAATTACAACAGACGACCCTTTTAGCGGTTAGCTGAATCTACCTCATAGTGAACATAGTCAGGATGTTCGTCCTCGATGTCTATTAACATTATTTGTGTTACCTCCTTGTGAAGCATCATTTTGTCATGGGCAAGAGCTCGTCTTGATGGTATACAAGCTGATAAACACATTGAACATAAAGCTGGGCCACATTGAATACATAGGCATATAAAAAACATGGCTCCTACGAGTATACAGAGAATCGTCAACAATTTCCAGCCCCAAGTTGCAAGCATGGACCAGAACCATCCCGAAAGTGTCCAAGTTCCATTGTCCGGGTGAATCTCAGCTGCAATTTTATGAAGTTTGGAGATGGCATCATACACAGATGGGGAATTGTCCGGAATGTATACACAACAGCTGCTTCCGATAATTCTACAGGCCCCCCCACGATCAGCCAAAACAACATCCAATACCATTCTATTTTGGAGGGTGACAATCCTGGAAATCTGTAGTTCCTCGGTAATATTCCCCAGGGCAATGGCAGTGTCATTTGCAACAGCCTCGACAACACGTGTCAGTCGTCTGATTTTCCGGCTGTTCAGTGCAGCCCCCACAAAGGAGAATAGTCCCAGATTAAAGTCCACATATTGTTGTAATGCAGTGTCCGTTTGGTCAATGTCCTCCAGGACAACAGTTCGTTTAACCCTATTCAGAACGAAATCATGGTACAAAGTATAATCATTGTGATACATCGGAGGGGCAATGAATACGGGAGGTAACACAAACGATACATAGCACGTGCCCAACCACCCCAATGGAAGCTGATGGTAGCCCTTCGTTCCACAGATAAAATATGTATTTCGTGATGCAACAAATGAAATACCATTCGGGCTATCAAACGTGAGAGTAGTATTACATTCGCTTTTCCCCACTGCAATCGAACCCTTGTTCCTGATACATAAATCGGCTTTTGTAGCAATGACATTTATAACATGGGCACTAGAGACATTGATGTTCCTCTGGTTGCTGTATACACGTGGGGCAGACACATTATCAGGCCTGTACTCTTCCCATTCAAAACGAGTGCCCTCAGCCCGGGGAAACCCATCCTTGTCGTGGAAACATACTTTATTCAAACGGAAAAGCACCCCCCCTTTGGTTGGCCATCTCATAGTAAAGAGGAGGGTGTACCAAGCGTTGCATGACCCATTATGCGAAAATGGGAGTGGAATAAGTGGAGTGCCCCCTCTCTTCTGGTGCCCTGGCAACATCCCACATACCCAGCAATTTGAAGTATTGGTCATGTTATGTGTGTGGTGAAGAATCTGAATGAAGCTGTTATTTAAGTACGTTTGGCGATGTCGCTCTTCATGAAAGGGCAGTGTAAAATGAAAATGTTCAGACGGAGCCGGGGTAGTTGGCAGCAAATGTTCACGTACAGGCACCACAAGCTCAACTACCCAGGCTATAACAGCTATCACCACAATGGTCAAAACAAAGAAAAAGGCACCCAATATTTTCTTATCACGGGATGCCGTTGATGCCATAGTTCAAGAATGTTCGTGGAAAGTCTCAAATAGCACAAATTGTTCACAAATTGTTCACCAAAGTCTCAGATACACGTACGTGTATACCTAAAAAAGGAAAAATACGGTGCTGAACTCCGAGGTAGCCGTTGTTTTCTTCTCCGGGCCAAGACGGGTGTCGCTACTCTGGCAGAACTGACCCCCCCCCCCCTTGGAATTCCCGGTTTCCGTTTCACAAACCTGGAGCGGTAACCAACCAGTCATTAAAAAAAAAAAAAAAAAATCTTCTTATCGTGGGCGCAGGTTGTAACGCTCTCTTCCGGTAGCAGATTGGTCCGGGAAGGCTCCCTCAACTTCGGGCGACGTCACAGCTGGGCTCTTTTCTTTTTCCAAGATCTCCTTATAATCAGTCAACACAGCAGGAGTCACCAGGTCCGGGGAGACACGGCGACAATGTGTCGAATGCACCCACCGCTTTCTGTTGGTCACTCGTACTGCGGTGCGGGTCGCAAGGAGGATCTGCTCGGGGCCCTTCCACCTGGGCTCCAGACTGCTTGCTCTCTCAAACGAGCGTATCATCACATAATCTCCAGGGCGGAGATCATGGCCCTCTCCAGTAGAGTTGTCAGGGAGCGCTTCTCGAACCTGTTGATGAATAGAGAGCAAATCATTTGTTAATCGTGTCAAATAATCATTCATCATAACACAAGGTACATCATGTATTAATCGCGGCTTGGGCACCCCCCAGATATTCATCGGGCGGCCAAACACCACCTCATAGGGCGTAAGGCCAGTTCGTGAGTGGGGTACTGATCTAAGAGAGAGCAGTGCTAGCGGCAAAGCGTCTGGCCACTTCAACGATGTAGACGCCACAATTTTGGCCAGCTTAAGCTTCAACGTAGCATTGTACCGCTCGACCAAACCTGCTGACTGAGGGTGGAATACAGCGTGGAACTTCTGCTGAATCCCTAACCCCTTCAGTACATATTCCACAATCTTTCCAACAAAATGGGGCCCATTATCGCTCCACAAAAATTTGCAAACTCCAAAGCGAGGAAAGAATTCCTTAAGCAACACCTTAGCTGTCGTCAAAGCCGTATTGTCTTTCGTGGGGTAGGCCTCAACCCATTTGCTAAAAGCACACACCACCACTAGGACGTACTTCAGGTTATTGCAGCGCTCGAGTTGGATGTAGTCCATTTGAAGCACTTCAAATGGTGCCGAAGGTGACACGAAACCTCCTTTCGGAGTATGGGTCCCCTTTCCAGGATTGTGTTGCAAACACACCAGGCAGGTGTGCACTACTCTCGTTGCAGTATTAGCAATCTCGGGATGTTCCCAAACTCGTGTTAAAAGCCGAGTGATTGCCAGAGCTCCGACATGAGCCAGTCCATGTGTCATCTGGACCATCGCCTGTAAGTAAGCCGCAGGCAATTTCCACTTCTCCATGTCTTTACTTCTCCAACAACCCTCATCATCTAGTACCCCGTCTGCTGCCCAAGCCGCAAGTTCAGATTCAGTAGCTGATTTTTGAATATCCAATATTTCTGCTCTAGCATCATTCCATCGCTCAGCCTGTGATTGTACCACATACATGGGGGAGCTAGTTCGGGACATAGCCGTTTGTCTGGCTATGCTGTCTGCAAAGACATTCCCTTGACCCACTTTATCCGTAATCTTTTTATGGGCACTGCACTTCACTATCGCTACTTTCTTAGGGCCAAGCAATGCATTTAGGAGATCACGCACTAGCTCTCCATGCATAATGTGCTCTCCGTGTGATGTCAAAAACCCACGTTCCCTCCAAAGTAGCCCGAAGTCATGGGCCACTCCAAAGGCATACCGGCTGTCCGTGTATATGTTCACACATAATCCAGCACTTAATTCGCAGGCTCTTGTTAAAGCTATCAGCTCTGCTGCCTGAGCCGACTTTTGTGGTATCCTAGCTGTTTCTACCACTGTCTTAAGTGTCGTGATCGCATATGCTGCGGAAGTCGTGCCGTCTGGCAGCCTCAAACACGATCCATCAACCCACAGTTCCCCATCCACATCTGGAAGTGGCACATCCTGTAAGTCAACACGACCCTTTGTCTGTTCCTCGGTCAGGAAAACACAGTCATGATGTTTTTCTTCCTGACCCTCCTCGGCCGGATAGGGCAATAAAGTGGCAGGGTTCAAAATAGCGCATCTTTTCAATGTAATATGTGGCGCCAAGAGTGTCAGCTCGTATCCTGTTAGCCGTGCACTCGTGAGATATTGGGTCTTGGTTTGGTTTAACAGGGCATCTACTGCGTGAGGAACTAACACCAACAATTTGTGTGATAACACTATTCCCTCACTCTGTCGTATGGCTACTGCAGTTGCTGCTACCGCTCGAAAACACCCGGGCAACCCTCGCGCTACAGGGTCCAAAATGGCAGAGAAGTATGCACATGGTCTCTGCTTATCCCCGTGTAATTGTACTAACACTGACAACGCGCACCCAACATTCTCATGCACGTACAATGTGAAAAGTTTCGTATAATCTGGTGCACCTAACACGGGTGCGGAACAAAGGGCCTGCCTCAACTGCTCAAAAACTTTCTGACATTCATCTGTCCACTCAAGAGGCATTGGTGTGGCTTTGGACAGTAATGCTAGCAAAGGTTTTATGATATGCGAAAAACCCATGATCCATTGCCTACAAAAGGACGTCAACCCTATAAAGGCACGTACATCTCTCTGCGTGCGGGGGACTGGTGTGTCTAAAATTGCTTGAATTCGATCAGATGTTAATGCACGCCCCTCCTTAGACAACAGATGACCGAGGTAGGTCACCTGGGGTCTACAGTATTGAAGCTTTTTCTTAGAAACCTTGTGATTGTTTTGTGCCAAAAAGGAAAGCAACGCAAGTGTGCTCTGTTCACATTGTGCATAAGAGTCAGCGGCAAGCAGAAGGTCATCCACGTACTGGATGAGCGCAACGCCAGACTGCAATTTAAACGAATCTAGCTGCCTTTTCAAAGCCTGGCTGTAGATGCTAGGACTTTCAGTATATCCTTGGGGAACACGACAAAATCTATACGATTTATTATTGAGCGTAAAACCAAACAGATATCTGCTATCAGGATGAACAGGGATGGAAAAGAACGCATTCTTTAAGTCAATAACACTAAAGGTGGTGGCTGTCGGTGGAACCAAGGTAAGCAAGGTCGTAATATCAGACACCACCGGGTATTGGGGAATGACAATTTTGTTGATCTCTCGCAAATCGATAATAAAGCGATAGACTTTGCCATCAGTGTCTCTCTTAAGAATCGGAAGAATAGGACTGTTACAAACATTATAAGGGACCTCCTCCACAACCCCTGCAGAAATCAAATCCTGAACAATATGTATTAATGCAATTTCACCTTCTCTCGAAATCTTATACTGTGGCACTCGTGGTAGAGGGGCCCCCTCCTTAACAGTAATGTGTATTGGTGGAATACGCATCTCTCCCACATCCGTATCTGAGGTCGCCCACAACGTATGCGGTAGAGAGGCCAAAGCTGGACTGTCTAAAATAGCATAAAATCTGTCAGGGTCAGGGTAATTGTCATTCAGGATAACCCGCACTCCCTCTGGAGCGCAACGTATTGTCGCTCGAAAATATTTAAGCAAATCAATGCCCAGGATATTATCTGGGGTATGGGGTGATAACAAAAATTGGCCAAAACTAAAGTATTTGTCTATGCATAGTGCAAGGGGCTTGGACAATGGGCTGGGGGAGGGTGTGCCATCAAACCCTACACACGTAATCATTTCGCCGGACAGGGGAGCCCTCGGAACCAAGTTTTTCGACAAAGCGCTACGAGTAGCTCCTGTGTCGACTAGAAACTGATCAGTAGAACCCAGAATGCCCGCTGTTACATATGGACCTTGCTGATCTACCGGCACTTCAACTGATTCCTTACCCCATCCTACGCAATCCTATGCATGCACATAATCCTGATGTTCCACATTCTCTCCTTCCGAAATCTGATATTGGTTCCGTCTATCAAACGTATTTTGTTCATCCTGGCCACGGCCCCTCTCCTCAACCTGTCTACGATCACCTCCGCCACCCCTCGCTCCAGTATAACCTCCTCTCGACCTTCCACTTCCTCGACCACGCTGACTACGCTGTTCACGAAGTACCGGACAATCTTCGGCCCAATGCCCAAACTCCTTACAATAAGCACACTGATCCTCCGCAATATCCGTACGACCATACGATGCGTTTCCTCCACCTCGTCTACCTCTATCATTCCCTCTACCCTGTGTTCCCCGAACTTGCGCCAACATCACCTTCGTTTTCAATTCCTTCGCCTTTTTCTCTACACTTTCTTTAGCCTCCACTTCCTGTCGCTCATAATACTGAGCCATAGTTAACAAGGACGCAGGGGTCGCCGTGGCCCAGGAACTTTCACTCGACTTCAATCGTTTTGCAATCTCTGGTAGGAGATTAGCTACATACTTATCTACAAACAAATGCCAGCCCGTATCGTCTGTCAAAGATTGACCACTATAATCATGAAATGCTTCCTCGAAGCGTGTAAAGAAATCTGAAACCGTTTCATCGGGTTTCTGCTTGCACGATGTTAGCATAGTCCAATCAATCTTTTTGGAGGGAACAAGCGTTTTTAATTTATTCAAGATAGCTGCCGGCAGATCTAGAATTAACTGGCAAGGCTTACAGGCTGGTTCTCTATCTAAATCTGCAGCATTTATTTCCTTCCATGTCCCCCCCAATATCGTTTCGTCATTATTTTTACGAATCTGCCTCCACATATCAGGTGGTAATATTAGCTCAAAAAACAAATCTATATCCACAAGAGTCATCACACAAGATGATATAGCCCCCTCCACCCCCTCATAAAATGCCGCCGGATTCTTCCGAAGATCAGGTAGAGAATTTTTCAATGCCATGACATCTGCTCTATTCCACGGCGTATATACCCAATTATACACAAAATACCCTTTCGCATCCTTCGACAATTTATCATCATCCGTACCTTCCCCTTTTGGTGGAACATACAAAGGTGCGGCTTCACGCATAGGCATAACATGCAATGCAAAACTCTTATCTGAACCACAGAGAGAACACTCTTTGGCCTGCCCATTTGTCTCCAATTCGGCCTCCTTTTGGCTCTTTTTCCGTTCCTCCCTCAATTGGATTGTCTCATCCCGCAGCTTGATCAATTGCGTAAACAGGTCATCAACATCTGAAAGATCAAAATCACCTTTAGTCAAATTTTCACGATACACTGACAATGCTTTGGGCTCAAACGTATCAGAAAGGTCACGATATGCGCCTACTACTTCATCCGCCAGACTAGACAAAAAGTACATCAATTCAAGATCCTACCACCCTTTCTTTTCTGTCAACAATTGCTCCTGAGTAATACTACGCTTATTCACTTTACGAGCCCAACTGCGTAGGTGAGCGGACCTCTCCGCAGTGAACCTGAGAGCGGATATACCCTTCTTGTCCGACTTATCCCGTCCGTCGTCCCCTGAATCCTCATCCGGAGCCGTCGGCGAAACATACGGAGGCGGTGACCGTTCTAACAAAGAAAAATCATCAATTTCATTATTAAGGACATGATAAAGTGGTCGGCGAATAGGAAATTGACCAGTCGTTTGCAATTTACGTTCCCGTTCCTCCCTTTCTTTCTTCTCCTGAGCCTCCTTTTCCTCAAGCTGTAAAGCCTTATCCCGAGCAGCCTTACGCTGCTCTTTGTCCGCCAAGGCAACTTCACGCTTCATTCGCTCACGCGCCGCTTTCTCCCACATTCGCACACAATCAAACATATTTTGTCTAGACCTACGTTGAAACAAACATTGCTCTACAAATTTTATTTTACTTAAATCAAACGACCCGTGTAGAGGCCATTGCAATTCAGGATCGGCCTTGGTGTACTTATGCCATAATTTACTGTACATAATAGGGGGAAGGCCAAATTTTATATACATGTCCCTATTTGGTGTTCCCTCTGGGGGAGCCGGCTGTGCTTCTGCTAATCTAATTGAGGTACCTTCTCCAAGACAACACATTCCTCGGAGTGTGCTGAAAACAGGCATGTTCAAAAAGTATCACGAAAACGTGACACCACACAAAATGGCACTTACAGTTCTTCACACAAGTGTGCCGCTCAAGGGAAAAAAAACAAAGTTAGAGAAACATCTCTACATGCCTGCCTATGTGAAGTGCACTACACATATAAGTTCAAAGATCACAAATTCACAATGTTAGCTAACTCAAATCAAAGACGTAGATCGTAGGACTTCGGCAAGCGTCCAAGGACTGCCTTACCGATCACAAATCACAGAATTTCAGTAAGCATCCGAAAACTACCTTACCGAACACAAATCATAGGACCTCAGTAAGCGTCCGAAGACTACCTTACCGATCACAAAGCTTACCCAAATTCCCAAATGTCCAGATTCCAACTGCCAAGGTCTTGTAAGCCAAATCAGCCAAACGGCACTTTCTCAGCGATGCAGACACTTCGGAAACTCAGTCGGAGACCGGCGCCACCTGGAAGGTCAGATCGGAAGGAAAGGAAAAAACACCGTGGCAGCCAAGACTCGGGTCACTCGTGGCAGCGCGCGTCCATGGCGAGTTTCCAAGCCTTCGTCACGACCTTTCCTTCGGGCATCCGAGTCGCCGATGAGTCCCTTCGTGGTCGCCAATTGAAGTAATTCGGGGTTCCCAAGGCCTACACACTCCAGAGATAACCCACTTACACTCAAGAACTGTTGGCACGGAAACTGTAAAAGGCAAAGAACAAATTTATTAAGACCCCATGGGGTGGTGGTACACTCAAACAGCACCCTTCGGTAATGCAAGAGGTATCACACCGAACACCGGTGTGACCCCGTTTATATACAGTTTTGGGGCAATAAAAGATAGGCGGCACGAGTTAAGACACATTTTAAGGACATATATGGTCATGTTTCGGAATACTGCCAGCTCATTGGAGGGGCACAACTCTGCTGGTCAGTTTGGTGCACATTCCAGAAGGTTTACGGGTCAGTGGGAACTGCGCATGTGCAGCTTGACCAGTACTAAAAATAGCCTGTTGCTGGGCAGATAGAAGTGGTCAGCGGAACGGACAATGGACTAAAGGGCACGCCAGCCACGAGGCCGCTCATGATCTAAGATGGCCGCTGCAACATTCAAAATGGCGTTTTCATATATAGCCAAGTTAAGGAGGACAACGTGTAGGTTCAGCTAATCGCTAATGCGGCCGGGCCAATTACAACAGACGGGCTCCCGGACAAATGCTGACCATGTACAACTCGATTACTTTTGCAAAGGTTGTGTACGGGGCGGAGTTATGGAGAATGGCAAATGCAACAAGCTTACAGACCAAGGAAAACAAATACTTAAGAGGCTGCTTAAAGTACCCCAATCTGTACCGTCATATATAGTTCATGAGGAACTTGGCTGTAAATACCTGGAAGATAGGGTGAGGAACAGACCCCTTCTGGCCTTGCTAAAACTATGGGTCAACCAGGATGCCAATCTGTCGTGGCTGAGTATCTTAGATTGTTTAGGGAGTGAGAAAGGTGTGTCTATTCCCTGGCTAAAATATGTGAAAGGGGCTTTGGAGAGCATTGGATTTGGAAATCTGTTTTCAAATCCACAGAGTATTACAAAACAAGATCAAGCAAGAATAAATGAGAAGCTCTCCAAACTCACCACTAGGTCACGAGAAATGAGGGAAAGGAGAAAGCACACTGTACAGGTCTATATGACAGTGAAACCCTCTAGTGGGATGGAGCCCTATCTCTCCCTTGTATACAACCCGCACAATAGGTTTATATTAATGCGTTTTAGACTCAACGTGCTTCATCATCTTTTATCTGAACCTGCGGGATTCACTAATGCAGTTGAGTCAAAGGGTCCCTGTGGCTGCGATCATCGATCTCCACAAGATACCCCTCATTTTGTATTATTATGCCCATTTTATTTAGCACCTAGACGCTGTTTTTTAATACATCTTAGCTAATTTAAGATCAGCAAGAGATGCCCTTGTTTTTTTTAAAAGAGTCTAGAGATCCCCTGACATTATTCTGTGTGATAAACTTTTTTGAGGGTTTCAGAAAGATTAAGGTCCACTAAATGAATTTAATTTTTGACACTGTTAAGAATGTAGAAAATGTGAAGGTGGACTAATATTGTATATTTGATTAGTCTATTCCTGCTTCTATTTTAATGAAATGTTTTTACAGTATGAATAATGTACTTTTATGGTGTGTTGAAATGCCGAATAAAGGAATTTTGATTTGATTTGAGTGGGAAAAGCACGTTTCGGAAAGTTTATGTTTCTTTTCATGGTGATAATCTTCTGGATTGGAGTCATCAGAAAGATTTGGGTGTCAGTTTTCATCCTTACAAGTCTCCACAAGTTCAAATAGATGAAATTGATTTTGGTGTTCACAAATTTGTGCAGAAATTTGGTCAACTTTTTTCAAAACAAGCTAGGAAAGCTGCTTGTCCACAAACATCGGATGATGAAATGTGATGCTATCCCTGTTGTAACCAAAGTGCGAAGGATATCCTTACATCTACAGACGGCAGTTGAGAATAAACTCAAGAAGTTAACAGACAGTGGGGTCATTGAAGAAATCGAAGCGACCAAATGGTTGGCCCCTAATGTCGTTTCACGCAAGGGCAATGGGGATATTCGTCTTTGTGTGGACCTTAGAGTGTTGAATAGTGAAGTAGTGGTTGACAAATTTCCACTACCGAACATTGAGGAAATGATTTCTACTTTCTCAGGTGCAAAAGTCTTGAGCATACTATACTTACTGCCAGACTATCATCAGGTTGAATGGATGGGTGCTTACAGGATCTGAACTCCCTTTGGCAAATTTCATTTCAAAAGAATGCCTTTTGGTTTGATTCTGTGGCTGCAGTTTTTCAAAGAATTATGACGAACATTCTGAAGGATCAATCTGGTGTTAAGTGATATCAAGGCGACACTGGAACTAACAACAAGGAGCATGATCAACATGTTAGTGAGGTGTTATCCAAGCTTCAGATGGCTGTTCTGACACTGAAGGCTGAAAAGTGTAAGTTTGGTGTTAGTGAATTTTCGTATTTAGGTTTCAACGTTACTTCAACAGGAATTAGACCTAAGAACAATCTGGTTGATACTATTCTTGCCCTGCATGAACCCAGGATATTGAAATTGGCTCATGAAGGCCACATTGGCATTGTAAAAACTGAGCGTAGGCTTCGCAAAGATTTCTGGTGGCCTGGTTAAGATCATGATGTGGAGCATTTGATCAGAGACTGCGCTGAGTGTGTTCTTAGTGGCAAAGGTTTGAGAACTAGTAAGATACTTATGGTTTGTAGATTTCTACCCAAGAATCCTTGGGAAGAGATTAACATGGACATTTTCAGGCCGGTGAGAGAAGAATATGCTACTCCCTATGTCTTGGTTCTCATGGATTTGTATTTAAGATGGTTAGAAGTGTTGTGTGTCCATGATATTTCTTCCTCTTCTGTGATAACATTTTTGTATATTATTTTCAGACGAGAAAGTTTTCCACGTTACCTGTTAACTGACAATGGTGTCCAGTTCTGCTCACGTGAGATGAACATTTACTTGAATGAGTGCAGCATTGCCAAAATTGTAAATATTTTGTTAATTTAGAATTTTGGCAAAGGATGAGGGACATGGAGGTCGTGAAAAGGACAGAGAGTGACCACGACCCATTGTCATTGACATTAGATGTGAATTGCTGTTCTGCCTCGACCGGCAGCATGGACATGGTAACAGCTGATGTCATTAAGTCCAATGACTGCCGCAGGTTAAAGTGGGCACAGGTGTCCGTGGATGGGGGAACTTTGAGTCAAATTAAGGCGGCACTTGTAGATTCCCTTATTGCCCTCTTGCTACTCGAGCCTTGTGAGGATACTTTTACAGCCTTTTTTAGCAGTTCACAATACCTTGTTTTCCAAGCTGAGATTCTTTTTTATGAAACCAAAACCAAGTGTTAATAGGCCTTTTGTGCCTAAATCAGCAGAATGTTATGATGGGGAATGCAGGGGAATACAGAGCTTTATCAAAAGAAATAAGGGTAGGTTTAACTCAGGAGGTAAGGATACTGAGCCGTGAATATAAGGCTACCCAATATCGGGCAGAAGGCTTTTGACGAAAGTAGATGGAGGGACCTATTTGAGGCAAGTTCTGGGAAAAACTGGTGTAGATTCTGGCAACTCATTAGGAGGAGTAGTGATAATGCTGGTCTGGTACCAGCTAACAATGTGACCCCAGAAGCTTGGGTTGCTCGTTATCAGAGCCAATTCTCCTTGCATGGAAATGATTATGAACAGTATCAGAATGTAGCCCCGGACTCAGTTCTAACATTTACTTTAATGGAAATAGAGCACGCATTGGACAGGGTAGCTGCAGGTAGAGCTCCGGGTCCGAATGGCATACCGGCGGACATATTAAAAATGACTGGGCAAATTGGTTGAAATATTTTCTCATTTTTCCCAATGGACTGTCAAGAGGAGTTCCAATACTGGAATCCTGGCACAGGGCTGAAATTGTCCCCATATATAAAAAAAGGGGATCGTGCTAGCCCAATTAATTATTGGCCCATTAGCCTTATTGATTCTATGCAAAAGTTGTTGGCTAGATTAGTGCTAAGTAGGGCTAATTGGTGGATTGATGTCAATGGAATTTTATCCACCTATCAAGCAGTATTTCATTCCCATGTTAGCACAATCGACCACGTTTTTAGAATTATGATGATATATTGGAATACTGTGGTGCTAGCTGGGGGCACCCTTTATGCAGTGTTCATAGATCTTAAATTGGCATTTGATCTAGTGCTCCATAGTAAGCTATGGAACACACTTAAGGAAGTGGGGTTGCCTGTTGAGATTTTATCATTTATCCTAAAATTGCACAAAATCTACTTTTGCCCAAGTCCGGTGGGGTAAGCAGGGTGAGGTAACTGAAAATTTCCCTGTTAACAAGGGAGTTCAGCAGGGGTGTGTTCTAGCCCCTACCCTCTTCTCTTTGTTTATTAACAATGTTATCTCATATTATACTGACTACCCTACGGATGCTCCCACTCTCGCTGGTTCGAGGGTACCTCTTTTAATGTTTCCAGATGACACCTTAATTTTGTCTAAAACACAAGTCGGTCTGCAAAGAGCCCTCAATAGATTTGGTCTTTTTTGCATGGACCATGATCATGTTGTCAATGTTGACAAAACAAAGTTCCTGGTGCTGCATAAGTATAAATCTGTCAAAGCTAGAGTAGAAATGAACACCGAGAATCTCGAACAAACCGATTATTTTACATATTTCGGTGTTACAATCGGCAAAAGGATGAATTGGAAGCCACAGATGGATTTGCTGGTCCTAAGGCACAACCAACTGGCAGGGGCGCTTTTGAAAGAACACCGTTTATCTCAAACTAAACCAGTTGCTCCCGTTTTAACTATATACCAAGAGAACGTCAGGGCCTCAATAATTTATGGTGCTGAACTATGGGGGTTTAAAAATGTAGCTTCTTTAGTCCATGCACAGAATAAATTTCTAAGGGCATTGATCGCCCTCCCTTAGTCCACCCCTCTTAGGCCATTATATCAATATTTGGGGTGTATTTCCTTTGCGGAGGCTGCGGGCCTATTGGCGAAGGCTTTGGACTACCCCAGAGTTGGCACCTTATGAGCAAGCTGTTAAGCATAATAGAAATGCTGATAAAACTAATAAAATATCTTGGTTACAAAGGATTAAGGCTACATTAGCAGACATTGGTCTCAGCCATTTTTGGCATGACCCAGAAGGGAATATTTTCCCCTCAAAAAAAGATTTTAAAGCCTTATATAGGGACATGGTAAATTTGAAATCTATTTTCTAGATGAATGCTACTTCACTAACAGGTCTCTTTCCCGAACATAAAATTGATTACAGGTTGAAAGCCTATTGGGACATCATAATGAGTCCCGGTGATAGGAAGCTCTATCATCAATTTAGACTGGGCACTCTCCCCTTAAAATCTTTTTCAAGTTAGTGGGGGACGTTACAAGACTCAAAATGTTACTGTTGCCCCTGCATGGAAGAGACTTCATTGCATGTTCTGTTTGTATGTCCTGCATATAAGGGTCTTCGCCATAAATGGCTCAAGCCACTCTGTGCTAAAATAGGAACAAGATCTTGCCAAACTGCCTTACGTATCTTGAGAACTGATACAAGTGAGGTCATAGTTATTGCTATGGCTAAATTTTGGAGCTGGACGTGGGTCCTTAGAAGGAACAGGTTGCAGGCATTATGTAACTGATGTTATTTGACATGGCTTAATAGTTTATTAAGTTGCACATGAGATTGCGGTCCTTATCCAACCCTGTATATTTTTATCCTTTTTAACTTGAAATTTTTTTTTTGGGACCTTTTATGTATTTTATTATTTGTATGCGAGGGAGAATTGTGACGGATTGGCTTTTCTGGTCATCTTCTCTTCTACCTTAGAATGCTATGACCTCAGAGTGATGATGACAAGTTGAGAATTCCATGAATTTCAGTTGCAGTTAATGTCGTCGTTTGATAAAGTGTTAATAAAAGTATCTCTTACCTTATGCTGGCTCCGTTGTTAACATGAGAAGACTTCACACATAGCCAATAACTGGATATGAGTGTAGCAATGCAGTGCTGTCACAGCATCATGCTTCCACACCGTAAAGGTGCTAAGGAAAATCTTTAAATGGATTGCGAGTAACATTCACAATACTGCCACTCATGCCCTTGTCACCAGCAAGTTTGACTGCTGGAACACCCTTCATACTGGAATCAGCAAGCAACTCACCAGAGTCCTGCAAACCATTCATAACTCACCAGTCAAAATCAGCCTCAACATCCACGCACCACTCAGATTACTGCGCTCCTCCAGAAAGTCCACTGGCTCCCTTTATACATGCATGTGCAGTTCACACTCCTCACGCACACCTTCATGCTTCATAGCAGCACGCAATATAGGTCCGGACTACTTTAACAGTTGTGTCTCCTTTCAAAATCATACCGGACACCTTGGCACAGCGAGGCGCCTACTTGCATACATGTAGGGCTCTACTACATTCCTAATATTACATGGAACAACCTCTCAGTACACACCAGAGCCTGCTCTTCACTTTTTGAGCTCCACAGCAATCTGAATTCCTGGATTTTCAAATAGCTCCCCACTTGCCTTAGGCGAGGCGAGACTCTCATGCTCAGTGCCAGGATACCCCCTGATTATTGTGCACTTACAAATAAACATAACATTACCTAGAGTAAAATAACATGAGTCAGTCAGATGGCTTACTATAACCTTCCTGCACAAGAATGAAAGCAGGGCATAAAAAATGCCCACAATTTAAATGACTGGATTAAAAAAAAAAACTGGAATAATTTAAATACTTGACCTCGATAAATTGTTGTTTAAAATGTGATTACGAATTCCAAAACGGTTGCATTTATATTGCATTTACCCTTCAAAGTTATTTAGAGCTCATTTATTCTCTACAATAAAACGTAGATGCTTCAAAGATCCTATTGATCACTTTTCCTTGCAAAATAGCCACTTTCGGTTGTCAAAACATGAATAAAGCTGTCATTGTGTTTGTACAAGATGTCCTAAGTATAAGGTCATGATCTACGTGCTGCCAAACTAATCCTTATTTAATGCATGGCTCCAGGCTGCTAGAGGGAAAGCTGTATTAATTTGTGCAAGGTCGTAGTTCTTCAGCTTGATACACTAATACTCGAGTGTGATGTAATCTGAGAATTAACAAGCACTCACTTTTCCATTGCACAGATTTTAATGCAAAAATTATGTTTACACCCAGTGACATGGAATTATGGCTGCTAGTCTGGCATTTTACAATTATTAGAAGGTGACTGAAATATTTGTATTACTGTCTCTAAAAGTTTAGCAATCAGTATTGCCTGATTTTTCTTTTATATCAAATTTGAAGCAGTAATGTAAGTAAATTATTGATCTAGTGCCTGTGAGTGATATACAGTTATAAGTTATTGGTATAAGCCAATGCCTCTTATCATTGCTTTAGAAACGAAGGGAACTAGCTCCTATCAAAACAAGCATTGGTAAAAACAATAAGACTGGCCTATGTTAGATGTGCTTTACTTTTTGTATGCATAGCAATGACTTCTGCTGCAATTGCTCAGCACAATGCAAGGCTGCTTGCAAGAGTGAATGTTCTAAAAATCTATCAGTGCCCACACAGGTCGCATGCATCAATAGGCCTAATATCACTGCCACACAATGCATATGTAAATAGACCAAGTAGGCACCTGGTAAAGGGGACATGAGGGGCAGTATAGGGCATGCAGGAATGGTGCAAGTAACATTGGTACACCACATGCTTCGTATGTTGTATTTCAAAGTGCTGTGCATAGAGCATGGTTTATGTATAGGTGCACAGCTTGTGTGAGATTTCATATATCCATACCCTCAATCACCAATTATTTATCCATGCACTAGATCTCTCATTCCAGCATTCATGCATTCGCTAATCCGCACAACATTTACTGATTCACACATTCACCTTTGGCAATGATTGAATAAGAACTTTAAGTTTTAAAATAGCGAAACATAATGGCTCGCTAAATATAATTTTTATTTCAGGGAGCTGTGCATCAATGTGTATTTTGTGAATATGTCAAATAACCATGTGGTCTGGCTGCCACAGTGGCGCAATTCAACTTTAGCGGGTCTCCCTGTGTAGTACATGGATCCCTGGCCAACCACCTATCACTTTGCCTCACCGCCAAAAAATGTGGTATATTTTGCATCGACCCTCCACTAGTTAATTAAATGCCTCTATATTGTCTTGCTCAAAGTTTTAATAAGAAAGTTAGAAACACTCTTAATATATAAGCTACGCCATTTGTATCATTATTGTCAAGAGAAGAATATTTAATTGCATCAGCAATCAGAACAATGCCAAGGAGAGGTCCTATTGTCTCAGGAACTGCCTATCATTGAAGAACAAAGAACAACTACATAGGGTATGACTCAGAATTGACGTTGATGGAAAATAACTTGAAAATTTGAAAGACAAACCCAAACCTGCAATTTCACAGACTCAACTGACAATATACACAAGGAGTTCATAAGATATAACTCTGTATTCTGCCAGCTCCAAGAGAAATGAACTGGAGTGAATTATGTGCATGCCCCAATTGTGTCTGTAAGGGGTTGAGCATGATAATAACCACTCTATAGTATTTAAAATGAACAGAGGAAGCAATTTCAACCATCCTGGCTTTCTTAGTAAGCAGGACAAAAACAGGCTTGCAAACGAGGTTGAGGATGAAAATTGCTTGGATGTTTCAGAACATTGATGCAGATGTTTGTCTGTTTATATTTATCATGCCTGTAGTGTAAATGCTAATTACAAGATTTAAGGCACACATATTACAGACATGTGCAATTAAAACCGTAAATAAAACATCATGTAGAATAAAAACAAACCATATTATCAAGTATCTAAAGACAGATACTATACTAATTGTAGTTGGTGAAGCAAAGGAAAAAGAGCAAGTACTTTTGAGGTGCGTAATAAAACAGTCTTGTAATATAAAAACATCAAGTGTGCTTTGGTAAACAATCCCCTTTTCTTCTTGCATCAAGGTGAACATACTTTCAAAGTTTTTGTTAAAAACACATCCAGCAGTATGCAAAAATGAAGCAAGTTAGTCAAACAACTCTGCCTATAGATTGTGCATGAATGTGCAGCAGCTAACAAAAATCAAACTAGTTTATTCAAACTATGGCCCTTTGGTTTGTGCATGAAGGTGCAAATATTTCAACGTGACTGGCAAAACAATAACAAGTACAGCAGACAGCAGCATACAAAAATAAATCGAGTTTAGTCAACCTATGCCACTTTGGTTTGTGCAGGAAGTTGCGAATATTTTAAAGTAACTTGTGAAACAATAACAAGTTCAGCAACATAAAAATCAAACCAGTTCAAATAAACAATTCCCTTTTTGAAGACGCCAAATTTCTAAAGTGGCAGCATAAAAATAAAACCAGCATATGTGAGGTCAGGTCCTGCTGTGATAGTACCAATTGCATTGCAGGCTGTCCTGCTTCGCTTACTTCACACTTACTACTGTGGCATTGACAGCAGTCTGAGCAGTGGCAGGGCCAGGGGCAGTAGATGCTCACTGGTTCAGTCTGGTCCAGTTTCGAATTTCATTGCGAACTGTGCACAACCTGTGCATGACGGACCCACCCCCTCTGCCCCACCCTGAAGACCACAGTGCATGTGGTCACCATCACCGTGACGCAGCGGCACAGCGATGCATGCATGCCTTGCACAAATGTGAGCATGCTGGACTGAGCAGAAGCGCAAGCTGAACCTTCATCTCCAGGAAGGCCCAGGGGCACGCATATTAAATTGGATGTATGTCGTTACTACGCATGCTTTTACAACACATGCCTTTACCACGCAGGTTTTACAACGCAAGTCGTTACAACAACTTGCGTGGGGGGCGCTGGATAGTGAATAGTTTAATTTACTATTCCAACTCCAGTCCCCGTGGATAGTAGGGAAGGTTTTGGATTGTAAATTAAACTATTCCCTATCCTACAGCTCCCCCCAGCGCAAGTCGTTGTAACGACTTGCATTGTAAAAGTTGAGTGGTAAGGTACTGCATGGTAAAAGTTGCAATGTAAACGCTGTTCCCCTATTAAATCAATTATGGCCTGCCACCCTGGTCCATGGCCATAATACAAAAAGTGCACGGGCGTAGCAGTAGGAAATAAAATGTGATGCAGAGACTGTGCGTGGTGGATGATTTTCAGACAGTTCTTTTGTCACTCAGTGACACTGCTGCTGCTCATTAAACTAAATGGCCCCTGCCCCATCGGCTTTGGTCAGCGTCGTCCCCCAAGCCAGTCCTGCTTTCAGTTTGTTTTTTTGGTCGACGGGGCACCCTTGACCTTCGGTGTCCCCCACACTGTGGGGACTATTGTTAAGTACCTGATCAAATCCACTGTTGTGTCATGAACGCCACTCTTGTACCTCCTTTGGGAGTGCAGCTCACTCCCAGAGGGAGTTTAAGACTTGGCCCTCTCTGTAGGGCCACCTCCAAACTCTTTACCTTCACCCTTGATTTTTTCCGAATTTGTTGTTGTAGGAATCTGTGTACTTTGCCTCTGATAACCAGTGATAAAGTGCTTGTGTCTACTCCCTAAAACATGGGAAAATAGTTTTACACCTGATTGTCATATTTAAGTTACTTATATGTCCCTAGTAAAGTAGTACATACCAAAGGCCTGTAAATTAAATGCTACTAGTGGTAAGCAGCAGCACTTATTTTGTCTCCTTCTAAAGTAGCCCTTCAAAACAATCCCCAGCTCTGCCATTGCAGACTAAATAGAGTTTTAAAACGCTAGTTTGACTTGGCAAAATAGCCCCTATGTCAAGGCTTAAGCTCTCATTTTATTGTAAGTCACTCCTATGGTAGGCTACAGGCAGCCCATAGAGGAGGGTTGATTGTAAAGGTTGCATATGCATGTTTATGTTTCACATGTTGTGGGAGTGAAAAATTAATTACACGCTAATGTGAGGAATACCTCTCCCTTAGGATAACATTAGGTTGCCTTATTACATTTAATAAGCGCTACAATTTGATTGGGAACAGGTAGAGAACGTGTAATATAAACCACTCTTTAATGGTAAAGTTAGATTTTAGTTACAATCTTCAAAATTCCACTTTTTTAAAGTTGGCATTTTCCTGCCCTAGCTATTTTGTGGCTGCAGCCTGTTCCTGGGTCATATGGCTGCATGTAGTTGCCAGGTGGACTCCCAGACAGCCACATAATAGAGGGATTAGGGGTGCCTGGATGTTCCATCACTGGAAAGATGAGGAAGTAGCGCTGGGCACAGCCCCACTTGCATATCAATAGGCTGTGCCCTGCCTTCATACAAACGACTTGACACCACTTCATTGTTCAGGCAGCCAGGCTGAAGTCAAGGCATGGTAGGCAAAAAAATCCAAGCACTTCAAAGGAAATTTGCTTGAAACCTACCTACTTCAAAGAAGGGGCCAGGTATAAAAACAGGACCCTCAGACCTACTCTTCAGTTCACTTTCTGGATCTGTGGAAGGACTCTCAGAGGACTGCCTGCTGCTGTGCCTGCTGTGTACTTCAGAGGACTGCTTTGCTACCCTTGGAAAGACTGCATTGCTACCTGAACCTGCCTCAAACCCTTAGAGGCTAGCCATGCTGCCTGAGCCATGTTTCACTTCTTGAACCCTGAACTATAGACGGACCCCAAGGGCTAGTTGGCTGGCCTCCTGATCAGACCCTCAGGGACAGAAAAGGCCCCAACCATCTTGAACCCGCACCCCGACCAAGCCTGAGTAAGTCCGAGCCCCCCAAGTGGTGCCCTCCCCCCCAAGTTTGGACTTTTGAGAGTGGTGTTAAAAAAGGTACCTGGATAGCCAATAGTCAAAACTTGGGACATATAAAATGTTTGGCTAAAAACTGCTCAGAAGATGCAGAGGACATTGGGACCAACCTGCTTGTCTATCCCCCGAAGGTACAGCGTCTGTTGGCCTGACTTTGCACCAGCTCCCGCTACGTTCTTTTTTCCCATTTAGGGGTTCTTCACCAAGGGGGTATGCGGCCTCATGGAGCTTTCGTCGGCTACAGCCTCCAGCTTCATCCCACTGGAGCATTTTGACTTCCAGAAAAGAGTCTAAGTCCATACGTAGAAATTTTCACTATGACCTTATCCAATGGCCCCCCAACGACAATACCTAGTCCTCCTTGGACACTGCCTGGAGCCTTGTCCCGCTGATTTTTACCTTATTAAACACCTTTTTGCTAACATTTCCTCTAAGTCCAAAGGTGAGTGCTGACTTGGCCCAATCCTCTTCTTGTTTTTGAGGCACACTCTATCGCGGTCAACCATATTTTTTAACTTTGACCTGGTCTCATGCAAGTGGAAGTCCATAGATGGTACTTTGATCTTTTAGGTGCTAGTTTTTACCTTAAACTTTAAAAACTCAAAACTCCTGTTCTACTGATTAAATGTTTGTTGTTTTGGTGTCAAATAATTTATTAAAATGTACTTTATTTGTCTAAAGTGGCGTGGGGTTGTTCTTGTACTGTGTTTACATGTTATTACCGTTTGTGTGCTGCACAAATACTTTACAGATTGCCTCTACATTAAGTGTGACTGCTTTTGTGCCAAGCTACCAGAGGGTTAGGCACAGGTGAATTTGGTGACTTTTGTGGTTCACTCTGACAGGGACTGTGGCTGTTGCTTGAGCAGGGCTAACACGCCAATCAATCATGAGTCCAATTAATCACAGGTTCTCTGCTGAGCCAAACAAAATGAGAGCAACCAAGATAAATTGCATTATAAGTTATTTGGATAACAAAGAAGAAACACAACATGAAGAAACAGAATACAACAAAGATATAAAGTATCCATATACATATTTTTAAATCAAATATATGCCTATTTTGCCCTAGCTCTTATATAGCCTGACCGATGATAAGTGGCATGCTTTCTGATTCCTGATTTATCTTTTTGTTTCAAGCTAGGATAAGTGTATCCTACTGCAGAAATGCAACCAGAATGTGATCACTTTAACACTCTTATTTCTCACACATGACCTCCGGTAAATTGAACACTAATTACTTAGCCACAATGGAGGGAGCAATGACCCAGAACCCTTATGCCAACGAAAGGCCAGACCTTGACACCCTCGTAGGAAAATACCCAATGCAAAAAAAAGAAGCAATATCAGGGGCAACAAGGCCACAACAAAGTAGCACTAATAAATAGGGGAGACCACTTTCACAATGCATCCATCTGCATATTCAAAAACAGATAGAGCATGCCGAAATAAGTAAAAGCAACCCATAAATCAAAAGCTTTGCAAGGGCCACTCGCAAAAACAGGAGCAAAGTCTATGACCGGGAACTCAAACGGTGGTGGGGTGACAAAGGGGGTAAGTAGTTAAAAGAAGGAGTGGAGGCCTGCTCAGGTCCTGCAACTCTGAGGCCCCAGATTGCCTTAGCAGAGCACCTCAAGAGAGGGTAATACAAGAAGACACCCAATAAAAAGGAGGCCCATGTATACATCCCTGAGCTCTGAAAAATGAAAAGGTCAGAAAAGGACATAAAAGCAGGCAGCAGAGAACAACCTTTAACAAAGAATGTGGCTGTTGTACATGCCTGTAAACTACAATGAAAAACAGATGGCAAGTGAGAACATGATTTATTCAAATCATGCACACATTGCGAACTGATACACTTTAGGGAAATCAGAGTATGTGGGCTTGATGCATATGTAAAGTGTCTGATCTAGAAGGCTTGACCATTACATGCTCCCCAGCAATATAGACTACTTACACTGGTCGCAGTAAGTAGTAACGTGTGAGGGAGGCTTTTAGACCCCGTGCTGATTGAAAATCCATATACCCTATTCTGGACCTGCAATACATGGGTATGGACAGTGCAATGGGGAACATATAACTGTATGGGTGATGATCACATAACTGTAATCATACTTACTTATCGCCACTTAATGCTAATAGAGTTTTCTGGCATTTAATGTGGATGTTAATAACCCCTTGTGTGCTCATGACGAGACCAGGCCGTCACGAGTCACAGTTGAGCTGTGCTCATGATGGCCTGGTCTCGTCATAATGTCGCCGCTCTGCCCGCGTGCGGTTAATTTCCCGCCTGTACGTGAGAATAAATGAGTGGGCGGGTCGTGACCAGACCAGGCCGTCAAAGGCACAGCTCAACTGTGACTCATGATGTCCTGGTCTCATCACGCTCAACCTGCCCCCGCACCATGGGGGAATTAGCCCCGCAGGGAAGGGGTTAAAGAAACAAATCTAAGACCCCATAGTGGAACTGAGCACAGTTACTATGCATGAGAGCATTTTAACTGATGAGAATTACAGTTCACCTTGTATCACTGAACTAAGAGTACTACCTGCAATGGAAAGGAACATATATGAGCAAATGTGCAGCTCCATGCTATGCAAATCTGTTTATGTACAAGTTCGAGCAGGATCGCATTCTTTCTCAGGAAGGGTGGCAAAAAGACCTCCTAGACTACTGATGCTATATCGACAACATCTTTGTTGCTTGGAAAGGTGCAGAAAAGGAATTAGTGACAGCCATCGCCAAGCTTAATACCATCAATCTTCAGATCAGCTTTACACATACGATCAGTCACAAAAGGATTGCCTTCCTAGGCATGGAAGTTACGCTTGTCAAGAATACTCTAGAGACTAACATCTACATGAAAGCTATGGATCGGAACAACCTTCTACACTGCAACAGTTTTCACCAAAATTCTTAAAAAAATCCCCTACCCTATTCAGAGTTGTTAAGGATCAAATGCACAATTTTCAAACCAATCAAATATGAAGAAAGCAAAAACATAATGATAAACAACATCCGTCAAATGGGTTACCTCAGCTCAGTCCTTGAGAAAGCAGTTACGAGGACCAATACAAAAGACAGATCACAACTATTGGTACAATCGAATTTCATGAAAAGTACAGACAGAATGGTATGAATATCAAAATACTCATATACAAGTGCTAAATTCTAAAAAACAGTGCTCAAATATTGGGTGATGCTTTAAACTGAAAGTGATTTTTGAGGTATCTCTAATCAGCCACCACTATTTGCTTATAAAAGGTCCAGGAATCTTAAGGAAGTGCTAAAAATGGGAGAAAAACTTACAAACAACTCATTACCTAAATCCTATGGGAACCTTGGTCTGCCTCAATTCCAGCAATTGCAACAACATCACTAAATGGTCTACGAACACCAATCCATCGCAGGGGACCAACATCAAATTACACGTTACAACTACATGTAATTCCGAAAATACCATAAAACTATTGAAATCTCCTTGTGGACTATCCCGTGTAGGCTAGATGGAACGTAAGATTAAAAGCAGAATCACAGAGCACAAAAATAACATGCACACGAAAAATGAAAAATTGACAGTGGCATCACATTTTCACTCTCAGGAGTACAACATCAGCCTGCTGCGGTTTGCAATCCCAGAACTGCTTCCTCTGAAAGACGGGATCAACAGCAGGAAGAATTTATTGAGACGAGAAATCCACTGATTCATGAAGTTGGACCCTTCAATACCTAGGTGTTTGAATGATTGCATGGAGTTCAGTTGTTTTCTGTGATTACCGTATTTTCACTTCTGAATAACATGAACACTTTGGTATTTACGTTATTGTAGATATCAATGGCAGTGCCTATTTTCAATTACAGGATATGTCATCATTTATCATAATTAGTTAATTTTCAATCATGATTTCAGCCGCATGTTCCTGATTGAGCACACAGCTTTTTGATTCACACACACTTCCCAAGACTATTTTTTCACATCAGTGACACAATTTTATATGCTTTCTTATCCATCCAGGACACAATACCACTTCATCACATTTTGCATTCATTTTATTTCACATTAATTTTTCAGAAATACAGATTTGTGGAAATGTCAAGGTTCTCAAAATGTATACATATTGTACCCAATGAGTTCCCTATATTTATAATCGTGTTCACATACGCCTATCAAGAGACATTACATGCCGTTTCTCATTTGAGGCAGTATTCAACACCGCGGTTGACGCCATCGACACAGACACATATATACTGAGGAGGACGTTTCTCTACCAAGATGATGCACGGCTCTCAACCCCAATATGGTGACAGCTTTTGCGATCATGTACCCGAGTTCAGATAAGTCTCCTTTCCTTGAGCCCTGCATTTAGGGTATATATAATGCATCAACATGATGACCACTGAGAAAGCCAACGGAGATCTACAACGCTTTATTACCACATGCTCAAGGTGAGAGTTGTATCCAGTGTTCTTTGCCAATATTATTTCCACATTCTTCATTGAACAGGAGTAGTTATTTGCTGAAAACTACTTAGACTACGATAACATTTTATGACCCTAGGCAGTTTGTATGAATTCCACCAAAGACACACCATCCTCTGAAGTTTGGTGAAACAGATAGTTTTGACACATGCTAGGGGACTATCTGCACCTTACTTACTACAAAGAATTCACTCCAGACTGTAAATTATTTTACAGAACCACATATGAGATACATTTGATTACGTCATTAGCTTTGCTACTATATACACCCTATACCAGAATTATGTTGAGATTACATCGAGTATGCCAACGAATCATCCACATTTCAGTTTGTGTACCGCCGTAATTCACATTCACTTAAGCCATTAGGAGAATGACACACAGCTTCCCCTAACATCAGTTATTAAAAGCCATTAGACACATGTTTACTCAGTTTAATTCAGGAAATCCATCTGCAAGAATTGATAAATTCTCATATTCACATTTACCCGCCTGGATCGATTTATGTTTAAGTTTACCTACACATACTACATGTGTATGACCGGTTCACATCCATTGAACCAGTGGCCTATGTACTTGATTGACGTACATAAGGCCACTATATACGTCTTATTGTTCAATTATTCCAATTAGAACATGCACTTCACACCGATGCAGGCACTTACGATTTATTACTGACGGACTCTGCCTAACATTATCTGTGGTGTTTTACAGATTGACTTATAGCTCATATGTTCATGAATCATTATACAGGTTGTGTTATAATTTTTTCTGATTGCCAGATTCTTTCAGTCACAGCTCGCATGACTCGCAAGTGAGGGGGTGGGTAGAGGGTCGCGCGGGGGCGGTAAAATGTTTTATTAAAAAACATACCTTACCGGGTCCCGCGCCGCCTCCGCTTCTCGTCGGGTCCGGCTTTCAGCAGTAACAGGAAGCATGCATCATCCCTCTCCCTTCCCTAAGCCAATGACAACACTGCAAGGGCAGCGTTGTGATTGGTTCAGAGAGCACATAGCCGGGCACCTATAAGGAGGCCATTTTCTCTATGTAGGCTGCATGTAGCCTACATAGAGAAAATGTAGAATGTGCATGACAGGTTTGGTAGGCCCCAGAGTGCCGACCAAACAGTCAGGGCCCACAACAGTGGGCAAGCCACTCCTCCTGGACTTGCACACCCACCTGCCCCCAACCAGGCATATCCTCATACCCGCCCCCAACCAGGCATACCCTGCCTTCTGTTTTCTTGTGGCGTGAAAAGCGGAACCATAAAATGGTATTTAAAATTAAATTTTATGTTTCTGCTTCTCGCACTGCGAGAAAGCAGTGGGGCGATGCTCCACGCTCTAATGGAGGAGCAGCCCCTGGATTCATTCACGCGTTTACCACATCAATGTCATCAATTTATATTACCAGATGTTACTTACAACAACTATTAAGCTTTGCTGAATTTTTTACATAGACCTTAGGACAATGGTTATGGTATACAATCATTACTAGTTGACAACTGATATCACATGTGCACTCAATTTCAACCTATGCTGAACTTATTTTATCTGCGTGACTTTGTATCATTTTATGGTCTTTGATGATGTACCTAGAGTTTGCTAATGATATAACTGGGACAATAAAATTCATTCTGTCACTACAGAGCTGTAAAGGGAACAAAAAGAACAGGTCACTCTCCTCTCAATTTGTGCGTCTTATTTCAGTTTTATACTGTACTGGATCTTGTTTTGTTCTGATCGTCGCAAAGCACATAGGGTGTATTTTTTGAGTTTTATTAAATTATTTGATCACTTTTTGGGACACTCATAAGTTTCAGCAAAAGAATTACCGATGATGATAAAAGTAAGCATAGCTGGTGAGTACCAATCCGCAAGCTCGACTGGTGGTGGGCATGTGAGGTGCCATTTTGCTTTTTTCAAAATTTTTGAAAAATTAAACACATTTATTGGTGTGTTTTTGGGTATATTTACCATTGTTGCCTATCTTTAATATTTGATGGGGTATGACTGTCATTTGATAAAAACACAATTTTATACAAAAGAAGGCAAATAAAGTGGTGGGACACTATCTTGTAAAAAGTGAGGAGTGACCAACGTAGATAAATATAAGAAGGTGGAGAAGTGTGGCTCAATGCTTAGAGCGGCAGACCTTGATGCAGAACGCTGGCCAGGGACCAGGGTTCGATTCCCGCCTCGGCGGGTTTCGGGCTTAAATTCCTCTGACCGGATATTCTCGCCTCAGTGCCGATTCTAAGCATGGGTCCCACGCTGCAACTCTGGGCAATAGCTTGCTTAGTCTCCACAAAGGCCCCCTGATACACAAGGGATGCCTGGTTTCACCATGGGATGCCCAGGAGTGGACACCCCACAAGGAAAAGCCAGGAGGGGTTCCCTTGTGGTAGGAGTACAAGCGCCGGGATGCCTCCGGGTCACTGTTCGCGCTATACAAATACGCCACATTTACATTTACACACACACAATTCCACGACCACATTTGTAAATTGAAAAGCCTAAGGGAACAGGTCTTGTGTGTATTTGACAATAACATTCATATCAACGTGTAACTGTAAACAGTTTTTACTTTCCAAATTGTTATGAAGATTGCTATATGTTGACTTGCACGGATCCAATATCTAAGTAACAATGCATTATAATCATTTAATTTGTATTTTTTTTAGACATGATATACCCTGATGAAATGAAGGGCACCTGCCCGAAAATACATTGGGAGCTATGAACAAAAGGATGTATGACAATAACTGATTTATACCTGGAATGGATGAATATTCTTGTAAAGAATTAAACAGTGAAAATATAAGACGAAGTGCATGAGACTCATTTATACAATTTCTTGCACCTTATTGATCAAACTAGAATTCATATTCATTTGTCTACAATTTCAATTTTCCTTGATTTTCTTGAGTCAACTTAATACCATTCCCAACTGGAACCATTTCTAGTGCGTTTAGGTGATGCTGTTCTTGAGATGGGAAAGCTCTAATCTAGTAACTAATAACAAGGACACAGAAGTTAGATATAGTGGAGCAAAATGAAAGTTGCCTCCAGGAAACTCAGCCATGACATCTGCACATTATTAAATATCCAAGTGGTTGCATAGCTGCTAACCTTTCCTTTACATGTGGTATTTCCATGGTTTCAATGCACTTATGCATGACACTGAATTTCTATATGTGTGACACTCGAAGTGACACTTTTTAGTGAGTTAAACAATGCAATAAAGTGCACTGAAAAGCTAAATATTAAAATATACAACTTTTAGAGGAATAAGAAGCTCTGGAAATATTCTGACATGAATGGCGGTAAGGTGACAGTGGCAGTGTCCCCGACCCGCTTGCTGGACCAGGTAGCTGAAATAGCGCTCTATGCTGTGCATGCTGTACTCAGCATAAACTTTTTTACTTGTATTGGCCTGTTTTAAAAAATCATTTACATGCTGTGCTGATAACGAGCACGTCAGTTTTAATTGTAAAAGCGAGCGCGATTGCGCCTTACTTCACCCACCTGAATTAATAGGAGGGGAAGCTGTTGCTTTCTTTTGAGGGCAGTGACAAGCCTCGGCTCAACTTTGCTTCCTGTCCACCACGTTCCGACAGGGTAACTAGTACCGTTGTGCGGAGGGCGGACAGGTGAGAGCCAGGCACTTCCGGCAATCACTGGAGCGGGTAGCGCTCTAGTGGTTCTAAATTCAGGGGCTATTTAGGCGGAACATCAAGCATCGCGCAGCGGCGGTAAGGTGACGGTGGCAGTGTCCCCGACCCGCTTGCTGGACCAGGTAGCTGAAACAGCGCTCTATGCTGTGCATGCTGTACTCAGCATAAACTTTTTTACTTGTATTGGCCTGTTTTAAAAAATCATTTACATGCTGTGCTGATAACGAGCACGTCAGTTTTAATTGTAAAAGCTAGCGCAATCGCACCTTATTTCCCCCACCTGAATTAATAGGAGGGGAAGCTGTTGCTTTCTTTTGAGGGCAGTGACAAGCCTCGGCTCAACTTTGCTTCCTGTCCGCCTCGTTCCAACAGGGTAACTAGTACCGTTGTGCGGAGGGCGGACAGGTGAGAGCCAGGCACTTCCGACAATCACTGGAGCGGGTAGCGCTCTAGTGGTTCTACTTCAGGGGCTATTTAGGCGGAACATCAAGCATGGCACAGCGGCAGTAAGGTGACGGTGGCAGTGTCCCCGACCCGCTTGCTGGACCAGGTAGCTGAAATAGCGCTCTATGCTGTGCATGCTGTACTCAGCACAAACCTTTTTACTTGTATTGGCCTGTTTTAAAAAATCATTTACATGCTGTGCTGATAACGAGCACGTCAGTTTTAATTGTAAAAGCGAGCGCAATCGCGCCTTATTTCCCCCACATGAATTAATAGGAGGGGAAGCTGTTGCTTTCTTTTGAGGGCAGTGACAAGCCTCGGCTCAACTTTGCTTCCTGTCCGCCTCGTTCCGATAGGGTAACTAGTACCGTTGTGCGGAGGGCGGACAGGTGAGAGCCAGGCACTTCCGGCAATCACTGGAGCGGGTAGCGCTCTAGTGGTTCTACTTCAGGGGCTATTTAGGCGGAACATCAAGCATGGCGCAGCGGCAGTAAGGTGACGGTGGCAGTGTCCTCGACCCGCTTGCTGGACCAGGTAGCTGAAATAGCGCTCTATGCTGTGCATGCTGTACTCAGCATAAACTTTTTTACTTGTATTGGCCTGTTTTAAAAAATCATTTACATGCTGTGCTGATAACGAGCACGTCAGTTTTAATTGTAAAAGCGAGCGCGATCGCGCCTTATTTCCCCCACCTGAATTATTAGGAGGGGAAGCTGTTGCTTTCTTTTGAGGGCAGTGACAAGCCTCGGCTCAACTTTGCTTCCTGTCTGCCTCGTTCCGACATGGTAACTAGTACCGTTGTGCGGAGGGCGGACAGGTGAGAGCCAGGCACTTCCGGCAATTACTGGAGCGGGTAGCGCTCAAGTGGTTCTACTTTAGGGGATATTTAGGCGGAACATCAAGCAAGGCGCAGCGGCAGTAAGGTGACAGTGGCAGTGTCCCCGACCCGCTTGCTGGACCAGGTAGCTGAAATAGCGCTCTATGCTGTGCATGCTGTACTCAGCATAAACTTTTTAACTTGTATTGGCCTGTTTAAAAAATCATTTACATGCTGTGCTGATAACGAGCACGTCAGTTTTAATTGTGAAAGCGAGCACGATCGCGCCTTATTTCCCCCACCTGAATTAATAGGAGGAGAAGCTGTTGCTTTCTTTTGAGGGCAGTGGCAAGCCTCGGCTCAACTTTGCTTCCTGTCCGCCTCGTTCCGACAGGGTAACTAGTACCGTTGTGCGGAGGGCGGACAGGTGAGAGCCAGGCACTTCCGGCAATCACTGGAGCGGGTAGCGCTCTAGTGGTTCTACTTCAGGGGCTATTTAGGCGGAACATCAAGCATGGCGCAGCGGCGGTAAGGTGACGGTGGCAGTGTCCCCGACCCGCTTGCTGGACCAGGTAGCTGAAATAGCGCTCTATGCTGTGCATGCTGTACTCAGCATAAACTTTTTTACTTGTATTGGCCTGTTTTAAAAAATCCTTTACATGCTGTGCTGATAACGAGCACGTCAGTTTTAATTGTAAAAGCGTGCGCAATCGCGCCTTATTTCCCCCACCTGAATTAATAGGAGGGGAAGCTGTTGCTTTCTTTTGAGGGCAGTGACAAGCCTCGGCTCAACTTTGCTTCCTGTCCGCCTCGTTCCGACAGGGTAACTACTACCGTTGTGCGGAGGGCGGACAGGTGAGAGCCAGGCACTTCCGGCAATCACTGGAGCGGGTAGCGCTCTAGTGGTTCTACTTCAGGGGCTATTTAGGCAGAACATCAAGCATGGCGCAGCGGCAGTAAGGTGACGGTGGCAGTGTACCCGACCCACTTGCTGGACCAGGTAGCTGAAATAGCGCTCTATGCTGTGCATGCTGTACTCAGCGTAATTTTTTTACTTGTATTGGCCTGTTTTAAAAAATCATTTACATGCTGTGCTGATAACGAGCACGTCAGTTTTAATTGTAAAAGCGAGCACGATCGTGCCTTTTTTCCCCCACCTCAATTAAATAGGAGGGGAAGCTGTTACTTTCTTTTGAGGGCAGTGACAAGCCTCGGCTCAACTTTGCTTCCTGTCTGCCTCGTTCCGACAGGGTAACTAGTACCGTTGTGCGGAGGGCGGACAGGTGAGAGCCAGGCACTTCCGGCAATCACTGGAGCGGGTAGCGCTGTAGTGGTTCTACTTCAGGGGCTATTTAGGCGGAACATCGAGCATGGCGCAGCGGCGCTAAGGTGACGGTGGCAGTGTCCCCAACCCGCTTGCTGGACCAGGTAGCTGAAATAGCGCTCTATGCTGTGCATGCTGTACTCAGCATAAACTTTTTTACTTGTATTGGCCTGTTTTAAAAAAACATTTACATGCTGTGCTGATAACGAGCACGTCAGTTTTAATTGTAAAAGCGAGCGCGATTGAAACTTACTTCACCCACCTGAATTAATAGGAGGGGAAGCTGTTGCTTTCTTTTGAGGGCAGTGACAAGCCTCGGCTCAACTTTGCTTCCTGTCCGCCTCGTTCCGACAGGGTAACTAGTACCGTTGTGCGGAGGGCGGACAGGTGAGAGCCAGGCACTTCCGGCAATCACTGGAGCGGGTAGCGCTCTAGTGGTTCTAAATTCAGGGGCTATTTAGGCGGAACATCAAGCATGGCGCAGCGGCGGTAAGGTGACGGTGGCAGTGTCCCCGACCCGCTTGCAGGACCAGGTAGCTGAAACAGCGTTCTATACTGTGCATGCTGTACTCAGCATAAACTTTTTTACTTGTATTGGCCTGTTTTAAAAAATCATTTACATGCTGTGCTGATAACGAGCACGTCAGTTTTAATTGTAAAAGCGAGCGCAATCGCACCTTATTTCCCCCACCTGAATTAATAGGAGGGGAAGCTGTTGCTTTCTTTTGAGGGCAGTGACAAGCCTCGGCTCAACTTTGCTTCCTGTCCGCCTCGTTCCAAAAGGGTAACTAGTACCGTTGTGCGGAGGGCGGACAGGTGAGAGCCAGGCACATCCGGCAATCACTGGAGCGGGTAGCGCTCTAGTGGTTCTACTTCAGGGGCTATTTAGGCGGAACATCAAGCATGGCACAGCGGCAGTAAGGTGACGGTGGCAGTGTCCCCGACCCGCCTGCTGGACCAGGTAGCTGAAATAGCGCTCTATGCTGTGCATGCTGTACTCAGCATAAACCTTTTTACTTGTATTGGCCTGTTTTAAAAAATCATTTACATGCTGTGCTGATAACGAGCACGTCAGTTTTAATTGTAAAAGCGAGCGCAATCGCGCCTTATTTCCCCCACCTGAATTAATAGGAGGGGAAGCTGTTGCTTTCTTTTGAGGGCAGTGACAAGCCTCGGCTCAACTTTGCTTCCTGTCCGCCTCGTTCCGATAGGGTAACTAGTACCGTTGTGCGGAGGGCGGACAGGTGAGAGCCAGGCACTTCCGGCAATCACTGGAGCGGGTAGCGCTCTAGTGGTTCTACTTCAGGGGCTATTTAGGCGGAACATCAAGCATGGCGCAGCGGCAGTAAGGTGACGGTGGCAGTGTCCTCGACCCGCTTGCTGGACCAGGTAGCTGAAATAGCGCTCTATGCTGTGCATGCTGTACTCAGCATAAACTTTTTTACTTGTATTGGCCTGTTTTAAAAAATCATTTACATGCTGTGCTGATAACGAGCACGTCAGTTTTAATTGTAAAAGGGAGCGCGATCGCGCCTTATTTCCCCCACCTGAATTAATAGGAGGGGAAGCTGTTGCTTTCTTTTGAGGGCAGTGACAAGCCTTGGCTCAACTTTGCTTCCTGTCCGCCTCGTTCCGATAGGGTAACTAGTACCGTTGTGCGGAGGGCGGACAGGTGAGAGCCAGGCACTTCCGGCAATCACTGGAGCGGGTAGCGCTCTAGTGGTTCTACTTCAGGGGCTATTTAGGCGGAACATCAAGCATGGCGCAGCGGCAGTAAGGTGACGGTGGCAGTGTCCTCGACCCGCTTGCTGGACCAGGTAGCTGAAATAGCGCTCTATGCTGTGCATGCTGTACTCAGCATAAACTTTTTTACTTGTATTGGCCTGTTTTAAAAAATCATTTACATGCTGTGCTGATAACGAGCACGTCAGTTTTAATTGTAAAAGCGAGCGCGATCGCGCCTTATTTCCCCCACCTGAATTATTAGGAGGGGAAGCTGTTGCTTTCTTTTGAGGGCAGTGACAAGCCTCGGCTCAACTTTGCTTCCTGTCTGCCTCGTTCCGACATGGTAACTAGTACCGTTGTGCGGAGGGCGGACAGGTGAGAGCCAGGCACTTCCGGCAATTACTGGAGCGGGTAGCGCTCAAGTGGTTCTACTTTAGGGGATATTTAGGCGGAACATCAAGCAAGGCGCAGCGGCAGTAAGGTGACAGTGGCAGTGTCCCCGACCCGCTTGCTGGACCAGGTAGCTGAAATAGCGCTCTATGCTGTGCATGCTGTACTCAGCATAAACTTTTTAACTTGTATTGGCCTGTTTAAAAAATCATTTACATGCTGTGCTGATAACGAGCACGTCAGTTTTAATTGTGAAAGCGAGCACGATCGCGCCTTATTTCCCCCACCTGAATTAATAGGAGGAGAACCTGTTGCTTTCTTTTGAGGGCAGTGGCAAGCCTCGGCTCAACTTTGCTTCCTGTCCGCCTCGTTCCGACAGGGTAACTAGTACCGTTGTGCGGAGGGCGGACAGGTGAGAGCCAGGCACTTCCGGCAATCACTGGAGCGGGTAGCGCTCTAGTGGTTCTACTTCAGGGGCTATTTAGGCGGAACATCAAGCATGGCGCAGCGGCGGTAAGGTGACGGTGGCAGTGTCCCCGACCCGCTTGCTGGACCAGGTAGCTGAAATAGCGCTCTATGCTGTGCATGCTGTACTCAGCATAAACTTTTTTACTTGTATTGGCCTGTTTTAAAAAATCCTTTACATGCTGTGCTGATAACGAGCACGTCAGTTTTAATTGTAAAAGCGTGCGCAATCGCGCCTTATTTCCCCCACCTGTATTAATAGGAGGGGAAGCTGTTGCTTTCTTTTGAGGGCAGTGACAAGCCTCGGCTCAACTTTGCTTCCTGTCCGCCTCGTTCCGACAGGGTAACTACTACCGTTGTGCGGAGGGCGGACAGGTGAGAGCCAGGCACTTCCGGCAATCACTGGAGCGGGTAGCGCTCTAGTGGTTCTACTTCAGGGGCTATTTAGGCAGAACATCAAGCATGGCGCAGCGGCAGTAAGGTGACGGTGGCAGTGTACCCGACCCACTTGCTGGACCAGGTAGCTGAAATAGCGCTCTATGCTGTGCATGCTGTACTCAGCGTAATTTTTTTACTTGTATTGGCCTGTTTTAAAAAATCATTTACATGCTGTGCTGATAACGAGCACGTCAGTTTTAATTGTAAAAGCGAGCACGATCGTGCCTTTTTTCCCCCACCTCAATTAAATAGGAGGGGAAGCTGTTACTTTCTTTTGAGGGCAGTGACAAGCCTCGGCTCAACTTTGCTTCCTGTCTGCCTCGTTCCGACAGGGTAACTAGTACCGTTGTGCGGAGGGCGGACAGGTGAGAGCCAGGCACTTCCGGCAATCACTGGAGCGGGTAGCGCTGTAGTGGTTCTACTTCAGGGGCTATTTAGGCGGAACATCGAGCATGGCGCAGCGGCGCTAAGGTGACGGTGGCAGTGTCCCCGACCCGCTTGCTGGACCAGGTAGCTGAAATAGCGCTCTATGCTGTGCATGCTGTACTCAGCATAAACTTTTTTACTTGTATTGGCCTGTTTTAAAAAAACATTTACATGCTGTGCTGATAACGAGCACGTCAGTTTTAATTGTAAAAGCGAGCGCGATTGAAACTTACTTCACCCACCTGAATTAATAGGAGGGGAAGCTGTTGCTTTCTTTTGAGGGCAGTGACAAGCCTCGGCTCAACTTTGCTTCCTGTCCGCCTCGTTCCGACAGGGTAACTAGTACCGTTGTGCGGAGGGCGGACAGGTGAGAGCCAGGCACTTCCGGCAATCACTGGAGCGGGTAGCGCTCTAGTGGTTCTAAATTCAGGGGCTATTTAGGCGGAACATCAAGCATGGCGCAGCGGCGGTAAGGTGACGGTGGCAGTGTCCCCGACCCGCTTGCTGGACCAGGTAGCTGAAACAGCGTTCTATACTGTGCATGCTGTACTCAGCATAAACTTTTTTACTTGTATTGGCCTGTTTTAAAAAATCATTTACATGCTGTGCTGATAACGAGCACGTCAGTTTTAATTGTAAAAGCGAGCGCAATCGCACCTTATTTCCCCCACCTGAATTAATAGGAGGGGAAGCTGTTGCTTTCTTTTGAGGGCAGTGACAAGCCTCGGCTCAACTTTGCTTCCTGTCCGCCTCGTTCCAACAGGGTAACTAGTACCGTTGTGCGGAGGGCGGACAGGTGAGAGCCAGGCACATCCGGCAATCACTGGAGCGGGTAGCGCTCTAGTGGTTCTACTTCAGGGGCTATTTAGGCGGAACATCAAGCATGGCACAGCGGCAGTAAGGTGACGGTGGCAGTGTCCCCGACCCGCCTGCTGGACCAGGTAGCTGAAATAGCGCTCTATGCTGTGCATGCTGTACTCAGCATAAACCTTTTTACTTGTATTGGCCTGTTTTAAAAAATCATTTACATGCTGTGCTGATAACGAGCACGTCAGTTTTAATTGTAAAAGCGAGCGCAATCGCGCCTTATTTCCCCCACCTGAATTAATAGGAGGGGAAGCTGTTGCTTTCTTTTGAGGGCAGTGACAAGCCTCGGCTCAACTTTGCTTCCTGTCCGCCTCGTTCCGATAGGGTAACTAGTACCGTTGTGCGGAGGGCGGACAGGTGAGAGCCAGGCACTTCCGGCAATCACTGGAGCGGGTAGCGCTCTAGTGGTTCTACTTCAGGGGCTATTTAGGCGGAACATCAAGCATGGCGCAGCGGCAGTAAGGTGACGGTGGCAGTGTCCTCGACCCGCTTGCTGGACCAGGTAGCTGAAATAGCGCTCTATGCTGTGCATGCTGTACTCAGCATAAACTTTTTTACTTGTATTGGCCTGTTTTAAAAAATCATTTACATGCTGTGCTGATAACGAGCAGCGCTCGTGCAGTGTTTTTTGGCATTTTGACCGGCGACTGTGCCCCTGCTTTGTATTGGAATACCCCACAGCCATCTTGCTGTTGTTGTGTGTTTACCTGGGCCCCGTGTCTCCTCCCCGCTCCCGCCTTCCCAGCCGACCCTCCCATGCTCCGCCCCCCCACTAACCATTTAAGTACGGATGTCCCAACGAGCAGCGTCCACGCGCTGCGGCCGCGCCGAAGGTGCGCCTTAGGTAAGCCCGTCTACGCCCGTCCGCGCCTCGACCACGCCCAGCGCCATACCCCCTGGCCCCCGTCCCTCCCAACCCTCCCGCATTACTTACGATGCCACCTCCCTCCTAGCCCTTAACCCTGGCCGCTCCCCCAACTGCGTCCAAGCCGCCCCTGGACACACCCATGGACCCTTCTCATGCAACTCCTGCAAGTTCGACGGCACCAAAACCAACTCCTCATCCACCAACGCCATACAGAGACCTGACACCAACCACCTACATTGCATCCTGCTCAACACCCGCTCAGTCCACAGACAAGTCATCGACCTCTGGAATCTACTAGACACCATCTCACCGGACGTCGCCTTCCTAACAGAAACATGGATGAACGCCTCCTCAGCCCAAGACATCACCATTGCCATCCCTGAAGGATACAAGATCATCCGTAAGGACCGCGTCAAGCACACAGGAGGAGGCATTGCCATCGTCCATAAGAATTCCATTCGCATCTCAACCAGCTCAGACGTCAACCTTGCCAGCGCCGAGCACCTTCACTTCCAGATCCACAACGACCCCAAGACCACACTCAGAGGCACCCTCCTCTACCGGCCCCAGGGACCCTGTGCACAATTCAATGACGACATCGCTGACTTTATCACCCCACACGCCCTCCCCTCCGAGGACTACATCCTATTGGGAGACCTCAATTTTCACCTGGAAAAGAGCAATGACAACAGCGCCACCACCCTTCTGGACAACCTCGCCAACCTCGGACTCAAACAACTTGTCACTTCCCCCACCCACATTGCAGGTCACACACTCGACCCTATCTTCACCTCCAGCCAACATGTCTCATTCAGCCACACCACAGCTCCTCATTGGACGGACCACAGATGCGTTCACTTTATCTACAATAAGACCACAATCCACAACCACCCCCAACCCACCCTGCGTAGAAATTGGAACAAACTCACCATCGACCAGATCTCCTCATCGCTCCTTCTATATCCTCCTGTCCACTCTTCAAACCCCGACCAAGCAGCCATTAACTTCACCCAATGGCTATCCAACAGCGCCGACATCCTAGCACCGTTGAAAAAACGTCAAATCAAACTAGGCAGCAAACACGCCTCCTGGTTCAACGATGATCTTAAGAAATCCAAGAAACTCTGTCGCTCCCTCGAGAAGGCCTGGAAAAAAGACCCAAACACCAGCACCAAGGACGCCTTCAAAAACGCCACCCGCATACACCACCAACTAATCCGGTCTGCCAAGAAAGCCGCTTTCAAAGACCGACTAGATAACAACGCCGACAACAGCAAGGAATTATTCAACATCGTCAAAGAATTTACCAACCCATCAGCCAACTCCAACGACATCATCCCCTCCCAAGCCCTCTGCGACTCCCTAGCTTCCTTCTTCCACAACAAAATCGCAGACATCCACAACAGCTTCGACAACCGACCCGGAGACCAACCCACTCAACCTACTGCAGGACCTTAACCCCCCTTGAACATCCTTAACGACTGGAACCCAATCTCCACTGAGGACACCATCCGCCTGATGAACTCCATCCACTCAGGATCCCCAACTGAACCATGCCCTCACCACATCTTCAACAAAGCAGACTCCATCATAGCTCCACACCTCCGAGACGTCATCAACTGCTCCCTCAACTCCGCCACCTTCCCGGAAAGCTGGAAACACGCAGAACTCAGCGCCCTTCTGAAAAAACCCACAGCTGACCCCACCGAACTCAAAAACTACCGCCCCATCTCACTTCTTCCTTTCCCGGCCAAAGTCATCGAGAAAGCTGTCAACAACCAGCTTGCCACCTTCCTCGAAAGCAACAAATCCCTCGACCCCTCACAGTCCGGATTCCGAGCCAAACACAGCACTGAGACCGCACTCATCGCAGCAACAGACGACATCCGAACTCTATTGGACAATGGAGACACAGTCGCCCTCATCCTCCTTGACCTCTCCGCAGCCTTCGACACAGTCTGCCATAGCACCCTGCTACAGCGCCTCAGAAACATTGGAATCCAAGGAAAAGCACTGGAATGGATCACCTCGTTCCTCACCGGAAGAACTCAGAGAGTCCGGCTCCCTCCATTCAAGTCAGAGGCCTCGGAAGTCATCTGCGGCGTGCCGCAAGGATCGTCACTCAGCCCCACCCTCTTCAACGTGTACATGAGCCCCCTTGCAACCATCACTCGCCAACACAATCTCAACATCATCTCCTACGCTGACGACACCCAACTGATCCTCTCACTCACCAAAGACCCTAACACCGCCAAAAACAACTTACATGAAGGAATGAAAGAAGTTGCCGAGTGGATGAAGTACAGCCATCTGAAACTTAACTCAGACAAAACAGAAGTCCTCATCTTAGGCACCTCCCCCTCCGCCTGGGATGACTCTTGGTGGCCAGAGGCCCTTGGAAAAGCACCCATCCCGACGGACCACGCACGGAACCTGGGCGTCATTCTGGACTCCTCACTCTCGATGACCAGACAAGTCAACGCCGTCTCATCATCTTGCTTCAACATTCTTCGCATGCTCAAAAAAACATTTTGCTGGATCCCCACCGAAACTAGAAAAACGGTCACCCACGCACTGGTCACGTGCCGCCTGGACTATGGAAACACCCTATACGCCGGTACCTCTGCAAAACTCCCAAAAAAACTCCAACGCATCCAGAACGCTTCAGCCAGGCTCATACTAGACATCCCGCGTAAAGAACACATCTCTGGTCACCTGAAAAACCTCCACTGGCTCCCCGTAAATTAGAGGATTACTTTCCGCCTCTTAACCCACGCACAGAAAGCACTTTACGAACTTGGACCCGAATGCCTCAACACACGACTGTCCTTCTACACCCCCTCCCGTCAGCTACGATCCTCCAACCAAGCCCTTGCCACTGTACCTCGCATCAACAAAGCCACCATGGGAGGTAGATCCTTCTCCTACCTGGCAGCTAAAACCTGGAACTCTCTTCCCACTCACCTCCGCCTTACTCAGAACCACCTAGCATTCAGAAAGCAACTTAAAACTTGGATATTCGACAAGTAACTCCTCCCCCCCCTTCTTCAAGCGCCTTGAGACCCTATGGGTATGTAGCGCGCTATAAAAATCTTGACTTGACTTGACCTGACTTGACTTGACGGTGGCAGTGTCCCAACCCGCTTGCTGGACCAGGTAGCTGAAATAGCGCTCTATGCTGTGCATGCTGTACTCAGCATAAACTTTTTTACTTGTATTGGCCTGTTTTAAAAAATCATTTACATGCTGTGCTGATAACGAGCACGTCAGTTTTAATTGTAAAAGCGAGTGCGATCGTGCCTTATTTCCCCCACCTGAATTAATAGGAGGGGAAGCTGTTGCTTTCTTTTGAGGGCAGTGACAAGCCTCGGCTCAACTTTGCTTCCTGTCTGCCTCGTTCCGACAGGGTAACTAGTACCGTTGTGCGGAGGGCGGACTGGTGAGAGCCAGGCACTTCCGGCAATCACTGGAGCGGGTAGCGCTCTAGTGGTTCTACTTCAGGGGCTATTTAGGCGGAACATCAAGCATGGCGCAGCGGCAGTAAGGTGACGGTGGCAGTGTACCCGACCCGCTTGCTGGACCAGGTAGCTGAAATAGCGCTCTATGCTGTGCATGCTGTACTCGATTCAGAAAAGGGGGTGGTGATGAACAGAGTGTCTGAATTGAGCAGACCACTCTTACCCAGTCCAAAGATCAGGGCTTGATCCATCACCGTTATTTATCTCACTGCCCCATCTTAGCTCAGAACCTGGCTATATGCAAATCAGTCTGTCCCTGGCCCAGTGCATCATGGGAACAGGGCAGACTAAACTACCAAGCCAATTCTTCACCAGAAAGGAGACAAGCTACCAGGGACCGGTTTCTGGCATTTCAGCCGTCTTCGGCCCGGCTTGCTTGAATCCTGATGGAGCAGTGAGAAAGGGACTCATGTCTGAGTAGGGTAACTAGTACTGTTGTGCGGAGGGCGGACAGGTGAGAGCCAGGCACTTCCGGCAATCACTGGAGCGGGTAGCGCTCTAGTGGTTCTACTTCAGGGGCTATTTAGGCGGAACATCAAGCATGGCGCAGCGGCGGTAAGGTGACGGTGGCAGTGTCCCCGACCCGCTTGCTGGACCAGGTAGCTTAAACAGCGCTCTATGCTGTGCATGCTGTACTCAGCATAAACTTTTTTACTTGTATTGGCCTGTTTTAAAAAATCATTTACATGCTGTGCTGATAACGAGCACGTCAGTTTTAATTGTAAAAGCGAGCACGATCGCGCCTTATTTCCCCCACCTGAATTAATAGGAGGGGAAGCTGTTGCTTTCTTTTGAGGGCAGTGACAAGCCTCCCTTGGCTCAACTTTGCTTCCTGTCCGCCTCGTTCCGACAGGGTAACAAGTACCGTTGTGCAGAGGGCGGACAGGTGCGAGCCAGGCACTTCCGGCAATCACTGGAGCGGGTAGCGCTCTAGTGGTTCCACTTCAGGGGCTATTTAGGCGGAACATCAAGCATGGCGCAGCGGCGGTAAGGTGACAGTAGCAGTGTCCCCGACGCGCTTGCTGGACCAGGTAGCTGAAATAGCGCTCTATGCTGTGCATGCTGTACTCAGCATGAACTTTTTTACTTGTATTGGCCTGTTTTAAAAAATCATTTACATGCTGTGCTGATAACGAGCACGTCAGTTTTAATTGTAAAAGCGAGCGCGATCGCGCCTTATTTCCCCCACCTGAAATAATAGGAGGGGAAGCTGTTGCTTTCTTTTGAGGGCAGTAACAAGCCTCGGCTCAACTTTGCTTCCTGTCCGCCTCGTTCCGACAGGGTAACTAGTACCGTTGTGCGGAGGGCGGACAGGTGAGAACCAGGCACTTCCGGCAATCACTGGAGCGGGTAGCGCTCTAGTGGTTCTACTTCAGGGGCTATTTAGCCCTCGCCACCTATCGGGCGCGCAGCGACCGCGCGCAGCCGAAGACACGCCGAAGAGCAGCCATAGAGCTGGCCGTCTGCGCCCATCCGCGACAGGACGGGGCTAGGGGCTATGGACCCGTCCCCTTTGATTGTACCACCCGCAGGAACGCGGGATATCAGGTATTCTGCCCAGACCCTATTGGATTTAAGGACACCCCCACAGAAAGAGTGTAATAAAGATTCTTGGCCTTGTCCAGAAGGTGCCTTCTCTTGTCTTAACTGTCATTTTCAGACTTCTTATATTAGTTCTCAATCTAAGATTATTTTTGCCAAATTAGTACCAGTAAATGGGTTAAAATGCTTTCTCCCTAATGTCTGGTCCCTACCCAAACATCAGCTTGAAGTATGGGATCTGGTACATACACTGCAGCCAGATTTATGCTTCCTTACGGAAACCTGTCTAAAACCCCACTCAATTTCGGCTATTGCACTGGGAGTTCCCCTGGGATACAAGTTTATACATCTAGAACGTCCTGTTAAAATAGGTGGTGGATTAGCCATTATGTATAAGGAATACCTGAAGGTTACCATACTGGAACAAAAATGCTGCCCACAATACGAAACAATGTTTTTTAAAATCAAAACTGCCACACACTTTCTGGAAAGGAACAATAATCTATCGTCCACCAGGACCTAGTGTGGGCTTCTCCCTCTCTCTTTTAGAACTTTTAGCTCCACATTGTAAAGCGAAAGATGATTACCTTCTTCTTGGGGATTTTAACATTCACGTAAATATTCCAACATGCCCAGAAACTATATCTCTACTCACCGACCTTTCTACTCTTGGTCTAGGATTAAAGAATAGCGGGCCAACACACATAGGAGGTCATTCTCTGGCTTTGCTTTCCTCTAATTGCTCCAGAGTACTGTGCTCTTCTATAACTCAAATAAACTGGTCTGATCACTTTATAGTGGAATTTTCGCTATCTGGAGCGGACAAACCCTCGCAAAAAAAACAATCTCCCACCTACTTGGCGTCGACAGTGGCACAAAGTTACGGTTGAGGAATTGCAGAGGGTATGGAAACAGCCTACTCCCACAGAAAAGGATGACGTCGAGCTGGCATTATCCAATTTTAACCTCTCGCTTATAGAAGCTAATGATAAGATAGCCCCCCTGAAGCGCCATAAACAATATCCTACTTCCAAACCGGAAGTTTGGTATACTGAAGCTCTTAGAGTACAGAAGCAAGGATGTAGGAGGATAGAAAAGAAATGGAGGAAAACGCGAACAGAGGAAAGTAAGAAGTCATACCATGAGGCTCAATCTAACTACTATAGGAACATCAAACTTGCATGGAAAAACTGCCTTACCCAACAACTTGTGGAGGCAGGAAATTCTTCTAGGGAATTGTATAAAATATTACAGACATTTGTAAAACCTGCAGCATGTGAAAGCCCAGATGACTTTTCCCAACTTTTATGTGATGATATTTCCCTGTTCTTTGAAAATAAAATTAATCTGATTTATGGGAAAATAATGAAGGCATCTGGTCAAAAGAACAAAATGAATGCCATCCTCTCTCCTCCTATATTGGCTAAACAGAGAGATATATCATTACTGGCATTTCCATCTGTCAATGACTCTGATTTATCTCTTCTTTTTAGTCATATAAAATCGGGGTCTCCGGAAGATCTCTTGCCCGCCAAAATAATTCCCCCCTAAGTACCTTACTTGGACCTCAGATTCAGGATATAATAAATAAATCGCTCAGGGAAGGATGTGTGCCCACAGAGTGGAAAAAAGCGGTGGTGAACCCTATCCGGAAGAACGCGGCACTTCCTTGGACAGACCTCTCAAACCTGCGACCCATCTCCCTCTTGCCTTATTTTGGTAAAATGACCGAGAGACATGTGAATTTCCATCTGTCAAAATACATCGAGGCAGCGGAGGGCCTGGACTTTTCTCAATCTGGTTTCAGGCCCAATCACAGCACCGAATCTGCCCTCCTCTCAGTGACCGATACCATCAGGATGTCACTATATGGAGGAGCCTCTATGATTCTGGTGCTGTTGGATTTATCCGCTGCCTTCGACACGGTGTCGCATGAACTACTTCTCGTCGTTTGAGGGAGATGGGCATAGGAGGTGTGGCTCTGTCCTGGTTGGAGAGTTTACTCTCAGGCCGATCGCAAGGAGTCCGATTGGGCTCCCATCATTCCACCGTAAGGGAGCTCACCAAGGGAGTGCCACAGGGCTCATGCCTAA